>NC_133549.1:10804758-12092258 GCF_048773025.1 Camelus bactrianus
TCAGGAGGGGCCGCGAGCCTGCCAGGGATGACTTCGTCACCATGGTGTGCGCTTGAGGACTGTCTGTTACACGGTCCGAGAAGTTTTATTTCGTTATGTTTAAAATGTCTCCAAAGGAGCAAATAGTTGATGAGGGGGTGGGGAGTGGAGCTAGCGTGCAGACGTCTCCTGAGACAGACACTCAAAGGCGGCAGAGACTGACCCGTGTAGAAGCAGAATTGTTTGCCTGCTGGTTTGTTCTGGGGTGTTTTAATGAAAGTTCCTAAAGCAAGGGCTTTCAAACCTTTAGACCTCAGCCAACAGTAAAGAATATATTTTATACTGAGACCTCAGATGCATATATATAGGGTTTCATTGAAACTAAGGGTCCATTGATCGTAAGAGGCATTTTTTAAGCTATCATCAAACGATGAAGAATGCTTTCCTATCACTTGTAAGATCTGTTTTATTTTGGGTTTATTTAAAGCACTTTTAGACTTACATCGTTTTATAGCATAAGTGAAATACACGGGTGTGGGTGTTCCTAAGACGTCCTCACCCTGAGCCCAGCTCTTTGAACGAGTCATCAGTACCGACGTTTTCCCCCCTGCCCGCAAATACGCGTTCGGGGATGCTTCTTGGATGAGCACCACCACGGCCCCCAGGAGATCCCTCCAGGCCACTCACAGCCCTTCTGCAGGACTCGATGCTGACACTTTCTTTATCTTGCTCTCAACAGAAGCTTTCAGAAACCAGCCAGGCTCCTTATTCCTCCCTAAATGGTCCTTATATATTTTCCAGGGAGAAAATGATGAGTGGTTGCCATCCTGCAGTCCTAGCACCTGGATGAACAAGCCCCTCCACACATCACAGCTGCCACCTGGCCGAGGGCGGGGAAGGTGCCATCCAGTTGTGAGACCCATTCTCCCCAGGTCTGATTCCAGAAATGTCCAAAAATGGTTTCTTTTTTAAATTACATCATGACTCAATAGAGTATATTTTAAAAATAAATTTCCATGTGTGATATACTGGGAGACCTAATTTTTATTTGTATTTTGTTTTATTTTTTAACTTATTTTATATATATATTTTTTTTGAGATCTAATTTTTAATACTGGTCACAACCGACTAATTAAGCTCATGGCCCACGAGTGAGGCCAGTGCAGGCAGTTTGGACCCAGCTGCTGTGGGGCCCACCTGAACGCTGGTGGCAGGAGCCCAGAGTGGGGAGGGCTGGGGAAGGAGGTCTTGCCGGTGGAGAGGGGGAGGTGGGAAGGTTGGGGTCGTGAGCCGGAGAGGCTGGCCCTTCCTTGGAGAACACAGGTGGGAAGAAGGAAAGGAGAGGGAGTTTGAGGGAAGTTGTAAAGAAAACAAGGAGCTTCTGAACCCATACGATGTCATTTGGTTCCCTGGGATTAATATTTCTGCCTTAGGTCTTGTTGACATCACTCAGCTTTGACAACAGACATGCTGCAGGGAGCCAGTGGCTTAGCCTCTCTGAACTTGAGGTTGTTTTTTCAAAACATGAAGGAAAAAAACAAAGCAAACAAAACCCCAGAGAGGTACACTAATGCTGGCCATTCTGTCTGGATCCAGTCCCAGTGATTCTGATGCCTTCAGCCTGAACTTGAGCCTCCCGGAGCCAAGCGACTTGCTCTCATCTGGTTTCGGTTTCCAAGAGAAGCAATAGGATGCAAAGTCCACTCCCTGCAGCAGTGCAGGTGCAGAATTCTGGGACTTTGAAACACATGTACCTGTAAGAAAGAAATCTGGACTTCAGGGGCTGGGGGGCGAGAAAGGTTATTTCAGTTGGCTTGTTTATTTTGGGCTGGTGCAGGGGTGGAGCCCAGGGTCTGTTTGCAGAATGGAAGGCCAAGACCTTAGAGATAAGTGTGCTGATGAATCCCAGCACCACGGCCAGGGGTACGTTACTTGACTTCTCTGACCCTGCTGGCTCATCCATGAATGTGGACCAAAGGAACTGACGTAGGTAGCGTTTAAGGCAGTTAAGTTTTAATAGTCAAAGGATGCCAGAATATGCACTTAAAAATCGTAAGTGAAAATCTGATATATCTCTTACCAATATCTGGAAAAGCCTAAAAGTTTGCCTAGAGAAGTCAAACTGAAAATCAAAAGGTAACACGAGGTGATGATGATTGTGCTGACAGCTGCAGGGCCCTGTGAATATACGAAACATGACTGGGTTGTGCACTTGAAATGGGTGAATTAAATCTCAATAAAGCTGTTACCAAAAAAACTCAAAAGACAGATTCTGCCTCCAAATGATGTAACTGGCCTGAAATTGGTCCTCAAAGGCCACCTGAATGAGTGAGTAAATGACTGCACAGCAAAGGACAGCAACACAGACACGGGGAAGCCAATGGGCAGGGCCTTGTGTCTTTGAGAAGATTTCAGCTCAACTTCCGGCAGGACATTGAAGGCTGACTACTTCAGTAGAGGGTGGTATTAACAAAAGGCGCCAAGTCCTGTCTGTGGAATTGTTCGTTTCTTTTGCTATTTTTTTTTTATTGAGTTATAGTCAGTTTACAATGTTGTGTCAATTTCTGGTGTACAGCACAATTCTTCAGTCATACATAAATAGACATATATTCATGTTCATGTTCTTTTTCACCGTGAGCTACTACAAGATCTTGTATACATTTCCCTGTGCTATAGGGTATAATTTTGTTTATCTGTTCTATATATAACCTGTCAGTATCTACAAATTTCGAACTCCCAGTCTATCCCTTCCCACCCATCTCCCCACCGGCAACCACAAGTTTGTTTTCTATGTGAATCTGTTTCTGTTTTATATTTAAGTTCATTTGTCTTCTTCTCTTTTTTTTTTTAGATTCCACATATGAGTGATATCATATGGTATTTGTCTTTTTCTTTCTGTCTTACTTCACTTAGAATGAAAATCTCCAGGTCTATCCATGTTGCTGCAAATGGCATTATTTTATTCTTTTTTATGATTGAGTAGTATTCCATTGTATAAATATACCACAACTTCTTTATCCAGTCATCTGTTGATGGAATTTAGGTTGTTCCCATGTCTTGGCTATTGTAAATAATGCTGCTATGAACATTGGGGTGCAAATGCAAAAAGACACCTGCACCCCATTGTTCTTTCACTATTTTTAAATATGGGATTTATGCTTCCTAAAACTGTCTCTTGGTTTTTTCTTTGAAAGGTAATTCTTGATAAACCAATATTCTTGAGTTTATCAATGTTTCTAAGCTTCCCTTTCTTCATAAAATAAAGTTCAAATCCAAATTAACCCACAAATTGATCTGATGGCTCATTGAGTCTGTTGGTAAAATCCTTTGGCCTCTCAGAACAAAACCACAGGCATGTACAACAAAGGGACAGGATACTGCAGTTCCTGCTTAAGCCAAGAAGTAAATAAAACGATCGGGAGAGAGATCAAGCTATAAGTCAGTGCCCAGAAATGCCCTATAGTGAGCTGTACACTTAGTCTATTTCACAACTGTCATCTTTTTAAAAAATATTTTGGGGGACTTTTTCGTCTTTTTATTTGTTCATTTTTTATCATTCCATTTATTTTTAGATTTTTTCGGGGGGTGGGGGTGCTAATTATGTTTATTTGCTTATTGATTTTTAATGGAGGGACTGGGGATTGAGCCCAGGACCTCATGCATGCTAAGCATATGCTCTACCACTGAGCTAGACCCTCCCACCTTCCCAACTGTCATCTTTGTTAAGGGCTAGTTGTGGAAAACAGAGAAGTCAAAATCTGACCGCTTAAATGACAGAAAACTAAAGTCTCCTTAATGAGAAATATTTCTCTGTAATGTTAAACTCTTTCATCCTAAAAAAAAGAATGAGATGACACAACATTGTAAAATGACTATAACTCAATAAAAAAAAGTTAAAAAAAATAAAAGGAACAAATAAAAAAAAAAAAACAAAAAGAATGAGAGCCCTAATTCCAGTTTGAGAACGGAATTGAGAATTTACCATCCCCAAAGTTTAGCCCACTCTTTGGAGAGCCAGCTTCACTTCTTATCTTCCTCTCTCTTTTCTCAGCCAGGTCCACCTTGTTTTCAATGCCTTTCCTCTCCTTGCGAAGAGGTCCAAAAACTTGATCAGGCTTGGCGTCTGACTTGAGACTGGGTGAAGATGGGTGGGATCCGCCTGCCTGCGTGCAGAGCCCGGGCTCTGAGAACAGCTCTTCCCCGCGTCCTGAACGATGAAGGCGGGGCCGCCACGGGCTCCCTTCCAGCTGCAGCCAAAGCGCACAGAGGGCCCGCTGACTGCAGCTGGGGATCCTGAAATGGCCTTCTGTTGGGTGCAGAGCCCATCCCAGCCATGATCCAAAGCAGCGCTGTTAAAAGGACCCCTGAGATTTTTCTCGTCAGCTCCTGCCTGGGTCCCCTCTGGCTCTGCTGAGCCCTGAGCAACACAAATAAATTGGAGACAGGCCAGGAGTTAATGTCCCTTCTCCTTTTCTCTATTTTTGGACCTATTCTCTCAGGGCCTTATGCTCTAATGACACAGGTCTTCCAGCCAGTAGTTAGTGCCTTCCTTTTTGAAGGGCCTAGACGGTTTCCCTCGCTCCCCTGTCCTTCCACCTTCTTGTGAGCCACGCAGAGGGTGACTCCCTCGAGGAGAAAAGTAGCTTCCCCCTCTCTCCGCCAGGCATCTCTTCTCTGTGGGCTCCCACAGTGCAGCCGCAGGACCGGCACTTAGGTTACAATCAACGCTAAACCAAAACCAAGCTGACTTTTGGGGGCAAGGTTCTTCTTTTGGTAACTGAGACATTGGGGGTGGGGAAGAGATAAAAGAAGGGAGTAGGTGCTAATAATGAAAGCTACCCCTTATAGAATATTTACTGTGTGCCAGGCCTTGCACTAGGTGCCAGAAACTCCATTCTTTTAACTGGATAGTGACGGTGCACAAAGGGTACCTTCACTGTTCCATTATCAGAGAGGCCTTGGTCACAGCAGGTACTCCATCACTGAACTGAAATGTTTGCTTTCAGGGTGAAGGTCAGCATCGTGTGCTTAAGATCTACCTGCTTCTCGTCAGTACGCGCAACAGCTCAGGAAATCCCTATGAGCAGTAATACCATGGAGCTAATCTATTAACTAAAAGCAAATACCCAAAATACTTGCAGCCGGTCAGCCTGGTGGTGCAGCATAGGGCCCCATCACCGGATGTGGGATCCTGCAGGTTCAAAGAGGATGATGTTAAGTGTGTTCAGGAATTTTAAGACAATGTGAAATATTTCATTACACTCAGCACTATGTTAACTAAGCCCTTTAAATATCCGTAGACGGCACAACCTGGAAGTTATAAAGACTGATATAGGGTGAATATTTTGCACACCCAGATTTGCTCAACTGGTACCTCCATTTTTCAGTTACCCGAGAGGTCAGTCTTGTAACTTGCAGGTACTCAGACACCTGAAATGTTTGCATGTCAGTTGAATTCTAACAAGGTTTGCTAAGCCTGCCCAGTAAGTGGTTTTGTTTTGTTTTTCTTGATAAATGTGTCCAACTGTTCAAGAAATTTCTATGAACATTAATGCCCTGGATCTAGCCTATCAGAGAAAAACAAATTTCCTTTCTCAAACTCAGTGGATTTAAAACAATGCTCAAAATCAAGTTTTATGGCAAATTCCAAAACTTACCTCTTATTTTTGTCACATTAATCATTATCTGACCTGATGACTTGGTCCCACACAAAAGCAGTTTCCTTAATAATTCTTCTACTGCTTGAAAAGCACGTATGTTTATATTGGAAATGTCTGCCACATGTTTCTACCACTTCATATGCCTGGCCCAACCCATGAGGAGATGCCTGACCTCTCCAGGTAAATACAATATGCAGGGCTGACGTATTGCTGGAGGTAAGACCCAGAGATAATTCACGAAAAGATTCAAAGGCCCCATCAGCCCAGTGCCAGGGGTATGGGATACTCACTCAAAGTAAAAGACACGCTGCAACATCACTGCTAAGAGAGACGCCTCCTTGGATCCTGGAGGGACACGTTTCACCCTCAGGACTACCCCTCCAGGCCGTATGCCAGGTGACACAGACGGTCCCCCTTCAAATAGAACCTGGAGCAGAAAGGGGCTCTTCGGCAAGCCCAGGCTCAGGCAAGGCAGTTCTGCTGGGGTCACACGATCCAGCAGATCTGAAGCTAATGGAGGTGATGCCGCGAGTTGGTGGTGGCAAGCACGGGGGAGAGGCAGCTCTGGAACAGGGCCGTCGTCTCCGCGTCTTGAAAAATCACTCCTGATTATGTTACAGGGCTCCGGAAAGGATCGAATGTTGACCGTGGACAGCAAGTGGTCAGGCCTCCAGGACTGCCCATCGTGACTTGCGTTTAGACCCATCAACTCGTAGGATCAGGTGAGCCCAGAGATAACTTAACACAAGATGGTACATCCAGATTGAGCCCCAGCAGGACAGGAGGGGACAGGTGAGCCACGTGAGCAGGTAGCCAGACCCTTTGCCCCCCACCATGGTTGCATCAGTACCCCTCCCGCAACTTACATGAATGGCCATGTGTGGGGGAAGGAGGTGTCCCATACAACCAGCTGAAGCAAGAAGAAAGCACCCAAAGTTGATTAAGGATGGGCTGGCTCAGTGAGAAAATTCAAGCTCAAAAAATGGATGGCAGCTCCGTTGTAACCACAATCAGGCATGACCTTGAAAGAGAGCGGAAAGGGGAAATCTTCCTGATAGGCAGTGTGCCTGGTTATGTTCATCGTGGGAAAGGAAAAGTGGCCTAAGATAAAAATACATATGGACTCATATATATTGAATGATCTGGCTGGCTATTTCAGGGACCTGGATGACCAAGGAGGAGGAGGTCTGGGACGGAGGACCCTTATACGAATGGACATCAGGGTGTGGGCACAGGGTAGGAAGACCTCTGAATGCTGTGCTTAGCAGAAAGCATCCCCCTCAGAAGAGATGCCAGTCAGCCACATAGATAGAATGTCCACAGAGAGAACGACCTCATTCTTCCTGAAGATTGCATGGTCATCTATTGCCTGAATGTACCCCAATTTATTTAACTATGCCATAATGATGAACTGCAATTTCCAGTCTTGCTATTATAAACAATACTGCAGTAAATATCTTTGTATGCAATGATCATTCCACAGATGTAAGAGTATATATGTAGCTTAAATTCCTAGAAGTGACACATCTATTAGAATGGCTAAAATCAAAACATCGACACCACCAAATGCTGACAAGGACGTGCAGCAACAGGAACTCTCATTCATTGCTGGTGTAAATGCAAAATGGTACAGCCACTTTGGAAGGCAGTTTGGCAGTTTCTTACAAAACTAAACAAACTCTTACCATATGATCCAGCAATCTTGCTCTTTTGTGTTTACCCAAAGGAACTGAAAACTATGTGTGCACAAAAACCTGCATATGGATGTTTATAGCAGCTTTATTCATAATTGCGAAAATTTGGAAGCAACTAAGATGTCCTTCACTAGGTGAGTGGATAAATAAACTGCAGTACACCTAGACAATGGAACATGAGTCAATAAGAAAAATAGATGAACTAGGGAGCCATGAAAAGACACAAGGAAACTTAAATGCATTATAAGTGAAATAAGCTTATCTAAAAGGCTATATACCATATGATTCCAACAGTGTTATGTGGAATTCTGGAAAAGGCAAAACTATAGAGACAGTAAAAAGATCAGTGGTTGTCAGGGGTTGGTGGGGAGGGATAACAAAGCACAGGGGATTTTTAAGGCACTGAAAATACTCTCTATGATACTATGATGCTGGATATAGATCATTACGGATTCGTTAAAGCTCACAGAATATACACCAAGAGTGAAACCTAATGTAAACTATGGACTTGGGGTGATAATGATGTGTCAATGTAGGCTCATCTATTGTAACAAATGTGCCACTCTGGTGAGGGATGTTGGGGCATACTGTGCATGTGTGGGAAAGACAGGTATATGGGAAATCTCTGTACTTCCCACTCAGTTTTGCTGTGAACCTAAAACTGCTCTAGAAAAATAAAGTCTATTTTTTAAAATCCTAGAGGTTATACTGCAGGACCAAAGGATATATGCATTTAAAATTTTAATACCTACAACAAGAGCTTTCCAGAAGCAATTCACATCAGCATCAGGTTTACTACATCGTGTCAGTTTCCAGTGTACAGCATACCAGTTCAGTCACACGTGAACATACATATATTCCTTTTCATATTCTTTTTCATTATGGGTTACTACAAGATATTGACTATAGTTCCCTGTGTTATATACAGTATAAACTTGTTGTTTATCTATTTTATAGATTAGTATTTAGTATCTGCAAACCTCAAACTCCCAACTTACCCTTCCCATCCCCTTCTCCCTCTGGTAACCATAAGTTTGTTTTCTATGTCTGTGCATTTGTTTTGTAAATATTCATTAGTGTTTTTTTTTTATTTTAGATATATATATGATATCATATGGTATTTTTCTTTCTCTTTCTGGCTTATTTCACTTAGAATGGTGATCTCCAGGTTCATCCATATTGCTGCAAATGGCATTATTTTATTCTTTTTTATGGCTGAGTAGTATTCTATTATATAAATACACCACAGCTTCTTTATCCAGTCATCTGTTGATGGACGTTTAGGTTGTTTCCATGTCTTGGCTGTTGTAAATAGTGATGCTATGAATATTGGGGTGCATATATTTTTTGAATTAAGGTTCCCACTGGATATATGCCCAAGAGTGGAATTGCTGGATCATATAGTAAGTCTATTTTCAGTCTTTTGAGGAATCTCTATCCTGTTTTTCATAATGGCTACAACAAACTATATTTCCACCAACAGTGTAGGAGGGTTTCCTCTCCAACATGTATCACTTGTGGACTTTTGAATGATGGCCATTCTGACTGGTGTGAGGTGATACCTCATTGTAGTTTTGATTTGCATTTCTCTGACAACTAGTGCTATTGAGCATTTTTTTTCATGTGCCTGTGGGCCTTTTGTATGTCTTCATTGGAGAATTGCTTGTTTAGGTCTTCTGCCCATTTTTAGATTGGGTTGTTTGTTTTTTTCTTATTAAGTTGTATGAGCTGTTTACATATTCTGGAAATTAAGCCCTTGTCAGTCTCATCTTTTGCAAATTTTTTCTTCCATTCCGTAGGTTGTCTTTTTGTTTTGCTTATGGTTTCCTTTGCTATGCAAAAGCTTATAAGTTTAATTAGGCCCCATTTGTTTATTTTTGCTTTTATTTCCATTGCCTGGGTAGACTGCTCTAGGAGAACACTGCTAAGATTTATGTCAGAGAATATTTTGCCTGTGTCTCCTAAGTAGGTTTATTTATTTACTCATTGAGGAGGTACTGGGGATTGAACCTAGGACTTTATGCATGCTAAGCATGCACTCTACCACTTGAGCTACACCCTCGCCCCGCTCTGAGCTACATTTCATTAGAACATGCATGGTTCTTTGTGTAGCCTGAAATCCTGACAGCTGCTGAATAAACTTCTGGTAAAATAAAGTTAAGCACTGTAGCAGAAATGATATGCAAAGTGACTGTTTAGAGTAGCCTGAATAACTCAGTTGCTTTTTTGGTCAAACATGGGTAAGTGGACAAACACTGGGCAACTACTGCAGAATTACACAAGACACTGTTGTTAAGCCTGGGGATTCCTTTCCAATAGCTACCTTAGTAAAGTACCACAAATCAGGGGGGTTAAAATAAATTTATTGTCTCATGGTTCTGGAGGCTAGAAGCCTGAGATCAAGGTTTTGAGGGCCACAGTCCCTCTGAAACTTGTAGGAGAATCCTTTCCTCGCCCTTGGCAGCATCTGGTGATTTGTGGACGATCTCTGGCATTCCTTGGCTTGCAGCTGTAGAACTGCCATCTCTGCCTTTGACATCACATGGCGTTTTCCCCGTGTGTCTCTGTCTCCACGTGGCCAACTTATCAGGACAACCTGTTCCTACTCCAATATGACCTCATCTTAACTACACCTGCAAAAACTCTACTTCCAAGTAAGATCCCATTCTGAAGGACTAGGGTTTAGGATTTCAGCATACCTTTTTGGGAGGGACACAACTTAACCCATATCAAACTTCCTCTAGAATTTTTGGGAGAAGGTAAGGGAGAGAGCAGGTAAAAGCCAAAGATGCTGACATCTTCTACATACATTGCATTCAGCCTGCCTAAGCCTACAGAGTTACAGCCTCGGCATTCTCTGTTAAGCATGGTTACCAAAAGCTTAAATCCAGACTTCAGAGGAATTTACAAAGCACTTCTGCCCCTTTCTTGCTTTGTGCTCCACTGAACTGCATGTTCCACCTTTAGCCATCACCCTGCCACGCTACCCCTGACAGGACGAGTTGCAAAGTTTGAGTTAAGAAAAAGGAACTAAGAAGGGTTGAATGATTCCCCCATCAGATCACAGATTGCTCCATGGGACCCGTCCGTGGTCTCCCTTTGGGAGAGGCTAGAACCCACAGGTGGAACTGTCCTTGAAGTAACCTCAACTGTTCTCAGATTTCGCTCAAAAGACGTCCTTTTTGAATTCAACACCTGTTTGGCCACCCAATCTAGTAAGTCTATTCACTGAGGGCCAGATTTTACTCCTTGGTTCAGTCACACCCCCACCAAAGCCCTTTCCATCTTTCTGTGGGTAGGAATTGAACTTCTGCTTGTTGTCTCAGAGTTAATATACAGCCTTTCCTTGCTTTCCTGAGGTATTTTGTACTATTAATCCACTCACATCTAAGTGGTTGGTTTTCTTCTTTCCCAAATACACCTTTGAGCATTTCTTGGTTCTTCCAGTGGCCAAGGAATTTTATCCTAATTTCTAAAAAGGCAGTGAGAAATTATCCTTATTTTAAAATGGGAAAAAATATATATAATTGCCTTGCATTTACTATGACCTCTCTTCCTATTGAATATATATATATATATATATATATATATATATATATACACATATATATATGTAAAATAAATATAAATATATATTTAGAGTAGGCCATGCTTTTTAAATTTTTTTTTTTGGTGTGATGACTATGGGAGTCCAGATGATCCCCCAGCCAATATTTATTCCCTATGCCGTTCCCCAATTTTATTTTTTTTAAGCACCATGGATATTTCCTTTAGATTCGATGCTAGTAAATAATTCTTGTCTTGTATATTATATGACAGTTGGGCGGGATTTTTTTTAAGCATGACAGTTTTGTCAGGGATAATTATTTTCACATTATCATCTGACTGATTCTTAGAAACGTAAGCAACACAGAGAGGGTTTTTTGTTTGTTTGTTTTTAAATCAGCTACACTTGAGCTATTTATCTTTTGACTCTAGGCCCCAGAGAGTGCTGGCTGAAACAGCCTGGTGGACTTCATTCTGGGGAAGGCAGAACGCAAAGGCTAGTCCTGCCTTCCCCAGCTTTGCAGCAGCAAGAGTTTTCTGGAAAGTAGAAAAGAGAAAAGAAGGGGAAGGTTAGATCTGAGTTAAAATTGTCACGTTCTCTCCAACTGGGAGGTCATTCTTTGACGTGGGGTATGAGGTCCTGTATCTCTCTTGCTTTCATTAGTCACCTAACAAATCTTTCCCAGTATCAAATGCCTACTCATAAATCAGTAGAGTCAGCTTCAACGGACATCTTGCATCATGAATTTTTTTTCATTAACTTTGATTTTTTTTAAAATTTGCTCTGAAATATATCTTGATTATAGACCTCCCCCCAACCAGACTCCATAAATACTGCAGTTGAGGCAACTGCCTCACCCTAGTCCCAGCCTGTAAAAATACCGACAAGTCAACCAAGTTATCCATCTTTCTCAACCACTCTTAGATAAGAACCAGACTGGTGCCCTCACCATCCCCCAGCGTGCAGATGCCCCACCATTAAGTCTCTGTGTCCTAGTGGGTTTTAAGATCCTCTCCTCTGGCTTTCCCTGCACGTGGATTAAAATACATTGCGTTCTGACCAGTCTTCTCCCTCTGGAGCAGCCGGAGTGCCTCGACCAGGTCCGCTTCTGCACTTCTGTTCACCGTATATTTCTTTCTCTTCTCAGAGCTATCCAAGTTTCACTCTTCGCCAACCCTGTCCTGCACAACCCCTTCCAGAACCGCGCTGACCCGCAGCGGCGTCGGGTCCGGCAGCGCTCCAGCGCCCGAGCCGAGTGCTCGGCACGAGACGTGGGGTGACAGGCGCCGCCCCTGCCTGGACCGCCCGGGGAGCTCGCCGTCCACCCGCATCCAGGAGCCGGGCATCGTGTGATCGCGTCTGCGCGCTCCGCCTTGTGCACCGGCGTGAGAAAGGGCTCCCGCCGCTCCCAGGTTCTTCCCGAGGCGCCGGGAGAGCGCGAAAATGCTCCCCGCGCGGCGGTGCGCAGGCGCAGCGGCGCGCGTCGCTTTTCTCGTTTTTCCCAGCCTCGTCCGCGGCGGCTCGGGCAGCGCGCCCGTCGCTTGGCCGCCCGGTAGGGGGCGCTGCGGGAGGGCGCCCGAGGCCGGCGCGGGCTCCTGGGGGGTGGTCTGGACCCGGCTCGCCGCCCTGGGGGCGGGGCCGGCGCGGGCGGGGATGGGGCGGGCGCGGGGGCGTCGGCCCGGTGCGGCGAGCGGCGGCGGCGGCGACCGCGGGCGGGGCGGCGGTCTGAGGCGCTCGGGTCCGACGCGGCGCCATGCGCGGCCCCCCTGGCTGGCCGCTGCGGCTGCTCGTGAGACGGGGCCCGGCGGCCCGCGTCCCCGGAGTCCGGCCGCCGCCGACGCGCCTGGGGCCTGCGCGGCCTTGGGGCGCGGGGCCGGCGCTCCTCGCAGGTGAAGGAGCCGCGCGAGCCCCTCGCCGCTGGGCTGGCAGCTGCCCGGGCGGGGGTCCCGGCGGCCCCGCGGGCGGAGCGGGCCTCGCGCGGCTCCTGGGGCTGTGGGCGCGGCCCCCGGGCCCCTACAGGTGCGGGGCGCTCGCCGGGCTCGGTGCCCCCCGGCTCCCGCGCGCGGGGCTCCCTGGCGGCCCGGCCTTGGTCGCGCGGACGGGGGGCGAGGCCTGGCGGCGCGGGCCGGCGGTGCCTGCAGCCGCGGCGACCCCCGGCCGCGACCCGCTGCTGCGGCCCGCGGCGGCCCGGCGCTCGGAGGCCCGGAAGCTCTTAAGGCTGGCGCACCCCGAGCGCTGGAGACTGACAGGTGGGTGCTCCCCTCTTCCCTCTGTCGCCGGCACGCCTTACCGAGCGCGAGGGCCCGGGGCCACCGGGAGGGGACATTGCGGGGGTGGCAGAGGCCCTGGGCCACTGGAAACGGTGAGGAGGGACGGGATGGCTTCCCCCCGGCGTTCTCCCGACAAGTGCCGGACGGAGCGCGTCTCACAGTAGCATTGCCAAGGCTTTCGGGTCAGCTGGGAATCCGTTCACAGAACTGTCTTAATGTTTGTTTTCTTAGCTTGACATATTATACCAGTGAAGCAGTACCTCCTTCTTAAAATCTTTGCGTCTGTTCTACTTTCGCTTTGCCAGCATTCTCAAAATGACCTGAGTCATTCTTTGTAAAATTAATTCTAGCCCCAAATAGACTTATTTTGTAATATGCACTTGCACTTACACTTACCTAAAAAACATTATTTGCTTTAGGTAAGTTTATTAAGCAGTCAACGGTAGTTTTAATGTGACACAAAACAATCTATATCTTTCAGATTTGTCTCATGCCTTTGCCTTCCTGGGTGGCAGGCAGGAAGTTACTAAACTCTTTTCAGGACAGTCAACACTGACCAAGATCAGTGATCTGCACACTGTAGAAGCTTTGAGAAACTAGCTCATAACCCAACTGAATCTTAATTGAGTAACTTTTTAAAGAAATCTAAATATTTTTAGAAACAAAATCCAGATAAACAGGTTTTCATTTTTAGCCATGAATGGAGAAATGTTTAATGCAAGGGCCTTGTAAGATCTAAAAGGTTTTGAGATTTTTCCAAGTGTTTGTTTCTTTAATATTTATTGTGCCTCATTGTGTGCTAGTCGGTTGGTTTACATTGGTGAGCGGAAGGACACATGGTTCTGCTCCTGTTGGGGCTTGCAGTTTAGTCGGGGAGAAACATTAATGAACAGATCGTGTATGACCAGAGATAAAACTGTAGCTGTGATGAGGGCTTGGAAAGAGGACTTGTGAGGTTATCAGGTGCAACCGTTGAAACAGGGGTGAATCCCACGGTCTTTACTACAAATCCATTGCTTTAGACAGGATAGTCCTAGCGAGTGATTTGTGATTTAGGGCAGGTTGGTGCCATGGAGGAGGCACTTAAAGTGGGAACATTTTACCCCTCACTGACTTAGGGGGATTCTTGGTGTCACTGAGGCATTAAGGGAATCATCTCGTTGCTTAGTAAGTTGTGTGCATATTTTCAAGGATCTTTCAAAGATCTTTTCCTCTTTTAAAAGAAAAATTTGAGACTAGGAGCTCTCACTGGATTGTGAGCTCTTGTGAAAGGGACTGTGTCTGATTCAACTTTTTGTGTCTAGTTCTCAGCATGTGTGTGGCACAGAGCAGGGTGCCTTAGAAGAAGGAATAAATGACAGTACAGCCAAGTCCAGATTGTGGCCTGAATTTAGAGACCCTGAGCACCGTGGGGTATTGCCATCATTCCCATATGTAAGTCAAAGTCAGCGTAAGGAAATCCACTTTGTTTCTGAAGGTGTTTTTAGTGTCAGGCTTTCCTGGTGCCCACATGTGCTCAGCCACATTGAGTAGCCCAGCCCAGCCCTGTGCCCTCCTAGCCCGTTCCCACATGTCTTGCCATGTTAGTGTGCTGTGCTAGCATTAAACAAGGCATAGGCTGTACCTCCTTTTATTTTAAGGAGGGGAGCTATTTATATCTGCTGTATTGAATAACTAGGTACATATAATTTGAGGAAATAAATCTGGGGTTGGTTCACTAATTTTTTTTCCAGTTTTTAAACAGATAATAAATATATATGGTATATAATAAGGAAATCTGATGAAAGCTCCTTATTAGGATATATGATTTCCTCAAAAGTCATTAATATATTGAAGGCACTCTGGATGTTGGCATTTGTAAGATTGGGAGGAAGTGGTGGGGGGGTCATCATTCATTTGTAACGTATCATTGTAAGAGCAGCCGCAGATGTTGACACACCTCTGTAAACTGATGGAAATAAAAAGCACGATGTGTGTGTGTATTTTTTAATCAAGAGACCAAAAAAGCTGAGTTAAAGAGAAGGAATTCCAATGTTAATTTTTAGAAACATGAATACAGAAATCCTTTTTCAAAAATTCAGCTATACATTTGAATAAAAATACGTTCATCGGTGTTCAGCAGTTTGCTGAGTATGTCATCTGAACTGTGTGACCAGGAAACTTTGCTTAAGTGATTTGTATCAGAAACTTTGAAAACATGGTCTACCATTTAAAATGCTTATAGATACCTGCTGAGGACAGTTTTGGTAGTATTTCTATTTCTCTTCTAAAGGAACTGCAGTCCTCGAAGCCCCCCCCCCCTCCCGCCTTCCCTGTCTCATTTTGTGTAGTTTGCAGATATCTTCCTCCAGCTCTGGCCTGCAGAGTTGCTCTCCAGCCTTTTTTTTTTTTTACTGATAATTCTTCATCTTATCACCTTAGTCACAGAGTCTTAAAAGATGGAGGAGCTCACTGAGGAGCCCCCTGTGGCCTGAAGGGATAAGAAGTAATTGGTGAGAGCCATCTTGCTGCGCCTGGCAGATGGAAGGGGCTGCTGAGGACCCCAAGCACCCCAGTAAGTCAGAGGCAGGGAGCCCTGTGCACGAAGTTGGGTCTCAGGCGTGAGTTCTTTGTGTGGTGGCCTCGGTGCAGAGGAGCTTGCTTTGTGCACTTGACCAGGGGCCCCCCCAGGCGGGCTCCTGGTCAGATGCGGAAGGTGCACATCCTCCCCGCTGTGTTCAGTTAGGGCCTCAGTGGAGGACTTGGGAGGGCGCCTTTCACTTAAGGACTGATAAGGGCTTATGTGGTTTGAGATTAGGATTGTTCTCAGAACCTGATGCCCGCCAGGAGCCTTTGCTGAGTTTGTAGTTACATTTTATGAAGATAGACCGTGAAGTGACCCAACCGAGTAGCGAGATAAAACCAGTGGAGGCGGGAAGCAAGGAGAGGGCTTAGAATGGCTGCTTTTTGAAGCCCAAGTCAGGACAGAGCCTCTGACAAGAAAAGGACTGGTGGGACAGTGAGGCTGAACCTTCGCGACTGTTCCAGAAAGCCAGGGATGTTGTGTGCTATGGAGATACCATATTGCAGAGAAAACGTTAATGTTCTGTAGCTGTGCTGTGAAATATGCTAGTCAGAGTTAACTGAAGTGTAAAATATATACCAGAATTTGAAAGGATTTAGTATGAAAAAAAAGTTAAACTGTTACTATTTTTTTAATGTTCATTACATGTTAATTAACATTTTGGATATCTTGGGTCAAATAAAATATGTTACTGAAATCAATTTACCTGTTTCTTTTTGTTCTTTTTAATGTGGCAACTGGAAAATTTTAAGTTCCATGGGTGGCTCCCATGGTGTGTCTGCTGGACAGCGAGCACTGAGTCAAAGGCAGGCCTCGCTGTTGACAATATGGCACAGGTCAGACTCTGTAGCACACGCAGACATTCTGGCCTTGCTCAGATCTTTGTTCTACAGATGACTCCACAAACCTGGAAAGTTTCCTAAGCTCTCCACTTCCTGCTCATCTGTCAGCCCCTCTTCACTTCCTGCCCCATCCAGCTTAGATGCCGGGTTCCTTCACCTTGGCCGCTGACCTGCATGTACCCTCTACCTCGTTGTCCCCTGTAGACACCTGAAAACTCAGCATGTCTAAAATACAGAGTTACCTTCCTCTCCAAAGCTGCCTTTCCTCCTCCATCCCTTCTCTCAGAGAGTGGAACTGCTGTATGGACCCCGTGGCTAAAACCAAACACAGATCATTTTTGACTCCTTGCAGCAGAAACACAGATAATAACTGATACTTACTGTTCACTAGACACTGGACACTGTGCCAGACACTTTACGTATGCATATTTCATGTACACCTCAAACATTTCCATGAGGGAGGTGTTATTTTTATTTCCATTTTACAGATGAAGAAACTGAGATAGAGAGGTTGAGTGACTCATTCAAGTTCAAACAGCTAGATGGCAGAGCTAGTGTACTGATCCTGTCAGTCCCAACTTCAGAACTGAGCTTTCCAACATGCTCCCCAAATCCAAAAGTCATCAGGTCCTATAGTCTAGTTCTCCAAAATATCTGCAATCCTCGTCACCCTCCTTATCCTCTCTGCCCTACCCTGGTTCACCTGGGGGCCCCTCTCACCTGGAAGCTATGGCCACTGGCCTCCAGTGCTTTCTTTTCACTCTGCAGCCAGAGAGGATCATTTAAAAAGCAAATCTGACTGGCTTCCCAGCCTGAAGCTCTTTTAAGCCCGCCTTGCGCAGGCAGCAGCCCCTGTTCTACTTTAGCACCTAGGACCTGGAACTTCTCCACTTCCTTTCTCAGTCCTTCTTCCTCTGCACCTCTGGTGCCTGCTCCAGCTTTATCCTGTAGCCTTTCTCCTCCTTGCCCTGTCCTGACCCCCAGGCTGGCCGGTGCTGTTTCCTCTGCCTGGAATGTGGGAAGACGAGGAAAACAGTCTTTGTCTTGGAACATGGTTCTTCATTATTTGAATTGGGTGACCTTGGCCAAGCTCCCTCACCTCTCTGTGCTTGAGTTTTCTCTCTGAAAAGAATGAGGACCATCAGAGCGTTGTTGGAAGAGACAGTGCATGTCCAGTGCCTCAGACAGTGGTGAGTGCAGCATCTGTAGTCCTTGAATGGCAGTTGGGATAGCGGTACCTGCCTCCTGTAGTCATCAAATGAATCATTGAAAGGTCTGTCCCATGTCCAGCTGGTGGTAGCCACGCGTTATTGCCTCTTCCACCCACCCAAACCTGCCCTTCCGGGAGCTGTGTACATTTTAGATTTTCTTTCCTCTTTCTTTTGAAGGAGATTCCTTTCGTTCTTTGAATGCCAGGATTCAATAGAATGAAGGTAACAGAAGGATACTTAAAGGTATGTCAGGAGACAGATAACAGTTGCAGGGGGCCCATCCAGCAAGGACGGGGGCCAGCGAGATGCTTAAGTACAGAGAAGAGGTGGAGGAGAATTTCAGAAGGACTGTGGTATCCTTGGCTTGTTGGGTTTAGGGAGGAATCTGAAATGATAGTTGTGGGGCAAGGCTAAAGTATTATTAATGTCAAAGACAGTGCTGTGCAGTAAAACCTTAATGAACACAAACCCAGGTAACCAAAGACTGAAAAACATTTTTTTTTTACTTTTGTATTCATTGAACTTGTAGAAGAAAGGCAAATGGCAATAAAACAAGCCGTTAATCACTTTTTTAATTATAAGGAAAAAGAGGGGATCCTAAAACGAATTTGGATTCAGCTAAATTCTTTCCACTTTGTAATCATTATCATTACTGTGTAAGAACCAGCACGTATTCACGATATGCAGGTTCTTATTTTAGAAACATAACTTTGAATTCGAAGACTAGAGGAGGGAGAGAGAGGTCTTTATAGTACTTCACATACATTACACTTCTGGAAGTATTCGCCGAAGGGAGAGAACAGACTAGAGAAACTAGCTACGGATGAAAGGTGAAACAGACACTTCTGGGCTGAGCCCTGGCTCCCCAGGTCGCTGGTTTGCGAGCGAGCGAGTTCATGCTTCGGTCCCTCTTGGCACTGTCGTCAGGAACACGGCGTTTTGAAACAAGACCCCGGGTCTTACATTGAAATGAAATGGCCCTTGGCCAGGTTCACGTTATTCAGTGAAATTATGATTGTGGGACTTTAAGCCAGGCACATGGACTTTCTGGCACTGTGCGGAGGAGTCATTTCCACGTGGAGTTCCTGAGCTGCCAGATCTTAGGTTTCTATTTAGGCTGTCATCGAACTTTGATCTAACACACTTCTATGCCTCTTCTGCCAACGCTCAGTTTATTTGTTCATTCATCCAACAACTATTTATTGACCTTTTATTGTGTGCGTGTCCCTGTAGGTAGTGGGGATACAACAGTGAACAAAACAAAAATTTTTTATCCTGATGGAGTGATACAGTAAACAAGTGAAACACTTGGAATGCCAGGAGGTGGGAGGTGCTGGGAGACAAATGGGAAGGGAGGGAGACGGGCACTGCTGGGAATCTGTATTTCAAATCAGGTTGTCTGAGCAGGCCTCAAGAAGGGGGTGTTAGAGGACCCCAGGGAGGGGAGGGAGGGGTTGGGTGAAACATTCCCTGACAGGCTCCCGTTTCTCCTACGGCTCTGTTTGTCAACCAGTTGGCACTGAGTTTGCTGTGTACTTTTATTAAGGTTATGTAGAAGTAAAGACTTTAATTGGAGGCTTGGCGTTAGGCAGGACACAGATAGAGAAGCAACTGCTGTTTGCCGGATGTTGGGAGCTCCCATCTCTTGGGCTCAGTCCATGCTGTGTCCACCTGGGAGCCTTGCCACTGACTCCAGTGATGGCGCTAGCTGGGTTCCTAACAGGACCAAACTCAAAAGGTACTCATTGGATGCAGCATGCCCCCAGCCATCCAGTGCCACGCTTCAGAAGGAACCTCTGTTACCTGTTTCTTTTTACCCTCCTGGAGGTATTCTGTGCATAGATGAACTTGAAAACCAACAAGCAAAAAAGCCCCCAAATGTTAACATTTGTGTTCTGGGCTTTTTTCACAAACAGTGTATCTTGGTGGATTGTTTCATATGCATTGCTCTACAGTCACCTCATTCTTTTTAGTGACTGCATAATATTTATAAAATAAGTGCTCCATAATTGATTTAATTTGTTCTCTATTGATGAATGTTTAGGAATGTTGAATCTTTTGCTGGTATAAGCAATGCGGTAATGAACATCCTTGAATGCATGACTTTTACGTACATGTATGTAGTGTATCTGTAAGTTAAAATCTTAGAGAACTGGTGGATGAAAGGGAGTGTGCATATACATTCTGACTGATAAGATCACACTCTCTGCACTGTAGATGTACAGCTTGCACACCCACTAACAGTGTAAATGTTTCTTGTACCACAGCTTTACCAACACGGTGTGATCAAACTCTCTGATCTTTGCCAGTCCAGTAGATACAAAGACAAATCTTTGTCGTATAAATTTGCATTCCTTTATTATGAATGCAGTTATCTGGGATACATGTTTTTTCCTAATTGGGTTTTCTCACTGTTTTCTTTCCTGGTAAGACTCTGTCCCCTCTGTCTGTTTTTTAGATGTGTGAACAGTTGTGTTCTCGTCTGTTTTTATATCATGCTGATATTCTGGTGCTTTGTTCTCCAGAGTCATAATAGTAAGAAGGAACACATCACATGTGTAATGGATGCCCATAACTATTTTCCAAAGGCTATTTAAAGTGCTTTGAAGTTTTAGATATAATTGAGAGCTTTACTTGCATAGTTTGATCTTCAAGATAAGATACAGTTAGATGCCAAGGAATAACAACATACAGCATGAATGTAAGAAAAATATCGTCTGAGTTGAACCCCCAGATCAAGAGGCAGGGAGGGAGGCCAGAGCGGGATTTTGTGGCTAGTGCTCAGTTACTCCCGCCAGAGAAGAGCTGAGCGGACCAGGGCAAAGCAGAAGGTGTCTTGCTGGGGTACTTGGGTGTGGCCAGCCCCCCCGCAGTCGTCCCACATGGTCTGGCCCTAAGGAGGCCCTAAGGGTCCAGGAGCTAAAGGGAGGAAACCCCCAGCTCTGAGCGCACCACATGCTCTGCAAAGTTCATTGGGAAAAGAGGCGTGATGAACTCCGCCCCTTGATCGGAGCACCGCTGAACCTGAGAGTTGCTTGTGTTTTCCAGCTGCGGTTGGGTTTCTGGCGGTGTCCAGTGTCATCACCATGTCCGCTCCCTTCTTCCTGGGGAAGGTCATCGACGTCATTTACACAAACCCCACTGTGGACTACAGCTATAACCTGACCCACCTCTGCCTTGTGCTCAGTGGCGTGTTCCTGTGCGGGGCTGCTGCAAACGCTGTTCGTGTCTACCTCATGCAGACTTCAGGTAAAATGTCCCTCCTTGGGCGGCGCGTCATCTCAGAAGCCTTGGAGGGGGATCTCGTGGGTTAGTGGCTCTCTGGCTCATGTGCTCCTGCCCCAAGCCTTTCCTCCGTTCCTAGCGCCACCTGGGCCCGAGCGCAGGGTCTGGCCCGGTGCCGGGGCCGTGCGTTGCGTTACAGCGGCCGCTCTCATCTCAGCTCTTTCACGTGAGCCGGAGTCGAGCCCCGAGGGAAACAGCCTGTGTGTCTTCGGGGAGGTTAGAGTTCTGGGCCTTCTTGAAGCTTCTGCAGAGGCCACTCACCTGCCCCATGCTGTGTCTCCCCTTCAGGAGGAGCTGGGATGGTAGTTTGCACTGTGCTTCTGTGAGGCCTGCTTGTTAATAAGCATTGACCACATGTGACGACAGAGCCGGCGATACCCAACTCTGAGGTCGGTTGCTGGCCATTTAGCTGATAAAATACTCCAGATAATTAACCAGTTCTTGCCATTTGAACATGCAATCCAGGAAAGGAACAAAATCAATCCAAGGAGGAACAAAATTAGCTCTTGAGAAGTTAATATAGGAAAACTTTTTGTAAATGATCCTTAAAAAAGTATCTCTTGATCATACTATATCCGTCACTGTATCTTCTCCGCAGTCTGTAGTTACTACAGAAGATGAGTGCTTGTTACCAGTGAGAGCCGGGGCTCGGGTGCACGCGGGCCCACCAGACCCATGCCCCTCCGCCACCCTTCAGGCAGGGGCGCCAGTCATGCCGCAGAGGCTGCAGCTCTGAGGACGTGATGCCATCAGGCCAGGCGCAGTGTGTGAGGTGGCTGTGCCCACACTGATGCTTTCCTGTTTGCCTTGCAGGTCAGCGCATTGTGAATAGGTTGAGAGCGTCTCTCTTTTCCTCTGTTCTGAGGCAGGAGGTTGCTTTCTTTGACAAGACTCGCACGGGGGAACTGATTAACCGCCTCTCCTCAGACACTGCACTCCTGGGGCGCTCGGTGACTGAAAACCTCTCAGATGGGCTCAGGGCTGGAGCCCAGGCTTCTGTTGGCATTGGCATGATGGTATGTCGGCCCGGCTTCCGTTGGTACCTTCTGGTCGGGGCGTGGCCTGCACCGGCCCTCTCAGGCCTGAGATGAGCTCAGGTGAGCTGTTCTGATGACTCTATAAGCCACTTGGCCAAGAGGGCTGTCACCGAGGCTGCGGGACGAGGCTGCGGGACGAGGCTGCGGGACGTGGCGCTCGCCTCTTCCTTGGTGGCCTCCTGCACCTTCATTTCTCCAGAATGATTTGTTATCTGGAGAATGGACTGTTGCATTTAAAAGAGATTACCTTATTGCCTGAGTTTTCTGAGAACGTGTGCCTGAAGGCAGGAAAGAGCAACAGGAAGGAGGCCTCCAGGTGCCGAGCTGTGGGTTAGAGAGAAGCCTGTCCGTCACACCCCCTCTGGAGGCAGGGGGCTGCCGCTGCGCTCTTGACGAGCCCAAGGGCTGATTTCCTCTCCTCCTCTCGGAAGGAGGAGCCCCTCCTGCACACACAGGTCGATCTGCACCCCTTTGAGGTGAGCCCTCTCACCCCATGGCCTGTGCTCCTTCCTTCCCTGCCTGGGGGCCTGGGCAGTCACATCTGCGTGCCTCATGTCTTCCAACCAGGCTTCTCTTCAGCCCTGCGCTGCTGGCCAGTAGAAGTGTAATGCAGGCCACATAGGCAGATTTAAATTTTCTAGCAGGAAAAAGAAAGGTGAGATTAATCTTAATAATATATTTTACTTAACTCAATATGAAAAAATATTATCAGTTTTACATGTATTTAATATAAAATTATTTTTCATATAGAGATTTTAAAATACAGTGTGCATTTTATACTTATGGAGCATCTAAATCTGGATGCTAAATTTTCATTGGAAATATTTGATGTATATGTAGATTTCATAAAATTTGTGGTTAAAAAAATGTATTGACATACCAGATTTTCCAGACATATTTAAAACTTCACCAATAACTGAAAAGAAATGAGGTATCAGTTTTTAAATTTATATTTTAATTAATTAAAAACTAAATAAAATTAAAAATTTAGTTTCCTGGTCACACTAGCCACTTTTCAAGTGCCCAGCAGCCATGTGAGGCTGTCACCGTGGATGGTGCAGTTCTAGACCCCTAGACGGAGGACTGTAACTCATCTGTTCTCACTGGTGGGAAAGCTTAGATGCTTGTCCTGTGTCCTGCATAGCATTCGGTCAAGAGCAGAAGGATGTGCCAGAGTAAGCCTGTGAGATTGGACTTAGGGAATGGAAGACAGCTTTGAAATCTCACGTATTCCCAGCCAAGAGAGAAGCAGAGCTCTGGGAGAAGACCCCTTCTGCACTACAGCACCACTTCCAGATACTAATAGTCTGGGCTCAGGAGGAGCTGGGAACCTCCTTTCATAACAGCAGGTCACCTCGGGCTGTGTAACAAAGGGCCACAGCCAGGGGCTCAAATAACAGACGTTTACTTCCCAAGGTCTGGAGTGTAGAAATCCAAGACCAAGATGCCGACGCAGGTTCATGCTGAGGCCTCTTTCTTTGGCTTGTGTGCAGCCGCCGTCTCGCCAGGTGCTCACAGGGCCTTTCCTCCGTGCTCACGTGGAGAGAACTAGTTCTCTGGTGTCTCTTCTAACAAGGACACTAATGCTGTCTGATCAGGGCCCCACCCCTGTAACCTCATTTTAGCTTAATTACTTCCTCAGAGGCTCCATTTCCAAATCCAGCTACACGGGGGTTAAGGCTTCAGCACATGAATTCCGGAGGGACACAAGCAATCAGCTCACAACAAGGTCTCATGTCGGGGCGTCACCTGGGGCCCTGGTCTTCAGCTCTGGAGGGACAGACGTGTTCTTTGTTTCTCACAAGCTCCTTGGACCTGTATTATGGTAACCCCACTCCCAAGAACCCAGTGTTTATACCGTATTGCCAGTTTAGTGATTTGCATTATGGGATCTTCCTCCCCACCTTAAGATGTGTGTTCCTCATGTTCCAGCCCTCCTTTCTGGTGACAGGACCCTGCATTATTCTTCAGGTTCTCTCTAAGCATGGAACCGGAGCACCGGGAGGCGGGTGGTTCTGAGACCATCTGCCAGGGCCTGGGGAACATCAGTGGATGTTCCTGACCCACCGCAGAGGACACCCGTGCGGGGGTTTGCTTGAGCTGTGTTGTGTTCAGGCCTGCCTGACGGCCTCAGTGCCCCTGCGCGTGTCCTGCCCACCATCACCCTTTGCCTGCTGGGCCGCGTGGCTTGTCTGCTTAGGTGGATCCTTCCATAAATTGAAGGTGCCACGCTCGTTGCTGCCTCAGGGGGTCTGTACGCTTGCTCTTGCAAGACCATGTTACACTCAGGTGATTCTCTTTCTCTCTTTCCACTGTCTAACTCCCACCTCTCCTCTCCCCTTGGATGAAACCCCGTGAGGTTCAGCTTTCTCCCAGGTGCCTACAATAGTGTTTGCTGCATGTAGGCATTCAGTAACAAGTTGCTGAATGAGTGAGTAAATAAATGATTGCCTCATCCATCCATTACTGTGCATTTCAGTCTGCAGCTTTTTCTCAGCTTTTAGGAGAGCCTGGTACTGATTATACTGTTTTAATAATTTATTGAAGAGATGCTAGTACCATTTAAAACACAACCACCCGATTTCAGGGCTGACGATGGGAAAAGCCCACTGTGTTACTTCCTCTTTGAGCAACTCCAGTTGTCAGCAAGCTGCTCGTGCTGAGTCCAGATCTGTCCAGCTGAGATTTCAGTCCTCTGAGGCGTGGAAATGGCTCCAACCCTTCTTCCACTTGTTTGTTACACCCCCTACCAAGTTCTCTTTCAAGTCTTTGTCATGGGATGTGTAGGGTATTTTGGTCTCACTGCCTTCTTAGTCATTTCAGTCGAGACACATTGTTCAGTGCCCATGATCCAGACTTGAATACAGAATTCCTGGTGTTTTCTGGCCAGTGTGGAGCTGAAGAGGCCTCCTTCCTTTGCTCCCTTCCTGCCTCTTGCTTCTCTGTTGTTGAACAACACGCTTTAATTCCCAAGCAGTGGCACAGCACTGCCCCAGTATGGTCCGATATTGGAGGGTAAGATAGCCCCACCCTCTCTTCAGCAGCGCCCTGTCATGTTACTCCTGTGTGGCACGCCGAGTATTCCCGGCGTTTCACACGAAGATTGAAGACGTCCGAAAAGTTCCACCAAAATAGGATGTATGATTTTGAGACAGCTCCTTAATTTCAGCTTGCCTATTAATTTAAACACACACACACTTACAGTAGGCGATGAGAATGTCTTGCTACACTGTGTAACAAAATACCTGTGGCTTTTGTTTTTGACAGTGTTTTGTCTCACCTAATCTGGCCACTTTCGTTTTGAGTGTGGTGCCTCCAATATCCATCCTTGCTGTGATTTATGGGCGGTATCTACGCAAGCTGACCAAAGTGACTCAGGACTCCCTGGCACAAGCCACTCAGGTAGAGGCCCCTCTCCGGCGTGGTGTCCGCTAGAGTGAACTCGGAGCCAAGGTCCTGGCGGGCAGACTCTAAGGAGTGTGCTCGAGCTTTTCAAAAAAAGTACTTAATTTTCCTTACCTTGGCCCCCCCCCCCCCCGATCCCAGAAACGTAAAATACTGTGCCTTCTAGGCTAGGTTACTACCTGTACCTCAGCGTGGATCCCACTTGACCGCACCCTGTGGACTTCTTACCACCACTGTTTCTTGTAGGATGAAACAGCTAATCGCACCCGGAAAATCGTTTCTGGATGATACTCTGTCCTTCATTAACTAATGAAGGTAGTTTTGTGGTGCTACCCAATACGTGTATTTTTTAAATTAAAAATAATGTATTTTCATGCTACAAAAGCCATGCATGTTTATTAAACTAGAAATTTGGGAATAAATGAGAAAAAATAACATGCAGAATCCTTCTTTGACTTCTATCCTTTTTTATCTTTCTCACCACATAAAAATATATTTCTGAATCTACCTTCCCTCCCATTTATCTTTCTGTCTACCTATATATGATGTGTGCATATAAATATTTTTTCCAAAAATAGGATTGTTCATATACTCTGCTTTGTAATCTGTTTTGACTTAGTCATGTATCATGAGCAGCTTTCTATTGATAGCATCTTAAAGATGAGACATTTGAATTTTGCCTCCAGAAATCATGACATGTGACCTTCCTCCCCCTGAAATGTATGTATTATTCTCCTAGCTAGCTGAGGAACGTATCGGAAATATAAGGACTGTTCGAGCTTTTGGGAAAGAAATCACTGAAATAGAGAAATACACCAGCAACGTGGACCACGTGATGCAGTTAGCAAGGAAAGAGGCGTTTGCTCGCGCCGGCTTCTTCGGGGCAGTAAGTCGATCGCCTTGGAAAGAGCGAGTCTGGTAGATGTTATGATCCGGACTCTTGCCATGCATAGAGAATCCTTCTACCTCAAGACTGAGAATTACCTTCCTTAAAATATTTTTGTTAAGGAGGAGGAAAATAAGTACATGCAGTTAGAGAGAAGGCAGGGGGTGGGTGGTGAGACCAGAACAGTGTGGGATCAGGCAGTGACTTCAGCGCGTGGTCCGGACCAGCCACGTCAGCTTCGCCGGGGAACTGGTCGGATGTGCACGGTCTCAGCTCTACTCCGGACCTGCGGAATTGGAAACTCTAGGGGTGGGGCAAGCAGTCTGTGTTTTAGCTCCAGCGCATTCTGATGCAGGCAGTTTGAGACCCACTGAGAATTAACCGAAATAACATCAGTGTATTTCAAGAGAGAACTATCAAAAAATTGATCACATTGATCACAGTGAACTCAAGTAGGACACTGAACTAGAAAATCACCGTGTTGGCAACTTCATATGTTCACACTGGAGAGAGCTTTAGAGGTGATTCAATGATGGCCGTGACTTAACAGATAAGGAAGCCCAGAGGAGGCAGCGCTTCCCAGAGACCACATATCTAACGAGAGTCAGGACAGGTCAATGTGACTCAGGGCTCCAGTGTCTCAGGGCACTCTGCCCAGCCCACCACAGTAGAAGGTATTTATTTCCTCCAGTGAGGGAAGGAATCTTAAATTTCATTTTTTTCATTTACAAATTGAGTAGGTTGAGTAAAATCGGAATCTGATGGGTGACTTAGCTTCTAGATTTTCATGTTAAGACTATTTCCTTTAATACTGTGGTATTTCAAAAATATTTTAAAATTCAGATTAAAACTTAATATTTTAGAAAAACCTTGCTTGATGGTTAAATGCAAAAAGAGACTCACAGACCACGTGATTGCTTTTTATGTTGGGGTCTTCGGTTCTCATCTGACTCCTGTGTTTTCTTCCCCCGACAGACTGGACTCTCCGGGAACCTGATCGTGCTTTCTGTCCTGTACAAAGGAGGCCTGCTGATGGGCAGTGCCCACATGACCGTGGGTGAACTCTCTTCCTTCCTAATGTATGCTTTCTGGGTTGGATTAAGCGTTGGAGGTATGTAATTTAAATCGGCTTGGGGAATTACACATGAAAAATCAGGTTATAGTTTTCTGAAATAAAAACATAACTTTCCCATTACTCCACTTCACATCAATTAACTCCAACTGCAAAAGCATTTCCTAGAATGTTATTTCAACCTGACTTTGAAAGAAAGAATAAAGATAAATAAAGGGGTATGGTCCTCCCTGGGTTGGGAAGTTTGGAGCTCACAGTCACACTGGTGCTGTTGTCCAGCCTGCTTGTTAAGGCAGCGTGCTCCCTTTCATCACAGAATGAACGGTGGGAGGGGGAAGGACGGTGCTGAAAAGGTGTGTGCGGGACACCCACAGTCCTGCGGTAGGGATAGTCCCAAGGTGAGAAAATCACTGGGGAGTGAAATTCCTTTTGTACAATATCATTCATTTTCAAAACTAGCAAAGAATCAAAATACATAAGTTATAAAGTGTGTGAAACAGTTGCTTGCTCTTGTCGAGAATTTCTGAGAGTTCAGCTTTCACTGTCCGTTTCTGAGTGAAGGGAAGCAAGATCCCTGGAGGCGAAGCTGCGTGCCGTCTGCGAGGTTTTCCTTTCTGTAACTTTCCTGAGCCCCAGCCGCCGGGGGCAGGTGCTTTCCTGCTTTTTGTTTTCCTTCCTCTCTTTGAAAACCGAGATGAAAGTTTAGATAAACAGCTTGCGGTCTGGTCAGTGGAGCTCAGGTGTCGCACAGTGTCGCCTCAGCTGGAAATTTTAATTTTCTGGGTTTTATGTCTATTGGTTACAGGTAGAGGCTTTTCCTTAGACCTGCAGGTAAGTGAGGATGTTGTCTGGACTGAGATTTCCAGAGACTCCGAAAACAGCATTTTAGTTCTGCTGGCCGGTCTTGAAGAAAAGCCTGATGAAGATGTTTCCAGGTGCTGAGTGACTTGGGAGCAAGTTCAGGGGGACAGAGCCATGAGGGTGCTGCTCTTCTCTCTCCGGACCCTGGGCTGAGCCTGTTGGGCTGCAGGGTCCCACACCCGCGTGGTCGGGTTCCTTTAAGTCTTCTGTCCCACCTCAGGGCGGCCCTCTCTCTTTTTTCTGTTTGTTTTGTTTCTTGTTTTTGGTATGGGGAGGTGATTAAGTTGTTTATTATTCATTTATTCTTAGAGGAGGTACTAGGGATTGAACCCAGGACCTCATGTCTGCTACACATGTGCTCTACCACATGAGCTATACCCTCCCGCCCTCGCTTTCCCTCTCTGTGGCCTTTCTGTGCACATGCCACACTTGACCACAGTCAGCTTTCCTCCCTGGCCTCCCTAATCTTCTGTGGTCTGCCACATTTGATTCTATTTCTCCTGGTCCCTCTTCTAACACCTTTTTCCCATACTGCTTAGCCTGACAGAAGCTACCTCTGTTTTTGGGTGTTCTACTGCCCTGCCTTTTGTCCCGACAGGTTCATAACTGTGTCTTGCACCGGAATAGTTGGAAACACAGTTCCAGTGTACCGGGAGTCAGTTATCTCCCCTGGTTTCAGAAAGTGCCCCCGAGGCTTTGTCTGTGTTTTGAGACTTCTGGGGAACTTGGCTTTCCGAGGCACAGGCCCTCCCACAGCTCTGGTCAGCTCCTTGGTACAGTGCCTGCCATCTGGTGACGGAGGGGAGAGTAAACGTGTGGGTGGATCTGTGGGGAACTATTACCACCAGTCTCCCCACATGCACAACCCAGACAGATACCTAAGGCTATGGGAATTTAATCCAGCAAGCTGAGTTGGATTTTAAAAGTTTTTGTGTGGATGGCCCTGGACAATGGCATTTTAAGTGAAGTAAGCCAGAAAAAAAAAGAAAAATACCGTATGATATCACTCATATGTGGTATCTAAAAAAAAAAAAAAAAAAAGAAAAAGAAAAGACAAATGAACTTAAATGTAAAACAGAAACAGACTCACAGACATAGAACACAAACTTGTGGTTGCCGGGGGGAGGCAGGTGGGAAGGGATAGACTGGGAGTTCGAGATTTGTAGAAACTGACTGGTATATGTAAAACAGATAAACAAGTTTATACTGTACAGCACAGGGAACTATATTCAATATTTTGTAGTAGCTCATGGTGAAAAAGAATATGAAAATGAATGTACGTATATTCATGTGTGACTGAAAAGAAAAATTGTGCTGTACACCAGAAATTGACAGAACATTGTAAACTGACTATAACTCAATTTAAAAAAGTTTTTGTGAAGTTTACTGCTTAGAGTAATTCTGTAATGAATCCGCAAGCAAGAAATCCCATTTTATTTATTAAATAAGTGAGAATTTTAAAATAAATAAGCAGAAATGTTGGTTTCCGCTTAGAGCAGATTCTACTGAAGAAAAAAAGCTAGATTCTATGTTCTCTGTTGAGAGAGGGTCAGAAGTGCTGTTTGAAGAAAAACGTGCTTGTTTATTTTATACCAGAGAATGCTCTTACGTCTTCTATTGAACTCCACTTTCTTTTTTCTTACTTTTTTTTTTTTAGTGAAGTGAAATTCACAAAACATAAAATTAATCTTTTTAAAATTTACAACTCAGTGCTGTGTGGTACATTCACAGTGTTGTGCAACCACTACCTCTGTTTAGTTCCAAGGTATCTTCATCACCTCAGAGAACACCCCTGCTCACTTAGCAGTCTGCCTCTATACCCCAGCCCCAGCAACCGCAGTTTGTTTTTTATCTCTATGTATTTCCTTATTCCAGATATTTCATATAAATAGAATTATATAATCCGTGGCCTTATATGTTTGGCTTCTTCCACTTAGCGTGTTTTCGGAGTTCACCCACATTGTAGCATGGATTGGTACTTCATTCCTTTTTATTGTTGAGTAATATTCTACTGTATGAATAGACCACGTTTGTTTATCTAGGGCCATTTTGTTTTTGTTTTTGTTTGCCAGAGTCTGAACTCCTTAACTGTTTTAAACTACTTCTGATTCCTTTGTCTTCTGTTTCTTCCCCCCTCCCTCTTCCACTCCCTCCCTCCCTTCCTTCTTTCCTCCTTCCTTCCTTTTTCCTTTCTATTAATAGACTTTTTTAAAGAGCAGTTATAGGTTCACAACAAAATTGAGCAGAAATATCAGAGAGCTCCCGTACACCTCTTGCCCCTTCATAAGTACAACTTCCCTCATCGTCAATATCCTTGTTGTAATTAACAAACACACACTGACATTATCACCCAAAGTCAGAGTTTACCTTAGGGTTCGCCCTTGGTATTGTACATTCTGTGGGTCTGGACAAATGAATAATGACATGCATCCACCACTGTGGTATCACAGAGTAGTTTCACTGCCCTAAAAAAACCTCTGTGCTCTGTTCAACCCTCTCTCCCCTCAACCCCTGGCAGCCACTGACTTTTTATTGTCTCCGTAGCTTTGCCTTTTCTAGATGTCCTGTTGTTGGAATCATATAGTATGTAGCTTTTTCAGATTAGCTTCTTTCATGTAGTATATGCATTGACGGTCCCTCCATGTCTTTTCATGGCTTGATAGCTCATTTCTTTTTAATGCTGAATAATATTCCATTGTCTGGATGTACTGCAGTTTACTTATCCATTCAAAGAATGTCTTGGTTGCTACCAGATTTTGGCAATTATGAATAAAGCTGCTTTGAACATTCGTGTGCAGGTTTTTGGGTGCACATACTTTTTCAACTCCTCTGGGTAAACACAAAGGAGCATGATTGCTACACTGTATGGTGAGAGCATGTTTAGTGTTGTAAGAAACTGCCGAACATTCTTTCAAAATGGCTTTACCACTTTGCATTCCCACCAGCCATGAATGAGAGTTCCCGTTGTTCCACATCGTCACCAGCATTTGATGTCAGAGTTTTGGATTTTAGCTCTTCTGATAGGTTTGTGGTGGCAGCTCATGGTTGTAATTTACTTTTGTCCAGTAATATGATGTGGAGCATCCTTTTATATACTTACTTGCCATCTGTGTATCTTTTGTGAGATGTCTGTCCATTTTTTAATTGGTTGTTTTGTTGTTGAGTTTTAAGAATTATTTTTTTGATGTGATTTTAAAAGGGATTGTTCCTTACTTTCCTTTTCTGGTATTTCATTGTTACTGTAAAGCCACTGATTTCTGGCTGTTAATCTTGCTGAATCTCCTGCTACCCTGCTGAATTCTTTTATCAGCTCTAGTAGTTTTTGTGTGGAGCCTTTGAGGTTTAAGAATTCTTTGTATGCAATGGTCTCCCCTTATCCACATCTTGCACAAATATTCACACACCTTAGAGTATTTAAATTCCATTTTTTCCAGCATTCTTACTGAGGGAAAGTGTTACACAAGTATATATTCTGGCAGTTGACATGAGCCAAGGTGCTTGATGCTTAAGTCATTAAGTCATAATTCAAAGGTGACTTTAAAAAGAGACTGTTGGACTATTTAACATCACCAAGTTTCTTCTCAGTTTCAGCCTAGTGAAGGTTGTGTTTGCTGAGTGAGAGGAGGGTTTGATTTTGTAGATGTCTTTAAAATGAACATGGGGCTTCACTATATCCATTTTGAGTATGGGATAAGTGTTGTATTTTATTTATATTGCTCTGTTTTTGACTAGGTAGACTTTCTGTGTAACACTATGATTTTAATTCAGTGGTTGATTGGTATGACTATATGTAGTTGTAAATTCCCTGATCAAACATTAAATCCTTATTAGAAATAGTGAAATTGGAGGAGGAAAAGCTGAAGGAAGACAAGGGGATAAGGCAGAGGGAATTCTGATGGATTCGCAGGTGGCTGCTGCAAACCCTTTTTTGAAAGTAACAGATTTTATATTAAAAGCAAGTTATTGTCACTGTTCCCAGAGGGATGGGAGTAGCAGATGGCCGTTTCCTGGTACAGGTGATGGATGTGTGTGGCTTTGCTTCTCATTCTCAGGTCTGAGCTCTTTCTATTCAGAGCTGATGAAAGGACTGGGTGCCGGGGGACGCCTCTGGGAGCTGCTGGAGCGAGAACCTGCGCTTCCTTTCAATGGTGGGTCTGAAATGGGTTTGTTTTTATTCGCTAGGATTAATCAGGTGTGGTTTTAGACAGATCAGCTTCCTGCACTACCTGTGAAAGATGAGCATGACCAGGACGTTGTCCCTTCCACATGACAGGGACAGAGTCCTCAGAGGGGTGGGCAGTGAGGAAGGACGGTTGCTGGGGTGCTGCTCTGGGGCCTGAGGGTGTCCCTGGAAGCCAAGGGACTGACCACACAGTGTGCAGCCACTGTCTGCCTCCTTGCAGGTAATTTGTTTACCACAAACAGCAGGATAGAAGTGAGGGCAGCTTGGGTGCACAGAGGAAGGCCCTGGGCCAGTCCACCAGATCTGTCTTCCTTAGTGATTTTGATGTTTGTGTGGAGGACAGAAGGAAAGGAAGAGGGATTACACATACAAAAGCCTCTAAGTTGCTTGGCTTTTGGAGGTGGGGTGGAGGATGCTGGTACCAATCGGCTAGAACCCTCTCATCAGCTGCTTCCCTGGAAGCTAGTACTCAGGAGAGCCGTGTGGCCTGGGCCAACTAGCGAGGGCACAGGAGGATGGCCGTGAGCAGTAACCAGTCCCAACCACTCACTGATGCCTGGGACATTGTTGGGTAGCCCCGGCCAGTAAGGGAATAGCCAGGACTCTCCTGTAGGATTGGCTGGAAGAGAGAAGCCCAATTGTGAGAGATTGAGCAGCCTCTCCCAAGTCAGTAGCAAGGTAGGACCAGGACAGAATCGGCCTCTGACCCCTTCGAGCTCCCTGGCTGTTGTGCAGCACCACCTGTGCATCGTCATTCTCTCAAGACCTTTATTTAGAGGAGGTGAGAGAAACCCTAGGCCAGGGGGACTGCAGAGGCAGCAGCACAGGGAGAGGGCAGCTGGTTGGAGACCGGACTGCTGGTCAGCATGGGCAGGTGGTTGTCTCTGAGCCTCAGTGTCCTGTCAGCAAAACTGGGACAGTGACTTGTACTTCTCAGGGCTGAGGGAATCAAACAGGATGCAGATGTGTAGTGCCTTGTACCTGGTGGTGCAGAGCAGCTCAGGTGAGCATTAGACGGAGGCTTCTTCCTGACGGGCCCAGTGGGAGCTCGTGCTCCAGGACCAGCTGCGCCGGGCCGCCATCTGTGGCCAGTTAGGTGGGAGAGCCGAGTTCAGCTTCTGAGTGTGATCTCTGCACTGAGTAATTAGGATTCTATTTTATGTTTCAGAGGGGGTCGTTTTAAATGAGAAAAGCTTCCAGGGTGCTTTGGAGTTCAAGAATGTGCATTTCGCCTACCCAGCTCGGCCAGAAGTGCCCATATTCCAGGATTTCAGCCTTTCCATCCCGTCAGGCTCAGTCACGGCGCTGGTTGGCCCAAGTGGCTCTGGCAAATCGACAGCTATTTCCCTCCTCCTGAGGCTGTATGACCCCGTTTCTGGTGAGTGGCTCACCTCGTTGTAGGATCGGGGGGGGCTCTCCGGAGCCCTTCTTCTCCTGCGCCCTTGGAGAGGGTCAGATTATGCAGAAACCTGGTAGTGTGAGAGTTCTGAATGCCAGGGGGTTTGTTCTCAGGAAAGGAATCTCTTAAACAAAGGTTTCACTTTTCAGGCTGTGACAGCTCATACAGAAAGCCTGTCAGGCATGTTGCATATCTACGAGTCCAGAGTGACTTCCTGAATTCCACCTCCTCATCGTCCATGCTGGTGTCCCCTTCTGATGGGAGGCCCTTACTGGGAGAAGGGCTCCGAGCAGGCGCCTCACGAGCTGCTGAGCACCGGCGCCCGCGGCAGCGCCCTGGGGTCAATGTCTCTCCGCACCAGCTCCCATTTTGGATTATGTTGGCCGCTGCCATCACTATCATGAAGGACGATTGAGTTCCCTCAAGGTGTACAGTTAATTTTGTTGGCTAAGGTCACAGAGATACATCTGATTATTTGAAAGCTCTGCCACGATGTCAGTCAGATTTTAGTTGCAGATAACAGAGTCCCCTCCAGCTATGTTCATGCAGGAAGGTGAGCTGGATGGATGAACTAGGTGGGCTAGCCATGTAACCACTGCAGGGAGACAGGAGGCATGGGAGACCCAGAAGGTCCCTTTTGGCTCCGAAGTTCCCTAGAATATGTTGGTTTTAGATTCTGTTTGGAGATTCTGAGTGTACTTTTCATCTTTAAAAAACTAAGTCTGGAATTTTCCCACCAGATCCTTTCTGTGTTTACGTCCTTCATTGACCCCAGGACACTCAGTGACTCTTTCCTTTCCTCTCTGCAAGGAACTATCAGTCTTGATGGCCGTGATATTCGTCAGCTAAATCCAGTCTGGCTGAGATCCAAGATTGGGACTGTGAGTCAGGTAAGAGGAGGGGGTTCCATTTTTATTATATTTTCATTTAAAACTGCTTTTGTCGTTTGTTTTTTCCTTGGTCTTGAACCTCTCAAAAGGGAAGTTTTCCAGATGTACTAATGTAATCTCACAGGGCAAGTTGTTTAGAGTTGTAAATAGTGCTGTTTCCTGAAGACCTTAGGCACTAACCACTTGAAGCACTGGCGTTTCATCAGTAGCTGGGGACTGACATCACTTTGTAATGCAGATAGTCTAGGAAACTGGGGGAGAAAATGACACAACCTTTTAGCTTCTACTGACTCTTCCCCAATTCCCATTTTCACTACTAGCCAGTCTGCTGTTTTACATAAAGGGTTTCAGAGATAAGCAAGCAAAGACTATGGCAAGAGCCGGGGGCCCCTTGCAAAGAGGTTGCAGATTTCAAGAGTGTTAATGTAATATGGTCTTTTTGATGAGACTGTTTTCACAGGATCACTTGGTGCAGGGAAATTTGACACAGCTATTTGTATTTTTATTACCAGGCTATGTGCACAGCAGACAGACCCAAGCTTTCCCCCAGTTCTGGGCCTCTCCCTCTAACGAGCACCCCCTCAGACCTTATCGTCAGCCCCACTCCGCTGTGTGAGGGGCAGGTGGGGCAGTGACGGGGCTGGCTTGGTAGTTTAAGGATCACAGCAATGCAGTATCTTCATTAGGGATGGAGAAAAGAAACTGGAAATGTATCTGCTTTTCAGGACTATTCCACAGAATGGTTTTGTTCACTACATAATGATCAAAGGGTCAATCCAACAAGAAGAGGATATAGCAATTATAAATACATGTGCACCCAACGTAGGAGCAGCTCAGTATATAAGGCAACTGTTAACAGACATGAAAGGCGGAATCGACAGTAGCACAATCACAGTGGGGACCTGAACACCCCACTTACGTCAGTGGACAGATTATCCAGACAAAAAAATCAGTAAGGAAATACAGGCCCTAGATGACACATTAGACCAGATGGACTTAGTTGATATTTCCAGAGCATTCCATCCGAAAGCAGAGAACACACAGACTTCTCAGGTGCACGTGGAACATCCTCCATGATAGAGCACATGTTGGCCTACAAAGTGAGCCTCCTAAATTTAAGAAAATTGAAACCATGTCATATCTTTCCTGACCACAATGCTGTGAGATTAGACATCAACGACAAGAAAAATACCGCAAAAAACCACTAACGTGGAGGCTTAACAGTGTGCTACTGGGCAGCCGACGGATCGCTGGAGAAATCAAAGCGGAAATAAAAAAATATTTAGAGACAAATGAAATCAAAGCGGACATAAGAAAATACTTAGAGACAAATGAAAACAAATGGCAGTCCAAAACCTCTGGGACACAGCAAAGGCAGTTCTCAGAGGGAAGTTGATAGCAATACAGGCCTACCTCAGGAAACAAGAAAAATACCTAGTGAACAACCTAACCTTACACCTCAAGCAATTAAGAAAGAAGAACAAATAAAACTTTCCATGTTAGAAGGAAAGAAACCATAAAGATTGGAGCAGAAATAATTGAAATAGAGACAAAAAAAAAAAAAAACAATAGAAAAGATCAGTGAAACAAAAAGCTGGTTCTTTGAAAAGATAAACATCACTGATAAACCGGTAGCCAGGCTCATCAAGGAAAAAGGGAGACGGCCCCAGTTAATCAAATCAGAAAGGAAAAAGAAGCTACAGCTGACACCAGAGGAATGCAAGGGCTCATAGGAGGCTACCGTGGCAACTCTATGTCAACAAAAAGGACAACCTAGAAGAAATGGACAATTTCTTAGCAAGGTACAATTTGCCAAGACTGAGCCAGGAAGAAATGGACATATGAACAGACCAGTTACCAGCACTGATACTGAGTCAGTCATTGAAGAACTCCCCACAAGCAAAAGTCAGGACCAGATGGTTTCACAGAGGAATTCTACCAAACATTTAGTGAAGAGTTAACACCTATCTTTCTGAAACTGTTCCCAAAAAGTGCAGAGGAAGGGACACTTCTGAACTCATTCTGTGAGGCCACCATCACCCTGATACCAAAACCAGACAAAGATATCACAAAATAAGAAAATTACACACTAATATCACTTATGAATATCGATGCAAAAATCTTCAACAAAATACCAGCAAATCGACTCCAACAACGCATTAAAAGGGTCGTACGCCCTGAGCAAGTGGGGTGAACCCATGGATGCAGGGGTTTCTCAGTGTCTGCAAACCAGTGTGATGCCCCACATCGACAAAATGAAGAATAAAAACCACATGATCATCTCAATAGTTGCAGAAGAAGCTTGTGATAAAATTCAACATCCAGTTATAAAAACTCTCCAGAAAGTGGGCACAGACAGAACATACCTCAACGTAATAAAGGCCATGTGTGACAAGCCCACGGCTAACATCACAGTCAGCGGGGAAAAGCTGAGAGCATTTCCTCTAAGTTCAGGAACAAGATAAGGATGCCCACTCTTGCCACCTTTATTCAACATAGTTTTGGAAGTCCTAGCCACAGCAATCCAAGAAGAAAAAGAAATAAAAGGAACCCGAATTGGAAAAGAAGTAAAACTGGCACTGTTTGTGGATGACATGATACTACACATAGAAAACCCTAAAAACGCTACCAGAAAAACACTAGAGCTCATCAATGAATTTGGTAAAGTTGCAGGGTACAAAATTAATATACAGAAATCAGTTGCATTTCTATATACTATATAAAATATAAAATGTAAAAATATAAAAAGAAATTAAGGAAATAATCCCACTTACCATCGCATCAAAAAGAATAAAATATCTAGGAATAAACTTACTGTAAAACTCCTAAAGGAAACCATGGGCAGAACACTCTTTGAATAAATCACAGCAATGTTTTTATTTTTTTGAACCAGCTCCTAGAGTAATGGAAATAAAAGCAAAAATAAACAAAGGGGACCTAATTAAACTTAAAAGCTTTTGCACAGCTAAGGATACCATAAACAAAATGAAAACACAACCTACAGAATGGGAGAAAATATTTGCAAATGATGTGACTGACAAGAGACTAAAATATACAAATAGTTCATACAGCTTAATACCAACAAAAGCAAGCAACCCAGTCAAAAAATGGGCAGAAGACCTGAATAGACATTTCTCCGAAGAAGACATCCAGATGGCCAACGGGCACATGAAAAGATGCTCAGTATTGCTCATTATTAGAGAAATGCAAATCAAAACTACAATGAGGTACCACCTCACACGAGTCAGAAAGGCCGTCATTAAAAAGTCTACAAATAATAAATGCTGGAGAGGGTGTGGAGAAAAGGGAGCCCTCCTACACTGCTGGTGGGAATGTAAATTGGTGCAGCCACTATTATCTCCTTAAAAAACTAAACACAGATTTACCATATGATCCAGTAACCCCCCCACTTCTGGGCATATATCCAAAGATAACTATAATTTGAAAAGATACATGCACCCAATGTTCACAGCAGCACTATTTACAGTAGCCAAGACATGGAAGCAACCTAAATGTCCATCGACAGATGACTGGATAAAGAAGATGTGGTCTCTATATACAATGAAATATTACCCTTTCATAAAAAAGAATGAAATTATGCCATTTGTAGCAACATGGATGGACCTAAAGATTATCATATTAAGTAAGTCAGACAAAGATAAATATCATATGATGTCTCTCACATGTGGAATCCAAAAAAAAATACAAATTTTATTTGCAAACCAGAAATAGACTCATGGACACAGAAAACAAACTGTGGTTACTGGGTGAGGACGGAGGGATAGATTAGGAGTTTGGGATTAATAGACACACATTACTGTATATAAAATAGATAAACAACAAGGACCTAGAGTATAGCACAGGGAACTAAATTCATTTTCTTGTAATGAGCTGTAATGGAAGAAAATCTGAAAAAAAAATGCATGTATGTGTATAACTGAATCACTTTGCTGTATACATGAAACTAACATTGTAAATCAACTACATTTCAATAAAAAATAAGAATTAAAGTGGGGAGGATATAGCTCAGTGGTAGAGTGCATGCCTAGCATGCATAAGTTCCTGGGTTCAATCCCCAGTACCTCCATTAAAAAAAACAAGTGAATAAACTTGATTACTTCCTACCGCAAAAAAAGAAAGACAGAAAACGAATTAAAAAAAAGAATAGTTCTGTCCAAATGCCCCGTTCCTGTCTGCTTTGTTTATGTTTCAAAAAGTAGTAGATACAGATGGATTCTCCCTTAGTGGAAGGCAGGCAGCTGGGAAATGCAGACCAGCTCGGTCTTCCTCCTGAAGGAGAACTTGCATTTGTGGAGGGCCTACTGCGTGCCAGTCGTATGGGTCATAGGGGAATCCCATTTCCTGCAGCGTGGGGAAACTTTAGATGATACAGTCAGTCCTGCTCATGGTAATACATGAATTTTTAAATCATCCAGTGGGTGAATTTATGGAGCATGAGGAAGTAGAACCAGGAAAACAGTATATACTCTTTGGGAGCAGTTTAATCGTTTCTCAGATATAAGTGCTTACTAAGCTCCCCTGTGTTTCCTAGACAGTTGAAATTTGCAATGCATTGTATTTCCAATTCGTAGGAACCAATTTTGTTTTCCTGCTCAATTGCGGAGAACATTGCTTATGGTGCCGACGACCCTTCCCTGGTGACTGCCGCGCAGGTGGAGAAAGTGGCCTGCGCAGCCAACGCAGCTGCTTTCATCCGAAACTTCCCTCAAGGATTCAACACCGTGGTTGGAGAAAAGGGCGTGCTCCTTTCAGGTACCTTTTTGTTATTACTGCTTTGTAGCAAAACTCTGCTCCAAAAACTCTCCAGACATTTCGTACCGCAGTGTAATTTTCTAATTAGGCTTTTGTCCTTAGAATTGATGAAATTCATCTTTTTCACTTTCTGAAATCTCTCTTGTTTGTGGACAGCAACCCGGTTTCCTCCACTTTCTACCCCAAAGGTATTTCCAGATTCTCACGGGGTGTCCCACTGAGGAGTACTCAGCCACAGCCGCTTTTTCTCGTCTGAGGAGAGATGTGTTTTGCAACTCGAGATCCTTGAAAATTGTAGAAAATGAGACAGATACCAGGTGGCAACATGACTTGCTGAAGGAGGCAGAGCCCGAGTCAGGAGCAGAAGTGCAACGAAGGAGCCCGTTACTCCCTACTTTGCAGGTTCTGTGTTGGACCCAGAGCCGGCAAACTTCTTCTATAAAGGGCCAGAGAATAAATATGTTAGGGTTTTGGTTTTTTAAAAATATTTCAAGTTTTATGGGCCACATGTGATCTCTGTCACACAGTCTTTGTTTCTTTTTTAAACAATCCTTTTAAAATGTAAAAACCATTCTTAGCTTGAGGCTGTGCACAGACAGGCCCTGAGTCAGACTGGCCCACGTGCAGTCCTCGGTTCCCCATCCTGGCGAATGAGGGACTCTCAGGCGTGCGCTGCTCTCTGCTCCCTGTGACGTCGTCGTTGGGGCTCACCCAGCAGGTCAGATCGCGTCCCGGGGCCATGTTTCCCGGAGGGAAGGAGAAATGGTTCTGATGCTTTAGAGTGCAGAAGGGGGACCAATAATAGGGAAATAAAATTTTGGTTAAACACATTGTTTTTTATTACAAATATTGAAATGTGCTTCCTCTCACGATGTGAGCCCTCTGTCACTGCAAGTGTTGAAGCAGAGGGTGGACACCGTGTCAGTGCAGAGGCTGCCAGGCTGGATTGGAGCAGCAGTGCTTTCCAACTCTTTTTGCTTGAACTTAAACGACAGAAAATTTAACACAAATGTTTTCAGTTAATGGTGTGTGATTTTTTCAAACTATAGGCAGTAGATAAAAAATGTTTTTGCTAGATCGGGAAGTTCCAGGAGTAGAATTACATATTGTTGTGCACGCGTGAAGTGCTGCTCCATCTCTGAAACATGTCCTCGGGCAGGACACCGGTTTCGGCTGCTCATGGTGAAATGATCAGGCAGGGGCGTGTGGGGTTGGGAGCCACCTGCACGCTGGCCCGCAAGCACATCACCTTCTCCCTTGGAGCGGCTTCTGCAGGTCCCTTCCGCTACCGGGACTCTCCAGCTCTGTTCCGCAGTGGAAGTACCCGAGGTTTCGGTGCGCCGTCACTCTCTGGGCGGGAGAAAGGCCAGCCGGCGGTAGGTGGGCGGTGCGCTGGGTGGAACCGGGGATTCCGCAGAGCTGGCCCCCGCCCTCGCCGGCGGCTCTGCCGACCCACACAGAGCGCTGAGCCCCCCAGGCAGAGGGCTTCGGAAAGACCGTGCCCTTCTTCCTGCCCTCGTCGGGAGCGTGGGCTTGCCTGTCTGCGGGCGGCTTCTAGCGGCACCACACAGTTCAGTCTAAATGATTAACTTCTTTTAAGTGAAATTGTGTGTATCAAGTACTATTAATAAGTATGTTCAGCCAATACAATCAAGCAAAAAGGAATGCTTTCGTCACCAAAAATGGAATTGAGTTTTCTAAAATGAAGTAAGTTGGGAGGGGTGAGTTCTGAGTACTGCTCTCTGAGGCTTTACTGGTGGTAACTTAGTGTCCCCTGGGAGGAAGGAGAGAGGGTGGTGTGAAAGAGAAACGAGGAAGGGAAGTCAGCAGCTGTCTGACCTTTTATGTTTCCCCTACTCACCGACCCCCCCAAGTCTGCTCCTTGGTTTAGTAGAATTTGAGTTTTAGAAAAGGGGGCATTAGAGTGGCTGACTCCATTTGTTGCCTCCAGCTTCATACAAACACACACACCTAAACACACACTCCCTCTCTCTCTCTCTCTCACTGCTCCATGTGCCAGCTGTCCCGCGGGGCAGGGAAAGGAAGAGAATAAGGTGAGGGCGGAAGAACCGAGCAGCGCGCTGAGGCAGAACAGCAGGCTGACAGAGCCCATCTCACTGATGTCCTTTGCGCCCATGCAGCTCACGTGCCCTTCAGAAACCTCTGAATACCTTGAGTTCCCCGCTCCCCTGTCCCTGGGGTGTTCTGTTGCGGGGGCAGCACTTGTGTGGTTGAGAGCACAGCCGCCTGTGCAGCTGAGGCCTTGGCTCTGCTGCTGACCGACCGGGCAGGTTCTTTGTGCCAGTTCCTCATCTGTGAAAAGGGAGTTGCTGTGGGACGTGCTTGATGGGCTTGTTTTTGAGACTGAATGAGATAATACATGTAGTGCCTTTAGAACATGCCTGGTGCAGAAGGGTTCCACAACGTTCGCTCTGATAGCAACTTGTTATTACTAGCCTTTAGACTGATGAGGAAACAGTGTATTTAAAACATAGGTTTCTGCTCTCCCATCTGTCTCAGCTATGACTGGCTGGGAGAAGCTACCTTCAGATTGCCACACAGCTTAGAAAAGCCTGTTACCAAGAATTTTTGTTAAGGCTTTCAGTTAAAAAAAATAAAATGGTCATTTTCAGGTGGGCAGAAACAGCGGATTGCAATCGCCCGTGCTCTGCTTAAGGTAAGCCTGAAGCCCCTTGGCTGGGGTTTTTTGTGTTGCTTTTAATTAGGGACCTTGTAATTTGTAATATGCTATTTTTCTTCTTCTTCCTTTTTTTGGGGGGGAGGGTAGGTATGTGGCTGGCAGTTCTGGTGAAAGGGGAGTTGGGTGTTCCACCGAGTACTTGTCCAAATGTAACAAGTATTTCATGAGTATTAGGAGCACAGTACTGTGCGAGCGTTGCCAGATGGAGAGGAGTTTAACACATGGATCTTCCACGAAGAAGTGTACAGTGTGGGAGGTATAGCTCAGGGGTAGAGCGTGTGCCTAGCATGCACGAGGTCCTGGGTTCAATCCCCAGTCCCTCCATTGAAAATAAATACATAAATAAATAGAAACCTAATTATCTCCTTTCCCCAAAATAAGTCAAAAAATAAAAAGATAATCAATTAGAAAGATTTTTAAAAAGACGCATATGGTCTAACTGGTGAAAGTGATTATATCAAAATAACAAAACAATGCAAGTATAGCCTCTTATATGATCAACAACCACCTGCCAAACTCAACAGTAAAGACTTGAAATACTTAAACGCAAGACTCCTGAGAGGAGAGGGGAAAGCTGAGAGTCATGGACATTGTTTTTTTTTTTTTTTTTTCAAGAAATAACAGCCTTCCCTTTGTTATATAATTGCTCTGCTCAGATTTATTGGTGATTTTTTAAACGGCTTTTTTAAACCTAATTTACATATAAAATTCACCAGTTTTAAATGTACTTTTCAGTGACTTTTAGTAAATTTGCAGTTGTGCAGCCATCACACAGTCCAATTTTAGAACATTTCCGTCACCCTGAAAAGATCCCTTGTACCCATTTGCAACCTTCCCCCAACCTTTCCCAGCACTCTGCTTTCTGTCTGTCTAGATTTGCCTTTTCTGGACATTTCAGATACAAGGAGTCAGACAGGATGTGGTCCTCTGCAGCTAGCCTCTCGTACTCGGATAGCATCGGCACTTTATTCCTTTCTGTCGCTGAGTTACATTCCTTTGTGTGGATAGACCACAGTTTGTCCATTCACTGGGTGATGAGCATTTGGGTTGTTTCCAGTTTAGGGCTGTTGTGAATAGCACGACTCTGTGCGCATGTATTTGTTTGGGTGTGTTTCCATGTCTTATGGGTAGGTTCCTAGGCAGAGCTGGAATTTAACATGTTACATACCTTGGCTTGCTCTTATTTTCCCTCAGTGTTGTGTGTCCTAGTCCTAACTAGACTATGAGCACGACCTTGACAATCTAGACTCTGTCTAAGTAACCTTACGTCCCCACCTCACACTGACTGGCCAGCAGGGCAAAACTGCATTAGAAAGACTGTCCAGCTCAGTGATGACTGTGATCATGGTTTCAAGTCATCTCTAACTCTTCTATTTATGAGCTTGTCTCACTTAAGAGTTTGTGTTCTTTTTTTGTAGTAGCTTAATGTGATATAAGGCACATGCTATAAATTCACCCATTTAAAGTACAGCTCAGTGTTAGTGTATTCAGAGTTGGGCATCCATCACCACAACCAATTTTAGAACATTTTCATCACCCCCAAAGGAGACCCCTCTACCCTTCAGCAGTCTCACACACCCCACTGCCTTCTCTCTCCACGGACCCCAGCCCCAGGTAACCACTAGTTTACTTTCTGCTTCACAGATGTGCCTATTCTGGACATTTCATACAAACGGACTCATACATTCTGTGACATACTGTGTCTTGCTCTTTGCGCTCAGCATAATGTTTTCGAAGCTCATCCATGTTGCATCTTGTATCAGTACTTTCTTTTATTCCTAAGAGTTTGTGTTTTTCTAATAAAGTTATGTTTTCTTTTTAATGTTTTTCCTTCAGAATCCCAAAATTCTTCTCCTGGATGAAGCAACCAGGTGAGGATATCTTAATGTGCAATTGTATTAAACCAAATTCTTCCTGTACCACAAACTTATTACTTTCAAGTGAAACAGCTGAGAAATGTCTCAGACTTTAAAGGGACAGCGTCTGACTCAATAACGCCAGCTGGGAGGCAGCTAACAGGCTGAGTCATGAGCTGAGGGCTCTAGTTCCAGTTCAGACACTTGTGATGAATCTCTGATCACTTTAGTGGGCAATGCTGCCAAATTACTAGTTCTATGGAAATCAAGGGTCCAGAGCTTCTTTTTTTTTAATAGTAACTTTATAATATAAAATATATATAGTTGACCCAGGAAGTTGCAGTGTTGATCATAGTGAAAATTCACTGCTCGTGAAGGGCCACTGTACATGTAACAGGAAGTACATGACTTACCAGTGTGCATGGCACTGACATCTTCGCTTTCCTGTGGGTTGTCTGGTTTCAGTGCACTGGATGCTGAAAATGAGTACCTGGTACAGCAAGCTCTCGATCGACTAATGGAAGGAAGAACGGTGTTAATCATTGCCCATCGTCTATCCACCATTAAGAATGCTAACATGGTGGCAGTTCTTGACCAAGGGAAAATTACCGAATACGGGAAGCATGAAGAGCTGCTCTCAAAACCAGATGGGATATACAGAAAACTAATGAACAAACAAAGTTTTATTTCAGCATAAAGCAGCAATTACTGGTACACTGAATATGAGAGACTTTAAAGCAAACCAGCATTACAGGAAAAAAGAAGAAATTCAGACTGTATGAAATCTTTAAATCATACTTCAAGTTATTTGAAATCTGCCTATTTTCCCCAAAGTTCATAAAATATTGTTTTGAGATGTCCTTGTTCTCAAGACCTTTTTATTCAGAGTTTTAGTAACTATAACTTTCTAAATGTCTATAGCACTGAAGTTATTTTCAGGTTTTATATTTTTATCTTGGAATATTTTAATTAATATAGCATGGCACCTCATTTTCTTTCATCTGCTGTTTTAAATTGAACCTATTGTCAGATGACAACTTTTAAGAGGGAATTATAAATAAAGAGCCTAATTATTGTAGGCCAGTTTACCAGGCACTGTGTAATCTCTTAGTGTTCTACTTTGGGTCTCATTTTACCAGGTAGCAGAATAGAAGGTGAAAATGTAACCCTTTAGTTTAACCTGGTAGTCTCATAGAGGAAACCTAATATATATACAGAAATAGCTAACATCACATGGCGAGAAGGGAACATTAAACTCCTCATCTCTTCTGTCTCCAAAGGTGTGAAAGCTTAGGAATATGTGTTCCTCTGGGATGATACTGTGTTTGGATGTGGGTAGTTTTCAACATCTTTGGCACATGAGAGCCTGGTGAGTTTTAAAAAGGGAATAAGCCCCGTCCTTTGAATATGAAAACTTCTGTTTTCATTGTTCACATATTTATTTCTATGAATACTTTGGGAACTGAGACATGAACTGGCAGATGTCAAGAAAGATGTAAAAATGACTTCTACATTTATGTTGTCTGAAGGCCTGTACCTTGAAAATTATCTTTTAAAAGCTTATAATTCCTAGCCAAATTTTACAGCTGTTTTTATCAGTTATTTAAATAGTTTTGAAATTTCACTCAGTGAGGCTAACATCTGAAATTATTACTATAACTGTAATTTTCAACCTTAAAACATTTGAAGAAAGTTTAGTTCTTGCCATTCTACAGAGTATCAAGAAACCCTAAGAACTTGTCACTCTTCTTCTGAAAAGAGGAAGTAATTAACCATTTTTCTTTTATATATGGGTATATTTTTATTCACCTAAATGTCTCAAAATTCCTAAAGTAATGCTGACAGCCTTTGCATTTGCCGTATTTCATATCAGTGCTATTAATTTGCTGTTGCCTCAAGAAAAAGTACTTTTTCTACATTAATAATGCCAGAACCTAAGAAGTAACTATGTTGATATAATTAAAATGAATGTTTTCTCATAGACTGAGTATTCGTTAGTTTCCTGATTATGCTGGAAGAAGAAACCACTATTTCATGGTCAGCATGGAATATTACATTTCATTCTACGTAAGGGAATCTGTTAATGACTAAAGTGAATTCAGTGGATGAATAAACTCAGTGTTCTTTGAATCAGTAAACCAGACATCTGTGACAATCATTTTAACAAGATTTATGTATATTTTTCATGGTTTACTATTATGGTGTAGTTCTCAGAAAGCGGGTAAAACACAATTACAAGGTTGGGTCTGAGGGAAATCTCTGTGCCATAGAAGTATTTACAAAATTGAATTTGATTGTTATATTTTATTTTCTAAAACAACATGTTCAGCTGTGTCCTTAAAGTAACATTTTATATCATGAATTAAAATTTATAGTGAACATGATCTGTGTCTGTCACTTACTGTAAAACCTTTATTACATTCAGCTTCTTATTAGAATTTAGCTATGAAGATTCAGGAATAAAGAAAAAACTAACATTACAAATACAGAAAAGTGAGTAGTAATTACAAGTTCCTTTCCTTTCCTCCTAATCTAAGATTTTTAATGTCCTCATTTGCTTGTTACTTCTAAACATTCTGTTCAGTTGCTTCAGTACATAAGTAGGCACCCCTGTCACCACAATGGACAAGGGACTGTGCTGTGGAGCCGGTGGCAGGTGAGTAAGGCGCAGTATCTGCCCTCCGGAAGCTTCTAGTCTAGGAGTCGGGGGTATAAAAATTAATCACAAGAAATTAGCTAGATGTCAGAGGTGTTGTAACTAACACTGTTTGGTGCCCCTTTTTTGTTTCCAGCGTGTTTGCACATGTTACCACATTTGATCCTTTGACAACCCTGTAATTTAAAGAAACACCTGGGACGGGCGGAGGGTAGAGCTCAGTGGTAGAGCGCGTACTTAGCATGCACAGGGTCCTGGGTTCAATCCCCAGCGCCTCCATTAAAAATAAATAAATAAAACAGATAAATAAACAAATACCTATTATCCCCACTCCCACACGAGGAAAGAAGCACGAGCGAGTTGCCAGGTAGCTCACACTGATGCTGTGCACAAGGAGAGAGAGACAGGCAGGGCTGGGTCTTGGGCCATCAGTGCTGTGAGGGAACCCTTTAGCTTTCATCCTGCGTGCATGGAGAGCCAGCGAAGGACATGTATGTTTATGTAAGCAATTTAGAAGCAGACGAGAAGAAGCAAAAAGAAAATTTAAATCGCCTGAAAGCCTACCTGTGAAGATAAAATGCCACGTTAATGAGCTTCGTGGTTTTTGTTGTCCACTCCCCAGGCTCCTCTGCGTGCAAGGTCTCTGGCCTTGGACCCGACTGGTTCCCAGGAAGTAATCTCAAGGTAACCCATTACAAGCCATACCCTTGAACATGCCGTTTTACAAAGTAGGGCTCCATTTTGGGAAACCACTGTATTCCAGGAAAGTGCCAAAGCTGTTAGAAGTAAGTGACAATGAATGTAACTGTTACAAAACATTAAGTATATTTATGAAAAAGGTATGTGGAAACTACACAGTAAATGTTCATTTGGGGGTGTTTTTCTACATGTTTTTATGTCAGGCATCGTGGAGTTTAGCTGGTAATCACCACTCAACTCATTCAGTAAACATTCACTGAGCACATTCTATTTTGTTAGGTCCTGTGCTAGGTGCTGGCTGGGCCTCCCTCCTGAAGCCAGCACAGAGGCACACCAGCTGTGACCTGCTACCTGTTTTGTATGGCCTGCAAGCCAAGGATGGTTTTTATAGTTTTAAATGGTTTAAAAAAATTTTTTGCCACATGAAAGTTATATGAAATTCAAATTTCAGTGCCCATAAGTAGAGTTTCATTGGAACAGAGCCACACTCAGAGCAAGAGAGACTATGGCCTGCAAGCCAGAGAGTCTTCCTCTCTGGCCCTTGATAGAAAAAGTTTGCAGACCCCAGAACCAGTGAAAACACATCAAGTGTTCCTCACTGCTTGAAGGATGTTTAAATTGCACTGAAATTTAGAGTTAACTCACAAAGTTCCACTGCCACTAGATAAGAACAAATGGATGCTTTGCTTAGACTTGAGAGCTACTGCCCTACACTACCCTTTCTTCTGGATTTCTAGTTTAAATGGCCACACTGGATAAAATAAGGTAAAAAGGTCGATAAGGAAATGGTAGCCACCAGGAAAAGGTGGAACACTAGGGGGGGAGGGGGTGGATAAAGAGGCTCTTACGCTGCCCCAGGGCGTTTGTCGTCCATATATCTTCTCTTCCACTTGCCTCCATCATACATTCCAGGAGGTGGGCTGCCAGGGACTGTACTCTTGTCCTCTTCCCTCACACTCTGGCCTCCACAGATGGCTGGAGGCCAGGAGAAGAGTGAGGTCACCATACTTACAGCCCCAGTCCCCTTCTGGGTAGCCATGAGTTGGCTGCATCTCCTGACCCAAGGCCACAACTCTGGCAGGTGGCCCTTTATCACAGGTTCTGGTGACGCCTTCCTTTCTTGGCCCATCTGTTGTTAGAAGTCTCAGGGCTCTATGCAATCTCTGGCAGTCCTTTATTAAACTCTCTTTACCCAGCTGGAGGGTGCTGTTTCCTCTGGATCTTGTTTGATAGTCTGACAAAGCCCATCATGGGCCTTATTTCCCCAGTTTCCCCTTCTTTTAGTCACTTGAGGTTAGTTGGCTTGTTTAAAGTCCTTGGAATGAACCAAGCTCTTTGCTGCTTCAGGACCTTTGCCTGAGGATCTGCTTCAAACACTCTTCCTCCTGTTCTTAGCCTGGCTGACTACATGTCTTGGTGAAGATGTTCTTTCCTCTCAGAGGCCTTCATCAGTCTTCTCCAAAATTAGGTACCCCAGTCATTCTCTGTCAGACCCTCTGCTCTTTTCTTCCATAGTACACATTCATACTACATTTGAAGTTGTGTACTTAAATTTGTGTTCATTTGTTCAGTACCTGTCTTTCTCATTGGCCTGTGATCTCCAAGACAGCAGGGCCCATGTCTGATTTGTTTACAGTTAATAAACCTCAGCACTTAGCACATAGCCTGGCACATGATAGGGACTCAATAAGTCCAGAATGAATGAGTGACTCATCGTGTTGTGTATTCACCAGCCTTCAGTAGTCATACTCAATAGTCAGACTAAAGGGAAGTTCCTTTGAACACAAAGGTGCTGGCGAGTTGCTCCAGCTCCTGCAAATAGCAACTTTTATAACTGGATGGTGGGCAAACTACTAACCAGTCCATCAAAGCCCAAGAACAGATTTACTCCACAAATACCCTCTTAGACACAACTACTCTCATACCCCATTCCCTGGGTAAGAATGAGACAAGGAGGAAATGCACTGGGCTATAAAAGCTATGACTCAAAGATGAGGTGCAACTTTGGGTTATAAACCCAAGGGGAAGGAGCAAAGCGGCTTCCCTGTGTGACTTTGATGAGCTAACTGCCCAGATGCTGCTAATGTGCACAAAAGAATGGCTTTCCTGGGTAAACGCCAACAACTGACAGCCACATTGTGGTCTCCCACATATGCACACGACAGTGTTTACTTAAGGATTCTTTATTTCAACAAATATTTAATGAAAGTCTATGCACCTGTTACAGTGTGCACAAAGGTAACAGCTGTTAAGACCTTCAAAAGGAGCTATGTGAGAGACAATTACGGAAACAACTATCATGCAGAATAAAAATATTATAAATAGCCCACAGGTAGGGGCACAGGGGGCAAAGGATAAAGGGATACCTTCCTGTGGAGGGCTTCACTGAGAGGGCAGCACTGAAGGAAGATTTGATGTACGAGGCAGATGCTTGCGGGCAATGTGGGAGGGACGGCACTCCAGGCAAAAGAAATAAGTGCAAGGGCACTGGAAAGGGATGCGGGTTTTTCATTCTTGGAATGTCAAGTTCAAGTGAGAAGTGGTGCAAGTAGAGGAAGGACAGAAAAGCCAGCCAGAGTTAAATCGCGAAGACCTTCTGTGGGAGCTTAGCAAATTACATATGGGCAACGGTCACCTATCAGAGCAGTTAGAAGCCCAAGAGCAGCTTCTGGTTTGCCTTAATTCTGGATGTTGGCAGTGTTGTAAGACTAGATAGAGGCAAGGAGACCAAAGAGGCTGAAAGTTGGGGGGGGGGGCGAAGGGAAAAGGTAAGCACCTGAATCAGGGAAGAGACAGTGCAAATGTAGTTTCTACTAGAAATACTCAGGAGAACAATGTACCAGGACGCTACAGTGGACGTTAAGTGTGAAGAATGACTCTAGGAAAGAGCTCTTCTTTTTGCCTTGGGCAATTGGCCAGTTTTACCATTGTCAGCTTTACCAAATGGGGCAGGCGTCCTATAGGAAAACAGGAGTTCAGCTTTTAACGAGTGAACCGTGAAGAGTCTGCAGGACATCCCGGTGAAAGCATCCACTACGGAGCTGTCAGAAGCCTGTGGGTTTTGAGTAGGATCTGAGTTAAAGATACGGACTTGTGGCGTCACTTGCATGGATGAGGCTGTGCAGAGTTGAGTGGGAAAATGAAATACCTAGACAATGATATATATAACACCGAGTATGAAAACCGCTGTCAGCTTTACAGTTTTTCTCCCGCCTCAGCTTGGACCAGGGAACGAAAACTTCATTTCCCAAGAGGCTCAGGAAAGAGCAGCGTACACAGGCTTTGCGTTCAAGCTACTGGAGGGCCAGCCCCGCCCGCCGGATTGGAGATGGGGGCGTGGTTTTTCTGGTTTCACTTCCCTAGGAACTCCGGACTCCTGCCGCTTCAGACTGGGGTCCACCTGCCACAGTCCTCTGGGCCCCTCCAGGGACCAGCGTCTCGACCACGCCCCACGGCCAGGCGCCACGCTTTGACGTCATCACAGCGCACCCTCCCCCTCTACGCTGCCGCCCGACCACGCCCCACGGCCCGGCGCTACACTTTGACGTCATCACAAACCGCCACCACTTCCCTGTAGCCTACCGCTCCGACCACGCCCTGCGGCTCGGCGCTGCGCTTTGACATCATCACCGCGCGTCCTCCCGCCCCTTGGGTGTTCAAGCGGCGGGCGCCGGCCGCGCTGCATCCCGGAGTCGGAGCGTGCGTTCCTTTTCTTCTCTCCCTTCCGTCATGTTCCCGGCCGTCTCCTCTCCGCGGACCCCGGGACACGGGGCCCGAAGGGGCCCGCTGGGCGGAGCCGGGCCCGGCTCCACGCCCCGGTCGACAAGCAGGAAGGGCCTGGCCCTGGGGTCTGTAGTCAGCTCCCCGGCGCTCTTCTCGCCGGTCGGCCGTCGTAGCTCGCTGAGCTCGCGGTAAGTGCTCGTCCCAGGTTGGGTCACGGGCCTCCGGAAGCCGCCGGAACGCGGGACGGCGCCGAGAATTCCAGGGTGTTAGTGAAATAGACCTCCGCCACCCTCGCGTGTTGTTATTTCATCCTGATTAGTTGAATCTTCGCGTTCTACTTTTCATGAGATTACCTTTGTGTAGGGCTGAAGAACAAATTGGGTTTGGATTAGTGGTTACTTGCCTCACTGTTAGTACCCCTGTGATCTTGAGTAGGTCACTCATGACTCTTCATCTGCGAAATGGCGATGATACCTGACAGAAGCCTGCCAAAGGAGTCAACGTGAAATGCCTTGATGCAGATGTAAAGCGATGATGGGAAAGAGGACCTCAAACCCTGCAAAGTCACGTATACCTAACATACTAACTGCCATTCTGCCATTAATACCTGCTGATTGATAAGGAAAGAGATTTTAGCTACGGAAGTTAACTTTGGAGCTAAATTAATACTGAAAAGTCTTTCTATAATCAGTGAGATAAGGGTAGTAGTTTTGTTACAAATAAAAGCGTGGCCCAACCAGTCTACATCATTCGGGAAACCATGCTTGTCCTCTACTGTTTAATAATTAATCTAGGTATTAGAAGAAGCTAACATGTTTCTTGAGTGGTTTCCTTTGAATTCGTCTATCAAAAATGAATTCTCCACAAGGAACTATATTCAATATCTTGTAGTAACTTATGGTGAAAAAGAATATGAAAACAAAATGTATGTTCATGTATGACTGACGCATTATGCTGTACACCACAACACAATGACACAACATTGTAAACTGAGTCTACTTCAATTAAAGAATACTGATATATATACACAAAGGAAAAATGAATTCTCTTCTGCAAGAAAATGGTAATGCTGGGTTTTGAACTTATAATTAAAGTGTATATAGACGTTAGCAATACTTTAAAGGAGAAACGATTTTTTAAAGAAATACATTGTATCCTTGGCTTTTGCATTTTGTAACGTGCTCTTCAAATGGTGATCCTGTCATTGTTTTCTACTTGTTTTGAGAAAAGTCAGTGGATAAAAGGCATACTTTAAAAACTTCTTACTTTTTGATAATTTAAAGAAAAACCTTTGTTACAATACTGTCAGGAAACTGCTCTCATCCACTCTGTATGTGCATCTCATTTAAAAGATAGGATAATTTTTATACTGATAAATTTACATTGTTTCTCTGAATGTTAAGAAGAAAGTGAGAAGGAAACGTAATTTCTACTGCTATATCTGTTATTGAAGACCAGGTCATAGCAGGTACTCATAATTCTATTTAATTTCTTTTTTGATTGTATAATCTACTAGATTCTTGTAATTCTACATCTGATGAGAGCTTAGAGGTAATCTAACCCAATGCTTATAAAACTTTTCTGACCACAGTGTATGTATGATAGACTATATTCTGTTTTATTTTTCCAAAATTTTGATTGAGACCCTCAAAATGACCCATAATTTGAAGAACACTGATCTATTCCAGTCTTCTTATTTCACAGCTAAGGAAGCAGAGTTGTAAAGAGCCTAACTGAACAGATCATGCGTCTAATTACTAGAGCATAAGAGTTTGAAGCCAAGTTTTCCTGAATCCTATCAGTCTTTTTTTAATGAAAAATAAATTTAATTACACAATATACAAGAGGCAGAGGTTTTTTTTCACTGTTATACTTTATCTTTCTTCTTGTTTATCAAAGACCTTTTCTTTATTGTGAAAATATATACATAAAAATTATAATGGATAATGGAAAATTTTAAGTTCCAGGCGAGATAACGTGATCTCATTTCTTTAGAGGAACACCTACACGGATCTTCCCACACCACTCCATAACTGAGTCTGTGAACTATGATGTGAAAACGTTTGGCTCTTCTCTCCCTGTTAAAATCATGGAAGCCCTAACATTGACTGAAGGTGGGTGTCATTTTCCATTTGCCTCTATTAGCAATTAAAAACGGAGCCTAGGTCTGGCATCAAGATTGAAATTTGTGCCTTCTCTGGTATATCCTCACTTAAATGGGGTAGAAATAGGTAGCCTATTTGGTTTTCACTGTAATTAATTGAGAAATATTATACATTGAGAAGCAGAATGAGTTCATTTTAGCACAATCCATATAAGTATTTGTGGTTGTAAATACTTTATATGCAAAACTCAGTCCAGTTTCAAAAGTTGATTGAGTTTATGATGTTTAGCTTTTTAAAAAAATCCAAAAAACTATTGCCTTACAATATTTGGTTTAATAATACAGTAAAGTCAAGTCTTTCCTCCATTTCTGGATCCTGTGTAGTGTCCCAGAGGCTGTATGCATGAGTATATGTTATCAATTTGGTGTGCCATTAGAAGATTCTCTTGGCAGAGAATTAGAGTGGAAGCTTGGAAGGTGCAGTCAACACAGGCTTCAGAAAGGTGACATTAAGGATGAGTTGGGGTGACTAGAAAAGCAGAGTTCAGAGCAGCCTGTGATCTTCTGGAATAGTGTTTTTCAAACTGCAGACAGTGATTGAAGTCAGTTTAGTGGTTCATGAACAGCATTTTAAAAAAAATGAAATAAAATAGGTTGCAAAATTTCAAAGTGCTTCTCATTGTGTTTGTTTTATTTAAATTGCATGTGAATGCATCATGACGTAAAATGTCTTTCATACTATGAGTGACAGTCAGAAAAGTTTAAAGTGCTACATTCTACAAGAAGGAATATTTCTCATCAATCTGAACTAGCACATCTTGCCTATAAGAGTAGGAGCTTCAGGTACAGTTGTTTCCAGACACCTGAACTTCCGCTAACCTCTGTCATCCATTGTTCCTGCTTTACATACATATTGTATTTTATTATCCTCTAACAATTTCAGCTTAGATTGCATTTGAACCTTTTGACATACTCCTGGTTCATGCCACCAGATCATGTTAGCAACAAATAGTACACAGCGTCAGGAGAGAGCATCTAGAGATCAGGATGTGTAAACTGAAGAGGTGTGTAAACTTGAGAATTGTTCCCCACATGGAGTCGAGCTGGGGTCCTCAAGGATTTACCAGTAGAGGATTTGGAGCAGCTGTAGTGCTTTCAGGAAAAGCAAATGCTGAGCAGGTATTCCGGTTCAGCAGAAAGCCCGCACTTAGCCTATGTGTGGGTTTGATGTTTTAGCTTGTACATTGTCGATGCCTTCCATTTTGCCCCTCTAGCCTACCCTTAAGCGAAGAGCAAAGCTCAAGTTAATTAAATTTTAGGACTGTTAACACATTTATGCAGGTTTACCACCAACACTTACAACAACCGTAGAGTAGTCTTCTTTTATCCATGGGGATCCCTTCCAAGACCCCCAAAACCAAGGTTCGCATCAAACCCTGTGTATACTGTGATTTTTCCCGCACATACTCATGGAAAGTTTAATTTATAAAAATTAAACTTATAAAATCTGCTCAATAAGAGAATATTTATAAATTTATAAAATCTGCACACTAGGAGAATATCCAAATTGCCAGCATCACTTCTCTGTGCTTTATGGCCATTTTTAAGTAAAGTGAGTGTTACTTGAACACAAGCACTGTGATACTGTGCCAGTGAATCTCATCACCTAGACTGCTACTCAGTGACTAATGGGAGGGTGGTGGGCATGGTGTGGATACCCTCCCCATCAGAATGCAGCAGGGCAGTGCAAGGTTTCATCACAGACTTATGAATTGTTTACTTCTGGAATTTTCCATTTAACATTTTGGACCACAGTTGACTGTGGGTAACTGAAACCATGAAAAGTGTAACCACAGATGAGGAGGGACTGCTGTATACTTACTTAGTTTTATCATTTTGTGCGGAATGTAACCCTTTATGTTGCCATATAATGAAGTAATTTATCATACTTTCAAAGGGCTCTTATTTGAAAATCTTGTTCTTTTAAAGGAACATGATTTTTTCCTTGAAATATTTTCTTTATTTAATGAGAGGGTTTATTATTTGTGTTGCTTTATCAAAATAAGATTACAAATGTTACTAAATATTACTAAAAAGTAAGATACCTGTTTACAACAAAAGTAAGAAATATTAAACCTAGGCTCAAAATATACTCTTTGCGTTAGATATATTTCTATAAGTGGTTATCAAAGTTAAATAAATCTCTCGCTTTGGATATTAGTTAACTGTTGAACTATTCAAGAGTATTTTTTGTTGTGAATTAATCTCTTGCATGTCTGGTGATTACTTTTTTTTTGGTGAGGAATCTGGCAATAAAGAAGATTTTAGTATGAGGAATTTTAACAGTTTTTCTTACCTGTGCCTCACTTGTTTTCTTTAGTTGATGATCAGCTTACTGTTCACATAGAAGAAGGTGGATGGGCCTGTCTGGTCTGCAAAGAGAAACTCATTATTTGGAAGATTGCTCTGTCACCTATTACAAAGGTAATGGTTCTTTAGAGAGCTGGAAGGAGATAGAGGATTGTTAACTGGCTGTTAATTTTCACCCTAAATTTTTAGAGTGGATGGAGGACAGTAATTTGAATCTACTGAAGCATTGTGGATTTGCATGTTTATAGTAAGATGAAATACTGAGCCTGCATACACATTTGTGTGTTGGGGAAAAAAAGTTTCTCCCTTTATAATAATTTTAAACAAGATCCATTTTATTTACATTTGATAAAATTAGAGATATTGACATCTTTAATGAATGCATGCTAATCAGTCTGCTTAATGAAGTCTAAGACTAAATGAGCTGAGTTTATTTCTAAGAAGATAGGAATGTCTTTCACTGAATCTTTTTTTTTAATTGGGATCATATCTGGTATATTATTTTATATCCTGTTTTTCTCACTGTATATATTGTGAACTTTTTCCATGCATTAAATATTTCTACAGCAACATTCTACATAGTTGCATGGTATTTCACTGTGTGAATTGTTTTTTTTTTTGTCTTTTTTTTTTTAATTGAAGTGTAGTCAGTTTATAATGTTGTGTCACTGAATCTCTTGGATGATGCTTAATAAAATAGGAAAAAAATGGTACCAATTTTACAAGTGCTAGTTTAACTTTCAGTTGTCAGCTTCTCACCCAGGGCTTGTCATTTGTGTGTCTACATACCCTTGGCATCCTCTTTTCGTGTCTGCTCCAGATCAGGCATTGTCTCTTGCACTGCCTGTTCCACTGGGATTTGGGCTCCTGCTTAGCTAAATCCTTCGTGTCTGCTGGCCTCTGCACTGCTGCCGCAGAGAGCAGTGTCTGTGGTCAGGAGCACAGGTGAGGGAGGAGTCCTGGCGGGGGCATCCGGAGTTAGCAGAGGAGGCCTGATGTGTGACTGAATCTAAGAAATGTTTTCTGGGCAGCTTGGTACACTTCGTCTGTAGTGGTGCTGACTTTAAATGTCAAGTAAACAGATCAGGATTAAACTGGGAAGATTCCTTTGGAAGCCAACACACTTCTTTCAGCCAGTAGGCTTTTTTGGTCCAGGAAGAGATGGGCTAGTTGATATTTAAGGTCTCGTTTAGCTGTTGTTTTCCTGATTCTATATCCTCAACATTTTTTTTCAGTTTTTTTTTTTTTTTTTTTTTTTTTGGTGGTGGAGGAGGTAATCAGGTTTTTATGTGTTTATTTATTTGTTTATTATTTTCTTTAATGGAGGTGCTGGGGATTGAACCCAGGACCTCGTGCATGCTAGGCATGCACTCTACCACTGTGCTACACACCCTCCCCCAAAATATTTTGTTTTGAATTCACTGAAAATGATGATGCAAGCCTGATCAAAAAGATGTGAGAAGAAAGAATATCTGTAGAATGGTATTTCCAAGAATGAATTAGAATCTAAAGTATGCAGAGAAAGGAAATAGTGAAGTCAGATGCATATTCAAAAAATTGGATTTGAAAAGAAAAAATAAAATAAAAAACTAAAAAGAAAAAATAGATTTGCTATGAAAGATTGTTTTGTTTGGCTCTGTTCTGTAGTTATCTGTTTGCAAAGAACTTCGGCTGCCGCCTAGTGATTCCCACTGGAGTGCCGACTTGGTGGCTCTCTCTTACTCTGCTACCTCAGGTGAAACACTTTCCACTCAGGTAGGTGACTTACATGCTTACTGAAATACATTTTTTTTTTAAAATAAGGGAGTTCTAAAGTTGGAGGAATCATCCAACCCGATTCTGAGATATAACTAAAGCTGCAGGAATCAAGACAGTAGTAATAGCAAAGAGATGGACACATAGGACAAACGGAGTAGAGAGGACAGATACAGACCCACACGGAGAGGCCCTGTGTCTTTGACAGAGGTGCAGACGCAGTTCAGTGGAGGAAGGATGCTCTTTTCAGTAAATGGTATTGAAATCATTGGCCATCCTTATGCAAAAAGGAAAAAATCCTTCTAAACCTCATATGTTACATAACGATTAACCCAAAATGGATCGTAGAGCTAAATGTAAAATGTAAAACTATAAAGTTTATAGAAGAAAACAGGAAAAAATCATCGTGACCTGGGGTTAGGTTATGAGTCCTTAGAAATCACCAAAAGCATGATTCATATTGGACTTCGTCGTAATTTAAAATTTGGCTCTGCCAAAGACACTGATAAGAAAATGAAGAGAGAACTACGGACGGGTAGAAAATATTGTAAGTCATGCATCCAGCAAAGGGCTTGTATCCAGAGCGTGAAAAGAACTCTCAGAGCGTATTAAAACTAACCACCCAATTTGAAAATAGGTCATAGGACTGGAACAGACACTTTACCAAAGAGGATATAAGGATGTCAGACAAGCACATGAGGAGATGTTCGCATCATTAGCCATGAGGGAAATGCAGATTAAAACAAGTGAGGTCCCACTACACACCCATCACAGTGGCTAACATGAAAAATACTGACACTACCAAGTGCTGACAAGGATGTGCAGCAACTGGAACCCCATACAGTGCTGATGAGAATGCAGGATGGGACACTACTTGATGTTCTCTTCCTTATAAAATTAAAATACACTTGCCGTGTGACCCAGCAATTCCATTCCTGGCTATTTAGAGAAATGAAGGCTTATGTTTGCACAAAAACCAATACACTTATGTCATAGCAGCTTTATTTGTGACAGCCAATGGTGGAACCAATCCAGATATCCTTTAACAAGTGAGTGCACAAACTGGGTCATCCGTAGAATGGAATATTACTCAGCAGTGAAAAGATGTGCACTACTGGTATATGCAACAGCCTGGATGAATTTTAAAGACATTATGTTAAGTGAGATAAGCCAGTGTCAGAAGATTATATTTTATATGATTTCATTTGTTTGGCATTCTTGGAAAGACAGAACCATAATGATAGAAATAATGGTTGACTATAAAGGGAAAGCATGAGGGAGTTTTGGGTGTTGTTGTGACTGTTCTGTATCCTTATTGTGGCAGTAGTTACATGAGTCTGTGCGTGTGTTAAAATTCATAGAACTGTACAACAGTTGGGGGGGAAAGGTCGATTTTGCTGTATGGTACTTTTTTGAATATGAGAGGAAGGACTTTTTATTTCTGATTTCTGTTAATCAATAGTAAATTGCCCTGGTCTCTTTGTATCAGTGTCATCAGACTCCCCATTTTGGGGTCCTTCTTTTCTTGTGATTGCTGAGCATCGTGATCTTGTTTCCAGGCTGTTGCTGTCATGATTGCCACCAGAGAAGGATCCATCCGCTACTGGCCGAGCCTTGCCAGTGAAGACACCTACACAGAGACTTCGCTCGATTTGGGAGGTGATAAGACTTACAGCTTCCTAACAGCAGTGCAGGTACACGATGGGTTTATAGTTCATTCTTTTATATTAGAAAGCTGTGATTTGGCTTGAAAGTGGGATTTGAATGACTGAAAATTCAGGATTTTGAACAGAACATACAGGCCGAAGGGGATGAAAGAAAGTAAGAAAATGGAAGGATCTAGGATTCAAACACACAGAGGGAAGCCCTTCTCCTGGGACTCTGAAATATCTGTGGTGCAAGGAGCCAGTGGTGTGCATTTCTTTCAGAACCATCTTGTGAGAGTGACTTAACAAACTCAGACACTATGTGGAATGGTTTGCCAGTACATACTCTGCAGATTTAGCAAAGATCTAAAATCTGATACTTGATTTGTTGATCCTGCAATATGGTGAACCTACAACTTGAACATCAGAATTTTAAAAAAAATGTAATTAAAAAAAACTGCAACAAAGTTTTTCTATGTAGAATTAGTAATATTAAGTGAATATATTCATAAGTAAAGTGTTCTACTAATGTTAACAGTTCTTTTTTTATTCTCTTAGATTTGTTTTAAGGTACAGATGATGTCCCTCTGTATCAAAACAGTTTGTGTTAATTTTCTTTTCTTATTCTTAACATGCTTAACTGAACTAATTTCACAACCTTTGTTCACAGGGAGGAAGTTTTATTTTGTCCTCATCAGGAGGCCAGCTGATTCGGCTGATACCTGAAAGTTTAGGAAAAATTCATCAGCATGTCTTGCCTCAGGGGCAAGGCATGCTTTCAGGAATTGGACGGAAGGTTTCTTCTCTTCTGGGAATTCTATCTCCTAGTAGTGATCTCATGGTAAGTGGATAAAATGACTTTGTTTTATACGCTTCTTTCTTAGTGAAATCAGGTTGGAAGTTCCCTATGAAGCTGTTACTGCCTCTGTGTGAACGGCAGTGTACATGACGTGAAACCTTTGATCTTTTCAGTGAAGGATTTTTATTGTGATGATAAATGAGTTCATACTAACCCTCTGGCATACCCTGTAACATGAATATTCTTAAATCACACAGATTATCTTATGAGTACATGTTTTGAATTAAAACTGTGATGTAAGTGATGAATGTGTTGAAGGATTGATTTTGCTTTCTGGACTTAACCAGAAGTGTGTTCTCCACTCCCACGACTCCAGCTGTCTGAGTGGGTGACTCAGATCTGTTCTGGCTGGGCTTCTGCCTCCGTCTCCGGAGCACATGTGGAACTTCTGCTCTCTGCTGGGTGCCCCTGTTTGTTACCTCATGGAATTATTAGATGGCCTGTAACGTAGAGAGCTTTCTCTCCAATTCGTAGGTGAAGAGATGGCCTCAGTGAGGCTGCTTAAACTGCCCAAGTTCACAGAACTCCTCAGCGGCACATTCCCGCCCAGGCCTGTTTGAATCAAAAGCGTGTCCTTTTCTTTACTGTGCCGTTTCCCTCCAGTTTCAGGTTGCTCTCTGCTTCCTTAAATGGTCTTCGAACCTAAAACTTACCATGTCTGAAATGAATTGCTCATGTTCTCTTCTCTCCTACTGACCACATGTTATACTACAAAACTTGTTTCTTTTTTGACCTGTCTGTTACTAATGGCATTGTCACTTTTTTTCAGAAACCCAGGCATAAAACTCTGATTTTTTTTTTTTTTTGGTGTTTTCTTCTGTAGCAAATTATTTACCAGGTACTGTAGATTTGCCTTCTGTCATCATGTCTCACTGCCATCCCCATCTTTCTGCTTCCATTGTTATGCCCTAATCTACACTCTTAGTAAATTTCCCCTAAACACTTGATGCCTGTTGACTTTACTCACTTTTGGCCCCTCCTATCCCATTAGTGGCCAGAGTCATGGGGACAGGAGAAATGGAGACAGTTAGGGTTTGAACTTGATACAGTCATGTATATCCAACTTAAACACATCTGTACTTCAGAAACAAGTCTGTGCTTAAAAGACGAAAAAATGTACCCATGTGTAACTACACACATCCCTGCCAGATTCCTTTTCCTGTAGCACAGCCCTTGTGTTCGAAAGCCAGTGAGAATATCTCCCTGGCTTACTAGGTTTCTAAACTCAGATTCTAGACTCTGTGTCCCTCATTTTTCATTTGAATCTTACGTTTGCTGCTTTTCTTGTTATAATCTCATTCCCAGTAAAGCAGGACTGCTGCTTGTTCTCTGAACACCTTATGACCTCCCCACCTCCCAACCTGCTCTTTGTGGACCCTCTGCCCTTATATTTCTGCCTTTTGAAATCCTCCTGACTTTCAAGGTCTGTTTCAGGGTCACTCCTTCCCTTGAATCCTAAATGAAGATGGCTGCTAGGATTACCAATCAAACAGTTGTAAAATAAACACGAATTTTGAACTTCAGAAACATAGTTCATTAACATTAGAATTTAATAACCTGTAAGCTTTTTTCTCCTCTTCATACAGCTTTCAGGTGTCCTCTGGGATAGAGAAAGATCAAGCTTTTATAGCCTGACAAGTTCAAGCATCAGTAAATGGGAATTAGATGATTCTTCAGAAAAACAGGCACATACTTGGGATGTAAATAGAATCCTGAAGGAGAACGTCACTGATGCCATCTGGGTAAGGAGCAGTACCATTCATCTCTGCAACCGGCGCTCATGGCTATATGAGGTTGCTAGTTCCTTTCGTTGCTTTGTTTAGAACACATTTGAATGCAATATGCAAACAGAAAGCTTTAGCCATCAGACAAGCAGAAATGGAGTGTTCAGTATTTGGAAATACTGGAACTCACTGCTTTAGTCAGTGTTTCAGAGGCATAGATTGTTCGTTCAGTAGCTGAGCTGCTGGGGATGATGCACTTCAGAAGGTGCTGGGATATAAAGGTGGAAAGAAATGATTCCTGTGCTCAAGGCACTTACATCATTCATGTTTTCATGCAGGGATCTGAAAGTAACTATGAAGCTATTAAAGAAGGGGTCAACATTCGGTACTTGGATTTGAAGCAGAACTGGTAAGCAATTAATTTGTCATAAAGAATAAGGGTAGTTTGGAAAAATAAATTGATGTTTATTATACAGCGATGAGCAAACTTGCTATCTGTTCTTCTTATGCTAATCTCAGACTAGTACGCCTTACTAAGTGGTTTTGTGTTATCCAGTGATGCTAATTCATTTGAGAAATACAGGCAGTTCCCAGCCTTCGGCTGTGTATCACGTTAGTTTCTGCCCAGTTAGGTATTCCTCTCTCCTGCTGTCACAGCTGGAGCCACTCTTTCCTCACTGCTAACAGATGCCTTCCCTGCTGCTGTGCGGGCCCCGTGCCGTCATCTCCCTCATCTCAGTGGAGATCCCAGGCTCTCTTCTCCAGTGCTTTTTCTGTTGCTGACAGAGCTTTAGTAAACCTGTGTTTGTGGCTCTATTGACTAGACGGGGGGTGGAGTGAGGCTTTGTCTTGGCAGCACAAGGTAGAACTCAGTCGTGGCTTGTACATAGAATTTCCTCCTAGAGACAGCGCTCTAAGTGACACTTAACGTTCCCAGGTTGGGGGGAGGGTAGAGCTCAGTGGTAGAGCTCGTGTTTAGTGTGCACGAGGTCCTGGGTTCAATCCCCAGTACCTCCCCTAAAAATGAATAAACCTTATTACTTCCTCCCTGCCAAAATTAAAAAAAAAATTAAACAGTACAATAATAAATAAATAAAAAATTTTTAAAAAGGATCCCAGGTTAGTCTGATGAAGCTAACTTACCCCATGTTATTATTTAGCTTTGATACCAAAGGTCATATGGAGCTTAAAAACCATTTGTAACATGGCTTCTATGACAGAATTCATAATGAGTACAAATGCATGACTTGTAACTCTTTCAAACACAACTTATCCGAAGTCAAGGATGACTTTTATGTGCTCTAGAGTAATTTAGTAGAACAAGTTCTGTGTCTTTCTTGGAAGGACACTGCAGTTCTGCTGTGTGATTTTTCTCTTGGGCTGTTGAGATTATCAGGATCTTCCCTTACAGTTTCTGAAAACCTTATAAAAGCTATCAAAGAGGTAAAAATAATAGTATATATTTTAATTTCCAAAAACAGTTTAACTAAGTACAGTTTATCTTGTTTTCATTTACCTTTATCAGAGTTTCATGAATTTAGAGCTGCTGCCGGGACACTGTGGGCATGTGACATGGACATTTTTTCCACATTCAGTTTTCAGAATGGAGACATGGGTTGAGAACAGAGAAGAGAAACATGCTTAGGAATTGCTAAACCTAGGTTTTTTTTAAACATAAATATTTTTTTATGAGGGTGTCAAATGAAGCTGGTCCAAGCATCACTCCGTAAAGAACCCTGTCTTCCAGCTGTGTCTCCGCGACTCAGTGGGCACCTCTTGTCACACAGTGATTCAGTCTTCAGAGTAATTTCAACACAGCCTTATAGGTGTGACTGACCTTGCTCAGTTCCTTCTTACGTGTCATCTGTTAGCGCTTTAGGTCACTGCCCATATGTTCCAGGCTTGGGCCCGTGTCCTTGAGTTCTCAGGAGTTCAGGTTGGGGAGCTGGGGGAAGAGAACAGTGAAGGAAAGTGAGAGCCACGTTGGGACTGCTTGATTTGAAGTGGCAGGTCGTTTAGTCACTAGCTTGGTTTACTATTTTTAATTATCAGTAGAGTTTATTGTTTTTAGCATGCCACCCTGTTAATATGTCTGAGACTTGAATGAAAGCTGCTGAAAATGCTGCTGAATGTTTTGGAAGGGTTGAAATTAGGCACCGTTTAATTCTATGTTGGGGACAACAACGTTGATAGACTTAAGAGGAGCATACAGACTTGAAGGTGGAGAAGGGTTTGTTTTCACATAAACAGCAGCAGTTCTAGAACTGGTTGTTAAGATTAAAAATAAAATGTTTTTCCTCTGGACAAAAGTAAGCTTTATTTTTGTTTGAGGAGGGTGGCAATTAGGTTTATTTATTTTTGGAGGAGGTACTGGGGATTGAACCCAGGCCCTTGTGCATGCTAAGCATGTGCTCTACCACTGAGCTATACTCTACGCCCCGCCCCCCACCCCCAGGTTAGTCTGATGAAGCTAACTTATCCCATGAGTCTGGCTTCTCTCAGTTAACATGATGCATTTGACATTCACTCAGTGGCTTCTTCCTTTTTACTGCTGAGCAGTGGCCTGTTGTATAGGTTTACCAGGGGTTTGTTTATCTGTTCAGCAGCTGAAAGGTTCCTGTTGCCAGTTGAGGCGATTGTGAGTAAAGCCACTTTAAATGTTCACACACGGGTGTTCGTGGGCACACAAGTTTTTCTTTCTCTTGGGTAAATATCTGGGAGTGGGATTGCTAGGTCATATGGTAAGTACGTGTTTAACTCTAAAGGAAATGGCCAGGCTGTTTTCTAAAGAGGCATCGTGTCTTTTTTATTGGTTAGTGACGGGCTGCTGATTTTGGCAGCAGCGTGGCACCCCGCAGACAGCCCGTGTCTCATCTATTACTCTCTGGTAACAGTAGAAAACAATGGCCACCAAGTGTCAGACGCAGTCACCGTAGAAGTCACTCAGTATAATCCACCTTTTCAGGTAAGATTCCTGTTGCCAAGTTAAATTACAAAGTGACAGTAACTTACTGAGTCTTTTCCTCTGACCATCGCAGGGTCAGGTTCTTTGCAAGACTCATCTATGGGGCTTGGAAACACGCTTCTAATAGCTAGTTTTTAGGTGTTGTGTTCTGTTTGTCATCTCAGACTCCTTCGTTTGCTCAGCCTTAGCTGAAGAGAGCTGAGAGTGACAGCAGTGAGAGCTGGTTTCTCCTACTGCAGTAACTCTGTAAAGGGAATTTTTCTTTCTCTATCATTGAGCAGGAGGGAAATATTGATGATGAACTGCATAGTGAAAAATAAGGAAGACCCTTGATGGGAATTGGGCTTTGGTTCTGAGCCCTGTTTATTAGAGAAAAATCCCCTTTTTGCTTAAAGGAGGATTACCTGTGTAGGCAGCCACATTATCTGCTCAGCAGAGTTCCTGTAAACGATTGAAAGATCTACTTTTAAGCTTCCTAGTAGCAATTAAACATTTTTAATAACTATGATGTTTATGAGGAAAGGCCTTAACTGCTGTTAATTGTTTCATTTAATCTTGTACAGTACCTAATTCTGTTAAACTCTTACTCTTAACACAACTCACGTAGCTGAATGCTGTAAGGAAATCTTGTAATTTGGTCTTTTATTTGTGATTACACAAGAAAAACATGGTTAGTTCTAAAATTTTTCAGGCAACATGAAACGGTATAAAGAAAACTGTAAGAATTAAAACCTCATGGGATTCCACTTTTAATGTTGTGTTAGTAAAATTCTTTTTAATAATGAACAGTCTATCCTTTTAGCTTTTGCTGATTTTGTCATTTAATTAGGTCTTATTTCTGTCTCTCTTTCTCATTTCATGTATGAACATATTAACTCAGTTTTCTTGTGCTTGATGTCTGGACAGTAAAGTAGAAACTAAATGTTTATCAGGAATCATTTATAAAGTATTTGCCAATTCTAAATTAAATCATGAATTAATTATTTTATTTTCTTTCTCACATTTGTTATAGGCTTTTAGTTAAAATCTTGTGACCATGGAAATGTTTTCAAAATTTGCTAATTATTTGCAATGCAGCAAATGATTTCTATAATTGATGTTTATAAGCTTATTCTGTCATGTTTTATAAATCATCTCATGTTTAGGTTTTCACAAGGACAATCAGTGAATTATTTTTTTGTTTTTATGAGACAGTATTGTATAAAAGTGTGCAGTATAAAATCATACAAATAAGTATTTCTGTTTCAATTATCATTTATTGTAATCTTAAAATTAATTTAGTCTGAAGACTTGATTATGTGTCGGTTGCTGGTCCCAAACTTTTCAAACCAGACTGCCTATCTGTATACTGAGAGTGCTGTCTACGTGTGCTCCACTGGAACTGGAAAGTTTTCTCTTCCTCGGGAGAAAATCGTCTTTAATTCACAAGGTATGGCACCAGTTTTAGAAACCAGGATTAGTGAACTCATTAGTCATTCGTAGCGGTTTTTGTTCTCTTTCTGTAAGTGTTGCTTCGAGCATGATACCTACCTGCAAGGGTTACCGCAACACCCAGTATCACACCGACGGTAACTGAAGTCACAACTCTGCTGGAAACTGGAAGGGAGATAGAGCTCCCAAGCTGTTATATTTATGAGCAAAAAATAGTGATGATTTTCCAAGAGGGAAAGAACCAATGCTAAGAGAAGTGATTGATTATTCTTAGTAAGAGTGACTTGTTCTAAGCTGATGTTCTTGAAGCAAGATTGTCCAGATCCCTGGGTAAGAAGCACCCCAGGTGCTGGACTCCTGCATGGGGGCTGGGGGGCAGGGGAGATGGGGCAGGCAGCCAGGAGTGGAAAAAAACCAAGTAGGCAGCCTCATCAGGATATTATTTTAAGGGATTGGGCAAAGGGCAAAATCCAGGTGAGGCAATAGGATGGAACCTAGATTTTCTAGTCCCAGCACAAGAGCCTTGACTGGGTGGGTAGGATGCTATTAAGGCACCGAGCAAGCTTAAACTTTTTCCTTCCCCACTGGCTTACACTGTAAGTGAAGCTAGAATTGGGTAAGAGGACTCCGTCAGATTAAAAAGCTGTTATTCTGAGTTTTGCAGAATGAAAAATGTTCATTTTTGGTTCACGATACTCAACTGCTCTTGCAAAGACTAGTTTTATTGTCCTAAAGCTGAAGGGTACAGCCTGCTACTCGAAACAGTGACGAGCTCTAGACCTCTGATCTGGGATTACAAAACTGAGTTCATAGTAGGGGTGATACGGTAAAGGGGTATCAGGGGGATTTTCTGCTTAAGGAGGTGGATTTTGAAAAGTCCTTTTTTGTTATGTGTATTTGATTGTGCATTTCCCTTTCTCTTAGGAGACAGTATTTTAGGAGCCGGATCCTGTGGTGGCGTTCCTATCCTTTTTTCTAGGAACAGTGGATTGGTGTCTATTACTTCAAGAGAAAATGTGTCCATGTTAGCTGAAGACCTTGAAGATTCCCTAGCATCTTCAGTTGCTGGACGAAGCAATGAGGTAACACAGTTCCATAAAATTTAAACATTTTTAGCAGAGTATTTCCCGCAAATGTTTAAAAGTCAGACAGTTCTGAGAGTTGCAGTGAAGGCATTAGTTCTTTTATCTCCCTCATCTCCTTTGTCCTCTTGTTCAGAAGCAGTTGCTTTTGGGGGAGGGTATAGCTCAGTGGCAGAGCGTGTGCTTAGCATGCATGAGGTCCTGGGTTCAATCCCCAGTCCCTCCGTTAAAAAACAAATAAATAAACGTAATTCCCCCCTCCGCAAAAACAAAACGAAAACAGAAGCAATTACGTGTAAGTCCTTTAGTTGTTTCTTTTGGTATTGTCCTTCATGTTTCTAAGTAATATGTATACGTTGTTACCTCTAATTCACCAGTTTTAAACATTTTTTGATTTCCTGTTAAAGAAGATGAGGACTGGGGTATCTTACACTCTTTCTCTGCCTTTATCATCCAATATAAATTTTTCCCTTTTTAGTGACAACGCGAGGACTGTTTACAGTCCAGAGTCAGGCGGCGCGCCGATCATGTTTCCCTTAGTGCACAGCTCCGTGTGATTCTTGGAGTGTGTGATGGACTGACTTTGCGTTTGCTGCTTTAATGCCTGGCTTAGTCTTCCCACCCCCTCCAGCAGCTCTGTAGATGCTTTTCAGTGTAGCCTTCCCCACAGTCAGACCTCTAGAAACCCTACACCGACTCCCATCCTGGAACTTCCCCTCTCATTGTCCTCAGAGCCTCATCAGGACCTGTCCCTGCACCACACAGAGGTTTGCCTGGTCTGCTCCCTGCTCTGTCGCTCGTCACTCCTGGTTTCCATCTTGGTGTGTTGTAGTTGGAACAACTGCAGGTGTTTGGGTGGTTGTGTTGCTTTTTCTGGTTGTTCTGGAACAAGTTTTGAGGGGAAAGTTGGATAAAAATCATCAATTTTTTTTTTCTGTCCTCTTGAAACCCAAAAGCCTCTGATCCATAAGATTTCTATCATTCTTTTATAGGAGACTAAAAATTAATACTGTTTGGGGGTAATTTTTTATTTGAATAGTGTGTGAAATACATAGACTGCAATTCTAAAATGATTTGGTACAGTTTCAAGAGAAAGTGACTTTTTTTACTTTTCTTTTGTAATCATGTGGTTTTTGTAATACCGCTGTATGTTCTGGAGCTATCTGACAGTATTCCATTTCTTTTAAATTTTAAATTTTTCTTTAAGCTTGAAATCAATTGTTACACTTAGAAATATACATTATCATAAGTTGCGTAAGAGCAAACCTATAAAAAGGTTGTGTTGGTCATGATAAAATCCCCAAATGACTGTGCTCACGATACAATCCCAGAATTACATGTGTGTTTTCTGTGGTGCTTCATTTGTCCTTTGGGGTGTTTTATCTTGTTTTAATAAACGTCTTAAGTGCATAGACTGCCGGTGTGGAATATGGTAAACAGCGTGTGTCTGTGTTGTTGCCCCTGTGGGTGAGCCCAGTTTTTTAGTCCAATAATTAGAAGTTTTCTTACACCTTCGCCTCTAAATTATAGTTTGTTATTTTACAGAGTGTGGTTTCTGAGACCTCTGCAAAGAACGAAACCATTGCCCAGGAAGACAAAACAAAGTTGCTAAAAGCTGCTTTTCTGCAGTACTGCAGGTATAACAGATTTTTTTAAATTACGGCTTATTTGATGTCTGAGGGCACATTTTACTGACGTGTGCTCCTCCGTGTTGGCCAGTGGGAGCGAGCCGGAGGGGTGGGGCCAGCCAGGAGGAAATGTTTTCCTGAGCTTTAGCACTTGAACCAACTTGTTCTGAACTTGGTGGCTGCAGGACGGGTCCAGCTAGGCTCGGGTAACAAGGTACTGTAACATACCCTCTCCACTTAATGGAAACAATGTCCCGCTGGAAATGGTGATCATGAGCATAGCTTGCAAGCCTCTTTTCTGTATAACATGAAGGCAGTTAAGTTACATACAAAGTGTTATCATCGGCGTTTTAAAGGAATTAGACTTAGCCTGTTAGTTGAGTTTTGATGCATAGGAGTCACCATGGAACTTAGTGGCTTATTTCGTGTAGCTCCTGGATCTGCAGGCTGGCTCTCTGGGGTTGGGTTTGGGCGATGGCTTTCCCGGTTCCCACTGGGCTCCCTCATTGTCTGTGGTCAGCTGCCGGGTCTCTGGCTAGACTTGCTCCCGTACTGGGGGTTCCATTTGCTTCAGGGGGCTCCCTTCATCTAGCAGGCCGCCCTGCCCCTTTCCACAAATCTCAGGGTTTCAGAGGTGACAAGACGGTAAACCTCGCTGCACAAGTGCTCTTCAGGCCTCTGCTGGGGTCGTGTTTGCTCATGTCCCGCTGGCCAGAGCGAGTCACAGGGGTGAGCCCCCGGGGATGGGTGCTCCTGGGGAGAGTGTGTATGGGGTAGGGGGAAGAACTGTACTCAGTGTGTCACACTTGTGGACCTGTTACTTCTGGCAACTTTTAAGGCAAATTCAGTCATTTCAGTTTGTCCTACACATATATTCAGCATATTATGCATCTGGTACCTTCCTTAAAAAGTGCAGTAAATTTATATTTGAATGAACACTCAGGAAGATTGTGATCCAGCCCTTTGCTCTGCCCCTAATTAACTGTGTGAGACTTTAGACTTGCTCACCACTTCTGGAATTCTCAGTTTTCCTCCGTGAAGTGTTGAGGGGGCTGGCAGTTGGAGAGCATGAAGACTCATGAGTTTATCTAGCAGATCTTCGTTTTGAAGAAATATTCAGACTTTACTGCCTCCGTTTCCCCTAGTCCTCAGCTCACAAGCCTGCAGTTCCACGCACAGTGTGTCTGATGCGGAGCAGCTCGCTCTCACGGAAAGGGCAGCAGGCTCCGCAGTGCTTTACTGTTTTAAAGCTCTCTGCCGTCGTAAGCATCCACTGAGCTTAGCTGCTTGTCCAGGAGAGGGCACCGTTCGATAAGTGTTTCATTTCTGTTTTTAAATAGTAGCCTTTAAATCTTGTTCTGTTGCCTGGTGTTCAGTCTGGCTGCCGAGATTCGGGTTAATACCGTGATTGTATCTTGTATAAGTTTATCCTTTGATGAACAATTCTGTCAGATTTGTGGTACCTCAAAGGTTTAAGTGATAGTGGGAGTCATTGTGTCAGTTTCCTGGGCTGCTGTAACAAATTCACAAGCTGGGTGGCTTAAAACAGTAGAGAGGTGTTCTGTCACAGCTCTGGAGGCCGAATGTCTGGAATCAAGGTGCCAGCAGGGCTACGCCCCCTCCAAAGGCTCTCGGGGCGGATCCTCGCTTGCCTCCCTCCTAGCTGCTGGGGTCGCTGGCACTCACTGGCGTTCCTTAGCTTGGATATGCATCAGTCCAGATGTCTCCATTGCCACCTGTCTGTCTGTCTTCACATGTCCTTCTGATGACGATGCCAGTCAGTGGGTTTAAGGCCCACCCTAATCCAGTGTAGCTCCCCCTCGTAACTTAACTGATCATATCCTTAAAAACCTATTTCCAGGTGAAGTTGCATCCTGAGGCTCTGGGTGGTCATGGAATTTGAGGGAACATTACTCAACCCAGCGTGGTCGTTTCTAAACGTTTTACTGGGGAAGGTTATGAAGGGATCCCCGACCTTAATGCTGAGTGTAGTAATCTCTTAGGAGCAGTGTCGCTGGGCCTCTAACATGACTCTGCCTTCTCCTTACCCCCTGTATCATGGTTGAAGGACCATGAGGTTAACAAGTAATCATTTCTGGGGGCCTGTCAGCCAATAATCTTAAAGAATTAGACTCTTCACAAATGGAACTGTAGTACCTTTAAAGCAGCATTTCTCAGCCTTACCACTGTTGACATTTGAGGCCAGCTAATTCTCCGTGGTGGGGCCGTCCTGTGGTTTATAGAGTGTCTAGCAGCATCTCTGGCCTCTTCCCATTTGATGCCAGTAGCATCCTTGCCCCCAGCCTGTGACAACCAGAATTATTTTCAGGCATTGCCAGATGCTCCCTGGGGGTCAGTATTGGTAGATAGCCCTCTAAAGTGTTACCCGTTTAGTTTTTGGCTAAGGTAATGTTACCATTTTTATAGCATGGTTTCTTTGAAATTAATTTCTGTATTTTTATATTCATTTTACTTAACTCAGTATAAATATAAAATTCATTGTTCATGAGAGTTTTAAGAAACGTGTTCTTTTGATTGAAATGATTCATTATTGACTGATCTTGCCGTAGTCCACTTTGTACTCCCATAACTGGTAGTGCAGCGAAGAGTCCAGCTTCACCTTGGTCTTTAACACTTTCCGGCAGGTTTTCTGTGTCTCTCTGGTCAGCCCTGTCTCCTGTTCTGGAGACCGTGTCAGCCCGCCTCTCAGCTCCTCCACCCTCCCATTTCTCTCTTCCTCTCCCGCACTGAGCAGATCACTCAGCCTGTTTAACAGAGATAACAGAAGCCATCAGATGACAGGTCCCTGCACTGCCCACCTGCAGACTTGCTCGCATCCCAGCTCCTTTTCCTCTTTCCCTCCCTGCAGAGTAGGAAGAAGTGCTCCTCCTCCTGAGACCGGTCTCTCTGTCTGTGTTCTGAGTGCCGCCGTCTCCCGTTTCCTTGGTGACTGTACTCTCAGTTACTCCTCTCCTTTGTCTCTGGCCTTCCTTGAGCTGGCTCCTTCTCATCAGCCGTTAATCACATTTAATTTGCCATTTAAAAAAATACCCGTCTTTGGCTTTGTGACCCCTTTTGAGCTAGCAGCCCTTCTGTTTGTTCTGTTTATAGCTAAACTGCTGGAAAAGCTGTCCACATTTGCTCTTGTCTGCCATGTTTTTCTCTCTCCGCTCCCTGCACAGTCTTTTCTCCTTCCTTGGCTTCATTTGTTGAAGAAACACAGCTCTTCCATACTCTGGGCCATTATATACAAATGAAGAACTTTCGAAAGCAGTTGTACATTCCAGAAGCACCTCAGTTTTAACCTGTCTGAAACTGCGCCTGTCTCCTCCAAGGCTTTTCTTTCTTTTCTACCTCCATTCCCGTGACAGGTCCTACAGTCCATATTCATTTGTTCAGAGCAGAAACGTGGGAGTCGTGCCTCTATATTAGATCCAGTCAACTGCCAAAACTTCCCTCGTGGATCTTTCTCAGACTTGTCTTGTCTTCTCCACTGCAGCTGTTGCTAGTGGAGGCTGCCGCCACCCCCACGTGCCTGCATTTCTGCAGTCACTTCCTAACTGGATTTTTCTCCCTCCTGTCTGATCCCCGATCTTTGTAGCATTCTTAGAAGGAGCATTAAAAATAGAACAGATCATGACATTTCCTTCTCGGTGTCTTTCCACCGTCCTTAGGATTAAGTTCAAACTTCATCACATGGCTGACCAGACTTCTTATACTCTCCCCTTTAGCTGGTGGTGTTTCTAAGCGGTCTGCCCTGGACCCTTTCTTTCCTCTCCTCCCTGGGTGTTCTCCTCCCCCCAGGGCTTCAGTTCTCTCCTGAGATGCGGGCATCCTTGCTTACAGGTGTGACAGGTGCTCTCTGTGCCGCTGTGTGCCCCTCCCCGTCCTCCCCGCACCTCTTCCTCCAGGAGGTGTTCCCTGCCCCCCGATGGCTTTGGTTTCCCTTCTGTGTGCTCTGTGGCCCTTTTATTCCCCTGTCATAGTGTGTGAGTAACTGCTTGTTCAGTTGCCTGACCCCTCAGGCCACTGTATGCTCTGTGAAGTCTTGGGACTGTCTTCTGATTTTTTGTTTATTGTTCTGTCTCCAGTGCCTGCATATTGTAAGTATTCAGCATAGATTTGTTGAATTACTGAATGCATAATGGTCATCTCCCTTTTAAATAAATGTTACTAAAAATGATCAACTTGGGGCTAATATATGGCACTTTAATTTCACAGTCAATTTCTTCATGGTGAGTTTAATATTTTTACTTCTAATACTTTAGTTTTCCCATTTGATTTCAGAAAAGACTTAGGTCACGCGCAGTTGATAGTTGATGAGCTGTTTTCTTCTCACTCTGATTCGGATTCCGATTGTGAACTAGACAGAGCTGTTACCCAGATCAGTGTGGACCTGGTGGACGACTACCCAGCTTCTGACCCACGATGGGCTGAGTCTGTGCCCGAGGGTAGGGACATCCTCATTTTAATATTATGGAATTACGGGGAGGGTGTAGCTCAAGTGGTTGAGCGCATGCTTAGCACGCATGAGGTCCTGGGTTCAATGCCCAGTCCCTCCTCTAAAAGTAAGTAAATAAATGTAATTACCTCTTCTCCTCCCCCTCGGAAAAAATAATAAGTTTTATATTATGGAGTGATCTGTCTTGAGAAGAATGTTCTGATTCTTTTCTTAAGGCATTTCTCAGTGCATATTTTTTGTTTTCTGAAACAATTTTATATTAATCCAGTACTTTTTAAAGGTTGTAACTTTCCTTGTAGTAGATTTTTTTAAAGGGCTCAGAACAGATCTACACAGTAGAATAGAAACTGGCGGAACTTTGGAACAAACCCTGCTTGTTCTCTCTGAAGCAGATTGATCAGCCCTGCTGAGCTTTCTCAGCATTTTACCTCTGCAGGGAAATTGGTGGCGTAGGTAGGCATTTGGCACTTATTAGACCCGTATTAAATGCTAATTTTCACATAATTACTATATTTGGCTAATAGAAATTATACATTTCTGTAAGAGCAGCAGCAATCACGTCTCAGCACGTAGAAGCGGGCACACCATGTTTTCCCGCCTGCCCTGGGTGACTGTCCCTCTTACCCGTCCACGCAGCAGCATCCGGGCGCCCTGGGGACTCCCACGTACCACGTACCAGGGAACTGTCTCCAACATTCGTCTCTGTCCCTGATTTCCTACCTGGCAAGTAAGCCTCGTTAGAAATTCAGGAAGAAATCATCAGTGCTTACCTTCTTTCTTTGACTGATTCTTTTGAGCTGTCAAGCTTAGAATGATGAAAATGATTAAGGTGATAATAACACATTTGTGTTTTGAGTAAATGGGATATGAATTGTATGGAATCCCCCAAATTTTCCTCTAAATTTTAAACTCTTGGGTAACGTTATTAATAACGGCATTGAAAGGTTGGTACTTCCCTTTTGTATAGATTTTTCTTAACTTTTTGTCTTAATAGCAATAATTATTGTAAAGCCAGCATGTTACTATGTTTACATTTTGTTACCGTGTTTCAACAGAAGCCCCCGGGTTCAGCAACACGTCACTGATTATTCTTCACCAGCTGGAAGACAAGATGAAAGCGCACTCTTTCCTCATGGACTTTATTCACCAAGTAAGCATCCCAGTCGCTGTGAACAGGGCTGGTCAGGACATTGGCTTTGCTCTGCCTTTTTTCTATCTCTCCAGGCCAGTGGGAGGTCCTTTCTCTCTTACTCTGAGGTGTTTTGTTGCATGGGACCTGACTAGTGTTGTCCATTTTCTTTGCTGACTTAAGGTAAGTAATTCCAGGCCTGTGTGAAGGCCAGTCACTGTAAGAATCAAAGCTGCATTGAAAATAAGATAAAAAGAAGAAAATAGTATATTTCAGCAGAGATGTTATTTTAACTTTTCTTGTTACATGCTATGACACCCTGCTTTTCATTTGGATTTCTGGTGTGCTTCTATGTAAAACCTGGATTTTCATGAGCTGATTTTGTATTATTTAAGCAGGACAGTGAAGAGTCTGAAGGTGATAACAGGGTTTTGTTTGTGGGTTTTTAATTTTGAGGTGCCATTAGGATCAGATAAAAGTGTTCTTTTTCATTAAGGGGTGGGGGAATCCCCATTTATATTAAGCCTAAAATTAGAAAATGTTTCTGCTGCTCGACAGAATTGTTACACAAAATCACCCATCCTTGCCTTGTCGATCAGTTGTTGGCTCCCAGGCGTAATTCAAATGAATTTAATTCCGTTTTTGCGTATTTTTTCCAAACTCAGTAGCACCTTCGCGTTGCACGGATTCTGGCCGGCGCTGCCTCACGGGAGGTTCTGTGGCGGTGGGGAGGCTCTGTGTCTGTGCCGCCTGGGATGGTGGCCCCTGGGCCCGTGTGGCTGCAGAGCCCTGGAGATGTGCTGGTGCAGCTGAGGAACTGAATTTTTTTTTTTTTAATTTAAATTTAATTAGCTTGCATCACCATTTTGTTGGATAGTGGCTGCCTTATTGGATAGGGTAGTTCTAGGTGATTCCAGAAATATCTTGATTGTTTCCAGTCCTGAGTTCTGCTTCCATTGTAATGCATGACTTGCCTCCTGTCTATTCCTGTTGTCTTGGTAGGAGAACTTCATTCGTTCACTGAGTCTGCCCTTTTTTAGTGTTTTAAGGAGGCTACAGATTAATAGGGGAAAAACACAGCATTTTCTCCTGATGTAACTGTTTAATCAGTCAAGTGTATCAGTTACCTGTTAACAAACCACCCCAAAACGTGGTGGGTTAAAACAACTCTGTGGGTCAGCTGGGCAGTTCTTTGCCGATTTCACCTGGGACCACGCCTTGAACTGCACTTACGGTGGGCTGAGCTGGAAGGTGCCCAGCTTCTGTCGTCTGGCTGGCAGTCGGTGCTGGCTGTCCACTGGGCCTCTTGGTTCTCCTGTTAGTCTCTCATCCTCCATTAGGCTGGGCTGGCTTCCTGTGGTCTCAGGGCAGCCCTCCAAGGGAGCAAACTTAGAAGCTGTAGTCTTTTTAAGGTCTCACCTCAGACATCCCATAATGTCACTTCCACCAAAGTGCCATTGGTCAAAGCAAGTCACAAGGCCAGCCCAGATGAAAGGAATGGAGAAATAGATTCTGCCTCCTGGGGGAGGAGTGGCAAAGCCACGTCGCAGATGGGTGTGCATGCTGGGACGGGGGCGTTCGTGGCTCCGGTCTGCCCCAGGGAGGGGATGCTGATTTATTGGAGGAGAGAGGGTCTCGGAGCTTGAGCAGTCACAGCATGTCTCAGCACAGCCTCCCTGGGCCTTGGGGACCCGCGTGGAGTCACCCAGCTGTTGGCAGCAGTGTCCACTGCAGGGTAATGTCTAGCTAGACCTGAAAATCTCCTCTCTTCCTGTGCCTTCCTATTTCCTTTAATATTTACAGCTGATTTCATTGAATAAGTTGCATTAATAATCAGGGAAAATGTTAAACTAGTTACTGGTATCTAAAGAAACAATTCTGCATAGAAGGCTCTCCTCCTCAAGCCCAGCTCAGCCTCAGCAAGGCCATGGCTTCATTCCGAAGCGGATGGGAAGTAACATCAGTGCCTCAGGGCAGCATCTTTGCCTCTGGTTTCCTAGTCTCAAGGAAGGCCCGTGTCCTCACCCGTAGCATAGAGACGCGGAAGCAGGGTGTGCATGTGGTCCTCTTCATTGTGTGTCTAGAGTGATCGTAATGTCATTACCGCTTCACGGCAGTGCCACCATGCAGAGGTGAATAAAAGCAGGCGGTCCTCACATAAAACTACGCTCGACAGTGTTTGCGAGGGATCCAGGAAGCGAATTCAAATCATGGAAGCCTGTGCAGCTCTTATTTTTAAATAACCAGGTGAACAGGTTGAATAAATTAAGAGAGACTGATTCAGGGAAATATTCCATGATCATTTAAAATCTAATTAGAGGAATATCTAAATGCGTGGTGAAAAAATGAGATGCTATCAAAACAAGGAGCAGAACAATATAGATAGTATGACTCCTTTGTGTTTTAAAAAAAGGTATCTCCTAGCACATAAATACCATAGAAACATAAAGATACGAGGGAAACTTAACTGCAGCTGTAGTAGGGAGAGTAACGGGCTGCGGCCTGGGGACTGTCACAAAACCCCCTACTATTACGTTTCTAACCATGTGCATTTTTTACTCATATCAGTAGGAATTCTCTGGGGATTTGAATTACTATTCATTTTTGTTTTCTGTGTCCTTTTCTATATTTAAAATAAACCTTAATATATAAAAATCAGGTCATTTATTAATGAATTATACTTAAAATGTGGAAGAATACTCATTATTTATGCTTGTCTATTGGCTTCTTCCTAGTTCAGGTTATTGTAATGTTTTATCAAGTGAGAAGGCTTAGGGAAACTTCTAGAACCTAGCAACACACCAGAAATGGGCATCAGGCAAATCAGAGGATCAAATCAGAGGACCAGAGACTCTCCCACCCTCCCTGTGGCTTTAGGTTCTGGAAATCAGTCCTTGAGGACGGAGACTGCTGAGTTTCTAGTTCCCAAAGGTCCGGAATCTAGGGGAGTTGATTGTTGTGATAGAAAAGAACAATTTTACAATTTTGAGAACCATAAACAATAATTTGAGAAATAAAATAGGGACTGCAGTAGCTGAACCTCTGGGATGACCCTAATCTCAGAACAGGAACTTCTGTTCTTTCTAGAAGCTGTCAGTGACCCTGGGTGAATTGTGTGTGTGTGTGTGTGTGTGTGCGCGTGTGCACATGCACGCGTGCATATTTGTGTGTGTATGTTTAAAAACAGCCCGAAAGAGAGACAGGGGAGGTCTGTCTTGGGTAGAGTGAGGGCCAGTGGCTCTGTACCCAGTGTGCTTCGGGTGGCAACGTGACTGCACTCTCCCGTATGTTGCTGGAAGTGTTTTCCAAGAACGTGTGTTTGTCTTTTCACAAGGTTGGCTTATTTGGACGTCTCGGCACTTTCCCAGTGAGAGGGATGCCAATGGCAACGCGACTGTTGCTCTGCGAGCACGCCGAGAAGTTGTCAGCTGCGATTGTGCTCAAGAACCACCACTCGCGGCTGTCTGAGCTGGTGAACACGGCGATACTGATTGCCCTAAACAAGAGGGACTGTGAGGTCCCGTCCAACCTGACCCCCGCAGACGTCTTTTTCAGAGAGGTAAGATGAGTCCTCTTCCTGCCCTTAGACGTGGCTCTGTGGAGCTGTGCCGTTTATTGAACAGGCCCCAAGGAGGAAGGGATTGAGGATGAAAGACTTCACTGAAATTTTAAATCAGACTCCTTGTTTTCTGGGTGAAAGTGTGACTCATCTGTTACTTTCCCTGTAAATGAGGGCTGGGGAGGCTAGGAAGCCTCCCTGTCGCGTTCTGGGTATTTCTTTTTGTTTCTCCACACCGCTGGTATTTTGGGGGGTTTTCGGGTTTTTTTTTTTCACTGTAATCCTAGATTTAGTCAACACAATCCTTTTACTCTACCCAACAAAGTACAAACACAACATTATCTAATATGCTACAAAGTGAACTCAAAACAGAAAGTTTATAGTACTGACTGCACAAGAAAAGCAACGTACGTGTGGCGCGGGGCCCTGCAGGACCACCATGAGTGCCAGCACAACAGAGGGTCCCGTGATGGCCCTGCAGGGCTGGCTCTCAAGCTGCTCACCGATTCCAGGGAGAAAGGGAGGTGTGGGGCGGGGGGTGTGTGCACGCACATGACCACGTGTAAAAAGAACCACTTTGGGCAAGTAATGGAGTGTTTGATCCTCAAGGTCAGAAAAGGACTCAAGCAGAGGAGCAGGACTAGGCTAACAGGAGCAGCAGCTGCAAAAAGGCACAGCCTGTCCTGGGGAAGCCTGCAGGCCAGCGAGTTAGAGCGTCACCAGGCCACCACGTTGTCCCCAGGATGTGCTCCACACCACTCTTGACTCTGTCCCGGGAGGACAGCCTTGCAGTGAGCTCCCTGGATCTCTGGCTTCCTGCCGGTTTTGACAAAGGGGAGGCACTGTGAGGTCAGAGTTTGGTGCCTACTTCCACCAGTTTGTTGTGCCCTCTGTCAGGGACCTTGGCTCCTCTCTGACTGCCCTCTCCACTTTCCCAGTAACTTCTCCCTCCTGGTACCTCTTCAGGCCTGGACTTAATTGTGGCTCCCCTTGTGGCTGAGGGCTAGTGGCCCCGGGGGCTGCAGCGTCCCTCATTGGTCCCCATACTCCTGCTCACATCTTTGTAAACAGTCCCTTCACCAGACTCTCCTCAGCTGGACTCCTGCTCTACACCTCACCTTTAAAGTCAGATTTATTTTCAGAGAAAAAGAAAAACCTGCAGTAAACTTGGGAGGGAAGAAAAGGTAAGGTGCTGGCCCGCTGGTGGCAGCTGGCCACTAGTAATAGTGCACAGCTCTTGTGCCTGTGCGATGCCTCGTTACCTCGGGAAATGGCAGGGCAGGCTTCCCTGCCTCCCTTTGCAGGCGCTGAAGCTGGTAAGACTGAGGCTGATTGTCCGAGGCGAGCTGACGGCCTCTGGCTCTGAGCCGGTGCTAAGCGCTCTATTTCGGGCATGCCGGCAGCTCGCTTCCGAGTTCATAGTCCTTAACTAGGACTGTCCTCCCTCTGTGGCACTGTCGCGGTTTGGGGACAGTGCTGGCTCTACTCCTGGCTTCGTGGGGTTTAGAATTGTTTTTGGCGTTTGGGAAACTTCTATTTGGTGCCTCTAGTTTTATTTCCTTCCTCCTGCAGTCCGGCTGTTAGCTAGCGTCGGATAGCCTGCGCCAAGAGTCTCTTTTTTCCTTCATATTTTATGTACTGTAACCTGAGAGCAATTTAAGACAGGAACTGTTTCCAGTTCTGTTGGCTCCATAAATATATGCAGTTTGAAGAAGGCCTCATTTTTATACATTTGAGGTTTTTTCTAGGGAATGTAAGGCAAAGCACTTTTTTGTTTTATTTTGTTTTTTAATCTAGGAAATATGCCTGAAATCTGAATGAAAAAAAGAAAGTTCACCTCAAATTTCATGATCTAACCAAACTTGTAATTGTTCTTTTTTGTCTTTTTTTATACATAACCTTACATGATAAAAAAATTTTTTTTTAATTTTTTTTTTAAATTGTCAATGACAAATTGAACTGAGCAAGAGCCTGGTTCCTTTTTCTGCGTTTGGCTCAAAGTGCAAAGCATACTAGTTAATTAAGTATATGTACATTTTCTAATAACTGAAAAAAAAAGAAGGGTCTGGACATTATCAGTTGGATACATAATTCATGAGTAGTGCCTCAGGAATATGATAGGAAAAGAAACTGAAAATGTGATTGGTTCCTCAGAAGAATGCTTCATATGGAAAATGGTAATCTTTAAGACTGTTCATATGATAACGAATATGTGTATGTTCCTGGATGACTGAAGCACTATGCTGTACACCAGAAACTGACACAATGTTGTAAACTGACTATGTTTCCATAAAAAATATATATGTACAATTAAAAAAAACTGTTTACTTCACCATTTATCGTAATTTCTCATTACATTTACTGATCTTAAGCTTCCTTTGGGTCTAGTTCTAAAGGCCCTGCCACATGGCGTAACCTAAAGAGGGGGCTGAAGAGGGAATGCGTGAGTATGATGAGAAAATATATATCAATATATATGTATATATACACACATATTTTTTACCTGTCTATCCACTGGAGAGTGACAAATTATGTTACCAACAGGCATTAGCATTTTACGAGAAGAGCTGTTTAACCCAAATCAGCCTCTCATTGGTGGGCTGTGGGGGGGATGTGATCTGGCAGCCCTGATAGAGGTAAAATAATACATACTCTTGACAGACCCCCCCCCCCACCACCTTGTCTCCAGTCTGGGGAGGAGCCGCGCCCCTCCTGGAGCTCTGTAAAGCGAGTGAACTGCTTCAGGAACAGGCCTTGATCTGTGCTGGGTCAGCTTATGAGCAGTGTTTGAAACCACTGAACACATAACTCACATGGTAAGGGTGTGTAGCAAGTGTTTTGGCATTTTATTTGCTTTTATGTTTTCTGCCTTTCAAAATAGCAAAATATGCTTCGTTATCTTTTCACATTACCAGCATAAACAATTCTTCCACATTAAATGTGCCAGAGGTTTCTTGCTAGGGCTGTTAGGATGCCTTTGATTGGCATCAGAAATACAAAAGGAAGAACCAGTTTTGCGAGACAGAAGGATTTTGTCTGGGCTACATTGTGCATGTGTTTACGTCCTATTCCTTCTTCTAGTTTGTAAGCTCCTTGAGGGCAGCAAATCTGATTTCTCTTTCCTCTCATCTTTGAGGGCCCAGTGCTATGCAGACTCTGAATACTAAGTCAATATCCACTTGAGAAATAAAGGGGAAAGGCTTAACTGTGGGCTGAAGCTGGAAACAAATATTTCAGTGCTTAACATTTTTGCACAGTTACCATCGTGTTAATTAATGACAAAAAACCAAAACAGCAGTTAGAAGTTACGTGTTTAGTTGAGTTTGTATGTAGCGACTGCTATTCTCTGGACATTTCTGCTATGTGTGAAGAAGAGGGGCTCCTCAAAGAAAGAAATGAGCAAGTTCATTAGTTTGGGTATTATTTTAATCCACTAGTTCGTTAGTTTAATTCATTCCTTTGAGGTCTTACGTTGTGATGGGACACCGTTTGTAACTTAGTACTATTTAAAGGGGACATTGAACACTAATAGCAATAATAAACAAATATTTCAGTCACTTGATATTTAAATAAAAAATCTGCCAGCTAACAATCCAGAATTTGCTTGTTTATCAGGCTTAGTTATTTGGAGTCTTTCCCTTTTAAAAGTTAGGAGATTCTAACATTTTTTGATTGTTAAATTTATTTTCACCACCAACTATTCCTCTGACTCAGGAGCAGAGAATATGACTTCCTGAGAAAAGCCCCCTGAGTTGAGTCTAGGGAGTTGTAACTGTCACCCATCCCCATGATTTCTGTTACACAGTGGTTGTCGTCTCTCTGCTCCCTTAGGTGTCCCAGGTAGATACCATCTGTGAGTGTTTACTGGAGCACGAGGAGCAAGTCTTAAAGGACGTATCATTGGAATCGGTTGAATGGGCTGAGGTGGTGATCAACGTGAACAGTATTCTCAAGGTACAAAAATACGGCGAAGATTTCAGCAAGTCAAAGGCCAGACTGTGGACATAGGGGACGGTAGTGTCCGTATTGCAACCTTGTATCACCAGTAATTGGTAATGGTTTGACCATTTGTTAATTCCAAAGCGTTAGGAAAATGTCAGTCATTTTATCAATCAGCTAAACATTTTGAGTGTTTGCCTTGGGCATGTTAATAATTTCTATAATCCTGAATTCTGTTTGGTAGAATAAACCTTTTATTTGGGGAAGGATATTTATATCACTGCAAATGTATTAATGTTAGTGTAACTGTCTAAATGACTCTCTATTTTTTATTGCTCAGAAGCTCACTACTTACATATTATTGATTAAAATGTTTTATTTGATTTTAGCTAATGGGCTTTATAGTAATGGTTTTTGTACTTCTGGTTACTATAGTTTTCTACAGTTGAAGGTAAATGATGGAGTCAAACAAAGCTCACATGCAGAAAGAACACGAAAGTAATCCTACAGGCCTGTGCTGAGTAATTTTTTGTAATAATAGACTTTGATGTTTCAAATTATGTTAGAAATCCCGGGATTCACCACTTTCTGCATGGGATAACATATTTCCTTTTTCCCCAGGACATGCTGCAAGCTGCTACTCATTATCGACAAAATAGAAGCTCCTTGTACAGAAGAGAACCATTAGACAAAGAACCTGAGTATGTTCCCTGGACAGGTGAGATTGCAAGCACTGAGCCCAAATATACTGATTTGTTAGCAGTTGTTCAAAATATATTTCTAATCATCTATTATTTTTGGAAGCCGTCTTATTCCCCTAATGCAGGTTTGTAAGTGAAGTCAAAAATAACTTAAGTGCCACCTCCCTAATGAGCAGTTCTTGTGAAATTCATGTTATTCCCTTGGAATACTTTGTAGATCTCTCTATAATTTATTTTTTTAACCGGTACCTGTGCATCAAGTAGGTTTTAGTACATACAGTTACTCACAGAAGCAGGCCCTGGGGGTATTGACTGTATTTTATGTTGACTTAATACAAGAAATGACGTGGAGTAGCATTAAAGGAATTTAGAAACAGAAAGAATTATGTTTCCCTTTCTTTGCCGGGGACGTCTCCATAGGGAAGATGCGTCCTTTGCGCAGGACGTGGCGAAGTATCTGCTGAACCGCTACTTGCTTTCTTTTTCCAACAACAGTGCAGTGATAAGATTTTTAGGCAGTTGGTTTTTCCTGTAGCCATTATGGAACCCTTATTTACCGTATTACATGATTTCACAGCGACGAGTGGCCCTGCTGGCATCCGAACTGCAATCATGCGCCAGCATGGCGTTGTCCTGAAAGGGGTTTATCCCCAGGCAGACAGCAACCTCCGAAACGTTCTGACAGAGCAGCTGGTGGCACTGATAGATTGCTTCCTGGATGGCTATATTTGCCAGCTGCGGTCTGTGGACAAATCCAGTGATGAAGAAAGATACACCAGTCTGGAAGTGGAATACCTACAGAAAAGATCGGACCTCTTGTCTCCGCTTCGTAAGTGCGTGGTATTTAGCAAGGGCTGTGGTTTTTTGAACTCGTGGAACGGATAAAGGAGCCAGATCATTCATGCAGTATGTCACTCAGTGTAATGTCACTAACCCGCTGTAGCTCAGGACTTAAAGCAGAGCTCTGGTCTGTGCAGCTTTCTGTGTTCGTTCATTCAGCCTCGTTGTCATCACTTACCAGGTACAAGTGTCCTAGACGATGCTAAAGATGATTTAAAAGTGAATAAATTAATAACATGTGGAGACTGCGCTCAAAGAGCTTATCAGGACCTTCACAGGAGTAACTGGACTGCAAAGTAGAGCAGATAAGGGCCGTTAGATTGACCGCGTGGCTGTCCCGCAAAGGGCATGTGACTCTCACAGCCAGGATTAAGACAAGTAGCTTGTCTTGCTGGTACGTGATGGAAGGGAAATAGCATCTGAGGTAGGCAGTGATGGATAAGGGGCCGCATTTGCATCTGTAATGAGTTTATGTAGGTTATGAAGCTAAATGCCAGTAAACTGGAAAGGTTTCCATTAATTATTTTTAGGGTACAATATGAATAAAGGTAAAATTTCGAGTAATATTTTTTATTACATATTAAATTTTCACCAACAGCATTTTTTTCCTGTCTGTTCTTATCTCTACAGTCACACTAGGCCAGTATTCATGGGCTGCTTCGTTAGCAGAAAAATACTGTGACTTTGACATCTTAGTACAGTTGTGTGAGCAGACTGACAACCAGACCAGACTCCAGCGCTACATGACCCAGTTTGCTGATCAGGTAACGAGCATTGGGATGTAGGCAGTAAGTCCTTTACCATTTCAAATCTTACTTGGGGTTTTTGCAGTTAACTCGATCCTAATTTGTACATTATGTTTCTTTGTAAGTTGACAGAGAAGTCTTTATATAAACTTAATATAAACATTACTGAAAGATTCTTTGATTTGTGAAAAACATATTAAGGCTTTTCATTTCTATTCATGTATTTTCAGATATAATTAAAAGTAATATATGATAGAAAAGTAATACATAAATGTGGGTCGAGAGTTCTAAAGTTTGAATGACCATCTTGGGAGCACAGGATGCTACTTTCAGAGAGCTCAGATTTTGATGCACCCGAGATTCATGTTTTCCTTGTTTGACATGCTTCCTTTTTTTTTTTTAATGCTTATTAATTTTTTAAAAAGTACCCATTATGACACTAGGTGAATTTATAGTTGTTCCTTAAAGCCAGTTTTATTCAATCATTTGATCTTTATGTAAAAGCTGATTTTTTTTCTTACTATAAAAGTAACATTGCATAAAATCAGGAAACCACTGTAAACAAAAAAGATTAAAAAAATCATTCATAATTCCATCACCCCAAAAGAACCCTTTTAAACATTTGGTTTACATTCTTGTCTTTTTACTCTACATTATTATAGATGAACATGTTTTGTTGACTGCTTATTTCACTTAATACATCACAGGCGTTTGTCCATGTCATTAAATATCACACAACTGTGTTTTTCATGGTGTTTTGCTGTTTCATGGACTGGCTACCTACCTGATTTGATCAGTCCCTGATTGTTGGACTTGGCTTATCTAGTATTTCACAGTAGCGCTAAACTAAATACTTTGTGCTAGGCTTTTTTACTCTTTTTGAGGATTCTTGTTCTCTATATATTTTTCCACCCATTTTTGCATTTAAAAATTTTTCTCTAATATATTTAGTAGAACCGTAAAGATGGAAATCAATGCTCTTATTCCTCCTTGGAGGCAGATGAGAGGCAGATAACTCAGCTCATCAAGAGCAGAGGTGGGCCAGGGCTTGGTTGCAACTTCTGTTACATTCATTTCATTCCTGGTTTCAGAAATCTTGTGGGACTGATGTGTTCCTGGCAGAATCTCCTATTAGTGGGAATACCTCTGAAGTACCAGACTGCAGGACACTTCTGTCTTCCTTTCCAGCCCAGCCTCTCACGCCACCCCAGCATCCAGCAAACTGTGGGGAAAACTGGCTGGATGTTTGTGTCCTCTCTAGATTCCGATTTATCATGCCAGCCCATGTAGCCACCTGGCACACAGTTCTTGCCCTGAGATCTCTCATTCTTGAATGACAGAGTCTCAGTACTGTCCAGTAGAACGTTCTGTGATAATGGAAATCTTGTGCATACGTGCTCTCCCAAACAAGAGCCTCTGGCCACATGCAGATGATCACTGAGTGCTTGAAACGTGACTGGTGTGCCTGAGGGACTGAATTTTAGATTTTAAATTAAGTGTGAACAGCTGCATGTGACCAGTGACTCCCATATTGGACAGTGCTAGATTCTGCGTGAGCTTGAACCTTGAGCAGGATCCCTTTTCTGAATCTGAATATCCTTGTTTGTCAAATAAGCTGATTGAATTAAGTGATTTGAGGACTGTACAACACAGGGAGTTAGTGCTTAAAATAGGATTTCTTTTCTGGAGTCTAAGATCTTTGCAAGAAATTTAGTACTTTATTATCAGAAATGTATTTTTTAAACTATTACTGAATATTATTGGATTCTTGGCTGTGTTCTCTGTAGAATTTTTCAGACTTTCTCTTCCGTTGGTATCTGGAGAAAGGAAAGCGAGGCAAATTGTTGTCTCAGCCCATTTCTCAGCATGGACAGTTGGCAAATTTTTTGCAAGCTCATGAGCATCTCAGCTGGTTACATGAAATTAACAGCCAAGAATTAGAAAAGGTAAGAAGAATTTCAGTTATGTGGAGCAGATTTAGGCTATTTTTTTTTATTGAAGTAGAGTCGATTTATAATGTGTTAATTTCTAGCGTACAGTATAGTGATTCAGTTACACGTGTGTGTGTATATACCTTTCCGTATTTTTTTCGTTAGGCTGTTACAAGGTATTGAATATAGTTGCCTGTGCTGTACAGTAGGACTTTGTTGTTTATCTGTTTTATATATAGTAGTTGGTATCTGCAAATCCTGAACTCCCAATTTATCCTTGCCGACCCTCTCTCCCCACTAGTAACCATAAGTCTGTTTTCTATGTCTGTGAGTCTGTCTCTGTTTTGTAAATAAATTCATTTGTGTTCTTTTTTAAAAATTCCGTATATAAGTGATATCATGGTATTTTTCTCTTTCTGGCCTACTTCACTTAGTATGATGATCTCCAGGTCCATCCATATTGCTGTAAATGGCATCTCATTCTTTTTTATGGATGAGTAGTATTCCATTGTGTTTATGTGTATATATATATACATATATATGTATATACACACATACATATGTACACACACACACACCCCATATCTTCTTTATCCAGTCATCTGTCGATGGACATCTAGGTTGTTTCCCTGTCATGGCTGTTGTAGTGCTGCTATGAACATTGGGGTACATGTGTCTTTTTGAATTAGAGTTTCCTCCAGATATATGCCCAGGAGTGGGTCTGCTGGATCATAGGGTAAATACTTTTGATAAACATACTTTTTATTTATGATGTTATTGCCATTATTTGTTATATCTCAGTTTTTAAAAAAAATGGAGGCTGTTGCATTTTGACTATTACTACACTAAAATAAAGCACAAAAACTTTAATGTGTAAATAACTGTTGGCCTTTTTTTCATAATAAAAATGTTCAAATTTCCAGTAAAAACAGTACATGAATTAAAGTTTGTCCTGGACAGGATGTTGAAGTGCTCATGTTTGTTATAGAGCAAATGTTTTATACATATCTTTTCCCAGTAGTTACTGTGGGTGGCTGATATTTTATTGTGTAATTACTTACAAAGTATGGTACTGATCAGTTTTTTGCTAATGATGAATTGATCTTTCATTGGTGTAAGTTTGGGTTGTACTTAACCTTTATTTCAGTTTGAATCAGTACCCAGGATCTTACCCCAGTTTTCGTATTTTGTTTATTGTAGGCTCATGCAACACTTCTGGGTTTGGCAAATATGGAGACTTGTTACTTTGCAAAGAAAAAAACCCTTCTTGGCTTGAGTAAATTGGCTGCTTTAGCTTCAGACTTTTCAGAAGATATACTGCAAGAAAAAATTGAAGGTGAGAGATGGTATTTGCTGTGATGTGCCTTAGGGAATTTTCTGTCATCATTTTGATGCCCTGTAATTTGACGGGGGTCTGTTACACTAGTGTCCACATTTATCTAAACTCACAGAAAGAAATGCTTAATACTTGTGTATGTCACTGTATATAAATTGTACTTAAAGTGTAAACAAATACTAAACTCGATAATGATTTTTAAAAAGAAGTATCTGAACAAGAAGGCATACAAATCAGTTGTGCTGTCAGTGCACTCTCAGCATGCGTTCCCATTATCCGTCACGGGATCTGTCAGAAACTGGAGCATCTCTCCTTTAAGAGGAGTGCTTTCTATTTGGTGTTCTTAAACAATCACTCAGTTGTATAATTAGGGTTCTCTTTGTATAGTAAAGTAATCTGTGCTTTAAATAAGAATTCGTAAAGAATAAATTCAAATGATTTGAACGGAGTACTCTGATTACACCCTTAGTGACTCATATGCTAAGAACAAGAAGAGTTGCAAAGAAATCTTGACGTTCATTTGGTGGGTTTGCTGTAGGTGGTGGTAATTCTGAAACTGTTGATTTTAGGATTCAAAACTTTCTGATGTCGTAATAGTGAAACTATTTTGTGTATATTGTAGATTGGGAAAATGATAGACTACGTTGTTACTTTTGAGAACCAAGGAGAAAGGAGATACAAATATAGAAAGATGATGAGGAAGAGCCCTGTATTATTGCATGTGAACTAAAGATATCAGATGTAATCATGATTGTTTAAAAAATGTGTTTCTTGGCTCTGTCCCCTGGAAAGACCTAAAAGCAGTGACACTCTGGTAGCATAAGTATACCTAATCCTGTATTTTGGTTTCAAGCTACCATCTCTTAGCAAGAGGAAATGAGGGCTTACCGAAGAAATTATCTTGTGGAGTCTTGTTGGGTCAGAAAGCAAGGTTAATGTCGAGATGTCAAACTGCACAACTGTTTCCACTGTCCAAATTTACGAATAATTTGAACACCAAAAAGAATGATGTTGGAGGATTTTATTTCACAGATTCAAAAAGAAAAATCCATAAATCCACAGTGATACCCAAAAGGGAAGGGGTCAGTGAAATGTTTCTTTACAAAAGAGGAACCCCAGCGATTAACTGTAGAAAGAGTGATTGATTTGGGAAGTCAGCATTTTGCAATCATGGTGAATAACTGGTCATCAAAGGGCTCAAAAGCCATTGAGCTTACAGGCTGGGGAAGAGGATATCATTACACAGATCTAGCAGATCCCATCGCCAACAGTAAGATAAACTCATGTTACATACTTCCTGGAGCGATGTCATGTGCCAGATACATAATAACCACTTGTGTTGTATTCCTGCCAAAGACGTTCAACTTGAATCTAATCACAACGGAACAATTAGATATATCCTGATTGTGGGGCGTTTTACAATACATGTAATCAGCCCAGTCTCTTCAAAATTTAGCAATGTGAAAAGCAAACAAAAAAGACGGGAGCTGTTTTAGATTAAAGGAGCCCAAGAGCCATGACAGCAAACTGCAGTGTGAATTTATTGATAGGCTCCTCAACCATCCCCCAAATAACCAAAACAACTATCACAAACCTTTTGAGGATGGCTGGGGAAATTTTACCATTTGATGTTAAGTTCTTTGGGCCCATTAATGATATTTTGGTTAAATGTTCTTCTTAGGAGATACAGGCTGAAGCATTTAGAAGTGAAGTGTCATGATGTCAGCAACTTTTGTATGGTTTAGGAGGGAGTAGGCAGATAGAACAGAAGTGACAGATATTAACAGTAGGTGACCAGTATACAGTGCTGCACATTGTATTCTGCACAACTTTTTGTGGGTTTGGAATTTTCCAAAATAAAAATGAGAGGGGAACCTCGGCCATGTTGTCAGAGGTGAAGTGTGTGTAAATATGGACATTTGGCTGTAAGGCTTAGCCACAGAGTCCAGCCTTGTCTTATACATATTAAGTACTCAAAGCATGGGATTAGCATTTAACATTTATTATTAAAATTATTTTCCACTGTTTAGGAAGTCTCTTCCTTCAGTCCTTTATTTTTAAACACTAATAGTGCCTGTTGTTCTAGAGAAGTGTGTGTATATTCTGCAAGGCTGCCTGGTGATCTGAAAGGGGAGCCATATTTTAACTTGGCCACCAAAGATAGATCACATTAATCAAAATATTTTAACATAAGGTTTATTATTTCTGGATTCCCCTACTTCAGATCATCATTTTGCATTTGATCACTTCTTAGCTTTTGCTTTCTTAACACAATGGGAGTATTTTCAGGTCTCAGTAATTTCCTACAGACTATTATTATAGTATAAATAATTGAAGGGAGTAGGTTTTTAAAAAGTAACTTTCTATTGGTTATATAAATAATTCCTTATGGAAATTTGTAAAGTATAGAAACAATAAACAAAAAAATAAGTTGTCTATAATCCCACTGCCCCAGAGATAACTACTATTACTTTTTTGTGTATCCTCCCAGTCTGTTTTCCGAGGTATGGAAATTGCACAGAAACATTTTATTTAATTTTTACAAGATTGGGATCATGTGAAATGACGCTAGTATTTGAATGAGCATATCTGTGCTGTGGTCACTCCGTTTTTCTGTGACTACTGTGTTTTTGAAGCTGCATGGTAGTTCTCAGCCCTCTTCCCCTGCAACTCACCTCACTCTCATAGGCAAAGCCAGGTAATGACCTGCAGCCTGGATCGTTCATGCAGCTCAGGAGCCTCTGTCACCTCATCCGATGGAGACCATCATTGCTAGTAATCGGTTTGGTGCACGATGGTCTGGGTTTCGTTTTTCCTGGAATGTATTCATGGTGGCTTTTAAGTAGATCATTTCCCTTAGTAAATGAAATTAAACTAGAAACTCTTATTTATTTGTCTTTTGATTGAAGTATCCTTGATGTACAATGTTGTGCTGGTCTCTGATTCAGTTACACGCACGCATATATGTCTGTATATACAGAGAGAGTTCCTTTTTAAATTCAGATTTGTTTTATGACAGAGCAAAAGTGAAAGTCTCCCTCTCCCCCATGTTGCCTTCTAGAAATGGCCGAGCAGGAGCGCTTCCTGCTGCACCAGGAGACGCTGCCTGAGCAGCTGCTGGCGGAGAAGCAGCTGAGCCTGAGCGCCATGCCCGTGCTCAGCGCGCCGGAGCTCATCAGCGTACGTGCTCTTCAGATCCTTGTGCCATTTCCCGGTCGCACAACAGCCACAGTGTTTCTTGGGCCACGTGGTACAGCTCCTAAGAGTAGTCATCTTTCCATTTCCTCTTCTCCTATGACTTTCCCCTAGAATGAGTTGTTAGAAGCCGCTTGAGGGCAGGATGCCAGGTAGCAGAGAGCAGTGGATCAGCCGCTGCTACCCCGTAAGTCCCCGCCTGCTCCTGACGGTGCTTATCCCGGTGACCCACCCTAGGAACCTACTTGTGCTTTACATACATAGGACGGATGCATACCGTGAGACATATTTCAAGTTCTTCTAAAAGAAAATGATCTTAAGAACTGGGTTTACAGAGCCTGTAAGTGCCATCCTCACCATTTTCCTCTGCAGATTCCTAAGGACATAGCTAGATTATGGTGATTCAGTTATACACGTGCATATATGTATGGAAATAGAGCTTTCCTTTTTAAATTCAGACTCATTTATCTGCAGCCCAGATAAGATGATTTTGTTGTTATGCATACTTATAGCCTTAACTCTATTTCTCTCTTTTCCTTTCAAGAAAGCATTTCAAATGCAAGGGTGAGGTCATAGGATCAGCTTGAATTTACTCCAACTGTATTAATGAGAAAGCAAACAAAAATAAATAAAATAGTAAAAATTAAAAAAGAAAAAAGAAAGCAAACAATTCAAAAACTTCAGTATTTTAGCCATTGTTTGTGACAGATTTCCTATAATGATCTCACAGCAGCCTCTCCTGATTTAGGATATTTAATTAAAAAATCTAAGAGGCTTGTAAGACTCACCACTACTGGTGAGAAAAAGAAATAGTGCCAGTTTTACTGGTACACCATCAATTTTAATACCACATTCCAGTTTCAGGGATGTTAACGTTGTGGAGAAAAAAGGATGTTCAGAAACAATGAAATAAAGTATTGTTGTTAAGTGTTATTAAACAAGGACATGCAGACAGTGCTTTTTTTTTTCTGAAATGGTTTGAGTAGTGTTTTTGATGTTAAAGGATTATATACAGTGTTTACAAATGAAATTTGTTATGCTATAAATAGTTTTTGGGAAAAGAAAATAGGAAAATTCAAATTGGTATTTTTAATAAGGTAAACATTTTTCTGATTATAAAACTACTAGAAATTTATGATTATATAGTCAGCTATGATCTAACCAACCACCAGTAACTGTCGGTAACTTATTGGTGTCTGTTTTCTTACCTTTTAATTAAACTATAGACCAACTGCAGGCTTTATCATAGGTCTCAATTTTTTAATTGCCTTTCAGGGCAACATTTCAAAAGCATTATATCCAGCTTAAAAATGCAAGGGCAGCAGTTTATTGCAGAGGATGCTCAAAAGAACACTGAAATGTGTGTTGTCTTGAACTTAAGAATATAAATTTACTGACGTTTAAGAAGTATATACACAGAGTTATACAAATGAATTACTGACTGAACATAGGCACGTTTTAAAAGACAGTTTATTGTGAGGTAGACAGAGTGTAATTTCCAAATGTGACACTGTTCTTTACTATAAAAATATCTACCACTTACTTGAAAGACATAATGACTTCTCTGTAAATCTCTCTAGTCTGGGTTATTTGATTACTTGAAATGATCCTCGACCTTATTTTAACTTGCCATAGCTATACATCTGTGAAGAAAACAGAAGAGCTAATGAATATGATTTTAAGAAAGCTTTGGACTTGCTGGAGTATATTGGTGAGGTAAGTAAAATCACTTGATTGCAGGCGGGTAACACAATTTGTGTGTGGTTTTCTATAGAACCGAATACAGTTTGAAAATGTGTTAGTTATAAAAGACTCTCTGGTTCAGCTGCCCATACTCTTGGAGTACCTACAGCTCTTTACAAAAGCTGCAAGGAGATCTCACTTCCTGATAACTCTCACACATTTCCGGATGCCTTTTTCCCTGCACAAATAAAAAAATGCTGCTTTTCAAAGTCCTGTCATTTTTTTCTCTTTTGTTTATTGAGTCATTGTTAGTTCCTCAGACTGATATGTCGCTCTGTGGATTTATTCTTCATAGTACTCGCCCCAAGAGAAACTATTTCTCAGCCTTCTTTAAAAAAAAAAGATTGTAATGATAATTCTGTAGGGCAAGTAGTCAGCCTGCAATTGAAAGCAGTTTGATGGATTATAAAAACATAACGTGTTGGCTTTTATGTTACTCTGTTTCAAATCTTGAGTCTCTGAAGCTTCCTGATAAAATCAGATCATCTTAGAATAATCAGAAATAAATTTCCACAAAGTTATTAATAGTCTTACTCTTATGAATAGTATTAACATCTTAGGCAGAATTAGGAATTGACGTAACTCAAATTAAAACATGTATTTTTTAAAATCAGAATTTAATGAGGATTTTGTTTTGTTTTGCTGTGAAGGAGGAAGATGTAAATATAAATGACCTAAAACTGGAAATCCTTTGCAAAGCTCTTCAGAGAGATAAGTACGTTCTCATAGCATGAATCTAAGATGCAGTCTTGGAAAGGACTCTTTAGGAAGACTATGATATCCTGCATCAATTGGTTTTGTAACCTAATTAATTGTATTGTCACGTATGTTACAAGAATGTTATTGGTTGCACTGGTAATCCTAATTTTTATTCAGTAATTAAGGAATTGCTTAAGGATTTAGGACCACTGGTATAATAAGTCTTTACTTTTGATCTTAAAATGTAGACTGTCAGTCTGCACGGAAGTAAAATGTTCCTTATTTTTGCAGAACTTAGGCCACTTCTGCCAAGCAAGACTTTTGAGGCTAGATTTCTTTTTAAATAAAAAGTGGTTATAATTTGAGAATCACTGCCCTCTTCAAAGTTGTTGCTTCCTCTTTTTCGCTGTAACCTCCCTGCAGGGGAGGATTTCTGTCCACTGAAATGATGCTGTCAGATTCAGTGGCAAAGGAAGACTGCGAATAATCAGTGGTAGGGATGGACTTCCCTGGGAAGATAGTTTTAAAGAGAGCAAGACTTGAGTGCTAAAGGCCTTCTCTACTCACACTTTTTCTTTTCCTATAATGTTGAGAAATTACAGTAGAAACTATTTTTACTAAAATATTTCCTTCTCTGATCACTCCCAAATAGTTAAAATTGTTGTGAAATCTGGTCTTGGAAGTCGTCCTCTGAAGCATCTCACTCTGCCTGTTTGATTCACCTTCCCGGTCATAAAAAATGTGTTAGGTCACTAGACTGGAATTCCTTGTTTTGGCTTCTTGTTTAAAAACTTCAGAGTTCCATGTGGGATATAGCCATTTATTCCTGCAAAGCAGTGGTTCTGTGTGTGTGTGTATTTCAATAGTACATAATCTCAACTAGATAAAGAAAACATCTAAACGTTACATCAGACACTAGTTGCCATTTTACTTTTATGAAAAACAGAATATAACATACTCTACCTACTGCCTGTGCTCTGGAAAATCATACTTTAGGCTCTTTACTAGGTTTGTTAATTTACTTACAGAATTTTCTTGGGAAAGATACCTCACTTCTTGGTTTTGACATCCCATACATGCTGGTTATATTGGGTGAAGAGCTACCTGAGTGTAGCATCTTATATCTGATATAAGACTCTGGATGTGCCCAACATTTAAAGTTCCTTTATTTAAATAATTTGCAACAGTATTACAAAACTCAAGATTCTTCCCCCTTCCCGCCAAACATCAAACAAATCCACATTAGCCACATTAGCAAACCAGTTGTTTATTTCAGATTCTGTCCATGATTTCGTTTTATCCTCACAGTGATTTTGTTTTCTAGCTGGTCCAGTTCAGATGGTAAAGATGATCCAATTGAGGTATCGAAAGACAGTATATTTGTGAAAATCTTACAGAAGCTTTTAAAGGACGGTAAGTGGTTTGTTAATATTGGAAATTACAGTATCAGTCCTCAGTTTTAGAGTCTCAGAATAATGGGGATTTGCCCCGGTGTCGAATGCCGGGGGGCTTAGGGTTAAACGATGTGGCAGTTAGAGAGATTTGTGTAAAGTAAAGGAAGGGCTTTTTCTTCCCTCTCCAACCCAGGGAGCTTTTATCATGGTGGTGTCCCGTCCACTAGGGTCCTGGGTGACTGTAGTGAGCAAAGTCTCCATGCTAATTCAGGATGGACGAGGAACAGTTACAAATGTTGGCGTGACTCCAAAAATCTGTACTGGGAGAAGTAATCATTTCCTTTCGTTTTTCAATTTGTGAAGATTTGAAACTTACGAAACTCTCGTGAAGATTTGAAAACTTGAAATGAGATACAGACTTTTTTTTCTTGATATATTATCGTGCGCTAAACTTGACCATACTGTGCTTAAGAACAAATTACAAAGTGTTTTTACCAATCCATTTTGGACGTTAACACTCTAAGGTTAGTTTTAAGAACAAAATAAAAGGAAACAAGAAGGGAATATGTTTCATATGTTTTGTACCTAAGACAGTGAGCAAAATTCCATTTGCTGATCAAGATGCAAACAGGTAAAAGAAACTTATGGTTAAATGTATGCTATGAAAGTAAAGGGTGAATTAGAGGATACTTAACTTTGACTTCCTTTCATATTATTGGAGCTTAATACATGGAGAATGATAGACTAGAGATGAGAGATTTTGTACATTTTATACATAAAGACAAGTGTGACTCATATTTATTGTAGTTATTAAATCAAAATATATGATGCTAAATCCAGGCAGTGTGCAAAATAAGCTAACTTAGTTTTTATCAATCTTTTCAAATATAAGGACAATCTCTTTAATAACAACTGGAAAAAAACACATAATGACAAAAAACTTATAAATTCAGCAGCCTTTCTAGATGGATGTGAAATTTATTCATAATGCTGACATTGACACACATTTGGAAATTTTCTATAATGTATCTGCAAGATACATCATTTAATCTACATAAAACATGCCCAACCCAGCGCCTGGCACATAGCAGTCCCTCAGTAAACATTTGTTCTTTGAATGCCTAGAATTATTTTACAGATTCATAGCCCCAGGTCTTCTGTACCAGATTCCACCCTGCAGTCCTCCATTTGAGGGTCACTGACTTAACTGAGTGAAACGAAGGGGGACCTCTGAGCGGGACTGGAACTAACTGCATCGACCAACGTTGTGAGGCGAAAGGGATGCAGACCCTCTCGGTGTTTCTGCGCCAGAAGCTGTCACTTTAGATGGAGCCTGTCTGCCTTGACCTCCTAGCATTACTTCTCAGATTTTCTGTCTCCTTTTGTAACTGATCAAATGTAAATGCAATTCTGTAACTTGGAACTTCCTCAGAATTGACCTGGTTTTTTATTTATGAAGAATGCATACTTGATTACCTCACACTGTCAGCAGGTTTAGTGGAGTGCTTTTATTTTCAGAGATGAACAGATAACACAAAGGCCTTTTCATTGTCAAAAAATAAATAAAAATTAAATAATGGAGGAAGGGATGTAGCTAAGAAAATATCTTTTGCTTGAAATGCTTGAAATTCAGAAGGAGTTAAGATGTATCTACGAGGCTTTCTCTTTTCTATATTTGGAATTGAAGAAATAACTGGATATGGTCAGTTTCTCTGTGTAGTTGGAGAGATTCTCCGGTTACGCCTACTAGGTTATTAGAAAACATTTGGACCCAAATCTGATGCTTTCCATGAAGTGAGTTCTTGTGAAAGTGCTCCTGAACTGAACTGTGGCTGATCAGGTATTTGGTGCTGTTTAAAGTTGGCTTTGCAGCTTTGGCTATTTTTAGATCATAAATCATAGATAGAAAACAGAAATAGAAAGCTGTAATCTTACAAAAAGAATTATTAAATTTTGACCAAAGGACAAAAACAAGTGGAAACTATTATTAAAGTTATGTATAGTAATATGATATTTTACAGTATGTATAATAATATTTTATATATAAGAACAAGCCAAAGACATTTATTTTTGGAAGCTTTTAATAATATATGGCTTTCATGTACAATAGTAAATGTTTTTAAAGGACAGATTCCGAAGGAAGATATAGAGAGCCTCACATTGTATTTCATAGACTTGGACAGCCCAGCAATTACTCCAGCCTGTGGAATGGATTCAGCCTGCAGATATATTTAAATTACCCACCTGGAGCTTTTCAGTTTTTGCACATTACTGAATTACATTATACATACAAGAAAAAAAGCACATGTCATCTCATAGAGTTTAAACTTTTTCCTAATTAGTTGCTGGCATTTAATAGTTGAGAAGAGTTCTTAACAAAAGTCTTCTTTTCTTTTTTCTTTTTCCTTTTTAAAACTTTTTTTTTTGAGGTACAGTTGATTTATGATGTGTTTCTGGTGTACAGCATAGTGATTCAGTTTTACACACACACACACATTCTTTTTCATTATAGTTTATTAAAAGATATTGGTTTTAGTTCCCTTTGCCATAATGTAGGACCTTGTTCTTTATAAAAGTCTTATTTTCTGACTTCTCAGAAAATCAAAAGATTTGCCCACACGAGACTAAAATACCCGGCAGCTGTCAGCCAGAGCTGATGAGCACTGCCCAATTTGAATGAGGCGCTGGTTCTGTTTACCAAAATCCGTAGGCCACCTTTCTCGGGGGACCTGCCAAACCTTTGCAGGCACTCGAGTTACCACCCCTGCTCTAAGAAGAAGAAATAAACCATCAAATATTAGGTCTAAATAGTAGGCATTCACTGTAAAAATAGAAGACGAATAAAATGATTTGTTTTGTTTTGTTTTAGAGAATTGATCTTTAGGAAATTAATGTGGTATTTGCAGAAGTGTAATACTGTTTTACAGAGACAAAGTCTTTACTGAAAGTATGTTAATTGTAACAAATATTGCAGACTTAGGCTCATAACATTTATTAACCCAGATTTTTATTATAGAACAATTAAGTACCAAAAATGGTGCTGGGCACTTTGAAGGTATTGAAAAAAATAAAACAAAACAGTATTTGATTTTGAGAACCTTACAGTAAAGTAATAAATTATAAAATGTTGCCATAATTTGATTTTGAGAACCTTATAGTAAAGTAACAAATTATAAAATGTTGCCATATTAATTTCAAATTTTTCCTCCAGTTTTATTTATCAAATGAGATTGTACATACTGTTCTGTAACCACACAGATGCTCATTGGCTTTCCAGCTCAGTGGAGACTGAAGACATGCTCCTTCCAGCTATGTAATTAGAGTTAAACTGTAACACATTTGGAGGTCCCGTAGCCAGCTTCCATGACAGTATTCCTACTAAGTTATTTCCCAAATAGGTGAATATGTAATTGTTTGAAATACTTGTTTTCAAGTTATGATTTCAGTTCTGCACTGAAGGAATGACTTAAGCTGTGGAGAAAAATGAAAATATTTCAGATCTTATTAAAGAATTTAAGCAGATTGACTATTTTGACCACTAGAGAGAAAAACACTCAGGCAACCTCTTCTAAGTGAAGAATGTCATATTGTCAGACCTGCAAGTGTGTCTGACAGGTGGGAGGAATTTAGAACAGAGCATTTCCCAACAGCGGAGTGACATTATAGTTTAAATAGAAGCACAGGTGTTTTTATCATCAGTCATCTGTAATTCATTTCAGTTATGTCAAAATAAAAAATACCTTTCTGTGTCTCTGTTTGTAGGCATTCAGCTCAGCGAGTACCTGCCAGAGGTGAAGGACCTGCTACAGGCCGACCAGCTGGGGAGCTTAAAGGCCAACCCTTACTTTGAGTTTGTGTTGAAAGCCAATTACGAATATTATGTCCAAGGGCAAATGTAACTGTTTCTAAAAGTGGTCATTGTTCCCAAAAATTTGCATAAGCATGTCTCCTTACAAAACATTTTAGACCTGAAACGTCTGGAAGTTTGTACAGTTTTATAACATGTATTACTGAGGGTTTCTTATACTTTATTTGGAAGCTACTACAAAATAGTTATGTGACTATAGTTTTGGTTTTCAGTCACATGATTTTTTTTTCTTCCCTTTTTCCATCTGAAATTTATCAGTTGTCTGCATACTTGCTACCCTTCCTTTTTTATCTCCCTTCGTCCGGGGCCCTGGAGCTCTTGTCCTGGCTCTGGCCACTTCGTCCGTACAGCTTACTGCTAGGCTTCAGCTTCTGTAACTCTGAAAATGACAAGATTGCACTAAATTGTCTGTGGAGTTGCTGCGTCTCTGGATATTATGCATCGGAGAGTCCGTGGAATATTTGGTATCCTGGTTAGGGCTAGTGGGAAATGCCTAGTGAGATAAGTGTCAAATTTTGCGAACTTGCGGAACGGAGAGACAGAGCGGCCTGATTCACTGTGAGCTTGATAACTGGTTAGTCCGTTGGGGAAAATGTCAAAACTTTTCTACGTAAATAATGGAATATTAAAGTATTTTGGTGAATAAAACATATTTACGTGGCTTTCTAACCTGTCTATAAGTTACCATACAGTAGGTTATAATCTTTCAGTGTTCAGTGTGGGGATTCAGTCAGCTTCATGGATTCTCCGGATGGTTGACACTGAATTCCCACCTTACCACAGTCTGTCTAGCTAATCTAAGGTGTGTGTAATGCTAGAAACCGTTGTAGGGTTGTTTTTTTTTTAATAAGGCAGCTGATTTAATTGAAAACCAGTGGTTCTCAACTCTTCTGTGTCCGGACCTATGTCGTCCTCAGTTTTTATCTGGCTTTAAATAAAGACGGGGTTGCTGGCATGTTCAGACTTTGGCCCAGTTGAATGCTCACTAAACAGCTTGCTCCGACAGCTGAAAAGGTCAGAAGTTAAATATGGTGAAGAGAGTCCGGTTCCTGGCTTCACGAAGTACAGCCATCATGCCTTCTCCCCTCAGGCTTCACGTCCTGCTTCTGAGCAGGTTTGGAGCTGTCTGCATCACTGTCCGAAGGAAGGAAAGGGGCAACCTGGTCTTCCTGTGTCTGCAGCGTGTGCTGTCAGGACAGCGTCAGGGTCCCGGTTAGTAACACACTGAAGGGCACTGAGGGAAGTTAGGAAGAACTTGTCAGATGGGGTACGAAATTGTTGGATTCTTGGTAGAAGATGAGGCTTTGGTTTTACAGAGACATCAGGTCTCACCTGTGAGATCCTGCAGAGGACAATGCGCTCTGGGGACAGGATCCTGCCACCGTCACTTGCCACAAACGCGGTTACCCCTGGTGCGACCAAGGCCAGTCCCATACAACCCTGGCCACAGAGCACGTGGATGTAAAACAGCTGCTCTCACACCACGACAGCACTGTCTCGTTTTGAGGGAGAAAAAGGCCCTCTGTCCTGCCTCTGTCCCTCAGAGGTGGTAGCCATGGTACCAAAAGGGTTGGGTTTTTCAAAAATTAGTTTAACAGTAATTGTGAAATTAAGGCCTAAGATTTTGAATAATATTTTTCTTCTGAAGTTTAAAATTTTGCTCCACAACATAGTCTATCAAAGAATTGCTGATTTTTATATAAATTGAGTCGTTGATAATGTGTTAAAAAGGTGCTATAAAGGCGAGCATGTTTTCTAAGGAAAGAGAAACTTCACTGACGTGGAAAAGGTTTTCTTCACTCCTGTCTGAATGCTGGTGGGAAGTCCCAGCTTGTGTCAACCATTAAATCGAACAGCAAGGTGGTGGTTTTGACCTTGAGGGGCGGGCTCTGTGATTTGGTATGTTTCAGGAGTTTGTGAGAAGTGTCAAGGATTAAGACAGAAGTTGGGAAACACAGCGAGACTTGCTGAAATCCTTGGTGAGGAGAGGGCAGCTGGCACCCTCTGTTTCAGAGATTTTGTTTTTAAAGAAAACTTTAAACCTTGGGTTGTGCTGCTTTTCTCGCTTTGGGGTCTGAGTCATGGTTTTCTTAAAGCATCACCCACCAAGCGTCCGGTCTGTGGGAACCCGTGTGTGGCACGGCCCTCCTGCGAGGTAACTTGAGCCGAAGGAGAGCCCCTCTGGGGTGCCGTCCGCCTCAATTCCCGCACGCTTGCATGTTTTGAGGCTGATCACTACAGAAATACTAGTGTAGCCCCACCTCCCTGTTCCTGGACATTTTACTCAAGGAATGCCTCTAGAGAAAACAGCTTTATATATTTCTATATAAAACCCACTCGTTAAATTCCAAAGTACATTTTTAAATATATAATCTTGTGTAATTCCAAAATTTTAAAAATATTGTAGGAAGTGTGAAAACTAATTTTTAAAAAAGTATATAAACGAAAATAAACCCTTGTAATCCATTAGCCAGAAATAATTTCAGTTACCATTTTGAAACACATCCTAGAATGTTTCAGACTGTGCATACTGGTATATTTTGTAACCTACTTCCTTTGATGTGAGATATTGTGAGCACGTCTGTGTATCTTTAATCCACTATTTCTCAACCTTTTTCATTATCACTCCTAAGGAGACTTTCTAGACAGCTTAAAAAAAATCACTCTGCTCCCTTCACGCCGCCGTGGAAGTTTAATACCACAGATAAATACTGCATATCTCGATTTACCACAGCCTCTGGAGGCCACAAATCATCATAATATCTAAGGGCTTTTTAACCCCCAAAGAACCAAATTTCCCCCAGAGAAGGCATGTCTTCAGTATTCTTCGGATAAAAAATTTTAATTACTGCATGACACTTTCCCAAATGGCTATATCATCATTTATTTAACAGGTGTCTGTCTATCTCTCTTTCTCTCTGCCTCTCTCTCTCTTCTTAACAATCTTAAAACACTTGGGTTAGTAGTTTTGGGTTGTGTTATGTTTTTTTTATCATTTTAAATAATACTGGAATAAATCTTTGTACAAAAATCTGTGTGTGTTCCAGACACGTGTAAAATTGCATCGCTCTTCCTGTTCAGTTAGCGATGACGTTGGTAAGTGCTCAGTGAACAGGGCTAATGATTTCTCGTGTCCTTTCCTCACCTCTCCCACCCCCTCATCCCTCCCACCTCCTCCAAACACTCAGAAGAAATACAGTACCTCTTACTGAGTGTGTAAGACACACCCACTTAGTTTCAGCCTTCGAATCAGTCATTCGGAGTCGGTGGTGTCCTCAGCGGAGAAGGCTGCGTCTCAGGAGGTGAGCTGCCCAGCGTCCCGTGGCCAGGCAGAGGGGCAGGCACTCCAGGTGCGCTCTCCTCCCAAGTGCATGCTTATCACTAGTTCATTGTACCAGGCGTGCAGAGGTGGCGGGAGGAAAGGGAGCGGCTCTGGTGGAATCATTAGGCCCTTAGAGATGCCCAGAGCTGAGCGAGCCCCAGGGGGAGGAGAGCGAAGCCCTCTGCCTGACCGCCGTGTTCCACTGGACGTTTTCAGACGTGTGGCTTGTGAGGAAAGTGAGTTTGGTTTTTTCATTTACCCACCTGGTCACTGGTATGTTTCTGACTTTGTTGCCACTCAGCCGCCCTCACTGTTCTTTTTGAGACAACAGTGACAGTGGCGAATGAAGTCATGACTTCATTTAAGATGTCTTTGGCCCTTTTTTGGAAAAGATCCTTTGAGGATCTGTTATATTCCAGAACATACCAAGTGTTGGGAAAGATTAAAGGGAGATAGCAGTCCTCGCCCCTCCCCAGGTGGCCCTGGGGAAGGAAGGGTTCCCCAAGCCCCTGCGTGTCCCCCAGCTGCTGTGGGACCTGGGACGTGCTGCCTGGCTCATTGAGTCTTGGTTTTCTTACTCTTAAAGCTGGAATGAATAGTACTCAGCTCATCTACCCCAAGGCATTACAGGATTAATGGGAACAACACAAAAGCATAGAAGGTGTTTTCCAAATTCACGTCTAAACAGGCAGGGTACATGAGAGAAGGCTTAGCCTGCGAGACTGGGGTACACAGATATGCGAGGAGCAGAGGGGGCAAGGCTGGAGGAGGTGGGTGTGAGCCCGATGGCTGGCTTGTAGCAGAAGGAAGGCCCTGTCAGTACCCGGAGCTGAGGCCGCACCTGAAAACTTAGAAGCAGGAGCTGTCTGCCGCGCGTACCCTACAAGGCTGACCTTTGCTCTGGTAGTTCTCAAAAGGCCGTGCAGGCAGTGGCCCGCTTACTCGGCGTACATGTATGGACACGGCTTCCCACCTGCTCCTGAGGTCTGCTCCCAAGCCAATGAGAGCTCAACAGGACCACAGAGGGACTGGGAGGCGCCCCCAGCGACCCATCAGGGCCTATTTAAACCAGCCGGACCAGGGCAGAGAGCGGCCCGGCGCTCCCAGGCGGGGCCCACCTGTACCAGCAGGTCTCCGCCAGCCTGCAAGTGTTTTAGTCATAGTTTTTAACGTATGTTTGAATCTAATAGACTCAGAGCTTAGAAAAGCTTGCTGTAGGAGAGAGAAGAGTGGCCCTGAGCAAGAGTTTTGGAAAACACTGATACCCTCATTCTCTAAAATGTCAGTAAATGCTTAAGTGCTCAGCAAATGACAGCATCCCGTGTCCTGCCTTCAAGACCCAGATGTAGGCTGCTCCTCTTGTACATATTGTGCGCTTGCCAGGTTATTTTCCCCTAGTGTCTCACTCCCCACTGACACAGCAGGACACAAGGCCTTGAAAATGAAATGTAGGTCTGTCAGGTATTCTCTCATTCTCTAACTGAAAACGCTGAGCATGAAGCCACAGTAGCTTTACACTCACCACACAGGCCCTGTGCTAACCAAGCTCCTTATTTTGTAATTGACTTACGAATTTTAGGAAGGGTGGTGTTGATGTGGGCTCTTCGGAAGAGGGTTCCATATCCTTTTTTTTTTTCTATTTTTTTTGGGGGGGGGGGCGGGGTTAGGTTTGTTTGTTTAAATGGAAGGACCGGGGGTTGGACTCAGGACTTGTGCCTGCTAGGCACACTGCCACTGAGCTGTACCCTCCCCCCATTTCATATACTCTTATATCCTTCCTCAGAGGACCCGCACCTGTCCGGGTTGCTGAGTCCCCCCACCAAATGTGAATGGGAATTATTTTGGGAACACTTAAGCACATCAGAAAAATGAGTGGTTCGATTCTGGCTCTCACCACATCACTGATGTACCCCCTTCAAGCATGTCGCTGAGTTCATCACAGAAAATTTTCTCCTTGTGTCTTCCACAGCAAGGTTAGGACTCTTCTTGTCCCGAGGGGTAAAAAAAAAAAAAAAAGTCTGAGGCACCAACTGGATAACCTCTTTTGACCCCCGCTCAACCTTACCATAAGTAGTTGCAGTCCTTCTAGAAAATTAGAAAGGCATGGCCCATATATCAGCGGTATAAATAGAACCGCTTCAGCGGTGCCTGCGGCCGGTGACTCTCCAAGGTGGACTGGGAAGCAGCCTGGCCTTGGCTGGGCATCATCCTCTAAATATAAAGATGAGTCTGTTCAGCCCTTGCAGAAGGAAAAATGCTACCCATCCTACAGTGCGACGTCCCGTCCCTTCGTCGGGAGGAAAGAAGAACGCGGCTCCATCTAGTCAAAGCACCTCACCCGTCCCCACCTCCCTGTCCGAGGGTGTGCCCCTTACCTTGCAGCCCCCGCAGAGGGACACCAAGCCCCACCAAGGATGTGGGGGCTAGGGCGCTCACCTCGGCCCCCGCGCCCCGGAGCCGGCCGGTCACCCCCCGAAATTCACGCCCTTCACGATCCCCCGAGCGCACTGCGCGTCCCCATGCGGACAGCTCCGGGTGCCTGGCTTTGTGCCCGGCGCTGCCAGAGCCGTCGCCTCGGCCTGTCCCCGGGAGCCCCGCGCCTCCTCCCCGCCGCTCCGCCCTCGCCTCCCGCCGCCAGTTGTCTGCCCCGCGACAGCTGCGCGCCCTCCCGCCGCCGGCGGCCCTCTCGTGGGGGGGGGGGGGAGCGGCGGGGTCAGCCCTCTGGATTCGGGGAGCTCGGGGCTGGGAGGGAGAAATGAGGTTCGCTGGGGAGCTAGGGGAGGGGTCGCCTCCCTTCCCTTCCCGGGAGGCCGAGCGTGAGCGCCCCTCCTGTCCTCTGGGGCCCACCATTTGGACCTTTTCCCGAGGGTTTGGGGGTCTGAGTAAAGGACTCAGAGAAGGGGTGAGACGTGGGAGCGCCTTCCGGAGGCCGGGTGCGCGCGGGGCAGACGCGGGCGGGGCGGCCGCGGACAGGTGCGGCCCCGGGGGCGCAGGCGCACACGCGCACCGCCAGCTCGCGGTGACCCTCGCCCCACGCCAGCCCGTCCGCGGGGCCACTGGGCCGGGTCGGGCGGGGCCGCCCGGCCGGGGAGACACTCCATATACGGCCCGGCCCGCGTTACCTGGGCTGGGGCCAGGCCGCTCCTTCTTTGGTCAGCGCAGGGGACCAGGGCGGGGGCCCAGGCTGCGAACCGGCCAGCGGGGAGGGGGCTCTAGTGCCCAACACCCAAATATGGCTCGAGAAGGGGAGCGACATTCCTGCGGGGCGGCGCGGGGGGAGCGCCTGCGGGCTATATAAAACCTGAGCGGGGGGACCCGCGGCCACCACAGCGGACAGCGCCCAGAGAAGCCTCGCTTCCCTCCCGCGGCGACCAGGGCCCAGCCGGAGAGCAGCAGGTGTAGCCACCCGCCCAGGTAGGGCGGGGGTGGGATGGGGACAGGGGAACAGGGCCCCACCGAGGGGAGCCCGGACAGCTCCGGTAGATCCCAGTCGTCACACTCTATCTTAAGCCTTTAAAGAGGGGACAGAAACAACAACAACAAAAAAGTTTCCAAATTTACTCCCAGCCCCTTTGGGCTGCTCTACCTGACGCTTAGTATGTGCCAAGGTAGATGAAAGCTTTTGCTTTAGCCGTCCTAAGGGCTATTCCCTCCCAAAAGAGCCAAAGGAAAGGAAGGGCCACTACTTCATGGGCTCTCCATCAGGCGAAAGGGTCCCTGGTTGTGTCTGGAATTCGTGGGGGTCCGGAATAGGCCATTCCTTCCTGGATGGAGCGCCAAAGCCCTTCCCACGGGCCGCCTCTCCCATCCTCACAGTCCCAAGGAGCAGGATTCGTGAGCCTTAACCCCCTACGTGAGGCCACCGAAGCGCAGCGAGGGCAGGCGCTAGCGCCTGACGCTTGCAGCAGGTGGCCTGCAGTGAAGGCAGAGAACTCGCAGGGACAATGTGTTCTGGGCTCATTGGTGGACAAATTCTCATTGTGTTCTCTCCCCAGCGCACCACAGCCCCAAGCCCCGAACGAAGTTCGGGCCAGTGGCTTTGATTGCTCCCTTGGCTGGATGCGTGAAGGGCTTGGGGAGGGGGAATCCGTAGATCCCGGGGGAGGGAAGGCGCTCGGGCCGGCGGGGCCTCCTGCCTGACACGCCATGTGTCTGCACGGCCTTCCTGTCCTTGCAGAAACTAGACACCATGTGTGACGAAGACGAGACCACCGCCCTCGTGTGCGACAATGGCTCCGGCCTGGTGAAAGCTGGCTTCGCCGGCGATGACGCTCCTAGGGCCGTGTTCCCGTCCATTGTGGGCCGCCCTCGCCACCAGGTCAGGCTGCCACTCGACAGAGTGTTGGGCCGGGGAGCCCGCGCAGCCCAGCCCCGCGCCTCTCTGAGCCGCGGTAACGTGTGCGTTGTGTCTCCGCTCCGCAGGGTGTCATGGTGGGTATGGGTCAGAAAGATTCCTACGTGGGCGACGAGGCGCAGAGCAAGAGAGGTATCCTGACCCTGAAGTACCCCATTGAGCACGGCATCATTACCAACTGGGACGACATGGAGAAGATCTGGCACCACACCTTCTACAACGAGCTGCGTGTGGCCCCCGAGGAGCATCCAACCCTGCTCACCGAGGCCCCCCTCAACCCCAAGGCCAACCGCGAGAAGATGACCCAGATCATGTTTGAGACTTTCAACGTGCCCGCCATGTACGTGGCCATCCAGGCGGTGCTGTCCCTCTACGCCTCCGGCCGTACCACCGGTGAGTGTCCCGGGGCCCCACAGCCCGGGCCGCTGCGGATCCCCCGCCCGCCCGGCGCGCCCCCGCCCACCTCCCAGAGCTCCTGGCCTGCCTCCCCCGCCGCCGCCTAGGCCTCCGTCCCCTGCGGTCCGCGGGGCCGCGGCTCACCCCCTGCCCCGCCTCCGGCTCTGCCCCACGCGCAGGCATCGTGCTCGACTCCGGCGATGGTGTCACCCACAACGTGCCCATCTATGAGGGCTACGCGTTGCCGCACGCCATCATGCGTCTGGACCTGGCCGGCCGCGATCTCACCGACTACCTGATGAAGATCCTCACTGAGCGTGGCTACTCCTTCGTGACCACAGGTGCGCGGCGCCCCGGGCTCTCCCGGCGGGCGGGCGGCCCCCGGGCCCTGCGCTGAGGGGTCCTCTCCCGTCCCGGCCTCCCACAGCTGAGCGCGAGATTGTGCGCGACATCAAGGAGAAGCTGTGCTATGTGGCCCTGGACTTCGAGAACGAGATGGCGACGGCCGCCTCCTCCTCCTCCCTGGAGAAGAGCTACGAGCTGCCTGATGGACAGGTCATCACCATCGGCAACGAGCGCTTCCGCTGCCCGGAGACGCTCTTCCAGCCCTCCTTCATCGGTTAGCCCGGCTCGCCCGCCCCCTCCGCACCCCCTCCCGCTCCCCGGGGCCTCGCGTCCGCCCTCTCACGCTCCTCCCCCCGCCCCCAGGCATGGAGTCGGCGGGCATCCATGAGACCACCTACAACAGCATCATGAAGTGCGACATCGACATCCGGAAGGATCTGTACGCCAACAACGTCATGTCGGGGGGCACCACCATGTACCCCGGGATCGCTGACCGCATGCAGAAGGAGATCACCGCGCTGGCCCCCAGCACCATGAAGATCAAGGTGGGCAGAGGCCCGCGCCCCCCGCCCGCAAGTGGGCCCAGGGGCGCGGCTTCCCCCACCTGACGCGCTGTCTTACAGATCATCGCCCCGCCTGAGCGCAAGTACTCCGTGTGGATCGGCGGCTCCATCCTGGCCTCGCTGTCCACCTTCCAGCAGATGTGGATCACCAAGCAGGAGTACGACGAGGCCGGCCCCTCCATCGTCCACCGCAAATGCTTCTAGACCCCTCTCCAACAGCTGCGACTTCTCCTCAGGACGACAAATCTGCTCAAGGTGCAGGTGGCTGACCTCGAGCCACCGCGCAGCAACTTCTCACCAACCACTGGCGTTGCTGCCGCCGCAAACCGACACAATGTTTATAACGTGTACATACATTAACTTATTTACCTCATTTTGTTATTTTTAAAGCAAAGCCCTGTGGAAAGAAATGGAAAACTTGAAGCATTAAACTCAGCCATTCTATTATGCTGCAAAAGTTGTTTGTTGTCTTTAATTGCGGGTGGTGGGGGGGACGGGGAGCGGCGGGGATCAGGGGAGGAAGAGGGACCCCATCGTCCTACGTCACTTTTCGCAATATGAGTGCACTCCTTGCAAGACCATGAGTGAAGTCTTCCCATACTCACGGCTTTCCCCTCTGGATGGGGTCCATTCCCCAAAACGGCAGGCCCGCCGCGGCCCGGCTTGACCCTCGGGTGTGTCCCCGCCCTGCGCAGCGCTCGGGTCGGCAGCGGGCGCAGGGGCGGCCGCGCGCCGGAGTCCGGGGCGGAGTCTGAGTCAGCGGCGGCGGGCGCTGGCCGTGGTGCTGGGGCCCGAGGGCCGCCCCGCGGGGCGCCTTCCCGCTCCACCTACGGCGGGCGTGTCCTTCCCGAATCAGAGGTCCCTACCGAACCTCGAGGTCTGATTGAAAGCGCTGTGTTCTGCATTTAAGGAGCCAGTTTTCCTTCGTAAGCGAAGCTAACCACTTCTCTTCCCGATTGGGAAGTACTATGCTTGGTGCCGGGTGATGGTGGTATAAAGAAGCTCCTTTTCCGGGGCGGGGACTGGGAAGGAGAGCGGCTCCCAGAGGTGGGAGGAGGGCGAGGAAGAACCAAATGAGCACTGCAAAAGAAAGACAGCGCATGCAAGGCGGGAACGGGGCTGAGGGCAGGCCGGCAAGGAAATGTCCGCCGGGGAGGGAGCCGAGGCTGGTACCGGGCGTAAGCAGGGGGCGAAGGAACAACTCTATCCCACCCCCGCAGTGTTTTAAAAGCACAAAACATAGTAACAGTTCGGATTTCTATGAGAGAGCACTGTATCTCTCTTTACGTATTTTAAAGTAGTCTAATGTTTCTCTCCAGTCAAGACTCCCAGGAAACGTGGTCCTTAGATGAAATAGATTCTGACTCAGAGAAGGTAGTAGACTCATTTGGAAATAAGTTTTTAAGTAGGGTTACCAGTATAACTATGTTATATGCCAACTTTTCATATGTTTACTCCCTCATTTTATGACCTATTGAGAAGCTTCTGAAATCACCGAAGCCTCCAGGATAGGAATACTGCCAAACCCAGATATCAAGAGAATCAATCATTCAGTAGAACTTAAAATTTTAATAAAACAAGTATATGATACTGTGTCCACTGAAAGCCATGTATTTCTCCACCTACGGTGGATTAAGGTTAAAAGTGGGCTAAATTCTAGTCTTTCAGGGGAATCCTGCTTTTACTGATAATAATAAATTTACACAAGCATTTCAGAGCAAACAACACACACACACACAGCCTGAATAATTCATGTAGCCAGCAGCCAGGGGGAAAAAAAATCAAAATTACATGAGTCAGCTTACTGGCATGTTAATCCTTTTCTAACCAAAACCCAAGATCACTTAATCAGGATTTAAGTAAGTATGTAAGGAGGAAATGACCCATTTCTGCTGTGATCTTAATCATCCAGTGACTTACGATATTTTAGAACCAACAGAAATTTTTGATGTAATCTTGTAGCATTTCCTTCTGCACCATCTTTAACATGGCTCTTCTACTGAAAACATGTGCAAAAATGATAAATTGTGTGGTTTCACTGGAAATGTGCCAAACCTAAAAATTACCTTTTCTTTTCTGATACTTCTCTAAAAAGACACAAGCATCACACATTTCATTAGTGCTCTGTACCTTTCTTTCTGTTAGGTTTCTTTCTATTAGCTTGTGATTATAAGTATTTGGTAAAGTGTGTTACTCATAGTAGGCTTGGAAGTATATTTTTTGGTGTGGTATAGTAAAGAATGAGTTTTAAATATATATTTAAAGTGTATATATTTAAAGTCTATGTATTTAAAGTGTGTGTGTATGTGTGTGTATATATATGTATATATATATATATATATACACACACGGGGGGGGAGGAGGGAGAACACATACATGTATTTGTGCTGAGTGAGGAGAGAGATATCTGTTTCCAGCAGCTCTAAGTGTGTCTACAATAGTAAGAAGCAAAAAAGCCCTGTGTGGCAGCAGTGCACTTGGCATGAGAGGGAATAATGTTACGGCTGATTTCCCATTGAAAAGCCATCTCAGAGAATCCATTTTTGGAGCTGTGAGAGGATTGAAAACAACAAAAAAATTTCCCTATGATCTGGGGTTGTGGTATACCCTAGGCTCTATGATATAAACCCCTGGGAGTTAGAATTTGACCATGGAATATCAGGGTACCTCCTGGCTGCATTAGTCCCCTGACCTGTCACCCTCAGATGCAGCAGAACCCAAAGGGTCAATGGAATATTTTATTGCCCATCTACTATGTGTAAGGGGTACAGAGATGGCTAAGTTGTGGTCCCATCCTCGGGAGTTTGCTGTCACGACTCCACCATCACCAGGTCCTTATGCCTTGGCTCTGATCACCACAAAGGCTGTGGGAGCTGCTGGCTGGGAGGGAGGCAGGGTCCACCCTGGACCATGAACTATTGGATACTGTGGACATCCTGGTGGCTTTGCATTCACCACTATGGGGCTGGCTTCCCTCCTGTGCAGTATTGTTTTCTGACAAGGCTTGATGGTCCCAGATATGGGTCCTTACAGGGAAATACATTCCTCATCGCCTTCCCCAGCCTTGAGGACACAGAGCAGCCCTGCTGTCACCCGGCAGTGTCTCAGCCCCAAGACTGGAGGCGGAAAAGGGGTGAGGCCACAGACCAGCCCTGCCCCTGTGGGTGCCTGTGTGGCCAGTCTACCTGCCTGCCTTCCTCCCTTTCCTTTTTGCCCCATTTCTGTCACTTCCATTTCCTCTCTGCTCTGCACTGTCCTTCAAAGTCACCCCCTTCAGCTTTGTTGATGTCACAGTCCTTTTGAGGAGCTCCCACAAGCTGACGCAGCACTTAGAGAGCGGCCGAGAGGGTCGACTTTGATGGCACTCAGCACAGTGGGTTCCAGTGTCTTGGTCCACCTGCATCCTGGTCACTACAACCAGAGCTACTCTCCCCAGCAGGTCATGGCTGCAACTTCCAAAAGTGGCACGGCCAGTAAAGGCAGCTGGAGGTTAGCTGACTTGGAGGAGGAACAGGGGACGCCTCACCAAGGCTGGCCCTGTCACTTGAAGAAGGTGCCCTCAGCCTTCTGAGTGACCCCGCCCCTGCTTCTCAGCTTCTAAATGGCTTCTCCTGATCTTGAAGAGATTCTGGGGATGGTGAGTGAGCGAAAGAAAGATTGTGAAATGTGCGCAAGTGATGTTGGTGGTTCTCATAGGGGTCTGTAGAATCAGGGTTGCCTTTTGCGTGACAGTTGCTGGGGTTTCCTACAACTCATCACTAGGCAGAGGGTTCTGGTCCCTGGAGCTGGCCTCAGGAATAGCGGTCTCTGTACATCATGTGCCATGGGTGGGATCCTTGTCCACCCCATCTATCTTAATTTCCTTCATGGGACCTGTATTAGGCTCCTGTAATAAATTACCACACATTGGGTGGCTTAAAACAACAGAAAATTTTTCCCCCCACAGTTCTGGAGGCTTTAAACCCCAAATCAAGACAGGATGGGATGGATTCTTTTGAGGGCTCCTTCCCTGGCTTGTAGACGGCCGTCTTTCCCCTTGTCTTCCCTTCATCTTCCCTGTCTCCGTGCCTGTGTCCAAATTTCCTCCTTCTGGAACACCAGTCACATGGAATTAGGCCCCACCCAGAGACTTCTTAACCTAATGATTTCTTCAAAGACCTTATCTCCAAATACAGTCGTATTCTGAGGTACTGGGGGTTAAGGCTTCAACATATGAATTTGGAGTGATGGTGGCACAAATGAGTCCATAACGGGGCAACAGTTCAGCCCAGTGTAGCACCGAAGAGGCCCCCCCCAGCAACGCATTTTAATAGTCCATGCATCTCGTGTGTTAATACTGTCTTATACTATGTGAAGAACTGTCATGTACACTAGCTCATTTTATCTAAAAAGGTAGCCAGCACAGGGATTACTATTCTGCCTTTATAAGTGATAAAAATGAGGCTTCAAGACTGAGTGATTTGCCTAAATTTGTAAACTAGGAAGAGTGACAGAGCAAAGACAGTGGTGAACTTGTAACTCTTGACTCTATTCTTTTATTTTCAATTTTGATGTATCCTTATATTATACACACACACACATATTTCTTGTAAACAGTATAAGGCTAAATAGTTTTTCCAGCCTGAAAATTTTATCTTTTAATTGAGACACTTGGTCCATTTATATTTAATATAATTACTGACATAAATTTTTAGTGAAGATTTATTTATTTTTGGTGTGTTTTTAAAAATTGTATTATTTAACTATTTTATTTTGGCATTTGGGGAGGTAATTTATTTTTAGAGGAGGCACCGGGGATTGAACACAGGACCTAGTGCTCGCTAAGCATGTGCTCCACCACTTGAGCTGTACCCTCCCCCATTACTGGCATATTTGGGTTTAAATCTTTTTTTTTTTTTTATCTTGTGCTATTAGTCCAGCCCAATCAAAGTCTAAAATTAATCAATACTTTTATCCTCCTTGGACAACACAAGACCCTTTGAGAACTGCTAACTCATCCATTTACCTTCCTCCCAACTTGTCACACATTTTCATTCTATCTTTATAAACCCCTAGATATTATTATTTGTTGTACTCAGTCATGGTTTTAAACTCATCAAGATACTATAATTGTTTTATACAGTTTAGATTTTCCTGTATAATAACAATTTTCTATGCTCATTTTTTTCTTTCCTGTGGGTCCTTTCCAAGTGGGGTCATTTCGCTTCTGCCTGAAGCACAGCCTTTAGGATTTCCTTTCCTGATGAACTGTTGGTTGCAAAATCTTTCCGTTTTTGTTTGTTTATGTATGTTTTTATTTTTTCCTCATTCGTGAAAGACATTTTTTTCTAACATAGAATTCCTGGTTGGCAGGTGTTTCTTTTGGCATATTGAAGATGACATTTCTCTGCCTTCTGTGTGCCACTGTTGCTGTTGAGAAGTCAAAGTCAGCCTATTCCTTCTTTGAAGCCATCTGCATTTCCTTCTCCCCACTTTTCAGCTTTTCTAAAAAAATATTTCCCTTTGTCTTTGATATTCTGCAGCTTCTCTATGTCGCACTTAATTGTAAGTTTCTTTCTACTTATCTGGTTTGGGATTTACAAGCTTTTTGAATATGTGGATCAGTATCTTTCAGCAGGTTTGGGAAATTATCAGCCATTGTTTTTTCAAGTTGCCTGCAATCCCATGTTTTCTCTCTTTCCATTCTGAACAATTGATGAATTGGGCTTCAGCAAATTTAAAGTAGTTGCTCATCAAAGAACACAATTAAGAAAATGAATAGTCAAGCCACATACTGGGAGAAAACATTTGCCACACATATATCTGACAAAGGGTTGGTATCCAAGCTATCTTAAAAAACCTCTAAAATTCAATAAAAACAGACAAAAATGCAATAAAATGGGCATATTTTTATTAAACAGACACTTCACAAAGAATATATAAATGGCCAATAAAATAAGCATATAGTCACCCTCATTACAATGGTTATTGACAAAACAAACAAACAAGTAGAACAGAATAACAAGTATTGGCAAGAATATGGAGAAACTGGAACTCCTGTGCATTGCTGGTGATAATTTAAAGTGGTATAGCCAGTCTGAAAAATGTTATGGCAATTCCTGAAAAAATTAAAAATAAAATTACCATGTGAGCCAGTAATTCTACTTCTGAGTATATACACCGAGGAAATAAAAACAGCACTCAAAGAGGTATTTGCACATCCATGTTCACAGCAGAATTATTCACAATAGACAGAAGGTGGAAACAGCGCAAATGTCCATTCATGGAGGAATAGATAAACAAAAATGTGGTATATACATACAATGGAATATTGTTCACCCTTAAAAAGGAAGGAGATTCTGACATATGGTACCACATGGATGAACCTGAGGACATTACATTAAGTGAAATAAGCCAGTCACTAAAGGACAAATATGATATGATCCCCCTTATGGGAGGTACCTAGAGGAGTCAAATTCATGGAGATGGAAAGTCAGCTGGCAGTTGCCAGGGGCAGGGGGAGGAGGAGGAAATGGGGAGTTAGTGCTTAATGGGAAAAGAATTTCAGTTTGGGGAGATGAGAAGTTTCTGTGGATGGCTGGTGGTGATGCTCGCACAAGCATGTGAATATACTTAACACCTCAGAACTGTACACTTACAGATGTTTAAAATGCTAAATTTGGGGGAGGTGGGTGTAGCTCAGTGGTACAGTATGTGCATGCATGAGGTTCTAGGTTGAATCCTCAGTACCGCAATTAAAAAAAATTTAAAAAATAAAATGCTAAATTTAATGTTATGTGGGTTTTTTTTTTTTAACCACAGTTGAAGAAAAAAGATAAGCACATGAAAAAGTGCTCAATGTTTTTAATCATCAAAGAGATGCAAAACAAAAGATCAGTCAGATGCTACTACATCGCCACTATTACGGCTAAAATGAAAAGGATTGACACTAAATATTGGCAAGTATGTGGAGCAACTGGAACTTTCATACCCTGAGTGGGAATGTAAAATGGTACAACCACTTTGGAAAACATCTGGCAGTTGCTTATAAAATGAAACATACACCTGCTCTAATACCTGATAAGGTTATTCCTAGGAATTTGCCCACTAAGATTAAAAGACATAATCACAAAAGGACTTATATAAGAATGCTAATAGCACCTTCATTCATAGCAGTAAAAACTAGAAGCCGCTGAGGCGTCCATCAATAGAAAAATGGAATACCATTTGTTGGAATACCATTCCTCAATAAGGAGGGACAAACTGCAGATGCACATAACAACATAAATGGATCTCAAAACCATCCTGTGTGAATGAAAATTTGCACAAAAGCATATATACTGTATGACTTCTTGTACACAATTTTCTAGAAAAGGCAAAACTAGTCTATGGTATAGAAAAAGTCAGAACAATCATTGTCCCTGGGAGTGGGAGTGGAGACTGAGAAATGGCATGAGGGAACTTTCTGGAGTCCTATATTTTCTCTATTTTGCAAATGTTCTACATTTTGATAAAGGGTTGGGTTACACAGGTCAGGTTCAGTGACTATACAATTAAAGATTTGTGCATTTCACTGTACGTACATTTTAACCAAAAGAAAAAAATTTCAAGCAAAGAATAGAATGTCAGAACTTCCTATATCCTCTGCCTTTAAGAAGGTTTTTGTTTTGTTTTTGTATTTTTCATTTTAGAGGGTTTATCTGAATGGCACTGGGGGGTAATTTCCTCTAGCTGGTCTTCCAATTTACTAATTCTCCCTGTAACTTACTTAACCTACTGGTAAACCCTTTTGTTCAGTTCTGAATTTCTGTTATTGAATTTTTAATTTTCAGAAAATTTTAGAAATTATTTTATTACTTTTCAGATGAACTGGGTCATATTTTTATAGTTCTCTGCTTCTTGTGGGTATTTGTTATCTTGTGTCTTACTCCTTTAACAGAGCAAGCAGAATTGTGGAATAATATGAATCTATTTGTGGGACACTTGGAAACCCAGAATAAAGGTGACTCTCTCCAGAAAGGACCTGCATTTGCTTCTGCCAGGGGTGTCCTAGGATGCAACTCATCTGAGACGATGTTAAATTAAGTTCACAGCCTGAAGTCTCTTGGTCCCCCCAGGTGGTAAGAATGTGGGCTGCAAATACGTGTGAGAACTCAGCTTGTGCTTACAATTTCCCAGAAATCTGCACCCCACGCCACGGCCACATGCTCAGTGCCAAGGCAACTGGCCTTGCTGATCCTTGATTGTCCATGTGGGGCAGGGCTCACCCCATGGTGGAACACTTCAGGGTCCCAACCCCATGACGGAAGCACCCCGCTTTGCAAAGCCATTAACGCCCATGCACAAGGTGACTGAGATAAGCGAACGCTCTCAGCTGTTTCTAGATCACTGCGTGGCTGGCTCCCTTTAGACTCTGGCCTAGTAATTCGTTACCATCTTGTCAACCCTTCAGTGCTTGTAAGATGTTCAAAGTACTTTATCTGGCTTTTTAGTTGTTTCCAAAGGGAGTGTTGTTCCAAGACCTCAGCCTGTTCGTATTCCCTAAAAATAGAACACAGCCTCTCTCACTGCTCAGGTCTGGCTTTAGCCATCCCTGAAAAACAGCTCAAATCTCACACACAGGCTTAAAGAATTTTGCCCCAAATTCTATTGCCTTATTTTAAAGCTGTTATGTTTTCCCTGGGCTGAAATATGCACTGGGTCTGAAAATTCCCCAGGATGAGCGGGCACCAGCTGGGCGGCAGAGCTGCCTGGAGCCCTTCAGCTCGTCGCTAATGTGCCACGTGTCAGCAGGGATCTGCTGAACCAGGGGGAAAAAAAATTAAGGGCAAAAGAGACGAAGCAAGTAGGTCAAAGTGATAAATCACCACGAGGGTTTCTTGAGGGGGGTGACAGGTAATTTTTTTCTGCCTTTCTTATATGTCAAAATTTTTCAACGTTTCTTAGGAAATATGTTATGTTAATATTAAAAATATTTAAGTGAAAAATGAAAAAAAAAAAAAAACCCAGAAGAAAAGACCCCAGGAACCTGAATGGTATTTCCAGCCGTGGAGACAGATCCATTCACACCCACACCAGTGACAGTGACGGGAGGCGGGGGTCCTGAGGCAGACAGAGCTTAGGGCTTCCGGCTGGGCAGGCAGGCAGAGGACCACTGCATCCAAGGAGGCACCTGCTGAGAGGACTAAATCTGCTCCTTTCATTTCTCCTCCCTGAGACTCAGAGGCGTCCTGAGTGAACCCGGTGGACAGCACTGGCTCTGAGGATGATGGTGGGTTCCCATCTCTAACAGGAGGCAGAAGCCTGGCTCCAGGCGGTCCCTGTCCCTCTGACAGTCTGTGATCCTGCCCTCCCCACTCCTCCTGGTGGGGTCCCCGGGGAGAGGGAGGAGAGGCTGTTCTGAAGCCCCGCAGGAGGCAGGACGAGAGGAAGAATGAGGAGAAGGGGACACTCAAGTACCATCAATATTCCTCCACGTCCAAGTTCTGAAAAGGCTCCATTTACACTCTGCCCTTCCTAAGGCAGAGTGCTTACAATTCTGCCCCCGTCCCTCCCCCGGCCGTGTTCATTCATCAGCACGTAGTTCATGATTAGCCTTTTTATTGCAGGCACTGGGAGGCACTAGTGAGTGGAATAATTCGACTGCAATTAAACTTCTCCAATAAATGCTTACAAAAGATGCCTAATGCGCTTTGCATCTGTCTCTGGAAGGTTCTCTGGAACCCAGGTTTTCCTCTGATGTTTATTTCAGGCCTCTAGGGCTGGATGCAGGGGCCACAGCCAGCAGGCATGCTAGCATCTCCAGGGATGCCCAGGCAGGACCTGCATCCCTTGGGAGGAACCGTGAATTTATTTCTTCCTACGCAGCGCTGGAAATGGAGGCCTGGAATTTGAAAGCTGGGGATCTCAGCAGCTCTGAAATTACAGGGAGTCTCTCGCGGACGTGGGAGGAGCACGGGGGTCTGCAGGGACAGGGTGGCCACCCACGGTGGGCGCTTCCTCAAGTCTCTCCTCCCTGGGCACTTCACTTGCTACACCCCAGTCCCAGCCCTGCACTGGGTGGTCATTTTTTCCCAAAAGGGCAATCCAAACACGGTGAGGCAAACAGATTTGTACCTGACCACAGCAGAACATAGGGTCGTGGTTCACAGCCAGGCAAGTGTCCTTTTTCTCCACCCGTCTTCCTGGTTATCCAAGGACCCAGGTGTGGGGCTGTCCTTCCCTCAGGTGGAGGGGTCAAGACATCCAAAATCTAGTCTGGGTTCTTCTCTAGCTCAGTTTCTAAAAGCATCCGGAGCTCTGTCACTCCACTCTTGCCCTGCTTGTTGGCACACCCTGCAGCCGTCCAACAATTTGCTAAAACAAAAGGTGAACCAGAGAGTACAGGTCTCAGCCTCAGGGAGCCTACAGTGCAGGGCGGGAGACAGAATTCATCCAATAACCATGCGAATCAATGTTAGTCTGTACGCTTAGCGCGCGTTACAGGAGAGGTGTGGGGTGTGATGGCGATACAGAGGAAGCCAAGGGTCAGGAGAGGAGTTCCGTGAGCAAGCACATTGAGGAGTGAGCAGGTGAAGTGGGGAGGGAGCCACCCCTGCCAGGCCAGGTGGGCTGGAGGTTCACACCCTGCAGAAAGGTGGGTGGGACTAGGGGGTGTGGGGGTGGGGTAGGGCGGTGGCGAGTGAGGATGCAGGGGGAGGCAGACCAGCCTGAAGACCCTCCACAGCTGAGCCTACGTTTTCCCTTTATTCTAAGAGTGATGGGAAGCCACCAGCCTGAAGACCCTCCACAGCTGAGCCTACGTTTTCCCTTTATTCTAAGAGTGATGGGAAGCCACCAGCCTGAAGACCCTCCACAGCTGAGCCTACGTTTTCCCTTTATTCTAAGAGTGATGGGAAGCCACCAGCCTGAAGACCCTCCACAGCTGAGCCTACGTTTTCCCTTTATTCTAAGAGTGATGGGAAGCCATGGGACTGTTTTAAGCAGAGAAACCGAGAACCAGCATCGCTGGTGCAGAAGGGAGGACTCCAGGGTCTCTGGCTCACCTTCAGATGCTCCCTGAAACAAGGGCGCCCAGAGCTTGTGAGCTGTGGCCGGTGTGGGGACAGGCAGACCGGTGGTCCCAGGCAGGGGGAGCGCAAAGCAGTCCAGGCTCTGGGAGGGGCACAGCCTGGGCCCTGCAGTGGGAGCGAGATGTGGGCTGCAGCCCTTTCGCCTCCTCTCGGCCCAGCCCGTTCCCGCCGTGAGCTGGCAGGGAGCTAGAGTGCTCTCTGCAGAAAGTCCATAACGATCACAGGGGAATGAGAGTTTGTGCTGTTTTCCTCCCAGCTCAGGCCCTAAAGCAGGGAGATCGTAAATGATAAATGAGCCTTGAAGAAACCTGCCTCAAATAGTACTGCTTTATCCAGTGTCTGCTCTGAGGGGACTGGTGGGGGCAGAGGAGGGGGAGGGGGAGGGATGGAGGAGGGGGAGGGGAAAGGATGAGGAGGGAGGGGGAGGGATGGAAGGGAGGAGGGGAAGGGACAGAAGAGGGGGAGAGGAGGGATGGGGGAGGGGGAGAGGAGGAGGCCGCAGCTGTCTGCCCAGCCCTGCCGCCTGCCACACGGTGAGTCAGGTGCCAGCTCCCACAGCCTGCCTCTATTTTTATATCAGCGCCTGCTCATATCTGGCGAGTTAAATAAGCGTCCCAGTGGTGGAGGGGAATCTGGCGGCAGGATGAGGACCAGGGGAATGATGTCGTGGTCTAAGCAGGAATTATGAAGCGATCCCTCTCTCTTATGAGGAGATCTTCGCCTTTTTCATAAGCAGGAGCTTTAAGTGGCTGCTGCACAGGGTGTGAAGCGTTGCCAGCCCCCGAACAAGAGTAGACTCAACCAGAACAACAGCCTGGCTTTGGCACCGAGCGGTGGCAGCTGCAGGAGGAGCTGGAAGCTGTGCTAATAGGCACTTCACTGTGACACCGGCATAGTGAGCCCCCAGCAGACTGCAACCACGGAGGGGGCGGGTAACAGATGATCAGAAACCAGTTCAGGAGCCTGGGACGGGCCGTCAGGTGGCGGAGCTGCCTCCCCGCGAGCCCAGACACCTTGCCTTCTGCAAACTGTTTGTCTTTTCGCCTCCCTTCAGTGAGAGGGGAGAGGGGTCCAGCCCTGCAGGGCTGGAGGGTTTCAGCCACCTGAGCAGACACTAGCTGTGCTGAGATGGGGGCTGTAGGCTCAGTTCTTCCTCTTGCTGTATGTTGAGAAGAGCTCTGCCCCGCCCCCCTCCCCAGTGCCTCCTGGAGAGTTACAGTCGCTCTTTCCTTGGTCTGTGAGGGGTACACAGGCCTTTCTGATCATGGGCAGGGATCAAAGGCCATGTGCCTTTGGGCCCCTCTGGGGCTGAGCCCGCACCTAGGAAAAGAAAACATCTTGGCTCATACCCCGGGTGACTTGCTCCTCTGAGCTTCCGCACTTGCAACCACTTGGGTATTTGGTGCGTCTGAATCAGAGCTGCTGTTTGAGACCCGGCTCCTGAAATTGACTTGTTTGCATCAAATCACAGACTGTCGCTGTGTCAATCCTGGTGATTTACAGGCCCTCAGAAGAGGGGGTGGGGTTTTCTCCTGCTGGGAGGACATGGGTGGGCTGGGAGCAGCGACCCTAGTCACCATGCCGAGGGGTGGACACTAGAGCCACTGTGCCTGGGGGCAGACGCTGGTCCTGCCGTCCTCCCCCGGCTCCTGGGCCTGGCGGAGGGGAAGCATGCGTCTCTCCTCCGATGTTCAGAGCAGGAGCTCGGTGGCCGTGCCCGGGCCTGCCCGCGCATGGAGGCTGCGCCTGGACAGACTGACCCTGACCCCGAGCAGCTCTGAGCGCCCCGAGGGTCACGCCCGCGGGAGCAGGCGCCCGGCCACTGGCACAGCCTCGCGTTCCTGGGGACTCCAGGGCAGGCAGCTGTCCTCGCCTTCACACGCTCCGCCTGACCCTAGAAGGAAACAGAGGGACACGGACCAGTGGCCGGCGTGGTTTTTCCCTTTCCTCCTTGGGCAAGCAAGCATGGCTTGAAACCCAAACTTTAAAGCCAAAAGCGGCTGCGGTGGGCCCTGAGGGAGGAAAAAGGGCACCCAGAGCCTGCCAGGGACGCGCATGGGGCCAGCCAGGCTCAGAGCACAGGCATCCTCTCAGCACTGCCCCCCCCCCGTGGCCCCCGCCTCTCCGAGCACTGTAGCCGGAGCCTAGCCCCATCCTCCTGGGGGCCTCTCAGTGCCTGGGGCCCCTGGCTCCGCACTGTGCCCCGCCCCTCCTGCCTTCCTTGCCTCTCAGGGGCCCAGCTCCTGGAAGCCTGCGGGCGCCTTCCACGGCCCAGGCAGCCGGCCAGGTGCGGCCCCAGGGGAGAGGCGGCCTGGCCTGAGACTGCTGGGACACTCTCCCAGGGCCCGCAGGGCCTGGCCTGGGTCTCGTTCACCTCAGGCGCTCCTTGAGAGTGGCGGCCAAGCCTCGCCTCACCCACCCCCATGGGGACCCCAGAGCCGGTCGTTCCTCCCCCAGGGCTGGCTCGCTGGGAGCTGCTGGCCCAGCAGTGAGTCTCTGCCCACTGAGCTGGGGCCAGACGGCCTTCCTTCCCCTGAGGAGTAGCCGGCTCCAGGAAAAAAGCTAGTTTTCCTATTTTGGAGGTTTGAAAAACAAGGCTGAGACGTGCATGCGATGTCCCAGGCTGCTGCTGCGTTAAGAAGCCTGCATGTCTAGCGTATCATTTCTCCGGAGGCGCTGCCCCGGGCCGGGTGTGGCGGTGCCGACGGCGGGCCAGCCTGGAAACACAGGGCTCAGGCTCCTTCCTGGGCGAAAGGCCAAGGGGGCACGGCCGGCCCAGGTCCCCCCCAGGCAGTCAGCTCAAAAGCCACCACCTCCCTTAGCAGGTTTTCACTTTTCCCTCTTCTAAGTGGCCTCCCGTGGCTCTGTGCACCTGGTTTTCCATTTCACGGGTACCATCTAGGCTGCGAGCCCCAGGAGCTGGGTCTGGACCGCAGCCTGCGGGCAGGAAGGGGGGTGTGCGGACAGAGTGGCCTTCCTGGGCCGGGCTCACAGTGACAGCTGGGCCGCATGCCTGCCATTCCCCCCAGCGCGCTCATTCTCTCGATATAGGGTGCCGCTGGCACAGCGGAGGGGGGCGGCCTCGCTCCAAGGCCGGGCGCCCTGCTGCTTTAGGGCAAGGCCGGTGGGGACAGGCCGGGCTGGCGTCAGCTTTCCCCTTCTCCTTGCATGGCCAGGGCCTGCAGCCCGCATTCTGATTTGTGTGTATTATTAGGTCCCGGGACTCCTGCAGCCGAGGGGGAGCCTCAGAGGGAGGGGCCCAGTCCAGTCTGTGAAGGGAATTTGTCCCTGAACTTGAACTCTGTTGGGGGTCCTCCAGCCTGGCCGGGAGGGCAGGCCCCCCACCTCCTCCAGGCCTTGGATGAAGGTACCTTTTCTTACTGTCCCCTGACTGTCCCTGAGCCCACCTTGCTCGGCTGCCCCCCCGAGCCCCCCACCCAGTGGCTGGTTTCTATTCCATGAATTAACCAAGTTCATGGCTGATGGGGGCTTCACTGCTTCCTCTTCCTGGTAACATGTAGGCTTGTTTACTGGGGCGGTAATGCCACAGCTCTACGGGGGAGTCAGTTTTGGAAACTGGGACCACGCTGCCCCGGAGGCGAGGGTTGGGGGCCCTGTCCAGGGAACAGAGCCCCCTGGCTTCCAGGCAAGGCCCTGGGTGGCCGAGCTTCAGGGAGGGGAGGATGCACATTCTTCTGGTCCTGCCCCTGCTCAGACACTATTTGACAATGACTGTCGAAGGGGAAAAGCTGTGCAGCGTTGCTGCTGAGGTGCCCAGGAGTGACGGGCACTTTCAGGACGAGGCCCCCGCACCCACTGCCTTCATCCAGGTGAGCAAGCCTGCCCTCTGCCTCTCCGGGGCTCGGAGCCAAGGCCCGGCCAGATGATGATGATGATGATGATGGTTATTTACAAAGTACTTCTTTAAACTTTGTTTCAAACTTTATTTCCAGGCTTCTTCGGCTTCAATAGCTGCAAAGAATGAATTGTGTATAAGCCAAGGCTGACAAGAGCTGCAGTGTCCAAGGGGAAATTCAGATTTTTCCTGATCAAAGAGCAAACATTTAAAAGCAGTCCTGATGTAGGACAGCAGCTCCCAGCAACGTCTTTAAGTTGCATCTTCAGAAGCTGACTCAGTGCAGCTTGCCTCGTTCTTGGAAGCCTGCACAGAGTTCTGCATGAGCTCTGCATGCCCCCATCGCTCCTGACCTTGGCAGGAACACGCAGGTGAGGACCTGGTCCCCGGAGGCCTGAAGCAGGAGCCGCAGGAGCAGCTGTGCCATGCCCAGGCTATCCTGCCCTGACCCCTAACCTGACCCCTTGGTGAGACCCCCTCCGTCCGGGGTGGCACAGGGTGAGGGCTCCAGACTTTCTTCACAGCAAGCGTCCCCCAAAGCGAGCAGCCTGGCTGCCAATCTCATTTGCGCTCTCACAGCCCTGGGTGGCCCCACCTCCTGGGGACAGAGATCCCATCTCCCATGGGGGAGACACAGATGAGGGCACAGCCCCCAGGGAGCGACGGGCTGGGCATCTCGTCTCTCCTCCCTCGCTCCCGGGGACAGTCCCTTGTGACTCGGTCCTCCCCACCAACCCTGGTCTTATCTTTAGCATCTGTAAAACAAAGGGCAGCAAGTCACCTCCAGGGGCCCTCTGCCCCGTCTCTGGAGTCCTGCCTGCCCTTCTGTTCCCAGCTCCGGACACACTGGGCTCCTGAATGCCCCCGTGGCCTGTGGTCAGTGCTGGCAGATTTCCCCCACATCCCCCCGCCCCAGAGAAACTGTCCTCCCTGGCTTGTGGTGCCCAGATCTCTGACCTTTTAGTGTAGGGGCTGTCCTTTGTCCTCTCTCCGGCCGGCTGGGACCAGACGTGGCCACAACAGTGTCAGAGGGATGAGTTGATGCTCGTGCGATGCTTAGAATAGTGTCTCGAATGGAGCAACTGCAATATATGTGTTTGCTGACTGAGTGAAGGAGCTGTTATTTAAAATCTCAGAGATTTTTCAAAAGTAAATTTATTTCGGAAAAATTTTAGATTTGCAGAAGAGTTGCCAGGGGAGTACATAGACCCCCATCCATCGGCCCCCCCCAGGTCCCCCACTGTCCCACCTTCCATCACCTGGGACATCTGTCGCTCTGAGGAACCAGCCTGGGTGTGTTTCTATGAACTACGCTCCAGGCTGAATTTGGGTTTCGCCTGTTTTCTCGTCGGTGTCCTCCTCCTGTTCCAGGATCCCATGGACCCCACGTTGCATTTAGTTTCATGTTAATCATCTCTGGTCTGTGACAGTTTCTTAGTCTTGTTTTTTGTGACCTTGACAGCTTTTTTTTCTTTTTAAAAATTTTCTTTAAATTAAAAAATAACATTTTTTTAAACTTTTTTGGGGGGGAGGAAGTAATTAACTTTATTTACTTTTTTAAAAAATAGAAGTACTGGAGATTGAACCTAGGACCTCGTGCACGCTAAGCACGCCTCTGCCACTGATCTGTCCCCTCCCGATCTTGACATTTGGAGGAGTACCGGTCAGGTAGTTGGGAGAAGGTCCCTCAGTCTGTGTTTCTCTGGTGTTTTTCTCATGATCAGATTGGGGTTATGGGTTTTCAGAAAGAATACTAAAGAGGCAAAGTGCCCTTTGCCTCGCATCACACAGGGGGGCACACGAGACCCGTGTGGCACCCTGGTGACCTTAACCCTCACCACGTGGCTGAGGGGGTCTCTGTCAGGTTTCTCCACTCTGAGTTACTATATTCACTTTCCCTGCAATATTCTTCAGAGTCTGGGCTTAGAGCTTAAAGGAAGGGGGAATTAAGCACCACCCCCTGGAGTGCGAAGCATGTCCATGTGGCGTTTGGAATCCTTTGTAAGGAGAAGCTGCCTCTTCTCACCCGCTTATTTACTTCTTCAATCATCATTTACATCAGTGTGGATTCACATATGCCTTGTTACACCTTGGGTCATAATCCAATGCTGTCTTATTTATTCTGTTGCTCAAATCGTTCTGGAGTTGGCAATAAAAGCTCTTTTGGGTTGCGTGAGGTAATAGAAAATGTATGTATTGGTCTCTGCCCCGGGTTCCTGGCACAGAGCTCCTAAAACCCTTGGAATTTCGCAAGTGACAAGAGCACGAGGAGCATGTCTTGTTATAATAGTGGCCTTTGACCTCTGTTCTGGACACTCCTGACACCCTAGGGATTTCCTGGGTGATTGGAGTGTCTGTTGTTCCAATGAGGTGATTTCTGGGTGGGCTTCCGGATGGCTCCTGGATGTGGGCCGGTCACTAGCAAGACCAAGCCATGATCAGAAGCTTGGAATTTTCAGCACCCTCACCACCCCCCTTTCATCTATAAACAGAGTTAATGATCGATCATGCCTACATGATGAAGCCTCCATAAATCCCAGAAGGCTGGGCTATTTGAGCCACGGAGAAGGGCGCATGAGGCGCTGCCTTGGCCACAGGACCGTGAGAAACCTGGTCTTGGCTCCTGCAGGAGAGGCCAGTCTAGGCGATGCTGGATTCCTGGCCCCCGTCAGTCTGAAGGTGGCCGGCTTTGCCGTCCTGGCTGAGCTCCGCCTTCACCTTTGGGGAGGTCAGTGGTGACTGGCCGCCAGCTGCACCTGCTTGTCACCAGCCCCCTCCTCTGTGGGCACAAAAGGGCTGTACCACCTGGGCTTGAGGTCTCCCTCTTGAAATCAGGACAGAAGGCACATCTGAAGGACACGTGCAGTGCATGGGTTCCAGAAGCTTCTGTATTAAAGGGAAAGGAATCTTGGCTCAAAGCACCAAGAGTCTTAAGAGACAAGACTGTTGTGAAACAGAGGAAGGTATCCTAACTCTGCCTTCTGCTTTGGACCTTTTACAGGTGTGGCCCTGCAGAGGACACGCCAGGCTGGTGCTTCATGAGTGCTGACCCCACAGGGAACTGTGTGCTCTTGGGAGAGACATGGGATTTACATCAGAGGTAGGTAAGGCAAGGTGACAGACACTTATTGGGCACTTACTGTGTACCTAGCACTCCGCTGGCCACTAGGGAAGACAGCAAAGGAAGAGGAGACATCTCCCCTGCCCTAAAGAAAGTAAGATGCACAAGAAACCACCCTGGGAGCAGTGGTCCTGGCCCGTGACACCTCCGTGGTCCCGCCAGTCACGACCTGGCTTCCTGGGCCTTTGGGAGCAGACTCATAGTCTGATGGTCATGAATCCTAGAGGTCACTCCCCAGATGTGTGACCTTGGGAGATTCACATCACCCCTCCAGGTCTCCACTACCTTGTCACTAAACCAAGACGAATAATTGCGAGAACATTGTGAGGACTGATGCTCTGACGTCTGCCTGGTCTCAGCTGGGGCGAGGTGGGCTGCAGATGTTACTGGGAGGACCTGTCATGCTTCTTTAAGACGAAGGTCCAGGTCCAAGGCCACCAGCCTGCCGCTCTCTTCTGAGTGCTTTCAGGGCAACTTCAAGGAGGCACGTCCAGGCAGGAAGGGAGGGTGCATGCCCCAAGGCACTCAAATCTTGATTTGAGACCCACTTCAGACTTCTGACCTCCACTGATGTCAAACGGTAGGTTTTGTATTGTTGAAACCGCTAAGTTTGGGGTAATTTGTTACAGCAGCAATGGGAAACCAATCCAGGTGTCTTATGAACATGACCCTCTCTAGGGCTGGCTTTCCTCTTGACACGGACCGAACATTGTGCAGAAGCCGCAGAGATCACGTCACAAAGGCGGGTGTTTTCTTTAGAGTCTGTACTCCCAGCATGCTGCCCCAGAGTAATTCACACTGACGTTTATGTTGGGTGCAGGTTTATTGTCTGCATCCACCTGACTTGGTTGGAAGCAAACTTGCTTTGCATTCTTTCAAGTTCCTGCTGCCTTCTCTTTCGAAGGCAGTAATTACCCCCCTGTGCTATTTTAGAGCATCTTCAGTTCCTGAATATCAGGATGGCAGCAATATCCTGCAGACAGATCCTCTGCGCCTGAAGGTTTATTTCCACGCGTTGCTTTTCCCTTCTAAATAGCAAAGTGTCTCGAGGGCAAGGCATCTTCCCGGAGCTGGGCACGCAGGACCGTGGCATTTCTGTGCGCACATGTCTGTGAGGGTGTGGGTTCCTGTGCTCTAAACCTCTCCAGAAATAGATGGACTAAACCTTCCATGGGACTGAGGAAGCCTCAACAGCAGCAAACCTACTTTACTCTCTCAGCCTTGTTGCTGATTTAAGATTGAACCAGAAATCTGTTCTTTCGGGTAAGGCTTCTCCGCCAACAGAAACTTCCACAAATGGACGTCCTCCATCACATCACAGACGGCTCGGCGGATCAGCTCGTTGGAGCCCATAAAGCAGCACGTGCATATGTGTCATCTTAGATCTATTCTCATTTTATAACCAATGGGTTCTTTTTTGTCCTTTTGAGAACTCAAGACATGGCAGGGGAAAAGTTTCTTCTGTAGAGCACAGGGAACTATGTTCAATATCTTGTAATAACCTTAAATGAAAAAAATGTGAAACAAATATATGTATGTATATGAACAGCTGGGACATCGTGCAGTACACCAGAAATTGACACATTGTAACTACTGTACTTCAAATGAAAAAAAAAAAAAAAGATACGGCAGGGACAGTGTTAGGCTCTATACCTAGTGTGGTGGTTGGGAGCTCAGACCTGGGAGCCAAACTGTTGGGCTCAATTCCTGGCTCCCCTCTGACCAGCTGAATGGCTTTGCCCAAACTCTTAACATCTCTGTGCCTCAGTTTCCTCCTCTGTAGGAGAGGGTAACAGTATTTGCCTTCGGGAGTGTGCTCTGAGGATGACGTGAAATGATGTTCGTAAGGTTCTCAGGTGCCCAGCATTTTAGAGGCCCTCCCAGCATCTCTTTAAGGCAGGGATTTGTCAGACATGTCCCATGTCTCACCCTGGGGACTATAATTCTACTCGGAGTAGCTTGTGCCGAGTGGACTCCTTGATTGATTGATGGTCCATTGATTTTCAACAAAAGTGCCAAGACTTTTGCAGAGCCACATGCAAAAGAATGAAGTTGGACCCCTACCTTACACCAACACAAAATTAGCTCAGAATCAGTCGTAAATCTAAATGCAAAATTTTACATTATAAAGATCTTAGAAGAAATACAACAGTAAATCTTTGTGCCCTTGGAATAGGTGATAGTTTCTTGTATCTTATTTCTTATTATATCTTATTTCTTACATCTAAGAAACTATACACCAAAGGAAGGCACAAGCCACAGAGAAATAGGTAAATTAGTCTTTCTCAAAATTAAAACCCTTTTTTCCAAGTTCTATATCTTCTTTTTATTTTTTAAAAAAATTTTAAATTATTTTTTTAACATTTTTTATTGAGTTATAGTCATTTTACAATGTTGTGTCATATCTTCTTTTTATTTTTAATTGAGATATAGTTGACATATTATATTCATTTCCTGTGTACCACACACAGATTCGATATTATATATATTACAAAATGATCACCACAAAAGTCTTGTTAACATTCATCACCACACATTTACAGTTTTTTTTTCTTGTAATGAGAACTTTTAAGATCTGCTCTCCTAACAAATAGACAATACAGTGTTATTAACTATAGTCACCACGCTGTACATTGCATGCCCAGGACTCACTTATTTCATAACTGGAAGTTTTTACCTTTTGACCACTCTCATCCATTTCACCCACCTCCCCACCCTTCCTCTGACAACCACTAATCTGTATTCTGTATCTGTGAGTTTGTTTTTGGTTTTGTTTTTTTAGATTCCATGTATAAGTGAGATCATATGGTATTTATCTTTATCTGACTTATTTAGTTTAGCATAAGCCCTCAACAGTTCAACTATGTTGTCATAAATGGCAAGATTTCCTTCTTTCTTATGAATAAGGTACCATTATATATACATTACAAATATATATATTTCTTTATCCATTTATCCATTGATGGACAGCAAGGCTGATTCCATGCCTACTGTAAAGAAGGCTGCAATGAACAAGGGGGCACATATATCTTTCTGAGTTATTCTTTTTGATTTCTTTTGGATAAATATCCCAAAGAGGAGTTGCTGGATCATATGGCAGTTCTATTTATAATTTTTTTGAGAAACCTCCATACTGTTTTCCGTAGGGGCTGCACCAACTTACATTCCCACCAACAGTACACAGGAGTTCCTTTTCTCCACATCCTTGCCAACACTTGTTACTTCTTATCTTTTTGATAATAGCCATACTAACAGGTGTAAGATATCTCACTGTGGTTTTGATTTGCATTTTTCTGGTGAATAGTGATGTTGAGCACCTTTTCATGTACCTGTTGCTCATCCATATATCTTCTTTGGAAAAATGTCCATTCAGATCCTCTGCTCATTTTTAAACTTTTTTTTTTTTTTACTATTGAATTGTGTGAGTTCTTTATGTATTTTGGGTATTAACCGCTCAAAGTGCAGGAGCTTCTGTCCCTGAAGTTAGGGTGCATCACGCTCCAAGTGTGGGTGTCTTGCCAACCAGAAAGCTTTCCAAATCCTGTACTGCTAGGATTTTATGGAAGCTTCCTGACAGACATGGTTAATTATTGACTCTGTTTCTAGACTTTCTCCCTTCTCTGGAAAATGAGGGGTAAGGCTGACATTTGCAAGCTTCTAGTCATTGCTCAGTTTCTCTGGTGACGAGCACCCATGCAGACATCCAGAGTCATCTCAGTGGAATGAAAGATGCTCCTAGTGCTCTTACCACTTAGGAATTTACGGGGGGTTTGGAGCCCTGTGTCAGGGAAGAAGTCAAAGAGAAATAATAGAACAAGCGATGATCTTAGATGATCTTCTCATCACTTAGGAATTTATGGAGCTCTGTGCTGGGAGCTTATTATTTCATATATATATAAATGCAACAAATTTTTGTATAGTGATTTTGTATCCTGGAACTTTACTGAATTCATTTTTTAGAGCTACCATTTTCTGATGAAGTTTTTAGGGTTTCTATATATAATGTCATGTCATCGGCAAATACTGACAGTTTTACTTCTTTCTCTCTGATTCAGATGACTTTTATTTCTTTTTTCCTGTCTAATTGCTATGGCTAGGACTTCCAATACTATGCTGAATAAAACTGGCAAGAGTGGGCATCATTGTCTTGTTCCTGATCTTAGAAGAAAAGCTTTCAGCTTTTCACTGTTACGTATGATGTTAGCTGTGGGTATGTCATATATAGCTTTTATTATGTTGAGGTACATTCCTTCTATACCCACTTTGTTGAAAGTTTTTTTAAAATCATAGATACTAAACTTTGTCAAGTACTTTTTCTGCATCTATGGAGATGATCATGTGATTTTATCCTTCATTTTGCTAATGTGGTGTATCACATTGATTTGTGGATGTTGAACCATCCTTGCATCCTAGGAATAAGTCCTACCTATTTATGGTTTATAGACCTTTTAATGTATTGTTGAATTCAGTTTGTTAATATTTTGTTGAAGATTTTTGCATTTATGTTCATCAGGGATATTTGCCTGTGGTTTTCTTTTCTTGTAATATCCTTGTTTGGTTTTGGTAGGAGGGTTAAAGCTAGTCTCACAAAATAAGTTTGGCAGAATTCCTTCCTCTTCTACTTTTTTTGGAAGAGTTTGAGAAGGGTTGCTATAAATTCTTCTTTGAATGTTTGGCAGAATTCACCAGTGAAGCCATCTGTCCTAGACTTTTGGGCTTGGGGAAGTTTTTGATTACTGATTCAATCTTCATAGGAATTTATCCATTTCTTCTAAGTTGTCTAATTTTTTTGGTGTATAGTAGTTGTTTATGATCTTTTGTATTTCTGTGGTATCAGTTGTAATGTCTCTTCTTTTCTTTCTGATTTTATTTGAGTCATCTCTTTTTCCTTGATGAATCTAGCTGAAGTTTTGTCAATTTTGTTTATCTTAAAAAAAAAAACAACCCAGCTCTTAGTGTCATTGATCTTTTCTATTGTCTTTTTAGTCTTTATTTCCACTCTGATTTTGTTATTTCCTTCCTCTTACTAACTTTGGGCTTCATTTGGTCTTCTTTTCCTAGTTCCTTGGATTGTAAAATTAGGTTGCTTATTTGAGATTTTTCTTGTTTCTTGATGCAGACATCTATTGCTAAGTACTTTCCTCTTAGAACTGCTTTTGCTGCATCCCATACATTTCAGTGTGTTATATTTCCATTTTCATTTGTCTTGAGAAATTTTTTATTTCTTTTTTTTATTTCTTTTTTGATGCATTCATTGTTCAGTATTGTGCTGTTTAATCTCCATATATTTGTGAATTTTTCAGTTTTTTAAATTGTAATCATAATTACACACAGTTTTATATCATTACTGTAGTCTAAAAAGATTCTTGATATGATTTCAACCTCCTTAAATTTATTAAGACTTGTTTTATGATAATTTATCATGGAGACCATTCCATGTGTGACTGAGAAGAACGTGCATTCTGTTGCTTTTGGATGGAATATTTTGTAAATGTCTGATAAGTCTATCTGGTCTAATATGTTTAAGGCCAATGTTTCCATATTGATTTTCTGTCTAGATGATCTATTTATTGTTGAAAGTGGAATTTTAAAGTCCTCTACTATTGTATTGCTGTCTATTTCTCCCTTAGGGCTGTTAATATTTGCCTTATATATTTAGGTGCTTCTATGCTGGGTGCATAAATATTTACAAGTGTTATATCCTCTTGTTGGATTGACTCCCTTGTAATTATATAATCTCCTTCTTTGTTTCTTATTACAGTCTTTTTCTTAAACTATATTCTGCCTGATAAAAGTATAGCTACCCCAGCTTTCTTTTGGTTTCTTTTTTCCATGGAATATATTTTCCCATCTTTTCACTTGCAGTCTGTGTGTGTCCTTATATCTGAAGTGAGTCTCTTGTAGGCAGCATATCAATTTTTTTTTCCATTCAGCCACTCTATGTCTTTTGACTGGAGAATTTAGTCCATTAACATTTAAAGTCATTATTGATATATATGAACTTGTTTCCATTTTGTTCATTGTTTTCTGGCTATTTTCTAAGTCCTTGGTTCCCTTCTTCTCTTGCTCTCTTCTTTTGTGATTTAATAATTTTCTGTAACAGTATGCTTCTATTCCTTTCTCTTTAACTTTTGTCTATCTACTGTAGGGCTTTGCTTTGAGGTTACTATGAGGCTTACATAAAACAAATGTAATGGTTTAAGTTGATAATAACTTAAGTTTAAGTGTATTCTTAAAATCTACACTTTTACTTCCCCACCATGTTTTATGCTTTTGGTGTCACAATTTACATCTTTTTATCTTGTATATCCATTAACAAATCATTGTAGTTGTAGTTATTATTATTATTACTCACTATTTTTATCTTTTAACCTTTATACTAGCTTTATAAGTGACTAACCCACCATGTTTACAGCATTAGATTATTAGGAATCTTACCGGTGAGATTTATACTTTTATATGTTTTCCTGTTACTGATTAGTGCCCTTTTGTTTCAGCTTAAAGAAGTCCTGTTCACATTTCTTGTAAGGCAGGTTTAATGGTGATGACCTCCTTTAGCTTTTGCTTGTGTAGAAAACTCTTTCTCTCTCCTTCAATTCTGAAGGACAACTTTGTTGGGTAGAGTATTCTTGGTTGCAATTTTTTTCTTTCATCCCTTTGAATATATGGTGCCACTCCCATAAGTCCCTTATACCATCTTCATCCTTCTTCATTCTTTTTTCTTTCTGCTGCTCTGATTAAGTGAGTTGCAACTGCCATGTATTAGAGTTCACCGATTCTTTCTTCTGCTTTATATCGCCTGCTGTTGAACCTCTCTAGTGTATTTTTCAGTGCAGTTATTGTATTCTTCAGCTCTGTGATTTCTTTTGGTACTATCTTAAATTTTCCACCTCTGTTGATATTCTCACTTTGTTCATTCATTCTTTTCCTAAGGGTTATTAGCATCTTTATGACCATTATTTTGAACTCTTATCAGATAAATCACTTATTTCCATATCATTAAGGTCTTTTTCTGAGGTTTTATCTTGTGAGTTTTTTTTTTTTTCATTTGGAACATATTCCTTATTTTTTCATTTCCCTTGACTCTCTGTATTGGTTTCTATGCATGGGATAAAATGGCCACCTCTCCCAGTCTTGAAGGAGTGGCTTCATGTAGGAGATGAACCTTGTTGCTCAACCCTGTCCTAGCTCTTGGTTGTCTCTCAAACCTTTGTGATTGTCCAGACAGTCTACTTTAGTCTTAGTAGCTCCCAGGAGGTGAGAGTGTGTCAAAACCCATCAGTGTCCCAAAAGGGAGAATCTTAGCATCTAGATGCAGGCTGATTGGAAGCCAGATCCTGACAGCAGCTTCTAAAGTATGTAAATGTACTTCCTTCACAGGGAAGCCTGGGAGATGGGCATTTTTGTCTACTCCCACTTCGCTGAGGCCTGGGTAGTAGCCAGTTAAGAACTGTTTCTTTGTTTGCTTCCATCCTGTTGAACCCTGTGAGTACAACCCCACTGGCTACCAGAGCCAGGCTATCAAGGAATGTGTCTTCTGGGCAGCAGACACAAAAACCAGATGTGTACACAATCTTCTCTCTTGGAGACACTAATGACCTCGGCAGGGCAGAGGGAGAGTGTGAAGAGAGCACCAGCCAGCCTCCCTGGTCTCTAGAGAGGATTGCAATCATCCTCTAGATACACATTTAATTAGAAGCCTGCCCTTCAGAACAGAGTTGTGAAGATAAGCTAATAGGCCCCCTTTGCAGAAATACGGGGTGAGTTTCAGTCTGCTGTGTCTGTGCTGTGCCCCAGGGGGCAGCTGGCCAAGAACTGTCTCTCTGTTTGTTCCAGTCCCATGGGACCTACAAATGCAAGCTCCGCTGGCCACTAAAGCCAGGGGACACAGGGGCACCTCCTGGGCAGCAGCCACAAAGACCAGGGCACTGCATGTACAAACTAGGAAGCCAGATGTGAAAACTGGGGCACCGGATGTGGACAGCTCCTCTCTGGGGGACACATGCACTCTGGAGTGTGGCAGAGGAGAGTGTGAAGTCAGTGCCTGCCCTCCAGGTCTCTGGAAAGAATTAGTCGATCCTTAGATATGTGTTAATAAAGAGTCTGCCCCTCAGGCTGCAGCTCTGAAGATGACCTGGTAGACCTGCCTCCTTCACAGACTGGCTGGGCCCTCAGTCCATTTACCTCTGCTGTGCTTTGGGTACTGGCTGTTTAAAACCCTTTCTCCATTTGTTATAGTCCTGTGGGACCCACAAGCATCAGCCCCACTGGTCAGCAGAGCCAGGCAATCGGTGTCCCCTGGGTGGCAGCTGAAAAAGTTGGGTGTCAGATGAGGGTACAAGCTCCCCTCTGGGAGGTACTGGCAACCTGAAGCGAGGCAGAGAGAGTGCCAAGGTGGCACCTACCAGCCTCCAAGCCCCTGGATGTGAGTTAAATCAGAACTCTGCCCCTCAGGCTGATGCTTTAAGATAAACCTATTGGCCTCTTTCACAGAAAGTGTGGGGGAAGCCCTGGAAGAACCGCTTCTCAGGTCACTACAGCCACGTGGGTCTTGTGGGCACAAGCCCAGTCAGTTTTCAAATCTGGAAGTTTGGGCGGCTCATCTCTCAGGTGCAAGCCTCAAAACTAGGGGGCCAGGTGTGGGGTTCAGATCTTTCCCTCCTCAGGGAGAAACTCGGGGATGTGAGTTTGTGGGTCACCAGGTTGGGGGTGGGGTTTATGGTGAGACTGAGTCTCAGCCTCTCCCTACACATTTTTTTTTTTAATTAAAGTGTAGTCGACTTACCATGTTGTGTTGGTCTCTGGTATACAGCATAGTGATTCAGTTATACACACACACACACACACACACACACACACACTCATTCTTTTTTATTATAGGTTACTACAAGATATTATAGTTCCCTGTGCTCTACAGTAGGACCTGTTTTTTGTCTGTTTTATATATAGTAATTTGTACCTGCAAATCCCAAACTCCCAGTTTATCTCTCCCCACAATAAGGTTGCTTTCTATGCCTGCGAATCTGTCTTTTTATTATAAATAAGTTCCTTCGTGTCCTTTTTTTAGAGTCCACATGTAAGTGATATCATGTGGTATTTTTCTTTTTCTTTCTGGCTTCCTGCACTTAGTATACCAATCTCCAGGTCCATCCATGTTGCTGCGAATGGCGTTATTTTATTCTTTTTTATGGCTGAGTGGTATTCTATTGTCTCTATATATACCACAACTTCTTTATCCAGTCATCTGTTGATGGACATTTAGGTTGCTTCCATGTCTCAGCTATTGTAAATAGTGCTGCTATGAACTATTTAGTACGTTTCTTTTTGAATTAGATATACCTTCAGATATTTGTCCAGAAGTGGGATTGCTGGATCATAGGGTACATTTTTTTTTCAGTTTCTTAAGGAATCTCCCTACTGTTTTCCATAGTGGTTGCACCAAATTACATTCCCACCAACAGTGTAGGATGGTTCCCTTTTCTCCACACCCTCTCAAGCATTTATCATTTGTAGAATTTTTAATGATGCCCATTTTGACATTCTGATGTGAGGTGATATCTCATTTCCTCCTACCTACTTAGATGTGGGCTTTTTCTCATTTGTTCAATGTGTAGGAGATATTCAGCTGGTTTGGGTTTTTTTTTTTTCCAGAGGAAATTGTTCTGCATGTAGCTATAGATTATGTGCCCATGGGAGGAGCTGAGTTCAGGATCCTCCTATGTCATCATCTTGAACTGGAACTTCAACATTAAAAATGTTGTGTTTCAAAGGACACCATCAAGAAGATGGAAAGGGGGGAGAGTGTATATAGCTCAGTAGTATAGCATGTGCTTAGCATGTGTGAGGTTCTCGAGTTCAATCCCTTGTACCTCTATTTACAGAAATGAAGAAATAAAATGATTACCTCCCTCCCCAAAATAAAAAAATTTTTCAAAAGATGAAAAGACAACCCACAAAATGGAAGAAAATATTTTCCAATCATATAGCTGATATAGCTGATAGGAGACTTGTATCCAGAATGGGTAAATGATTCCTGAAATTCAACAATAAAAATAAATAACATAAAAAGAAAAAAAGAGGACACTAATGAACTCATCTACAAAACAGAAACAGACTCTCAGGCATAGTAAACAATCTTGTGGTTACCGGGGGAAAAGGGGTGGGAAGGAATAAATTTGAGTGTTTGAGATTTGCAAATGTTAACCACTATATATAAAAATAGATAAAAAATAAATTTCTTTGGTATAGTAGAGGGACCTATATTCAATATCTTATAATAACCTTTAATGAAAAGGAAAATGCAAATGAATATATGTATGTATATGCGTGACTGAGACATTCTGCTGTATACCAGAAATTGACACAGTGTGACTATACTGCAATTAAAATGAAAAAAAAAATAGGCAAAGGATTTAAATAGACTATTCTCCAGGAAAAAAGATAAAATGGCTAATAAGTGCATGATGTTCCACATCACTAGTCATCCTGGAAATACAAATAAGGACTGCAATGAGATGTCACTTCATCTCCAGTAAGATGTGAAAAGAGACCAGAAAAACTATTAACAAGTATACGGAGAAATCAAAATGCTCATACATGGCTGGCAGGAATGTTAAGTGGTGTAGCCACTTTGGAAGACATTTTTGCAGTTCCTCAAAAAGTTAAATATAGAATTACCATATGGCTTAGAAATTATACTCCTCTGTATATACCCAAAAGATTGGAAAGCAGGTACTCAAATACTGGTATATGAATATTCATAGCAACACTCTTTGATAATAGCCAAAAAGTGACCATAACCTGTCGACATATGAATGTATAAACAGAATGTAGTCTATCCATACAGTGGGCTATTATTCAGCCATGAAAAAGAATGAAGCACTGATACATCCTGTAATGTGGATGAATCTGGAAAATCTTATACTAAGTGAAAGAGGCCAGGCACAGAAGGTCACATATTGTATGATTCCAACTTATGTGAAATATCCAGCATGGTTAAATCTGTAGAAACAGAAAGCAGATAAGTAGTCACCAGGAACTGAGGGTAGAGGGGTCACAGGGAATATCTGCTTACTGGGTATGCGGTTTTACTATAAAGTGATGGCTTGGAACTAAGTAGAGATGCTGGTTGCACAACACTGTGAATGCACTAAAAGCCATTGAATTGTTTGTTTTAAAATCATTAATATTATATCGATTTCTTTTAAAAAATATTTTGTTTACTTACTGTATTATTTAATTTTGGTGAGGGAGGAGGTAATTAGGTTTTATTTATTTGTAGAGGAGGCACTGGGGATTGAACCCAGGACCTCACACATGCTAAGCACGTGCTCTACCACTTGAGCTGTAGCCTTCCCCTTGTCAATTTCACTTCAGTAAGAAAACTTAGGATAGTGATCACGTACACTGGGTATAGTGACCAAAGGAAGATTCTGAGGGGCTTCTGGGTCACTGGTAACGCTGTTTCTTAATCAGGGTGTGGAATATACAAGTGCACTCAGTATGTGAAAATTCCTTGAGCTGTACACTTAGGATCTGACACTTTGCTGGATTTATATTATACATTTATAAAAAGTAAAAATGAAAAAAAATTGCCCAGGACAGTGCCTGGCACTATACACCAACCACTGCTCAGTCCTCAAAGATGGCTCAATTGCCAAATCCTCAGGCAACAGATTTTTTTTTTTTTAATGAGAAAACTGCTGGAAAATGGGCATGGGTGTTTAATATTTGAAAGAGTCTTTCTGCTTTATTTATTAAATGCCATGCTAACTGGTAAAATATCCTGTTAAATCCTTTTTATGGCAATTCTAAAAGTATTTTCGCCTGTCAGGTAGTTTGTGGTGTTAACTCAGGCAATGTCCTGTCTAGAGGCACAGACCCACCCCTCTCACTGTGGTTGTGGGAGGACCTCCCGGGGGCGCCTGGAACCCATGAGGATATTCTGTATGGATTTGTACCACAGCTCCTCACCTTAAGGACTCCAAGAAGGAGTTCCGGGTACCACAGGCTTCCCAGATCTCAGTACAGAATGTGCACATGGAGGATGCACTGCCTGCTGGCCATGTTCTGGCCCCAAATGACTCTTCCAGGCCCTCAGATAAGCCAGTCTCTCTCCCACCTTAAGGCCTTTCTTTGCTCATGTTGTCCCCACTGCCCATGGTCCAGCCTCCCCACCTCCGGACATGTTGGCTCCTTCACTCTTCAGAAAGCAGGTAAAGCTCCACGTGGCAGAGGGGACCCAGGACCTGCTTTAATCAGATGTGATAAGACACTCAGACATGGAACTGACTATCATGAAGAAAGAAGTTTTTATACAAAAGTTCCCAAGAAACAGGAGGCAGGCCAAGCTATGCAGAGCCACTGGGGGAAGTACCAATTTCGTCAGGAGGCAGAGGAAGCAAGGGGAAAATGTAGGCGTGGGTCTTTATTAAGGTTTCTGTGGGAAGGAGAGGGCAAGGCAGGGCAAGCAGGCTCCAAATGTGCTAGTTTGCATTCTTCTTCTTCTTCTTCTTCTTTTGTTTTTTTAAATTTGATGGAGGGAGTGGGGATTGAACCCAGGACCTCGTGCATACTAAGCATGTGCTCTACCACTGAGCTGTTACCCTCCTCACCTCCAGATGTGCTAGTTTGGATCATTCAGTGGACTCTAGGTGTGGGGGTGTCCCTAGCTGTCTGGCTGTGGATTAGAGCAGGTAACAGTGATCCTGAGTGGGGGGGGGCGGTGGGCTCTGGGGAGGCTGGTTTGCATTTGAAAAGGCGAGGTAATTTTCTCTCTAGGAATTGGCTAGTCCCGGGAAGAGCAGTCGCTCCAGGTGTTATCCAGATGTCAAAGCACCAGAATACAGAAAATAGGAGACATTTTACTACAGAAGCCTTCCTAGAACAATAATGTTTATTGTATTTTCTTTTCTTCCCCTTTTTTCTTTTCTTTTTTATTGAAGCACGTTTACAATGTTGTGTTAGTCTCAAGTGTACAGCAAAGCGATTCGGTTCTACATATATCTATATATTCTTTTTCATTGTAGGTTATTACAAGGTACTGAACAGAGTTCCCTGTGTTTCTGTTTCCTTCGCTAGAATGCGAGCTCTGGGAAGGGGCCGTGTCTGTCCTTTTCACTGGCGTATTTCTAGTGTCTAGAACTTAGTAGATGCCCAATAGTGAATGAATAAGTGAATGAAATTATGTTTGCTTTGGCAAACTCTGAAATGTTAAGATCTCCTCTACTAACGCCCTAATTGTGCATGTGTGTGTGTGTGTGTTTAAGTTGGACATACCAGTCTCAGTTGCAGACAGGTCTGCAACACAGTGTGTTCTTCCCCGGCTGGTCTGCCCTCTCAGGTCTCCCAAATGTTTGGACAGATGTTCCCACCCATGACTCAGCAATAAAGTGCCGCCTGGAGGGGAAACGGGGGATGAGGGAGGCTGCTGCACCTGTAGCGTACGTGCTATTTTCTTACCAACTCCTTTTTTGGGAGGAAGAGGGCATTTTTGCTTTGAAAGCATCAAGAGAGTGGGAAGGTTGTACTTTTGCTAAAAGGATGTGGTGTCTCCAGCTGACCTCTTTTCTAGACCAGATCTCTACTGGGATGTAATGCTTGTGCTAATTCCTGTAGAATTAACTCCCTTAGCGTGTAACTCTCCAAACTGGCCTAATGTGCAGCTGGCATTTCCCCAAACGTGGACGAATTCCCTTTGGCTGTGGAGCCAAGTAAGTGACTTCTATAACTGGAAGAAAATGAGGTCGGTAGGCTGCTAACTCCCAGCTGCAGGAAAAAAAAAAAAAATGAAGAAATGAAAAAAAAGTGAAGGGAAGGAGAGAAGGAGATGCGTGGAGACAGCAGGGGGCTGGGTGGGTGGGCCCTCCCCACACTGGCATTGTCATTTTTTTCCCTTAGAAATTTGATGGGTGGAAAAGGGCATTGGTTGTTGACTTCAGTGCTTTTCTTTGTTCACTAGTGAACAGAACTTTGTTTTTTGTGGGACGTGTGTGGAATAAGCTTACTGGGCAAACTTTGCCTCTTGTGATGGGCTGCCGCATCCTCTGGTGATCATTAAATCCACTTCTCTTGGGGGGAGGGTATAGATCAGTGGTGGAGTGCACGCCTAGCATGCACAAGGTTCTGGGTTCAATCCCCAGTGCCTCTGTTTAAAAAAATAGACAAATAAATAAACCTGCAATTGCCTATCCCTGCTTAAGAACAAAAAAGGGGGAACATTTTTTTAAAGAATCCGCTTCTCTTATTGGTTTGTAAGCCCTCTTCACACTCCAGTTTCTGGGTGCGTTAATCTCTCGCGCTCATTTTTTGCGCCTCCTCATTTCGAGAAGTTGCGGCGGCTTTGCGGGTATTTGCACATTATCAGTTAGCGCGGGCGCACACATCTGTGGCTGGAGTCTAGTTTTGAGTTTCACGCTGGCGAGGAAAACTCTTGTCGCTGGGATGATAAATTTGCTTCCGTCAAGAGTCTTTGGTTGAGCAGGGCTGAGATCGCTTTACGAGCTTGGGTGGCTCTGTGACACCTTTGCCGTTGGGTGAAGGGACAGCAGGCAGCCGACAAAGCCCAGGGTGACAGGGAGAATAGCGATGGGGACTCAGACCCAGGGACAGGAGCCTCCTAACTTGCAGTGAGGTCTTGGCAAGAACTGGAATGTCTCTGGGGCTCGGGGACTGATCTGTTCTAAAAAAGTGAAGGGATGATGTTTAAGGGGTTACGCTACACATTTACAGAGGTTGCCTGTGGGGAGGGAAGGCAGAGCGGAGGTTAGACGCCAAGGGAACTTGTACTTTTCCTTCTATCTACTTCTGCACCACGTGGGCTATCAGAATCTCTGTGTATTTGTGAATTTCCCCAATATTTTATTATGAAAAACCTCAAGCATAAAGAATGTCCGAGAATTATGAAAAAATTAAAAATTTAAAAAAAATTAAATAAAAATTAAAAATTAATTAATTAAAATAATAAAAAATTAAAAACAAATTATACATGAACACCTATCCACCTGCCACCTAGAGTCCCCCAGCACTAACATTACTATACCTGCTTTGTCACTGATCCACCCACCTGTCCATCCCTTGACCTACCCTCCAATTCAGCTGATGTTTTAAAATTTATTTTTTATTTTATTTATTTCTGCTACTTTTAGAGAGAGAGGTAATTAGGTTTGTTTGTTTGTTTGTTTATTTTAGTGGAAGTCCTGGGGATTGAACCCAGGACCTCATGCATGTTAAGCAAGTGCTCTAACACTGAGCCATACCCTCCCCCACCTTCCGATTTTTTGATGCATTTCAACGTTGCAGATCTATATTCACAAAATATGTATATAATTAGCGTTTCAGTCTTTTCATAAGGAGAAATGTTTAAGTTAAACGATCCTTAAGTTTACATCCAACTTCAAAGGTTACAGTATGGCACTCTTTCCAAAACGTCTCTAACAAAAAGATTTCTGGCCCTTCACTGAGGAAGGTATTTTCCCTCAATTCCTTTGATATAAGTAAAATGTAGTTTTGGTTCAAAAATGAGAAAATAGAGACAAAAAGATAAAAACGTTCAACCCACCCAAAGAGCTGATTTTGCCATGTTTAGATCTGGATTATTTTTTTTCCAGTGCAAATATATGTAAGTAGTTAAACAAATGGCGTCACACTCTGTCACCTGAACAAAGACCAGTGGTGAGACTGTGGATGGGTACACGCTGCCACACCGTTTGTGAAGCGAGTTTCTCCCAGCGACCCGTCCACGTGATGCTGTCACTACCTGAGTGTGATGGATGAGGAGACCAAGGCTGAGAGAGACAAGGAACTTGCACAACATCGCACGGCAGGTAAGCGGCAGAGCTGGAACTGGGACTCCAGTCTCGTTAATACAAAGAACATACACATAGCTCATACTATTTTTATTCCAACCAAGAGGAAATTAGCATTCTTGCACCTGATCAAAGAAATGGATACACGATTTTGGATCATGAAGGTTGTTTTCAGGTACAAAATTCGTGTTTAGAGATATTTGGCTACATTAAGAGAAGGAGGTATGTTAGAGATGTGGCTGTGAGTACGGGGACTGCAGCCCGACCAGCTCCAGCCAAGGCGAGAAGGGGAGCCCAGTGTCCAGCGTGAGAGACGCAGCTGGCCCTCAGGGAGGGACTGAACGAGGGCCCAAGGGCACAGGGACCGCCCCCCGCTGCTCGCCGCCCTCCTTCCCGAATGTCTGCTTTGCTCTTGCCTTTGTGGGATGGTTTTCTCCGCTTGTGTAGCCTGCTTTAGAGAATAGATCCCTTCAGCTCCAAATCTAAACTTCTCAGTCCAGCCTTAGGCAGCAGCTCCGACTCCCTCTCAGCTCTAACTGGCAATGCTAGGAGTGAGAAAATCGGGTTGGCCTAGCTTGAGTCAAGGCTCTGTCCCCGCTCTTGTAAGCGACAGCCAGGTGAAGGGGCGCCCCAGCAGTAACCTGGCCGATGGGAGGTCGTGGTCCCCGATGGGGGAGGGGAAAGAGAGGAAACGTCCTGCAGAAGCGGGTGACCGGCTCGGGGGGTGGGGCAGGCACCCTAACAGACACCCCTCGAAAGAACAGCTGGAGCAGAAAGGCCAGCAATCCAAAAGCCATCCGGCCTTGCGTCCTGCCTGCCCCGCGCGCCGCTGGAGCCAGGTCACCTGCGGGCAGGGCGGGCAGGGCAGGCGGAGTCCTTAGGGGAAGCAGGGACAGTACGAGCACGGCTTTCGGCGGGCTCTGGGGACATCTGCGCGTGCCGTGTGTCGTGAGATGAAGGGCTGAGGGGCTCAGGTTGGTCCCTGAATTAGTCTGCCCTGGGCTGCCACAACACGGGACCACAGATGGGCGCGCTGGGGGCTGGGGTGGGCTTAAACACCACCATCGAGTGTCTCATGGTTCAGGAGGCTGGAGGTTCAAGATCAGGGCGTCCGCAGAGTTGTTCCCTCACAGTCCTGTGAGGTAGACTCTCTCCTCGGCTTGCAGACGGCGGTCTTCTTCACGTGGCATCCTCCACACAGATCTGTTTCCCCTTTTTATAAGGACACCAGCAATATTGGATTAGAGCTCACCCTAATGATCTCACTTTAACTTTTTAAAAATTTTTTATTAAAAAATTTTTTTTTAATTTTATTAAAAAACTTAAAATTGAAGCATAGTCAGTTTACAGTGTGTCAGTTTCTGGTGTACAGCATGATGTTTCAGTCATCCATATGCAGACATATATTCCTTTTCATATTCTTTGTCATTATAGGTTACTACAAGGTACTGAATACAGTTCCCTGTGGTCTACAGTAGAAACTTGTTGTTTATCTATTTCATAGGTAGTACTTAGTATCTGCAAATCTCAAACTCCCAATCTATCCCTTCTCATCTCCTCCCCCACCCCAGTAACCGTAAGTTTGTTTCCTATGTCTGTGAGTTTGTTTCTGTCTTGTAAACAAGTTCATTGGTGTCTTTTTTTAGATTCCACATATAAATGATATCATATGGTATTTTTCTTTCTCTTTCTGGCTTACTTCATTTGAATGATGATCTCCAGGTCAATCCATGTTGCTACAAATGGCATTATTTTATTCTTTTTTAATGGTGGAGTAGTATTCCATTTATAAATATACCACAGCTTCTTTATCCAGTCATTTATTGATGCACATTTAGGTTGTTTCAATGTCTTGTCTATTGTAAATAGTGCTACTATGAAGGTTGAGGTGCATGTATCTTTTTAAATTTAGGTTCCCTCTGGATATATGCCCAGGAGTGGGACTGCTGGATCACAGGATAAGTCTATTTTTAATTTTCCATACTGTTTTCCATAGTCTCTGCACCAAACTACATTCCCACCAACATCGTAGGTGGGTTTCCTGTTCTCCATACCCTCCCCGTCATTTATCCTTTGGACTTTTGAATGATGGCCATTCTGGTTGGTGTGAAGTGATACCTTGTATATTGATCTGCATTTCTCTGCTAATTAGTGATATTGAGCATCTTTTCATGTGCCTATTGGCCATTCCTATGTCTTCATTGGAGAATTGCTTGTTTATGTCTTCTGCCCATTTTTGGATTGGGTTGTTTGTTTTTTTCTTATTAAGTTTTATGAGTTGTTTACATATTCTGGAAATTAAGCCCTTGTCAGTCTCATCTTTTGCAAATATTTCCTCCCATTCCGTAAGTTGTCTTTTTGTTTTGCTTATGGTTTCCTTTGTTGTGCAAAAGCTTATGAGTTTAATTAGGCCCCATGTGTTTATTTTTGCTTTTATTTCTATTGCCTGGGTAGACTGCCCCAGGAGAACCTTGCTAAGATTTCTGTCAGAAAATGTTTTGCCTATGTTTTCTTCTAGGAGGTTTATCATGTCTTGTCTTATGTTTAAGTCTTTAAGCCAAGGGCCTCCATTTTGCAAAGTTCAATAACCACTTGTTCAGTGAAGGACTAGGAGAGGCCAGGGCCTTCTCAGAGGTTCCAGGAGAAGGGCGGGAGCTTGAATCAAAGGTGGGTCTTCTTGGCAAAACAGGCCCAAGTATCCAGCCCAGAAAGCTCTTCTCTCCTCTTGGAGAGGTGAACGAATGGGTTAAACACGAGCTCTTCCTGTGTGTGTGTTGAGGGGGACGGGGCGGGTACAAATACGCATGCGTGTCTGCGCACAAGCCCACCTGTGCGTGTGTGTGTTTGGTCCTTTCACTCTGAGTCCTTTATGAGGCGCCAATACTCTTATTATTCTTACTCAGAGAGTCAGGTGCTTGTAAATAAAAGCCTTGACTTTGGGGTCTTCCGTATTTCCGGTGAGGGTTTCAAGACCCTAGGTTACTCATCAAAGCCAAGGATACTCGCCTCTCCTGAGACAACAGAATATGGCCTCTTTAATGGTGAGATAGTCACAGGGTGGAGAGGAAGTGCCGAGAATAGTGATGTTTCAAGATATTCTGCCTCATCAGGATCAACAGATGTAATGATTCATGTGTCTCAGCGCGTGTTCAGAGAAAAGGAAAAAGCTGAAAGAGGCAGAATCGAGCAGCGCTGGCACGACTTGATCTCCTCTCTTCCCTGTGAAACGACACGTGTCATTTTTGTTTAAGCCACTCTTCCTCACGGCGCTGGTGACTTCCTGATCTGAGCAGAAGGAAAAAGTGTCCTCTTCGGAGTGATTCTGATTTTGATTACGTCTTTGAGTGTCCTGGATGATACTGTAATAAGCAGAGGAACGGATCAGAATGTAAACAAATGATTCACCCCCTGGAGAACGGCAGTTGGCCCAGCCCCCACGACCACTGTGGGTGCAGATCGTTTTCCACCGTCAGGGAGGGGAAAGCACTCTGTACCTTCATACAAAATAAAAAGCAGACAGTCATGCTGTCTGGTTTCAGTCTCTAAAGAACAAAATCTTGAGCATTTCCTGTAAGCCTGGACTCCCAGCAGGAACCCCCTCATCCCGGGCTTTTGGGTTAATGTCTGAGATATGAGGAGCTGGTCTTTTCCCATCATAAAGAGAGAGATGTCAACATGGTGATCCTGGGGGTTTTTGTCACGTTAGCTATGTATTGGATCTTTCCTTGGATGAGCTAGTCTTATTGAAGGGCTCCCTTGCCTTTTTGCAAATAAAAATCGTTTGTTTTTTTTGGAATACTTTTTGCCTCTGAACCTTGCCTTGACAGATCTAATGAATGAATTTGATTTCACAGTTTTGAAAAGCATACATGTTGCTTTTGGTAGAACCACATGGAGCATTTAAGGGGCCCAGAGCCCCAGTGTTTGTTTTGCCACCGTTCCATCCCAGTGCCAGCACTCTCCTGCCCCATAAACCTGGCATCAAGGCCCTGTCTGCCCAGGCGCAAGGGACAGGAACAGCCTCACTGGAAGCATGGGAACACCAGGGTCTGCCTCATTTGTGTACTCCATGCAACTGACAGTGCTCAGCTTCACCTCCTTACAGGAGTGTCTCGTCCTGGGGTTGCAGGTGGGCAAGGTCCTGGAGGACTCTGGTGACCTTCAAACCAAGTCTCCATCCCCTAGGGCCATTTGGAGTGGATCCATGTATGTGGAAGGTGATCCAGAGATGCGTAGCCAGATCCCTGGACCAGCCATAGCCTATTTGAAAGCACCTCTGCACTGCAAATCCAGGGCTGCGCGTGTCACTGCTGTGTGACATCCCTCGGGGCTCCTGAACCCGGGAGGCTGCCTTCACTGGAGGAGGCTGTACAGGCGTCCTTTCCTCTCTGAAGGATTGCCCTCTTGTCGGTGTATCTCTGGTTCCAAGTCGCGGCGACCGCATTTGTGGGGGCCCCTCCCCACGCCCATGGTCTCAAGGCATCATGCCTGCATTCCACCGTAATTGAAGCCTTTTCCCAGCGGCAGGGGTTTGCCAGCAGAGCACCTGCCGCGTGCCTGCTGTTCACCTCCAATGTGAGGACCTGAGTGCGGACACTCCCCACGTGGACACTTCAGTCCCGGCGAGAAGAAGAACTGCGCAGCAGCCCGGGGGAAGGCTCTTCATGCCCCACTCCTTCCTTCCCACTCTCTCATCCTCCTTAGCCGCCCAGCCCACTGTCCACCCCTCCAGCACTCGCCTGCCTGCCATTCTAACCCATCCCTGGGTGCCGGGGAAGGGGGCGGAACGTCCCTGCCCTCAGACCAGGTCAGCGCGTCCTCAGTAGGCGGGTTGCGTGTAATTTGTCGTCCTAAGAGTAAACCGTCTGGTTGTAAGCTATTGAGTGTGTGTATACAGAGTTAAAATGATCCCTTTACTAATGTCATTCCTGCTTGCTGGTCAGTGAGACGGAGGGAAGGGCTGAATTTACGGGGTCGGGTTGTGGGACCGGGGATTAGCTGGGCCCTGGCACACCTGCGGAGGCTGAATCAGAGGTGCTCCTGGCGTCTCCCCTGAGCCCTTGCCCTGGTCACGCAGCCTCCAGCCTTCGATCGCGTCCCGTGGGGGCCCCCGCCCGGCCGAGGCGCGGACCCGCCGGGACCTGCAGGGACGGGGCAGCCGGCTGGGCGGCGATGGAAGCAGCCGCTGTCCTGTGCTCCGCCTCCTGAGCGCAGCCCGCCGCTCCCTCCCGCGCCCTTCCTGGCGGCTTCCCGGGCCTCCCGCGGGGTGCCCGCCAGGTGGTTCCTGCAGCCTCTCCACCGCCCCCAGCGCAGGAACCACGGACACTCCTTTGAGCTCTCGGGGCACTGGGGCCACCGGGGTGGCCAGAGTTCTCTCGTCTGGTGCGTGAGAAAACCAGAGGTACAGACGGGATAGCGGGACAGGTCGGGATAGAAAAAGGCTAAGGGAGCACCTCGAGCCGAAGGATGCAAGACGAACCGCCCTCTTCCCGCCCCAACAGATCAGGGAACTGATCATCAAATAAACGTCCCCTTGATCCGGATTCATCTGATTCAACATCCCAACTGCTTGGCACATGGAAGGGGTCGTTCAGGGCTGTCAATACCTGTTTCTGAACCATCCTTTAATGCATGGGGTGGGGGCGAGGACAGGGGCATGGATGTTGATGGATGTTGGGGGAAGGGCTGTGTCTGTTCTGTTCCACAAGGAGACAGAGAAAGTGCTGCTTGTGACGCAGCTCTGTTTTTCACATGCTCTGCTGTTCCGGTGTGCGTGCCTCTAGTGCATTTCAGACCTCCCCAAGGAGAATCTAACTGGACAAGAAAAAGCAAATATTCGAGCCTGAAAAAGAAAGATGCTTCCCGGAAGTTATGACGTCATCCCATTGCACGCGTGGGGGACCTGTCCTTATGTGGTGAAGAAAATGGAGGGTTATAATTGGATACGGACTGTGGGTGGCCTATTTCCTTGCAAGTCACCCTAAGTGGAAGGCCTAATTGCTTCTCTATCAAGCGATTTTCCTCGAATTTATTTGCCAAAAAAAAAAAAAAAAAAAAAAGAAACCCTCTCAGAGTTTCCCTGCAAAGAAAGGACACATCATATTATTTCATAGGAGGGCAAACACGAATCGAGAATTCCTAGTCCCCTAAGCCTTGTCTGCCGCAGCCTTCCACATCCCTGGCGCACGCCTGCACCTGCTCTGTGCTCGCCATCGCAGGGAGGCTGGGGCCGGGGAGGCTCCCTTTCCAGCCTCCATGCTCACTCTTTTAGGGCACAGATCGGGGAGGGGTGAAGTGTACTCCCAGGTCTTCCTCCTCAACACAAAGGTCCTAGTCTAGTGCATTTTGGATGTGACTACCAGTGACATAACTATGTCTACAAAAATGGCCCCTGGTCACAATAGACTGAGCCCAGGAAGGCACTAGGGCCAGAGATCCATTTGGCTACCATGAGATGTATCCTTAAGGCCACAGAACAGCCTCAGCTGGCGTCCCACTGAGTTTCTTCTTCTTCTGGCCCAGATTCCCCATCAGAAATCTAGTGTTTAAGGTGGGAGGAGGGACTTGCCAAGGAGGAGTTAGGCTTGGCTAGTGTATCTTCAATGCAGCCTAAGGAATAAGTGAGATCAGTTTTGGTTCATCCTGTCTGACCTGCAGCCTTAACAGGAACTGGCCACCCTACTGCCACAGGTGGAGGAGCTGTTACTTATAGGAAGTTCTCCGAGGGGAAGCACAGGTATTTATTTGGAAGCACATGACCATAAGCTGCTTGACCCACAGATGGGAAAAGGGCCAGTGAGGGGGAAAAAAGACCCCTCTGTACTGGCCCTAATCTTCAATAAAATACACTTTTAGAAATTCACCAAATGCTCCAGGTGAGTGAATTTCTGGTTGGGCAGCTGCAGAGGCTCAGTTTTGCCAGGGGGCCAGCACACACCGCATGCACTAATGATAGGAATCGGAGGTGGGGTGGTGGGGTGGGGGTGGGGGTCAAGGATGTCAGGATGGGCCCCAAGATTGACAGTGGGGTTGGAGGTGGGTCTCAGCCAAACTTAGACCTATGGTGTAAGAGGGCACCAGTGGACATCTGTGATCTATCACAAATAAACAAGTGAATTTGGAATGAAAAGCAAAACCAGCCTGCAGTTTCCTTTTTGTGCTCCTTGAGAATGTCACCCATTTCAGAGCCCTGGACTTTGGTCTTTGAGTGTGTTCATGCTTGAAGATGTGTCCAGCATTCCAGAGAGAACACCATCCCCTGCTCACCCACGTTGATCATGTAACACCTCCCTGTCCATGGCAGATGGAGTACAGCCTGCCTCCCTGCCTGAGAAGTCACACCCTGGGAGAGAACACACTGTACCTCCAAACATCTCCAACTTTCCCCAGGGTGACTTGTGTTTCCTTATGAATCTTGTAGGACCCTGCTTTGCCTTTTTCTCAATTTTCCCTCCCCCACAGTTGGGTCGGTGTGTCTCAAATTTTGGGGGTGCATAGTATCACCTATTGAAATGCAGATTCTAATTCAGTAGATCTGGGGGTCTGAGATTGTACCTTTTAACATGCTCCAGGTGAGGCAATGCTGCCAGTCTGTGGACCACGGTTTAAGCCTGACCCTCTAACTCCCAATTCAATCTGCTCAACCCAGTGTGGTCCTCAGGCTGTCTGCATCGGAGTCCCCTGAGGTGTGTGGGCTCCAACCAGTCAGAATTGAGGGAAGGATGTGACATCTGCAGTTGAATAAAGTCCCAGATGACGCTCATGCAGACAGACTTTGGTGAGCAGCTGCTCCAGGAACAGGAAGACTTACAGCCCCTGGGGAGAGCTGAGGTCTCCATGGCCCATGGACTTGTGCTGCTGCTGTGTGCACAGCCTCCTTCCTTTGGGTCCCCAGGGTTTTAGCTTGCCAACTCCTGGAAGTAGGAGATGGTCTTTGTGGAATGGTTTTGATAAGTAGCGCTTCAGATCTTGGCATAATGAAGCCCTTGAGGGAACTGACGTCCAAAAGAAAAATCATCCAGGAGAGCATTGGATTGGGGCAGGGTGCGGAGGGACCCTCACCCGACTTTTGTTTCCTGGAACATCACTTGCGCCTCCAGCACGTGGCACAGAGGAATCACCCAAGCCACTGATGAGGCCAGGAGGCTGGTGAACTGTGCAGAGCCGGCAGGCAGGACCCTGGCTGCTAACTCAGGATGCTGCCTTCGGGCAGCACCCAGGCTCCCGGTGAAGGATCGCAGAGTCTCCCAGCAGATCCACCATCCCGCAGGGCCGACAAATGGGGTTTAGCACAGCAGACGCTGCTCCTGCCCCAGCCCCCAGCAGGCGGTGCACTGGCTTCTATGCCTGAAAGCCGTAGGGGACAAATCACGGACAGATCTAAGTACACGAGCAGATGGTGTGGTCCGCTCGACACTCACACCTGGTGGTAGCTGAAACCCTAGCGAGAGAGCGTAAGTAGGCTGTAATTACACCACCTTGGCTTCATATATTCATTTCTCTTGTCAAGTGAGAAGTCTCACCCTTAACCAATGGCTTTATCTTCCACGAAGGTCGTCTGCCTGCTCAGTGTGGAAATGCGGATGACTTCCACTTCCATTTTAATACAGATGGAACAACGACCCTAATATTACCACCTCTGACAGCAAGGATGGCGTCCCTCCTGTGCGGGAGGAGCTGCCCTTCGGAAGCTGGAAGCTCGTTCCGCAGCGCCAGCTCTGCAGAGGCCCGGAGCCGCCGGCCTCTCCCGGACTTTCTCCCCGCGGAACACACCGGCCTCGCTCCGGGCGCGGGGCAGTGCGGAGGGAAGCGGCAGCTCCTGACGTCAGAGTGGGCACAGAGCGGTGGCAGAGACGGGCCCCTGGAGCCGCGGAGATGAGCCCGGTGAGGGTGGGGCGGCGGCAGGGAGGCTTCTGGAAGCGGCGATGCGTGCAGCGAGCCCTGGCGACCGAGCCCGAGTTTGCTAGGGAAACACACCAAGGCGGGAAGGTGTCTGCACGCAGGGACCTGGACGCAGCACGCGTTGCATGGGCTCGGGAGGGGAGGCTGGAAAGGCCGGCAGGCGCCAGACCGGGAAAGGTTTTCTATGTCCTGCCCAGAGAAGACTGGCTTCCTGCCCCCCATCACCCCTCACCCCCCCACGCAGGAGCCCCCTTGGCAGAGGAGACTTTAGGCCTGGGCGCTGGAGGACGCATGCGCAGCTGCCGGCCTGGCAGGGAAGGGCCCCGGGAGAGCCAGCTCTGCGCTTGCGCTAAGAGATGGTTGCCGGCTTAAGTGCTCATCTCCTCGCAGGTCAGTTCTCACGCTACCCTTCACGCCCTAGTTGGTGCCCTGAATACATCTATTCAATGAAGACAGAGTCTATCGTATGTCTGGGATGCAGGCGGTAGGACTGATGGAACCCAGCCACCAAATTCATGTTCAGACAACGGATGGGGAGACTACGGCCCGGATTAGGGCAATGGTCCATGCAGTCCCGCCGAATACAACAGAAAACTGACCTTAAGAAAAACCCAATAGAAAAACAGGAGAAGGACGTGTATAAACAACTACTTTAAGACGGGAGAAGGGGTATAGCTCAGTGGTAGAGCACATGCTTAGCGCGTACAAGGTCCTGGGTTCAATCCTCAGTACCTCCATTAAAAAAATAAATAATATATAGAAACACAAGGAACATAAATGCATAAACCAGTACACAAAAAAATATTTAACACTATTTGAGATCAAAGTCATGACCCTTTAAACAAGGAGTTGCCACTGTTTCTGTAGCAAATTGGCTCTATTTAAGAAGCGAATGCCCAAGTACTGGGGAGACTGGTAAGGTGGGCCCCCCCAACACTGCTGGGGACAGGGGAATCGGAAACTTTCCTGAAGGCCATTTGGGAGATTAAAACCCAAAGCCACAACCATCGCTTGTTCCGTGATTTTACTTTCAGGAACTTATCTTAAGGGAACAATAAACGAGGCGGCAGGTGCGTCCTCAAGAACACCGCAATGTTAAGTGGTGAGGCTTGGAGCATAGACGTTGAGCGTTTGAAAGAAAACAAAACAAGAAATACAAAAAGTCACCTATGCGGAAGCATTTCAGGCCAGGGGACAGGCCAAGGGGGTGTGCAGGTCATGGGCCACTAGCTCGTGCCTGGACGGAGGCCTTTCTCAGCCTGTGTGCCCGGCAGAGGCAGAGGCAGCTGATGCCAGCCTGGACCCACGACCCTGAAGGGTTGGGGGCTGGTTCTGAAGACCTGTCCCAGGGCCCCTGGGTGTGGTTGGGATCAGCCCTGGGCCTCCCTAAGGAGCTGACTCCTTCCAGGGTGCAGTTGGGTTTAGGTGATGTTCATTAGTTTTGCTGAGTGCTGGCACTGTCCTGGGCCCTGGGCAAACCCACGGGGCAGGGGGCTTGTCTGTTTTGCTCCCTGCCACATCTTGGGGGCCCAGAAGAGTGTCTGCCAGTGCAAGCCCACAGTCAGCGCCAGGGCCAGCTCCTAGGGGCCTGACGCTTATATGGTTTTGGAGGCCCTCTCCGAGAAAAGGAATTCAAATTTTTTTTTTAAAAAATTGGTTCCAAATAAATTATTTCTTTAGAATGAGAGAACATAACAAATGATAAGATTTTAAAAGCCTTCAAGTATAAAATGAGAAAGACTTAAAAAGCCAACAAATATACAAGGTACAGGAAGACAGTAGAATCCTGTTAACTAGCTGACTGACCCATCTCTAACACCTTGATTCCCTGGGAGGAGACGGGCTGGAGACTGACTCAGTCACCAATGGCCAATGACTTTACCAACCACTTCCATGTGATGAAGCCTCCATAAAAACCCAAAAAGATGGGGTTTGGAGAGCTTCCTGGTGGTGGGGGAGAGTGACACGTCTGGAGAGAGCATGGAAGCTCCACACCCTTGCCCTGCACCTTGCCCTCTGTCTCCTGCATCTGGCTGTTCCTGACTTATATCCTTTTTGCTAAACTGGTGATCTAGTAAGTAAAGTGTTTCTCTGACTTCTGTGAGCTGCTGAAGCAAGTTAGTCAAACCCGAGGAGGGGGTCTGTGGAACCTCCAAATTATAGCCAGTTGGTCAGAAGCACAGGTGACAACCTGAATGTGTTACTGGTGTCTGAAGTGAGGGCCAGTCTTCTGTAGCTGAGCCCTTAACCTGTGGGATCTGACATCATCTCAGGAAGACAATGTCAGAACTGAGTTGAATTGTAGGACACCCAGCCAGTTGTCCCACCAGAGCTGTCCCACTGTCCCACCAAAGTACTGCTGGTTGGAATTGGTACCAGAATCATCAGACATGCACCCAGCCCTTGAGAAGCTCAGGTTCCAGTGAAGAGACCCAAACCTGTGGGACCCAGGGCAAGTATCTTGTCCACGTTGGATTCCTGAGTCTTCCCGGGCATCGCCTGGGCCCCAGGGGCCCCGGAGCTGACCCCAGAGCCAGCAAAGGCCTGGAGCACTCTGAATACAGAACACCATTCACAAGAGGTACTTGGGGTCACTCACTGCCTTGAGTCTTGCTCCCGGGCGAGCCTTCACGTTTACATCTGGGAACTCAGCCAGAAGGCCTGAGGCTGGGGGCTCCTGTTCCTTCCAACTTCTCCGACTTGTGTGGCAGGTGGGAGGGGAGATGGGGGAGGTGGCATGTTTGTTTAAAGGAACTTGTCAAATCTGAAGGCTCAGATTCCTGGGCTCTGAGTGGAAACCGGAGCCCTATTGGGCCCTTGGGTTAAGAAGGACAGACCCGGGAAGGTATTCTCATGGGCTTCTGGGTGAGTTTGGGAACCAAGATCATCATGATATAACTGTAGTGGGCGCAGAGGGCCCGGGGGTCAGGGCCAGGGAGAGGAAAGCCGTGTGGTTTGCTTCCAACCATGATTTGGCTGGTATCTGCCGGCACCCCTGGAGCAGGAGGCTTCACCTAGCATACCAGTTGTCTGGCCTGCCGGCAGGAGAGCAATTTCAGGTGCTCTTCCTCCAGCCTCCAAGAGGGAGATGGCCCCGAAGGTCCTCAGAGGTTGGGTGCTGTTCTCTGGGGACCGCAAACCCTGGGTCATATGAGTGTAGGTACCGCCCTCCCCCCAGCCTCGTGCTCACCCTGACCAGTGCCCGCATCACTGCTCGTTCAGGGAGAGGGACGGGACACGGATCACAACACGGTGGCTGCGTCCTCCCTGGGGCCTTCAGTGGACAGCCCCGGCCCCTCCCCACGTTGCCCTGGCCCAGGTGTGCCCTTACTTCTCGCAGGACTGAGGGATGGGCTAGGACCTGGTCAGCTGCTCACTGCAGTTGGGTCTTGGTGCTAGCCTCACGCTCTGGTTGACACCTGTGGGGCTGCAGACAGTGGTAAACAGTGATGGGGACACAAGGTGGCAGTGTTCTGTGGGCCGAGACTCACACTGAAAGCAGCCCCCTGCTGAGCGGCGGGCCGTACAGGCGCTCAGTGGACAGCGGGTCAGCATCTTTTAGGCCTCAGATCTTCTCCGTGGGCGATGGGTTTCTGTCTCAGACCACGGTCCTGGGTGCTTTACGAGCTGCCTGGGTTTATGCAGAATACCATCAGGCAAGGATTATTGCTGTTAGAATAAATTCTACTGGCCACTTTTCAGATACATCCCCCAGTCAAGTACCCACGCCGGTCTCTCCGGGGAAGCCAGGTCCAGACTTCAGCCCCTGTCAGTGAGAAGGTGCTGAGTTGGCACTCTTGGTTGGCCAAGGTGTCCAGAGGGGACCAGGTTGAAGGCGGTGTCAAATCAGAAAGCTGAAAATGGGGTTCCAGATTCTCAAAAACATCAAGCCATCAGTCTCTTCAGGAACTAAGTCTTTTTTTCAGCATCTCAGTCCTTTACACATCCCCCAAACTTAGTTCCCTAACCTCTAAGAAAATTCTGGTCATGTGTTGACCATTGTTGTCAAAACCCCCAAATCTAACTCCAAAAGGGAGCAGATTAATCTGAACATCTTCAGTCCTTCTTGGGCTTGGTCCAATGCTTTTATTTCATGCAAAGCAACCACTGAAGGACTTTAAAAACTCTCCCGTTTCTCATCTTAGCCACACCTTTCATGTCTAGGGGCCCTGAGCCCCTCCAGAGATGTTTGGAGCTATTTATCAACGTGACACCTGAGGATACCCGCCTTGACCAGTGGGTCACAGAGAACTTGAAGTTTTGAGAGGATGGAACAGTCTGAATCTGATATATCTCATGATATCACTTGCATTCTAATTTGAGGTGGCCTGCTGTCCAGGGAACGCCCTCTGAGCCCTTGTGGGAGCCAGGGCCCCACGGGAAAGTTCAGTCCCTGAGGACCCCAGCTGGTAGATCTGGAAACGTCGGGACCAGCCACATGCACTGGGATGGGGAAGGCTCCAGTACTTGGTTTTGTCCATTTCTGCACCTGGAGAAGCTCTCACATGTTATAATGGAAATTAGAATTTCTCTTGGCCGCACCATCCTCGGCCTCGTCCTCTTAGGCGCCAGCATCACCTAAGGCAGAGCGAGATGCATTCACTGCCCAGACTCCAGACCCAGATGATCTACCGCTGGGCCCTCTGAAGATCTCCCTGGATTTAATTTGGAACACTTTTTGGGGGTGATATTTAAGGAACCATAGAGGAATGTAGGAATATCAAAAAGATTAGAATCAGACACACATTTTTTTTTTTTAAAGAACATATAATAGATCCTAAGAAACTGTAGGTGTGCTGACAGTGCTTCCCAGAGAACTCTGGGTGTTGACCGTTGAACATACGATTTGTGACCATTACAGAAAGGATACAGAGATGGCTGGGCGTCCACTAGTGCAGGTCATGCCAAACTCTCCCCACTCCTTGTTCGGATCCTGGTGCTCAGTGAACACCTCAGAGAAGGCCCATAGAGAACATTTTTGTAATTTCATAAAATCTCGTGTGTGCAGTAGGGAAATATATGGCTTGAGTATTAGCACTATTAGGTCCATGGTGAGTTGGTTGAACAATTACATTAAAAACTGGACGGATGTCATAGGGAGAGTGGAATGCTCTGCTCTTGCTTCTCAGTGTCTGGAAGTGGAAAATGTGCTTGCTACATCTGGACATACGGGATCCAGAACTGATAGGGAAGCTGGTATGTAGATCAAACTCAGCACATCAGTATGGCAGCCTGGAAAGGTGGGCTCAGGTCGATGAGGAAGATGCCAGCCAGGTGAATGTCAAGTTTGGGTTAAAATGTTTAAATATGAGAAAAGCATCTTGGCCATTCATGTGAAAAACAATTGGGGCGTTAAATAGATCACAGTGTGATGTGATTAAAAAAGAACATACACTAACCTGCACCGCCTGCCTGGAGCAGCTGTGTCGGGATCAAGTCTAAGTCGTTATATATGAAGATTCGTTTCCACCCAGTTTCTGTGAAGCCACATCTCGGTTCAGTTCTGGGATTTACAATCAGGGACAGTGACAATCCAGAGAACATGGAGGTGACCAGAAAAAGGAGGCATCCAGGAGCAGTCATTTTCAAACAGAGGATGAGGCTGCGGGAGAGAGGAATCCAAGCAGGGTGCGGCTTCTGAGGTGCAGTTTCCCCATCGCTGAAACGAAAGGCTTGGCTCCACGTCCAGTGTTACGAATCACTTACTGATGGGACATGACTGTTTCCAAATAGCTGAAAGGCTGCGAGGAAACCCAAGGGAGTAGACTGATCAACGCAGTTCCAGACTCCAGAAGATGAGACTAGAATCAGGGGGTGGAGTGACAGGTAAACTGAGAAAACTTCACAGGTGATTAGAACCACCCCCAAATAGGGTATTCCATGAGCCCCAGCCCCTAGAGAGCCTCACTAATCCAGACTCCCATTTATTAAGAAATTGCATTTCTTGAGAAAGGAAATCCTAAAGTGTTAGAAGTGTTGAAATAATTTCTTCCTCTGCATTAAGAATCTTAAACACATAGAAGGAAAAAGTTCTCAAATTCCAAGTCCTTTCTGAAGGGAAAGCCCAAAGAATTGGAGATCTTTCCCACCCACCTTCAAGTTTCTGATCAAGCTACACATGTGTCAATATAGAAGGTTTTCCATTTTTTTTAATAGCAATTCTAACTATGAATGTGTGGTAATGTTCCTAAATCTTATGCTTAGCTGTGTCAGATGCATTTTAATTTGCATTATATGTTGCATCAACATCCAGAAAAGAATAGCTCTTTCAAAACTCTAGTTCAAAATTGTTCACAAAAACTTCTCCCTCCTACTGTCCTCCTTCCTTTTTTTCTTTTTTTTTTTTAAATTGAAGCATAGTCCGTTACAATGTGTCAATATCTAGTGCACAGCATGATGTTTCAGTCATCCATATACATACATATATTCATTTTCATATTCTTTTTCAAACAGGTTATTACAAAATATTGAATTTGATTCTGCCCTCCTTCCCACTCTTTCCTTTCTGCTTTTAACTGTTCAGGGAAGAGTGATTTAGTATATTTTGAAACCCATTGTGAATTACACTGAGATCACTGGCAGGGTTGGAAATTCAGGGCTGGTCAGTGATGTCTGGGAGAGTAACTGCCCCAGATGGCAATGCCTGGTCCCTGGTCTCACCGCCATCACAGGCGGGCTGCTGGGAGGCAGGGAGCCCTTTAGAGCCCCCGCCTGGCCCTCCCTGCATGTCCCCAGCCCTCTGTGGCCTTTCCTCCCTCCACCTTTCCCCATTGCCTCTGCCTGGGGCAAGTGTCCTCAAAATGTTTGCGCAGCTTCGGCTTCCTCCCAAATGTCCCTTCTTCAGAGAAGTCTCCCTTCCAGTTCACGTTCTCTTCCACACTGGGAGTTACCCAGGCCACCTGGCTGCTGGTTTCTTCTGTGTCCTCCTTGAGGGCGAGTTTTTTTTTTCACGTTGTCACATCTGTTCCTACACCAGTGCCAGGCACACACGGGGGGCTCAGCTGCTTCTGCTGAGTGAATGTTTCTGGTTCCTGCCTCAGACCTGGTGGGCTGGAGGGAGAGGAGGCAGCCCTGACCCTACAAGGGAGATCTGACCGCCAGGCACCAGCCAACGTGGCTGGGGTGGGGAGAGCGCTCAGGGTCTCCTATGAGAAGCAGTGCAGGGGCTGGAGGACCAAAGGCCTGGATGGAGTTTAGGGACAAGTCGGGGCTCACCCAGTGACAACAGTAGGAAGGGCTCCAGGTGGAGCAGTGCGGAAGGACTGTGAGTGCAGGTCCAGGTGATCAGACGCAGTGCTTAGCCCACACCCACGTGCTCTCCTGCATTTTCCTCTGTGGTCGGTTGAGGTCATGTGACCAGATCTAAAAAGGATGTATGTCACTTCACGGCCATGGATGTTTAGAGCTGGTATGTCTCCTCCATCTCTGTGAAATAATAGAATATCTGTCTATCTGTCTGTCTGTCTGTCTATCTATCATCTCTGTCCCTGGTTCCAGTCACAGAACTCCTAAAAATCCATGTAATTTTCTAAGTGAAAAGAACACTAGGAGCATCTTTTGTTCTAATATTTGCTCTTTGACCTTGGTTCCTGACACAGAGCCCCTAAATCTTATGGAATTTTGCGGGTGAAAGGATTGTCTATTGTTCTAATGGGGCGACTCTTGGTGGGTCCCTGGGTGGCTCCCGATGAGGGCTGGTCACCAGAAGGACCAAGCCATTCTAGTCATACTCAGAACTTGCACCCTACGCTCACATCCCCTGGGAGGAAAGCGAGGTTGAGAGTGATTAGTGATCTCTCGTGACTCTGTGATAAAACCTGTATTAAAATGTGTGGGGTTCTGAGAGCTTCCAGGCCGATGAACACATCTACGCGCAAGAAGGGTGGTGCCCTCCAGCTCCACGGGGACAGAAACACCTGTGCTTCGGATTCCTCTGGCCCTTACCTTATGTGTCTTCATATGCTCTACTATATCCTTTTAATTTTTATTATTATTTAAAAAAATTTTTAAATCTTTTTATATTTTATATATATATATTTTACTGAGGTATACAGTTATATTTTATATATATATATATATTTTACTGAAGTATAATCAGTTTACAATGTTGTGTCAATGTCTGGTGTACAGCATAAAGCTTCAGTCACACATGAACATACATATATTCATTTTCATATTCTTTTTCACCATAAGTTACTACAAGATATTGACTATAGTTCCCTGTGTTCTACAGTATGATCTTCTTGTTTATCTATTTTATGTATATTAGTTAGTATCTGCAAATCTCAAACTCCCAATTTATCCCCCCCCCCCCAGTAACCATAATTATTGTTTTTTAAAATGGAGGTACTGGGAATTGAACCCAGGACCTCGTGCAGGCTAAGCACATACTCTACTACTGAGCTATTCTACCCACCCCCAATTATATCCTTTTTAATAAACCAGTTAATATAAGTGTTTTGCTGAGTTCTGTGAGTCATTCTAGCAAATGACCAAATCCAAGGAGGAAGGTCACGAGAACCTCCAATTTGTAGCCAAGTCGGACAGAAGTTGTAGGTAACCTGGGGACCTGCTACTTGCTATTGGCATCTGAAGGAGGGGCAGGCTTATGGCACGGAACTCTTAGCCTGTAGGATCCGGGTCAGAACTGAACCGAACTGTAGGACACCCAGCTGGTGTTGCACAATTGCTTGATGTACAGAAAACCTACATGTCTGCTGTCAGAAGTGTTGTGAGTCTGGTGTATTGTGAGAGTAAAGGGGAAACACACAGGGAGTGCTTTTTGCCAACGAAATCCTCCCCCTTCCCTTCTCCTTGTGACCTGGAAGCTCCATTTTAGGGTGGCTGTGTCACAGAGTGAACGGATCTTGTATCTCTAACTGATTGTGGGGAGAACAGCCCCTCTTTGTCTGAGTGAGAAATAGACTTCTATTGTTTTCAGATACTGAGATTTTTGCATTTATCTCCTGTGAAGGCTGGTGGTTACTTGTCCCATCTAATACACTGACCAAGTGGGAAGTGTTCATGGGGACTATTATCCTCATCCAGATGAGATGGATGGGCAATAACCACCTTATCAGATTTCCCTACTTTTCTAGGGAGTGAGGATTGTCACCTTGGTTTCATTGATCTGTTTCACTTGTTTAAGCTCCCTTGATCAGATTTTTTTTTTTTTTAGTGAAATGATTCTGCTGTTTTTTTAAAAGGCATAAAATAAACAAAAACTTCTAGCATTTATGGGAGACTTGTGAGTCTGTCGTGTGCATCTTGTCCACAACAACTCTCCGACGTATGTGTTGTTACCATGCGCATCCTTCAGGTTGGGAAGCTAAGGTTAGCAGAGGCAGATGGCTACCCTGGGAAACCCTGGAGGGAGGTGGGGAAGCTGGGTTTTCAGCCCAGGTCTGTCTGAGTGCAGAGCCCCCGCTCCTAATGGCTAAGTGACTCCACTGATCTAATTCAGTCCTCCACTAACACTTGAGTCCCCAACAAGGGCCTTCCATAGTCTAGCTGGTGGAGCAGCCAATCACATTATCAGTGCATTTTAATTTGTAAGAGAGTTCTTTACCCTGATATGAAATCTGAGTCCCAAGCCTCCAATAAATGCTTCATGAGTCAAGTCATCATGGTCCTTCTACACTACATTATGTATGCCTCTTTCCATTTTAAGAAGACAAAGGGTCTGTACAGGAAAAGGAAAGAGCTAAAGAAGAGTTTCCAACCAGTCTTCCACTGCAGACAGAGGTATCACACCAAAGAACGGAGGATTACTACATAGTGCGTCTCAGCATCATGGTGAGGAGTGAAGGACGATGTTGGCCATTTTGCTTTCAGAATCTGCAGCTCCCCTCGTGTTGCATTTTTGTTGCTATTTTAACATTCTGTAAATCTAAATTATATATCTGAAAACATCTTCATTGTGAATCATAGACAGTATTCTTCTGAATCATCTTTGGGGTGAGGGCAGGTAGGCTCTCACAGAATGTAATCTGTTTTCCTCCATGTGAATGAGCAAAATGAAGGAGTAAATTCTGCAGCTCTGTCAATAAGGGTGTGATCTTGGGAGACTCACTGACTTTTGCTAGGACCTTATATGTGTGTTCTCAGCTTTTAAGACTATAAGGATGTGGAGTAACCAATATCTGAGCAGCCTCTGAATTTCTGGGGACCCATAAAGGATGATTTGCTATATCTAATTTCACTCTCACCGTCCCCTACTCCCACCAGTAGAGATTCTAATTTAACTTTTCAGCCCTGATCGGAAGGCTGAGATACTTTTCCTCTACTTTCTATGCTTTTTAATTGAAATTTCTTGATGGCCTGTGGACTTGTGTTTAATCTCAAGTAGTGAGAAGTTAGGGAGCACAGTCTACAAGACCACCTTCCCTTTGGACACCAATTGCAAATTTGAGACTCCCCAAAGTCTACCCTTGGGTTTGATAATTCTCTAGATGGGTTCATAGAGCTCATTGAAAGCTGCCATACTCATGGTGACAGATTATAACAGCCAAAAGATGTAGGTTAAAATAAGTGGAGAAATGCGTGAGTGGAGTCCAGGAGGGCTCCCAGCTCAGGTCTTCCAGCCGTCCTCTCCCCACGGAGTCATGGACAGTGTTAACTCCTCCCAGCAGTGATGCGTGACAGCACTTGGGGAATATTGCCAGCCAGGAAGTTCACCAAACCTTGGTGTCCAGAATCTTCACTGGGCCTCCACGGTCACCTGTCCACATGGCTGACCTCAGTCTCTAGACCTTCTGGAGTCTAAGCTGATACTGCGTGACTCAAAAGCCCCCACAATCAATCATATCGTTAGACATCCTGGTGAGAGCCAAAACTCCCAGGGAAACCACGACACTCATTGGGTAGGACATTCCAAGGGCTTAGAAATTATCCACCAGGGGATGAGGGCAAAGGCCAGACCTCCTCCTGGTCAATGTTAAAATCCTTCCTACATATGTAGGAAAGTTTCCTTTTAGATAAGATTGCAAACAACAGTCTTTTTTTTTTTTTTTCAATTGAAGTACAGTCAACTACAATGTGTCAATTTCTGGTGTGCAGCACAATGTCCCAGTCTTGCATACACATATGTATATTCATTTTCATATTTTTTAAAATCTTGTTTTCTATTTGAGACAAAACAGAGTCAACTGCATCATCCACAGTAAATGTATTTTGAACATCTACTATTGTGCTTGGAAACTCCTGCGATAATTGTTGACATTTTATCTTACAAGGTCTTAGCCATGTCTTACCTATTGGCAGAAGGCACTGTCTTATCTATGGCGTGTGACATGCTTATCCAGAGGGTCGAGGTTTAGCCTGGCTTCTGGCTAGTACTGTTATTTGGGGCATGGCTGCCAGTTCCCAGGGTTCTGAAAAGAAGGCACGATGGGATGTGGGACGACGTCAGCGGCTTGCAGATCTGCAGCTGATTTGTCACTGCCACTCAGTTGCCTTTCACATCCTCACTTTCTCCTTCTCTCCAGGCTCAGAAAACGGGCAGCCCTCTGGCTCCCAAGGCTGAGACGTCTGACTGTGTGTGAAGTCTCACTTACCGCATTTTCAGCCCCCTTCTCTCCTCGGTTTTTCCCTCTTCACCGAATATGAACAGATTACTCCTGTCTTTGATAAACACTTAATTTTGACCTAATTATATCCCTGGAACCCTGGAACTTTAAATGAGCTTGGAGGTTGAGACTTGAGTCCTTCACATGTCCTGCCCTCAGCCCAGCTGGGCCACTGTAGGACCTGGGTCTTTTAGGTTTCCTTCCTTGAGCACAGCGCTGGGCACGCAGTAAGCTCTCAGTAACGTGCATGGGATTGAATTCCACTGGAATTTAGCAGCTCTGTCACGGCCTGGGATGCTGAGGTCCCTGTTACCAGCCTGTCTTCATTCCATTCAAAGATGTCAACTGTTGAAAGATTTCTCAAATCACGTCTTTTGTCCAATAACGATATTTCAAAGCTGAGTATCCCGAATCCTGCATTGGAAAATGATGCTGATTATATCAATCAAACTGCCCTATGATGTTACTGCTAGCTGACGACCACACAGGTGGAAGGGATGACTGTTTATGTGACAACCCTGCCTTCACTTGAACACTTTAAAATAACAGCAGCTTGGGGGATGGGAGGGTAGTACGGCTCAGTGGTACAGTGCATGCCTAGCATGCACAAAGTCCTGGGTTCAGTCCCCAGTCCCTCCATCCAAAAAAGAACCCCCAATTATGTCTCCCAAAATAAAAAATAAAATTTTAAAAAATATAATGAAGGGAAAAAATTAAAAAGATCCAATAAACAAAAATAATGTCACCTATCATGCAAAGAATGGAGACACAAACTATTTCTGTAAAACCCTTCTATTTGTGGTTTATTAACACCCATCCCCAACTGAAAAAGAATTTATGCATATTTAGATACTGATTTCTAATTAAGGTATTTAAAATCTCTTCTGTATCTTATATGTCTATGTAAGATCTGTGTAGTTTTACATTACATATTCCTGCAAGTCTCATGGAATTAAAAAGTCCTCATTTTACATGAATTCTGGAGAATTAAAAACAATTTTCAAACACTTAGAAAAGGATTTAAGTGGGCTTCCAGAATGCACATAACAGAAGAGGATCAAGTCACTCAAAGAGGAAATCAGAGCAAGGACAAGAATATAAAATAGAATAAAGCTGTGAAATGATAATACACAAAAGTAGGCCACACATTTGGCTCTGTGCTTTATAGCAGCTGAAGAAGCAAGAAAAAAAGAAAAAAACAGCAACACAGAATCTTCACTGTCCAAAATATAAAAAGCAAGACAAGTTGTTAATTAAAGACTGAGACAGATTTCTCCCATGGTCTTTCACAAGGGGATAATGGGTGAAGTGTGGACCAGGGCACCTCCCTTCACAGATTTAACCAAGTTAGGCTGTTGCTTGCAGAGAGCCTCAGCAAAGCCACCGCTCTGACACCCGAGTGCAATTCAGAAAAAGCAACTCTGTGAGGGGCTGGAGCAATACTCTTGAAGTTAGCTGTTTTCTAATAAAATTGGCTAGAATGCAAAGAAAAAAAAAAAGAATTTGGAATCCTAGAGCGATGGAGCGAGTGCATAATCATTAGGCAGTCCTCCATGAAGGAGATTTTCTGGTTCCCCAGCCTGGCAGAATTGGAGGCTCTGTTCTCTAGGGGCCAAACCTGAAGTGTGCATAGTTTATGCTGCTCAGCTAAGTGCATGGTAGATTGTCCATCTTCTCATGAAAATGACAAAGCCTCAGAAAAAGATGGGTATCCTGATGTGGTGGCCATGGGCTGATGGAATGTACGCAGCCTGGCCAAGAATTTCTTCAGACATGCCCACGACTAGGCAGCCCGGGGCTCAGCATTCAACCTCGCGGAGCAAGGCATCCAGAATGAGAGTCTGGGCGCGCTCTCAAAGCAGGCGTTCCTGAGGCTGCCAGATGAGACCACGGAGAGAATTCCATGTTCTGACAAATTGCCATGGTAATCACACTGTCTTTCTGGATTTGATGGCTTATTATCTAGTAGTCAAGGTAATTGGGGATATTTTTGCTTCTTTGTTAGATGGCACCAAGAGTGGGAACACCAGGGGAGGGGGATTGTTCTGGAGGGAGACAGAGGCATTCTGCTAGGAGTGGGGGGAAGGCGGGGGTGGGAGGGTGGTAGGGAGAGCTTGCGGGCTGTTCAGGAAAGGCACTGGGAGATAAAACGCAACGGTGGTGGAGAAAGGGCAGACGATGTAGGCTGCTATGGTCTGAATGTTCATATCCCCCTGAAATTCACCTGTTGAAACCAACCCCCCAAGGTGGTGGTACTGAGGTGAAGACTTCGGGTGGTGATTCTGTCCTCAGGGTGGAACGCTCATGAACGCGATTCAAGCTCTTATAAAAGAGGCTTCAGAGAGCTCCGTCCTGCCTTCCACCACGTGAGGATGCAGTTTATGAAGGACGAAGGTGATTCTCTGCAGAACGCAACCATCCTGGCACCTTGATAGCAGCGCTGTCAGAAATAAATGTCTGTCATTTACAAGCTGCCCAGTGGGCGGTACTTCGTTATAGTGGAATATGGTGATATGCAGTTATATCAGTCTGAGTTGGGGGCTTCACCTGAGAGCCAGTCCCGGGGCTGAGTAGTCTCTCAGGGAGGAGCTCAACTGGGGGTCAAGGTCATGATCTGTGGTCCGTGGGTCCTGGCACAGAACCTCTCTTTGCCTCTTGTCAGGAAGTAAAGAACTGAAGCTAGTTTCCCTGCTGGGACTCCGGAATCTCCCCAGGCAAGCAGGAGTCGGGCAACGTGACTCGGCATAGAGACCGTTCTGCACAGAGGCTGGGGTTCGCTGCTCGAGAACCCTCTTTCCATTAACAGGGCTCCAGGTGACCAGACATCCCCAGGCTTCCGGGTGGGAACTCTAGCTAAATACATTATTGTTTTCAGTGCATATTCTTGATTCTCCTATGGCTGGTATGGCCTTGAGACATAAGGTGATGACCATGGGACTAACTCAGCGAAACAAATAGCTCGCCCAGATCCTGTCATGTAAAAGGAACTGTCCATATGTATTTTTCTATATGACAGTCCCTGGTTACATCTATTGTAGACAAGAAGAGAAAGAGGGCAGGTAACAGTACTGAGCTGTACTTGGGTTTTTTTTTTTTTTGGAGGTACTGGATATTGAATCCAGGACCTTGTGCATGCTAAGCACACACTCTACCCCTGAGTTATACTATCCCCCCACCCCTGCAAGAATTTTTTTTTTAATGTTATTTTTCTTTGCCCTCATTCAGCAGTCTCGATCAGTCCGATCAGCCCGTAGCTCTGACAGTCCCCCCAGGGCCAGGGGAGTGGCTTCCCTTGCACTCATGCATGGGGGCAGTGCTGGGGTGTAGTAACTCAGCCAAGCCTGCCCTGGCTGCAGACCTGTTATTTGGATCAGGTGCTTGCTCTCTGCAGGGCCATGAAGGGGGCTTGATGCTTGTGGGTGTGCCCCCATCCCCGATGAAGGTGATAAGGGCAGGGGATGGATACGATCTCCCTACCAAGTGATTGCAAGTGTGAACCCAGGCTGAAAGATGACTCTGACATTGTGACCTTGCAACTGAGAGGATGAAAATGCCATTAATAGGTACGGGGAGCGGGGACCAAGGGTTTGCTGGGGAGAGTAAGATGGTAAATATGAACACCAAATATGCGCTGTTGGCAAGCTATGCACAGGGGAGAATGGCCAGTAAGCTAGAAGGTGGCCTGGCCCCTGCAGGCGGATGGAGCACAGAGATTAATGCCACTAAAGAAAGAGGAGTAACCATTGCTATGTCGTCCCATGTGCAGAAATGGTGGGTGGAGAAGGAAAGAATGGGGAATCCTTAGTTTAAAAAAGAGGAGGAGGAGCACTGGGAAACTGCCAAGGAAACAGGAAGCTGATCAGAGAGGGGGAAGGAATCGAGACAGTCCAGGGTTTGAAACACAGCACTTGATTGCTCTCAGAGAAATCAACTCTGCTAATTTTAGGAGAAAAGACACAGATTCAAAAGTTGCTTGGGGGGCTTCTAGAATCTCTGGAACAGGTTTGGAACTCTGAGAGGAAGAACATTACTGAGACCAGTGTGTCCTGCATCCCTGACACCACTGGCTCTGGAAACTGGCATTTCTTACGCATTGGGGACACTGCTGCTCCAAGAACTCGGTCCTGAAATTGGCGTTTCAGCCAAAGACAGATCCTCCTGGTCTTTGCTTCTGTGCACCAGTAGATCCTGATTCTAAGCTTGGGGGCAGCAGTATCTGATTAACAGAGCTTAGGTCTCATGATTGCCTTCTAGCTGCCAGGGAGGCTGGGGGAAATATCTAGCACCTGTAGCTCCTACCCTGGGAGGTGGGCTTATAAAAAGGGCAGAGTGGAGAGGGGACTCCTGAGTATGTTTGTGTTTGGAGAGAGGGAGAAAGGGAAAGGAAGAGGGTGGGGAAGAGCACAGTCCGGAGACAAACGGGCAGATGGTGGCTGACGCCTATAGGACCAGTGGGGGGAGGGAGGTGATCAGGACAGGCAGGAGGGGAGCCCACAACATGGAAAGAACATATTCTCTGAAGGAAGGAAGGAAGAGTGAAGTCGGGGAAGCTCTTGGAAGATGGCTTCCCTAGGCTCAGAAGGATAGTTTTTGACAAAGGATAGGACAGCGCCTTGAGGTGAGGGAGAGACAGTGCCACAGGCCTCTGATGGCAGGGCTCTGGAAGCAGAGGTGCAGCAAGTTCAGGCCAGCACCCCTGACAGCCTGCAGAGCTCATCTCTTGTGAGGCTGCCATTCCAGTGCTGCCGGACTTAGCTGCTAGCAGGCTTTCTTATATGGAATCTGTAAGCCTATGAACTAAATCTCTATTATTTTTCTATGATCTTTCAGGAATCCAGCACCAGACCTTCCTTTTTATTGGCTCCCCAATATCCCTCCCAGAGGCCCTGCCTCTCACTGAAGGCTCCCTCTACCAAAGTCAAGGGGCAGCTCCTTCCTCTCTCGTCCATGCTGGGACCCTGCTGCCAGGCCTCTAGGGTCCCCTGAGTGCCTGCCCATTTCCTATCCTCCTGATTTCTCCTGTGAGCTTCTTAGGCCATTCCTAAAACTTCCCTCTTGCTTAAGAAACCAGTTGCAGGGGGGTAGATGAGGGTAAAGATCAGTGGTAGAGCACGTGCTTAGCATGCATGAGGTCCTGGGTTCAGTCCCCAGCACCTCCATTAAAAAAGAAGAAGAAGGAGGAAAGGGAGGGAGAGGAGGAGGAGAAGAAGAAGAAACCAGCTGCAACTTTACAATATTTGCCACAGTTATATCTTGTAATCTCTGCTCATTGGTCCTGATTCCCCCTGTAGAACAAATCGACACCCACTGGCACTCCTTCAGTGCTGTATGAACAGAGGATTCTTTACAGGAAAGGTTTGCCTCTCCTGATATAGAAATATGGTTTTGTAGATACTGCTCACAATTGCATTCAATTTCTTAACAGCTGTACCTTACTTATGGTCAATGACATTCCAGAAGGTTCCCCCTACAAGTGCTGTCAAATTAGATCTTTCTCATCCTGTTCTTTTAAACACACACACAAAAATGAATATATAGATGGGCATATGTTGTTTTGTCTGCCTACTGCTCCTTCCTCTGGGAAGCCACTTCCTTGTTCCATGTGGTTCTCCTAAGGCTGTCAATCTCAGCCTATCCCCATCTGCAGGGATGGGCACGTGACCTACACTTGGCCAATCATATCACCTTCAGCCTTGGCAACAGCTAAGCATGTAACGGAAGAATCTTTCTCTATAAACGGAACACCGAGAAGTTCTCTTTTGCTGACAGTTCTCAGCTGAGACAACATAAGGTTGGGGCTACAAGTGGCACTTTGTCTAGCTGTGTGGAGGAAATTGCTGCAGGGAGAGAAGCAGCCAGCCCCCAGGAGGAAAGCAGAGCTCAGACAGAGAGAAAGAAGGAGTCTTGATGACACTGATTGGATCCCTGGGTCTAGCTCTGCCACAGCCAATACATTTCAATTCAAAGATAGCTGACTTGGATTTTTGTCACTTCCAAGTGGATGAGCCCTGACTAATAACACTTCAAAAAATTAGAATGAATGTAATACACTTAGTTGTGCAAAACAAGGAAAAGAAACCATTTCTAGCCCTATCTTTCAGTTAAACAAAAAAGTGGTGTCATACCTTATATACTGTGTATGTGTGTTTGTGTGACTATAAAATATGACCACAAATCCCTCTACCCAGTCTGCACGCGCCCCTTTGTAATGTAAGTGTCCTGCTGCTCCTCTTATGCAGAGGTGGAGTATGTTTCTCTCCCCTGAATCTGGGCTGGCCTGTGACTTACCTGAGCGTTAGAATGAAGCAAAAGAGATGTACATGACCTTCAGAGGCCTTCCAACTTCTACTATTAACCTCTTGGAAGAGAGGGCCAGGTGAAGAAGCCAAGCTAACCTCCTGGAGGATAAGACCACAGGGAGGAGATTAAGCCAGCCCCACTGCCAAGCATGTGAGTGAGGCCATCTCGAACCTTCCAGCCCAGCTCTGCCTCCAACGGAATGCAACTGAATAAGTGAGTCTAAACCAGCGGAGGGACAGCAGCAGTGGAGCTGCCCAGCTAACCTGCAGAGCTGTGAGAAATAATAAATCTTTGTTCTTTTAAACTGCAAGTTTTGGGATGGTTAATTATGCAGCCAAGGCTAACGGAAACAGATTGTGTTCTGAACTTTCCACATAACTGCACAGCATCATTGCCATGCTATTAATATATTTATTAAACTTCTTTAGTCTGCAACCATGGAAAATCAGTTTAAAGAAAAGGGAGAGGCATTAGAAAGTTCCTGGGGTACTTTAAGCTACGGAAGGTAAAGCTGGGGAGAGAAGTGAGGGCCACTGTGAGCGTCTCTCCAGAAAACTGCCATTAACAATCAGTGCTAATGACTTCTGGACTGCTAACTTCAAGTTCTCAGGGACCCTGAGGACTCCTCCACCTTGGGCAGCACCTACTTCCGGAACACTCAGCTATGATGGGGGAGGGGCAGGACACGGAGACAGGAGACAGAAGGGAAACCAGCTGTAAATTGGTGGAAGTCTAGTGTGGAAGCCAGAACCGGGTAACTCATCATGGCCTAGGCCTGCTTTTCCACTGCTAACTATGTTTTGATTTCCCCAAACTTCTTTTCCTTCAAATCTTTTTGTAACTAATGTACCAAGTCTCCTTTTAATAAAGGGGACAATCTGCGTGGGGCCACTTTGGAAACTGTTAACAAATAGAGCAACGTTGTATATTTGGCACAACGCAACTGAGTCTGTCCAGGTTTTCTGTGCCAACGGGTCTCTGAGAGGGCGGCTTGGCAGTTTTAATCAATGGCTTAAAAAATGTTTGGGGTGTAGACAAGAAAGGAGTTGTACTAAAACGTGAAAAGGGGTTAAAGCCAGAGTAACAGGTGTTGTGAACAGAGGGAAGGAAGCAAGAGCCAACGTGTGGACTTGCGACTGTTTCTGGGAACCGCGACCAGCGCAGGTGTCAGGAAGAGAACACAGAATGTCGCTGGCTGGAGGGCTGCATCGTTCACTGGCCGCCCCCTGCAGTGGCCGGTGCCCGGGGCAGAGCATACTAGGACGCGGTGAGCTGGCGCCCCGGGCGGGTGGGCCAGGGACCTGGCTGGGGGCCCCCGGGCCCCGCGCGCTGCACTGAAGCGGCCGCCCCCGCCGAGCCGGGGACCGGAAGCGCGCGCGGGAGGCGTCTGCTCCGGGGACTGAGGCGGCGCCTTCGCCTCCCGGCTGCCGCAAGAACGCGGGCCGCCGAGCCGTCGGCGACATCTTGCTCGGCAGGAAAGCGCGCGGAGAGCGGGCGGCTTCTGGCTGCTGCGCCACGCGCGCTGAAGACCCGCCGGGCGCCGCGGGGTCGGGGGCGCAGGGCCAGGCCGGCGCCGCACGAAGGAGGTAAGTCGGGGCCGCCCCTCCAGACTGTCCCGACTGCATGCCGCGCTCGGAGGGCGATCCCAGGACCCCGAGGCCGCCCCGCTCCCCGCGCCGACATCTCCTTCGCCTCCCTCCTCCACCGCCCATCTCCCGGCTCCCGCTGCCTCTGGCTTCGGACATCGGGAGCTGCTCTCCCAAGAGACCCCCAAGTCCCCGCAGCCGCGGCCCCTCGGTCCTCCCTCCCTCCCCCCACGGCCCAGGTGCCGAGGGCCCGGGTCCCTCCGCCCCTCGGCCCCACGCCCCGCCCACCTTCCCGGCCCGCCCGCGCCGCGCCCGCCCCCACGCTCCGCCCCCGGCAGCGCTGCGCCCGCCCCCACGCTCCGCCCCTCGCCCGCCCCGTCCGGGCGGGGCTCCGGGTTTAAACGTCGCGGCGGGACGGAGGGGCGGGAGCTTCTCTGTGTCGTGTCGCGGGTTCCGTAGGGCACCATGTTCGACACGGGCTGCACCAAGTTCTCGGGGAGCGCCGTGAAGAGCGAGTACATGAAGCGCTACCAGGAGCCGAGCTGGGACGAGTACGGGCCGTGCTACCGCGCGCTGCGCCACTACCGCCTGAGCCGCCGGCTGCGGGAGCAGGCGCACGAGCCCTGGCCCAGTGACGACTGGGGCCCGGCCCGCGCCTCGGACGACTCGGCGGCGGCGTCGTCGTCGTCGTCGTCGTCGTCGTCGTCGTCGGGCGCCGGGGGCCACGCGCCCCAGTGCGCCCGGGCCTCTCCGCCGCCGCCGCCCGCCGAGCTTGCGGCGCGGGAGGGGCCGGAGCAGCGGGAGCGCAGGGCCCGGGAGGAGCAGGGCGCGGAGGCCGCGGAGGAGCCGGCGCTGCCAGGTACCCGGCGGGGGAGGGCGCCGCGAGGGGCCCGCTCGCGGGGCTGGGTTTGCTTTTGCTTTACATCTGAACTCCCCAGCTGTCTCTCGCAGCGCTCAGGGCAAAATCTTTATTTAGGGAATTTATTGTTTGTTTATTTGGTTCTGGTAAGGGAAGAATACGCCTCACCTGACGAGGTAAGGAAGGTGTCGGCCGGAAGGTGTCGGCCCCGCCTCCGCCCTCCCACCTTTTATTTCTGTCATTTGAGCCAGCTGTACACTCCATTAAAGTGCCGCTGGCGACGTCCGGGTTCAGTTCCTCGGGGCATTGGTGGCCTCTGAGGCACTGAAAGCCCATCTGTTTATTTCTGAGCGCCCATTTGTTTAGGAGAGGAGCCCAGCTTTTGTTAGCTTCTCCCAGGTGACCGCAAGAGGTTAAGAATCCCTGAGCTAAGCGTTCTGTCTTGTGAATGGGGCCGTTGTTTTCTGTATTAGCTCCCTGACCGCGCCGCGCTGTCCCTGGAGAATATTTTGCATTTGTTTACGCAGGCTGTTGCGTAACTCCTAGCTGGTGGGAGAATATTCCTTGTAAGTGCTGGGTCCTCTCCGCGTCTTGCCTCCCACTCAGCACAGAGCACCATTCCTCAGGCCGCTGCTGTGTGCTGGAGGAGCCGGAGTTGGAAAATGGCTCTTGCCACTTTGCATTTCCAATGTGCATCTGCTGCTGCAGCCATGGCCCTGCACCTTCTCCCCTGCCCGGAGTATTGCAGAGTTGGGGGCTCTCAGCACGTGAGGCGGGTGGGTGGTGGCAGATGCCAAGGGCCAGGCTGAATGGATGCCTCAGATAATGCCTGGAGTAACCCCTGGTTTCTCCCCGCTCCTCTCCCAACGTTGACCAGACACCGTCTGACATCACTCAGTTTTAAAGAGACTCTAATGAGAAAGATAACTAAATAACTAAAATTACCGAGAGCTTGTCCGGTCACTGACCGTAGACTATGGATTTTCTCATTCAGCATTCAAAAGAGTTCTAAAAGGTAGGACCATAGTTTTTCTCAGTTTTACAGATGAAGAAGGAAGCTCAGGATAAATGATCAGTGACTTTATGTTTGCTTGTTTACCGAATTGTAAGTGGTTCGCAAACTTGCATCAGACTCGTCCCAGCTTTTCTGTGAGACGCGAGGAGAGGAGGTGTGGCCTGCGCGCCAGGCTGCTTTGGTCTCGTGCTGCTTTCGGCTGCTCTCAGTTCACCTGGGGCACAGCCGCCGCTCGTCCTCCCCTTACTTGTGACTTCCCACCAGTTCCTGACCTTTGGTGGAAATTCGAACGGTAGAAGGTGGAGAGGGTAGGGGCACTGACCTACCAGCTCAACTCTGAGATGTTCCTTATGGGACTGAGTGGGCTTTTCTCTCCCCAGCTCTTCTTCATGGTTTGTGAAACAGCTGTCAGTTATTTCCATGCAAATATAAAGGCAGTTTTTAGAGAGCATTGTGGAATGGATGTAGCCTGTCTTTGCAAGAGTTCGTGAGTATTTTGGTTTCCTTAGGGACACTGAATCCTCCCAGGGACTAAGGTGATTATTTCTTCTCTGCTAATGTGTCTGGTTTAGGCATCAGGGAGAAGAAAGGACGTTTCTGCTTTCAGGACTCCCAATCCCAGCATCTCTGGCTTTGCTCTTGCCTGTCACAGCCCCGTTGATACCTGTGTCTGGCAGGAGTGGAAGTCCTTGTCTTTAAGTGGACGGTTTTATATATCAGAATGTTGAGCACATGAGTTTCTGTAAAGCATAAACAGTTCGGTTTTGTTCTCACTGTATGTATACATAAAATCACTTCGTTCTGTATGGCTTAGTACAAGGATGCAGCAGCCCCCTCCCTCCCCGCATCACACTCACACACCAATTGCCTTCTCCTTAAGTGACCGCTCCCGACTCCGCTGGTTCTTCCTTTGGTGTGTGTTTCTGTTTTTCCGAGTAATACGGCTTTTATTGACACTTCTTGATTTTTTTGGTTTTTAGCATCCTGTTTTAGCTTTAATTCTTTTCATCGATCTCCTAACCCAGACACCTGGCCCATCCCCACACCTGTTCAACACAGTCATAGAGTTTGTCAGATTCACAGTCAGTCCCTGCAGTACTGTGCCCCTGGAAGAGGTTGCTCACAGCTGCCCTGTATTGTTTGCCACGATTCCTTTTTCTTTCTTTCAAAATATCATCAACACATCAGGTTCCCTATCAATCTCGACATCTTTTGAGATTCCTCCTGGGGCCTCTGACCTACTTCCATCTGACCTGGTTGCTGCTGCCCAGTTGCATCTTGGGAAGCCCTGGGCCTCTACCCCGGGGACCCCCTGGCTGCTTTCTTGGGCAGGTCCCTCTGTTGTGTGGCTCTCACATCATCTTCTTTCCTGGTTTACACCCCCACCCCAGGTGGAGATTACCTGAGAAAAAGTGTGTGAGAGATTAATTTTCAGAGACCTTCCATGTGCAAACATTCTGCCCTCACAGTTCAGTGGGTTGTGACTGGGCATGGAATCCTCGGCTGGAAGTAATTGTCTCTGAAAAGTGGAGGCATTGTTGTCTAGTGCTGCAACTTCTGATGTCACTGTCACGGTCCCGTGGCATTCTGACTCTTAATCCCTTGCTTTTGGGGTCCTCTCTTTGTCCTCTGTGTTCTGAAAACTCTTCTCGATTGAGGCCTGTTTTCCGCCATTGTGCTTAATGCATCCTTGCAGTCCAGCTCATGCTTTGTAATTCTGGGACGTTTTCTTGAATTGTTCTCTCTCTCTTCCTTCCTTTCTTCCACTTTTCTTCCTCCTTTCTTCCTTTCTTTCTCCTTTCTTCCTCCCTTTCTTCCTCCTTTTTTCCTTTCTATTCCTTCCTTTCTTCTTTTTCTGTCCCTTTCTTTCTGAACTCCTTAGTTGGATGTTGGACTTCCACAGGTTTATCCTATGAGTTTCCACCCGTCAACCCACTCCCTTTTCCATCTGTCTTTTTCTCTCTTTTTTTCTGGGCAGTATTCTCAGCCCTCCAGCTCTTCTATTTCTTATGTGTGGGATCCTATATATTTTTTAATATAAGAGCTGTTGAATTGTTTTCTGGGCTTTCCTCCCTCCCTCCCTCTCCCTCTTTTCATTTCTCTTTTAAAAAATAGTATTCTTCTCTTGATTTGTGTGTACCTCCTCTTCTCTTGCTGAGGATATTGCTAGGAGTTTTTTGTTCATTTTCTTGTGTGCTTCTTAGGCACAGTCTCTGTTTCCCCTCCTTCCCGCATTTGTTTCTTTGGCTTGTAATCATGACTTTTCTCAAATGATCCTTGGCTTCTCGTTCTCATTTAAGAGATGGGTCCTAAAAAGCTTTAGGGAAGTTCCCTGTGTGTTGGATGTGGGGGTGGAAATGCTTGTTAGCTGTGACGTTCCTTCTCTCTGCTGCCCACAACACTTAGAAGGGCGTCTATGTCTCCAATTCCTTTCTTCATATTCACATTTCTTTTTAAATGAAATGTAATTTTTAACTAGTTACACATATGCATAATTTAAAAAAATACACTTAAAATGAAAAAGTGATCCTGAGCCATTCCCCACCCGTGCTGCTTGTTCCCCCGGGGGCTCCTTTCAGCTTTTCACGTTTCCTTCCAGCACTGCGGCCAACGCTTTTCTCATTCATGCCAATCTGCTGCCTATTTCATTTTAAACAATTACGTATTGACTTCCCTGTCATGGAGATGATTTAGCGATGATTTAGCGCAAGATCTCAGCTTGGCCACCTCCACCCCCAGACGTACACCAGGGCCTGTTTTGTCCCATGCTAGTAACTGTATAACTATGTCATTTAAGCACTATTCTGTGCTTGGATGATCAATGCTATGTAAATGTTATTTTACAGGTAATCCATGTAGTACATTCTGATTACATTTTCTTTGTTATTTGTTTTTCCTAGAGTTCATCATTGCTTGACTTTTATTGTATTTACTTTTTGGTACTCTCATGACTGATTCAGCCGGGAATAGTCTAGTAGTACTGTGGAACTTGGCATATGCTCGACATATTAAGTGTTCTACTCATTTCACTATTTTCCTTGCAGACTTTTTTTTTTTTTTTTGGAACCTTTGACTTTCCTGTTTTAATTTTGACTTCATGCTGTCCAAAATGACACAGCTGTCAAATGGGGGCATCTCCTCGCTGTTTGCCTGAGTATTTCTTCCGTGTACCTCCTCTGTGTGACCCCTGTCTTCCAAATCGCAGGTCTCCCTGTGTATTGCATGTCCCTATCTTTTGGTGGAGCGCATTCTCTATAAATCTTGAGAAATGTTGAAGGAGAAGAAAAATTTTGTCACCTTGAATGTCTCAACCGTGCTGTTATCCAAAGGCCAGATTGCCATTTTGGCAAGATAGAGAATTCCTAGCTTGGAAATGCCAGTATTTGAAGTCATTACAATATTGAGTCCTGGGGTTTGGTCTCACTGTTGAGAAGTCCCATGCCGATCTGACACTTTTTTTGTTAATATGACCTTTCTTTTTTGAGGGGGAGTTTTAGGCATTCTCTTTATCCTAAGTGTTCTAAAATTCTGTGTTTGTGTCACTTTTTATTCATTGGGCTGACAACTTGGGTCTTTTTCATCTGGAAACGTTTTCTTCAGTTCAGTGATATTTTCTAGTACTGTTTAAAAATTTTCCTCAGCCTTATTCATTTTTTTTTCTTTCTATAATCGTTTTTAGTTGGATGGTGTACTTCCTGAATCAAACCTAACATTTTTATTTAAACATTTTTTGATATTGGAATTTTTGGTTCTATTTTCTGGGAGAACTCTTCAATTTTGTCTTCTAGATTTTCTATTGAAATTTTAAATTCTTCCATTCTAGTTTTTAATTTCAGAGAGATTACTTTTTTTTTTTCTTTCTGTCCCAAGTGTTTAAAAAAAAAAATTACATCCTATTCTTTCTGGATTTCTTTTAACTGCACCCCCAAAAAAGGTTCTTAAACATCCTTTGAGAGCACGGTTATATTCCCAGCCTAGTCTTTTTCTCTCTATTTTGTTCTCTTGTTAGAGGGTGTACTCAGTGTTTGCTCTTAGCTTGTCTGCTTATATTTAAGAGTGAAGCTTGAAGATTTCCAGTCAAGATAGCAGAGTGGAAGGACCACGAGCTTGCCTCTCCTCACGACTACAACGAAACCACAACTGAATGTTAAACAACCATCAAAAAAAGACTGGAACCTAGAAAAAAGATCTGCAACTGGTAACATAAAGCGGGAGCCACAGCAGGATGGTAGGAGAGGCGTGCTCACGATATAATTGGGCCCCATACTCCCTGGGTGGGTGACCCGCAAGCTGAAGATTTGCTGTGTCACAGAGGCCCTCCCACAGGAGTGAGAGTTCTAAGTCCCATGTCAGGCTCCTCAGCTCAGGTCCTGGCATTGGGAAGAGAAAGAGACCCCAGGACATCTGGTTTTGAAGGCCAGGGGTGCTTGGCTCTGGGAGCCTCATGGGACTGGGGGAAACAGAGACTCCATTCACTTGGGAAGCACACATGGAAATTCACGTGCACCAGGTCCAAGGACAGAGGCAGTGATGTCATAGGAACCTGGGCCAGACCTGCCTGCTGGATTTGGAAGGTCTCCTGGGGACGTGGGGGACGGCTGCAGCTCACTCAGGGGACATAAAAGCTGGTGGCGGACAGGACATTCCGGGAGTGTTCATCTACATGAGCTTTCCTGGAGGCTGGCATCTTGATTAGATCATTAGCACCAAGACCTGCCACCCAACAGCCTGTAGGAAAGCCTCAGGCCAAACAACATGCGGGGTGGGAACACAGCCCCACCCATCAACAGACTTCCTAAGCCACAAAAGCCTCTAGACACAGCCCTGCCCACCAGAGGTCCAGGACCAAGCCACACCCAGCAGTGGGCAGGCACCGGCTCCTCCTGCCAGGAAACCTGCACAAGCCTCTAGTCCAGCCCCATCCACCAGGGCAGATACTAGAAATAAGAAAACAATAATCTCAAAGCCTGTGGAAGGAATCCACAAACACATAGGAAGATAGACGATATGAGGTGACAAAGGACTATCTCCCAGGCCAAGGCACAAGATAAAATCCCAGAAGAGGAAATAAGTGATGAGGAGATAGGCAACTTAGCTGACAAAGAGTTTAAAGTAGTGATGGCCGAGGTGTTCAGAGAACTCAAGAGGAGTATAGATGCAGAGAGTGAAGTTTTTAGCAAAAAGCTGGAAAATATAAAGAATACCCAAACAGAGTTGAAGAATAAAATCACTGAAATAAACAGTACACTAGGAGGAACCAAGAATAGACTAAATGAGGCAGAAGAATGGGGACCAGTGAGCTAGAAGACAGATTAGTGGATATCACGACTGCAGAACAACAACAACAAAAAAGAATGAAAAGGAATGAGGATAGTTTAAGAGAACTCTGGGACAACAGGAAGCGCTGTAATATCTGCATTATAGGGTCCCAGAAAGAGGAGAGAGAGAAAGGACCTGAGAAGATTTTTGGAGAGATAATTACTGAAAACTTTCCCAACTTGGGAAAGGAAATGGTCACCCATGTCCAGGAAGTGCAGAGAGTGTCACAGAGAATCAACCCAAAGAGGAACACACCAGGGCACATAGTCATGAAATTGACAACAGTTAAGGATAAGGCGAAAATATTAAGATTAGCGAGGGAAAAGCAACAAATAACGTATAAGGGAGCTCCCTTAAGGTTATCAGCTGATTTTTCAGCAGAAACTCTACAGGCCAGAAGGGACTGGCATGGTATATTTAAAGTGATGCAAGGGGGAAACTTACAAGCAAGAATATCTATCCAGCAAGGCTCCTGTTTGGACTTGATGGAGAAATCAAAAGCTTCACAGATAAACAAAAGCTGAAAGATTTCAGCACCACCATTGTTCAGTAAACAAACGTTTCTTAAGCAGGGCTGTATTATATGCAAAGCATTGTGAACATTTCTGTACTTGGGCTTCTGGAGATTCTTCAACAGAATGAAAGATTCTGAGTCAGAGATCTGATTCTTAGCTCAGCTGATGTATATACACAGGACGCTTTGTTCAGGAAAGGTACCTCTCAGGTTGCTCTGAAGTGCAACTTCAACAGCAGGGCTCTAAACAATGCATCTACGCTGTCATTTAAAGACTGTGGCCCAACTGACCCCTGCGTTAAATCAGAGCTACTCAGGAGGAGCTGCTCGCTCTGCGGACCACTTGTGGAGCTGTGAGGTACTTGGCAGCTCGGATCAGTGTTGTGACCCAAATGTATGTTTTGTTTTGTTTTGTTTTGTTTTTTACCTATTATTTTTCAACCATGTTGCTCAGCTCTAGAAATAAAGTAAAAGCAGGAAGAGAAATTCCCTTATCATATTATGTTTGTATCTTTATAGTGAGGGGAGACGGTAAGAAAATAAGCATTTATTTACTTATTAAGATAATTGAAAGAAATACTATGAAGATAATAGATTTGGGTTGTCAAGAACCCCGAATTTTTGAGAAAGTGATAAATAAGCTGACCTCTGGGAAGTCATGTGACAATGTGGGCAGAGAGGGCATTCCCCACCCCCAGCTCTGGAGTATCCGCAGTTGCAGACAAAGCAGTTCAGAAAACCTTTCCTCTCTCAGGCCTCCTGGTCACATCCTCACATCATTGGCTGCAAACCATGCTTAATCCTGGAAGGTCCTTTAAAAGTGCATGAGGCCTTCTTCATGACTGCTCACCATCTAAGGCTCTTCTACCTGGATCATTTTGGAAATTCATTCTAGTTTTTAGCTGCTTGTTTTTCATTTTATTTTGTTTATTTGAAAAGTTCTCAATACCATGCTTTACTTTGGTAACAAAAGGATGCATTTCTCAGAGGGGAAACAATTACATACCACGTGGGGGGCACTGATCCCTCTCCACCAGTCAGAGATGTGGGAAGGAGAGCTGGGCCCTCAACACGGTGCCCTCGGTACCTGGTTCAGCTAGGTGATTGGTTCGGTGCTGGGCCCGTGATCTGACACATTCCCACCACGACTTGCCATGAAGATTTTTTTCTAGACTTTAAGAATAGGCTTTTTCTAGCAGGTTCAAAGCTGGAAGCTTAGGAGTCAGGAAGTGTATTTCCTGCCACAGGGAATCTCACTGTCTAATCAACAAAGAAGAATCTTCCACAGGATTCCTGTTTACATCAGTAAACAAATTCCCTTTTAAATTGTTACATAAGCTAATTTGACATATTTCTAGCTGCACAAAAAGCAATCTTCATAACACTCATTTTTTCAAATTCAAATCACATAAAATGAACCAGTTGACTTTTTAAAATAAATGTATTTCCCATGTTCAAGACTTCAGACACTTTATTGTTTGACAGGATAATATTACATAGAAAATACTTTTTTTTTTCATTTTATTTCACATCCCCTCTTGCCCTACTCTAGTAAGGCAATCGAGAGGAGAGTGCTGAAAACTTACTTCACAACAGTACTGGGTTTGGATAACAGTTCACCTAATAAATATGGCAAGTCTTGGATTCCAACCTGTGAATCAAAGTTTATATAAATAAAATATGCATACTTTTCTATTAAATTATTATTTTGTATTTGTTTATATTTAAGCTTCTATGAAATTTCTCTCTATATTTCAAGAAAACATTCAGTTGTTTATTCTTGTTTTGCCAGTTCACTGTGTACTCCATTATTTAAATAATTCACTAAAATGTTGAATCAGACTTTCCCCCCTGCAAAAAAAGATTTCAGCACCAGCACACCAGCTTTACAACAAATGTTAAAGGACCTTTTCTAGTCATCAAATCGTAAGACAAGAGAACAAAAAGAAGAAAGAGAGAAAAAGAGAGACCTACAAAAGATTGCTTTGGCTGTTTGGGGTCTTTGTGGTTCCTTATAAATTTTGAAATTGTTTATTCTAGTTCTGTTTATTGTATTCTGAGGACTGTTGTGAGTATTTTGATAGGGGTTGCATTGGATCTGTGGATTGCTTTGGGGAGTGCAGCCATTTTGATAATGTTGATTCTTCCAATTCCAGAGCACAAGAGATCTTTCCATTTCTTTGTGTCATTTCAGTTTTCAGAGTATGGGTAACCTCCTTAAGTTAAGTTTATTTCTAGGTATTTTGTTGTTTTTTATGTAATGGAAATGTTTCTGCCAGTTATAAAATTCTGGTTTTTGAAGTGAAAAAAAAGTGAATGAAAGACTGCAAATGGCAAAATATCCTTTTTCATGGGTGAGTTGTATTCCATTACATATATATATGTTGCATCTTCATTATTCAACTATTGATGTGCACTTAGGATGCTTCCATATCTTGGCAATTATAAATAATGTTGCTGTTAACAGTAGGGTGTATGTATCTTTTTGAATTAATTCTTATTTTGTGGTTGGCTTTATTCCTTTGATAACTATGTAAGTTTAAAAAGCTAAAGCTCTAAACGTTCTTAGAAACAATGAACAGCAAATATATGTACATTTAAAAAAATGTGCAGTAAAAAAATGATCTATCAAGCCACAAAAGACATGAAAGAAATTTAAAACTTAATACTAAATGAAAGAAGCCAGCCTGAAAAGGCTACAAACTGTATGATTCCAACCAAATGACATTCTGGAAAAGGCACAGCTACAGAAGCAATAAAAAGATCGTGGTTTCCAAGGGTTTGGGGAGAGGAAGGGGAGGGATGAACAGATGGAGCACAAGGGATTTTTAGGGTGATGAAATTACTCTGTAGGATACTATAGTGGTGGCTACATGTCATGATGCATTTATCGAAACCCATAGAATGTACAACATCAAGAGTGAGCCCTAATGTAAACTATGGTTGATAATAATGTGTTGATCAATTGTACCAAATTTGCCACATTGATGAGGGATGTTGAGGGCAAGGGAGTATATACGTGTGGGTGGGGAGGGCTATGTACAAACTCTCCATATTTTCTGCCCAATTCTGCTGTGAACCTGAAACTGCTCTAAAAGAATAAAGTCTATTAAAAAAAAAAAAAGTGAGGCTTGAAGAGCTTCTGGGGACTCACAGGGGAGCTTGTTGACTGTACCTGCATGAGGACCCAGCTGTTTCTCTAGGGGCTCCCCACATTCACATGTGCCCGTTTTTTCTCTTGTGTGACTTCTCCAGACAGTGCCCCTCCATCCTCCTGCCTGGGAGGGAACAGGCCTGGCTGTCAGCTTTCTGGGAGCAGAGTTGGGGAAAGGGAGGAGGGATCCCGTTCTTTACCATGTAAGCCTATTTCCAGGAAGGTGTCACCTCTTACTTCCACTGTGCTGGGCGCCCCAAGTCCATACCCACGCTAGTTCTCCCTCTCCAGACTGCAACCCACCTGCTTTCTGGAGGAGAGAGGTGCCACCACCTGGCACAGGGACTGGAGGAAGGGCTACTGAACAAATATCCATTGCTGCGTAACAGAATTACCCTGAAAACGAATGTTTTAAATAAACTCCAGTTCTTACTTCTCACTGCTCATGGTTTTTGTAGGGTGAGATTTGACCTGGGCACAGGGGCGTATGTGCCTTTGCTGCCCGCTAACTGCGGCATCTGCTGACAGCTCCAGGGCTGGGGCCATCTTCTAGGACACTCACGTGTGACATCTTCGTGCGCCTGGCCTTCCTCAAAACATGCAGGCTGGCTCTCCTCCCAAGAGGACTTTACGACTTCTCACCAGGAGCCACGTGGTCCCTCTTTCACCCACTCTGTGCCCAGGTTCAAGGGGAAGAAGCACGGACCCTGGTCCTCAGCTGAGGCACATTCACGTTATGTTGTCAGAGAGCACGTGGGCTGGGCACTGGGGGATGCCGCACCTTTGGAAAGGCAGTCTGTCCCACTGGCCTTCTGGGGATTCGTATTCCTTGGTTCCCATTCCTTCTGGGGTTCAGCTATGTCCTGTGGCCTTTCTCCTGCAGGGAGCTGGCATTCATCCTGCTCAATCCAGTAAGTTACTTCTGCTTCTACTTTTTATCTTCCCAAATGTGTCTGGCATCATTGCCTCCCTTGCCCTTCTCCTGTGGGTTTATACCTTTTTCCGGTCCTTTAGTGAGGTTTTGGGAGGAAGGCACTATATGCACATGTTGCCAGTGCACATGTAACCCAGTTGGTTCGTTTATTCTATTTTTACTTATTTTTATTTTTCACTTTTTTCTTTCTTTATTAGTCTTGCTAAAGGTTTGTGAATTCTATTAACTTTTTTCCCCAAACAAACCCTTGGCTATATTGGGTTTTTAAAATTATATATTTATTAATTTATGATCTTTTTTCCTTACTCTAGTTTTTTTCTGCTTATTTTTATAACTTTTTAAGGTGGATGCTTACCTTTGATTTTTTTTTTTACCCTGCCTTTTTTTTCCCTAATATATTGATTTTAAGGCTATAGATTTCCCTCTGATTATTGCTTTAGCTGCATTGTGCTTAATGAGGAAACTTTTGAAACATTTCTAAATAAAAGCAGGATTAAGAAAGGAATGCCAAGACTACTTTTTAAAATTTTTTTTTAAATTGTAAAATGCACACAAAACAACTTATCATTTTAACCATTTTCAAGTGTATACTTCAGTGATATTGAATATATTCACTCTTTTTGTGCAACTGTATGATTTGTTTTTGACCCATGCATTATTTAGAAATGTTTTTAAGGGGGCAGGATAAATTAGGAGCATGGGATGAACAAACTACTGTATATATAACAGATACATAACAAGGATTTATTGTACAGCCTAGGGAGCTATATTCAATATTTTGTAACAACCTGTAATGGAAAAGAATCTGTATACACGTGTATATGTATACATGTATGTATAACTGAAATCACTTTGCTGTACGCCTGAAACTAACACAGTATTGTAAATCATCTATACTTCAGTTATAAAAATTTTTTTTTTAATTTCAAAACTAGAGATTTTATATTTGCAAACAGAGTAACCAACAAGGGAGTAATTTCCAAAATAGGCAAACAGCTGTTATAGCTCAATATCCAAAAAGAAAAGGAAAACCCAATCAAAAAATGGGCAGAATACCTAAACAGACATTTCTCCAAAGAAGACATACAGATGGCCAACAGGCACATGAAAAGATGCTCAATATTGCTAATTATTAGAGAAATGCAAATCAAAACTACAATGAGGTATCACCTCACACGGAACACTGGAGAGTGTAGAGAAAAAGGAACCCTCCTACACTGTTGGTGGGAATGTAAATTGATGCAGCCACTTTTAAGAACAGTATGGGGAGGTTCCTTAAAAAAATTAAAATTGTGTTACCATATGATCCAGCAATCCCACTCCTGGGCATATATCTGGAGAAAACTCTAATTTGAAAAGATACATGCACCCCAATGTTCATAGCAGCAATATTTACAACAGCCAAGACATGGAAGCAACCTAAATGTCCATTAATAGAGGACTGGATAAAGAAGTTGTGGTATATTTATACAATGGAATACTACTCAGCTACAAAAAAGAATAAAATAATGCCATTTGCAGCAACATGGATGGACCTAGAGATGATCATACTAAGTAAGACAGAGAAAGACAAATATCATATGATACCATACAATATCACTTATGTGGCATCTTAAAATATGACACAAATGAACTTATTTACAAACCAGAAATAGACTCACAAACATAGAAAGCAAACTTATGGTTTCCAAAGGGGGAAGGTGGGGAGGGATAAATTAGGAGTTTGGGATTAACATATACACACTACTATATATAAATTAGATAACCAACTGGGTCCTACTGTACAGCACAGGGAACTATCTTCAGTATCTTGTAATAAGCTATAATGGAAAAGAATCTGAAAAACAATAGATTTATATATATATCTATTAAAAATATATAACCGAATCACTGTGCTGTACACCTGAAACTAACATAGCATTGTAAATCAACTATAGTTAAAAAAACCAAAAATCAAAAAAACTGGAAATTTTAAAAAGTAATTTTTTGTTGTTGTATCTTGCTTTACACGATGGTCCGAGAATACATCCTATATGATTTTAACTTTGTAAATGTGTCAAGATTTGCGTTATGGCCTGGGATACGTCAATTCTTGTAAATGTTCCGCACGTGCTTGACAGCATCGTATATTCTGCAGTCGCTGGGCGCAGTGTTCTGTATATACCCATTGAGTCAAATACGTGAATTCTGTTGTTGAAATACTTTAAAAGATGAGTCTGTTCAACCAGACTTTCTGTGATGACGGACAGGTCCTCTGTCCCATCCAGCATGGTCGCCACTAGCTACATGCAGGTACTGAACACGTGAACTCTGATGAGTGTAACTGAGGGAACGGAATACTTATTTTTACTTAATTTTAGTTAATTTAAACTTATATTTATTAGCCACATGTGGTTAGTGGCTTTTGTATTGAGTAGCATAGTCCTAAATCAAGACTTAGTTTATTTTTGTCAGTTACTGAGGGGTAATATGATCTTCCACAGGAACTGGTGGTGAACACTGTTTTTGTTTGTCTGAAAATGTCTTTATTTGAAACTTCATTCTTCTGAGTAGGATTTTGGAAACACATACTTATGTACACTTAGCTTGTACCAGGCACTATTTCAAGAGGTTTATAAATATTTTATAGTGGTAAGTTCTGTTTCTTCTGTGTTTTCCGTCTTTTGTCTCCTGCTGCAGGTATTTTTGAGCTCTTGTATTTTCTTTGAGAACAGAGAGTAAACCCAGTTGCATCACTGACGGTCTTTCGGTGATGATCCTTATCTCAAGTCTTCTGGTCCTATCTTGTCTCCTTGTGGGCCTGGTCATCGTTTGCAGGACACTCAGTGACTGTGTTTGGGAAATTATCTGTAGGAATAATCTGAGGGCTAGGATCCCCAGAGAGGATTTTAGTTTCTTGGATTGGGTGCCTCTGAACACTACAGGGGTTTTTTGTTGTTGTTGTTTTCAAATTTTTGAGGGGGGAGGGGATTAGGTTTATTTAAAATTTTTTCTTTTTTTAACGGAGGCACTGGGGATTGAACCCAGGACCTCATACGTGCTAGGCACGCGCTCTACCACTGAGCTGTCCCCTCTCCTGACACTACTGTTTTTAACGTCCGCCCTTTTAATAATCCATAGTGAGGACTGTGGGCCCACTAACCCACTGTTACTGGCCTGGGTTCTCTGCTCCTCACTCTGCAGCCTGCTGTGACCTGGTCCTCCCACCCCGTGGTCCCCTGTCACCCGCGAGACAACTATCACTCGTATTCTAGATTAAGCTTCTCGAAAATATTAAAAGCTTGCTGATTTTAAAATGGGATAGACTGAAAATTATTATACTGACTTGGCTTCTGTACTTCTGTTTTAAGTGAAACTTGTGAATTGAGCTATAAGTGAAAAAGCTACTTTAATGAAGCATTATGAATTTTTCATCCCAAATATTTAAAGTAAATACATGCAAATCTACTTTTAAAGCATTCATCTTGTTTTATTTCCTTTTTGAAAAAGCACTGCCAGTGAAAGACATGAAAGAAAAACGGCTCAGGACGAAAGAGACTGTCAGATTACCCAGCAGTACCAAGCCTCGGCTGCGACCAAGTGCCTTACTTGCTAGAAGAAGTCGGAAAGCAGCCAAGAACCCTCAGAGATCATCAAGTAAAATAAGAGAAAACAAGCATCCATTTGCTCTTTACGGGTGGGGAGAGAAACAGACAGATACGGGAAGCCAGAAAACTCACAACGTCTGTGCTTCTGCCCCGGTGCACGAGGTGGGTTCCGGCAACCCGGCTTTTCTGCTCTCCTGGGGAGGGGGAGGGCTGGCCACGTTCCTGTCACTGGCTGGCATCTCCTGTGGTCACTGCGATGCTTTGAGACAGGGTAGGTCTTAGCGGGTGATAGAGTGAGTGGGCCGAGGACAGCCGAGAACTGGGCACCTGATTTGCAAACAGGATTCAGGACGTTCGCTGCCTGGAGGGAGGTCAAGGGGCTTTGCTGGGAGTTAGCTGGTACCTGGGGGGTGTACGGACACCGAGCCAGGGGGAGAAGCAGTGGGAGTTGGGGTTCTCAAGCTCCTGGGGGCTGGGAGGTGCAGCCCAGGCTGGAGGCTGCCGGTCTAGGTTTGCCCCCGGCCCTGAGAGGCCCTGGCTCCGCCAGCCGCGATAGCTGGTACTCACCGCTGGCCGCTTTGTTACTGCTGGTTAGATGGCATCTCCTGCAGTTCCCAGCATCTGTCTAGACTCCCCTTTCCTCTTCCGGCTGCATTAGGAGGGCTTCTGTTTCCCCTGCTCACCCTGCCCCTCCGAGCTCTGGTTCTCTGGCTCAGCCCCGGCCCCTCCCTGTGCCATGTCCCGCGTGCGGGGCCGCACAACAGTGACTGTGTTAGCGTGAACACTGTCACCACAGCCCAGAGACAAGAATGAATGAAAAGAAGCAGGAAGTGCAAACTGATTTCTGATCACATTTTTACCGAACAGACTTCTGAGCTGTAGCAGGTGGTGGTGTTTGGAGTGATGGCTGAGACAACGGAGCTGGCCTCTGGCAACGCCGTGGGATTAAGCTGTACAGGGTTCATTGAAGGTCTTAGGTGGGAAAAGCCCTTGAGGCTCACTTTAGTACTTTGCTGTAAAGCATTTGAATTTCTTCAGTGGAATACTTATCCATCCTTTGTGCTAAGCAGTTCCAGTAGTTTTCCAGGGCCAGTTTCTCAAGACACATGCAGATTAGTTGCTTACATCTTTTTTCATTTACATCTGAAATTTAGTCCAGTGGACATTTTCTGTTGCTTAGTGTCTTTACGGCTGACATTTGGGTAAGACAGAAGCCAGGGGGAGTGGCTTTTCTGGAGAAGCTTTTATGCACAGAAGTCGTGACAACAGTGAGGCCGGCTTGCCTCTGCCCTGCTCCAGGTGACCAGCAGGAAGCTCCGTTGTGAATGTTGTGAAAATTAGTGCAAAAGCCACTTGAGTTGACTGTACTTTTATTCTGACTCCACTCAGATTCACGAATCAGCATTGCGAGCCAGGAACAGGAGGCAGGTGGAGAAAAGGAGACTGGTGGCTCAGAGGCAGGGCGCTCACTCTGCAGACGTGGAGAAAGCCAGAAGGGTACCGCCGCCCTCCCCGGACAACCCGTGGATGACAGAGTATATGAGATGCTACTCGGCGAGGGCTTAAAGGAAGAGAGCAGCAGCTGCTCCGACAGCCTCTTTTCAACAGTGCAAATGAAAAGAAGGCAAAATAAAACAAAACAAAGGAAACTGGACACAGGTTCAAGAAACCAGCTGATTATGCAGGGTTCTCCCTAGGGAGTTTCCAGAAGATTGTTCCATTGTGATGAATCCTGGTCATCTACCTCGGCAGCAGAGTGACAGCTGAAGCCATAGACGTTTGGTTATATACAAAGGGAATTCCCTAAATCTTTGATATTCTTGTAAGGGTCTTGTTTTAAAGCATCTTAATCTTTTAAGATACACCAAATGCCTTTAAATGGCTTAGAGATGCTTCACACGCAGTGTTCTTTCCTACGTTTATTTTCATCCTGTTCTAGGTAACTTCTCAGATTCCGTGGCTGGTTAAGATCGTTCCGGCTTGCAGCGTAAGACTCATTTTCCTTATGTGTAGTTTTCTTTGTGAAAGATTATCAAGTTAAAAGTGAGTTTCAGCACTAACACTGCTTCCACGTACAGTCAAACTAGAACCTCGGTCGCTCCTAGAAAATCAAACTTTCTGTATTTCAGTTCAGCATCACTTCACGCAGCCTGTGATGTCTAAGAGTTCTCCGGGCTGGTCGAAGATCCTCTTTCCTCTTTAAATGATCACTTAGGCCGTGAGTAGTAGTTTAATATTTCAGGTGCATCCCAGTAGGCGAAGTGCCGGCACAGTGTGTTTAGAACACACCCTGGGGCGTCAGTCACTTGCCGCGCGCTGGCCTTTTGACACACACCCGCTCTGGACTTTCGCCTCTTCTCTAAGAGCTTGGCAATGACATTTAGAACTGATAATCTGAAGTTCCATTTAATACATGGAGATTGTCTTGCTCACTGGGGATGGAGGACGAGCATGAAGACACCCCTTATAGAGGTGGACCACCCCTGCTTTGTCTGCATTTTCCTCTGTAGAGCGCACTTGTGACACAGCCTTGATTGATGGACATTGTCCAGACTTCCGGTTGAAATATGTTTCTCCTAGCTTCCTAGCCAGTCGATCTTGGGTAGAGCTTCGTGTGAGAGGATGGTGGTGTGGGAACAGGCACAGATGTAAGTATGTAAATAACGTGCTCCTTCTCGTTCAGACATTTGCTTTTGAGGTAAAAAGTGGTTTTGCAAAACGCTGGTTTCCATCCAGCAGAGGGAGGGATCCAGAGGAAGGGTGAGTGCTAAACTCCTTACAGAGGAGAAGAAAGGTATTTTGCCAACTTAGCACGTGGAGATGTGGGAATGAAGCACGTGGAGACGTGTGCGTGAAACCCTGGTGGTCACTGTGAGACTGAGCACTTCCTTGGTGTTTTTACTCTGGGTCTTTGAAGTTTGATGGTCGATTTTTGGAACACATGTTTTTGTTCCTCATTAAACCTTCACACAGTATCATCTTACACAACTGTATTAAAGCTTTGTGGAGTCATACTGAAGAATCATGAACTTTTTTTTAACTTTAAAAATATTTGCATTGTTTTGAAGTGACTATGTAGAGAGCTCTCCTAGTCACTGAGATGTATATTTAATAAGAGGAAGTTTTATATGTTGTCCCAAACAAACTTGCTAGTAATTCTGGTGAATTTTGCTGTTATTATGGTCCTTAAACGTTACAGGTACTTACCGATGAAACCACCCTGGCGTTGTGATGGTGCAGCTGACTGTGGAAACTGTTCCTTTAAAACCGCCTCCTGCATGTTCAGTTTTAACCACCCGCCTCCAGTGTTTGCAGCGTTGCATCTGACAATCTAAGAGAAGACAGCCCTGCGGAGTAGCTCAGGCCCCACACTGACGGGCTGCCTTAGGAAGCCAGCTCCCTCTAGACTTTGAATGAGCTAGACTCACTCTCCTTTGGACAAGAGACTCGTATTTAATGTGCTTTACTACTGCGAACTCTAGGCAGAGATCTGGGAGAAGCTAGCAGGCAATATTGGCCAGTTTTTTCCCTTTTTAAGTAGAGGACAGATGAACAAGATTTACAAAGCACCTTTAATGTGCATGAGCAATGAATGAATCACTGTGAATTAGCTGAGTCCCCCTCCTATGTCCAAGTCATTAGTTAGGGTTTCTTTCCTTTGTTTCCCTTTGGGGGTAAAAATTACCTCTTGAGCCCACAGAATTTTTTTGTTTTAACAATTTGATGTCCTCCTTTTTCCTTCTCATTCTGGGAACTAATGTGGTCGTGATCATGCTCCCATTTCTTGGGACAACTTACGAGACAGCAAACTAGTTTAAAGCTACCTTTCATGTTGAAAAATTGGAAACTGAAGATCCAGTGATATTTAAAATATAGAATTAAAAAATCGCTACATGAGACTCTCTTAAAAATTTTGGTTGTAAGTTCTTAAGTAAAACAATATGCCAAAAACATGCTTTCTGTGTTACATTATTAAAAGCAGCAGTAGCATACTGAGTAACATGTAGCGCTCTGCTAGTCCCAGGTGAAGGACAGTAAGTAGGAATCTGTTGTTTTTCTTTTAAAATCTAACAGACTGCTCTTACTTAGAAGGTGTAAAAATCCGGGTCACATCTGGTTCTGTGTACTCCCTCACTGCTGTAAAATTTCTAAGCATATACTTGTGTATATATACACACACACACATACACACACACATTCTTAAAGTTTGGTAAAAAAAAAAAAAGGATATAGGTTGTCTTAATTGCCCACAATGTAGTGAGCACACATTTATGGCTCTTATGTAATAGCTTTGTCATCGTTGCATCAAAGAGAAATTACTAGTGACTTGAAAGGTGTGTCTGCGGGGTCAAACTCAGCTAACTGAATTGCATGGAAGAAGGGTGAACATACTAGGTCATTGAAGTGTTCAGATATTACTGGCGGAGGAGAGGGGCCAACCATGTGTTAGGAGTAAAAGGCAGCTTTTCTTGGCTTCAGTGAAAAACAGTTTGGTGGATAGTTTTACATTTCACTGGACTAGGTAAAAAAAAACAAAAACAACTGGTGCTAATATTTACGTGGTCTGATTGTGTAGTTGGCTTGGTATCAAACTGCCAATGCTTGACCCGTAAGGTCCTTACAATAGTCTTGTGATCAGTTACATAATATTTAAAAAGTGACCCAGAGTGTGGCCCGGTCTTCTCCAAATGCTTGCACTTGACATGGATGTTTGTACGATAGCATGAATGGGAGGCTGCCCAGTGTGAGTGTGAGCTTAGTAGCACATCCTGTGCGAGGGGCTCTGCCTAGATTTCTGACCCAGATTTGCTCCCTTCAAGCCGGCTAGAATGAGATCGGGGAAGAGTTGTAGCTTTAGTATGTATTTCCATTTTGAAAGTCGGGACGCCTGAAGGAAGACAGGACAGGTCTCTTCTTGGATTTCTTTTGTAACGAGCAGCACTGTACTTAGGGCCGGTCTGCCCGTGTCGTACGTTTATTTTGACCGTTCATTCACTCTCACATTCTGAAGGAACGAGGGCTGGGCTCTTGTAACCACAAAGCTCAGGCAGTGGAAATTCGGTGTTGTATTTTCTTAAAACTATGTATTGCTTTTAACTTATGTTTAATATTGCAGTTACTTGGTGAAAAAAATGTGAATAAAGTTCATTAATATTACGGGCTGAAACTTCTGTTTTGTGGGAAATAATTCTGATTAGTACATCAGCGGTTGAAGAAAATGGGTGATCGCATTGACTGTGGAGTGGATTTTACACTAGATGAACATTTAACAAAATGCATTAGGTACACCCAGGGAAAGACACCTTCCGTGTATACGCTTTGAGTTAGCTCCACGTTGCTCCCACTCACTCCCTCACTCTTCCCCTCACTCCTTACTGTTTTGAAAATTACCACAGTAGTAGTGCGCGGTTAAAATAACTCAGAAGTATAGGGTAAAAAGTGGAAGTTCCTTTCAATACCACTCCCTCACCAAAATTCTGTACCCCTTCTTAGAGGACACTGGTGTTAAGTTTGGCGTGTAAACTTCCAGACCTTTTTTCTAGGCACTTATCTGTGGAGGTACATATATACTGTTTTATCCCCCACAGATGTGAAATAACGCTGTACGCTTCTGTACGTTTTTTTGTTTAGTAGCTAAGGGAAGATTTGGGTTCTGGGTAAGATGGGGTTAACACACACCCTCCTTTTCTCACCAAACTATAAAATCTGGACAGGATGAATGGCACAGCTATTCAAGGGCTCCAAGAATTAAAGAGCAACATGCAGGCTGGGGAGGAACACCAGAATTCTAAGGACCACTGAAGTGGTGTTTACCAGTTTTAAATTCCTCTCTCAGCCTTAACACAAAATAGTTCCCCTAAAAACCATCTCTGTAACCTATGTACCAATAAAGACTTTCTTTTTCCTCACATAAAACAAACAAGTGAACACAGTGGTGCAGAGATCGTGGAAAAAGCCTGGCTTGACAAACACGAAAGGAACAGATAAAGCTCAGAGCACGTGGGGGAGACGCCATCTATCTCTTCCCTCTCCTTTTCTCCACTTTTCATGTAGGAGCCCCCAGGGACTCCCCAGGCTGCAGGTGGGAGCCTGCAGGAGCCTGGAGTCTGAGGGAGGGGACCTCCTCTCCATTTGGCAGTGCTGGGGCGCCTCACTGGGTAGAGTCAAGAGCACACTGAAGATGACAAAAGATACAGACCAACACAAATCATCCGGCCCAAACAGCAGGAAAAAGGACTGGAAAAAGTTTCTGGGCTGTGTCATAGGAGTCATAGAAGGATGAGAGACAGTGTAGTGCTTTAAAACATCTGCAGAAACAATGGCTAAAAACCTCCCAAGCTGAGTGAACCTGAAACAGGGTAAATCCAAAGAAATCCAAGCCCAGATACATAACTTCAGAAACTGTTGAAAACTAAAAGACATCTTGAAAGTAGCCAGAGAAAAATGAAAGATTACCTACTGGGGAGCAACAATTTAAATGCCAGTACGTGTTTTCATCCGAAATTATGGAGCCAGAAGGAAATGGCACATTTCTTAAAGGGCTGAAAGAAAACAGCTGTCAACTCAGAATTCTATACCCAGCACAATATCCCTCAAGAATGAGGGCAAAACAAAGACATTCTCAGATGAAGAGAATTGACAGCCAGGAGATCTGCTTTTAAAGAAAGGGTGCGCCTCAGGCAGAAGAGAAGTGGTACCAAAGGGAAACTGGGAACTCTGAATGAAAACAACAGTTCTGGTATTTGGTTTTTTGTCCTCGGTTCCTGAAACAGCTCCAGAATCATAAAGGTGAAAGGAGTGGCTTGTTATTCATAACAAGCCCCTTTCAGACACACCTTTTGAAGTGACTCTGGAAAGCCACTAAGAGTGGGGCTGGTTGTCAGGGAAGCCACCTGGGATGAGAGGGATGGAAGTTTCAGTCCCACCTGGGCAGGAAGAGAGGGTCTGGGGACTGAGTAAATCATCACTGGCCAGTGACCTAGTCACTGGTGCTTATGTGAAGAAGGCTCCACGAAAACCCAAGCAGATGGGGCTCATAGAGTTTCCACGTTCGTGAACAGGTGGAGATGTGCGCAGAGCGGTGTGCCCGCAGAGCTTGGAAACTGCGTTCTTTCCCCATTCCTTGCCCTATACTTCTCTTCCACGTGGCTCTTCTTGAGATACATCCTCTACAATAAAGCAGTCATCTAAGTGCAAGTAAACTGTTTTTCTGATTTCTGTGAGCTGCTCTAGCAAATTAATCAAACCCAAGTTGGAGGGTCCCAGGAACCTCCTATTTACAGCTGGTTAGTCAAACCCAAGTTGGAGGGTCCCAGGAACCTCCAATTTACAGCTGGTTAGTCAGAAGCACAGGTAACATCCTGGACCTGTGATCGGCATCTGAAGTAGGGCAGAGGGCAGTCTTGTGGCGCTGAGCCCTTAACCCACACGACCCGACATTATCTCCAGGTAGGCAGTGTCAGAATTGAATTGAACTGTAGGATGCGCAGCTGGTGTCAAAGAATTACTAGATGTGTGGAAAGCCTGCGCTCATCTGGGGTCAGAGGTGGAGTAGTGCAGTAGTGGAGTGTCGAGAGTAGAGGAGACTCACGTGGGGGTGGGCTTTTCCTTGGAACCTAACAACAGAGTTTCCAAATAGACAAGCATCTGTGCTAAGAGTGGTTGAGCGTGAGCATGTGAATGTTCGTAAAACCTGGCAGACCCCTATAGGAAGTGTGGCAGGCGTCAACTCTACAAAATGACAGAATGCAAGATGAACAAGGGTTCTCTGTAGGCACAGGGAAAGCAGCACTATGACAGCAAACAGTGGCCGTGCTGGGAAGATTAAGCTGATCTTCAAGGAAAAGGCTAAAACTGCCAAGAAGATTGTCCTCAGGCAGAGTATTTGAAGGAACATCTGACATCTGAAGGGAGAACTAGACAAATTTACAATTACAGTTGGAGACTTCAACACTCCTTCCTATCAGTCACAGAACCAGTAGACAAGAATTGGTGACGATATAGAAGAGCTAAACGACATCATTAATCAAATCACTGTAACTGATATTTATAGAACACTACCCAACAAAAGCAGAACACGGAGTTTTCAAGTGCCCATGGAACATTCATCAAGACAGTTCATATCCTGGTTATTAAAATAAGCTTAAATTTAAAATCATACAAAGTATTTTTCTGACTATAATAGAATTAAACCAGAAATCAGTAAAGACAGGAAAATCTCAAATCCATTGGAAATTAAACAACATTCTCATAAATAATCCACCAAAAAGAAGGTCTCGAGAAATTTGAAGATACTTTCAATGGAAGAAAAATGAAACTGCAACACATTGAAATTGGTGGGCACAGTTAGAGCAGTGCTTGGGCAGAATTTATAGCATTGAGAGCTTATATTAGGAAAGGAAATCGCAGATCAATAATCTAAGTTTCCAGCTTAAGAAACTAGAAGAGAACGAGCAAAACGAACCCACATCTTAAGAGAATGAAGGAAAAAGCAGAAATCAATGAAATTAAAAACAAACAAAAAGAAGCCAAAAGCTGTTTCTTTGAAAGGATCAGTAAAATAGATAAACCTCTAGCAAGTCTGACATAAAAGAACAAGCCTCACATTAGCAATGTCAGGAAGGAAATGTGGTTCTCTGAGTCTGCACTTCACGATTAGTGAGGGTAGCATCTTTTTCATGTTCATCAGTCATCTATCTCTTTGATGAATGGCTGTGTATGTTCTTCACCAGGAACACACCCTTGACTTGGCAATTTCACTCCTGAGCATCTGCCAGTGCACCCACATGGGCAGACGTCCTGGCTGAGGGAGTTCACGACAGCGGAGCATCTCTGGCAGACGGGGCAGGGCGGGGGCATTCGCACGTTGCCCCCATCAGGAGCTACCTACAGGGGTGGAATGAGGAAAGGAAAGTGCAGGGCGGTCCTGAGCATCTGGAAGACGCGGTGGAAGCTGTCTGCTCATGTCTGCACAGGGTTCAGGAAGCAGTCTGGCTGCCTGTGGGAAGGGGACACAAGGGATCTGGGATGGGATCCCTGCTGCCTGGGATCTTGCTGTGTGTGTGGCTTCAGTTTCAACCTAAAATGCTGGCTCTGTTGACCGTGACAGGTAGTCTGAACCGGTTAAGGTGACTATTTGTGAAAACTAACATCCCCATTAATCCATCCTTTATTGTTTTTATGACTTAGGTGTTGACTAGGACCCAGCCAAGATGACTGTTTCTCTTTCACTTGAGGGTTTCGGCAGAACTAGGGGATTCTCCTGGCTCTGTGTTGCCTTCTGGTCTTTGGGAGGAGCCCCGGGGGTCGGGACTAAATGGCTGCTTCCTGCCAAGAGCCCCCCTTACACAGCTCATCTTGTTGGGGCCTCTGGTGGCTCCCAACACCGCCTGCTGTGACATCTTCTGTGGGACTAGACTGGTCCTTGTGCCCAGCTGAGTCCTCTGCTGCGCAACGTCACCCGTGAGAACACCTCCAACAACCATCTTGACGAAACATCCCTGAGGACAGACACCAGACGTGTCCTCAAGTGGAGGCTGCTCCCTGTAGCCCAAATCATACCTACAATTGGTAAAAATCTGAAGTTACAGGCTAGTGTTTAAAGCCAACATTGCTCCGGGAAATAAAAAGCGGAAAACAGGATGGCCAGAGTAGAATAACCTGATGGTTACAGATCAAGTAAAAAAAAAAAAAAATTCCTGAGTACGTAATGAAATTTTTCTTTTATTCTTGCTCAAGGACTAAGTTAAATAAACAGAGCAGAACAGGTGACGGCCAGTCTGGGTGGAGGGTTTATTGGCGGACAGCACAGGGACGTTGCCGCAGTGGATGCGTTCCTTGGACATCAGGGTCAGGGAGGGACAGGTAAGGCAGGGACCGCCCTCCCCGCAGGGCGAGGGCCCTGGCCACTAGCACAGACCCACGGGCACACTCCTCCCTTCACGAGGGAAATAGTTGACTCACACGCAACCTCAGGACAGCTTTAACCACGAAGACAAGAAGGTTTCTGACAACAGCTCTGAAAAGCAGTTGGCACGCATTTGCAGGTTTGCATGTTTAATTTAGAATATTTTCAGTTTCCGGAAGGCAGGCACAAAAAAGCAAGTTATCAAACTTGCAAGTTTTTTTTTTAATCAAAACATGGTTTCACAGTGATGAAATCAACTTATGTCTCACCTCTAACAATTTAACACTAAAAGTATTTTTACATGTGGAAAGTACTCTCACCAGTTAGAACTCTGTATAGTTCTTGAAATTCCAATCAACATATGTGTTTAAAATTTCCATAACTTTTGGGAAAAAATAAAAGGATTCCAGCCAACAGGAATCCCAGTGCCTTGGCTGGTCGCGGTGCACCAGTGGACCCCCCAGGGCCACACCCAGGCCTGGGCTGCTTCCTGGAGGTGGCAGCCCCAGCCCCCCGCACGCAGGGCCCCTGGGTTGTGAGACGGGCCTAATCCGCTTTGCACCACTGCCGAGGGTCGTTTTGAAGGTTAAAGGAGATGTTAAATGTAAGAACACTACTAAGTTGAAAAAACTGCGATGCCCCTTCAAGGTTTTATTACGGACATTTCAAATGACAGTATTAAAAACGAGGAGTCTGTGAAACTAAAAATCCTCCAGTAATTTCTCAATAAACTGTTTTTTAAAGAAAAAGAAAAGTGGGCTTGAAATCCTATGCTTTGATCACAGACACAGTGAACAATGACAGAAGCCCCAGGGCACCGGATTCCTCCAAATGCAAAGGATAGTTCTCAAGGCTCAGATGGTGTGAAAATTCAGGCAAAAAACATGTGTGAACAACTGAAATAGAATACAGAATTTAAAAGCTTCAGGTAAAATCATTGCATCTTAAAAGTAGAGCAGGAAAACAAGTATTTGCCATTTCTCTACTACGGCTTTGAAAAGGCAGCAGTTACTGGGTTTTCAGAGCACTGGCTTCTGTTTCAGCACGGGGACTTGTCAACTGTAACGGAGTGTGTGTAGTTAACTGGATTGAGAGATTCAACACATTTCACCCCAAGCATCTAGGACCCATCCTGCAGTTCCTGGACAGCTGGGCATGCCTAGGCTTGAAAGCAGAGATTTATCGACAAACACATCCGCAGTTTCTTCCCACAACCTTAAGCCTAAAGCTCCATCCTTACAGCGACAGGTCGGTGCAGACAGGGAACACAGCAGTCTGGACACCTGCTTGTCCGTGGTTGTACCACGAGGTGTCAGGAAGCCAACTGAGAGGGCAGAGACGTGTTCCCAAGAAATGCTAATCCAAACAGCAAATTCTGTGACCAAAATAGTAAAGCTCTTAACCCTAGAATGTAAAACAAGACCACTGGGTAACTGTGCGCTGAAGCCAAGAGTCACAAAGGCAGAAGCTGCTCTAGCAGTTAAGATTTCAGACAGTTTTGTTACATGTCTTGTAGAAGACAGTTTTGGATTGGTGCTTGGATGTCCAAATGTCTCCCCAGGTTTGGGAAGTTTTTAGCCATTATTTCTTTAAATAAACTTCCTGCCCTCCCTCCGTCTCGTCTCCTGGTATTCCAGTGATGATTCCAGCTCTGTAGGCTTTTCATTCCTTTTCATTCTTTTTTCTGGTTGCTTCTATGTCTGGATAATTTCAAATGATCTGTCTTCAAGCTCACCAACTCTTCCCCTGCTCGATCCTGTCTGTTGTTGAAGCTCTGCCTAAATTCTTCGGTTCAATCATTACATTCTTCAGCTCCAGAATTTGTCTGGTTCTTTTTTGTTTTCTCTTTGTTGAACTTTTTATTTTGTTCTTATGGTATTGTTCTCCTGGTTTTGTTAAATTGTTCTGTGTTCTCTTGTAGCTCTCTGAGTATTTTTAAAACAATTATTTTGAATTCTTTGTTGGGCAACTCATGAACCTCTGTTTCTTTGGAGAGAGTTACTGGAAGTTTACTGTGTTCCTTTGGTGGTGTCATGGTTCCCTGATTCTTTGTGATTCCTGAAGCCTTGCATAGGTGTCTGTGCATTAGAAGCAGCAGTCACCTCTTCCAGACTTTATGGACTGCCTTTGGCAAGCAAAGACTCCAGCCTTAGGTGGGGGCATGCGGGGGCATGCTGGAGCATGCTGTGACCCAGGCCTGGTGGTGCTGGGTACCAAGAGCAGGGGCATGTGGTGGTCTGGGGTGGGAGGGATGACGTGTCATTGGCTCAGGCTGCTGAGGCTCACAGTATCAACTGTGTGGTTCTTGGCAAGCACTGTGGGGGGGTCTCCAGTGGCTGCAAGAGCTGGTGGGCTCCTTGGTGGCACCTCCAGGTCCAGTGGCTGGAGACCAGGGCAGGAAGCAGTGATGGCCAGCGCCGGTGATGTGCACACAATCGGCTGTGGAGGCCAGCTGCAGATGCCTGTGTCGTGGCTGTGGCTAGCTGCAGACAGGCACAGTGGTGGGGGACAGGGCCAGCAGCAGGGGCCTCAGCCACGCGTGGCTCACAGTGGCTGGGGGGCCCTGGCTGTTGGTGCGCTCTCCCAGGGCTGCAGAATCTCCCCACAGGCTTGTACACAGCAGTGGAGGCTGGTGACGGGGATTGGTCTGGGTGCACAGCTGGGGGGCTGGCTACAACTGAGCCCAGTGGGGGCCTTGGCTTCAGCGTGCACTCCCATGGCCTTGAGGAGCCAGGCTGGTAGCCTGCAATTACACAGCTGGAAGGGGCTGGCCACACGTGTACACATAGTGGGGGGGTCAGCCGTGGGGGCCCAGGCTGGCATATTGCAGTGTGTGGCTGCAGAGGCCTGGGCAGGCTGCCAGTGCAGATCCGGGGCTCTGGTGAGGACAGGGGGAGGGTGGGAGGGACTCAGGCATCTGGAGCCTGCGAATGGGAATACCGGGGGGAGGGGGAGGGAAAACTAGTGAAAGCTGCTGGGCTCCTTGGCAGAGCCCCGTCCCTTCTTCCTTGTTCCCAGCTTGTTGTCAGCTTTGCTGGTCTCCAGCTGGGGTGAAACTGAAGCAGGTCCTCGGCGCAGAGCCCTGCAAGGCTGGGGGAGCTGGTCACTCATCCCCTTCTCCCTTTCCAATTTCTTTTAGTGGGGGAGTTCCCTCTTGGTGCTGAGCAGTGCCAGCCCAGGGGATGGGATGATGCAGGCAGCACGAAGCTGTTCCTGCTTCCCTTTCTGTGTGACCACTCTCAGATTTCTGGTCCACTGTGCTGCTGAAGTGTCCTAAGTGGGCTCCTGAGCTCTCCCAGAGATGTGTCTCTTTGCGGATACCCTGTCGATCTTTGTTGAGGGGGATGAAGGTTGGTGTCTTCCACCTTGCCATCTTGGGGATGTTGCTTGAAAATGGGCTCTTGGAGTTAGGAAAGGAAAGGACTAAGCAAGACCATATGACCACCCTCTGGGAGATTTTGCAAAACAGGCATCTTGCAGTGGACAGGCTTGATCTCCAGGTACTTTAGAAAGACCTGGGGACACAACTGACTCCGATCGTCTGTCCTTCCCACAAGCCCTGGAGTCCTTTCCATGTGTCAGGCACTGGGCAATCAGATGGCAGCCCTTCCCTACAGGGAAGTCTTAGCCCAGGACAGAAGACAAATAAAGACAATATATAGATCAATGTGATCAGAACCAAAAGAAAGGTTAGGACAGCACGTGACTGGAGGGCTGTGTGTCTGTGTATGTCAGGGTGGGAGGGGGTCACTGAAGGCTCCCAGTGGACAGGTTTTATGCTGCGCCCTACAGGATGAGGGGCTGCAGCCTGGCAGACTTAGAGAGCCGGGAGGGTGCGTGGCAGGTGAGGGAAACAAAACAGTCCATGCAAAGTCTCAGAAGCTATGAGATAGCAAGGGGCATTCAGAGAAACACGAGAGTGACTGGTAAAAGCACCATTTTCCTCAGGAACTAGACACAGCATGAGGGCACGTGACACTAGCTTGTGGCCAGAGAAACCAACAGAATGACCCTTCTGGAAAGGAACGTGATGTGGCGGACTTACCCTGAATTAATCACAACATTCCCTATTCAGTGTAAGCGGATTTAAGGGCTCCCCACCCAACACACAGAAACTAGCATTTTACTCTCACACAGAGGTAGCTGGTCCTTAAATACGTGGTGAACCTAATGGTCTCTATGGTATTTTGGACTATCAAATACTCGGAAATTTAGTGTTTGTTTCTTTAAAATGCTAGTTTCCTTTAAAATGAAATTTACACCAGACATCAAGACGTTAGAGAAAGGTGCTGTCAGAGCACAGGCTTATCTCCTTTCCAGGCCCTTCCCACAGGTCCAGGAGCACATGCTGAGACTACTGCAGGCTGAGCCCGCCTCACACTCGGTTGGTGTTCGGTTGGCCTAAGTTCCGGAGGTGCGCGGGTCAAAGTTAAATACGTTCTTCATACAGGCATGTTGAGATCATTGAAAGCGAGTGCGCCCATGTTACCGCACCGGTGGGGGTGACACTGAGCACACCTAGCCGTCAGTGGGACACTGGCTGTGGGTCGCAGGCTGGCTGCCCTGGTGTCCCTGCTGCAGGTACCACTGTCCCCTGCGCCAGGGGACAGAACTTCTGGTACAGTTAGCCACATACTGGGAAATCATTTTTCATAATACTGTATGAGAGCTGTGCATTTTTCTTTTTCTTTTTTTTTTTTGATGGAGGTACTGGGGACTGAACCCAGGACTTCGTGCATGCTAAGCATGCGCTCTACCACTTGAGCTACACCCTCCCCCTGCGTTTTGTTTTTTCAGTACATGCCAGAAAAACTTTATATAATTGCAAGAACAACAACAAAAAAGAACATTCTTGGCTCGTAATAATATCTTTTAAGAAGTTCCCAATGGTATGTTGATTATATAAAATTAAAAAAATATATTCTTGTCAGAGATGCACACTGAACTATTTTTGGGTGAAATGACAGATGTTTTGGATGCTTTCAAATACTACAGCATAATACAAGTGGAGTAAAGGCAGATTAAAACAAGATTGGCACACCGTAGACATTGTGGACGCTAACTGATACAGGGGTTCTGTGTGTTCTTTTCTCCATACTTGTGTATGTTTGAAAACTCCATACTAAAAAAAAAAAAGAAAAGAATTTCAATGCTTTTTTAAAAGAAAAAACAAAGTTTCCCTGATCACATTACTTTCTGGCATTAAGCAGTGTTTTCCAACCTTAGAGGGCGATGGCTGCCCACTCAGTCACTCCTCTTCCTGATCTGGCAACTTGAGTGTTCCTAGATAAATAGCTCTCTCTAAAATTCTAAAAACAACTCCTTCAAGTTAATACAATCAGGCTGTAACCAAGCAACAACTGGGACAAACTCAGACCGTATACATGTGAATAGGTAGGTTGATTAGTAAGAGAAATCACTTTATAACCAGAGCAAAACCATTATTTAAAATTCACAGGTGTTTTAAAGCCCCTCCAATTTTCCCCTCCAGAAAAAGGAAGAAGAGCACAAATTTGACAGAAAATGAAGAACCATGTGCTGTGTCACAGTATGACTTACAAACCATTTGAGTCACTAAATTAAGCATCAGATTCTTCACTCTGAAAAATGTTGATCTGCTAGGAGTCAATGTTCTTAAAAGATTTCAGAACCTCTTACATAAGTCACAAGTAATGTGTTTCCAATAAAACCATTATAGTTTCCCAAATTGTGATGTTTTTCTTTTCACTTAAACGCTGGACTGTGAAAGAATAAATTGCCACCTCAAGTCTAGATGCAGTCTAGAATCTCTTTTTAGGAAGACTGAAAAATGCTCTTCTAGAAATGCAAGTTAAGAGCATCCTGAAAACGTACTAAGCTGTGGGAAATGGACACAGAGCATTTGCTACGAGATGTATCTGGTCTCTGTCTCTGGCGCCTGCACAAAGCTCCTAACAACCTTGGAATTTCCTTGAGTGATGATTTCCTCTTAAGCAGAACTTATACTAATCAGCTGATTTCTGGAAAGCCTCCAGGTGTGAGAAAGGTCAAAGAATTAGAGGGTGGGAACTGACCTCAGGGGAGAAGATTAAGCTCTAGGAAAATTCTTCAACAGCAAGATGTGACGAGCTTCTGAGCTTCTGGGTTGGTAAAGAGGAACACGTCGTGTGCTGGGAGGGTGGCGCATCCCCAGTTCCATGGGGACAGAAGCTCCTGTGCTCAGGACCCTTCCAGACCTGGCCCTTTGTATCTCTTCATCTGGCTGTTCATTTGTACCCTTTAACATCCTTCGTAATAAGCCAGTGATCTCATAAGTAAATTGTTTCTCTTTGTTCTGTGAGCTGCTCTAGCAAGTGAATTGAACCCAGGTAGGGGCTCATGAAAATGTCTGATCTACAGCTGGTTGGTCAGAAGCACAGGTGACAACCTGGACTCGTGATTGGCACCTGAAATGTGTGTGTCTGGTGGTGGGGGTGGGGGTGGAGGGGGTGCAGATTTAGCCCGTAACCTGCGGGAGCTGATGCCATCTCCAGGTAGATTGTGTCAGAAGAGGACCGCAGAACACCCATCTGGTGTCTGAAGAATCAGAGCCAGGTTGGCGGTGGTGGAAAGCACCCCAGGGACCAATACCACGTGATGTCCCCTCTTCCATTTTCCCTGAAGGCCTTGATAAGAACCACCACGGCTTGGTTCTCTAGCAACTTTTATTGGTCAAGGGGTATGGAATTATATGCAGTACCTGTGGTTTCATTAACAGGCTCGTTATAAACCAACTTAACATTTATCTTATTTGAAACTTGTTTGCTTTTGAATAAACTGATGTGGTCGACTGGGCATGCTCCTAACCCATGCAAAAAGTTGTTTGAAACTGAGCGGCTTGCAGACCTACTGCCAATGAGACACCGAATGAAATGTTCTCCCAGTGAGGTCCAAGGAGTAGTTCGGTCTGAGAACCTGCTTCATATTCTAACTTCTCCAAATCCAATATTCAAGACAGAAGAAAAGCAAAATTAAAATACCTAACAGGACAACATTCTGATGCTTTTATCCAGTCACTTCCCGGAGTCTACGTGCCGCTGCGCTCTGTTGATTAAAGTAACAAATTAAAAAGCAACAGGCAGCTTCTAATGAAAAGGTAATGGAATTTATGCAGTTAAGAAGTCACAGTGGAAGAACATATAAAAGGTGAAGAATGCTTTCTTTAACCTTTCAGCTTTAAATAGTACTGTATTTTAACTTTAAAGAAAAGTGCTATTACATATTTTTTGCATTAACATTTTAAGACATTAGAACAAGTCTTTGTAATACAATATATATTAGACTTCAATATACCTCATGTGAATTAAAAACAGGTCGACTTGGTAACTGTAGTAAGGCATTTAAGTACTCAGCAACAGCTATACAGAATTCCTCAGTGGCATCCCTTTGATATTAACTTGATTTAGTGGGTTTCCTTAAAATGAACACAAAACGATAAAAGACTGAAAAAGAGGCAGTGATGCTCTAATACTGGATCCCAGAAAAAGCACAGTGGCCAACAGCGTGTTTTCTGACAGGGAGACCATACAGCTCAGCAAGCTGGGAACAGGCCAGCAGCTCCCAGTGGCGTGGTTTATCTACTGCATTTACCAGCCACTGAGAGTAGCGTCGGCTGCCTCGTAAGCTTGGTTAAAGGTACCGAGTCCTCGCTGCTGATCACGGTGCCTAAGACAGAGCGGGTACCCAGCTGGACTTACTGAACTGATCTGGATGAAGATGCCTTAAAATCAGGAGCATGTAAGGCTCATGGGAAAACTCCATGCTTCATTTTATTTCAGCCTGTGAGTAACTACCGATCTAATATTTCAAGTGTAGCTCACGTAAACGCCTTGTGGACTGTGGTCAACGGAATTAGCTAAGCACTGCACTGGCCACCAATTGCCAGTTTCTGAGTATCAGGTTACAAATAGAACCAACTGTGCAATATAATCGACTTGATGATCGAAGCACACCTCACAGTTAACAGATTTTAGTTCATATGATTAAAAAAAATAAAATATTAGATTGCATCAATGCAACTTTTTATCATATCATACATCAGAAACCATGCTGTGGAGACGTACTGGACTAGCATATATACAGTACAGAGCCAGGAGTCAAACCAAAGGTGGAAGGGAGAATACAGAACGGAACATTTTTACATACATGTACACACTTAATGGTCTTGTCCAGTGACCTGGATTTATTATACGGTTTGCTGTACCACATCTACTAGCTTGCATAACACCCCAAATGATTTTTTTCGCACAAAGATCTACTTCTGTATAAAGTAGAAAAAGATGGTGGTAAAAAACTTCTTCTTCAAGCTCCAACAATTGTGTCCCAAATACCACTGTCTGAACACCTAAAAAATATTAAGAATAATTTAGAAATATGCATGACAATAAATGTACAAGCAAACACAGCTTATAGTCACAAAGGGAATTCATCAGGGACTGCTGCCAGCTTTTATTTAAACTTACCTATGCCTGTTAGATAATGTTGACCACACATACAAGGTCCACTGTGGTAAACCGGGAAAAGGAGGCAGCTTTACAAAGTTAAAATCTCCATCTGCAATTTTTATAAATGAGCCTGAGCTACAGGCACATTCGTTTAGACTTCAGTTAACGCAAGGAAGACTCCTCACTTCCATTAAGGCAGAAGAGCCAGAGGAATGTCTGACTCAGTCACTCCCATCAGCTACCACCTCTCCCTTCTTTCAGAGCAAGAACATAAGGATTTCCTATAAATAGTCCAAGCAGAGTATGTAACTGCCTTTTTAACTGGCGAGGCTGGGTTTAATCCAGCATTTTGCTTACTGTTTTGTATTTTTCCCACCTGTTCTTTAAGCTTTCCCCCCTCTCTTTTTCTGCCTACTCTTGAATTATTTAGATTAATCAGGTGTTTATTCCATTTTAATTCCCATGTTGGCTTAACAGCCCAAACTCTCTGTTGTGTGATTTCACTGGTTGCTTTAGGATTTTTTTTTTTTTTTAAGAGCATTTTAGGTTCAAAGCAAAATTGAGGCTGGAAAAGCACATAGATTTCCCATGTACCCCCTCCCCTCACACATAAGTAGCTTCCCCTATTATCAAGAACCCCACCAGATTGATGTGTTTGTTACAGGCGATGGACCTACACTGATGCACCATAATCACCCCAAATCCATAGTTGAATTACATACAGTTCACTCTTGGTGTTGGATGTCCATGGGTTTGGACAAATGTGTGATGACACATATCCATCATTACAGTATTATACAGAGTACTTTCACTGTCCCCCAAATCCTCTGTGCTCTGCCTACTCACCCCTCCCATCCCCAACCCCTGGCACTTCTGGTCCTTTCACTTTCTCTATAGTTTTGCCTTTTCCCATGTCATACAGTTGGAATCATACAGTATGTAGCCTTCTCAGGTTGGCTTCTTTATCTTAGTAACAAGTACTGATGGTTCCTCCATGTCTTTTCATGGCGTGATACCTCATTTCTCTTTAGTGCTGAAAAATACTCCATTCTCTAGATGTACCACAGTTTATTCATTTGCCTTCTGAGGACATCCTGGTTGCTTGCAAGTTTTGGCAATTACGAATATTGCTGTAAACATCTGTGTGCAGGTTTTTGGGTGGACGTAAGTTTTCAGCTCCTCTGGGTCAATACCAAGGAGTGAGACTACTGCCTCATACAGTAGGGATATGTTTAGTTTTATAAGGAAATGCCCAACTGTCTTCCAAAGTGTCTGTACCATTTTGCATTCCCACCAGCAGTGAGCGAGAATTCTCACTGCTCCACGTGGTCACCAGCATTTGGTGTTGGCAGTGTACTGGATTTGGGCCAGTCTAATAGGTTTGAAGTGGGATCTCATTGTTTTAATTTGCTTTTTCTTTCGTGACATATGATGTGGACCCTCCTTTCAGACATTTGTTGTCATCTGGGTATGTTCTTTGGTGAGGGTCTGTTAAGATCTTTAGCCCATCTTTAAACTGGGTTGTTTGTTTTCTTACTGTCGAGTTTTAAGAGTTCCCCGTATATTTTGGATAGCAGTCCTTTATCAGGTATGTCTTTTGCAAATATTTTCTCCTCGTCTGTAGCTTGTCTTCTAACTCTCTTGACACTGTCTTTTGCAGAGCGGAAGTTTTTACTTTCCATGAAGTCTAGCTTATCCATTATTTATTTCACGGATCGTGTCTTTAGTGTTGTATCTAAGAAGTCCACACCATACCCAAGGTCACCTACATTTTGTCCTATTTTAACTTCTAGGAGTTTTGTATTTTACATTTAGGTCTATGATCCATTCTGAGTTATTTTTTGTGAAGGATATAAGGTCTGGTATATATCTATATATATATTTTTTGGTGTATGACTTGTTTTAGCACCATTTATTAAGAAGACTATTTTTGCTCCATTGTATGCCGTTGCCCCTTTATCAAGCATCAGCTGGCCGTGTGCGTGTGGCTGTACCTCTGGGCCCTCTGTGCCGTCCCACTGAGCTACGCGTCTGTTACTTCACTGACACCGCACCGCCTTGATTACTGCAGCTTTACAGTGTGTTACAGTTGCGTAGTGACGGTCCTTCAACGTTGTTCTTCTAGCACTGTGTTGGCTATCCTGGTTCTTTTGCCTCCTCTCCACGTAAACTTTAGAATCAGTTTGGTTTTCCTCATATATTGTCAGAGTCCTACCTAAGTATTTCCTTTCTGGGGGGCGCTAATGTAAATGGTATTGTGTTTTTTTAATTTCAAATTGCACTTGTTCATTGCTGGTATATAGAAAAGCAATGAGCTTTTATATGTTAGCTTTGTATCCTGCAAGTGTGCTAAATAATCACTTACATAGGAGTTTGTGGATTCTTTAGGATTTTCTGCATAGATACTCATGTCATCTGCAACAAAGTTAATTTCTTCCTTCCCAATCTGCATACTTTTTATTTCCTTTTCTCATTGCAATGGCTAGAACTTCCAGTATGATTTTCAAGAGAAATAGTGAGAGGGGACATCCTTGCCTTGTACCTGATATTAATAGGAAAGCGTCCACATTCTCACCATTAAGTATGATGTTAGCAGTAGGTTTTTTGTAATTTTCTTTGTCGAGTTGGACAGATTCCCCTCTGTTCCTAGTTTACTGAGAGATTTCATCATGAATGGATGTTGGATTTTGCCCAATGACTTTTCTGCATCTCTTGATGTAACCATATGGTTTTTGTTCTTGAACCTGTTGATGCGGTGAATCACACTAAGTGATTCTGGAATGCTGAACCAGCCTTCCACGCCTGGGACAAATCCCCCTTGGGAGTGGTATGTAATTCTTTGTGTACATTGTTGGATTCAACCTAGTACCTTGTTGAAGATTTTTGCACCTATGTTCATGGGAGATACTGGCGTGAAGTTTTCTTTTCTCGTACTGTCTTGGCCTGGTTTGGGAATGAAGGTGATTCTGGGCTCACAGAGTGCGTTAGGGAGAACCTGGCTCCCTGTGCTGCTTTCGTTCTGTGAAAGAGACGGCAGAAAACGGATGTACTTTCTTCCTTCAGTGCTTGATAGAGCTCGCCAGTGGCCCACGTGGGCCTGGCGCTTTCCGTTCTGGGGGGTCATTAATTACCGGCCCACTCTCTTTAATAGATAGAGGCCTATTCACCTTGTCTGCTTCTCCTTGTGTGAGTTTTGGCCAACTGTGTCTTTGAAGGATTGGGCACAGAGTTATTCACAGTAGTCCTTTTCTTTCCTTTTAATGTTCATAGAATCTGCTATGATGTCCCCTCTTTCATTTCTGATATTAGTAATTTATCTCTTTTTTTCCTTAGCCTGGCTAGAGTCTTATTGATTTTATTGGTCTTTCTGAAAGAACCAGCTCTGGTTTTATTGATTTTTCTCTGTTGATCTCCTGGTTTTAATTTCATTCATTGAAAAAAAAAATCTATGTATTTATTATTGTATTATTTAATTATTTTATTTTGGCCGGGGGGAGGGCATTAGGTTTATTTATTCTTAGAGCAGGCACTGGGGACTGAACCCAGGCCCTCCTGCGTGCTAGGCACGTGCTCTACCACTTGGGCTACACCCTCCCCCAATTTCATTCATTTCTAATTCTTACTATTTCTTTTCTTCTGCCTACTTTGGATTTAATTTGCTCTTCTTTTTCTGGTTTTCTATGGTGGACACTTAGATGATTACATTTAGATCTTTCTTCTTTTCTAATATATGTATTCAATGCTATGTATTTCATGCTAAGCACTGTTTCTGTTGAATTCGCCCCAAATTTCGATAAATTGTGTTTTTTCCTTTCATTCAAAATATTCTCATATTGCTACTGAGATTTTTTTCTTTGACCACTGTTATTAAGAAGTGTGTTGTTTAACCCTTGCGTATTTTGGATTTTCCAGTTATCTGTTGCTGATTTCTAGTTTAATACCACTGTGGTCTGAGAGCAGACACTGTATGATTTCTATTCTTTTAAATTTGTTCTGGTGTGTTTTATGGCCCAGACGGTGGTCTGTTTTGGTAAGGGTTCCACGTGAGCGTGAGAAGAATGTGTAGTTCGCTGTTAAGAATATCTAACTTTTAAGTATGCAGTCCCCTCTCCTTTCCATAATGTCGCTGCAAAAAGCAATGGCAACCCCCACGGTTAAAGCCGCAGAGCTCCAGGCGGTGACCAGAGCGCGAGGCCGGGGGCAGCAGGGACGCTGCGAGGTGGCACCTACCTGGCGCTCCCACGCTGCTTCAACAGCCGCACTCCTGAGCGCTCGGGGCCTGTGCGCGGCGTGGGGACCGAAGCTGCCTCAAGGCCGCATCTCCGTACTGGATACCTGAGCCCATTCGTTCTGGGTCCAGCTCACCTGAGGACCAAGCAAGTCTTTAGAAAAAGTTTTCATGTTTCTGTGAGCCCCAGAACACATTCAGTGAAAAAAGCAAAGTGCAGAACACTGCGTACAGACACCACAATTTTGCATAAAGAGGAAAAAAAATGTACACGTTTGCTTGTGAGGGCATAAACACATCTTTGGAAGGATACATACATAAAGAACTGATAATTATGGCTGACTTCAAGAAAGAGTTCTAGATGGCTTAGGGGACAGGAGACGGGGGAATGGAGGGTGAGTTTCACTGTATCCTCTTCTGTACTTTCTGAACTTGGAATTATGTGAACATATTATGTATACAAAGACTAATTTAAGAATTAAACCACAAAAATACCATTTTTCACTTATGAGACTGGTAGAAGCCAGAGTATGATAACAAACCCCGAAGGCATGGCTTCAGTGAAATAAACACCTTCATTCATTACCAGTGGGGCGATAAATTGCTATAGTCCTGATCGGAGGAATCTGACGGGCTCTACCTAGATTCCAAATGCTTATGTTCTTTGACTCAGCAATTCCATTTCTGGGAATTTACCCTACACACACAGTCACACGCAGGTGAAATGATACATAAAAAAGGTCATTTACTGCCATGTTGTTTGTGACACCAAAACACTGGCAACAACCCAAATGTCCAAAGCAGACTGCTTAAATACATTACGGCATTACACACAACTGAACAGTACACACACACCGTGTATATGTGTGTGTCAGCATGTATCTGTGGATGGAAGTCTCTGCATACTGAATTGTAATGATCGGTAGGTATAGTAAAGGCAGAATTTATAGTATGCTAACTTTTGTTTAAAAAACGGGGGAGAAAAAGCAATGGTTTTTGAATCATGTGAATATACTGCCTATTTAGAAATTTAAAATTAAAAAGTACTACTGAAGAATTCTAATTTATATTCTTACAGTTTTTCACCAGATGTCATTATGATTTTGATGACACCAGAAGAAAAAGATCTCGAACGTTTTGTGTGAGCTCACTTCCATGCATGATTTTCACAGATGCAATATTCAAGTAGGAAGGTCGTTCAAATGAAACCTCATGCTGAGCTTACTACTACTCAAGACCTTGCCAATTTTAATGATAACCATTTATGCTAGAGTCTTTAAAAATCAGTGTTGTACCAAGCTGAGTAGGTTTTTTATTGTTGTCTTCAGATCAAAAGAGCACAGAGGGATGCAGAGTCCCTCCTCCTGCAGAGACCAGCCCTCTGTCTGGGCCTTAGGCTCTCCCGGGTACCTCTCCCGGCCCCCGCTTCTGTCAGCCCCCCTCCCGCCCTTCCCTCCTTTCCCTGCCTCTCTCCTCTCCCAGCATCTTCATAACTTCTTCCCTTACTGGAACCTCTCAGTTTGAGTTAACCACCTGCACCCTCGTCCTCCAGGGCGGGGCCAACACTTCCTGCCTCCTCACCGCCTCCTTGCGCTCAGTTGCTCTCTGTCCTCTACCTTCATCTTTCTGCTGGCAAAGATGACCGGTGGCCTCCTCCTGCCCACCCCAAGGGATATTTTTCAGCTCAGGTCTTAGCTGATGAGACTTTATTGCATGTGGTAACGAACGATCCTTTGGCTCAAGTTCGGCTGAAGTGACACCCACCTTCCTGGCTGTTGTCACACATCTCTGACCTTTTCCATCCTTCTCTCCTTCATCCTCATTCTCCGGGGTCTCGCTCTGGGTCACCGCTCTTCTGTCTCCATTGCTCTCTGGGTGACCACATTCCTCCCAGAGTCTCAACTAGTCCCATGTATTGATGGCTCCCAAATGGGTACCGGCAGCCCGGAATTCTCCCCAAAGCTGACCAGACACCTCCACGTGTTTGTTCCAGTGAGATCACCAAGGGAACATGCCCCACACAGAACCACCTTTATTCCCTGGAACTGACTTATCCTCTGGCTTTGCCATCTCTTTACTGAGTTACTCAAATGTGACCTCAAGTGTGGCTCCTCCTCCCTTCCTGCCCCCACTTCTCTCTCCTCCCCAAGGTCAACTGCCCTGCTTTGCTGTTTACTGACCATCATGATGCCCCCGCCAAAATTCTTCCTAAATCCATCTGTATCTCTTCATCTCTACTTCCACATCCTTGTCAAGGCTTTCATCGGTCATCGGTTTTTGGAGTTCTCAAACACGCCCTCATCGGTACCCTGGCCATCAGCCCTGTTATTCCTTCAGTCTGTCCTTGACAGAACCGCCTACCACGATCAGTCTCCAGTCACACCCTGACCACATCACTCGCTGCCGACCACCCCTGCGGCTTCCCGCCCCCACAGCAGGGGCTCTCAGGCTTCGATGGACACCAGGATCAGTCACGTGAGGAAGCTTTTAAAGATGCTGATGCCTTGACCGTACGTCAGCCCAATTAACTCAGCATCTCGGAAGTGGGCCCTGGAATTCAGATTTTCATGCACCCCAGTGACTCAAGCGTTTGCCCAGGGTGGGGAGTCAGTCGCCCACAAGGTCGAGTTCCAGACCCCGGGTCACTATCACTGGCCTGGCTGCTGCCTCTCTCCGATCCTCCTTCCCACCATTCCCCGCCGGGTCCTTCTGTTCCTTCAACTTTTCTCCCAATCTCAACTCATGCTAGGCCCTCTGGGGTCTAACCCTCCTCCTCACCCCCTTGCCCGGCCCCTCCTCACACTTCAAAAGCCCGAGCTCAGTCACCACCTCCTTCCGGAAGCCCCTCCTGACACCATCTCCTGGACAGGCAGGTTCCCCGTCCTTGTGTGACCCCAGATCCCATGCACTGCTCAATTTTCGTATCAACCACACGGTATTAGAATTATCTTTTGATTGTTTCCCATGAAAGACAGTTTCTTGAGGGCAAGGATTGTGATTAAATTCATTTTTGTATCCCTGGACCTGATAAAGAATACGCATTCAGATATTTGAATGAATCAATTAAAAACTGAATGTCCACATACAATTTTGGTGATATTTAAATAAAAATCAGCTTTAATAAGTGACAACTACATATTATTTTGTCAGCTGCCTAAATCAGGGTTATTTCAAATTCATTTTTACTGAAGCAACAAATACAACAGTAATGAGACAGAGTACTACTGAGGTATGCTCGGTTAGCTTCAGAAATAAATTCTCGGTGGGGAGGGTGTATAGCTCAAGTGGTAGAGCGCATGCTCAGCACGCATGAGGTCCTGGGTTCAACCCCTAGTACCTCCTCCAAAAATAAGTAAACAAGTAAACTAACTACCTCCACCAAAGAAAAAAAAAATTCTCCACAATGCCCCATCCACAGCCAGCATCGTCATGCAATGTACCTGTAACTCACTTAACATCACACAGCTCACCCCCCCGCCATGACACACGACCACTGGCCCAGCGAAGCCAGCGAGGTGTTGCAAGCGCGGGGACAAAGGTCCAGTCTTCCTTAAGTGATGGATACAAAAAAGGCTGTGGTTCTAAAAGCAAACACAGCCTGACACCCTGAAGGCCCGCCCCCTGCATCAGTGGGACTGAGGAAGCCACTGGAAGAGAGGGGTGGGCTCTCCCCTCAGCCACGTGGACAAGACCTTCAAACCCATAACTGGCAAGTGTAGGTTGGCAGGTGTAGAGAGAACATTCTTTGACCAAATTGCTCCTGGAAATACTGAAAATGGATACTATTGAGCCAGGGAGTGAAAGATGCTGAAGAAAAGTTTATGAATGGAAAGTGTTTTACCTGATTCAATTTTGTTAAGTATTTTTCTGGCACATTGTACAAAGGCCTCTTCTACATTCTCCCCTGTGAGGGCACTTGTTTCCAAAAACATCAGCTCTAAAATTGACATCAAACAAAAGATGAAGCCATATTTAGAAGACAACCACAACTATTCAATTAATAACAGCCTGTTTAGTATTCTCCTGGAATAGCGGGCGAAATAGAATTATTACTTAAAACCATTATTTCTGCAAATATAAAATCAATAAATGTCAAAAATGTTTTTAAATATTAGAAGAATTCTAACTTTTCCCAAAAAGTAACCAGTATCTTGTGCCAGCACTTAAAGCTTTTGAAGAAACTAAGCAGGCAGCAACGCTGAGTAAGGAAGCAAGCTGGCTGAAACCGCCCAGGGGTCGATATGAAATAAACTAGCAACTTCCTTCTCCAATCACCTTCACGTCACCACAAATACAACCTACAGGAGCTCACACTCTGGGGGGACTACGTGGCCGTGTGACGTCCTCACAGTGAAGGAATGTTGTATGAACAAACGCTCTTCTGACCATCAGGTGGTCACTCACCCGGTACAAAGCCCACTCTCCTTGCTTTTGTGAGCAAACACAAGCTCCCTAGACGCTTGTTTCTTACTTGTAAAGATCAGGTTCATTTAAATGACAGATAAACTCCTTTTGAGCTTCAATATTCTAAGCTTGCATGCTTCTAAATAGCTTCTTTACAAACTCTTTTTTTTTAAATTTACTGGAGTACAGTCAGTTACAATGTGTCAATTTCTGGCATGCAGCACAAATGTCCCAGTCATGCATATATATACATGCATATATTCGTTTCCATATTCTTTTCCATTAAAGGTTATTACAAGATATTGAATATACTTTCTTGTGCTGCACAGAAGAAATTTGGTTTTTTAAAATCTGTTTTTATATATAATGGCTTACATTTGCAAATCTCAAACTCCCAAATTTATTCCTTCTCACCCCTTTTCCCCCAGTAACCATAAGATTGTTTACTATGTCTGTGAGTCTGTTTCTGTAAACTCATGTTTTTATCCCACGTGTTAATTTTCTTAGCAGAAAACCAGTTAATCTGTGAGAGTATAATTTGGCAGCCCGAGTCCAGTTAAAAATTGATATCAGGATATTTTTAGTTCTTGACTGGTTCTAAAGATTAAAGTAATTTTAAAATGTCTGAATTCTTACTCTGCTATCTATAAGCAACTATTAATTTTATGTATCACTCTAATGTATTCCATAGAGAAATTCAGACAAGTTTCAAAGGCAACTATAGCCAAATGACTTAAAATTAATGTAGTAAAATAAAGCCAGTAAGTCCAGTATTTCTTCTACTGCTTCCCTTTCTATTTAGATCTAGTATTTCACCAACTTAGCTTCAAATCACATTTTAAAAAGATGACATTGGGGGGAGGGTACAGCTTAGTGGCAAAGTGCATGTCTAGCATGCACAAGGTCCTGGGTTCGATTCCTAGTATCTCTGTTTAAAAAAATAAACAAAGAAATAAATATAAAATTACCTTCCCCATTCAAAAAAAATTAAAAAAGAAAGATGACACCATCTGATTAAGGCCTTTGAAAATTACTGTGATAAATTTCACTTGAAACCAAGACCTGTAACATTCAGAAATCCTAGACTGAAAAGTCATTGCAGAACACTAAGACATCTGCTTTTATCATTATAGTAACTTTTGTAGGCAGAATGCAATACAGCGAAAATATACTAAATAAGTCTAAATTTACAGTAAGAACAAGAGGAAGTTCCACATTTCCTAAATATAGTTTCATCTTAAAACTCCAGTAGAGGTAACAGGTGAGAGGTCACTTGCCGTTCTCTTGAGCAAATCTGGAGGCTTCCAAGAAAGTGACTTCCCGATCGGCGTCCAGGTCCTTCTTGTTCCCACAGAGGATGATCACGATGTTCTGACTCGCTAGCATTCTGGCATCTGTTAACCAATTAGTAAGCGCATTGTAGGTTTCTCGGCTGCGTAATATAAGATTGTGGAAATAGTACATGTATTTTATAAAGCTAGCAACTCTTTCCAGGCACTCACACTACTCACACCACTTTCAAACACGTGGGGCGACGCCAGCAACCTTGAAGGGAACTCAGACAACCTGAATGCCCCGAGCGTGCTCCACACCCACACCGTTTGTTTCACTTTGTTTCCAGGAGAATGAGACGGGGAGTCTGACAGCTTGCGGTCTGTTGTTTGCCCAGCCGGGGTACAAAAGGAAACAGAAGTTGCTCCCTTCATTTTACAGTATTTATGGAGCTCTCAGTACATGCAAGGTGATGAGGGACACCTGAGAGCTCGCCTCTGCCACTCAGTGAATCCCTGCAACCTGCTGGTACCTTGTTTCCCAGGAAGTTATCACCTGGATTCTTGGTAAGGGACTCTATGGCATAGATTCTCATTATCTCCCTTTTCTCTGAGACTCCCAAGGCCCAAAGAAACTAAGTTGCCCAAAGTCACACGTTGGGCCAGTGGCAGAGCCAGGATTTGACCAGGTCCGTCCGCCTTCAGGACCGTTCTCGGCCCTCATCTATCTAGGGCCAGTTTCCTCTGCTGGCACACTCTGACGGGGCGGCCTCACACGCGGGCAGGCAGAGCCCCTCACCCCCAGGCAAGGGCGGCAGGGCTGCCCGCCTCCTCGCCAGAGCCCCTCATTCTGAATACAGGCCGGGTGTGCAACAGACACCCTCTCACAAGCGTCTTCCCAGAAGGAGCCCCCAGATGACACAGTTCAGTTGACGTTTCAGAGGTGGTGCTGGCGAACAATGAGATCAGCACAGACTGATGGGATTCCTTCGAGGACGGGGACCTTCTATGACCTGCACTGTCCAATACAGCGGCCACCAGCCGCAGGTGACTTCTGAGCACTGGGAATGGGGCAAGTGAGACCAGGCAGCTGAAAATTTAATTTAATTTAATTTGCGATAGCTGCGGTGATGGCTACACACAGGACAGTGCACTCAGATCCTTCTGCGTGCCAAGAGCTTTATACTAACCAACTTGACCGCCCAGCAGTCTCACGAGTCTCACACGATCATCATTACTCCACAGACAAGGAAGCTCAAGTCCAGTCAGAGTGCCCTGTCTGAGGACGCCACACAGTGACCAGACGTGACCTAGAGCCTGTGCTTGATGGACGGCAATTACTTCTAATGATTTACCACAAAGGAAAACTCTAAGTTCTTTTGTTTGTTCTTTGGGGTTTTTTTGCAAGCCTTCAGTGTCAAAACATCATGTTAAGAAACACAGTGAAACACCATGGATGCTTCATCTAAAACCTTGGGGACATCCTTCTTTACGTGGTAAAGTAGTGGCGGGTCCAAGAACCTCCAAGACTCCCCGTGAAAGGGCTGTGGGGCTCTGGACCCCCAGCCATGCCCGCCGCCCCCCCCCCCCCCCCACTGCTGATGCACAAAGCATCCCCTGCAGGGAGGCGCGGACCCAGGGAGCAGAGGCGGCGCCTCTTCCGGGGGCTTGTTACCTGGTGATGTCGTAGACAAGGAGGGCCCCCGCTGCACCTCTGTAGTAACTCCTCGTCACAGACCTGGAAGAGTTACACGCTTTTACTTTCAACCAGCCAGAGCCTGGACTCCTGAGCACCATCCGCTCATATGAAAGCACCTGTTTTTGCCTTGAAAACCACAATACAGGGGCAGACGTTGCTTTCAGAGGAATGATTCAGGGTCACCTGAAAGTATGCATGATGAGCTATTCCACCTGAAATCGTGTCACAGAAATGGCAGGGAGGTGGGGACGTCCAGCTGGGACAAGTATGATATTCCCTAAAGGGTGGATGAAGCTCTTCCGCAGAGCCAAGGGCATCTTTGAGAACTTACAGGGCGGGCAGAGAGGGAGCCCTCTCAGAAGCTGAGTGGGCCCTGGGTGCTCGGCAGTCCCCCTCTGCTGGCGCGGGGGTCCTGTGTCTTCCCCCCGGGGAGAGGGGACCTCTTCCCGGACTCCACAGCCGCGCTGCCCTGCATGACCTTCCTCTCGCCCCTCACCTGTTTCTACAGTGCCCAAATGTATCTTGTCCGGGTCCACAATTTCCAGGATTTTTCTTTCAGTAACACATTTTCTCCCCTGCAGCACGAATCCCTCCCTGGTTCATTACATTTTTCCCACTAGCAAAATCAAATTTGCTCCGGCACCTCCCATCTTAAAGAACAAAGTAGGAGGCTTGATCCCCCGCTACTGTTCCATCGCTTTCTCTTTCTGACACCCAACCTTCCCCAGAGCTGCCTGACCAGTGCCCCTCCCTTCCTATTCCCCCCACCGCCGCCCTGCCTTGCCGCTCCTCCCACACAGCTGGTCCAGGTCACGCAGCTCTGTGGGTCCAGACCCAGTGCACCTGTCTGCCCCGCTCCGCTGCTGCAGCCCCCTCTCTCCCGGCCTCCTCCTCTCTCACCAGCTACGCTGAATCATTCCTCTGAATCTGCCCTGTTGGTACCAGAGTTCCTTCCCCAGGGCTGGGCTCTGGCTCTCTTATCTACCAACAGTCCTGACTCAGATTTAATCCTCAGCTCAGACTACATCTGTAAGATCCAACCGCTGCTACCCCAGCATCTCCATGTGACCACATGATGAACATCTGTAAGAGAGAACCCTGGTTCCCAGCCTTCAGGTCCCTCCTGGCGGGGGGTGGGGTGAGGGGTGAGGAGGTCCCACCATCCACTCTGTTTATAATCTGTTTATAATCTCTGCTCGGAGCCTCCACGCCTCTTCATGCCCATCTCTATACTGAGTCCATCAGGTCCTGACCTGTCTCACCAACTGTTCACGCCCCACAATGTACATGTCTCTCCATCCTCACCAGCACTGTCCTAATCCACGCCACCAGCTCTCTGCCTGGACCCCTGCAGGCTCCTACAGCTGGTGTCCCCGCTGTCACTTGCGACCTCCAGAGCAACAAAAGTCCTCCTCAAGGTCTACAAGGCTCCTGTGCTCCGGAATGGGGCAATGGTCAGTGACTCAACCGCTTTAATCGATCATGTCTGCAGTCCGAAACCTCCGTAAGAGGCCCTAGGCAGTGGGGCTCAGACAGCTTCCGAGTTCGTGAGCACATGGCGGTGTGGAGAGGGCGGGGAGCCCAGCGCTGGGTCCCCACACCCATGCCGTCTGCACCTCTTCCATTTGGCCATTTGTGACTTGCACCCTTTATAATAGACTGGTAACATCGAATGCGGTGCTTTCCTGAGCTCTGTGAGTCGTTCCAGTGAATTTGGGAGCCTGGGGGCAGGGCCATGGAAGCCCTGAATTCACTGACTGCTGGGCAGACGCGAGAGTGACCGGTGTGTGCAGGGCGGACAGTCGGGGGCCTGAGCCCTGAACCTGCGGCGTCTGGTGCTCACTCCGGGTACCGTCAGCATCGAAGTGGGCTGTCGGTCACAGAGTGGTGTGGAAAAAGGCCACTCACCTGGGGTCAGATAAGAGGCACCACCATCAACTACACTTCAACAAAAAGGTAAAAAAAAAAAAAAGAAAAAAAAAGAAAAACAGGCACCAAAGAAACAAACAGTGCCTACCTCTGGGGAAAAAGAAAACCGTGGAACTTACAGAAAACAAACAGAATTGCTCATTATTCTTTGATATTTTGAAAAGGGCAGCTATTTTTAAATTTACTTTTTAGCCCTTAAATTTCCCAGGCTCGAAGCGTTCCCCCGTCTCCTTACAGACGCTACCGCAGAGGGCAGAGCAGCGGGGTGAGGGGGGCCAGCTGTCAGCTCTCCCCTAGGGAGCCCCCGGGGGCAGGTCTTTTCCACATGTAGTAGGAGGCAACTCTTTTCTATTTTAGCTCCAGCTCCCAGAGAAGAAGCATCAGAGAGGCACCGGCCTGTGGCGCCTGCCCCTGCTGCCTCCCCGTCCTGCAGGGCCGGGTCCCAGGGCTGCTTTCTCCCTCTCTGGCTTTCTCCCCTGTGTTGGTGAGGTGTGGCTTCCTGAAGTTTCTAAGAAAGAATACAACAATTCTCTCCCGTTCTTGCATAACTGAAGATATTCTGATTCTTCTTCTCACACCTAATGGATAGTTTGGCCAAGTTTCCAATTTTAGGCTGGAAAAAAATTTTTTCACGTTGAGGTTTGAAGGTGATGCTTCCATTATCTTCTAGCTTCCAAATGCTGCTGTTGAACAGTCCATGCCTGATCCTTTATTGGGATTGTTTTGGCCTCTTGGAGTCTTTCCGTATCTTCGCTTCATCCATAATGCTCTGAAATTTTACATGGCACACCCCTGTCTGGAATTTCTCCCATTCATCTGTATTTGGTGCAAGGTGGGCCAATAAATGTGGAATCTCATTCCTTCAGTGGAAAATTTTCTTTAATTGTTTCTTTTAGTGTTTCCTCTGTTTTCCCTTCTTTGGGAATGCCTAATTAGTCAGGCATTGGACCTCCTGAATTAGTTCTGGATGATTCTTTGTTGTTTCCTCCCCTTCCCATCTCAAGTTTGCTGTTTAACTTTCAGGAAGATCATTACTCTACTTAATATATTATTTGATCGCTCTTTTGTAGTTTTAGTTTTCTCCTATTCCCTGGAAGTTTCTATTTTCTTTATTTTGGGCTCTTTCTTTTATTTTAAAAACTTCCTTCAAGTGTCTGGTGATCCTTGGTTGATCAATTATATTCAAGAACAAGGAATTATAAAAGTCTTAAAAAAACCCCCACCCCTTTATGTGTGGGCTGGAGGCTTTACCGTGAAATGGCTAGACAGAGATTGGGCTATTCCACTGGGGAAACCAAAATATTAGCATCCTTAAGCCTTTCCTTTGGGGCTATTCATCTTTCTGCAGAGAATATATACCTGACTTTAAATGAAATGCCTGCACTGGGATTAAATTTTATTTAACTGAATTTTGAAATTGTGACTATCTGTTCTGCTTGACTTTGGGTATCTGTTCAAAAAGCACAACTGAAATATTAATCTACTTTCTTGCTTTAGTACTTACAGAATATTAAACCTGTAACCTTATCCGCAGTGATCTGGGGCCATCATTGCAAACATCGATGGTGACTATAGTGCAATGAAAGTGTTGAGGAGAGAAGAGAGAATATTTTGTGGAATGTTTTAATGTAAAACAAAACCAGCCCCCAAAGAAGTTTTAAAAAATTCTCCTTTTAAAGTAAAATGCAGAGAAGAATTGTTTGTGCTACTATTTTGCTTTGATTTGAATCTAAAAGTACAGTGTGGAACAGGCAACGCCACACCCTCCTAATGCACTCACTAGTCTCGAAGAATAAATTAGCCTCCAAATTAGGGCGCATTCACTTGGAAGAGGTTCTAATGCATTCTTTCATAAATCAGTGCTGCATGGAGAAAAACTGACTTCTAGCTTGTCTTATAGCTTCCAGAGGCAAAATTTCTAAAATCTAGGGGAGGGAGTTGGGGAGGACTATATATATATTAGGAGAATATAACTGATTATTTCAAACCCAATTTTCAAATATTTTTCTTAATTTAGAGAAAAAGCTACCTGAATCGTTCTTGGCCGGCTGTGTCCCATATCTGTAACTTGACATATTTACCACCAACGTTTATTATCTTTGAACCAAATTCCACTCCTATTGTATGATTTGAGTCATCTTTGACTGAAAAAGAGAAAGAAATTTCATTTTAGAACACTAAGGAAACAGGCTCAGATTTAAACGAGTAACATTAAAATCAAGAGTTAAGTCAATGGAAAATGCAATTTACTTCAGCCATTCATTTCTCCAACAGTCAGATGATAACAGGTACTTGTTCTTTTAAAGAGAGCACATACAATCCCTGTTCTTAAAGAGACAATAAAAGCTTTCCTCAAAAATCCTAAACAAACCATGTATTTTAAAGCCGGGGCTTGGACGAGGCCACACCACAGGAGATGGTGTCTCCCCGTCCACTGTTAAGGTTCTCATGAATGGCGGCTGCACGGAAGCCTGGGCACCACGTGGAGGCCTCACCACCCAGGGGCAGACCTGCAACTTGGCCAGTAATGGTTTTAACTATTCCGCCAAATCTCCTAAAGAAATAAAAGTAAAGGGAAGGAAAGGCACTGAAGCCCAAGAAAGAAACAAAGAAACTTAATGGACATCAAAGATTAAGGGGAAACGAGGAAAAGATAGTGTGAAAAACAAAACAAACAAACCCAAAAAACAAAAACTCTATGCATCTACAGCTGCTGGGATTTCATGAATTTTAGCACTGCGTGGCGCTAATCTGGAATGAATCCTCTGGAGAAATCAATACTGTTTGAATGGGCAGGGCGGCGGGCGAAGTAGCCTGCTAAACTCAACTGGAATAAGCCGTCTATAAAAGAAAATTTCTGTGATGGATATCGTGGGCATATGGTCCACTAGCTGGCTTATATTTTATAACCACAGGATAAAATTTAATTGTACCAGAAGTCAGGAATGCCACTTGACAGCTATGTTTATTGCTGCCTGGGAGCGTGGGGGTTGGGGAGGGGAACAGGGACCCCAGCAGCCTGTCTCACGCCTGGACAGTGCAGAACTGGACATCCTGCTAGACCGAGCCACTGCGCACACCTTGGAGTAAAAGCCTTCAGAGGGCCATAACCGAAGGCCAAGGGCATCCTGACTAGGTCATGGCTACACGAGAGATAAAGTGAAACCTTGTGACAACATTACTGTGACAGTGAGGAGTGACAGGGAGGGCGACCAAGGGGGAGATCCCCACAGAGGAGGGGGAGAGCAGCAGGCTGGGCGCTTGGTCCACTGTTGTCCGGATGCTCGCTTCTGAGACGGAGCAAGGAAAAGCCTTGGTAACTGGCAAAGAAGCCTGGACCGCCCGGTGAGTGAAGACGTGTTCAATTCAGTAAGGACTGGCTCCGTGACTGAGCCATGCTGGGTCCGTGTCGCTATACAGAGGTTCCAGCAAGCTCTTGGCTGATGAAAATGCAATGAGCAAAATGCACTTCTAGAATTTTATTCTTCAAGCTCTTTTCCAAGACACACTATGCTGCCTCTTTTCCCATTTTACCTACCACCTGACGTATCTCATACATATTTAAGATGCACTTCATTTTTTAAAAAATTTAAAAAAATTTTGGGGGCAGGGCAGAGGTAGTTAGGTTTACTTATTTATTTATTTTTGGACGAGGTACTGGGGATTGATCCCAGGACCCTGCAAATGCTAAGCATGTGCCCTGCCGTTTGAGCTATACCCTCCCCCCGAGATGCACTTCATTAAATGAAATTAATTCTGTTTCCGTTCCTTCATCTGACTACCAAACAGACAGGCCATTCTCCACAATTCTTTCCATTATTATAAAAGCACTACTTATTTTAAGGGCCTTTCAAACCTACCACCTTTTACAATAGTTTGGAATACAAAATTCAATCCCCTTTACCAAGAGTGTGAGTCAGTTGCAAAAGTTATTTCCTCTGGTCAAAATGTCTGGGTTTGAGTCTCACCAATTATGAGGTCACCATGAAGAGGTACACACTCACTTCTCTGAACCTCTGTTTCTTTACTTGCAAAATAGAACTGAAGATTACAACTGCCTTAATGACAACACAAGGCTGCCGAGGACAGATGTTATTTCATTCAAAATGCACAACGAGCCTGCTGGGAAATGAAATTCCACATTATCCCACTGTATTTCAGTATCTGGAAAATGTACAGACGGTACACTACGTAATGAACTATGAACCATTATAAGGCTGAACTGCTAAATAAAAATCAGATTACTAAAAGTTTAATAACAGACTTTAAATGTCATTTAAAAATATTTTTAAACTACGAGTTTTTTCCTGAAAAAACTATTCATAAGTCCAGCTGTAAACAAATCCGAGCAGGAGTGTGCTCTCAGAAGGAGACGTGTGTGAACACAGACCACATGGCATCACTTACATTTTTTTTCAATAAACTGGTGAAGCAAGCAAGACTTGCCGGTTCCTGCATTGCCAATAACCAAGAATTTAAACAAAAAATCTGAAAGACAAAAAGAGATTGTGAAAAGCAACTTTAAAACAGGTGCTATGAATTTATTCTTACGCTACAATCATAAAAATTTAATGAAATATTAGTTGCTAATATAACAGAAAAAAAAGAGGTAACAGTATTTTGTGAAAACGGCAATAAACACATTGACTTACCTTCCCACCTTTTCTGTATCTGGCTTGCGTGCTAACTCAGCGCCATTTCAAACTGGGGACAATTTGTTTTGATATTAAAAGTTGGAAAACTTCTTATAATGACTAAAATCTGTCTCTCTGCTACACTATTCAAAAAAAATACACACACACAATGACGAGCGAAAGTCGCCTAGAAATTTCAAGTGTTTTCTGTACAAAAGAAAAAACCTGGTAGACTTTGAGGCTTTGAGAAGTCGCTTTCCTTTTTTTTTTTTTTTTTTTTTTTTTTTTTTAAAAAAACAATAGGTGTCAGTTTTCCCCGTACTTGCAGACTTCTGTGGCCTTGCCTCTGTCCCCTCATCTGTGACCTGTGGGAAGGCTGGCTTAAGCCCAGCTGGGGTCGGTATTCCACGTGAGAAGTCTGCCTCATTCAGTGTAGATAAAGCTCTTCATTTCTTCTTTACATGTTGGAATTTATTTATTTATTTTTATTATTTTATTTTGGGGGGGCAGGGAGGGAGGCAATTAGGTTTATTCATTTACTTATTTTTAGAGGAGGTACTAGGGACTGACCCCAGGCCCTCCTGCACGCTAAGCATGTGCTTTACCACTTGAGCTACACCCTCCCCCACTTGGAATACATTTAATTTGGGATCCTACTTTCTATAACCGGAAAAAGAGGCTTTCCAGCACGGAGTCTGTAAATTAGAGTGATGTAGCATTAGGAGCCTCATACGGCCCTGGAGATTCATTTTTGCTTTTTATTAGGAAAGAACTCTCGTTCTGCTCAGTCCAGGCCCTGCAGAGCACCCACCCCGTCTCCCACGATCACCCTTTGATCCTGACCCACCACTGCTCACCCCTGGCTGCCAGGCTCATCCCCTGGCCCTGCAGGCCCTGCTCCACATTCCTGGTTCCCTTGTGTGCACCCCTGCAGGTGTCACCTCTGCACTCCTGTGTCCAGCCCAGACCAAGCACTGCTGGCCCTGGCTCCTTCCAGTTAAGCCCAAATAGTCTATTTCTTTGCCGGTGCCTGGGCTAGCCCTGTTTCCTAAGAACTACATTCATATCACTCCAAGATTAAGCTGTCAGCCTCTCATGATTTTCAAATGGTTGTAGGCAATTAAACTTATAGGGCAGTGCTATTAGAATTGTCAGCATTTAAAAATATCAAGTTTTATGCTTCCCACTGCCCGTTTTAAAAGCAAGCCTATCAGTGTTCATAACAGTATTACTCACGGTAGCCAAAAGATGGAACCAACTCAAATATCCATTGATGGATAGATGGATAAACAAAATATAGTATATACATACATTGGGATATTATTCAACATTAAAAAGGAAGGACTTTCTGGCACATGCTACAACATGGATAAACTCTGAGAAAATTGTGCTAAGTGAAATAAGCCAGGCACAAAAGGACAAATACCAGAAGATTCCACTTCCAGGACATGAGGTACTCAGAGTCATCAAACTCATAGGGACAGAAAGTAGAAGGGTGATTGTTGGGGAGGGGATGGGGGAGAGGAAATGGAGAGTTTGCATTCAGTAGATACGAAAGATGAGAAAGTTCTGGAGATGGATGGTGGTGGTAATGGTTGTACAACAATGTGAATGTACTTAATGCCACTGAACTGTAGAGTTAAAAAGGGTTAAAATGGCAGATCTTATGTAATGTATGTTTCACTACACACACAAAATAAAATGTGCCAAGTCTAATTATTTTCATCAAACAGCTTTTACAAACCAAGAAATTGAAGGGAAGCTGGTTAAGATGGTCAGGTTAAAATGGAAATATTGGAATTTCTCACTCTGGTTCCATATCTCCTTCTATTTAAGAAATAAAGCCCCAAACATTACATAAAAAAAGATGAAAATCAGAGGTTGAACCAAGATGGCAGTGTAGAGAGACTCATAGCTCACCATCTCCCATGAATACACCAAGAATTACATCTATAAACCAACTGAATCACACAGATGCCTACTGAACTGTGGCACAGTGTCTCTCGCTTTGAAGTACAGGAGGATTCTCACAAAATCCAATAAACAACAAGTTTATATGGTATAGCACAGGGAACTATATTCAATACCTTGCAGTAACTTACGGTGAATATATGCAAATGAATATATGTATGTTCCTATATGACTGAAGCATTGTGCTGTACACTAGAAATTGACAACATTGTAAACTGACTATACTTCAATCAATATATATATATAATATATAAAATATATATATAATATATAAAAGAAAGATGAAAATCAGGTGAAGATGCTGTCACTATGTAGGCAAAAGTAAGCCTTGAGAGAAAAAATTATTTGTGTACACAAATTGGAATGTTTCTTATGTGCCCACGTGAAGGAAGGAGTAGTGAGCTGAACTGCAACTCTCTTCAGGGCTCAGCCGGAAGTGAAAGGACAGGCTGGGGAAAAATCCTCTCCCCAGCGCAGGAAGACAAGGAGCCCTCTCTGACTCTGCCTGGCCTCTCAGCAAAAAAACATTCCACTTTGAAGGTTTATCATGTGAGTCTGAAGTTCAAATTTAAAAAACATGTGGAGTAAAATGATTATAAATCAATAAAAAATGTTTAAAAAATGTGGAAAATGAATCTTCAAGTCAAGAAATTTAAAATAATGGGATGCCTGGAAGAAGCAAATGCAGATCACTCTGGAAAGAAACACCCTCAGCCCGAGGTATAGAGGATTCCCACACTTACAGCTCCTCTGAAGATGAGCTCACAATCTAAAATTAAAAAACACTCAAGGGAACAGTCCATCTTCAATTAGTCAGCAATCCCAAAACATTAAACTTTCAAGAATCTGATTAAAAAAAGAACCTAAGAAACTATACTCAAGCTGATTAATACTGTAAAAAATAATTGAATCCATAAGAAAAGAATAAAGTGATATAAAAAGAGGTAGATTTCTAGAATGTGTCTAGAAATAAAAACTGCAGTCTTTAAAAATAAACAGTCAATAGGGGGCAGGGTGTAGCTCAAGTGGTAGAGCCCATGCTCAGCACCCAAGAGGTCCTGGGTTCAATCCCTAGTACCTCCTCCAAGCAGAAATCAATGAATAAACCTAATTACCTCCTCCTCATTAAAACAACACAAAACAAAACACAAACACCACAAGCAAAACGTGTGCTTTGAGATTGTTCCACAAATCTGTCTCATCCTTTAACAAATGCTGACATTATGAATCTTAGGTATCACTGAATTATAAATTTTAAAAAGTCAATAAATGAGTTAAAGAACAGAATTAACATGACTAAGGAGAAAATTAGTGAACTGGAATAGAGAATGAAGAAAATTACAAGGAGGCAGAACAGAGAATTGAAGAGAAATAAAATATGAGAATTTAAGTAACATGGAGGATTGGATTTGGCTTCCCAGTGCATATAAATGTTATGTTTACACTACGTTGTAGTCTGTTAAGTGTGCAGTAGTATTATGTCTTAAAAACCAATGTACATACTTTAATTAAAAAATACTTCATTGGTAAAAAACGCTAACCATCATCTGAACCCTCAGCAAGTCATAATCTTTTGGCCACAGTAACATTAAAGATCACTGATCACCATAACAACTATAATAATAATGAAAAAGTTTAAAATGTTGCAAGGATTACCAGAACATGACCCGGAGACGTGAAGTGAGCAAATGCTGTTGGAAAGATGGTGCCAGCAGACTTGTTCAATGTAGAGTTGCCGTGAACCTTCAATTTGTAAAAAATGCACTCTGTGAAGCACAAGGCATGGCTGTCAACGGATGTAAGGGTTTTATATTTCACTCAAACTGGTAAAATGATGATACCAGTAGACTGTGGTATGTATATACAGTCTAATACCCAGAGCGACCACTAAAACAACTATGCGAAGAGACAGACCCCAGAACATCAGGGAAACAGGTCATACTCAGAAACAGGTAAATCCATATGGTATCACTCATATATGGAATCGGAAAAAAAAGAAAAAAAAGAGGACACTAATGAACTCATCTACAAAACAGAAACAGATAACAGACTTAGTAAACAATCTTATGGTTATGGGGGAAAGAGGGTGGGAAGGGATAAATTTGGGAGTTTGAAATTTGCAAATGTTAGCCACTGTATATAAAAATATATTTAAAAACCTAAGTTTCTTCTGTATAGCACAGGGGACTATAGTCAATGTCTTGTAATGAAAAAGAATATGAAAATGAATATATGTATGTATATGCATGCCTGGGACATTGTGCTGTGCACCAGAGATTGACACATTGTAACTGACTGTACTTCAATAAAAAAATAGGTAAATCAAATGGAATTCTAAAAAATATTCTCATAAACCACAGAAAGATTAGAAAAAGAAAAGAGGGAAATAAAAAAACAGAATAGAAAGTAAAAATATAAAATGGAAAAAACAAATTTAATAGCTCAATACTTACATTAAACATAAACCATATAAATATACCAATTAAAAGACAAAGATTGGCAGGTCAGATGGAAAAACATGACCTGACTACATGCTGCCTCCAAGAAACTCACTTCAATTATGATTTCAGGCAGGTTGAAAATGAAAGAATGAAAAAAAATAATATCACGCAAATTTTAATCAAAGTCAATCATTATCATTATCAGATAAAACATGCTTTAGGGCAAAGAAAATGACCAGAGACAGAGAGGGTCACTGTATAATGATAAAAGGGTAAATCCCCCAATAGGATATAGGAATCCTCAATGTGTGCACTAAAAAATGGAGCTATAAAATAAGTCAAACTAAAACCTGACAGAACCGAAAGGAGAAACAGACAAGCCCACCATTATGGCTGTAAACGTCAACACCTCTCTCTCAACAACTGACAGAACTAGACAGAAATCAGCAAAGATACAGAAGAACTCAGCACAGTCAACCAACAGGTTTGAGTCAACGTTTATAGAACACTCCGCCCAACAAGAGCAGGGTACATATTCTTTTCAAGGTCCCATGGAACGTGTATCAAGGTAGGCCACACCCTGGGCCATAAAATAAACTTTAACAAATTTAAAATGATTGCAATCACAAAGAATGTGTTCTCCAACCACAATGGCATCAAGCTAGAAATCAGTAACATAAAGACAAAAGGAAAATCTCCAACTACTCGGATACTAACCAGGACACTTCTAAACAACCCATGATTTAAAGAGGGTCTCCTGGGAAATCGAAAACTGCACTGAACTGAATGGAAATGAAAATATAACTTATCAAGATTTGTGGGTTACAACTAAAGCAGTGCTGAAAAGAAAGTTCAGAGCACTACACGACTACATGCATATATTAGAAAAGAGGAAAAGTCTCAATTATCGAAGCACCTCAAAACCTAGCATAGGAAGAGCAAAATAAACATAAAACAAGCAGAAAGAAGGAAACCAAGAGCAGAAATCAATGAAACTGAAAACAGAAAAACAAAGAGCTGATTCCTTGAAAAGATCAATAAAATTGACAAACTCTAGCAAAACTGGTGAGCTGAAGGATGTGGGGGCTGATCAAGGAAAAGGGCATGACCTTGAGACGGTCACGGCACACACCTACCTTCGTCCGGGTAGCACCGTGACAACTTAGACAGGCTGCGTGGGAGGGGAGTCCCTCACGGCAGGAGGCCTTGCCGACAAGGTGCCCGGCGGGCAACAGGGCAAGGGGACACCTGGGGAGAAGAGCACCCCCTCCAAGGGGGCTTAACGTGTCCAGGTGACGTCGCTCGGCAGCATCTGCTGGAGGTCTGTGACAGCCCCAGAGCTTGCCTGATCAGAGGTGAGCAGACAGTGAGCGCGGCTTCACCGGGTATTCAAAGCAGGCAGCCACTTATGGCTAAAAATAATGATGTGCTTCTCTGGGCCGTATTTAAAGCAACTGAGTATGTAAGAATTTGAATCTGGCGCTGGCAGGCTTTGAACTAACGTCTCAGCTTGTTGGGGAGAAGAAAACCACAGAGGCGCCAATGTGCAGGGGCCACTGTTAACTCAGCGATGTAACAAACACTGACAGAAAAAAAAAAAAAAAAAGACAGCAAGTGAGGACACAAATAGCCAATGTCAAGGTGCAGCACTACAGACCCAGCAGGATGACAAAGGAGGAGCAATAACAGCTCCACACACTTTAATTTGACAACTTACAAGAGATGGACCCATTTTTTGAAAACGCAAAGTCCTACAACTCACCCAACATAAAACAGATCGCTTAAATAGTCCTATAACTATAAAGGAAACTGAATTTGTAATTCTAAAACTCACACAAAAGAAACGTTCAGGCCAGGATGGTTTTACTAGAGAATTCTACAGACATTTAAGAAAGAACCAACACCAATTCTATACCACGTCTTTGAGAAAACTGAAAAGGAGGGAACCCTTCCCTAGTCATTTTCTGAAGTTAGTATTTCCCTGATACCAAAGCCAGAAAAGGACAGTATTAAAGCAACACCAACCACAGAACAGTATCTCTCATGAACACTTAACAAAATATTAGCAAACAGAATTCAGTTTTATATATACATATAAATTATACACTATGACCAAGTGGGCTTTGTTTCAGAGATGAAAGGCTGGTTCAATATCTGAAAAATCAATCAATGCAATTACTCTATTGACAGGCTAAAAAGAAAAATCACATGGTCCTATCAACTGATGCAGAAGAAGCATTTCACAGAAATCAACACTCATTCATGATAAAAACTCTCAAAAACAGAAACAAAAAACCAGAAAGGAACTTCCTCAACTTGATAATGATCATTTAGAAATTTCTACAGCTAACCTTACACTGAATGGTGAAAAGACTGCTTTCTCCCTAAGACCAGAAACAAAGTAAGACTATCTGCTCTCACCACTCTTTTTTTCTTTTAAATCTGTTTTTATATATAGTGGTTAACATGTGCAAATCTCAACCCCCCAAATTTATGCCTTCCCAACCCCTTCCCCACCCCAGTAACCATAAGATCATTTACTATGTCTGTGAGTCTGTTTCTGTTTTGTAGAGGAATTCATTAGTATCCTTTTTCTTTCTTTTTTTCCTCTTTTTTTAGATTCCCCATATGAGTGATACCATATGGTATATTTCTTTCTCTTTCTGGCTTACTTCACTTAGAATGACGATCTCCAGATCCATCCATGTCACTGTAAATGGCATTATTTTATTCTTTTTTATTGCTGAGTACCATTGTATAAATATAGGCAACTTCTTTATCCAGTCATCTATCGATGGACATTTAGGTTGTCTCCATGTCTTGGCTGTTGTATACAGTGCTGCTGTGAACACTGGGGTGCATGTATCTTTCTGAATTAGAGTTCCCTCCAGATATGTGCCCAGGAATGGGATTGCTGGATCGTATCCCACCACTCTTATTTAATATCCCTGTTTGATATTAAATAAGAGTAAGGCATACAAAGTAAGGAAACAAAGGTACACAGATCAAAAAGGAAGAAATAAAATTGTTCCTATTGGCAGATAATGATTGTCTACAAAGAAAAATTGAAGGACTCTTAAAAAAAAAATAAAACCTCCTATCACTGGTAAGTGAGTTAAGCAAGGTCAAGACTGTAGGATATAAAAATCAATCGTATTTCTATATACTAACAACAAACACATCAGCATCAAGATTTAAAATATAATACCACTTATAATCACTGAAAAAAATGGCATAAATCTAACAAAACATGGGAAGGATTTCTATGCTAAAAACGACATAATGCTGATGAAAGAAACAAAAAAACCCCTCTAAATACATAGGAAGACACACTGTGTCCATGGATTAAAGACTGGACAAAGCAAAGATGCTAATTCTCTCCAAATTGATGCCTATGTTTAAGAAAATTTCCTATTTCTAGCAAGAGACTTTTTGGTAGATACAGATAAGATGATTCTAAAATTTATATGGAAAGACAAAGGAACTAGCATAGCAAAAACAACTTTGAAAAAGAAACAGTGGAAGGAATCACTTCATCTGACACAGTAATCACAACTGTGAGGGGTGAGCAGGGGGAGAGACACATTCATCAACGGAACAGCACAGAGAACTAAGAAACAGACCCACATTAATATGTCCAGCTGCTTTTGAAGGTGCAAAAACCATTTAATAGAAGAAAGTTAGCCTTTTCAACAAATGGTGCTGAAGCAACTGGACATCCACAAGGGGGAAGAAAAAGGGCCTTGACCTAAGCCTCATATCTTATGCAGAATTAACTGAAAATAGACCACAGACTTAAAAGGTACAACATTAATATAAAACTTTTAGGAAAAATAGGAGAAGATCCTCAGGACAAAGTAAAGAGGTCTGAGACTGGATTGGATGCCCCCCACCCCCAAAATCTATAAAAGGAAAAATTGATAAATTGGACTTCATCAAAATAGAAAACATTTGCTTTATAGAAAACTTTGTTAAGAGAATGAAAAGACAAGCTACAGACTGAGTGAAAAATCTGCAAAATATCCAATGTAGGACTAGCATCTAGAATATATATAAATTAATTTTTAAAAAAACCTCTCAAAACACAGTAAAAAAAAATTAAACAACCCATTTCTAGAACAAATAAATGAATTCAACAAGGTAGCAGGATACAAGATTAACATACAGAAATCTGTTGCATTTCTTCACAATAATAATGAAATATCAGAAAGTTAAAAAACAAATCCCACTTAAAATTGCATCCAAAAAAATACCAAGGTATAAACTTAACCAAAGAGGTGAAAGACCTATACACTGAAAAACACAAAAAATTGGAAAGGAAATTGAAGGTGATAACAAGAAATGGAAAGATATCTCATGCTCTTGGACTGGAAGAATTAATATTGTTAAAACGACCATACTATCCAATCTACAGATTAATGCAATCTCTATCAAATTACCTAGGACAGTTTTCACAGAACTAGAACAATTATCCTAAAATTTATATGGAACCACAAAAGACGCAGAATTGCCAAAGCAATCCCGAGGAAAAAGAACAAAGCTGGAGAAATGACCCTCCCAGACTTCAGACTGTACTATAAAGCTATAGTAATCAAAAGAGCATGGTATTGGCACAAAAACAGACATATCGATCAGTGGACTAGAAATAAACCTACAGTCAATCAATCTATGACAAGGGAGGCAAGAATATACAATGGAGAAAAGACAGTCTCTTGAACAAGTAGGGTTGGAAGAGCTGGACAGCTACAAGTAAATCAATGAAATTAGACGCCTTCCCACCACATACAAAAATAAACTCAGAATGGTTTGAAGACCTGCAAATGGCCAACAGGCACATGAAAAGATGCTCAGCATCACTGCTCATCAGGAAAATGCAAATCAAAACCACACGACATGACACCATAAATCTCCTAGAAGAGAACATAGATAAAACACTCTCTGACACAAATGACAGCAATATTCCCTTAGAGCAGTCTCCCCAGGCAGAGAAATAAAAACAAACAAATGGGACCTAATCAATCTTAAAGCTTTTGCACAGCAAAGGGAACCATCAACAAAATGAAGAGACAACCTATGGAATGGGAGAAAATATTTGCAAATGATGTGACCAACAAGGGCTTAATTTCCAAAATGCACAAACAGCTCATACAACTCAATAACAAGAAAGCAAACAACATAATCAAAAATAGGCAGAAGACCTAAATAGACATTTCTCCAAAGAAGACATACAGATGGCCCACAGGCACACAAAAAGATGCTCAGCGTCACTGATCATCAGGAAAATGCAAATCAGAACCACAGTGAGGTACCACCTGACACTGGTCAGAATGGCCGTCATCAAAAAAGTCTACAAATAACAAATGCTGGAGAGGGTGTGGAGAAAAGGGAACCCTCTTACACTGCTGGTGGGAATGTAAATTAGTGCAGCCACTATGGAGAAGAGTATGGAGGTTCCTCAAAAAACTAAAAATAGGGCTATGATATGATCCAACCATCCCAATCCTGGGCATATATACAGAAAAGATGAAAAAAGCCTCTAATTTGAAAAGACACATGCATCCCAATGTTCACAGCAGCACTATTTACAAGAGCCCAGACATGGAAATAACCCAAGTGCCCATCAATAGATGACTGGATTAAGAAGATGTGGGATACACACACACACACACACACACACACACACACACACACACACACACACACACACACACAGAGGAATATTACTCAGCCATAAAAAAGAATGAAATAATGCCACTGCAGCAACATAGAGAATATTAAGTCAGATGGAGAAACACAAATATTATGTGATATCACTTATATATGGAATCTAAAAAATTATATAATGAATGTATATACCAAACAGAAACAGACTCACAGACATAGGAAACAAACTTATGTTTACCAAAGGGGAAACGGAGAGGGGGAGGGATAAATTAGGAGTATGGAATTAGTAGATATAAACTACTATATGTAAAATAGAAAAGCAACAAGGATTTACTGTAAAGCACAGGGAACTATATTCAATATCATGTAATAACCTACACTGGAAAATAATCTGAAATATATATATAACTGAATCACTTTGCTATACAACTGAAACTAACAAAATATTGTAAATCAACTGTAATTCAACAAAAAAATTAATTACAAAATCAAACAACCCAAGTAGAAAATGGGCATAAGACATGAAGAGACATTTCACTGAAGAAGATAACACATGTGGCAAATGAGCATGTGAAAATATGTTTAAGATCGTTAGCCAACTAAAAAAAATGTTAGCCAATAAATTAGGGAAATGTAATTTAAAACCATACTGAGGTGTCACTACACACCTATCAGAAAGGCTAAAATAAAAAGTAGTGACAACACCAAATCCTGGCGAGGATGCACAGAAATTAGATCACTCCTACACTGCTGGTAGAAATATAACATGGTATAGCTAATCTGGAAAATTGACAGTTTCTCAAAAAAAACTAAACATTCAACCACCATGACTGAGCAACTGCACCCCTAGGCATTTATCCCAGAAAACTGAAGACTTAACGATCACACAAAACCCTGCCCATGAACGTCTGCAGTAGCTTTATTTGTCATAGCCCCGAACTGCAAACCACCCAGATGTTCTGCAACAGGTGACTGGTTAAACAAATGAGTACGTTCATACCAAAGAATGATAATACTCGGCAATAAGTGAGTAGGGAGTGAACTGCTGCTACAAGCAGTAAGCCGGATGGCTCTGCAGAGAATCACGCTGCGTGGAAAAGTCAATCCTGAAAGATTACGCACTGCGTGAGGCCATTTACAGAACACTCCTGAAACAAAGGAATTACAGAAATGATGAACAGATCAGTGGTTGCCCGGGGCTAAGGAGGTGGGGGGAGCAGGGAGGAAGAGTATGTGTCTCCAAAAGGGCACAGGAGAGATCTTTGTGCTGATAGAAGTGATCTGTGTCAGTAGCCGGGGCAGCATCAGTATCCTGGTTGTGATGTCATGACAGTTCTGCAATGTGACCACTGGGGAAAACAGAGTAAAGGGCACATGAGATCTCTGTTCTTAAAACTGCCTGTGAATCCATGATGATCTCAGAAAGTTTTATAAAAATTAGAAGAATAGGTGATGTTATCAGACAATGACTGTAAGTTTACTACACACATTCAAACAGAAAGGATTACCAAAGGATGTGCTTCAAGGGGGAAACGGTACCCAGAAGGAAGGAGCAGCAGGTGAGGCACCAGGCTGTGCATCCTGGTATTTTTCTGTCTGGAAATATCTGAGCTTGGTTGACACAAATAAAACCAAGCACCCCAGTGGGCAATCACATTCCCCGTAGGTGACAAGGATCCAACTTTATGAAGAGGTTCAGTTAAACTCCTCCTGCTGATGAGGGAATTTGGATTTCACAGCCCTCCTTGGAACCGAGAGCCAGGAGACGGATCTACAAAACCTGACGTTCTCTCCTCGGGGTGTGAGGCTCGCTGGTTTTTTACAGCAGTGAGGCTCTCACACACCACGCCCACATCTGTGATTCCGGTACAAAATGCACCAGTTATACTGACTTATTTTGTTTTTAAAATCTGTGGGATTTTTTCTTTCTTTTTCTCTTTCCTTTCTTGAAGTTGAAATGACATACACATTGCACATCATGTATATATGTCACGTGTACAGTGCTTAACAGCTACAAAAAGTCTTCAGAGGAGCAGGTACACAGTCATACGACAGAGCAATGAATGGAGGGCTGTGCAAGATACATTGCTAGGTTGTATAAGATAGTTTAAGTATGAACTACTTAAACAATTGTGTCTACTTTAATTGGTTTTGATGTTGTTTCATTATAGCGGATGTTAATTTGCTCAAAATCACCAAGAAATTTTTTGCAACCAAATTATGATAATTACATTCACCTGACGAGGGTGTCCTCGGAAGGAATGCAGCTTCAGGGCGGGGGAAAGAGCATATCCCCAAATAGAAAATCTAAACCAGCTACACGCTACTACGCTATTTTTCATTCTGCATGAGAAATGTTAAATGAGACAAAAGAAATGGTATCAAATAATTAGAAATCAGTCTTGGGCAAAAGTCAGCCATTCAGGAATACAGACAAAAAATATAGGTCTGGAAAAAATGGCTTCCATTGAAATAGGTAACACAAAGCCGAAGCATTAACTCCAGGGGAGAAACCTCATTTGAAACTTACTGACTTGTTTTCACACTCATTTCAAGCCACGCTGAGTTTCCCAGACCCCAGCTGAGTGGTGGCATGTGCTAAAGTCAGACTGAGCTCCAGCCACAACGACAACCGCCGACAGTGGGAACCCGGCCAGAAAGTGTGTTGAAGAGCACAGTATGTTTGCTCAACAACTGACAGTCAGCGATGACCTTCAGCCTTGAGGGAAGCTCAGTCCGAGGGAGTACACCAGATGACCTTTGCCTTTGTAGCTTCTCCCACAAGATTCCCAAAGGTCAGAGAAGGAGCAAAGGCAGATGGCCTTGACTGCAGGATTCATTCCACGCAGTTCACTTCCTGGCAGAAACGGTGCAGGGACAGTGGAGCCATCTGAGAAGGTTCCTTGGTTTCTGGCTTAGGGAAGCAGCTCCTTCGTGACACTGCTAACTGAGATAAGAAATACTGAGGGTTCTGAGGACGTGTCCATTTTGTGACAAGATACTGAGCGCAGATCCAGAGAGATGAAAGATCAAACACCTGTGACCCACGGGGGAGATCGGGAAGCAGTTCCTATAAGGGCTGGCTGTGAAGAGCGGTTAAGTTACAGAGGCTGCAAAGGCCTTGGCTGCACCCATTGGCGCCCCGAGTACAACCAGGTCCACGCGAGGGGGGCCGAGAGCGGTCAGCCCAAGAGCTGAGGAAGTGACACGCCGCAGGTAAAAAGCACTGCCGACTCTCAGCAGGACCCTGGCTGTGATGGAAGGAGATGGGGCCGGAACGGAGGGTGTGGTGCGGACGGCCAGCAGACAGGAAGGTACCAGCAGAAAAAGAAAGGGATGCTTGGGGACAGGAGTTTCTGAGACTTGAGAGATGAGGTCTGAGGCGGAAGGTAGACCTTAGTCTCAGAAACGAAGAGAGACCTCCTTTCTCATACTGAGCGGGACCCCGAGGGGTCCTCCCTGGTACAGATCGTTCTGTGTTCCCTGTTTCCTGTTTGTAGGAAATAGGCTTCATTCCGCCTCCTTCATCTTCCCTGAGTTCCGAAGGGCAGACTCAAACAGGAGCTAATCTGGGAAGGGAGGGAGTGCAGAGACAGGGGAGGAGCAGTGCAGCCTTGGGGCAAGGTCCCAGGTCCTCCTTAAGGCCCCACCCCTCTCTGGCCCCCAACCCCTGCTTCTTGTTTCTGGCTGGGCAGAATCTTTGGAGATGGTTTTTTGGAGAGGGCAGGGGAGACACTGGGTCCACCAGATTGCCAGCATGCTGATTCAAAGTAACTTTCTTTTTTGTTACCAAGGCTGCTGTCCCCAGGATTATACCCCTACCCCTCCTTTGAATAGAAACCAATTACTCTTATCTAAGTCTCAGGAAGCTGCTGCAAAGAGAAGAAACAAGAACTGGTTAGAACCAACTGAGCCCAAGATGGCAGAGGATCTGACTTCCAGTGGAGCCTCAAGCACACTGCAGTGTATGAGCTGCTAAACGACACACCCACCAGCGCCATGACAGCAACAGGAAAAGCCCGTACAAGCATGGAAGACAGGGCAATTGGCTCCATCACACCCAGATGGAAGACATGAGGACAGAAGCCTCCCATGAAAGTCCACATGGCCCAGCCTGGAGCTGTCTCGACGGGCCATCTCGGCTGCTGGCTCCCCGCTCCAGCGCTTTCCTCTTCCCTGCTCCAACGTTTTCTTTCCTTTTCCTCTTCTGAAGCAATAAAGCAGTCATTCACTTTGTCCCTCTGCCTCTGCTGTGAGCCCTTTCACATCTGGCGGCAAGGACCCACACTTTGGTGGGCCTCTTCCTAATTTCAGGGTCCTTGTATCCGCTATCATTTCTTCTGAGACAACAGGAAAAGGGTTAAGGTTAAGCCTGGAGGTAAATACAGGTTGGAGAAGGGGAGGGGAGGAAGGGGCATGTCCTGGAGGTGAGACAAAAGGCTTGAAGAGATTAGTGAAAGTATAAAACAGCAGACATGGAGAAAAAGTGAGATGGCCAGGATAGGAAAAAGGACTGCTAAGTATTACTGTGTGCCGCAGAGACCAGGAATCCACAGCGACCTCCATCTAAAGGGAGCTTTGTCTGCACAGCGGCAGGCAAGGCGGGCGGCTGGGAGGCCGGGGTCAGGATCTGCAGAGCGTGTGCAGCTGAAGGAGGAGGAAGAGGTGGACGGAGAGGCGGCGGGTGTCACACCCGGAGAGGGAGCAGCTCATGGCCTGAAAAGGGGAGTGGGGGGCTCTTGTGGGGACGACATGGTGCCAAGTACTTAGTGTGGATTATTCTAACTTCCCCCTCTACCGAGAGATTAGCATTGTAATTCAGGCCAACACACCAATGGTTTCTCAATAAGGGAAGATTTCCAGGTACAACGGAAACAGAATAATAGGTAAATATCAGAAGACTCTTACTCAGAGATACTGATCTGAAAGCTCCTTTAGTCACATGAAATAACCCTGCTCAACGAGGGAAAATTAACTTTATTACTCAATAATGCATACCGGAAGAAATACAGAGATGGGTCACTTTTAGCTCATGCTTTCCCAGTTGTGAACAATTAAAGGAACTGGTTTTAATATCAATTTTACCAATAACGTTTGATCAGTCAACATCTAGACTAAGGTCTCTGCATTTTAATATTAAAAGGGAATCCAAAATAAGGGCTTCGTTCTCATACAGGTAGAGCATCCTAGTTTACGTACATACTCATGACAAAACTACTCAAGGTGCTAACTTATGAAAAGTGGGGAAAGAGCAATGGTCACCAAATAACCAGCTTCCACTTTCCCTCCAAAGCAGCATCGCGGTCAAAGCGGTTCTGTGAATGGCAGTCTTCAAAGCACCCAATATTTTTTATCAGATTCACAAGACAGTAAGAGCTAAGATCAAATGCAAGTATACTGTGTCTGCAAGATAACAAGAGAGATTTTGATCTTTCCGAGAAGACGAGGGACTCTAACCGGTACGTGCCCTAGGCGGAGAGCCCGCAGCTGTGCTGCGCTGACCGCGTCCTCGCTGCAGGAGGGGGTGAGGAGGACCGCCGAAGTCCGTCACCTACTCTAGGAAGACCACCAGCTGGTGCCGACACGTTCAAACCGCAGTGCGGCCGACATTTTTGGAGACTAGAGGAGATGTTATTGCAGAAGTTGTCTGCCCAACAGCCATTCTCCCAAGAGGCCTAAGTATCTAGGGGGACATGACCCCCAGCGCTCCGGGACAGGTGCTGGTTACTGTAAACCAATTATGGTCATTCCCAGCCCCCTCCTCCCTGGATCAGAAAGAAACACAGGATCGGCCTAATCAGTGCGAGGCATTCCTCCGGCCCCGTAACTGCTCCAGGGCGGGCATCTGACCTAACACGGCCTGAACAGACTGGGAGGGAGGACTTTATTTCATAAACAAGGAAGGGCACCCAGCTGACAAACAGTAGCTGTTTTATGACTCGGAGAGGGTGAGGGATGAGGCTAATGCTGCCAGAGGAGAGAGGCGGGAAGACCTCAGGTCCCTGCTGGCACAGCTGAGCTTCTGCACCAACGAGCCCTGGAACCTCGTCTACAGGTATCCCCTACGGTGGGCGGAATTAAAAAAAAACTGGGGGGGTCGGAGGTAATTAGGTTTACTTACTCATTCATTTTTGGAGAGGGTACTGGGGATTGAAGCCAGGACCTTGTGCACGCCTAGCACACGCTCACCACTGAGCTCTGCCCTCCCCCACAGCATTTGAGTTGGGTTTCCTGTCACCTGCAGCTGGAAACCCTCCACCTGATAAAATGACCGCAAGAACTAACCATGTAGTATCTATCAAACAGAAATCTCCTTGAAGCATAATTTTAAAAATATTTTATTTTTGGTCACGTAGAGTCAGTTTATAGTCAGAAGGTGGTTTAGTAAACATGGATTTAGAACTAGAAGAGCTCATTCAACAAATATTTACTTAATAACTACCAATAACTACTGGGCATCTGAATGTTTGGTAAGCAGATTCAGGTTGCCTGATGTCTGCCCCCAGGGCAGGGCGCTCAGCTCCCCAAAGTGCCTGACGGGCACACTCGCCTCTGGGCTCTTGTACCCCCAGACTGACCAGCTTCCATCAACCAGTTCTCTCGGTAGGTACAGAACTACATTCAACCAGGCAGCGGTCAAGGGCTGCAGCCCCCGGAGCGGAGCAAAGGCACCTCTGCCCTGCGCTGGGGGCTGGTCTCAGATGTGACTTCTCAGAGGGCTGTCCATTTTCATAAAGGACGCTCATGTGACCGCTTTAGTTCAGACAACACAGTCTGTGGAGAGGTGTTCATTAGATTTGCATTTATATAACACACAATATAAAAAACTGTTCGACTTCTACCATAAAGACAAGAATTAAAGTACATCCTCAAGTTGGGTGTCCTTTTCATCCTGGCTTTTTGCTTCATATTCTGTAACTGAGAGGATAATACACCCCCTCCCAAGCAGAATCAGACCAAAGGCTTGCCCAGCACTCCCTGATGGCTGTAGTCAGGAACGGGTCGGGAAGCCACGTGAGCGGTCCCCTGCTTTCAAAGAGCTTGCGGTCTAGGCTTGAAAGAGATGTGCTTTGTCACAATCGGGAGTTGACTGAAGTGCAAAACAGATCTGCCAAGTCCCTGCAGCAAAGATGGGGTGTTTATTTTATGAGGACTCCTGTAATAACCAGCGTAAGCAAGTGAACTAAAGCCACAGTACTGTAACTGAGTGAGCACACCTTAGTAATAGTCTTAATTACATAATATTTTTAATTACAACAAAAGAGGGAGAGAGGCTGTGTTTTTAAGTTCCCAGTTTCTTTTCTGGAAGATTAAACATTCATATTTGAAAAATGATAAACCTCCCTCTAAAATATACCCTCTTTTTTTATCTTCATTTTTTATTGAAGTACAGTCACTTACTGTGTGTCAGTTTCTGGTGTGCAGCACTGTGTCCCAGTCTTGCATACACATACATATATTCGTTTTCATATTTTTTTTTTTTTGTTAGGGAGTGGTAATTAGGTTTATTTATTTATTTATTTTTTTGGAGGAGTGACTGGAGATTGAACCCAGGACCTTGTGCATGCTAAAGCAGACGTCCTACCATTTGAGCTATATCCTCCCCCACCTCATCCTCTTATTCATAATTTACTAGCACTTTATGAATAGTATCCTCCCCCATATCTAACTATCATCAGCTGCTTTTTAAGACTTCTTAAATGCCAGAAACACAGCCCATGAGAAAGAAAGTATTAAAAGACAAAGATTACTAAGTGTTGTCATACAAGCATTCACCAATCTGAGTCGAGGAGGGTTGCATTTGGCTGTGGCAGAATAACAAAGGATGAGTCCTCCACGTATCATATCGGCACTATCAGGGATTTATTTATATTGGCCAAATCTCTCTCAACATGAACTTACGTTTGCTTAGAAAGCTTAGCAGGGATTACAAGGGAAGGTGATTTGCAGACAGCGTTAATTTGACTGACGTGTTGCGTTGCAGTGAGCTACCCTTTACATCTGCCTTACTTTACCCAGCCTTTAAATGATAATACCCTGCACGTCATTCTAGCTTTTGATCCATATTCACAGCTGCAGAGAAGCAGAAGTCAAGTGTTCTTCAAACGGAATTCAGTCTGTTCCCAAGATTAGGCCAGCAGAGAAAGCAGTGACGTCCAAAGACAAGTTACAGGATGCAGAAGAGCCAAAGGTTTTCCCTCAAATTATTTTTACTGGCAAATATTCTAATGGAGTTATTAGAATGGGAAATAAACCCTAATTACATCAGTCTGACTAATCTCTAAAGGATGGTTTAAGAGAAGAAATGAGAGAAACAGCAGCAGCTCCCTTCTCACTCCAAAGAAATATTCAGAGTAAAGATACGATATCTCTTATATGTGGAATCTTTAAAAAAAAAAAAAAAGACACAAATGAACCTATTTACAAACCAGAAACAGACTCACAGACGTAGAAAACAGACTACGGTTACCAAAGGGGAAAAGGGAGGGGAGAAGGCATAAATTGGGAGTTTGGGATTAACATACACATACTACTATACGTAAAATAGACAAACAACAAGGCCCTACCATATAGCACAGGGAACTGTAGTCAATATCTTGTAATAACCTATCATGGAAAAGAATCTGAGGGAGTATATATATGTGTATAATTGAATCACTTTGTTGTACATTTGAAACTAACGCAACATTGTAAATCAACTATACTTCACTAGAAAAGAGATCCTCTCTCAGGCAATGGGCACATGAGAACAACAGGAGATCAGAAAGCAGCAGTGGGTAATCAGCTAGGTTTGGGACATATATTAGGATACCCCTAGGCCATCCAAAACGAATAGTGAGGAAGCTGAAGACAAGATATTTATCTTGAGGAACTGACATGACTAACATATTTAGGAGACTTCAGAGAAAGGCAAGTGACAGGCAAGGACTGGAAGGCTTTGTAGTTCAAATGCTCAAGAGAAATGATCATAAACTTTTGATTTTCCAAAGAACAACGTTTTCCTAGTTCTATGGCATGGAGGCATTAATATAGTATAGTGTCTTTCTTGTTGTTGCTGTTGTTTTGTTGTTGTTTATTTGTTTTTGGAGGCGGAGGTAACTGGGTTTTGCTTATTTATTTAGAGGAGGGACTAGGGATTGAACCCAGGACCTTGTGTGTGCTGAGCATGTGCTCTACCACTGAGCTGTATCCTCCCCCCACGTATAGTGTCTTGAATGCAATCGTGGTCCCTGGAACAATAGCACCCACATGGCCTGGGAGCTGGTCGGGTGCGGAGCCGACCGTGCTGAACTGGAATCTGCACGCCAGGGGGCTCGGGGCACAGTCACTGGAGAAGCACAGTTGTAGTGTTCCCCAAACTTTGGTCCTTGTTTCACCAATTTTCAATGAATGGGAAAAAAATGAGTACAATCATTTAAAACGACACATTCATTCAACCCAGAGAAATGTCCTTTATTCTGATACGGTATGCTTCCTTTGCTGATGTTTTTTACATGCCTTGTCCAAAGAAATTAAGTAATGGCACTTTAGGTGACTCCCTAACAGCAAGGTTTTTACACTTTACTGGAACCAGGTGACTCTGAAGATGTCATCTCCTTTGCCTGGAATACCCTCCTCACTCCACCTTGCCTTACCAAGCCTCCATTTCTCCCTGAATCATATTTTGACTACAGAAGCTTACACATTAGTTTCCTATGACTGCTGTAACGAAATACCACAAACCGGGTGGCTTAAAAAAGAAATTTATTGTCTCAACGGATCTAGGCTAGAAGTCCAAAGTCAAGGTGTCAGCAGGGCCATGTTCTCTGAAGACTCCAGGGAAGGACCCCTCCTTGCCTCTTCCTAGCTTCTGGCGGCTGTCAGTCATCCTTGGTGACCCCTGGCTTTCAGCTACATTACTTCAACCTCAGCCTGTCTTCACATTTCACTTCCCCTGCGTGTGTCTAAGTCCAAATATCTCTCATCTTATAAGGACCCCACTGAATGAGAGCTCACCCTAATCCAATATGACTTCATCTTAATGTGATTACATCTGTAAAGACCCTATTTCCAAATAAGGTCACATCCACAGGTTACGTGGGGTTAGACCTGAATGTACCTTTCGGAGGACACAACTCAACCCACAGCAGCCTACAGTGATACATTTTTAAAAGAAAATATCCTGATAGTTCTCAAAATGATGTGGTAAGCGCTATACTTTCAAAATAAAGCACAAAATAAAAATATTAAGAGTATATTGTAATCAAAGCTACAATTTGTGTTCTTACTTCATAAACTGCTGTTACTGTAGAAGGCATCGATTCCAATGGGCACAGAGATTTGTCTGAGATTTTTCCTCACTCTTCAACTGCCAGCATCTTCTACATCACTTATACTTTTTAGCTCTTTTCTGAACGTCCCTGCTTGCTATCACCTACTTGATTTGTTAGTTTTCTCTCTCACATCTTGGAATCACAAATTCTTTAGGGCCAATCTGTGATCTCCCAAGTCTCAGATGGCTGGAGCCCCTCGGGAAGCCCCAAGCCATTCTAACTGGCCGGGGCTTTGAGAAAGTTCTGAATCAAACAAGATTTGGGAAACACTGTTTCAGTTTAGGGATATTCGGACTGACGATTTTCAATCAGGAACCTATATGTTCAAGATTTCACTTTTTGTATTACAATATTATATAAAGTATTACATAACATACAGTATTCACGTGGCTCACGGTTTCAGAGCAGCAAAATGTGGAACACTAATCAGTCAATGGAAGGTGAAATACTGTTTAATATGCTGAAAAGCAGTGTTGATCCAGCACGTTACAGTACACTGTCAACATTGGTTCTTTATTTTTCATCATATCCCTGTCAAGCTACAGAGACTCCTTTTCCGGAAGAGAGAACATAAGCACAGGGCACAAAGGAGTTTAAAGATTAGGCAAACATTCCTTCACCAGCTACTAACAGGCAAACGCCCAGGAGGAGGGAACTGGACTGTTTTACTTTGTGGAAACAATATTGTGCAAATATGTCAATGGTAAGTGAAGGTGACAGCTTAGGACTTGGTTTGAGGTGACTTATTTTGGGTTGGCACTTTCAAAGTACCACACTTGCTCTTTCTAAAACTAATTTTTTTTACTAATTCTGTTTAATTTCCTCTATTAGAGGAAAGGATTAAATTCAGTTAGTGAAAGGTAAAAATATATTTGGAAGGTATCATGAAATAAGCATACTAAAGGCCAAAGTCTGAGGAACAGAATTGAATCAGTCAATCCATGATGCTCCGTGAACTCCATCTGAAGTGGAGATGCCATATTGCATCAAGGCTATCGTTTCATATAAGACAAAAGAAACATAAAAGCTCTGTTTTCCAGTCCTTCTCACTAATTTAGAAACCCTACTTGGTTTCTTTCAAAAAATGGTGGGGGAGGAGGAGGTAAGTAGGTTTATCTGTTTATTTACCATTATTTTTGCTGGAGGGACTGGGGATTGAACCCAGGACCTCGTGCATGCTAAGTATGTGCCCTACCACTGAGCTCTACCTCCCCAGCCCCAAGGCTTGGTTTCTTACTTGAACTTTCCACCTCTCCTTGTGCTCCTGATCCGGGTCAGAGAAAAAAAAAAAAAAAAAAAAAAAAAAGCATGGGGTAAGGAGCTATTGAAAATAAAGAAAAAGCAAAAGCAGAGTGAAAATCTGCTGGAGAAATGGGTTTTCTTTACAAAAAAATCTGACTGTGGTCTCCACAGAGAGAGAGCACGTGGATGCGACCCGCTATAGCTTTAGCTCTGACAGCGCTGACCCTTACAGGCCAGGGACTTTTTGTAGGGTTTCCTAAGCGTTCCAGGAACAGGTGTCCTGCTCCCAGTGTCACCAAGAGGCAGGTACCAGACCCAGGAATGGCTGAAGGTGGAGCAAATGCGCCCCTCTGAGGAGAAGGACCCTCTCCCAGGGGCTGTGGGTCTAAACCACACTCCCCTTCCAAGAAAGGAACTCTGAACTCCTCAGGGCCTGGGCAGGTGCTGACTGGTTAATGCCTCCCCAGGCCAGGTCTGGGTCAGGTTTCTTTCCAACATACCTTCAGAGACCACATTCCTTCAGAACTCTACCTGGGTTTTTAATCAGTCATTACTGTCGTAACTGGATTAACACTGTATCCCCCACCGGACTGTAAGCTCCCTGAGTCCATCCAGAGCAGTGCCTGTCGTATACCCCGACTTGTCAGAGCACCATGCCGGCCCAGAAAGCCATTCACACCTCTCTGTTGACCGGCAAGGAGCAGCACGCCAGGACAAACGGAGGAGACATGACTGATCTGACAAGAAGTACACAGTTTTGAACTTGAGCCTCCCTTTGGGACTGGAAAAATCCAAATCAGACCTAATCAGAGACTGCACACATCTGAAAGGGTGATTCCAGACTGGCAAACACCTCCTCCACCCTGAGACAGAGCAGAGGTGTACTGTATTGTTTATTTTTTTTTTTTTACCATGTAGGACTAAAGCAAAAACAAAACACACAGTTTATGAATTGGGGAGGCTTTTTCGTTTATTCAAAAAAAAAAAAAATCTCTGTGGAGCACCTCCCGGTGTGGGTGCTACAGAGGAAGCAAAGGTTAAGCAGCCCGGGCTTTGCTTCCCAGGTGTTTATGATCTTAAAAAGCCATGTTTGAAAACAGCCATAATGCAACCTGGAAAGGTCTCCGGAGGAAAAAATGGATTAAACCGCCTATCGATAACTGCTCGTCTGTAATCCCAGTGCAAAGAACAGAATTCCAAACTGCAACAGTCGAGGAGCACACTGAAATGCAGGCGTCGCCCTAAGTCCTTCACATCCCTCGCTGGGGACAATATCGCAGATGAAAGTCGAATTGGCTTCCCAAGCCCTGAGCTACTGAAATCAGACTAAGAAAGGAAAACCCTACGGGCGTAAAGAAAAATCAAGAGGAAACTTGGAGCAGCAGATCACGTACGCGGGCTACACAGAGCGCGGCCCGCGCCCCCCGCACCCCGAGCCCCCCGCCCCGCCCGCGCCCCGCGCCCCGATCCCCCGGCCCCGGCCCCCGCCCGCCCGCCCGCCCTCGTACCGTAGGTCTCGGACATGGCCGTCTGCGACATCTTGGGAGCGGCACCGCCTCTCGCCGGCGCACCGGCTGCAGCTGTGGCCGGGCTGGCGGCAGGGGAGGCCAGGGTCGTCCGCCGCGCCTCGGTGCGGAACGGCGAGGGGCAGGGGACCCGAGGAGGGAGGGGCCCGCGGTCCCCACGGCAACTGCCGGCCACCCCGCGGCTGCGGCCCTGCCGGACTGCCGGCTCCGCGCAGGCGCACGGCCGCCGCCCCCCCCCCCCCCCGCCGGTCAGGACGCGGGGGAGGGGAGGGGGAGGAGGAGAAGAGGGGGCCCGAGGCCCGGCCCCCGCCGGTGGTCGCGCTTGCGCTCTGGGGCCGGGCGGGTCGGACCAGGGGGCGCAGGGACGCCCGAGCGGGCGCGCGAGGAGGGCGGGGCGGGGCGGGGCGGGGTGCGGGCGGGTGCGGAGACCCGGGCGGGCGGAGGGGTGCGGCTGGCCCAGCCCGGGTTGCAGGGCCGGGGAGGGGCGGGCGGTCCAAAGGCTGGCGGGTGACGGAGGGCTGGGGCAGCGGGGTCCAGCTCTCGGGCAGAGGAGGCAAAGTGCCTGCACTGGGGAGGAAGACAGTCCTTTGCCAAGTTGGTCCGACTCAGTAAAGACTTGGTCGTCATTGTTTGGGGCTCTCAGCCAGGAAAGGACTCCTTTAAGCTGTAATGACCAACCCAGGAACGCGGTGAATGTGTAACCAGAAGGCAGTGGCCCCAGGTGTGCAGGCAGAGGCCAGCCCTGCGGGCGGGGAGGCAGGCTTACCTGCCGGGAGACTGAGCTTCCACCCTGAACCTGCCAGGCCCTCCGGTGGCGCGGAGCTGGTGCCTGGGGAAACCTGACAGAAGCCTGTAGACACCGGCCCCTCTGCACCCCACCTTGGGGAAATGTGGCCAGTGGGCAGGAAGCATCTCTTGGCGTTCGGCTGCGGATGCATTTCTAAGGGTAGGAGTCATTGGTTGAATATTTTGACTTAAAGAGCGCAGCTGAATTCAGAATTTCCTGTTGCACTTGTGAAGATAAACGTTTACTGGGAAGAGAATTTTGGTAGGGATTTTGCTCCATTGGAACATGATCAGGGCAACGTGGTATCTTAAAAGACCCAACCTTGTTCAAAAGACATAGTGGAATACTAAAAATATGCCTTGGCTAAGCTCCCAGGTGACTTGGACTGTGGGGTAAATGCCAGTAAATACATTTTTTTCCAAGTCAATTTGGCTCTGTCCTCCAAATTGGCATCTGACCTTTTCTGAGGCCTTTCCCACTCCTCCCCTATGGCTATTTGGCTCTACATTTCACTCTCCTCTCTGATTCTAATAGAAAATAGATAACCTTGCTTCTAAATCACAGAGAAGGCCCCATGCTGAAACACGATGAGACCTGTAATTTCCTAGGATTATTTTGTGCATATCCCTTGTTCAATGGCTCGGATACGTTGTTGCTTTCTTGTCTGGCTTTCTGCAAGTCAGATTTGATTTACACTCCTGAGTGTAGCAGACTGACTCTGGTTAGAACTATTTCAGAATAAAGATCCTCTTCTGTACGTCTTGTTTTCTTCCTGTCAGAAACTACTGTGGATAAGAAAAGAATAAGTGGGTTCTTGATGGATACTGGACCTCATAATTTGTGAAACATGGATAGGGTGATAGAAATAAAAATTAAGCAACTATTTCAAAGCTGAGAACAGTTTTCTTTTCTGCGGAAAACGAATGCTTAGATAGGCCTTTGGGAAAGACAATTTGCTTTGGAAAAACCACCCAAAGAACCCATTAAGTTTGTAAATATAAAGCCACATATCACAACTGGAAAAGGAAATGCTCAAGAACTGAGGTTTGAGGAGCCAAACTTCCTTGAATCATGATGTGAAAGATTATTTGCATCTCAGTAACTTTGGATCTTTGGGGGAAAATAAATTTCTCCTAAATATTCTTGAAGCCTGCTTTGATTCTGAGGTACTATTGATTGTATGGAAGGAAAATTTATTGCAAAATTAATTTGTATGTTCTCCAATTATTTTCTCCTTTCTCTTCAGGGTGGTTTCCAAAAGCCCAAGCACGTTGGAGATTTGTCTAAGGGAATGAGGATCTATTTCTTCCAGAATAGATCCCGCCCACTCCTCCTCAGGTCAGTGAGACCTGGGAGCACCTGGTGTTTTCCTTTCTGCTCCCTGGCAGTGCCTCACATTTAACGACCAATTAGGAGCCTCAGCAGCTGCGAGACTCACAGAGATTCCTGCACACTGGGACGGGCAGAGAACCACATGGGTGGGGACAGTGCTGTCTCTGGAGGGACCAGTGGGGCAGAAGGACAGTGGCTGAAGGGCACTGGGCATCCATCCATCTAGACTCCTAGGCACAGGAGGTACCTTAGTTAAACACCCAGCCTGGTGACACCTGTGACGTATAACTCACATCTTCAAGGTAGAAAAGCCCTCAGCGGCCGCTGGACCAGTTTGCCTTCTAGTACCAAACAGAACTACCTCTGTCATTGGACATGTGTGTTGTTAAGGAATGTTTAGTCAGGACGGGCTAAGTTAGCTGTAGTAACAAAAACGCCCGTGACCAACACAGCGACCACAGGAGCTCTCGCCTGTCCAGGCAGCTCATTCTGCTTTTATTTTAAACAACTTAATTGAAGTATAACTGACATGGCTGCGTGTGTTTCAAGTACACACTTTGATCATTCTTGGTGTTTGTGAACACCTGTGGTCTCTGCTACTGGGATGTCCCTGACTTCTAAGCCTTTTCAGTGGACAGCGGCATTTTTTTCTGATTCTGTTTTATCTCCTTTTTGCTTATTAGGAGTAACACTTGTAAGGTTATTTTAGTGGTTGTTTTGGGGTTTACAGTAAGGTTTTCAATTCATCAAAGTCCACTTGTTGCTGGGTGTCTAGGTTCTTGTCCCATCACAAAGAATTCAGAGTCAGGACACGGAGATTAAGACGGTAAAGCGAGGATTTATTAAGGGATGGACAGCGCACACTCAAGGGGACCGCGGGCAGGCCCAGGTGAGCGGCTGCCCTGAGTTTCTTTGGCAAGTTGGTTACATAGGGTGTAAAAATGAATCAGCAGAATATTCATTGGGGAGGGAAGGGTTTGGGGTCATATTCCCTGATTTTCATCCCAGCTCCACCTTCCCAAAGGGAGGAGGGAGTTTTGTCCTTATTTAGTCTGGATCGGAAGTGTCATGTCGTCAGTGCATGGTGGGTACTTCTAATCTGCAAGGCTAATTTTATTGTAATGAGGGCACCATGAGCAAAAGGTTACATTCGGATACTGGAGATTCCTGCCTTTTCCCACCTTTCTTTGTCGGCCTCCAGGCCTCTCGTCACCCCAAAATGTGTGACCGCTTATCAGCCCAGAGGTTTCTGCTTTTCTTTCTCTGTCCAGGGGCCCCTGTTGTTTACATGATGGAGGGTTTCCTGCTGTTTGCCCTGCGTGCCCCTTTCTCCGCTCATATCTAGCTACCTGCCTGCTCTAACCCGCCTGCAGGTGATGTGCCATCCCATGGAGAGTGTGCGCCTCGCAGCAGCTCCCCCCACCCCGCACTGTCCAGTGGCTCTTCTGCTCCCGCATGTCTTATATGCCCCATGACGTTGTTGTTAATTTTGCTCTAAGCAGGCAATCTCCTCTCTTTTTAAAATTGTGGTAAAATACACACAAAATTTACCCTCTTGAAGTGTACACTTCAGAGGCATTAAGTCCCTCAATACCCATAGGGGATGGGTCCCAGGAACCCCTATGGTTACCAAAATCCATGGATGCTCAAGTTCCTTTTATAGAATAGTGTAGTGCAGTCGGCCCTCTGTTTCCGTGGTTTCCACATCCACAGATGCCACATTTGTGGACTCAAACAACACGGATAGAAACTTCGATCTGCGGTTGGTTGAATCTGTGGATGTGAAATCCATGAATACGGAGGTTAACTGTATATTTATTTTTAAAAATTGTGTCTAAGTGGACCCATGCAGTTCAAATCCACATTGTTCAAGGGTCACTTGTGTTCACATTGTGTAACCATCACCACCATCCATCCACAGAACTCTTCTCATCTTGTAAAAAATATAACCCTGCACTCATGAAACACCAACTTCCATCCGCCTCACCCCCAGCCCCTGACAACCGTCATTCTACTTTCTGTCTCTACAAATCTGACTCCTCTGGGCACCTCATGTGAATGGAATCTCACATTTGTCCCTCTGTGACTGATTATTTCACTGAATATAAGGTCCTCAAGGTACAGCCATGCTGTGGCACGGGTCAGCATTTCTTTCCTGTATATTCTGCTATGTTGTTTTTTTTAAAACCACATTTGCCAGCAGATTCCCTTTTAAATAGATTAAACAATAAGATCAAGCTTTTGGTATTGATGCCCATAGTTACCATATCTAGGACTCAGCCCCTGGTGTAAATTCAGATTTCTGTGTGCTGTCATTTCCCTTTTGCCTAAAGGACTTCCCTTAGCAGATCTTGTAGTTTGCTGGTGACGAATTCTTTCAACTTTCATATTAAAAGTTTATTTCATATAAAAAGTCTATTTCACCTTCGCTCTTGAATGATAGTTTTGCTAAGTTTAGATTTCTCAGTTGACAGTTTTTTTCTGAATACAGTGTTTATATTGTTTATGATGTTTATATTGTTTCTGATAAGAAATTTGCTGCCATTCTTCTCTGTATCCCTTTGTGTGCAATGTGTCTTTTTATCTCTGCCTGCTCTTAAGGTTTTATCTTTGTCACTGATTTAGAAGTTTGATTGTGATGTGCTGTGACGTGCCTTGGTGGGGTTTTCTTCACGGTTTTGTCCTCGAGTTTTATTAAACTTCTTTGGCTGGTGAGTTTAGAGTTTTCATCAGACTAGGAATTTTTTTAGCCATTATTTCTTCAAATATCCTTTCTGCCCCTCCCTCTTTTCTGCTTCGGTGACTCCATCACACATATTTTGGGCCATTTGAATTTTCCCCATGGCTAACTGCTGCTCTGTTTGTTTCTTGCCTGCCTGTGTTTCATTTTGGATATTCTTCTAGTGCCATGTCTTCAAAGTCACTCATCTTTTCTGCAGGGTTTAACCTGCTGTCAGTCCTAGCCAGTGTATTTTCCATGTCACACAGTGTAGTTTCATCTCTGCAGGTTCACCTTGGGGATATGGAGATCATGTTCATACTCAGTCTCAGCTCTAGCACCTTGAATCTACGGAGAATGTTCTAATAATGGTTTTAATGTCATTTTCTACTACCTGTGTCATCTGAGTAATTTCTGAAACAGTTTCTGTTGATTGGCTTTTGTCCTCATTATGAGCAGTGCTGACTAAAATAAAATTCACCTAAAACTTGAGACTTTTATTTGGTGGACATTTCTGAGGACTTAAGCCCGGGGTGACAGCCTCTCAGGTCACTCTGAGAGACTGCTCCGAAGTGGCAAGGGAGAAGCCAGGATATCTGAGTTTTTGGAGCAAAGACCAGGTAGTCGGAACATCAAAAGATGACTGTTAATCAAAGAAAACCAGACATCTCAAGTTAAGGAATTTAGTGCTTTCTATTTCTGGGAAGGTGCAAAGATCTGGGCTCATTGAAATCATTCCTTTGATACGCACCTGGCTATCCAGGGCCAGTATTGTGTTCTTTCACATCCTGAGTTCCCTCAGGGTACCTGGCTGGGGGTGGCTGCAGAGGCCAGGCTGCCTGCTTGTCTGCATCCCCAGTTCCCTCTGCTCACTGTGTGTGTGTGTGTGTGTGTGGAGGGGGTGGCAGTAGCAGCTGATGACTCGATGGCACAGCGTCCTTTGCTGACTGGTAGGGCTGGCCGTATTCTTCATTCACTGGAGTACTTTCCTCCCTTACGTGCCAGGTAATTTCTGATTGGATGCCAGACGTGGAGAAGTTTACTTTATTTCTATATAAAAAGATTTTTAAGCTCTGTTCTAGGATACAGTTAAGCCACTTGGAAAGAAATTTGATGCTTTCAGGTCTTGTTCTGAAGCTTCATTTGCTGGGCCCAGAGCGGCGTTTTATCCCGTTACTGAGGCCAGGCCCTTCCGATGACTCACCCTGGCTTCCTTGTGTTACCGGGTTGCCACTGATTCGGGATTAGGAGCGCTCCTGAGGGAGTGCTGGGGGGGTCCTCCCTCCTGTCTGCACAGGCGACCCGTCACCTGACCCCGGGTAGCTTCCCCTCCCCCGCCCGGCCCTGAGCAGCAGCCCCGCCCCCCGCTGTCTCCCGGGGGGAGCCAGGAGCACTGCTCCCTCGGCAGGCGGGGGACCTCTTTCCCCTCATTCACGTCCCCGTTGTAGACCTCATCCAGTCACAGGCCTTTAAATATCTTGTAAAGCTGCTGCTTCCTCCATTTCCCTCTTGCCCGGGCTTCCGTCTCCGGGTGCTCATAGCCTAGCGCCACTCGGACGCCTACTGCGCTCCGTAATACCCGCAGCACAGCGGGGAGGCATAGCTCAAGTGGTAGGGTGCGTGCTCGGCATGCGCGAGGCCTCGGGTTCAATCCCCCGTGCCTCCTCTAAACACAAATACGTAAATAAACCTCAATACCTCCCCCTCAAAGAATACGTGTAAATTAATTAGTCAATTTTAAACAATTAAAAAATACTAACAAACCTAACATCCGAAGCTCCCACAAACCTGCACCCCCTGCAGCCGTGGAAGCTCTGAAGCCCTTCTTGACTCCACCTGTCACTCAGGCTTGGCTTGCCTTTGACCCTCAGCGAGTCCCCAGGGCTCCAGCTTCAAAACAGCCAGAATCTCCGCCCTTTCACCACCTGTGCTGTGTCCCGCGTCCACCTGGCCTCTCCTCCTCCCTGCGGTCTATCCTGAACAGGGACGCGGGAGCGGACCTATGAATATGTGGTAAACAACCAAAAAGAACAATTCACAGTGGCCAGTGTTGGGGGGCTCGGGAGGGGTGGATGTAAGTTCACGCTGCCCTGCTGCTCTCCGCTCAAACGGAAGCCTTCATCTCATTACTGCCCTTGGTCTCTGAGACCTCCGTGGTCTGCCTCTGCTCTGACCCCTCCCCTCCCACCCTCCATGCCATCCTCTTGGCTTCTCTTTGGGTCTTGAGCACACCAAGCAGGCTTTGGCCCCAGGGCCTTTGCAGATGCTCTTCCTCTGCCTGGAGTGCTCTTGTCCCAAATGTCATCTTTTCTTCTTACATGTCACCTCATCAGTGAGGCCTCCCCATTTCAGACCTAACATAGCAATCCCTCTCCTCCCCAGCCCTCCACATACCTCCTACTTTGGGTACCTCCTGCCCCGGCATTTATCGCATACATCATTTGTTAGTATATTTTCTGCTCCCCTCTGTGAGCTCTGTAAGGAAGGGGCTTGTGTCTGTCATGTTCCCTGCTCTGTCCTCATGCCTAAAATAACATGTGGCACCTAGTAAACCCTCAGCAGTCAAATAGCTGTTGGATGAGTGAGTGAATGAAACAAAACTCAGCAGCTCTTTATTAATTTGGATTTAATTTAATGTCATAAACTTAATTTTAAACTTACTGATTGATGGGAAATTTAAAAGTCAATCTTTTGTATGGCACCGTGTAATTGTGGAAAGCCTGGAATAAAATTATTTCAAAGTATCAACTAATAATGTTAGCCAGTATATATAAAAATAGATTTTAAAAAAGTTTCTGCTGTATAGCACAGGGAACTATGTTCAATATCTTGTAATAACCTTTGATGAAAAAGAATATGAAAACAAATATGTGTATGTGTATGCATGACGGGGACACTGTGCTGTACACCAGAAACTGACACATTGTAACTGACAGTACTCCAATTAAAAAAGAAGTATCAAGCAATATTATTTACTGAGTACTTAATTAAACACTAGGTGTAGTGCTTCATGCTTTATGTGTATTATAAAACCCAATCCTTACAACAGACTCATGAGGTAGGTATTATTTCATTTTGTAGATCAGGAAACGGAGGTCCGGATGGATTACATATTTTGCCCCAGTTCTCACTGCTAATATGTACCAATGGTGGGGTTTTTCTCTAAGGCCACACTAAACGAGACACCTCTCCTTTTCATCGATAATATGTAAGAAAAAAAAAAACGCAGTATAATACGTCCAAAATACAGAAGTGTGACCTGAAAAGGCATCGACTTGTTTAATGTAAGGAACCTAAGCAAAACAACGCCGTTTGAGCCACGCTGTGTCTGGGTGCTTTCTGTAACGTCCCTTGACCCCCACAACACCTGCCCAGGTAGCTCTCCTCACCCTCCTTTACAGATGAGAATGGCACCAAACCAGGGCTCTCTCCGCCCTAGGATGCTGGATGTGTCCAGAGATGTGAGTGGGGAAGTGCTTATGGGAGCAAGTTCCCAGAGCACTTCTGGGACTTAAGCATAAGCCCAGGCTGTTGTGAGGCAGAAAACATCACTGAAGTTAACATCCAGTTCTCCAACACCCAACTCAAGGCTCCTCTAAAAGCATGGGGCGCTCCTCTATCTGACGGGTCCATACTGCAAGTGCTCGATGTAGATGTACAATGTAGCGTGTTAAGTGGAGGCTGCAGAGCTGCGGGTGCAGTTCAGAGACGTGGTAATTACGCACAACCATCTTTTAATTTGAAACTTACCAGCAAATCTTCCATTCGTTCTAATGAGAGCAGTTCTGTGCTTATTTCTGCATTAACAGCATTCAGGGATTATTCGTGAGTTCTCTTAATTTTTGTTCTGTATTCAGAAGAAGAAGATTTTCCATTTCCTCTTTTTATTATATTTTATATATCAAATTAACTCGCTTCCTGAGGATACTGAAATACGTGTGTTTTCTTTCCATTTTCTGATAAAAGTACCGTGGAATTATCTTTCTTCTATTTTTCCATTTCTTTTCCATGCTGTGTTTCAAATCAAATGGCTTATTTTTAGTCTGGCTCCTTAGAAAGATGCAAAACAAGTTTTGTTTTGTTTTGCTTGGCTTTTTGGATTTTCTCCCCAGTCACCACCAAACACATTGCACCAAATTTTCCTTTATGGGCTGATGTTTTACTGCAATCAGTGTTACTGAGGTATAATTTACATGCAACAGGATTCACTGATTTTGTGTATGAGTCAATGAATCTTGACAAATCTTACACAGTTGTGTGGCAGACAACCACAGTCTTCATGATGTGGAGATTTTATGTCACCCCCGAAGCCCTTTCATGCTCTTTTGGGCTCCTCTCTAGGCTGATTTGAAGAAGTTCTGATAGGAGTTGATTGGCTTTCCCATGGGAACGTATAGCAAGTCCCATGAGACTGTGGTGGGATTTTTTTCTCACTGCTGTGAACACCTGCCACGTCCTCCGTTTCCAGCCTGCCCTCCTCCCTCCTTCCAACTCCGCCTTTGTGTTGGCCTCTCCATCTTTACTTGGACACAAACAGTAGCCAATATTGTTTCCACCCATCAGCTCGGTGGAGTGTGCCTTTTCGTGGAAGACTAATGGGACCAAAGAGAAGGAGCTTCCCGGGTTTAGTGATGCTCCCTCGACTTCACAGGAGAGATTTAGGTCAGAGGCGTTAGAATCTCCCTTCCTTTGCCTGAGATGGTGTAGACCCAGCCGGCAGACGTGCAGTGTTTGCACAATTCCGCCTTCCGGGGCTACTGTAACAAGGGGCCAGAGACTGAGGGGCTTAAACGGGAGACGTTTACTGTCCCCCAGCCTTGGAGGCTACAAGTCTGAGATCAAGGTGTTGGCAAGGTTGGCTCCTTTTGAGGCTGCGAGGGAGGGTCTGCTCCAAGCCGCTCTCCTAACTTCTGGGAAACTGCTGGCCATCTTTGGCCTTCCTACAAGCATCACCCTGATCTATACCTGCATCTTCACAGGGCATTCTTCTTCCTGTGTGCGTGTGTGTGTGTGTGTGTTCAAATTTCCCCTTTTTATAAGGATACCAGTCGTACCAGATTCAGCCCACCCTAATGACCTCATCTTAGCTAATTACATCTGTAAGATGCTGTTTCTAAATCAGGTCACTGTCTGAGGTACTGGGGGTTACGTCTTCAACATGTGAGTCTGGAAAGCAGGGACACAACTCAATGCGTAACACTTTTTGTCACCCAGGTGACCTCCAAAGCCATAAACACAGCACAGCAGTGCTAGGCATTGGTACAGGCCCCCCTCTCTTCTCAGAAGAGCAGACGTCTGCAGATTCTGAAACACTGACACCTGGGGGACCCGCAGAAACAGAGTTCTGGATCTCATCTCCAGAGGGTCTGATGTACCGAGTCTTACCTTCTTAAGGTGCAGTCTGTTCCGTTTCTTTGTTTCTTTCACTCTCCTGACCCCATGATTTAGCAGTGGCTCACTGTCCACTGGGCAGGGTGTCTGGAGCCTCTGAGCCAGGAGTGTAACCTGTCTGAGGCCTGACTTTACCTCCTTTCTGCTTCTTTCTTTTCCCTTCTCGCACCTGCCTCAGCACCAGGCACATTTTGGGTGCCCCCCCCCAAATATCTGTGGGATGAGTGAATGGATGAGCGAATGCTGGGACCACCTGCAAGGAAACAGGAAAGATGGCCACGGAGACTACGGTGAGCCTTTAAGACATCTCAGATGCGCTCAGAGTCTGTGCTGGGGCTTAGCGCCCAAATCCCCAGGACGGGAGAGCGACCCAGGGCCTGGAGTCAGGGCTCTTCCTCTGAGGCTGCCTCTGTACATGCCCCTTCCAGCCCCTTCTTGCTCAGCTTACAAATCTCACATGGCCTTTCTTCACTCCTGACCCCAAGGGAAGGGGAGATGTTGTTTGTGGGAGAAGCGGTTTTGGAACTCGGGGGCTCCTTGGGAATTGGCACTCAGTGGGGTTTGGGGGCAAGTTTGTGGGACGTGTGTCTGAGTGGGATGGAGGGTGCAGTGACAGCCCTGAGGAGGTGGTGGCCGAAGCAGACTTCTCTTACCGGGCAGGTTTGCTGAGAGTTGAAAATTACCTTGGAGAGACAGAAGCCTGAGCCAGGCCCGAAGCAAATGCTGTCCTACTGTTCAACTTGCTTTTCTATTCCTGATCTCACTTGAATCTTGGACCCAGTGGGCTTCTGGCCCCTCTAGTTTAGCTCTCCTGGTTTCCCGAGGGCGTCTCCTGTTTAAGACACTGAGGGGATCCGTCTCCTTGGATAACCTACCAGCACAGGGTGACTCCAGCTCCAGGTCTGCAAACTCAGAAACAGTGAGTTTTAAAGCTGCTCAGAAATCTGTGATTGGAAACCCAGGAAATTCTTGAATCTCTTTGGACTATCAAAGTTGAGATCCTGATTTAAGAAATAAAATTAAGAAGCAAATTCAGCTAAGGAATTTAATAAACCCAATTATTTGTGAGTGATCTTCTGGTCGAGGGGTGCCCCCTGGCGGATGCTTTGTGTACTCCTCCAGGCCAGCAAGGACAATCCCAAGAATTCCCAGTGGAGGGGTAAGTTTGATGATTATCCCCGGATTATCTGCTAGGGAAGAATGTAATTTATGAAAGTTTTGTGGGCGAATTTGTGTTCCCCCCAAAGATATGGTGAAGGCCTAACTCCTGGTACCTGTGAATGTGACCTTATTTGAAAATAACGTCTTTGCAGGTGTAAGAAGTAAGTTAAGATCAGGTTTTTAGGGCAAGCCCTTAATCCAGGAAGACCAGTGTCCTTATAAGAAGAGGAGAGGGACACACCAGGAGAGAAGGCGATGTGAGGACGGAGGCAGAGATTAAGTGATGTGGCCACAAGCCAAGGGACATTCAAGACTCTCACCAGCACCAGAAGCTGGGAGAGGGGTGTGGCCAGACCTTCCCCCAGAGCCTCCAGAAGGACTTTGCTGAGGCCTTGATTTTGGACTTTCAGCCTCTGGATCTGTGAGCAAATGCGTTTCTACTGTTTTAAGTCATTCAGTTTGTGCTGTTTTGTTATGGCAGCCCCAGCAAACTAATACAGAAGGAGCCTGGGATTTGGAGCCAGAAGACCTGTTTTGAATTCCAGCTACACTCCCTGTGTGATCTTGGACAAATCACTTCACTTTCTTTGAGCCTCATTTCTATAAACTACAAAATGGAGAAGTGCCGGGGGAGGGTAGAATGCAGGCTTAGCATACACAAGGTCCTGGATTCAATCCCCAGCATCTCCTTTAAAAATAAATTAGTAAACCTAATCACCTCTCCCCACAGAATAAATAAATAAATAAATAAAATGTGAAAAAAAAAAAAAAGAGAGAGAAAAGCCGAAATAAGTGTTTCTCACGCCAACGTTCCTGTGAGGAGGAAGTGTGATCACGCGTTCCGTAAGTAGAGTGCCTCGCAAATGCTGTATTACTGTGTAAGGGAAGCAGGGAGGTTATACAGGACGGAGGCTGGGAGCTCAGTTCTGAAGTCAGTTTGCCTTGGTCCATGTGTGGAAATATCATGAAGAAGGGTATTGTGGAAGCTGCGTTGTCAAATGAGCCAAAGGCAGTGATGCTCAGGAATGGAGTTGGAGTAGGTTAAAGGGATCTGTCATGTCTTTCTCTGTGACAAATTACAACAAAACTTAAAAAAAAAAATCACACCAACACTAGTGTCTTAAAACAATAAACATTTATTTATTTATTTATTATTGAAGTGTAGTTGATTTACAACGTTGTGTTAGTTTCTGGTGTGCAGCAAAGTGATTCAGTTATACATATGCATATGTATTCTTTTCCACTATGTTTATTACAAGATATTGAATCTAGTTCCCTGTGCTGTACAGTAGGACCTTATTGTTCATCTATTTTATATATAGTAGTTTGTAGTTTGTATCTGCTAATTCCAAACTCCCAATTTATCCATCCCCTCTCCTTTCCCCTCTAGGAACAATAAATTTTGAGGGGAAGAGAGTAATTTGGTTTATTAATTAATTTATTTTTAATGGAGGTAGTGGGTATTGAACCCAGGGCTTTGTGCATGCTAAGCACATACTCTTATCACTGAACTATACCCACCACCCCAAATAAGCTTGTTTTCTATGTCTGTAAGTCTGTTTTTGTTTTATAAATAAGTTCACTTGTATCATATTTTAGATTCCACATATGAGTCATATCTTATGATATTTATCTTTGTCTGGATTACTTCACTTAGAATAATGATCTCTAGGTCCATCCATGTTGCTACAAATGGCATTATTTTATTCTTTTTTATGGTTGAGTAGTATTCCATTGTATAAATATGCCACAACTTCTTTATCCAGTCATCTGCTGATGGACATTTAGGTCGCTTCCATATCTTGGCTATTGTAAATAGTGCTGCTGTGAACATTGGGGTGCATGTATCTTTTCGAATTATATTTTTCTCTGGATATATGCCCAGGAGTGGGATTGCTGGCACCAATTTACATTACCACCAACAGTGTAGGAGGGTTCCTTTTTCTCTAAACCTTCTCTAGCATTTATTATTTGTACTTTTTAATGATGGCCATTCTGACTGTTGTGAGGTGATACCTCATTGCAGTTTTGATTTGCATTTCTCTAATAATAAGCAATGTTCAGCATCTTTTCATGTGCCTGTTGGCCGTCTGTATGTCTTCTTTGGAGAAACGTCTATTTAGGTATTCTGCCCATTTTTTGATTGGGCTTTTTGTTTATCTGTTTGTTTGTTTTGTTATTGAGTCAGTTGTAGGAAATGCTTGTATATTCTGGAAATTAAGTCCTGTCAATTGTATGGTTGGCAAATATTTTCTCCCAGACCGTAGGCTGTCCTTCTGTTTTGTTGATGGGGCTTGTTTGCTCTGTAAAAGCTTATAAGTCTGATGAGGTCCCATTTGCTTAGTTTTGCTTTTATTTCTACTGCCTTGGGAGACTGACCTTAGAAAACATTGCTATCATTTATGTCAGAGAATGTTTTGCCTATGTTCTCTTCTGGGACTTTTATGGTGTCATGTCTTATATTTAAGTTTTTAAGCCATTTTGAGTTTATTTTTATGTATGATGTGAGGAAGTGTTGTTGGCACTGCCCTCAGCCCCGCCTTAACTGTGGGACTGATGGCAGTTAAGCCGGGTGTCTCACACGCTGGACTCAGAGCCACCGGCGCAGATCCCCCAGTGTAGATCCGCCCAAGGCAGGCACAGGGACCACCACAGCCACGCACCGGACCCCCCGAGGGAGCTGTGGGATCAGCCCAGAGCCCAGCTCTGCCTCTGCACAGAGCGCTCGTAAAGCCCACGGCTGACTCTGGACCCTCGCAGCCGCGGGCGCACCAGTAACCTGCTTGCATGTCCTGCAGGCGCTGAGCTCACAAAGCCACGCGGGGAGATGTGAAACCGCTGAAGCAGCACTGCTGCTGGGACGCGGCTCGGACTTCAGCCCTGCGTCCTCGTGCGGGCAGCCTCCCTGCGCTGTGCGCGCCCAGAGCTCCCCGAGGCAGAGCCACGCCCGCTGGGAGCACACCCCGAGAATGAGGCTGCCGTGGGGGCCCCCGCTGCTCCCTCTGTGTGCATGTTAACAATGAGGCTCCTATGGGGGACCCGGGCTCCGTCCTGTGCACGCCCCCGGTCACGATGCGAACCACGTACCAGCCCCTTCAGCCTGTCTGCATGCAGCCAACCCCAGTCTTCTCTCCAGGTCTGTCTGCTGAAGCCGGAGTTTTAGTACCTGGCCACTGCACACACCAACAGGCGTGTGTCTCCGGCTGGAGGTGGCAAGGGCCCTCTGTGCTGGATTCCTCTGTTCTGCCTGCTGCAGTCCGCAGGCGTACTCTTCTCTGAGCCTCTGAAGCTCCCAGCTGATCCCCCAGGTGGTGAAGGGGGTTCCCAGGGTGAGGAAATCTTTCCTCCTTCACAGCTCCCTCCCAGGGGTGCAGGTCCCACCCCAATTCCTTTTTTAAAAATTTTGTCCTGCGTGGTTATGTGGTGATCTTTCTTGAAGCTTTGGTTGTATGAGATCTTCTGCCAGCATTCAGTGTGTTTTCTGTGAGAATTTTTCCACATGTAGATGGTTTTTTTTTTTTTTTTCCTGGTTTTTCTTTTAAAATAGACTTTATTCTTTTACAGCAGTTTCAGGTTCTCAACAGAATTAAGCAGAAAATGCAGAGTTTGCACATAGCCCTCCCCACCCACACATGTATACTCCCCTACCCTCAACATCCCTCATCAGTGGGGCATATTTTGTACAATCAATGAATCCATATGGGCGCATTATTATCAACCAAAGTCCATAGTTTACATTAGGGCTCACTCTTGATGTTGTACATTCTGTGGGTTTTGACAAATGCAGAACGACATGTAGCCACCACTATAGTATCACAGAGTAATTTCAACGCCCTAAAAATCCCTTGTGTTCCATCTAGTCATTCCTCCCTCCCTCCCTCTCCCCAAACCCCTGGAAACCACGATCTTTTTATTGTTTCTGTAGCTGTGCCTTTTCCAGAATGTCATTTGGTTGGAGTCGTACAGTTTATAGCCTTTTCAGACTGGCTTCTTTCATTTAGTAAATATGTCTTTTAAGTTTCTTCCATGTCTTTCATGACTTCATAGATCATTATTTTTTTACTGCACATGTATTTTTTAATTTACATATATTTACTGTTCATTGTTTCTAAGAACATTTAGAGCTTTAGCTTTTTAAACTTACATAGTTATCAAAGGAATAAAGTCAACCACAAAATAAGAATTAACTAAAAAAGATACACACACTCTGCTATTAGCAGCAACATTATTTATAATTGCCAAGATATGGAAACATCTTAAGTGCGCATCAATAGTTGAATAGATAATGGAGATGCAGTGTCATGTAGATGTGTTTTTAATGTATTTGTGGGAGGAGGTGAGCCTCACATCCCTTCTATTCTGCCATCTTGCTTCTCCAAGACCTAAACATTTATTATTGCCTGTTTCTGTGGCACAGGAATCTGGAGCAGTTTAACTAGGTGCTTCTGGTTTGGGGGTCTCTTGTAAGGCTGGAGTTAAGTCGTTGGCTGAGGCTGCATCATCTGAAGTTCAGACCGGGGCTGCAGGGACCACTTCCAAGGTGGCACACTCACATGACTGCTGGCAGGAGGCCTCAGTTCCTTACTGTGTGGTCCTCTCCATAGGTCTGCTTGAGTATTTTCACTACAGGGCACCTCCTCATCCCTACTGCCTCCCCTGCCTGCCTGCCTCACCAGGTTCTTCCCCTTGGTAGTGGTTCTTGATCTCTATGGGGCCACAGACTCGCTGAGATCTAAAAGGAACCAGGGACCCTCCCACCAGTAAAGGACACATATACATGTACACAGAATGTCCTAGAGAGAATTTGAAGAGGCTCCAAGGTTAAGTACTGAGGTGGGAAGCCCCATGAAAAAGACCAGCAGGACCCCCAGGCAGGGCCACTACTCTCCTGCCAGCACCATCCGGTTCCCTGGCCCTGCGGCATTATCTTGCTTTTTGCCTCTGAAACGGCTTACTTCTAGGAAAGTGGAACTTACCTCTAAGATTCTATTGGTTCCCTGAGCTCACTCCTGATCGGTCCATTTGTAGTGCTTCATTTGCATGGAGCTCACTCCTGATTGGTACATTTCTACCACTCCTGATTGGTCCATTTCTACAAAGCTCGTTCCTAATTAGTCTAATTTGTTACACCTTATTTGCATATGATGTTGCTAAGTGTAGACTGGCAGCCTATAAAAGCCTGTGTAAACCTACAGATGGGGTCCAGAGCTTGGAGTGTGAACTCCTCTGGGCCAGCTGGTGTGATAAACCCGAGTTGTCCAACCCTCCGAGTGCTGCTTGGTCTCTTACCGGGATCCAAGTTGCTGTCACGACTGAGCTGTAACACTGAGCTGCAACACACTTTACTGCAACATTTCCACTGGTCCACAGAGAGCTCTATAAAACACAAATCGAATTATGTTAACTCCCTGTTTAAAATCCTTCCATGACCCCAGTACCTGCAAGACAAAAATCTCCTCAGCATGTCATAATGTGACTGCAACTTACAACAGTAACAACAACTCTAATATATTGAGTGTATTCTGTGTGGCCAGGACTTTCCATATTCTTTCTAATCCTTAGAAGGCCTCTGCAAGGAGTGAGTTGTATTATTCCCATTTTAAGAGTGCTTTTTTTTTTTTTTAATATTAGGTAGTTAGGCTTATTTATTTACTTATTTTTTAAGTGGAGGCACTGGGGACTGAACCCAGGGCCTGTGTGTGCTAGGCAGGCACTCTACCACTGAGCTCTCCCCTCCCCCTATTATTCCCATTTTAGAGATCAGGAAAGTCTTGCAGCTGAGATGTAGCTGCTCCAAGGCCCCATCAAGAGTGAGTAGCTGACATGAAAGACATGGAAGAAACTTAAAAGACGTGTTATTAAATGAAAGAAGCCAGTCTGAAAAGGCTGCAAACTGTACGATTCCAACCAAATGACATTCTGGAAAAGGCACAACTACAGAAACAACAAAAAGGTTGTGGCTTCCAGGGGTTTGGGGAGAGGGAAGGAGGGAGGAATGAATAGACGGAGTACAAGGGATTTCTAGGGCATTGAAATTACTCCGTATGATACTATAGTGGTGGCTACATGTCATTGTGCATTTGTCAAAACCCGCAGAATGTACAACATCAAGAGTGAGCCCTAATGTAAACTACGGACTTTGGTTGATAATAATGCGCCCATATGGATTCATTGATTGTACCAAATATGCCCCACTGATGAGGGGTGTTGAGGGCAGGGGAGTATATGTGTGTGAGTGAGGAGGGCTATGTTCACACTCTGTATTTTCTGCTTAATTCTGTTGAGAACCTGAAACTGCTCTAAAAAAATAAAGTCTATTAAAAAAAAAAAAGTGATTGGCTGAGTTTGGATGGAGCCCAGTTTCTTGACGGTCAAGCTGGAGTCCTTCTGTCAGTGTGCTGACCCACCCTCAGCTGCGTCCCAGCGGCTGCAGGACGCACTCCACACCTTTTGCTCCCGGGCTTCAGGATGACTCCTAATTTCCAGACATGCTGTGGGGTTTTGCACAGGTAGGTTTCTCTTCCTTAAAGTCCTTTCCTCCCATCTCCAGCTTTCCTCTCTAATCATTGTAGTCTGGTGTCTTCTTCCTTCTTCAAGACTCAGGGTGTCACGCCTTCCATGAAGCTTTCTGTGGATTCCCCGCCGGTCACAGCTGGCAGCCCCGCCGTGGCTTTCTAGTAGCCTTACATATTCCACAGCGGCCTCTGGGCTGTGTCAGAGGCCCATTTATTTGCCTGTGTACTACCACCAGACCGAGTTCCTTGAAGGTAGGTAGCGGGCATGTCTATCTAACCTTTTCTTCCCCAGCACTTGGCACAGGATGGATGCTCAATGTGTATTTGTTGAGTGAATGAATGGCATTTTCTGCAAGAATACCCAACCAGCACATCCGTGTACTCAGCCTTTGAATAAATGTGGTAAGGGTCTGCAGCAGTCCCCAGGACGGTAGCTGTTTCCAGGGCATCCCTGATATGCGTGGGGTGGCGGGGTAATGCCACACCTGAAACTTCTCTACCATTTTTTGTTCCTTAACATGTTAGCACCAAAGGGAAAAGCTTCAGAGCTGATATGTGTGTAGCTGTAGTAGCTTTTCGTCCCATTTTAACAAAAAGGGAAAACAAGAGGCTCTGAAAATTGAAGCGTTTTACCCACAATGTCCTATCATTTAATGCTCTGCTTAACAGGGACCAGGATCCAGATGCCCTGAGCCCACGTGTTGGTTTCTTTCCCCCAAACATCATGTTTTGTATGAGAGAAGCGAGAAACCGCTTTGAGGACTTGCAAAGGCTCTACCCAGCTTTGAAAATCTTCCTGCATGTTAAGGGGAAAAGCAGATTTCAAGCAGTTCCTTGGCATGGTTCCATTTTAATAAGAAAAAATACAAATAAATATATAAATACATTGACCAAATGGTAAAAAGATACGCATCAAAATGGTAACAATGGTTACCTCTGGGTGGTAGGATTTTGAAATATTTTTTTATTTGTGTTTTCTAATGATTCTAGAAGGTGTATACATTACTCATGTGATTTAAAAATCTTCTGGTTGTCAAAAGAATAATGGCCTGCGATAAGGTAAGCTCTTACTGTAAATTGTGACTTTTCCTTCTGAACACAGATACAGTCACGCTGCTTGCACGTCGCACGGGAAGCGGTCTGCAGAGCAGCGGGAGGGCGGCTTCCGGCAGGGCTCCGTGTGTAACTGCTCCGCTCGGCAATCGTGTACGTGGGTGCTTGCGGCTTAGATCTGATGTCTTTGAGGAGCGCCAGGAAGCCTAGAGGCAGAAGAGGCAGGGGATTTTCTAACGTCTTACTCAACACCAGAGGGCACCCAGCAGTGAGGCCAGTCTCTCAGTATGTTCCATCTTATGGACGCGTTGGTGGATTTTCTTTGAAAGAAATCATATTGTCTTGTGCTGCTCAGTTTAAAAAAAAAAATAAACCTGTGTTAAGGGGGCAGAAGCAAAGGTGGGCTCCTCTGACTGACCCCCGCGGTGCTGACAGTGCCTTTGCTGCTGGTTTCAGAGCCATCCGTTCATTCACCTGGCTAGCACATACTGTACGCCTGCCAGTTTCAGGGTCTGTCCTGGTTCTTGCGGCTGCAGCAGAGAATGAAGCCGCATTCTTGCCTCGGACAGCACGCTCGCTTGTGTAAGGAGACAGAACATCAGCAAATGAATAAATAAATGTGGACCATGACAATAAATAAATGTGACACATACAGCCGAGGGTGGTCCAGCCTGCTGCGGACGGGTGGGGCTGGGGGCCAGTTTTATGGAGAGTGACGGGATTCTCTGATAAGGAGACCTTTGAGCAGAGACCTGAAGGCGGGGAGGGAGCAGCGCCTGTGGATGTCCGGGAGAGCCCTCCAGGAGGACATGGGGGCAGGATAAAGCCCCTGAGCTGGGAGTGTGCTGGGTGTGTGGGGACAGAGGCAGGGGCTGGGGAGACCACAGCATGGCTGGGTGTGTGAAGGGTGAGGGTGGGTGTGCGGTGTCGCTGGCTGCTGAGCGGGCTTTGGCTTTTACTGTGAGTGAACGACTCACAGGAGGCACTGAGACTGCATGGCTGTGTGCAGAACAGGCCGTCGAGGGGCGAGCTGGAGGAACAGAGGGCAGATAGGGGCTGCGGCAACAGTCCCAGAGGTGGTGGAGGCTTGGGGCATTGGGTGGTGGGCAGTGAGGTGATAGGAAGTGGATGGACTCTGGAGATATATATATATTTTGAAGGTACAATCAGGGGGATTTGCTGATAGATGAGATATAAAATGAGACCATGAATCTGGATTTTGGCCAGAGCCGCGGGGTAAATGATGGTTCCATCACCTGAGAAAGGGAGGGTGTGGGAGGAGCCGGGTTGGAGGGCTCCAGCTGTCTACTGCTGAGTCACAGACCTCAGGTCTGCGCACAAGTCTGCCATGTGGGCAGAGCTCAGGGGGCACTTAGTGGGCCCCGGGGGCATGGGCCGAGGCAGCTCAAATGCTGGCTGGAAGCATCTGAGGCTCACCATTCACATGTCTGAGGGTGTCCTCCAGAGCTCCCACCTGCCCTCTTCGTGTGGGCGTGGGTTCCTCACAGCCTGGTGGCTGGGCTCTGAGAGTGAGGCTCCCCAGACATTTCCTGCCCCAGCCCTGGAAGTCCCTTGGCTCATTTCTACTGTCCTCTATTGCTTGAAGGAGTCACAAAGGTCGGCCAGGTTCAAAGGGAGGGGACACGGACCCTGGCACTGGATGGGAGGGTGTCAGCACCACACCGTGGGGGAGCATATGGGGTGGGAGACACTGTGGTGCCCATTTTTAAGAAATGAAATCTGCCACACGAGGGATGCAGACGGCAAGATTTGTCAGGTGTGAGCAGCAGGGACGCGGAGTAGGCAGGTGGACGTACGAGTCAGGAGAGGTCAGAGTCAGGGAAATGAACTGTGGAGGCTTCGGTGCGGAGCTGGCATTAAAGCCACCTGGGATGAGTGGTGGGCGGGGGGAGATTAGGAAGCACTGAATCATTTTTTTTTTATGTCGCGCTTTTTTTTTTTTAATACTGAAGTACAGTTTACACTGTTGTGTCAATTTCTGGTGTACAGCACAAAGCTTCAGTCATACCTGAATATCCATATATTCATTTTCATATTCTTTTTCACCGTGAGCTACTGCAAGATATCGAATATAGTTGCCGGTGCTGTACAGTACGAACCAGAAAGAGAAAGAAAAAGGCACTCATTGTTTGTTGGGTGGTTATGTACTTAGCTTTGTGGGGGACACGTTGCGGATACCGTGCGGCAGGGCTCACTGCTCATATTAGCATAGAACTCAGCTCCCTTTCCGGCTGCACATTTTTATCTTGCTCCCAGCCCTCCTGGTGGCAGAGTCCATGAGTAGATCTAACACAGTCTCTTTTGTTCCCCCCTCCCCTGCCCACCCCGAAGCTGTCCGCTCTGCTATGCTTTGGAGTACCTTCAGGCTTTCCCTGAATAACAATAGCCAGGAGTATTCAGATTTTTATAAAATCTGAAAACCTTCAAAAGGACAATATTGAGAAATAAAGAAATGAATGATTCCATTGTTAAGCAAATTTGTGTCAGCGTAAGCAAATCTAAGAAGTGATGGTGGTGAAAACATTCACTAGAGGTTAAAAAAAAAGAAAGAAGAAAGAAAAGAAATGAGTTAAGAAAGCCACTTTTCATCTTTAAGAGATCAGATGAAGCTTAAAAAGCAAGGCTCTAGTTAAACATCGGATCTTTATTTTATGATCAGACTAAATGCCTGACTATCAAAAAGGGTGGAGCGCAAGCTTCTCAGCATGGCGCATAAAACCTGTCATAATCTGGCCCTTTCCTCTCCAACCTCATGTGATAGCAACCCCTGTAATATTCTGCTTACTCCATTCAAACCCCCCAAACATGCCACACCTGCTCACCTCTCCAGGGCTTCATTCCTCTTTTCTATTTCTGGCAAATTCCTACTCATCCTTCCAAGTCCAGCTTAAACGTCCTCTGCTCTACAAAGCAGGTGTACTTTTTTCTTTTTTTTTTATCTTGTTTATCACAAGCAGACAGCCAGTCCCTTCAGGGCAGTAACCCTGGGTGCTTTTCTTGGCAGCCCCAGAACCCAGCAATGCTGGGCACAAAACAGAAAATCACTATATTTTTTGCTTTGGGAAGGGACACACTAAAACTTTTGGAATGCACTTAGTTTCTGCTCCCATTTCCTGGCCTTGCTTCTAGACTTGCCTGCGTGGATGGTGAGGCAGGGCTGAGCCCACCGCTGAGGTCTCTCAGCTGCAGGGCAGCCCCATAGCCTGGACAGGAGGACAGAGTTACCCCAAAACTCTGGGCTTGATTTCTGCCTACTTCCCAGACAGGGGTTAGGGAGCCCTACCAGCTCACCAGTTCCCAAGTCCTTTGGGAGGCTGGCTCTTATCTTGAGCCACCATAGCCCAATATCTGTTAACTTCTGTTCACAAAGCCTGACCTCTCAGGAATCAGGGGGCTTCACAAATCATTTTGATTAACTGAACACACCAGCTACAGAAGCTGGTCCTAGAACTGAGCAGAACCCTGTGGGCTCCCCCAAACCCACCCCAGTACAAAGGCCACTCTGTGTCCTCCGCCTCCTGAAGTTTCTCAGGCCTTCCTGAGTCACAGAAGAGCAGGCTTAAGCAGATAATGATTAGGACAATGAAGTCACAGACTCTCAGTATCTGACTCACACTTCTGAGTCGTTTAAAGATACTACAGCTGCCACCAGAGGGAAAAAGCTAATTGCATGATGACCACACTGCAGCCATGACACAGGCTGCTCCACTTTGAGCAGGACTGAATCTCTGGCCAGCACAGTTCCAAGAACTGGTCTTAAGAGAATGGGATTAACACTATTGATCATAATAATCAATATCTTTGTGGCCATCAAGACAATCGTAGCTTGTTCTGTCTGTGTATATAATTGGACACCTAAAACTGTCAGCAAAGAGATGTTTCAAACCCACGTTGGTATCTTTCACTCTAAGACCTCGACACCCTTTCTCAGCATGAAGCAGTTACAGAAGACGGAACTTCGCCCATAATCCCAAAGAAACGGAATGATGTTGTGACAAGTGGGGATTTGTAAGCAGTTCTTTGCAGGGAAACCACCCTCAGCAGGAAATCCCTTTGTCTTGTCGGTTGAGCAAAGCTACATTGTAACTAACTTTTAAATTAGGCACCTCCATGCTCTACTCACCTCTGACCCAAGCACACCTTTCAAATCTTTTGATCACACTATACCTTGCCTAACCTGTTGGTTCTTTCCATAGATCAAAGAAGCAGAAATGAAGATGGAATAATTAACAGATGACCAGATCTCTGCCCTAGCTTCCCCTTCAGTAATCCCATGAACAAACTGTGTGAACAAGAGAGTCTAAAGAAAGATCACAAAAACAAAATAAAACAAAACAAACAAAAAAAGAAAGATCACAAGAAGTCAACAAGCACGCAGTGGGGGATGGCAACAACTCCGACCCCCAAGCTCAATGATTAGCTGAGGTCACTCCCCCTTTCCCTTTAGCACATCGACCATCCACTGTGGATCAGGTGCCCCCGAGGAAACACAGCTCTCACCCAGATTTGGGTGACGTGGTGATCAACATGTTAAAAACTTTCACGGCCAAACAGAATCTTTGGAGTTGGTTTTTGGGCACACTGGGTCTGCCTTCTCCCCAGATTGTCGGCTTTCTGATTAAAAGCAATGTTTTCCCATTTCTACCAACACTTGCCTCTTAAGTATTGAGTTTGGCTGACAGTCCTAATGCAGTTTTACAAAGCTTGAAGAAAAAGGGCAGAGGGATGTATACGGTCGTACTCTGTGAACGTGACGCGGCTGTTGGAACAGGTGACCTTGTCTATAGGAAGCTCTGGTTTACCATGAGGATGACAGCAGGCGTCCCTGCATGACACTTACTGCAGACAGGTGCCAGGGCTTACAAGTACGTCCTCTGGTTGTGCATGAGTGGGAAGAGCTGTCTCCAGAAAGCTGAAGATTTGAGAGAGATTGGGGAGGAGCTGTCTGAGGAACACAGACTCCTTTACAGCAACACCAACGTCTGTGGTCTCCGCCCACACCTTGGGGCGGTGGGTCCCAGTGTGGGTGACGAGGTCAGCTCTCACAGTTCAGAGGACGCGTCATCCCAGCCTGCTTCACCTCCGGGCTCTCAGGCAACCTCGAGATCCTCCCTGGAACTCCAGTAGCCCTTCCTCCTCTGGGTCATCGCTCTAGAAAGTAGCTCTTTAACCTAAAGGAGAGGCCCTCTGGTAGAGTTTTAGCTGTGATGAGTCTCGAGACAGAGCTAGGCTAGTGCCACAATGTCACAGGTGATCCTGCCAGGAGGAGACCCAGAGGGACTTACTCTTGCCTGCTGGTCAAAGCCCACGCTCTCGAGCTCTCTCTCTCTTCGTCTTTCTGTTTCTCTGTTTGTCTCTTTGCCTAGGTCTCTCTGTACCCCCCCCCCCACTCCCATGAGTGTGTGTGTGCGTGTGTATGTGTGTGTGCGCTCTGTGGCTTAAACTGGCATTCTGAAGTCCCCCTTGCCTAGTTGGCACCTCTTCTGATTCTTAGAAGCTTTTTTCTCCTGTCCCCTCCCTCATTTCCTACCCACTCCTGCCCCCAGAGTTATTAATAGCAGAGTGCTGATGGGTTACTAGTTTCATTTAAACAAAAAAGAAACAAAACCTCGGTATAAATGTAGCAGTAGATTTCAGTTAAAAATGTATTTCAAACTGAGTATAACAGAACACGGTTCTTAAATAAAACTTCTTTTCCTGATTCAAAGCAATGCATATTAATTCCAGAGAATTTGGCTTTTATAGAGAAGCATAAAGAAGAAAATTATAGTGATCTGTTACTCCATGATCAGAGATAATTGAGGTTAACATTACCATGTTATGTCTTTTCATTTTTACACACACACACACGTGAGACATACTGTATATATTGTTTCATAATCCACTTCTTTCACATTAACATTTTATGGGTGAACATTTTTCTATGCTAGTATTGCTCTATAAAGATATTTAAAATTACTACATAGTATTCTACTGGACGACCATATGAAGATTTATTTTATCTACTATTATTGGACATTTAAGATATTCTCCCCACATTTTTTCTATTAACGATACCACTATGTTGAACCTTCTGGTACTTAAGCCTTTGGCCACATCAGTGGTTATTTCCTTAGCACAATTCCTAGAACTAGGAAACCTGGGTTAAATGAATGCACATTGTAAATTCCTGGTACACGGAGCCAAATTAACCTTCTGAGTGTTAATTGTGCTATTAACATTATGCTAATTTCCATCCTGTCTCAGTGCATGAGAATGCTGTTTCTCTACACTCTAGACAACACTGGCTGTCATCAAATTTTATTTCTGTTGTTGATTTTTAGTTGAATTCTATTGTGGTCAGAAAAATATACTTGGTATGAATTCAATCTCTTTAAGTTCATTGAGATTTGTTTTAGGCGAGAACGTCATCTATTTTGGTGAATGTTCCGGGTGCACTTGAAAAGAGCGTGGATTCTGCTATCGTGGGGTGGAGACTTCTGTCAGTGTCAGCTAGGCCAGGTTGGTTGACAGCACTGTTGAGACCTTCTTTATCCTGGCTGATTTTCTGTCTGCTTGTCCTAGCAATCACTAAGAGAGGAATGTTGGAATCTCCCACTACAGTTTTGCATTTGTCTATTTCTTTCTATCAGCTTCTGCTTCCTGTGTTTTGAAGCTCTGTTATTAGGAGCACATGTATTTGGCTTTGTTATGTCTTGAAGAACTGACCCATTGGTTATAATGTAACATTTATCTTTTTCTTCCCAGTTTTATTGAGAAGTCATTGACGTACATCACTGTGTAAGTTTCAGGTGCCGAGCATGGCGGTTTGATGTACATATCTGTGATTATCACAATAGGTTTAGTTAAGATCCATCATCTCACATAGATAGAACAAAAAGAAAAGAGAAAAAAATCTCCTTGTAATGAGAATTCAGAACTACTCTGTTGACAACTTTTCTGTACATTACTCTGTAAAACATTCATCTTTGTCCCTGATAATATCCTTTGTCCTGAAGTCTACTCTGTCTGCTGTAAATAGAGGCTCTTCACCATTTTAAATTATTTTGTCTATATGGCTTATCTTTCCCCAGCCCTTTACTTTTATTTTTTAACCTATTTATAACTTTAAATTGGGTTTCTTGTAGATAGCATAGATTGAGACTTGTTTTGTTGAAAGAAAATATACCTGACCAGCTCTTCCTTTTAGTTGGAGTGTTTAGACCATTTATTTAAAGTAATTCTTCAGGAAGTTCAACCTACTGTCTTGCAGTTTTTCCTTATTTGTGCCATCTGTCTCTTATTTCCTCTGTCCTTTTTCCTGCCTTCTTTTGGATTAATTCAGTACTTTATTATTATTATTATTATTATTTTAAAATTTTTTTACAATTCTACTTTATCTCTGCTCTTGGCTTATTTATCATACCTTTTCTTTCTTTATTATTATTATTCTTTGCTGACTGCTCTAGCGTCTACAATATACATCCTTAACTTGTCACAGTCTGCCTCCATGCACAGTGTAAAAATCATACAACAGTCCATTTCTCCTTTCCTCCTTTGTGTTATTATTGCCATTTATTTCATATCTACAACTTATGTTATAAACCCCATAATCCTCTGGAGTTTTTTGTTTTAGACCAGGTTTGGCAGACTTCTGTAAAGAGCCAGATAGTATATATTTCAGGCTTTGAGGGCCGTATAGTCTCCATTACAACTGTTTAACTTGACTACTGTAGCACAAAAGCCACCATGACAAGTATGTAAAGGGTGTGACTGTGTTCCAATAAAACTTTATTTACAAAAACAGGCAGTGGGTAGGTTGTCACCTAGAGGCTATAGTTGTAATCCTTGCTTTAAATAGTCAAAAATTATGTTTAAAAAAAGAAGATTTAAAAAAATATTTACCCACATATTTACCTTGTTACGCTTTCTTTCTTTCTTTTCTCTCTTTTTCTTCTCTTTTGAGATCCCAAATTCCATGTGGTATCATTTCCCTTCTGCCTGAAGGAATTTAACATTTCTTATACAGCAGATAAACCAGCAATAACTTATCTCAGCTTTTGCTTGTGTGAAGAATCTTTTATTTTTTCTTTCATTTTTGCAAGACATTTTTGTTTGGTTTAGAATTCTAGGCGGACAGGGTTTTTTTCTCAGTAGTGCAAAAATGTGTCTCCATTGTCTTCTGGCTCCCACGGTTTCTAAAGAAGGCAGCTATAATCATTATTGTTTCTCACCCTGTGTAGGTAATTTTCCTCCTAGCTGCCTTCATGACTCCATTACCATCATTACCACCACCACCACCATCTCCATCACTTACACCGCCTCCACCGTCAACTTACCTTCATCTCCACTTACATAATGTTTACTATGGGGCAGGTGTTATTCTAAGCACTTTGCATATATTTACTCTTTTAATCATCACATCAACTCCATAATATAATTATATACATATTACTATTATCCTAATTTTATAGAACTTGGGAGAATTATCTGGATAAAGTAGAGGAAAACAGTATAAGTCATGGAGGCCTCTGAAGCTTTGGTTTATGACTACAAATACTGTTTCAATATTGAACCTAGTAACTCTGTTGCCTAAGTCCCTTTCAAGGAAATACATTCAATGATTCATTCATCAAACTGTAAATATTGCCAGCCATACTAGTAAACAAAGAATGCAGTGGCCATCAAGTCATCAACCACTACCCCCTCTACAGTGAGTGAAGGGAATTTAAGATGCAGATAAGCAAGTAGCCTGGCCTTTGCAACCACCCCCAACCATGTACCCTGAGGGAACTCAGGATGTGGAAGAACAGAATAGCCAGGCGCATCTCAAAGGACTTATTTCCATGAGCCCAAACCTTTGCACTTTCCCATATATAGAAAAGCACCAAATTCCTTAACTTGAGATAACTTGTATTCTTTAAATAGCAGTAATCTTTTGATGTACTGACTATCTGGTCTTTGTTGCAAAAACTCACATATCCTGGCTTCTACCTTGCCACTTTGGGACAGCTTCTTAGAGTGAACTGAGATGCTGTGTCCTGGGCTCCAGTCCTAAAGAAATCTGCCGAGTAAAACATAGCTCTCAGCCTTTAGGTTGTGCATTTTATTTCAGTCGACAAAACATAGGATGTCTCTTGTGTGACAGTAAAAGATACGAAGATGAATAGCCCACAAAGGCTGGTCCCTGGCCCCACCAAGAATAGAAACTTTCAGCCCTCGACCTGCCCCCCTTCCCCGCTGATTTCAGAGTGCCTCTGGCTACAGGTCTTGCTTCCCTGCCTCCACGCCTTTCCCTCCTCAGAACTCTGCCTGCTTCGGAAGTTCCAGCGACGGCTTGATGGGTTAATTGCTCTGTGGCTCCAGGCCTGGAACTGGGCAGCTGAGACACTTCCTAGGATTCAGGGCACGTGAGGTTTCTGAACGGCAACCTCTGTTTTTCTATTTTCTGCATTCCAAAGTCCCAAGAAATAAGTTAGGTGGTATTTGACTTGCTGAAAATTACACAAAGTGAAGTTTCCTCTTCCAGCTTCTCTCTGGACTCCAGTTTTTAGTGTGAGGATTCTTGTGTGCCCGGGACAGTTCTGGTTACCTGTTGTCTGAGTGCATTCATTGTACCCCCATTCACTCACAAAAGGCTTATTAGATGAACAATTGTGTGGTCACCTGAGGTTGAGAAACCTCAAATCCAGTTCTGTTATAGCTTAATCTGTTTTCTTGTCTGTCGATGGGCCTAGCAGCTCCTGTTCGGGTGTTGACAGTGGATGAAGGAATAGGGCAAAGTGTTCTGGGCCAGCTACGAAGAATCACTCTAGACACTGGTGATTTGTTATTCTTATTATAATTCTTACTACGCCTGCTGACCTGTAACAGATGTACTTGACTTAGGCACTAGTGAAAACTTTGCATTAGGACCATAATTTTCTACATCTAATTACATACACTGATGAATTAATGTAATTTTTTGAGATGCCTTCTCTTTTACTGATCTTAAATCATCTTTAGCTCTCTCTCTCACTTGTTTCTCCCCCAAACTCCGCACCCCCAACCCCTCTGCATCTGTCCTTGAAAAGCGGTGGGTGGGGGAGTGGGGCAGGGTGTACTCAAGTGGCAGAGCGCATGCTCAGCACGCATGAGGTCTTGGGTTCAATCCCCAGTACCTCCTCCAAAAATAAGTAAGTAAAAATAAATAAAACCCAATCCCCCACCCACCCCAACAAAAAAAAAATTAAGGGGAAAAAAAGCAGTGATGGCTTCTGAGATGCGGTGCTAGGGCATCTCCTGGGGACTGTGCCCAGAGAAAAGGATGGACTCCAGCCGCTTCCCAACGTCTCGAGCAGGGGTTGGCACCCTCTGCAAAGGGCCAGAGAGTAACCATTTGAGACTTTGCAGGCTGCAAGGCCTCTCTCACTACTGCGTAACTCTGTAGCTCAGAAGCAGCCATAGATAATAGTTGGCAAATGAGGGAGACCGGGTGTCGATAAACTTTATTTACAAGAAGGCCTTTGGGCCGTACTTTGCTGGCTCCCTGGCCTGGAGGACTGTTCCTGGGCCCTGACCTGGGCTCTCCTCTCTACAAGCCATTCTTGGCCAGGGCACAGGGCCTCCTGAGACAGCAGCCAGTGAGGTCTTGCAAGTCCTAGTTGTGTTGTACCCTAGGAGGTGGCGATTAGGGCAGGGTTAGCAGCTCCCACGCCCGCCGTCTCAGAGGTGAGGTCAGTGAGGCCCGTTGACTCCCCTGTGACGCGGCTGTGGGTCTTCATGACCACAGGGCCGGTGTGAGGGCAGTAGTGGGATGTGGTCACTGCCAGTGGAAACTTTGAGAGCTGCTCTCCTTCAGGAATCCCCACTGCTGGCTGTGACCAAGCAACCCCAAGTTACCTAAAGGGGTAAGTGGGCAGTTCCCAGTTCACACGAGTGCTAGGTGCTGGAAGTTGCTAGCACGTCAGTTGCTTTGAGCCTGAAATGTATCTCATAGAAACATTGGATGCATGGATGGTGGTAAGGTGGCTGCTCGCTTGTGCACTCAGAACCTGAGCAGCCTGTGCTGGGAGTGTTGGGGGCCAGAAGACATCGGAGGCATCACATCCCTACCCAACCCCCAGGAGCACGAGAAGCTCCCTCCCTTCTCACCTCCCCCCCCCCCCCCCAAGAGACTAGCGGTGGCTTCCAAGACAGGAGGAGCCCAGGATCAGGAAGAGGAAGGACCAGCTCTGCGCCCCAGGGTAATGGGTAGAGGAGCTGGGGTGGGACAGAGCCCTGCCCAGGAACCACCAGGCAGCATCCAGTTCTCCGCCGACTCCTTTATGTTATTAAATATAATAGCGTTTATCATTTTCCTTAATCCAGTAGTAATGAGAACTCATTTTAGAAAACTTATGAAATACAGATACACAGAAGGAAGGAAATTTAAATATCCTGTATTCTCACCAATTTGGTATTCAGGCTTCCAGTGTGTTTCTATGTGTGTCTCTAGACATACATTTATATCTATGTTTATATACTTTGCATAATGTTCATAACTTGCTTTGCATTGAATGATATATTGTGAATATTTTTTGTGTCATTACATATTTTCCTACAGCATTTCAAAATGGATCAGTATACCATAATTAAAAAAATTTATTGAAATGTACATAGTTGATTTACAATGTTAGTCTCAGGTCTATAGCAAAGTGATTCAGTTACACATGGTATGCCATAATTTATCTAATCAACCACCTATGGCTGGATTATTAGGTTTTTCTTTTTTTTAATTGAAGTAAAGTCAGTTTACAATGTGTTAATTTCTGGTGTATAGCATAGTGATTCAGTTATATATATATATGTATTTATATATATATGTGTGTGTGTATATATATATATATATATTCCTTTTCATATTCTTTTTCATTATAGGCTATTACAAGTTATTGGATTATTAGGTTTTTCTATCACAAATACCCCTGTGATGAGGCCGTTGGAGTTGCAATCTTTGCATGGATCCGCGTTCAGGCATTGAATGACTTGTTACTGAGGGACCCTTGGGCCCTGGTGTGTGAGAAGGCTTACTCTCAACTTTCCAACACTAGATATCAAAACATTTAAGAACTCTTTGCTAAACTGATAGTACTAAATAGTACTGACTTTTGTTGCTTTTTTTTTTTTTTGAGTATCAGTGCGTTTGGACAGTTTTATGTTTATTAGCCCTTTTGTGAATTGCTTCCTTCTTTAAATAAAAACACTGTCCATGGATTGTTACAGCTCTTGGGAACGGAAGCGGATGGATCCAGGTTTTATTACCCTTTGAAATGTAAGCACAGGCAAACCTTCCCAGGGTAATTCATTCTCTGCCTCTGACTCCCAAGGCTGGTTTCTCAGTCCTTCATCCTTTGACCTCGGCTGCCCTGCCGGCACAAGTTCCGGGGTACCCATGTTGTTTCCTTACTGCGCCCGGTGGGGACTGGTGTTGCGACACTTTGCTTGTTTGGAAATGCGAGCTTTTAAGGAGAATAAGTTTGGATCAGGAAAACAGTACGAAATCCTGGATGGCCTTAAAGCCAAGAGATGGGAAACATCCATCTACTGGAAAGAGACATTTGGGTTCTCTCCAGTTTTTGGTCATCGTAAACAGACTTGCCAGGAGTGCCTGGGTCTTTGGTAGACACATCACTTGCTTTGTGTTGAATATTCACCTGGGGGTCGAATTATTGGACCAGAGTGTAGGTATATGCTTAGTTTCAGTGAATAATGTTAAACAGTTTAAAAAAAAACCAAACAAACAGTTTAACCTCCAACCAAGTGGTGTCTGAGAACTTAGCTGCTTCAGATCTTCACTGACTTTTGGTATTTTCAGTCCTCTAGTTTTAATCATCATTCTGGTAGTTTTCATATTTCTTTAAATAACCTAATTTGATGCCACATAGAATATTTTTACTTTGTCCATTCTTATTTGGTTTGTTTTATTTTTTTTTCTAATTTTTTGTTTTTTGCTTTTTTTCAGTGGGGAGGGGAAGTAATTAGGTTTCCTTAATTATTTATTTTTAATGGAGATACTGGGGATTGAACCCAGGACCTGGTGCCTGCTAAGCATACACTACCACTGAGCTATACCCTCCCTCCCAGTTTGGTTTTAAAATAGATATTTTAATTTTTCTAATCTATAGCTATTACATTTTATAGAAACATTGTACATTCAAGATTTTATGCAATATTTTCTAATAAAAATTCTCGGTATTTTATGATAATGTTCACCTTTTTATATACTACTGTGAAGAATTCTTTGTGTCTACACTGCACATTTCTTTTTCACAGTGTGTTTTTACCACTGTTCATTCATCCTATGAGATGGTATCCAATACCTCACTCTGAAGTTTTGTCTTATCCTGCTCTATTGAAAGAACATGGCATAAATATTAAGCTGAAATATTCCAGCATTGATTACTCATAAACCTCCTTTCCTTACAAGTAAGTTACCGTAGAAAGACTGACTTGGGTTCATAATCTGGCCGCATGCCTTACTAGCTGTGTGACCTTGGGTGAGTTACTTCACCTCTCAGAACCTGGGGCTCCCCATCTGTAGGACAGGGATAACAAGATCCATCACTTAGGATTGTTGGGATGATCAATGAGGTGGCATCTCTGGTGTCTAACATGTATGATGTACTCAGTAAATATTAGTTTCCTCCTGTACTGGAAGCAAAGTCATCAGTTGCGCCTTCATTACATTTGCCTCATTAGTTCACAGAACTCTTAAAAATGGGCATTACCTTACTTCTCTGCTAACTGTACCTCGCTGGTTGGCCACAAACCCAAATTATCAAGCATCACCTGGACTTCATTTTGCTGTTAGTTTACCTTGCACCCCAGGTAGATCAAAACATCTTGTGTGACTTTTCAGATCTTGTCCCAAGACAGAAAGAATTCAGTATACATTTTTATCTTTTGATGCTCAGAATTTCGCCAGACAAAAGAGTGCTCTTTGCAGTTGTGATTTTGAGAGCCTTCCTCAGAGTGGTGGGTTGGAACATGGCCCTTCTTTGGCACCACATTTGTCGCACACATTCCTTCAGCGTTGACAATTACATCTATCTTCTACAGAGATGGGTTGCTGGCTCCCCCGTTTAGCTAGGACTTTGCCAAGCAGCCTGGAACGGGAGACGACTTTATATTCTGGAGCCAGCCTCATTCCTGCCAGCCAGAGCTCCATCTTGGCCACCAGGAGAGGGGCTGGCCCGTCCATTTGGCCTTGATCCTATTTATTGACACAAACACTTTAAAAATAGGTGAATGAACAATGGGGGAGTGAAAAATTCAGGATACTTAAAAATGCTAGCGAATATGAAAACAAATATATGTATGTGTATGTATGTATGACTGAAGCATTATGCTGTACACCAGAAACTGACACATTGCAACCAAATATACTTCAATAAATTAAAAAAAAACTGTTAGCGACTGCCAAAGAAAAGGCAGCGAGTGCTACAGTAGATGGCTTGGAAATTCTCAACGCTTCTGTTCTAGTCTTCACCGTCCCCTCCCCACCAATATACACACCCACTAGAAGGCACTGGCATCGGGAAGGTGCCAGCTTGCTTAGTAAGGAGAAATCATTATCTATCAAGGGTTCAAAGGCAGACCCAGTAGGAAAAAGAACTCTTTTTTTCCTCAAGGTTAAGCTCCAGTGCCGTTGGGAATAGGCAACACTACCTTTTGAGAGACAGTTGAGGAACATACCCACAATACTGGCTGGACAGTCTCAGAGAAGGCACGTCCTCTTGGTCCCAGTAGAGGACACTCCTGGTCTCTGCCATCGTCGCCTGGGTGTTCAAACCTGTCCTGAGCTACAGGGCCAGGTCTCTAAATGAAGGAGCCATGCTCCTTGAGAGACTCATCGCAACATCCCCATGTGAGTTAAGCATCTCACTTCACTTGCTGGCCCCCTCCTCATCCCTCGGGTTACGTGAACAGTACCATCATTTTCTTGGACCATTCTTTCCACACTGCTCAAACACAGTCTGATTGATTACTTTAGGTGAGGTGCTTTCGTAGCAGAAACTGCAGGCAACCCCCTCAACATCCATTTGTGCCTTCTCCCACAGAGATAGGATCTTCATCTGGGCTGCCCAGGATAGAGACTCAGCCTCCTGGATTCCCTGTCCCTGGGTGTGGCCACACTCTGTTGATCTCTGGTCAAAGGGCTGCAAGGGAGATTCTTAGGTGCGACTCCTGGGTCATTTCCTGAAAAGGAAGGAGTATGCGCTCCTTCCACCCCTGCCTCCATCCTGCTGCTAGACCGTGGCGGGGTGGAGCGAGCCTGTTTGGAGAATGCCCACAAGGAAGCACCACAGAGGTGGCAGAGCGACTGGAAAAGGAGACCTGGTCTTAGCCCTGGGAGGCTGCCACACCAGCCCCGGGCTGTCGCACGTGGACGATTACAGGAGAGAGAAATTGACATCTACCTACGTCCTGACTCTTTGGGGTCTCTGTTAGAACATCTGAAATTTCTCCCAAGGAAAACAGCCACCAGAGAGACCTCAGACCTTAGTCTTCTTGCAGGGTCAGCCTCCAATTTGAAGGCAGAATTTGGATGCGACAACGGTGGCAGCAAGGGCAGCTTCCATGGAAAGTCCTACCAGGTTAGTTGGAAGTACAGAGCTCAACATCTCCACGCCTTTCCCTCCTGCTCTGGCTTCTGGAGTCACCCAGACACTGCATCCTGCCTTTTCTGATCTCGAGGGTCTCTTGCCTTACCTGAGCCTCCCTGTCTGCACTTCCTTGGGGCTTGGGGGGCTGGATGACTTTAGGGGCTTCCTAGAAACTTTCTCGGCCTTTCTTCTATCTTTACCCCTATCTTTTCATTTTTTAAAATTTATTGAAGTATAGTCAGTTACAGTGTGTCAATGTCTGGTGCAGAGCATAATGTTTCAGTTACACATATACATTCATATATCTTTCCTACACTTTGATACCAGATTACTATTTGTAAAATATTTACTTCAATATCTTGATTTCCCCCATGCAGATTCCGCGATGACCCTGTGTGACTGATGACCTCACCCCTGTATCCCCCTCAAGTGCACTTTCCCCGCCTCCTGGGTTGGTCACACGTCCTCAGAAGCCTGCTGGTTTCATTTTCACCTCATGTCTTTGCCCATAGTGCCCCTGACAGTGATGTCTTTGCCGTTTTCTGTCCCAAATCAGCCCAGCCCCCTGAGTGAGAAGGCCAAGGCCATCCCTGCCCACTCTGGCCTCTGCTTTGAGTCCCACGCTGCCTGCCGCTGGTCATTTCACTCTTCTGGGTGTGATGTGTCTCTAATTCTGATAGCTTGTAGAATCATTGGAATTTTGGAGTTTGTCCGTGGCTCAGATGTGGTTTTGGCCGGATAGAATATAAATTCAGATAGTCCTAATCAGAACCCCATTTGGCAGTGTCTCCCCTGTCTAGTTACTGCTTTGATCATATTAGAATCAAACTCAAAAACCAAACTCCACGGTAGGGGCGATCAGGGGCTGTGGCACTTAGAACTTTCCCGCTGCAGTGCGTTTGACAGACGTAAGACCCTTGGAAGTAAATCACAGCCCTCACTTCCTGTTTGGAATTTTGGGGTGAACAGTGAGGTGATAGCCCATCGAACATAAAGGGAGGAGAGCCTCCTCTGAGCCGAATCAGTGGGTCACAGTGCATCTCCGGCCTCCCTCCCCGTGTCAGAAACAGTCTATTCTGTCATGAGAAGCAGGACGGGAAGGGTTCCCTGGGCGTCGTTGGATGATTCCGATTTCTAAGGCTGGATTTCTTTTTCTAGAAGAGCCTACATCATCTCAAAGACAACCTCTCATTCCAAACACAATGGCAAGCATCCAGTGGGAGCATAATGAATGCTTCCTGGCTGCCTGATAATTGCATGGCTCGCCTTCACTTTAGCTGTGGAAGGCGGATCTCAGAGAAGAAACCACCCACACACTCCCCATTGCCCTGTCACGTCGCTGCCTGAAGCTTTCCTCCCATTTCAAGCTCGCCTGGTTTCCATTTCCTACCTGATTTCTGCCTCTACCAGCTTTACTTTTTGCGCTTGTGACTCTAGCTACCATACGGAGAGCGAGCTACCTTGGTGCTGCCCTGAAAAATGAAAAAAGGGTTTCTAGTGTGCTGTGGTTTTTATTTCTTTTTTTGCAGGAGGCAGCAGACCTCGAAGATGTGGTCTGGCACTGAAGGTGGGGGTGGAGATAACGGACACTCAGATGCCTTGGGCAGTTGGAAATTCCCGTAGCCCGGCAAGATTTAAGTGACGTGGAAGAATTTGTTATTTGTTTTTTCTAAAAAGAACTTAGCTCTCCTGGGGCTTTTGCGTTCACTGTATTGACAGTAGCAGGTGCTCGCTTTGAAGCTTAGCAGTAATACAACGGTTAAGTGTGAGTCGTAATGTCAATCATTTTTTCTAGCTTCTATATTTTATTTTATTTTATTTTATTTTATTTTATTTTTTCAATTGAGGGAGCTTCTAAGTCAATGAAAATGTTGGGTAGTTAGATAAGTGAGGGCACTGGGCAGATAGATGGAGGAGAGGAGGGGATGGTCTGGAAGATGGCGTTCTGCCCGCCTCCAGCATAAAGGGGCTTTATTTCTAAATGATGCCAGCAAGAAACTGATTAGAACCTGACAGCCACTGCCCGGTAGCAGAAAGCAATTGACTGGACACGACCCAAGATTCATTGTATTATAATTAACATCGCGGTTTAGGGCACCGCCCGCTGTGGGTTTTTCTGTATACACCAGGGGTAAGGACGTGTGCAGAAGGGAGCATGACTAAGCATTCCAGGGACAAGAGCTCTCAGTCAGTCAGAAGACCACCTCCAACCGAGGGTGTAAGAGGAAGCAGAGACGAAACCCGCCGCTCTCCCTCCCTCAGGTCGGCCCCCCTCCCGCTCTTGGAGGTGCACTTTTCTTTCCCTAAATAAATCCTTACAAATCTTTTGCTGCACAACACGCTCCATCTCCCATCTGTAATCTTGCCTTTTGGGTAGGACAAGGACTTTTTCCTTTTTTTGGGGGGGGGGTGGGCAACAGAAAGAATGTCCTTGCTTTACTGATTATCCGACTGAGCTGAGGCCCAAGCGGCAAGGGCTGGGGTGTGATCTGGAGCGGGTGGGGGAGTGGAGGGCAGTGCAGTGTCCCCCCCACCCCCTGGCCTGGCCACCACCTTGAGGGCTGGGAGCAGCCAGGCTGGCTCTGGAAGCCCCGGACTGGGGAGAGCGCCTGCAGGGCTGTCACCGTGATTTAAAGCCCCGAGAAGACAAATTAGCAGGAGGTAGGTGGAGGGTGGCTGTTGTCACTCTCACCCTGAAAGGACACCATCAATCAGGGACGGCGCAGCCCCTGCAAACGCCCTCCCTTCCGCTCTGCCCTCACGAGTGGGAGGAGGCGGTTCCTCACGCGGGGCGAGCACTGCCCCTGCCGCCTGCCCTCCCGCAGCTCCCAGAGGGACCGGCGGTGGCCCGCCTCCTGACGGCGGGGCTCAGAGTCTTTGCCCCAGTGTGGTGCTCAGGTTCTGGTCTGGGAGGATGTGCCTTTCGTGGGGCGGTGATGAGGCGGTTTGATGAAACAGTTCTGTCACGTTGGAGGAACACAATGGCGCCCTCTGAACAAGGACAGGCTGGTTTGTTCCTTCTCCTCTGTGCTTTGTTCACAGCATGTCCCAGGCACGTCCGTGCTCCGGCCTGCTGCCAAAGCTCTGCTCGGCCCTTGCGTAATCCTGGGGACACTGTCTGAAGGTCGGCCTGGGGTCCCTCCCCCGAAGGCAAACGAGAGGGCTAAAACCTGGCCGGGATCCCCAGATGTTTTCAATTTTAGGGTTTAAACTCATTTCTGGCCCCAGCTTCCAGCCTCCACCCAGTTCATCCACTCTCTGGCCACCCAAGGGCAAGATCTGGGGCTCAGGCTGCCTTCAGGGGCCCCCTAAAAGCAAGAGAACCCTGTCACTGAGGCCAGGGGCCAGGCGGTGACTCCTCTTTATTTCCTTCCGCTGCATGCTCCAGCAGGCTTGTAGTTTATGAAAGAGGCAGGAGTCACAGCGAGGTCAGCCATGGTGAACTTTGCCCCCTGAACTCATTTACCTTTCCTGTTAGGCAAGTAGGTACAACTTCATCGCTTAGCAGGAATCAGGGTGGGAAATAAGACCTTGCAGGGACTTGCAGGATCTGAAGAATAAGATTCAGGTGTCTCTGCGCTTGGAGTACAAACCCAACAGATAACTTGCTGTAGGAAAGCCCCCCGTGCCTGGGCCCCCTCTGCTCAGCCCACAGGACGGTGGGGGGCAGGGGGGGGATGGCAGCACTTCCCGGTGCAGCGGCAGAAAGTCCCCTTCTGGGAGGGGCGTGGGGAGCATCCTCTCTGCTGCGGCCAGACAGGTGCCACCCTGACTGTGGGGCTGACAAATGCTTTGTTGGCAGGTTGGTTTTTGGTCACCAGGGGAAGAACAACAGAAAGGAGCAGTAGACAGACAAGCACCTGCTGTTTCTGGGGACACTGTCACCGCACACCCAGGGTGGGGACACCGTCACCGCACACCCAGAGGCAGATGTCTCCTAAGCAGACACTCTGCCTCCACGGCCCTTGCTGGCTGTAGCTCTCCTTGCTCTGCCGCTTGGGCAGTGAGACCTTGCACAAGTCACTTTACCCCTCTGTGCCCCACCTCCCGCATCTGCTAAATTAATTAACATCATCACATCATCATCACTGTGAAGACTGAATGAGAAGTAAAGGCGCAGCTCTAGAACGGTGCCTGGCACACAGAAAGGGCTCAAGTCATCTTCGTCAACATCTCCTGCGTATCCATGTGTGGATTTTACCATTGTTTTTAGTCAAGGATCAAATCTCATCTCTGGTCTTTGTGTTTGGAATCTGGACGGTGGGAACACAGTCTACCTGTCTTTGAGACTTTTCAATCTGGAAGGTCATTTGCGCTTTAGGAACAAGTCTTGTTCGGCTGAGGGCCTCTCCCCTCTTGTGTCTGCAGGATGAAACATTCCTAACCCAGGCCAGTCTCCGTCTGGCGGTGGGGTCTTTGTGGAGCATCCTCACTGTGTCCACATGTCCTGCCCGCGGTCAACGTGCTCTCGGAAGAGCCAGCAGGGGGAGCTAAGCGGCTGCTTCCCAGCTCCAAGCCGGGGCTGTGCGGGCAGCCAGAGTCCCACAGCACCTGAGGTCCCTCCTGGGGAGGACGGAGCACCCTCTGGCATGGAGATCCACCGTGCACTTGTGCACACAGACGTTTATGAAGCAGAAAGCTGTGTACTGTCCCTCTGGTGAGACTTCTCTCATAGCTCTGCTTCCTTGGGCCAGTGGTCCCTCCTCCCTCAGGCACCGGGAGGCTGCCCTGGGGGGATGTCGCAGAGTCACTGTGTGGCTGGGAGAGATCTCAGCCAAGGAGGCCTGTAGGAAATGCATTGCTCACAGCACCTAATGAAGGGGCAGCTGGGCCAGGGCACCATCTTCCAGAGTACAGCAGTGAGGGCGTCAAAGGCAGACGCCTCCCAAAAGTGGATGCCTAGGAATGGCCTCCCGCCTCTGTCTGGGGGCCTGGCCCTCAGAAGCAGGGCCCCGGAGCTGCCCTGGTGGACAGGACAGCAGCTTGCTCACCTCTGCCTCTAATGGGCCACCTTCTCCACACATAGTCACCTCCTCTGCCTGCAGCCAAGCTTGCGAAAAGCCAGGCTCTTTTCCATACCTTTGAAAAGTTCAAAGGAACCCTTATCCTTGGGAGAGCCAGCAGCCAAGGCACGTGGATCTGATGGTCCTGAGGACTTGAGGTGCCCCTGCCCTGTACGGCCTGTCAGTGTCAGTGTCCCTTGCTCTAGGGGAGGGCAGGCCCACCTTGCCAAGCCCAGATCTGTTTGGTTTTATGAGATCAGGCTGTGCCCTTTGACCCCATACTGTGTCTCGCAGCAGGAGCCCTCCCGGCCACAGAGGCCACGAGGCAGATGTCAGGACTACCCTAGAGCACGTGTGTGACAAGACCCAGCAAATCCACCACGGTGAGCCGGCCGGCCCTGCTCGGTCAGATGCTGCCTCGCCGGCTCAGAGCCCAGCTCACTTCTGCTCTTGCCGGGGCCCCTGGACCCCACGTCTGATGGGGAGGCGGGGCACAGGCGAGCCTCCCCGCGGCAGGCACAGGTGTGTTCAGGTTGGGAGCAGGGCTCGCAGGCTCTCGGAATGTTTGCCTACAAACATCTTCAACTCCACCTGAGGCTTCAGGACAGTGGAGACTTTCTAGGGGACAATGAAAGCGCTCTGTGCCCTCTGTTCCAGTTGGTGGCACTTACGAAGTGCTCAAGAAATGCTTGTTGAGCAGATGAATAAACTTCACTTAAAGAACAAGATGCTGGGATCGCCAGAGGGAACCTGGTTTGGTTACTTATGGGTACCTAGAAACAGGGCAGGGTGAGAGTGGGAGGGGAAACTTGCTTGTAACACCCTTTCCTTCCCTTAGTGACCTCTGCTCTCCTCTCCTGCCCATCAGACCAATGGTAGTGAATAAGGTACCCTCATGATGCCCCGACATGCGCAGTGGAAGGCGGGCGGCACTTCCTCCACTTCTGGAAGCCTGTCTTCTGCCCCTCAGCCCTCTGCCTTGATCCTTCAGGGGTCAAGTTGTTCCACGATGGCTCAGTTTGTCACAGATCCAGGACCAGACCCTCAGAGTTTTCTTTTTGTCTGGTGTTTGACCGAGTGCCCCCTGCAGCCAAAGGGCAAGTATGTGGTATCGTGCCGCATCATTCGTGGCATCATTCTTGGGCTGGAAGGTCTGCCTGTTGCTTCACATCTCCAGCGTCTGGACCATTCAGAGTGGAGGTGAGGATTGAATGCTCCCTTATCCCAAACACACACTCATGCACACACAGACTCACATACACACACACACACAAACACATACATTCACATACACATATACATACTCCCCTTCCCCACCCCAATGACCCCACATCCTCCCACTGGTTGGAGGGTTGGGCTTATAAGAGAAGACATGAACTTTTCACCTGTACTTTTTCGTAACAATCATTCTGTTGGATTTTCAACATATGTCTGACGGAAGTTGCTCTACGTTTTACCGGTAACAGTTTAATGCTAGAAAAGTAACCTCTGAAACATGGTCATCTGCTGCCTCTTTAAAGAATTTGAGGCAGAGAGCATCCCTGAAGTCTTTTTTATGTTCTCAATTGCTTCTCAAACTTGGCTCCCAAATCCCCCTACGGTAGCCATCGCCCAGCCCCACCCGGGTTATGAGTATCGTTGCTGAGTTCTCCACCAGTGAGGTTTGAATTCAGGTTGGCTGGTACCCTTTCTGATTGTGATCCACTTGGGGCAGTGAGTCATCCTTCTGACTCCCTGTGATGGGGAGCTGGGGAGGCTGGCTGGTCCTCTGGACCAGCCTCCATCCTTCAGAGACAGACAGTGGCCCTTGCAAGCCTGCGGACTGGCTTTGACGCCTAGCTCTGTCCCTACTGAGTGCTGGAAGCTTGAAATTACTGTGATGCTCCGCCCCTTGGTTCTCTTGCGACTTGAGGACAGGAGTACCTGTCTTTCAGGGCTCTTGTGAAGAGCAAATGAGATATGACACTGGTTTCATCACCTGCGGTTGTGACGCAGTGATGAAATAAATCTGGTGGGTTGTGACCAGCATTAAGAAAATAAGTAGACTAGATATTAAGAATGAGGTTTCTCTTTGCTGATGAAAATTCTAAAATTCTAAAAGTTCCAAAATTAGGTCATGGTGACGGCTGCACAACTCTGGGACTGTACTAAAAACCACGGAGTTCTACACTTTAAGTGGGTGACTTGTGTGCTACGTAAATCATATCTCAATAGAACTATAAACCAAAAAGATTAGCGAGCCCCACAAAAGTCATCAAGCTGTGTGTCTGAGATTTATGCACTTTATTATGGGGTGTTAGATCTCAATTAAAAATAAAAATAAAAAAAATAGGGGGGTGGGGATATAGCTCAGTGGTAGAGTGTGTGCTTAGCAAGCCCAAGGTCCTGGGTTCAATCCCCAGTCCATCCATTAAAACCGAAAAAAAAAAAAAAAAAAGGAGAAAAAAAACACACATGAAAATTATTTAAAAAAACAGAATAGAAAACAACCAAGTAGGGGAGGGGTATAGCTCAAGTGTAGAGCGCTTGCTTAGCATATACAAGGTCCTGGGTTCAATCCCCAGTACCTCCTCTAAAAACAAATAACTAAACCTAATTACCCCCTAAAAACAAACAAACAAACAAAAACAACCAAGCACCTCACCTGTAGTAAGAGCAAGCAATGGTTTTTTTAATATGTATTTTAGATAGAGTTTTTTTAATTGAAATATAGTCAGTTACAATGTGTCAATTTCTGTGTACAGCTCAATGTCCCAGTCATAATAGCAAGACTGCTTTTATGAAGTATTTGTGTAAGTGTGTGTGTGTGTGTGTGTGTGTGTGTGTGTGTGTACACGGGTGCGCGCTGGGCTATGGTGAAATGTGGGTCATTGCATAAAATGTTTAAAGCCAACAGCCTGCATGTGCCCAGTCTGAGCAGGCATTTAACGTGGTTATTTATGCCCGCCCTCCTTTTCTTTCTGGAAACAAGACCAGGCCCGTGTTTAGTCACTGACTTAGAGCGCTGGCCTGTTTGTGACACAGAGAGGGGACATTCTGAGAACCCCAGCCCCCTTTGGCTGCCATGTGCTTGTGCACGCACACGCACACGCACACACGATTCCGTCAGGCTCTCTTCTCCAGTTAAATCAACATCACACTCTCAGAGGAAGAGCAAGCTGCTGGCCGCGTCCCACAGCTCCTGCGCCCCCGCCTCTGGATCTGGAGGTTTTCTAATGCTACTTTGAAGGTTCTCCACTTGCCTCCTTCCCTCCTTCGTTTGGGTTTAAGCACCGCAGTTTACATCAGCGGCCTGTGCACTGTGGCCCTGGGTGGGGGTCGTCTGGCAGACGTGCGGCTCTCCAGCCCCATCCTCCTTCAGAAGTGAGAGTGGCACTGGGACCTGGACCTGGAGAGACAAGCACGTGGCTGCGATGTGCAACCGAGGTGGGTCCCAGCCCCGCCCCTGCCAGGGCCTGCTGGACTGTCGCTCACTCCAGGTACATAGATCAAGTCACCAAGTGCCCGATGACCTTCTGGAGATGACCAAGTCACAGGAGCCTCGCGATGACTCTGGCAGACAACCCACCTGACACCTTCCATGACTCGAGGGGCTGGCACGGATGTGTCGGGGGAAGGACCATGCTGGGAGGGGCAGGATGGTGGCTGTCTCTTCACTGAAGTCTGGGGAGTCAGTGAATTGATGAAGAATTATTAGAATTTACTCTTCTTTTGTAAGTTCTGGGTTCAAATTTCATTTCACATTGTAGAGTAAGACAACTGCTAATTTGCAGCCACGGGACCACTGATTTGGGTGGAGGGTTAGTCTCTGATTACAACTAGCTCTTCTGAGAAGACCATGTCAACAGTTTAAGGCCACTTGGACCCCTGATTGCCCAGAGCAAGGGCGGATAGTTTTATTTATTATTTTTACTTGTTTTTTTTTTAAACAAGTAGATGGTCAGTGGTCAATGGCCAATGTCCATGGTTAATGACTGTGCCCAGTGGTCGAAGGCTGATGGCAATGTTGGTCCCAGACCTTAGAGGCCACCTGTCTGGTGATGGTCCTGGCTCTGCCTTTGTCCTTAAGGTGCTACATCTGCAAAATAATATCACCTCACTTGTCAAATTTTGTTTTTATTGTGGTAAAATCTACATAACAAAAAATCGACCATCTTAACCATCTGAAGCCCACTGGCCAGTGGTAATAAATACTTTCATAATGTTGTGCAGCCATCACCACCATCCATCTCCAGAGCTCTTTTCATCTTGTGAAACTGAAACTCTGTCCCCATTAAACACTGACTCCCCATTCCGCACCCCCAGCATCGGACAACCACCATTCTACAATCTGTCTCTATGAACTGGACTCCTCTGGGCACCTCATAGGAGTGGAAACATGCTTGTCCTTTTGTGACTCATTTATGTCCTTTAGCATGATGTCCTGAAAGTTCATCCATGTGTCAGAATCTCTCTCCTTTTTTAAAGCTGAATAATGGTCCATTGTATGTAGATACCATATTTTGTTCATCCATTCATCTGTCGATGGGCACTTGGGTTGTTTCCATCTTTCGGCTAGTATGAATAACACACCATGAACACGAGTGTACAAATACCTGTTCAAGTCCCTGCTTTCAGTTCTTTTGCGTATACACCCAGGAGTGGACTCCCTAGGTCATATGGTAATTTTACTTTTAATTATTTGAGAAACTATCGTATTGTTTTCCATAGTGACTGCACCATCTTACACCGGCACCTGTGGTGTTCCGAGTTTTCTACATCCTTGCCAACACTTATTATTTTCTTTCTTTCTTTCTTTCTTTTTTTTTTTTTTTGGTAATAGCCCTCCATAGTTTTATTTTTGAGGGTTCGATGAGCGAATGGATGAAAAGCACACAGCATAGTCTTGGCTCAGGACATCATAGCTGCTTTTGGTATTTCAGGTTTTGCTTCTTTCTGTAGAAGTTGAGTAAGTGACAATTTTCTCAGAAAAGCCACCCAGACTCCTAGTTGTCACCTCACAGATCACTGGCCCTGGGACTCCATGGGTGTGGCTTTGAACGGGAGTGGTGTATTCAACTCTGCTCTGGAAAGGCCCTAAATGGCTTGGGGTCATGTCAAGCTTTGAGGTTCTTGAAGGGAGCAGCATAGCTTAATGGGAATCCTTTCTTTTTTTTTTTCTTTTCCAGTTTTATTAGGTAGAATTATTACAGTTTGACTGCACATATACATTATACTGCATGTAAATACATATATACAAAAGACTGCACATTTTGTTAGTTTACATCTATGTACTGATCATTGTTTCTAACAACAGATTAGAGCTTTAGCCTTTTAAACTTACATAGTTATCAAAGGAATAAAGCCAGCTACAACATAAGAATCAACAGAATGCGGTAACCCAATCATAAAGGACAGTCAGATGTGCTCACACATATTCAAGAAATCAAAATAATAATTAGTTCATTTGCATCCTTATTTTTTTTCTTTTAGATTCCACATATAAGTGATATCACATGGCATTTTTCTTTCTCTTTCCGGCCCACTTCACTTAGAATGACAATCTCCAGGTCCATCCATGTTGCTGCAAATGGCATGATTTCATTCTTTTTAATGGCTGAGTAGTATTCCATTGTGTATATATATATATGTATATATATATATATATACATATATATATACCACAACTTCTTTATCCAGTCATCTGTTGATGGACATTTGGGTTGTTTCCATGTCTTAGCTATTGTAAAAATTGCTGCTATGAACCTTGGGGTGCATGTGTCTTTTTGAATTTTACTTTTCTCTGGATATATGCCCAGGAGTGGTGTTTCTGGATCACACGGTAAGTCTATTTTTAGTTTTTTGAGGAACCTCCATACTGTCCTCCATAGTGGCTACACCAATCTACACTCCCACTAACAGTGTAGGAGAGTTCTAATGGGAAACCTTTCTGCATCACCTCTTAGATTCTTTTCTTGGCCTGGATTCCCACTACCTTGCGGGCTTTATTACCCGGCCTGGTAAACACAAGCTGTTTCTGTAACTAGAGGAACAATGAGAACGTCCTGCTTCTGTCCCATGAACCCTCCTAAGAAGAGGGAGGGTGACTGGGTGCAAGGCTTTTCTTGGAATTATTATGGAAAAGTTGAAAAATGACTGTATGTGACTTACTTGAAATGATCGTAATGACTTACTTGATTAATTTATTTAGTAAGAATATTTCCAATGGAATAACAAGTGTGAAGAAAAACGTTCTTTATGCGGGGAGGGTTTAGCTCAAGCAGCAGAGAGCATGCTTAGCATGCATGAGGGCCTGGGTTCAATCCCCAGTCCCTCCTCTAAGAAAAAAATAAATAAACCTGATTACCTCTCCCCACCAAAAAAAAAAAAAAAAAGGTCTTTATTTTCTTGAGTGGAACTGCCTATGGAACAAAAGGACAAAATGAATGAGTTTAGATGGGTTGACTTGGGTATTTCAGACTCAGAAAAGGGGTGAGAGGGGACCCACTGCCCTCTTGGGGTGCCGTTCCTCAGCTGGGCTTTGGGTTACTTGTGCAGTGCTCTTGGCTCCTGTAGCCAAAGGCTGTGCCTTTTAGCTGCAGATTTCTGTATCACATAGACTGTGTCTGGTAAAGAGAAAGCTGGAGAAGTGGTTTTGGGATTAGAAAACCAGAAAGAATCCAGGAATGTTAAAAAAGAGAGAAAGAGAATAAAAAGCTTCCTGCAGTCTGGAATTTGGCTCAAAAGATTCAGGACAGTTCTTTAACAGGCACGCTTCCATCGGCTCCATAGTCTCTCACTTGCCTGTGTGAAAACAATCAGGAAGGTCACAGTCACCGTTTTATGTAAATTTGGATTCTCCCTAAAAGAGCTCTTTGGTGGACACTATTACTACACGCCCCATCTGTCTACATATCTATCTGTATCTCCTATTGCACATGCATGTGCACACACACACACACACAGACGTACACAAATTATCTGTATATACAGGAATGGGTGTCGGTTTCATAGGGTGGTAGCTTATAAAAGTCGGTGGCATTTTAAAGCAAAAAAAATATAAAGGATCTTACTTTGCAAAAATTTCCAGAAATGCTGTAGTGCCGGCCTCTTCACTCAATCCCCCTCTCCCCCACCAGGTTCCAGCCAGAAGCCGGAGCTCTGTTGGCTTCCTGGAAATCTGGTCCAGGCCCGTGGGGTCCCCATGAGGGCTCCCTGTTCAGAGGCTCCCTGATAGGGATGAAATATTGATCATGTAGCTAGCAGCTCAGGCTTGATACTTGCTCCAGGTCCAGGCCCCTCCCCATCATTACTGGTCTTCCCCAAGGCCGGAAAAGGAGTATTTTAGGAGCAAATCCAAATGCTCAGGTCTTGAAGTAGAAAGATGAGAAAAACAGCAAGTGTGGCAGGAGCGGGAGGGAAAAGAAAGACGTAAGGAGAGAATTGTAGGTGGGGGAGGGGGCTGCAAAATGTTTTCCTTACAGGTGTGGGAGGAAACGGAGAAGTCAGCAGTTTCAGACTCTCCCTAAGTTCGGGAGCAGGAGGCTGGAGGCTGGAGGTCGAATTATTCACGAGGAGGAAACTGGCCAGCTCACTTCCAGGAGTCTCCCGCGGATGGAAGTGTGCCGTTTAAAGTGAGATGAGTTGCATGCTTGCCAACCAGGTCTCTGGGGCGCGATGGTGTCTGTCTTCCCTGGAGCTCTGGGAGCCAGCCCTTCCGCCTCCTGGAGCCACACCGCTTGGTCACAGGGTCAGGCTGGACCCCACAGCGAGGTCTTAAGGGCTGGATGTCCTCATCGTCCCATTCCTGTTCCCTCCGATGTCCATCTTCTATCCTCAGAGGGACAGAATCTGTGCACAGGGAGAGGAGAAACAGACAGGCCCAAATGCAGGGGTCCATTAGGAGGATGCAGAGAGACCGTGTGCTTGCAGCTAAATGCCAGTGTGTAGCCGGGATTGAATCCTGGGTCAGGAAGATGGCTCTAAAGGACATTATCTGACAACTGGAAGAAGTTGGCATTTGGATTAAGAATAGATAATTGTATCAGTTTTGAATTTCCTGAATTTGAAAATGATACTGTTATTATGTAAAAGAATATCCTTGTTCTTAAAGGAAAATGCTGAGCCATTTAGGGGCAAAAGGGAATGATGTCTTTGCAACTTTCACCTGATTCAGAAAATAACAACTATTACATACGGAAAGCAAGCAAGCAAGATATGAATTACTGGTGAATAAGGGGTATGAGGGAGTCCTTTGTACTATTCCTGAATCACTTCTCTGAAGCTTGAAATGACTTCAAGATAAAAAGTTACAAAATAAACAAGCGGAGGGTGCAGAGTTCTCAGGACCATGTTTTGGGGGTATGCTTCCCAGCTGTCTGTGTTAGAATCCCTGGGTCTTTAAGGTATGGATTCAGGGCTTCTGCCCCCCCCCCCCCCGGGTGTCTGCTCCAGCAGGTTTGGGGTGAGCCTGAGGACCTGCATCGGATTCAGGCAGCCAGCAGCTGTCACTTTAAGATACATGGCCTCCTCCAGGGGGATGTGCTCACAATCTAGGCGGGTGGGGGACAGGTGCGCCTGGTCAGAACCTCTTCCTCCCGCCTCCATTGTCCCTGCTCATCTTAACCATGCCTACGACATTCGGACTCAGTTCTGAGCTAGCTGCTGAGGCAAGAGGACTAAGTCAGTGTACCCACCCAAACCCAGTGGTGGTCCCATGTCGACTGGACCCTCTGCTCTTCAGTGTGTCTCTTCGCTGATGCAGTGGACATGGTGTCCCTAGAGATGATCTCAGAGTCATTCAGTCCTCCCAGGACCCAGAGGTAATATTACTGACACCAAGGGAGGGCTCCTTAAAAGGTGGTGGAGGTGATGAGGGTAAGCTGTCATCTGTAACCATCCATAAACGATGTGCTCCTGCAAAGAAGGAGCTGGGGGTGAGGGTATAAAGAACACCAGATAAAGGGAAAGACAGGTACAAGGTGGGAGGGTGAAGCACAAAATGTGTTTGAGGTTATTCACTTGTTTGTTCACCAAATATTTTATGGGTACAGACCACATGTGTGCCAGGCACTATATGAGGCACTTAGAGTAACAGTGGATACAGCCTCTCCTCCCTCTGCTCTCTCCTGGGGCTCCCGGTGGATTCAGGGAGTGGGCAAGCCAGCCCTGATGTGTAATGATGCCTTCATGAAAGGGACGGGTGAATGGGAAACCATACCGTGTAGAAGGTTTGGCACCAGATGATGGGGAATGAGAAGAGAATTCCTGAATATTAGAGAACCCACTTTCCTGCAGCCTGACAGGTAAAACTCACACTATGTGTCCCGATAATGGTAACTATTAAAAAATTCCAAGCTTTTGTCTCAAGTTCTCACCGGTGGCCTTTGGAAACTTGGGGCCCTTCCCCTCTGGGGCTCCCCTGGGTCCCTCTCTTTGGGACCCAGCCCCGGGCTCCCTATCACTGTCACCTCCAGGCTGCCTCTGGCTGCTCTGTGTAGATAAGGTCTCAACCACCAACCTCCCTTCTCCAGAAGGAAATGCATCTGTTTGGTTCCTATGTACTTATTTTTATTTGACAGTTATTTGTTGAGTAGGTAATGCAGCCACGGGGTTGAAAAATCAAAGGTGTGACGGGCACACGAACGGCACCACTGTGGCTCCCGCCTCCCGGTCATCAGTCTTCCCAGAGGACGTGTTTCTGGTGTATCTTTCCAGAGACAGTCTCTTTATATTAAGGGGTGGATTTTTCTTCATGTTTAAGAACAAATTCTAGTACATTTTAGGTGCTGTTTTGCACTTTGCTTCTTTCAGCGTATTTAAATCTCTTTTGGAGATAATGCCCCATCAGTATGTAAGGAGCTCCCCCATTCTTTTTGTGACTTCCTAGGATGCCATGATATAGATGACCTATGCTTTGGTTCACTGATTCCCTCTTAATGGCTGTTTAGGTTGTCTTCAAACTCTTCCCATTATGATGCACACAAATGTAAGGCAGGCTAAATTCCTAAAAGTGGAATTGTGGAGTCAAAGGATATCGATGGCACTGCCAAGTTTCCTTCCACTGAAGTACCAATTGATGTGGCTGCCAACCATTCATAAGTGCCTAGTTCACCACATCCTTGCCAGCATGATAGTTATCAATTTTTTTGACATTGCAGTTTTGTAGGTGAAATAAATGGTGCCCTGATGACATTTTAACCAGCATTCCTCTTATTATAAGTGGAGCTGAACATCTCTTCATGTTTATTTTCATTTTATTTGGAAGAACTCCCTCTTGGCCATTTTTTTTTTTCTATTGGGTTATGTTTTTATCAAAAAGGAGCTCTTTATATATTAGGACAGATTACGTCTTTGTTAGTGATATGAGTTGCAAAATGTGTTTTCCAGTTTGCCATTTGTCTCTTAGCTTTACTTTATGGTGCTTTTTGCCATGCAGATTCTAAAATATTTGTATGTATGTAGTTGATCATTTTTTTCTTTTATGTCCTCTATTTTTTTTTCATTGTTAGGAAGGTATTCTTTATGTCAAAATTATTTTTAAAAAATATCCTATGGCGTCTTCTAATGCTTTCATGATTTAATTTCTTATGTTAAAAATTTAAATCCTTACTACATCTATCCTGGTGTAAGATATGAGGTGTGAATTCCACTTCATTATTTCCACAGATGGTTATCCTTTTGTTCCAACGTCATATTTTCTGCACTGATTCAAAGTGCTGCCCTTTTCACACACTGCATTTTCATTTATGCTTCAGTTTCTTTTTTAAAATTTAATTAATTTCATTATTGAAGTACCATCAGTTACAATGTGTCAATTTCTGGTGCACAGCACGATGTCCCAGGTGTGCAGATACATACACATATTCGTTTTCATATTTTTTTCCATTAAAGGTTGTTACAAGATATTGAACATAGTTCCTTGTGCTGTACAGAAGAAACTTTTTTTAAAATCTATTTTTATATTTAGCGGCTAACATTTGTAAATCTCAAACTCCCACATGTATGTGCTTGGGTTTCTTTATGGACTTTTAGTTCTGTCCTGTTGATCTCTCCACGTATTTCTCGCCAGTACCCCACTATTCTAATTCTTAATTACACTGAGTCAGTATTCGCCTGTGCTGACCCATTATCACTCTTTTCTTCTAGAAAAGTCCAGACTGCTTTGCTTGCTTATTTCTCTATCTGGTCTTTAGGCTCAGTTTATCTAGTTCAACTACCTTGTTAGTATTTTATTTGGATTGCTAATTCATGGGCTACTTATTTGTATATAAGTTAGGGAGAAGGGACATTTATGATCTTTCCTAATCCAGGAGGACGACAGGCCTTTTTATTTGCTCAGGATACTTTTTATGTGTCCTTTAGTAACATTTTAATTTTTTTATACAGATTTTTTACGTATTTCTTGAGTTTTTTCTACATAATTTTTCTTTTTTCTACTGTAAATTACTCTTTTCTTTAATGTATCTTCTAACTCATGATTAGTGGATGGTGAAGGATCTCAGGTTAATTACTTCTGTATATTAATTTAAACTTCAGTCTCCGTACTGAATTGTCTTATTGTCTGTGAATAAGGAACACAGAGTGGGAGTTTTAATCAATAGAAACCAGTTTTTTCCCCTCTTCCCTTTAATCTTTATTCACGGGATAAATTATTTCTCTCTCACGGGTCAATTCCAGTTTGCTTGGGCCTGTGGCTAATGTCCTAAAGCTCTGACAGCGCTCATTGATTTGTCCTGGATGGCTCCCTAGTTGTACTGGTGTATCAGAAATTTTATGTTATTTATGTTGATGCCAGTATTTTTTCTGTCAAATAGGCAAAAAAATTAAATATTCTTCCAGTGGTTTCTGTGATTCACTTTTCATCACTAGCTGATTTATCAAATGTTCCAAGAGCCTATTTGTTATAATCTATTGCTTCTACTAGAAATCCATTTCTTCCTATTTCATGACTTGTTGTTTTGGGTATGGTCTGAAGTTTCTTTTGGTTACAATTTGCTGGATGCAGGTACAATTTCTGTTAATTTCTTTACTTCTATTTGTCACTATTGTTTTATATTTCATTAGTTTGTATCTAGACTTTCCTTCAGTTTTTTAATAGATAAACTTAAAGATGAGAGAAGACAATCTCTTTCATATTGTCCAAATCACAAACATGTAATTATGTTCCTAAATAGTTTCCAGTTGTGGTTATCATGACAAATTTGTTTTCACAAGCTTGGAATAAACATTTTGCATTTTGGGGTGTTCTGATTTCTCTTCCCTATATTGGAAAATACATTGTAGACTCCTTAAAACATTGTTTACTCATGTGGTGGGGTTTGACTGTGCGTTTTGGAGACCCTGATGAGAGCTGGGACTCTGGGTTTAGTGGTTTGCAGTCACTTCCATGTGTATTCAGTTACTGTCAGTGTCTGGTGGGGGCCAGCTCCCGGTAGCATCTTACAGCCAGTCCTGTGCTGACCATGAGGATGCAGGAGCCCATTCTGTGGCCACCTGCTCCGAGACAGAGTGGACAGAGTGGTCTAACTGATTGCAGTAACAATATCTTATCTTTGCAAATTTCAACAACATGCAACCCCGTGAAAGCCGGAGGTCTTCCCAGACCTCGGAAGGCGGGCGCAGGGGAACGCTTGAGGCCCGGCCTCCCCAGCCTCGTGCAATCTGCCTCTGCACCTGCGGAGGCCCTGAGCTTCTCTAGTTTCTCTTCAGAGAACTGCGGGTCCTTTGGTAAATTCTGGTCACAAAACACCATCTCAACCAGGTCATTTGAATGTCCAGGCCTGTGTAATAATGAAAGCTAACTCGATTCAAAGTTGCACCGACCCCTGTGTCCCCTGCTGGGCTTTCTGCAGGTCAGGACTGGGATGGGGTAATAAACTAGCTCGTTCCAAGTACTGACTTCACTTTTGATCATTTTCAGTTGATTCTCTTATTCTTTTTCAGGGAAACAATCATCTTGTTTGAAAATCATGGTAGTTTTGTATGTCCTTTGTCTTTTTTTTTTTTTTATCTCTAATTTCTTTCTCTGCTCTAATTGTTTTGGCTAGTGTGCAGAAAAGAGTTAACATGGTGGGGGGTTAGGGGGGCTGAAGGCCCGTCCTCGGAGAGGCCAGCTCACCAGGCTGGCCCTGGGCTGGCATCTGGGAACGTGGATTTTGGGAGCTCCCTACCTTGCCCCAAGCCGAGGAGAGTGGCTCCCTGCACCTGCACTGTGTGTCCAGACAGTGTGGTTCATGCTGAACACCTGCTCCCCGCTCGGGTCTGGGGACTGGGGACTTGCCAGGCAGGGATGCTCACGTGATCAGCCCCCAGGGACATCCCTGGGCTCTGAGTGTCTGATGCCCATCTCACACAGGAATGAGTGCTGCGTGTGCCCCTGGGGGGTCCTGGAAGTGCGCCTGGTTTCCTCTGGACCTCGCCCCACGTGCCTTTTCCCTCTGACGATTGTGCTGTGTCCTCAAGGTGACGCGTACATGTGTACACAGAGCCCGTGAGGCCTGCTAGGGAGTTACCAAGCCCAGGGGTGTCTTGGGGACCTTGACACAGCAGACACTCTGTTCATGCTGGAGCCACATATCAATGGTGAGAACTGCCCCATCCACTTGTATGAAGACCAGTCATTAGTCCACCAACAGGTACGCTTGGAAGAGTCCCACTTTCTTGCTGTTCAGCTGAAACACTGTCCTAGAGCCTGGGATCCTGTTAAAAATGCCAGGTTTGACTCCCATGCCGCAGCACCTGACTGAGGAGGTCTGGTGCGGACCATCCAGCGCCCCCGGGATGCGGACGTTTTGGTCCTCACACCTCCCCCCAGGCTTTCTCTTCTCTTGGAGGTTTCTCCCAAGAGGTTTCGCTTCTGTTCTTCTCAACTGCCCTCCCGTGCCCCACACCTGGCCTAGTCCACTGGGGTGAGGGCACGGGGCAAGGATAATTCCCTTGCCATCCAGGCTAGCCACTTTCTTTCTCCTCCAAGGTGTGCAGACCCAAAGCTGCCCAGTGCGCAGTGGTGGTTCATGCTGCTTACACCTGCCTGGGACCCCGTCCACACCTGGCTAAGGAGCTTCAGTCAGGATCATGATGACCTGTGGGAAGTTCTTTTCAAGATTAAAGCCACGCTTACTGGTGATTAATCTGAGGGCACTGGAATGTGGTGGGGGAGATGCTTTTGATGTCAAGGGCGACCAGTAGGAAACTGGTACAATCATCTGAAAGTGAAGGAATGAGATACACACAGATTTAGGGGCCAATTGGGACCTTGGAAGAGGAGGACACATTTGATAAAGATGAGACTAGAGTCAGGACCTTTTCAACCATGGGGTCAGTGTCGTGTTTTCAAAACCAAGAGATTCTCCCATGCTCCCCTCCCTACCTCCAGTCCACTGTGCACAGCTCAGCCAGAGCCAAGCTCTCCATCACCACTTCATGTCATCACTTCCCTATTCAGTGTCCGATGAGTGGCCTCCACTTGCCTCCCTCATCAAAGCTGATGTTCAGATACCTGAATGGGGCGCACTCACCTGTGTGTAACTCCTCAGTATGATATTTAAACATCCTACTGTGGTGCTTACACGTAGCATGTGTACGCACACACACTCTGCCTCCAACAGACAGTTTCTTCTCATGTTTCTCCCACATGTCACACTTTCCTCTTTTCTTTTCCTGTTGAAGTGTAGTCAGTGTACAATGTTATGTCTTTTTTCTTTTCTTTTCTTCCTCCTTTCTTTCTCTCTTTCTTTCTTTTACTTATTGAAGTATACCCTTTCCTCTTTCATGTAGTTATCCCTCCCCAGAAAGTCTGGCAGAGGTCTGGGCTGTTCTGAAACTGACAGAGGGTTTAGGGCTTTTTTTAAGTCACATAAGTGCTTTTGGCAGCCTTGGGGCTGTCCTTAAAGCGTCCCAGGAGCATGTGTGAGCTGAGTGTAGCTGAGCTGGAGGAGAGTAGGGTGAGGTCATACATGGCTGACCTGAGGCTGTGCTAACCCACCAAAGCCTGTCCTTTGAGCAATTCCAGGCCAACCCAGGGAGGTCCAATTACATTCAGCAGTCAACAGAGTGAATTTAAATATAATATAGGGGGAAGGGTAGAGCTCAGTTGTAGAGTGCATGACTAGCATGCATGAGTTCCTGGGTTCAAATTCCCCAGTTCCTCTACTGGAAAAATAAATAAATAAACTTAATTACCACCCTCCTCCCCTCCCCCAAAGATAGTTCATGTAAAGGGCAGGGATAGAGACTTGTACGTGTTGGCCAAATCCTGTTTCCCTTTACTCTTCCTGGCCTGCATCTCCAGGCTCCCTTGTAGAGAGACAGGGTCACGGAACTGGGTTCTGACCAATAGGATGTGAGCAGAAGGGATGAACGTCATCTCCAGGCCCTTTCTCTGACTGTGGTTTGTACAGTTGAGTGCCAGCCCTCATGCTCAATGTCTTAGAGTCAGCAGAGAGCAGTGTATATGTGTAAATCCTTGGTACCTCGGGCCTGGATGCCAGGAGTCCTCACCGGCAAGGCAGCAGAGCATGGGGGTCAGAGCCAGTCTTCCTAGTTTCATATCCTACCTTCCCCGTATAAGCTGTGTGAACTTAGACAGGTCAATCACCCTCTCTGTGACTCAATTTTCCATCACTTTTCAGTTTCCTTCATGTAGATCTTGGCCCTATTTTGTTAGACTTACACCTCAGTGTTTCATTTTTGGGGTGCTAATATGAATGGCACTGGGTTTGGTTTTTAGTCTCAAATTCCACTTGTTCGTAACTGGCACATAGAAAGGCATTCAACTCTTGTACATTAATCCTATATCCGGCAACCTCACTGTCATTGCGTGTTAGCTCCAGGGGTTTTGTTGTTGTGTCATTGATTCTTACAGATTCCTACACAGACAATCATGCCATTTGCGAACAAAGACAGCTTGATTTCTTTCTTCTCAATCTTATACCTTCGATCTCCATTTCTTACTGCGTGAGCTCGGACTTCCAGTACAACACTGGAAAGGACTGGTGAGAAGGGAGCCATTATTTTTTAAATGGAGGCAATAATCAGAGCTACCCAGTAAGATTCTTTCAAGACTTAAGGAATTAGTGCACGTAAAGTGCTTCTGTGAGATGTGAAACAGTGTTGTTACGTAAGTGCTGCGTAAACTTAGTGCTACGTAAACTTAGTGTTACTTAAGAGCTACGTAAACTTAGTGCTATGTAACTTAGTGTTATGTAATTGCTACATAAGCATTTGATAAAGAAGTAAATTACTTAGTGCTCCCTCTGTGTTGGTGACCCCAGACGGGTTAAGTGACCTCTCCACCGTGAAACATTTCAGGCAGGATGCTCGGGTCAGGTGAGAGAGCTGGCATCTGGGGACAAGGGAGTTAGACCCAATAAGCTATCATTAGCATAGTTGCTTTTCCTGATCAACAGGTATCTTGCCTGACCTGCATCACAAGGCCAAGAAATGAGACAGACTCATTATAAAAACTCTCCATTGTTTCCAATTTAATTACAGCTGAGAATGGAAGCCACAGCCCCTTTCCTCACTTCGCTTGTTGTGGTTACACCAGGGCGCTCCGGTTCGCCTGAAGCCATAGCTTTACACACACTAGAGTCGCCCCTTCCTTGGGAAAGACAACCCCGAGGTTGCTCGAGGGCCATGTCTGTGCTTGTCCTGCCCGGCAGAAGCTCCAGGGCCACAGGAGGAGGCACAGAGGGGATGAGGGCTGAGTCTGGGAGGCAGTGGCCCCCAGACTGCTCTCAGACTTCTGCAAGTGGCGGTGGTGGTGGGAGTGGTGCTCGGTGACCAAGAAAGGCGGGGCTTCTCTGCAGCATCCGAGGAAAGAGGTCCTCTCTGGAGCTCTCCTGTCAAGAACCTGGGCCCCGAGCACTGCCTCCAGTCTCCGCCTTGGAAGCACAGCTCTTCTAAGCAAATCCATCTTGGACAGAGAGAGAGATGCCTTGGCCTGACCTTGGACCTTGGGCTTATTTCTGGACTCACCCCTCAACTTTCTTTCTGATCTTGGAGTAGTTGTTCAACTTCCCTGGGCTTTTCTTACCTGTCTCGAAGTCCCTCAGCCACAGTGAGGGACTGACTGCCCAGGAGTGGCTTGTCCTGCTGACAGAGGGAGAGTATTACCATCCCCCTCCTCCCCCTCCCTCCCTCCCCAACAGTGGACCCAGTTCATCTTTGGACCACAGTCCAGAGATTTGGAAAGTGACTGAAAAGTCCTACTTACTTAACAAAAAGTCTTTAGAAAGGACTCACAGATGAAGTGGTGGGGTCTTTAGATATTCTTTGCACCCTGTCCTTAATTTGCAATGTCACTGGGCAGTCATCACCGGGGCAGGATGTGCCATCCCTGTTTCTGGAAGACTTAGAGGGCGAATAAATTAGAATTTTTATGTGTAGAACTGCAGAGGATCCAGCAAGAGCTCTTTGAGAGTATCACTTATCATGCGGTTCCCTGAAGGCAGCAGTGATGTTTGGCCGTTTAGCAGGAGTGTGACCAGGAACAAATGGCTGCAGCCTTTTCACTGGAAAAAAAAAAAAAAAAATCCTGCCCTAGATCCTGTGACACCGCAAGGGCCTGCCGAGCCTTCCTAGTAAAGCTCCTTCCCGAAACCTTGGGAACAGTACTTAATTCACCCACAGGAGAGAGGAGAAGGTGGGTGCTCTGTGTAGTGCTGTGATGATGGGAGGGGAAAGGCTGGTCTTCATGGGCCCTGTGCAGACCCCCACCCTGGGGAAAGCTGACATGCAGTCACCTGCTACCATGGACGGCTTCTGTCGACAGCACAGACTAACGTCCACTTCGAGAGCACCCTCTGCCCCGGCCTGGGGGAGGAGCAGGGTCACAGCCGAATGTCAGAGGAGACCCGCTGCTCACTGGGGCCTGCGCTGTGTGGAGGGCCCGGCATGTTCCCGCTGCGCGATGTGTGGGTCGGTGCATGCTCTGCGCCGTGCCTGGTGCTTGAATGATGCTCGGTAAAGGGGTTTGCTGTTTGAGGCTCTAAGATCCCCGACTAGAATCCACAGGGAAGTTCAAGGATGTGTGACTCAGGGGAGAGCTGCTCGGGGCCCAGAGAGGGTGGGAGGCGGATGCCCCCAGGAGAAATCTGCTCTGCTGCTGGGGAGTGACCCTTCCATCCCTGTCCCTAGGCGTGGTGACCTGTCTCACTACACCTCTCCAGCTCATCAGGGTGGAGGAAGCAGATGGCAGGCGCTGACCTCTGCCACCAAGTCCAAGGGCGGCTTTTCCCAGGTTTTGAGTTATGGACTTCAAAACTAGGTTTAAGACTCAGTGAAGACTTTGACCACTTTGAACATTGCCAGAGATGGCCATGGGTTGGGAGAGTAGACTCAGGCTTCGGGTGGGTGAATTGAGGACCTGAAATGGGGGAGGGGTCAGCCAAAAGACAGCAGGGGGGAGGGGTGGTAGGGGAAGGAAGGAGGCAGTCATTTCAGACCATTTCGAGGGCTTCTTTCCTGCTGCTGATGCAGAGAGGACACGCCAGCCATCACTGGACTGACCCAGTGGGCTCTCTTGGTGTGCGGCCACCTCCCACCGGATGACAGTGCAGGAGTTTGACAGGGAGCCAATTTGCAATTCTTGGTTTGCCCATCATCACTGCAGAGTCAGAGAACCGAGCAGCTCAGCCTCTGGGAGACCAGCCCAACTCAGAAATGTAGCTCCAGCTGGGTGTGGAGGCTGAGTGATGTGGTGGCAAGTGGCCAACAACAGTGCTGTCTCTGGATTTGTGGCTACAGAGGAGAAACACACTCTGCTTGGGAGGGAGACAGGCCAGACTGAAATCGAGGTCTAATCACTTAACTCTTGCGTGTCCTGGAGAAAATCTCCAATTGTCAGAGTCCCCATTTGTGAAAGAAAGAAAGAAAAAATCCCATTGCAAATGTGCGTGCGTGCTGAGGGTGGCAGGGAGGGGTCGGTGGCTTTTATGATGGGGGAGAGCTCCTGATGCTGTCATCTTTGTGGCTCCTCCAAGCAAGAAACCAACCCTCCCATGTGGTAAGCCTCTGAGAGACACACTGTCAGAGGCAGAAGGCACTCACATTTGCATGTGCCAAATGCTGGGGAAGCTGCGCTGTAAATTGGAAACAGCCTTGCAGTGAAGCGTGACTAATTGTGTCACTCAGGGAAGTTTTGGAAGCTCCTTGGTGTCGTCTGGATGACTGTGTAAAAGGGAATTTTCAGATGCCAAGTGTGACATGCCGTAGCTTCATCTCTGTGGTCTGTACCGCGGGAGGTGTGGTGTTTGCACGCTCCTGTTCATGATCCCTGAGCGCTGACGGGGCGGGGGAGGGCCCAGGGCTGCGCTCTCCAGCTCACTCCCTCTTCAGCCTGGACAAAAGCTTCAGGGTTTCCTGTTTCTGAGATGATTCTGTGATGGCAGCGTTTTTTTGTTCCCTCAGGTGACATGAGCTGGTGCAGGGCTGGCTGGGAGGCCATCTTGGTGGCTGGGTATCAGGTGTGGAGAGAGGATGGCTGCAGGGCTGAGAACACAGCCTTTGAACTCACACCCCCTTCCCCATCCCCAGAAACATGCCCTCGTGCCAATGTCCCTCCGTCTCCCAGGAGGCCCCTACCCAGGCTCGTCCATCTTCAACACGACTTCTCCCCAGGCTGCTGCCTCATCTCGTCCTCATACTGGAGGAAAGATAGCTGTCCAGCCCACATCTGCTTGGCGTGTTTTTGAATATCCAGATCTAACGCCATGCTAAATCAAAGAAGTGTACTTTGGTCCTAAGAAACCAGGAACGTTGCCTCTCTATTCCCTTCCTGCTTTTCTCAAAGCTTAGGGAGCCCCCGCGTGTGCCAGGGAGATGTGTCACACACCTGGGCATCTGGCTGGTCAAGTCCTGCGGGCACATCTGGGTGGAGAGCACGTGGCCCTGCCACCACCTTGTGGGAAGTGTGACTGCCGGGCGGGGCTGCTCCGCCTCAGGGCCCCTGTGGAAGTTCACAGGGCAAGGCTGAGCCCATGTTCCTGGGACAGTGGTCTCCCCTGCATGAGACTGCCTTGGGCACCTGGCCCGGGCCAGCCCGGGAGGTTGCCTCATCCCAGCCTCTCGTGGATTCTGGCTGAACCCCCACCTCTCCTAAAGCTCATTGCCTGGGACAGACACCATTTGGAGCCAACCTAGTCTTTTTCGAGCAGCAACTTTGTGCCAGGGACTCACCCATGAGCGCTCCTACTTCCTGACAGTTTCTCTGTCAGGGAGACACTCATAGGCTCACTTTATGGCGCAGAAGCTGACACTCCCACAAGCACAGGACCTGCTCAGAGCCAGGTGGCTGCTGGGACGAGCCCAGCTCAGCCCGCCCTGGGCCCACCTCTCCCAGTGCACTGCCCTGCACACAGGCCCCTGGCGGCGCTCCGGGGCGCGGCAGCCGGCTGCAGAGTGAGCGCACACACGGGAAACGGTGCCTCCACAGCCCGGAGGGTATTGCCAGAGCCGCTCCCAGGCTCGTGGCTCCTTCCTCTTCTTTCTGCTTTTCAAATCTGGGGCCAACAGTCCTCACCCCTAGAATCAGTGCCATTGGGGAATTTTTCTGCTCCAGGCTCTCTGCATGGATAAAATAGAGATAATAAAAGTCACCGCAGGATTCTGAAAATTATGGGGCATTAATGTCCAGAAAATATTTACTGCTTTGGAAAATCTATTAATTGAAGGGTTTTTTATGCTAAGGAAAGGAAAATGCACAAAAGCCCCAAAACCCCACAAACTGTGTGCCTGATTTCAGAAGTGCACTGTAGGATAGAAAAACAGCCACCGAGTTCAACCAGAGCTTTACCGAGCCTCTCATTATGGGAGAAAACCCTGGATTCCACTGACTTCGTCCTTGTAAAGCTTGGTGAGTTCATGACAAGTCCTGCAGCCAGTGACGCTCCACGCTGGAAGCATTACATCACGAAGGCAAAGGCTCGTTGGTTGTCTGGCCTCTGAGGCCCACCCCCAAGCTGCTGGCTCTGTGTAAAACTTGCCTGGGTGGGGGAGACAGCGCCTCCCACGGTGATGCTCTGCCCAGCTTCCAGCACTGAGCGTTACCTGTTTCCAGAGACCGTTGTGTTGTCTTTCTTCTGCACAGACAGGGATGCTGTGTGTACATTAGGGCCGCTGAGAGTGCCTTCTCGAGTGCTCGGCAGGTGGGCTCCCCTGCTCCTGTGGTGGTGTCTCTAGTGTCACCAAGGGGCAGACTGCTGGCTTAGTGACTGGGGCTTAGGATCCGTTTACCTCTAGAAGTGCAGACTCCTGCAGTGAAGACTGCCGCCCTCCCCGGGGCCTGCCCGGGGAGGGAAGAGCGCGGAAGACTGCGCTCAGAGGAAGGGGTGTGGCGTCTGGCCTGGTGGGAAATTCAGGTGGGAGGGCTTTTTTCCTGCTCCAGGAAAATATTTCCAGCTGGGATGGAATCATCTTTATCTGAGAAGGGTCTCGTTAGAACTGGGAAGAGGGGCTTGCCTGATGTTTTCACGTGTTTGAAGTCAGATGGCAGTAAGACTTGCAGAGGGGAAGAAACTCAAGGCCACAGACTGACGGGCTCTCTTTTCCCCCTTGTGTTGGGACGTGAGAGAAAGACGGTTGGATGTGAAGCCGGGAGAGCTGGATGCGTGGCTTTGGGCAAAGGCTCTTAGGGCCTTGACTGTCCCAGATAGAACGTATCTTATTACATGGCTGATATGAGAACAGAAGTAATCCGAGCTCCAGAGTTTATGCTCTTAATCACTAAAGGAGGAACGTAGTACTGAGTCAAGACAAGAGCCAGCCTGGAGAGATGGTTTTCTGCTGGTTTTAAATACTGGAACTAAATATCACGGGAGTTGTTGTCAGAGATGGTAAATGTGGGTTGCCCAAACTCCAGGATTCCTTTCACATATTTGTGAAGTATTTGGTGCCGACTCTCAGTAGAATTGCGGTTTAGAGCAGACGAGTTAAATTGTTTTGGTAAGGGTAGGCTAGCTGCTCAAATGAACATCTAATTTCAGTGGCTTAACAAAATAAAAATAAAAGCCTATTTCTGTCTTACTCTGTAGTCCAGAGTGTGTGTGTGCGTGTGCGTGTGTGTATGTATGTGTGTGTGTGTGTGTGCGCGTGTGTGTATGTATGTGTGTGTGTGTGTGTGTGTGCGCTGGCCAGGCCCCTTCTGTCTGGGGCTCTCTGCACTCCCTGGGCCTCTGAGTCCTGCACCAGCTCCACTGCATACAGCCAGCTGGTGAGGGAAGAGGGTAGTAACAAGAATGGCTAGGAGATGTTTTAGGGGCCAGGCCTGGAATCTTTCTGGCCATCAAACATCTGTTTCATTCTTTCTCCCACACTCATTCCTCCTCAAGGGAAACACGGCTTAACCCCGCCCAGCCTCTGCGTCCAGGTCAGCAGTCACACTCCAGTGATGTGCAGTCTCCCCATCTGTGTACAAGTGGCCACTCCTGGTCTGACGCCCTGAGAACTGAGATGATGTATGTCCCTCCCTCCCCAGCCCCCGCCATGTCCTCATGAACCGCATGTACGCTGGTGGGATGGGAACAGGATAACCACAGTACAAGGTCACACCCGCCAAGGTGAAGAGTGGTGGGCATATAGAACCGGGCACAAGTTGAAGAGGGGTGGGCACACAGAATATTTGAACTCCTGCTGGGCAGACATTGTGAAGACCTCCCCCCTCCACTCTTGAATAGGCCATTGCATTAGTTACCTATTGTTCTGTAGCAAATATCTCAAACCTTAGCTGTCTTTCCCTTGGTGTATATTCTTGTCTCCTTTGTTATAGGTTAATTGACCATGTAACTGTGGATTTATTTCCATTCCATTCTGTTCCATTGATCTGTGTTTCCGTTTTTGTGCCAAAATCAATACCACATTGTTTTGATTACTGTAGCTTTGTAGTATAGTTTAAAATCAAGGTACGCGATACCTCCAGCTTTTTTCTTCTTTCTCAAGATTGTTTTGGCTCTTCAGGGTCTTTTGTGTTTCCATACAAATTTTAGAGTGATTTGTTCTGATTCTGTGAAAAATGCCATTGTTATGCTGATGGGGGATTGCATTAAATCTGTAGACTGCCTAGGGTAGCATGGTCATTTTAGCAATATTACTTCTTCCAATCCATGAGTATGGTATATCTTTCCATTTGTGTTGGCTTCAATTCCTTTCATCAATGTCTTATAGTTTTTCAAATAAAGGTCTTTTACCTCTTTGGTTAGATTTACTCCTAGGTATTTTTTTTTTTTTTTGATGCAATTGTAAATGGGATTGCTTTTGTAACTCCTCTTTCTGATAGTTTGTTGTTAGCATTTAGAAACACATAGATTTCTGTATATTAATTTTGTATCTTGCAAATTTACTGAATTCATTTATTACTTCTAATAGTTTTCGGGTGTCCTTAGGATTTCCCATATATAGTGTCATGTCACCTGCAAACAGTGACCATTTTACTTCTTCCTTTTCAATTTGGATTCCTTTTATTTCATTTCCTTGTCTTATTACTGTGGCTAGGACTTCCAATACTACATTGAATAAAAGTGTCAAGGGTGGGTATCCTTGTCTTGTTCCTGATCTTAGAGGAAATACTTTTCACTGCTGAATATGATGGTGGCTTTCAGTTTGTCATACATGCCTTTTGCTATGTTGAGTTATTTCTTCTATACAAACTTTGTTGGGAATTTTTATTATAAATGGATTTAAATTTTTTTCAAAAGCTTTTTCTGTGTCTATTGAGATGATCATATGGTTTTCATTCTCCATTTTGTTAGTGTGGTGTATCACATGGATTGATTTGTGGACATTAAACCATCCTTGCATCCCTGGAATAAATTCCACTTGATCATGATGTCTGATCCTTTTAATGTATTGTTGAATTCAGTTTGCTAATTAATACAGTTGACCCTTGAACAACACAGATTTGAACTGCCTGGGTCCACTTATATATGGATTCATTTTTAATAAGTTTGTATTATGGTACCACATGATGCTTAGTTGATTGAATTATACACAGCTTTTTGATTGCACAAGGGGTTGGTGCCCCCAATTCCCATGTTGTTCAAGGGTCAGCTGTTTTGTTTTTCAAAGGATTTTTGTTTGATGGTCACCAGTGATATTGGCCTATATGTGGCATCTTTTTCTGGTTTTGGTATCAGGGTGATGCTGGCCTCATGGAATGAGTTCAGAAGTATTCCTTCTGTGATTTTTTGGAATAGTTTGAGAAGGATCAGTGTTAACTCTTGTTTAAATGTTTGGTAGAATTCACCTGTGAAAACACCCAGTCCTGAACTTTTTTGTTGTTGTTGGGATTTTTTTTTTTTTTTAACTGATTCAATATCATTACTGGTAATTGATCTGTTGTTATTTTATATTTCTTCCTGATTCAGTCTTGGGAGATTGTACATATCTAGGGATTTGTCCATTTCCTCTAGATTATCCATTTTATTGATATAAAATTGTTCAGAGTAATCTCTTATGATCTTTTGTATTTTTGTGGTGTCAGTTGTAACTTCTCCTTTTTCATTTCTGATTTTATTGATTTTGGTCCTCTCTCTTTTTCCTTGATGAGTTTGGCTATAGGTTTGTCATTTTTGTTTATCTTTTCAAAGAACCAGCCCTTAGTTTCATTGATCATTTCTATTGATTTTTTTAGTCTTTGTTTCATTTATCTCTACTCTGATCTTTATGATTTCTTTCCTTTTGCTAACTTTGGGTTTTGTTTATTCTCTTTTTTTTAATTCCTTTTGGTGTAAGTTTAGGTTTTTATTTGAGTTTTTTGTTTTTTTGTTTGTTTCCTGAAGTAGGCTTGTATTGCTATAATATAAACTTTTCTCTTAAAACTGCTTTTGCTGTGTCTCATAAATTTTTGATTGTTGTGTTTTCATTTTCATATGGCCAGATGTTTCTTGATTTCCTCTTTGATTTCTTCAGTGACTTATTATTTGGTAGCATATTGTTGAGCCTCCACATGTTTGTGTTCTTTACAGTTTTTTCTTGTCATTGATTTCTAGTCTCATAACACTGTGGTTGGAAAAGTTACCTGATATGATTTCAATCTTCTTCAATTTATTGAGACTTGTTTTGTAGCCTAGCATGTAATATATCCTCTAGGATGTTTCATGTACACTTAAAAAGAACATGTATTCTGTGCTTTGGATAGAATATTCTATGCTTTTGGATAGAATATTCTATAAACATCTATTAAGTCCATCTGATCTAATATATCATTTAAGGACAAAATTTCCATATTGATTTTCTGTCTGGATGATCTGTCCATTGATCCATTAACATGTTAATGTCCCTTATTATGATTGTGTTACTGTCAATTTCTCCATTAATGCCTGTAAACATTTGTTTTATGTATTTAGGTGCTCTTATGTGGGGTGCATATCCATTTACAGTTGTTATATCTTCTTGGATTGGTCCCTTTATCATTATGTAATGTCCTTCTTTGTCTCTTGTAACAGTCTTTGTTTTAAAGTCTCTTTTGTCTGTTGTAAGTATTGCTACTCTACCTTTCTTTGTGTTTCCATTTGCATGGAATACCTTTTTTCCATCATCTCACTTTCAGTCTGTGTGTGTCTTTTGATCTGAAATGAGTCTCTTGTAGGCAGCATGTATATGGTTTTTTTTTTAAATCTGTTCAGCCACTCTATGTCTTTTTATTGAAACATTTCATCCATTTACATTTAATTATTGATAGGTATGCACTTATTGCCATTTTGTTAATTTTTTCAGTTTTTTTATAGTTCTTTTTTTAATCCTTTCTTCTTTATCCCTTCTTTTGCTCTCTTCCTTTGTGATTTAAGGGCTTTCTTAAGTGTTATGTATGGATTCCTTTCTCTTTTCGTGTGTGTCTCATACATTTTTGGTTTGTGCGTACCATACCTATATATATATGTACACATTTATGGATCATATATAACTAAATATATAATTATTTTAATTTGCTTATCACTTAGGTCTGAATGTATTCCAACAACCCTACATTTTTACTGTCCACCATGCTTAATGTTTTTGACATCATAGTGTACATCTTTTTGTTTTGTGTATCTCTTAGCTACTTACTGTGTTTATAGATGATTTTATTACTTTTGTCTTTTAACCATCGTAATAACTTCTTAAGTGGTTGATCACTATCTTTACTACATGTATATGTTTTTAAATGAGATATTTCCTTTTGTAATTTTCATATTTATAGTAGTCCATTCTTTTTCACTTAGGTAGTCCCTTTAACATTTATTGTAAAACTGGTTTAATGGTGCTGAAACCTTTTAGCTTTTGTCTTTTGGTAAAACTCTTCACCTGTCTTTCAAATCTGAATGGTAGTGTTGCCTGATAGTGTTCTTGTCTATTGGTTTTTTCCTTACATCACTTTACCTACCACTTCCTTCTGGCCTGCAGATTTTCTGCTGAAAAGTCAGGTGATGGCCTTATGGGAGTTCCCTTGTATGGAACTAGTTGCTTTTCTCTTTAGTTTTTGCTTTTTTAAATTACAGTGTGTCTTGGTGTGGTTCTCTCTGGGTTGATCCTGTTTGGGACTCTCTGTGATTCCTGGACCTGGATGTCTGCTTCCTTTCCCTGGCCAGGGAATATTTCAGCTATTACTTCTTCAAATAAGTCCCCTGCCCCTTTCTTTTTCTCTACTCCTAGGACCCCTAGAGTATGAATGTCAGCATGCTTGATATTGCTCTCTCTTAAGGTCTCATTTAAAAACAATTCTTTTTTCTTTTTCTTTTTTGTTTCATTTGAGTGATTTCCACTACTATGTTTTCCAGTTTGCTGATCTGTTCCTCTGTATCATCTACTCTACTATTGATTCCTTCTATTGTATTTTTTTATTGCAGTTTTTATATTCTTCAGCTCTGTTTGTTTCCTCTATATTTTCTAACTCTTTGTTGATATTATCATTGTTTTCATTTATTCTTTTCCTGAATTCATTGAGCATCTTTATGATCATTACCTTGAACTTTTTATCAGGTAGATTGCCTATCTCCACTTCTCTTAGTTCTTCTGGGGTTTTGTCTTGTTTCCTTGTTTGGAACATGTTTTTCTGTCTCCTTAGTTTGCCTGATTCTGTTTCTATATATTAGATAGGTCTGGTATGTTTCCCTATCTTGTAGAAGTGGCCTTATGTAGGAGACATCCTATGGGGCCCAGTAGCACACTTCCCATGGTTACTGGAGCTGTATGTTCTAGGAGTGTCCCCTAGGCGGGCTGCATGTGCCCTTCTTTTGTGGCCAGGCCAACCACTGTGGGTGTGCTGGTAGGTTGGGCCATGACCTGGCCCTGTTGGATTCTAGTCCTTTCTTCATGGGTTGGGATCACTGGTAAGTGGGCCAGGTCCTGGGATGGCTGGTGAAATACCCAGGGATCCCAGGGCGGGTGTTAGCTTGCTGGTGGATGGATAAGGCCTCAGTGCTAATAAGCTAGAGGGAGGACTTCAAATGGTGTCTGCTAGCACCAGTGTCCTTGTGGTAGAATGAGCTCCCCCAAATGGCTGTCACCAGTGTCTATGTCCCAATGGGGAGTCCCAGTTGCCTCCTGCCCTGCTGAGAGCATCTCCAAGATCAGCAAGAGGGTCTGAGCCAGGCTCTGTCCAAATTACTGCCTCTGCGCTGGGACTCGGATGGTGTGAGACTTCGTTTGTACCCTTTAAGAGGGGCAGAGTCTCTATTTCCCATAACCCTTTGACTTGCCTGTATGCAAGCCCTTCTGGTCTTCAAAGCCAAATGTTCTGGGGCCTTACCTTCCTGGTGCAGAATCTCCAAGTTGGGGAGCCCATTGTGGGGCTCAGATCCCTCACTCCTTGGGTAGAATCTCTAAAATTGTGATTATTCTCCCATTTGTGGGTCTCCTACCTGGGGCTGTGGGTCTTAACTATACAATGACTCCGCCTCTCCTACCTGTTCCATTGTGGTTTCTTCTTTACATCTTTAGTTGTGGAAAAATCTTTTCTGCTAGCCTTCAGATCATTCTCATAGATAATGGTTCTGTTAATAGTTGCACCCCTGGTGTGCCTGAGGGAGAAAATGAGCTCAGGGGTTCCTACTCTGCCATCTTGGCCACTCCTCCCAACATTCTTAATTGCCAGCCATTTCCGGAACATTGGTCTGTATCATGAAAAATGTCTACGTAGCTTGTGAACTTGGGCAAGATACTGTCCATCCATGGGCCCCAATTTCCTTCCATGTGAAATGGGGAGTTAGAAATAGATGGCTGAATTTCCTTTCAGCTGTGGTTGTCTGTGAGTCTATGTTGCGCCTGTCCCCAGGGTGTCAGGAACACCTGTCACATAGCATTTGAGAACAACATTAGAGGAATACTCAGGAAGGCGTGAGATGTTTCTGGATGCTTTTCCATTGGAGTCCAAATGAAAGGGACTTGTCAGGAAGACCCCTAAGAAATCTCAATTGGTTGTTGAGCTGGTATCCTGATATACCCATGAGTATGGCCAGACTCTTTTTGGGAAAATTCAGATTCGCCCAGTGACTCTCTTAATCCTCACTGGGACCTGTGAAGGGCCCAGGCACTCTGCACAGAAGAACTACAGGTGCAGAGGCTGAGCTCCTTGTGCAGAGCTGGACTCCCACCTCGTGGGATCTCGAGGCCCTTCAAAAGGGCAGAGGTGATAGCCCGACAGAAAAGGGATGGGCTGTTTGGGGGTCCCTGCTAGTCCTGGTGTTTCTTTTTTGTCTACTGTGGGCGCCCTATAAGGCACAATGCCTGCTATAACCAGCATCACCCGGCCTCCCTGCTCACTCCCTGCTTGTGGAAGGAAGCAGCTTCAAGCTGGTTGCTGTGTGCGTGTGGGACATGACCCACAGGCTGGCCTTGAGGCTCTGCCAGGAGACGGGGACAGCCACATCAGGCAGCTGGCCTCTGATGGGGCCTCTTTCTTAGGGCAGCCTGAGTGCTGCTTGGGCTCTCAAAGTCACACTGTGTTCGGAGTCATACACAGGTCGAGGGAAGGCGGGCTCCCCCAGCTTTCCAACCTCAGCTTCCTCTTCCAAACCTGGGTCCTTACATTTTCTTATCATGTCAGCAGAAAGGTTTTGGGCATGTACCCCCAAAGTAGGTATGCATTTCATTTTCTCCGTACACAACTGTGTTAGTATATTTTGTATGCTAAAACTGTATGCAAAATAAAGACTAAAGTGATGAATTAAATAATATTTTGAAATAACATTTATTAAGAGTCAAAAAATATTTTTTCCTCAGTGAGGGAAAGTGTTTGAATATCTTTTATTTTTGTTTGACATCTTGGCTCCACTCTGAGTGATGGGGTGATTCAAAAGCCCAGGTTAAGTCCAGTTTGTTTGGATACTTGGGTTTAATGGCTGCCACACATAAAGAAGATACACTGGGTCCAAGTGGAAGCCACTCATGGTTGATGGTATGTACTAGGCCTTCGCTAAGCCTTATTGCCCATCTTTCAGTTATATCTACTGATTATACAAGGGTCCCCACTGAAATCTGGCAGCTAAATTCCTACCTTTCTTGCATTGATCATCGAAGTTCTTAAAACTAATTGGATTGCTTTTATGTATGCATTGTTTAGAAATTTTACAAATAGGGTGGAGAGGATTTTTTTAGTATCAGCTTTATTGAGATAGAGTTCACCTGCCAAACAATTTACCCATTTAAAGTACACAATTTAGTAGGTTTTAGTATATTCACAGAGTTGTGCAATCCTCACCACAATTGATTTAGAATCTTTTCATCACCCCAAAGAGAAACCCTGTTCCCATAGCAGCCACCCCTCTTTCCTCCCCTCCACTTTTGGCTATTATGCTATGAACATTCATGTACAATCTTCTGTGTGGACACATTTTCATTTCTCATGGGCATATACCTATGAGTAGAATTGCTGGGACATATGGTAATTTTATGTTTTATCTTTTTGAGGGAAGAACTGCCCAAATGTTTTCCAAAGAGGCTGCACAATTTTATATTCCACCAGCAACATATGAGGCAATTTCAGCAACATGTCCAACTTCTCCACATTTTGTCAACACTTATTATTGTCTGTCTTCTTTATTATGGACACCCTGGTGGATGTGAAACGGGTACATCACTGTGGTTTTGATTTGCATTTCCCTAATGACTAATGATGTTGAATACGTTTTCCTGGGCTTATTGGGCACTTGGTTATATTGTTTGGAGAAATGCCTGTTCAAGTCTTTTGCACACTTTTAAATTGGGTTGTTTGTTTTTTCATTGTTGAATTGTAAGCATTCTTAGTATGTTATATGATATCAGATACATGACTTGCAAATATGTTTCCTTATCCTTTGGGTTGTCTTTTCATTTTCTTGATATTTCTAAGGTTTTAAAGCATACAGACAGAGGGGTTTCTGCAGCTGTCACTCTTAGATGGTTTTCAGGAATGAAGTCACATAACGAGGGAAACATTGCCAAACATCAGGTTTAAAAATGCCTCCTCCAATATACAATTTTCTTTCTAAAAGAGTTATTTTCTCACTCCCAGTTACAACTTTATTCTTACCTTACAGACCAAGAGTATTTTAATTTTAATTTTTTTATTTTACTTTTTAAAATTGAAGTATAGTCAGGTACAACGTGTGCCTAAAACTGTTTAAAAATGTATTTACATAGCTTAATAATATCCACTGGCAAGCATACTGTTGGGTGCCACTTGTCATCATAGGAAATGCTAGCCAATTTGGAGCACCTTGAACAAGGAAATGGCTGGTTTGACAAGCCTTTTAAGTATCTTGCTATGAGGCAACCACTGTGGTACAAAAATTTCATGGTTGCTCAAATAGAAAGTCTAAAGTCCTTGTTTTTATAAAACTCTCCACCTCGGTGACATACAGCAGCCCTTGATGCGTGTGATGTCAGCCTCCATGCCTCAGTCACTTGTCTGCAAGTGAATATCAAATGAGGTGTTCTATTTGTAAACCTGACCCCATAATTTCTTTTATTAACAAAAATTGAATTTGGGCTAAAGCAGCAGCTTTCTCCCAGGCTGTACCTTACACAGTCTTCCCATAAGATGCTACTTTTCTTGTTGTTGTTGTTGGGTGGGGGAAGGTAATTAGGTTTATTTATTTACTTATTTTAGAAAAGGTACTGGGGGTTGAACCCAGGACCTCATGGATGCCAAGCATGTGCTCTACCACTTGAGCTAGACCCTCCTCTCATAAGATGCTATTTTATTAAAGATGTCATTTATTGCTGAGTACATCTTCTCCAGGACATCTTTTAGTAGCTCACACACAAAAAATAATTTTTAAGATGTATTTTATTATTCATAGAGTGTAACAAATACTGTTAGCTGAGATCTGTTGGGGACATCTGTACTTTAATTGTATAATCAATCTCCTCAACTAATTAATTTGCTCTAATGCTTGCAGGCTTCAAATGCTCACCAGGATTTGAATATATTTTAATTTGTTGCCATGTTGTTGTTGTTGTTGTTGTTTTAAATATTTCATTTCAGTCATTTTTTTCCCAAGCAGGGGAAAAATAAGTGTTTTTCAAGTATGATTTTTTTGATCTACTGCAATGAAGTGAGAAACCTTGACAGAAGTTTTAAAATTTATCATTAAGTCCAGTGAGGTTTTCAAAGGCAGTGGATTAAATATTCCCTCACTTTAAACATTACTGAAGACCTGACAGAGGTCTATCCTTGCATCCAGAGTCTTGTTTAGTTTTCAAACGTCCTGCTAATCACGATGTTTTCGTGTTATCATTAGCCAGTATCTCAGCATAATACACTCTTCATGGAGATTAAGAGTGACTGCAAATCCATTCTTCAGGTCATCGTCTTGATTATTTAAATATTTGTGGCTGACTTTCCATCGGGTCTGATTAGATTGTCTCTGTTTTTACCTGTTCGCGTGGCTGATGAAGGATTTGTATCAGGGTTGGGAAGAAGGTCATCTCTGCCATTTTCTGGTCGTTCCGTGGGCTTGCATGGTTAACTTTATCCTCGCTCCATAGTCTTCATGCAGTAATCTTCTAGGGCCATTTTGTAAGAGTGAATCTTGACAGAACCAGACAATCTAACTGGGCAACATCCCTACATCCCACAGCAGGAGTGAAGGAGAATCCCACGCAGGCTCTTCTGGGGTCCCTTAGGGGCCTGTGTGTGGCATCCAACCTGGGACAATCTGAGGTACAGAAACAGAGAGCAGCTGCTTCCATCATAGAGTAAATAGCATAAAACTTCCTCTCATTTTGTAAGATAAACATTAATTAAATATCTAACATTTCCTTCCATCCCCTGGTGGATGGCCGTGACTAGTTCTGAGGTCCACGCACCTACTCTGGAGACCATCTGCTTTAAACATTAGACCAAAGTTCCTTTTTAAGACAAACACCACAAGCACATCTGATATATAGCTGTTTTTCAAAAAGAAAACTCAAACCTCCCCAAAGGCATGTGGGGGTAGCCCTATTTGACAGATGTATAATGTAATCGCTCGGAAACCTCATTTTTTTTTTTTAACAAAATAGTCTAAATAGATAAGGGAATCTTGTGACCCTATGATAAATGAACCCATTGTGTAAAACAAATGATCAGCCCCTTTAAGTGTTTCATAGTTTGGGGCTTTTTTTAACCTCCAGGTACAGAGGGCAGGGCTAATCACTTTTCTTGGCTCAGGGCACAATGTCATCAGTTTTTTGCTCAAGATCCAAACCTAGTTCCTAGTTTTCATTACTCATTCCCTTTCATAGGCATTTCCCACTCCCATTTTTCTCCCTTGATAGGCAACCATTCCTTTTTTTCAATCTATATCTGTATCTGTCCTTATGATTGTAAACAAACATATCATTTATAAAATATATAGTTCATGCATAAACTGTGTATAAATATAATTTATAAGTCAGGCAGGAGTTCTGTGTGCATGTGCTTTTTAATTTGCATAAATGAATGTGCTCTGTCTAGGTCTGATCCTGTTTCCTTTTTACTCAGCACGATGCTCCGGAGGTCTGTCCACGCTGCACGGGATTCCACGAGCTTCCTCCTCATGCAATATGTTGCTTCCTCTAAAAATGAATACCTAGATCACCCCGCATTTTCCAACATCACAAAAACCTGAGGTGAACACCCATGCACCGATCCCCTTCGAGGACACCTGGGAGAACTCGCTGTAGACTGAAGGCTTGTGGTCCAAAATTCGTATGTTAAAGTCTTAACCCCCAAGGTGATTGTGTTAGAAGGTGGTGATTAGGTCGTGAGGGCAGAGTCCTCATGAATGGGATTAGGGCCCTGATAAAGGAGACCCCAGAGGGCTTCCCTGCCCCATGTGAAAGGCATGTGAGGACACGGAGAAGACGATCGTCTATGAACCAGGAAGCAGCCTCGCCAGACACTGACTCTGCTGGTGCCTTGATCTTGGACTTCCCAGCCTCCAGACTGTGAGGAATACATTACTGTTGTTTATCAGCTAACTAGTTTATGGTATTCTGTCGTAGCTGCCCAAATGGGCTAAGGCAAGACTCCTCAGGAGCTGGATTGCCGGGTCATAAAGTACTCTTATGAGTTCTTACTTTAGGAGTCACAGCCACCATGCTGGTTCCAGATAACTGCGCCAGTTCCCTCCCCTTTTTAAATTGTGGCCAATCTGATATGCATAACATGATGTTTTCTTGTATAACTTTCATATTTCTGAGAATAATGCATTTGAGTATCTCTTCCATGTTCTTCTCTGTCCTCTTCTGTACATTGCCCATTTCTGTACTTTGCACGCATGCTATTTTTCTGTGGGGCGTTCCTGTTTCTGCTGGTTGGTTTGCAGGAGTTCCTAGTATCTTCTAGATGGTAGTCCTTCTGTGACCTTGGACATGGCACCTATCTTGTCTCTGCGGAGTGGCCGTGAAGCACACATAGCTCTCGGGGGAAGGTAGAGCTCGGTGGTAGAGTGTGTGCTTAGCATGCATGAGGTCCTGGGTTCAACCCCTAGTACCTCCATTAAGTAAATAAATAAATAAAAACCTAATTACCCCCTCCCCAAAATTTAAAAAAAAAAAAAAAAACCCGTGGCTCTCAATGTTTGCACCTTGACGGCTGGCTTTCCATTCTGGCCACACCATTACCCAAGTGACCCTGGGCTAATTAACCACTGTGCATTTTGGTGACTTATCTGTCAAATGGGGATACTAATAGCACAAACTTCATGGGGTTGCTAAGAATATTAAATCAGTCAGTATTTTAAAGCCCTTAGAACAGTCCCTGGCACACAGTATGCATTATGTAAGTGTCTGTTAAATTAGTACAAAACATTACCTTGGCTCTGGAGTTCTCGGGTGAACAGAACTCTTTAATTTCAATGCAGTCACATTCATCAATAATTTCATTTATGGGGAATCTGTTCAAGTTGTTCCTCCCCACTGCTAGTCACAGAGGTACCCTCCTACGTTATCGTCTATAAGGCGTATGATGTTACTGTCCACGCTGGGGGTGTTGAGCCACCTGGCTCCAGCCATTTTATACAGCTTCCGGTGCTTCCGGTGAGCATCCAGTTTTACTTTATTGCCACCGAGGGGGTCAGTTTCCAGCCCCATCTCAGACCATCCTGGCCTCAGCCACTGCCGTCCACCTTGCCACAGCCCCCCCAACACACACCAGGACTGGCCAGAGCTCTCTGCTAAGCTTGTCCTGATTACTGCTGTTGAGTCATCATCATGCTGCCTCATTAGTGGGGCCTTAGGAGAGGTACTACTATCTGGCAGGTCAAGTCCCTGTTCTTTGCCCTTCTTTTTCGATACAGATTTAGTGCATATGAACATTGTTCTTCCATATACACTTTAGTGTGTGTTTATCAAAGTCCTCAAAAACTTCGACTGTAAATTTTAATGCCAGGGCATTGAATTCATACATTAATTTGGAGGGAGAGTAAATATCTTTCTAATATTATGTTTACCCAACTCAGAGAATGGAGTGCTACCCTATTTAATTAGATCTTTCAAAACGTCCTTTAAAAGAGTTTGTCTGCTCTCCATGAAGGTCTTAGATATTCCTGGATATAACATAATATATATATATATATATAAAATATAATTTTTGGCACTATCATGAGTCATCTTTCTATTATTATGATGATACTTCTGTTGATTATTGTTGGTAACAGAAAATTCCATAATGGTTTTGGTAAGTTTTTCTTGTCTCTGGCAATTTTTATGAGCTGCATTATTTTTGTCTTAATATAGCTGATCCCATTGTCTGCAAATAATGGTAGTTTTCCTTTCTTTTTCAGATCTTACGCCTTTAAAAAGCATTTTCCTCTACTGTTGGCTGTGACCCCTAGGGCTGTGTTACAGGAAAGGGTGGTGGTGATGGGAGAGTGTAGTCTTATTTTCAGTCTCAAAGGGAGTTGGGGATAAACTTTCTCCCTCAGTGTAACACTTGCTGTAAGTGTTCTGGTGCATCACTTTTTCTAAGTTAAGGCATTTCCTTTCTAGTTGCAGTTTTTCCAGTTTGGAAGAGGTTTTTCTTTTTTTCCCAGTTAAAAATAGGTGTTTATAAAATGTCCATCAACAGATGACTGGGTAAAGAAGATGTGGTATGTTTATACAATGGAATACTATTCTGCCATAAAAAATGACAACATAACACCATTTGCAGCAACATGGATGTTCCTGGAGAATGTCATTCTAAGTGAAGTTAGCCAGAAAGAGAAAGAAAAATACCATGTGAGATTGCTCATATGTGGAATCTTAAAAAAAAAAAAAATGACCATGAGTAGAAAACAGAAACAGACTCATAAACATAGAATAAAAACTTGTGGTTGCTGGGGGGAGGAGGGGTGGGAAGGGATATACTGGGAGTTCAAAATTTGTAGATACTGACAGGCATATGTAGAATAGATAAACAAGATTATACTGTATAGCGCAGGGAAATATATACAAGATCTTGTGGTAGCTCACAGTGAAAAAAAGTGTGACAATGAATATATGTATGTTCATGTATAACTGAAAAATTGTGCTCTACACTGCAATTTGACACAACATTGTAAAATGACTATAACTCAATAAAAATTTTTTTTTTTTTTAAAATAGGTTTTGCTACACAGTATATAAACTAGATAAACAACAAGGACCTACTCTAGAGCACAGGGAACTCTATTCAATATTTTGTAATAACCTATAATGGAAAAAAATCTGAAAAAGAACATATATATGTTATATATCTGTATATCTGAATCATTTTGCTGTGTACATGAAACTATCACAACATTGTAAATCAACTTAACTTCAATTAAAAAAAAAGACTCAGTGTGAAAGAGGACAGAAGATTTTCATGGGATTTTACAAAGATCCAAGGCCCTTCTCTTCAACACAGACTCTCACATAGTTAATAATGGGTGAGAACCACCTCTTCCCACAAGTCTCTAGAATTCCATGCATCGCCTGGCATTTGGAATGTGGCTGTCCTGAGAGCAGGGTCACCCTTGGCTAGATGGAAGGACCCTGGGATTTGAAAATAATATGTATGTGTATAAGTGAATCACTTTGCTGTACACATAAAGCATTGTAAATCAACTACATTTCAATAAAAAACTAAAAATTAAAGTATAGGTATTGGACTTTATTGAGTGTTTTCTGCAAAAATTGAGATAATGACAATATTATTCTCCTTTATTCTAGAAATGTTAAAAATGACATTGACACATTATTTTTTGACATTAAGCCATTATTGCCTTCCTGAGATAAAGCTTAATTAGTTATAATCTTTTCTTAATATCCGATTAGGGTCAGATTATGGAAACATATTATTTATTTCTCAAAAATCTGAAGAACTTTCCTATGAAATGGTCTGGGCCTGAAGCTGCCAGGTTTTGATATGCATTGTCATTGTTAGTCCGCTGCTAAGTATTTTGTAATCTCCCTTTCAGCTTTATTTTTAATCTAAGCATATTTGTTAGTATGTTCTTTGGTTTCCAGATAGATGGGATTTGTAAAAATACTCATTTAATATTGATTTCTAATTTTGTTATATGGTAATAGAATATATTACACGTCACTAATATGCATAATTATATATATATATATAAAATATTGTTTCCTTAGAACTCATTGAGGTACACTGTCAATTTTTATAGATTCCACACTTGCTTGAAAAGAGTGTGTCTTCTCTTTGTTAGGTGTTGAATCCTATCTAGAGCTGATAGTTCAAGCTTTCTACACATGTTTGCTCATGACTTTTGCCTTCTTGAGCCATTAGAGTTTGGGAAAGGTGTGCTAAATCACCTGCCCTGGTATAACCTGGGATGAATGTTTATTTTTGATTCCCCTCCCCCATGTTTAAAAGGTGAAAAATCAGCCTTGATCGCTACTCTTTATCTACTGACTTTGGTTTAAGCTGATTCATTAAAAATTCTTTTGTCTCAAACCAGTGATTCTGGTTTTATTGTAAAAAACGCACAATGTGCTCTGCACACTCTGATCTTCCCTCTCCTACCAACGGCTTCCCCCACCAGAGAATCTCTAATGAAGTCGATTTGAGGTAAAATGTCTGTTGGGGCTCATCCGATCATTTCCTGAAGTATTTTCAAAGTAGGCGCTGAGGCTGACGTCCCAGCCCCTCCTCAAGTTCCTGGAAGGGTGGGGTGAGCAGGAAATACTAAATACTAAATACTTCCAAAGGGAAGAAAGGAACTACTTGATTATCATGAGCACGTGGCCCCCAGACCTGCTGGCTCCTGGGGGTGATGGTGCTGACGCCCTGTTCCCTCCACATCAACCAGTCAGAAGACTGTGCACGAGCTGATCACACACCCTGCGACCCCCTGCCTCACCTGGGCTTTAACTACACTTTGCTGAAAGCCTTTGGGAGTTCAGGGTTTTCTTAGTCATGAGCCACCCCGTCCTCCTTGCTCAGCCCTGCAGTCAGCCTTCTCTCCTCCAAACTGGGATGTGGTTTGTTTGGCCGCAGGGTGTGCCGGGCACACGAACTTGCCTTCAGTAACGCTGTTTTTAATCCTCAGTAAAGTTGATGCTCTTTTTTTATTCTCCATCAAAGGGGGAGCCTAATAATTTAGGAAAACCCTGAACCTATGGATTTGAGCTCTGATCTCACTCCCACTCCCTGCCCCCACCCGCCTCCTTTTCTCCTCCTCTCTGTCCTCCTTTCCCTTCCTCTTCCCTCCCCTTCCTTCCCTCTCTGTCTCTCTCCACCCCCCACTCCCGGTAGATTTACTTAATTTCTTGGCTCACCAGCTGGATTCACATGTGAACAGATGTTTTGATCAATGACTTTGTCTAAGTGCTAAAAGTCGCCAGTAGCAGGTTAAACCCAGCAGGCTAGTAAAAAGCCCCCCACCCAAGCGCAAAGCGAAGGTGACAGTGTCTTTGATTTTTCTGCTTGTTTGTTATTACATTGTTGGCAGGTAGCTTTGTCTCTTGCAGCTGCAGGCTCTATTTTTCTTGATGTTTAAATTGAAAGGATTTCCTGTACCCACATCCAATCCCAGATTTTAAGCCTTCAAATCCAGTTGCTTCCTGATTGGATTTGCATGCTTCTTCCTCAATTAGTAAATGAGCTGTTTCTTCCATGGGGCAAGTCCTTGGATCTGTGTTGAAAGTGACCCTTGAGTTTTCTGTGCTTTCCCTGGGCAGGCGTATCAAGGCTGAGTCTGCAGTAAAAGGCTTGTTTCAACCATCTGTGGACACAAAGCCCCTCCATGTTCTGTGGACGTCATGGCGCCATGACGTCAGGTCCTGGCTGAGGCCGGCCCTGGCCAATGCGCCCCGAGGCTGCAGTCTCCACGGGGGAGCCAGTGGGCACCCTTGAAGCCTGAGAGACCCAGTTCAGGGCAGAGAAGAAGGAAGAGCAGATTTCTAGTCGGCACTTAATAAATTCATGATGCCGACACCGTCTGGAAATATTAACCTGTATATGCAGAGTCAGAGGTAGCAGACCTGTGGTGCGTCATCAGGGGTGCCTTCTGGTAGTTTTATTAAGATGCTCCATTAGAAATGATCCGAGAAGCATCAAACGCCAGGCAGCGTACCATTAATCTGAGTGTCTTACCAAGGGACACCCACTCACCTGGACAGTCCCTCGTGTGTGGGACTGAAACCTGTGTCACAGGATACATAGCTTCCCAGTCTCCTCTGCCTTAAAGGCCAGAGCCCCCTCCCCACTCATGGTGTCAATCAAAGATGTCCCCACACTTTCGCATAAACCCTCTGATTCTCACTCTGGGGATAAGAAACCTAGGTGGAGAAAATTGAAGGCCTTTCTGAGAATGACAGCGTGATGGTCTGAGCCCCATCTGATGCTCTTTCTATTTGTGTGAGGGGAGTCTGCGCGGCGCGAGGGGCCCTGAGCTGGGCGGGGTGGGCGGGGTGAGGGCCCTGTGCTCGTCTCCTCCCACGGCAGGTGGTGGGAGGTTGTGCGCGTGCGCTCTCCCACCCTCCCCCACTCACAACTACCTTCCTCTGGGTTTCATCTGATGCTCTAGCCTCCTCAAAGTGGCCTTGAAATGCTGAGGTTCCTTGGATCAAACCACAGATTGGAGAGTGGGATTCGTTACTCTCGCTCATTTCACGGTTGGAGAAGTGGCCAAGATGTCCACGAAACACGCAGGCACTTTGTGTCCCCAGACGGTGGAGACAGGCTTTTTGCTGTAGACTCAGCCTTGATACGCCTGTGCAGGGGAAGGGCAGAAAACTCAAGGGCCACTTTCAACAAAGATCCAAGGATGTGTGCCCTGTGGGTGACATGACTGCTTATTTACTAACTGAGGAAGAAACATGCAAATCCACACTCTTGACCAATTCACAGCCTTTTAAAGGGCTGGATTTTGCATTCCCACATTTGTGTTTCCAGCGGCGATCACAGTGCCTGGCAGACCCATAAGAGTGAGTGTGCTGAGTGGAGGGGTCTTGGGCTATACCGAAGGGCTACCCCGTCCTCCCCACGTTTACACCGCGAGGCCACGGCGACACAAAGCAGTGCCTGAAGTCAAAGGACGCAGGCACCTCAGAGGGCACATTGAACAAGCCACTGTAAGGTCTCAAGCCTGTGAAAACAGACCATCGCTTGGAGCCGTGGGTGAGCGGAGACCCGCGCAGTGGGCGGGGCGGCCTGGGGCAGGTTTGGCACTTACCCGCTTTGATACTGGTATTAATGAAACCCATTGCAAATTTGTGCGTAACCAGAACTTAACTGACTAGACCTTTCAGGTGAACGATGTGTCCCTTCCTCCACTCGACTTTCTTTCGGGAGAAGATATTAGCCAGCTTTTCACTGAGGCAACAAGCAACTCACACCTAATGTGACTCCTTCTCTTCCCGGGGTTGGCGGGGCAGCTGCCTGGATTTGCTGGTGGTCGGGGTCGGTGTGGGGACGCCTGGGGAAGGGGCCTGGCCATCTGGGCACTGCTCCTCCCGGAGTCCCTGCAAACCCTCGGGGACATTCAAAGCTTAACCTGAACTTTGTGTGGGTCATGCATGGTCGCTCTCCACGGGCAAGTCTCACGTCCAGGCTGAGCACTGCGGGGCCGGTGTGTGTGTGTGCGCGCGCGCGCGCGCATGTGTGCGTTTGAAAGCAGCTCTTTACTGGAGATGAGCTCCAGCCCTGCACAGCTGTGAGGAAGCCACACAGTTCTCCTGTTCCATCCTAAAAGGAATTCACTTTGTTCATTTTGTTGCGACTCTACTCAAAATTCTTCTCTCCTTCCCGGACAAGTCTCAAACCCCTCCTTCCAGGGTGGAGAATTTTCCCCATGATGCCTACCCTTCCTCCCTTCCACCTCACACCTCCAGGGTGCTCTCCCCCAGACCCTTCACTGCTGACCAGGCTGGGTGGGCCAGGCAGGCTGGCTTTGGATGTGTCCCCACACCCTTGGTGAAGTCTTTGACAGCCTCTCCCACCCTCTGTGACTCCACCTTTGATTCCTATTGTTTCCTGTTTGTACTGTCCCTTCTACAATTACCCATGGAGCCCCTGAAGATATTTCCTGTCACCTGTTTTTATTTTCCTTTTCATGTGTTTATGTTTTCATTTCTTAACGACAAACTATAACAAACTGTCATTTTTGAGATGCTACAGCAATATATGCTTATTGCAGAGAAATTAGAAAATAAAGATTAATAAAAACAAAGAAAAGAAATCATCACAGTCTTAACTGCAGGTAACATGTTGGCATGTGTTCTTTGACATATGCGTTCGTGGATGTTTTCTTGATTCTGAGATACCATCATTTCTAAGACACACACTTGACCAATGAATAGCCTTTTAGAGAGAAAAGAAAGTTCTTTCAGGGGTAAGATGAACCCATTTCATAAAGAGTAAGATGTGATAACAGTGCATTTCTAAATTGCAAAAATATGTGTCATTCCCAAAGTGGGACATACTGTTTTCATAACACTTAACATTTATATTGTAAGCTAATGTTATTGTTTTTTTTAATGCTATTCTGCAACAAAATTTTAGCTGACTGCAGTCATTGATTTACATCATTTTATGGATATAATGTAAAATACATAGCTAATTCTCTGTGCTAAAAAAGTCAGAAAGAGAAAGCTGATTTTGCAGTAAAGTTCTTGGTAATTAATATTTGTGTACACCCACGATAATTTCCTTACGATAAATTCCGAAGTGTGGATTTTTTTTTTATAATCATCATTGCCTCTAAGATTGTTGCTTTCTTTTCTTTTTTTTTTAATTGGGATACAGTCAGTTTACAATGTTGTGTCAATTTCTGGTGTACAGCATAATTCTTCAATCACACATACTACTATTGTTGCTTTATAAACGTTGCAAACCTAATAATACATTGTTATAATTATTACTTTATATAACTTTATGCCTTTTAGAGAAACTGAGAAAAGAAAGCAAGTACAAAGTATATATTTATGGAGTTGATTATATTAACTTTTAAAAAAAACCATTTCTGTTTCTCTTCACTTGATCTTGAGGGCTTGCTTTACCATATGGTGTCATTTCCTTACTCCAGCACAACTTTGTTCCCACTCCCTTCCTTTGGGATGCTATTTTCAAGTATATTACACTTCTATACATCATAGCTTTAACTCTAGGTTATACGCATAGTCTCTATGCAATTGCTTTTTAAATCAGTCAAAAGAAGAAAAAAGAAATATGAATTTACACTATCTGTTATAATTACATAGTCACCTTTATTGGTTACTTTTTGCTTTTTTTTAGGAGGATTTGATTCACTGCCTAGAGTCACTGGCTTTCATCCTGAAAAACTTTCTTTTAGTATTTCTAGTATTTAGTATTTCTAGAAATGAATTCTCTCAGGTTTTGTTTATCTGGGAAAGTCTTGATTTCACCTTTGGGCTTTGAAAGATAGTTTTGCTAGATATAGAATTCTTGGTTGATGGTTTTTTTTTTTTTCCTTTCAGCACTTTGCAGCATCCACTGCACCTGGTCTTCACGATTTCTGATGCAAAGGCAGCTGCTAATCCTATCGGGATGACTTCATGTAATGAGTTATTTTCTCTTGCTGCTTTTGAGATTTTTCTCTATGTCTGCCTAAATATTCTACCCAGAATAGACTCCAGGTAGATAGAAGGCACAAGACTTGCTGTGATAATTATTGTAAAAACTTCTAATTTTATATGTTAAATCATAAATTATATAAACTATAAATTATATATAAATTTTATCATATTAAATTATATATAAATTATAATTATGCATATGTAATTTGAAATCTTCTTCATCTATTTGGTATCTAATTTAATCCTCATAACTTCAGGAGGTTACTACCTTCCTTTTACTGATGTGGAAACTGAGGCTTAGAGAGGTCATGAAATGTACAAATATCCACACAGCAACTAAGGCGTCTGCCTTCCCCCATCCCTCTTTTTCTTCCTCCTGAGATCTAGAGACACATGGAAGATTAAGGAAGGTGTGAGTTTGTGTGTACGGGGAGAAAGAATTGGAGTGGGAAGGAGACCTCCCTTTGGGGATGCATCAGTAACTAAAACAAAGTTGTGCCTTGATGGCATTCCATCCAGCTGGGGAGACAGACACAGCGTGGCAGATCTGGCCCCTGCCCTGGGCCTAGATGCTCTGTTGGGACCACAGAAACCTTATCCTGACTCTTGCCTTTTCCCTTCTCCATATCCTTCTGCTCCTCCTTTTGAAATGCTTCTCTGCTTTCTCCTTTCTTGCTTGCTTTTAACACAGCTGCAGTCCAGATGCTTGCTGTCCTTGTCTGGATCTCTGCAATGACCTCCTGGCTGGCCCTGGTCCCATCTTGGTGGCCCCAGCCCAGTCTCTGCTCCAGAACCTATTGTAGGTTCTACTACCGTATTTCCCAAGGGCAGGCCCCCTGGTCGGCCTTCAGGACAGACTGCAATCTTGCCCTCCCCAACCCATTTGACCTCCTCTCCCCTCCTCTGTGAATTGACCCCTGCTGGCTAACAAGGGTGCCCTTCCCTCTGCCCCTCACAGATCCTAGACTCATTCAAATGCCCACCTTTCCTCTTGCCTTTTTGAAAAGCACAGCTCTTCCTGCCTCCCGCGCATCCTAATGTGCATAATTGTAGTTAAGAACATGGGCCATGGGGTTACAGAGATCTGGGTTAAAATTCTGTGATTACCCCTTGGCTGGCTGTGTGTGAGCTCATTTAACCTTCAGGGCCAGGGTCACCGAGCGTAGAATGAAAATAGCATTAGCAGTTCCTAATTGCCGACAGAAGGGTGATGTGGTGGAGTCACATGAAAGGCACTGTGTGTGGCGTCTGGAAAATTGGGAGACATGGCTGCGGTTACTGTCATCGTCCACTTGTAAGTTCCATCCCACACCTGCCTTCTTCATGGGGCTTCTCCGCCTGCTCTAGAGACCCAGCAATCAAGTCCTTGTGCAGCGGGGGCACCCAGTTTAGCCCTAAAACATCCTCCCTGCAGTGACTGTGTTAGCTAGCCATCCTAGGGTGCTCGCTTCTGAGGACAGAGACGGCGAGTTTCCTTCATGCTCCTTTTGCATGCTCACGGCACTTGGAAAAATCTTCTGGTTGGAGTTAAGGGGTGCTTAAATTAAGCTGGACAGACCCCCAGAGCTGGATTTGCACAGAGCAGATCTGTGGCTGGTGGAGGGGAGGACGGTGGCCTGGGTGCCCACTAGGGACAGAGGACTCCCCAGTGGTGGCCAGTCTCCTGCTTCCACACCCTGTGGCATTTTCAAGGGTAACATTGGAACAGGAGGGGGGATTTTCACATGAAACAGGCACAAGTTCTGTTTAATGAGAACTTGAGACGGAAGCTGGGGAGATCATGACTTCTTGACAGTGTAATTACAGGCCACTTTTCACCACTAAATTATGGTTGTTTAGCCAGGCACTGGCCCAATTTTGGTTAGCATCAGAGAAGAGTGGCCTGCCTCTGCTTTCAGCAGTGAACTGACACTGTCTTTGAAATTGGAGAACCGGGGAAGTACATCCATGCTGGAGTGGCTGCTTGTATTAAGAATATTCCTGAAAAATTATGTGCAAATTGATTCCTATAAATATTTTCCCTTTGGCTGACATAATATCAGAGTATCATTTCTGATTGATCGTCAAGCATCCCTGAACGCTTTCTCTTTTGGTTTCCTAAGTAGCTAATTGTCTGTAAATGTGTGAGGGTGGGAACTTTCTATTTAAAGCAATAAGCTATTTTAAGTAAATCCTTTTGTAAAGCAAAGAACCCTATTTTATTCTCCCTGGCTTGATCCCTCAAATAAACGGGCTTTCTCTTGTAAATAATTGTTAACGTGCTACAATTAGCTCACCGTGTACCTGGTTCTTGAGGGTAGAGCAGTGCAGTGGGGAAGGAGGGTGGTCTGGGGAGAACCGACAGCCTGGTGCTTCCTGCTCTCACATAATCTCCCCAGAGTCCCGAGGCCGGTACTATTACCCCACTTAGCAGATGAGGGAAATGAGGTTTGGAAGAGGTTAAGTCTGTGTCCGAGGTGGCACAGAAGGTATGAGAGATGCCAGGACCCAGTCCAAAGCTGCATCCCCACCCAGCCTGGAGGCAGGCCCGGTGCTCACAGGCCTCCGTATCCAGGCCTTTCAATGGGAAGTAAAGTTGGAGGGCAATTTAGGTGCCGTTCTTTGTTTTTTTTTTCAATTGAAGTATATTTAGTTTACAATGTTGTGTCAATTTCTGGTGTACAGAATAATGTTTCAGTCATACATATACATACATATATTCTTTTTCTATTATCTTTCATTATAGTTACAAGAAGATATTGGATATAGTTCCCTGTGCTCTACAGTAGGACCTTGTTGTTTATCTATTTTATATATAGTAGTTAGTATCTGCAAATCTTGAACTCTCCAATTTATCCCTCCCTGCCCTCTTCCTCCCTGGGTAACCATAAGTTTGTTTTCTGTGTCTGTGAGTCTGTTTTTGTTTTGTGAATAAGTTCATTTGTGTCATTTTTTTTTTAAGATGCCACATATGAGTGATATCATATGGTGTTTTTCTTTCTCTTTCTGGCTTCCTTCACTTAGAATGATGATCTCCAGGTCCATCCATGTTGCTGCAAGTGGCATTGTTTTATTCTTTTTTATGGCTGAGTAGTATTCCATTATCTATATATACCACAACTTCTTTATCCACATCTTTCAATGGACTTAGGTGCTGTACTTGAAGGCCACCCTCGCTTCTAGCTCTTTGAGCCATTTTTGGGGTTGAGCACTGTATCCTTCAAGAAAGGAAATGGATTCTCTCTGGATACAGTTTCCCTGGGGGCTCCACTGTGGCCACGAAGATTGGTGGAAAATGAACGGTGACTCAGTGTTTCTCTCCCAACCCTCTTGACCCCTGTGGGCTCTGCCAGGTCACCTCTTCCTTTACTTTCTCTTCTCCAGGATGAAGGCCATCCTTCCAGACAACCAGATGATATAGAGCAGCAAAAAGCTCAGTTGCCTGGTTTTAACGTTCTTAATGACCAGGAGTTCTCATATTTTACAGACTCTTTAAATAGAGCCGCACACACACAAATTCAAATTCACAAAGACATGAAAAAATTAATAAATAGACATCTCAAATAAATAGAGTTCAGAGACCAGAATGGGGGGCTCTCATGCCCTGCACAGAGCCAAGCAGGAAGAAAAAAGATTCAACTTCTTTCCTGGCAAGGACTCAGCCAGTGAAAAGCCATGGACTCTTTGCTTACTATCACCCTCCCAGCCGCCTTTTCCTGTCTATAAAAGGGTCTCCTTTCCTTCCCCAACTCACAGGGATTTGAATGCGACTCACTACGGTTGCAGACCCTGACTCTCAACTCTTTGCTGATCTCAAGTGAAATAACTGGTAGTCTATTTGTTTCAGGTCAATGCTTTGGTGGCCCCTTCGGGGACCAGGGAAAACCCCAGATGGCTCCAGGGCTGGTGAGAAACATGTATGGTACCCACACGGGGCCCACTGTGCTCGCTGCTTTCTTACCTGGGAGTTTAAAAGTAATTCTTTCTCCTGGATTTGAGCTCCCACCCTTCTTGCATTTGAAGCTTTATTCGATATCTATTTATAAGTTCATCTTTCGCAATAAGGCCCTGTTCTGTATGTGAGAACTCATTTGGGACTTTGGTCTGAACTGAGATCAGACTGTTTCACTGGCTGAGCTGCCTTTGGCCCATTCTCTCTGGAACAGGGGCTGCCTCTCCTGAACTGACTAGCTGCCACTCCATTCCTTTAGGAACAGGGGCTGTTGCTCTGAAGCTGTGCTGGTTTTTCAGCCTTCAGCCCATTCCTCTGAAAAGGCTATTCTCTGGAAACTCGCTAAAAATGCGTTTGGTCTGCCTCCTCCAGGACCAAGCTGTTTCCTTAGAACTGACTGGGATTGGCTTGTGAACAGGTTGAATTGAGCCACTTGTGCTGTAGTTGTTCAAGCTGTTTGAAAATTGTTCTTTAGGGAGGAACCTCTGAGATGCGGGAATCCCAGTTATCTGAGTATTTTCAGGTGCCTGCCCCACCCCCCGCAGGGAGGCTGACTGATTTTACGTTTAAAAACCATGGCCCTTCCTCACACACATTGCTAACTGAAAGGACTGACCTGACCAAAGGCAACTCAGAATATCAGTGGCCACTATGGGAGCTTTTGAAATCCCCAGGCTTAATTTCTTTAAAGCTGGCTCAGACTATAATAGCTCAGAAATGTCCAGAACTGAGTGGAACAATTAATTTGATTGGTATTTTGAGGTGTTCCAATATTACCAGGAGAGTCTGCAGGATGAGACGTTCAGATTAACTGAGGTGAACAATTGGAGAAAGCTAAAGTGACTCCTGAAGCCTCAGGCGCCCCCTCTGATGCCGCCTTGTCTCTCTCCCTGAGCTCCTCGTGGCCAGACGCCACGTCCGGGGCCATCTTCCTCTTCCTCTTCCTCTTCAGTGCTGACTGGGCCTCCACTGTCCCCTCAGTTCCCTCGTCCCAATCCCTCTTCCTCCTCTCTGAAACTCTCCCCATTCTCTTTTCCTTGAACCTGTCAGAACTTGTTCCTTTAACATTAAGCCTTCTGAGAATAATCCAGAGTCTAAGCACTTAATTTATTATATTCCCTGGACTGAAACTGAACTATGAGCCACAGTCAAAGATTTTCCCAAAGTGACCAAAGATTCTCACAGATTTGCTGAGGAATTTGATAGAGTCATTCAAACTCATCAACCTGGCTTCTCTGACTTATATCAGCTGGTTCATATGCTGTGGTGAAGGCCTGACCCAGCACTGGATGAAAACTGCTAATGGGGGAAATCCTGAAAGGTTTCTAGAATTACAACCCGGAGACCGGCCCACTTAGTTATTATATAACCAGGCTCGTGCAATCACTTGGTTATGTCCTCTGGCAATTTCTAAGGCTTTTCCAAAGCCTGCTGATGGGAACAAAATTCAGGCTTGCACACAAAAATCTGATGAACTGGTTACAGTCAGCTTCAGACTGTTTTTAAAGAAAATTCTGGTTTTCCTTCAGATGTTGATTCCACCTAGGTAGCTTTTAACTCTATACTTACCAAAGGGCTTTACCAGACCTTTCCCTTCCAGTAAAAAGGATCAGGATGGAATGAGAAACCACATCCATTCCAGATTTAGTTAATCTGGTAAGGCAGCCCTCTCACACACTAGATGAGTCATCTAAAAGGAAGAGCACCACAATTCTTAATCTTCAACTCTGTCAAACAAAGTCTCCTCAGATAAACCCAAACTCTGCTACTTTCTGCTGCTACTGCAGAGCCAGGACATTGGGCAAGACTGTCACAAAGTTAAGCACTTTAAGCACCTTCAGCCCTCTAACTAACTGTTCAAATGTCCTCCCAATTCTCAGTGGTGGGGCTGCAAGGAATTACAGGGGCTCCTTCCAATCCTCCCTCTTAATCAGTTTGAAGAAATACTTCCCCAGATTGGGGATGAAACGCTTCTAGTCCTGACTGACACTGGACCCACACTCCCAGGGCTCTCCCCCACTAGCACAAAGCAGCTCCTGCCTCGGAGCGCCGCAACAGCTCTCTGACGGACCTCAGGAGGTTCCAGTCATGGACCCGGTCTCTTTCTTTAAGGTCCTTGAGAGAGACACACCCTTATTTCCTTAGGTCTTGCATCTCTGTGCATTTATTAGGCTGAGGCTTCTTGGAAAAGTAACATGTTGGAATTTCCTTCTCCCAAAAGGGCAGATAATTCTAGTATTTGACAGTAGCTATCAAATCCCCACCAGACCCTTTGACATCTTTTCTTTGTTCCATCTCTGATGGTATTAGGGCTGATTCTGGAAACACTGATCATCTGTCCTTATTGAATCAGCTACCACTTTCCTTATGGGCAAAATCTCCAACAGATGTTGGCAAAATTCACAGTGCATCTCTCATCAAAATTCAAATAGACGCCTCAAAACCTCTTTCCAGAATTAATCAATACCCTATAAGTGAAGATGCTCCTTAAGACATAAAGCTCATGAAGATTACAAGGCTCAAGGCTTCATTATCCCTTGTACTCGCCCCTGAAACACAGGCTGAGAGTGGAAGTTTGTCCAGGACCTCTGACCAGTAAACAGCATTGTTGTCCCTCAACACCCTGCTGTTCCTAGCCTGCCTGTGTTACTAACATCCATTCTCACTGGAAGTAAATTTCTAACTGTAATTGACTTATGTTGTATATTCTTTACATAGTCGATGAAGCTAGCCAATGTCTTTTTGCCTTTACCTGGGAAGAAAAGCAGTTCACCTGGACAGCAATGCCCCAATGTTTTGCTGAGAGCCCTTCTCTTCTCTCATAAATCCTGAAGGCTGATCTGGATGAAGTCAAGTTCCCTAGAGGTTCCGCTTTGGTGCACTATGTGGATGACTTGCTTCCTTATTCTCCTTCACAAGCCTCCTCACAGGAAGATAGCATCCACTTGCTCAAGCTTTTAGCCTTAGAGGGGCCTAAGATTGCCCAAAACAAATTGCAGTTTGCCCAAATCCAGGTTCAATATTTAGGGCATCTGCTATCAGAACAAGGGGTCCACCTAGATCCAGGCTTTATGGCATTCTAAGTTTCCCCAAACCTAAAATGAACCACCAACTGCAAGGTTTTCTCTGGCTAGTTGGTTATTGCCAAACTTGGAATCCAAATTTCTTCTTTAGGATCAAATTTCTATATGTTTTCCTTAACAGTAACAACTCCAACCCAATTTTATGGCAAGAGCTGGACAGGATAGACTTCAAGGTCTTAAAGGAGAGTTTGATGACCTCCCCTGTCCTCAGGCACCCCAAATATCAGATTCCCCTATTCCTTTTTGTATGTGACCAGGAAGGGAATGCCTTTGGGGTACTCACCTCAAAACACCAGGGACCTCTAATGACCCTCAGGGTATTATAGCCAGCAACTGGAGCCTGCGGCATGGGAATAACCCCCTTGCCTTAGAGCCATGACGGCCACTGTCCTTTTACTTGGGCCACTGAGGAAATCATTGTGGGATCTCCTTTAACCATTTTTGCACCTTGTGCAGAAGAAGCTCTCTTGAGTTTTTATCACACTCAGTATTTCTCAGTCAGTCACCTCACCTCCTATGGAGTCCTTTTGTTAACCACGTTTCACATGACTCTTTTACAGTGTAACAACCTTAACCCCACTACCCTTCTCCCTTCCATCACCGACAGAATCTGACGTGACTGCTTGACACTGACGGATTGCCTCCTGATTCCTGGTAATGATCTGCAGGAAATTCCTTTAGGCAATGCAGACTTCTAATGGTTCAGTGATGGTTTTATTTAAAAGGTGAGGTGAAAACTATTGTGCTGGGTGTGCTGGGTATCGCAGCTCCTTTTGACACTGTCCAGGCGGCATCTTTACTATGGTTACTTCAGCGCAGCAGGGTGAACTACTTGCTCTTAAGCGGGCTTGTACTTTGGCCAAGACAAAAACTCCCAGTATTTGTACTGATAATAGATATAATTTGGGAGTAACTCATGATTTTGGAATGTTGTGGAAGCAGCATGTCTCCCTCACTTTCAGAGGAAATTTAAATTAAAATTGGCCCTTAGGTTCAGGAATTCTTAGAGGCAATACTTCGACCTGCTGCTTGAAGTATTATTAAGATTCTGGAGCATTCTAAACTTGATTTTCTGGAAGCTAGAGGAAAGTACCTTGATGAAATTTCTGCAAGGAATGCTGCCCTTAGAGGGACCAACAACAGCCAAAGTTCTGCCATGGACCAAAGGGATAGTTCCACAAATGAAAATTTAGAAAAACTGCAAAAGGAAGCCCAATAATCGGCTTCAGAAAATAAAAAACAAGATTGAAAATTCAACAATTGTTGGTTTGATAAAAAGAGAAAGCTCTGGTTTGGACCAAACAATAAACCAGCCCTAATGGAGACTCTAAAATTCCCACCCCTCACCACTGTGTATGCGTTAAATCATTGCTCTACTAACAAAATGATAGCTTTCGGGAGTCAATGTGGTGGGGAATCATTAACAAGGTCGCAAAAAGTTCCTACCTTACTTACCCCACTTGTCCAAAATATACCCAGGAAAGCCTACTTGTACTGCTCTGGGACATCTTAAACTGCCTAATGGACCACTTGAGTTCTGGCAAATGGATCTCATACAACTTCCTCTGTCTAATGGGTATAAATTATGTTTTAGTCCTGGTCTTTATATTTTCACATTAGACTGAAGCCTTCCTTTGTAGCCATGCTACTTCCTCTTCTGTGGCCAAAGTCCTTTAGGAAAAGAGTATCCTTACCCAGAGAGCTCCTTTTGAACTTCATAGTGATCCAGGAACCAATTTTACTTGCCAGATGCTTCAACAAATCTGTTACAACACTTTTCACTGTGCTGACCACCCTCAACCCTCTGGTTTAGTCCAATGTATTAATGCATTATTAAGACTCAATTGGCAAAATGTGGAGAGGCCCTCCAAACACCTCGGCCAAAATGCATCACCACTAGACTTTCTAAATCTTAGATCCACCCTTTTTGGAACTCGTAAACTCACCAGTTGAGACAGTCACAGGATACTTACTGCACCTGGATCCTGCTTGTTTTCACCCACAACTGACAAAAGGAGAAATGCCCCAATATTGCAGAGGCTTAATTGCTTCTATTAAAAATAACCATGTTTTGGTAGAACAATCTTTTCATAGTATGTCCTCAGAAGATGAAGACCTTGAGTATCACATCTTGCAACCTGGGGATTTCGTCTATTGGAAAAGACACCTCCAGGAGAACTCTTTTCAATTTCAATGGGAAGGTCCTGTCTGGTACTGATAACCAATCCTCGTGCTGTCAAACTCCAGAGAATGGACTCTTAGATTCATGCGATGTGCCTAAAAAAGTGTCAAACCCTGATTGGACATCATCTTGTGACCTGAAAGTAAAGATTTTCTTCATTTGAAGCAGATGACATCTAATGAGACAGTTTTCCCAAGATATCTTAACCACGCCTGTGGGCAATGATGACATAACACTTCGAATGTTCTCTGAGTATATAATACTGTAATTTTGATAACATAGATTTTAGATTAAAAAAGTGCCTGACAGTTCTCCCTCCTTCCCTTCCTTGTTGCTCGATTGGAACCTCAACAGGTTCCCCATCTGTGCTCTTCCTCTCTAACGTGGGCTGCTACACTCAGAAAACGTCCTTCCTAGCACTGGGGGGGCAGAAAGCCACTGACACTGGAAAACCTGGCTCTTGTCAATGACGCTTTCAAAGAAAGAATTGACCAAAAGGGGAAAATGTAAAAGATTAATACATAGGAACCTCAATTAAATAGAGTTAGGACACCAGGAGGGGGCGCTCTCATGACCTGCAATGATAGAGCAGAGCCCAATGGGAAGAAGGAAAAGACTCCTCTTCTTTCCTGGCAAGAACTCAGCCAACAAGAAGCCATGAAACCTTTCTGTACTATAGCTTTTCCTACTTCCTTTTCCTTGGACTAAAGCCTTCTCCTTCCCATGCTGTGTGTGGACTTGCACGTGGCTCACCAAGGTTGCAGACCCTGCATTGCAATTCTTCGCTGATTCTGAATAAAGTTCTTCCTTTGCTGGAGAAATATCTGGCAGCTTACACCAATACATTAAAAGATGGGGGGGGGGGTAGGAAAAACATGGCCATTTTCAAAATGCTACCTGGATAAAGGATTCCTTTAGCATTCCTTTATATGGAGAGCTAACTATATGGAGAACTATAATGCATATAATGTTATGTTTCTATTATTGGAATTATTTTTTATTCAAATGTGCTTTATTAGAGATAATTTACCTGGCACCAAACTATTGCATACAAGGTGTGTGAGATAATTTTTAAGTAATAAATACAACCACAGCTAGTCTATTTCTTCCCAAACTATACTCTGTGGAATGCTAGCATCCCAAGATGTTAATGAAGCATTCTCTGAAAAACTGTTCCATAACCAAAGCATTTGGGAAACACTGAGTTAAACACAGTAAGATGCATTTTAAAAATGCAGGATTCCCTCTGAGATTCAAATATGTTAAGATGTACGTGTATCAGTTATCTATTGCTAGGTAACAAATTGCCTTAAAACTTAGTGACTCAAAGCAACAATGTACACTGAATGCTGCTCACAGTTTCTGTGTGTCAGGAATTTGTGAGCAGCGTGGTTGTGGTTCTGGCTCAGGATCTCTCCTAAGGTTGCAGTCAAGGTATTGCCTGAGGCTGCATCATCTGAAGGCTTGACTTGGGTGGAGGAGCTGCTTCCAAGATCCCTCACTCCCCTGGTCGGCAAGTTGGTGCTGGTTCTTGGTGGGATCCTCAGTTCTTGCCCCCATGCATCTTCCCATGGGGCTGCTTCAGTGTTCTCACGGCATGGTGGCCACCTTCCCCCGAGGACCAAGTGGAAGATGCAGTGCCCTATTTAACCGACACTTGGAAATCACACACCACCACCTGTGCTGTTCTCGATTGGTTACCCTTACCAGCCTTGAATCAACTGAGAGGGGGCGACGAAAGGGGATAAGGAGTAAGAAGTGGGGCCACCTGGAAGCAGGCTACTATGATGTGACACAATCTTAGGGAGAGGTTATGGTCTGTAGTTTTCCCCAAACTTGCTTTATCACAGATACACAAAGTCCTTTGTTTCTTAAGGAATTCTTACTCCTGCTGTGTATTGACCCCCCAGTGTTCTAGCCCAAGTGGCTCAATTCAATCCCTAGCACAGGTTGAGCTGCTGTCTTCCACCCTGCATGGCGCCAGGAGATGCCTTTGTATTACAGGGCGTAGGGGGGTGTGTGTGTGTGCGTATGAGTGTGTAACGGGTGTGTGGAGCCAAGATCGTGATCTGAGCCTGGCCAGGGTGCACTGGGATGGCCAGGTTAAGGCTGGGAGCTCCGGGGGCAGACGCCTGAGCTGAAGGAGCTCCGGGCATTTTCACTGCGCTGGCCCAGGAGGACATCCCTCGCTGCAGCGCTGAGCGAGTGCCCTCTCTGACCGCTGTCCCCGTGGCCGTGAGTCCATGCACGTGACACTTCTCCCCGCTTCTCGATCCCTTTCTCACTTCCTGCCTTTCCCCACCTGGGTTCACTGTTTCTCTTCCACTCTAAAGCTATCTTCCAGGCTTTTCTTTCACAGAAAGCCCTGATGGCTAAATCAGAACGATGCTTTAAAACAGGACTCCTAGTCGTTAGCAACAGAAGGAAGCAGCTGTCCTGTGCTTGCTGTGGGGAAGGCTCTGCTCCCCAACACTCTGCTTGCTGAGCACTTTCTGGGAAAGGTTGCTCCCCCTCCCCCTGCCTACCCAGATGGAAGGTGGGAAAAGAGGCAAAACAAGTTGAATTTTTATATTGAATTAGATTGAACATGTGTCCTCATGTGTTGAGACATCGTGTCTTTCACTGGCCTGACCCTACCTGCATCTGTCCTCGGGGGTCAGTGCAACCCTCCCAGTAGTAAAGCTCTTTGAAATGCCATTGCCCGAGAGTCAGTGTCTTTCCTGCTTTGGTTTTGCACTTGCTTTTGACACTCACATCTGCCTCCCGAAACCCCTCTTTCTGCTTCAGTTGCTGCTGTGAACTGGGCTCAGGCACTGCACCAGCTGCCTCTTTTCTAGAAAGTGTGAGGTCGTGGAAGTCACATCTGAAAGCTGCGGCCCTAACCACACGGATGCTGGAAGGTGACACTGTGAAAATTAGCTTCCCGGACAGCCAGGCCGAGGGTGCTGGAATCATGTGCGTCACTCCGTGTTTATCTGCTCCCCTGCGTGGTAAGGGTAGGTCCACTACTGCCGGGTGGCTCACATAACCCAGTCCTCAAAGGGAAGGGATTCAAATACATACGATGCGCCTTGACTGAGGGGCGAGGCGGTGCACGTGAGCTCAGCTGGCTGGGCACTTGGAGCATCTCTGAAGCTGGCTGGCGAGGTTATCAAAGACTCCCTCTTTCACTCTCTCTCAGTCTTTCAACTGATTCACTTTTCCACCCACCCCACTTGAAGTGACCTCCTGGGCAAAGTTTACTTACTTGTGGGAGCCTTTTTCCTTGTGTCATTTCCCTCCTTCCCCGAAGAGCAGGTGTTTTTCAGGGACATCTGGGAAGAGGCTAAAGGGAAAATCATTCCTGGACAGGGCGGTTCTGGAAATTTTCAGCCCTCCTCTGAATTGTGAACCTCCAGACTTAAAGGACACAATTCTTTCTCCAACACAATTGCTGAGTAAGCCTCAGAGTTGTTATTACAGAGAGAAAAGGGTGGTTCCTAATTTTGGCAGGAAGAATAAAGATGAATGTCCTCACCAAAATGCTTATCAGGGAGCTTTGAACTCTTGTCAAAGACCCATCTTCTCAACGGCCCTCCCTCTTCCTCCAGCAAGTCAGCTATTTTCCTTGAACTACTTCGAATGTATTTCCTGAGTGAAGAACGAGAAAACTCAGGCATGGGAGACAAGAAAACTTAAGTAAATTGCTTCAGAGTAACTTTACCTTGGCTTACAATAGCCCCCCTGGTCTATCCCACCTCTGTGGAAGTGGCTTCTCATAAAATCCAGTGAAAGCTGGACTACAGACTAAAAGAACACTTACCAGGTGGCTCTGCTTATAAAACTTAGGCTGTAAGACAGGATGGTCCCCACCACTGGCCTGGGGCAAATGGTTTCCAGTTACTGGGTGTAGGCACATGGTTTCTTGGCAGCATGAAGAGGTATTGCAACTGGTTGGATTCCAGATTTGCTACCAGGTGGACAGCCAGGCCCCAGGTAGATGGCTGGATGGGAGGGTACTGGGGGCAGAGTGACCACCTGCAATGAGTCACCTGGGCCAGGTGATGTGCTCAGTCACTGATCTGCAAGATCCTTCGCCATGAGCCTTCCACTGCATCACGAAGGGAATCTTGGGGTCATCGCCGCTCCTGGATATGGAATGCCCTGGGATGGGGTGGCCGACAAGGAGCCATTTCCAAGTAGAGGACTTAAGAGTCACGGCATGGCTACACCATCTCTCTTGTCCCTCTGCTGTGGGACCAGCATGTCCCAGGGAGGAGCTGCTCCTTGAACAGCTAGGGAAGTGTAAATCTGCCTGAGGTGGCTGAGAAAGAGGTTAATTCTTTGTATATCACCAAGAGTTGGTACACAGGGGACAGGAGCAAGGGATCCAGAAGAACTGCAGACTTTAGATTTGGGGGTGTCATTGAGGCAGAGGGGGCGAAGGGTGAGGCATTCAGGGAGTGGGAGGCTTTAGATCATTTGTGGACACAAGAGAGTTAAAAAGGAGAGGAGAGGACAGGGATGTTTTGTAAATGCTGCTCTAGACTTTAAATCAGATCACTTTGGTGCTCTTTAAAAGAAAAGATTCTACAGGAAATCTTTGCATGGAAGGCTGCTGAGACTGGCTCACAGGGGCCCTAGGATCCACTAGGGACAGTCATGAGTGTGTGCTGTGTAGCAATAACTGTAAATGGCTTAGAAATCTAGAGGCAGGTACTCAGGGAAGGCTGGAGAGCCAACAAAGGGTTAGATTAACTGGCATTTTAACCTGGGCCTTGAAATCTGAGCAGGATCCAGAGGGGTGGAAGAAAGTGACTGGATCCAAATGGGGAGCTGCATCCCAGAGCCATAAAAACAAGTCCAGGCGTATTCAAAGACACTGAATGAGATTCTATTGGTCTCCGATAAGGAGACATTTTCAAAAATGCTGTTTCCCCATTCCACCATTGGGGAAATTTCCTCATTTCGTAGAAGTTGCCAAATCTGCTTAATGCTCATTGAAGTGGTCATGAAGGACAGAGGGAGAGAGGGGAACGTGGAGAGAGCCCCCACCGAGGTCTGGCTGCCAAGCAATCCGAGGGAGGCGCCAAGCAATCCGAGGGCGGCACAAAGCGCCCTCCCTGCTACCTGGCGGGCAGGCTGGCCGGCCACGTTGTGTTAGCGCCCAGGTTCCTTAAACTCGGAACAGACTGAGGTCTTTGGGAGCACCGAGACCATTCGGTCTCTTCACTTCCCCATGCATTTGAAACAAGCCTAAGCCCTAGAAATACGTGTAGAGAGTCCAGCAAAGTTCTAGTTTTCTCCATGAAGGGTCTACAACTGCTGTTACAAATCAATTAAAAAATGGAGCCTCTCTTTCTGTCCTTGCCCTGAGCATCTGCCGACCTCCTGCTGGGGACGCTGCGCTGCCAGGACTGCCGGTCTGCACTTTCACTGCGGCAGGAAGGCTGACAGCAGGGTCAAGGGTCCTATGTCACCTGCCTCTGCGGACAGGCTGGGCTGACTGGGGGCCTCCTCCCTGACCCTAAAGATTGGGTGCGAGAGCTGGCACCCCACCCTGTCCCAGCAGTGACACGCCTGCAATTTGGCACCTTCATGGACTTGCTCACAGGCAGCACCTCTCGACAGAGCAAGTGCTTGGTAGGACCTTGGCCGAACCTTTGCACAGGCCACTGCTCCCTATGGGAGAGAAGCAGAGGTCAATGTTTTGAGCCATCTTCTCCTTGCCAAAGCACCGGGTGTCAAGGATGCAGCTCTCGACTGACTTCTCAGGTTTCCTCTGCCTGTCTCCTTGTCTGAGTGAGATGCCCCATCTCTGGGGCCCTGCCCCCTGTCCTTGCTGCTCTCAGCATCCTTATACGTTGTGATAGCGGTCCGTCTCCTACTATATCATATTTAGGTTTAGTGCAAGAAATGTACATGTGTTTATCTTTGAGTCCTGAGTGCTTTAAATAGAGCCTGGCACCGCATAGCCATCTACAACATGTTTCCTGGGAGAATGAGTGAACAAAACACTGTCTGGGAACAGAAAACCAGCTGTAGGTGTGGACCGTCCTGAGTGAATTCAGGAGAGCTCCCCTGTGATGCACGGTGAACTTCAGAAAGACCTAGGTCCCTGTGGCAGGTACCACCATCCAGGAATCAGTAAGAGGTGAGAGGAGGCTGGAAGGAGGATGAGGAGAGACATGAGAAGGGAAAACCCATTAAAGTCTTGAGTACATCAGGGAGATTGTTCTTCATGCGTTCAGTCAGCTGGATGAAGACACTGTGTAGTTTAGGAAGTGAATGATGACTGAGAGTGAAGTGGAAGGCATATCAGAACTTCATGCAGATGCAGAAACTATTTCCTCCTGGCTGCCTGTCCCACTTTTGTTGAAAAAAACCAAGAGCAAGATATGAACAACTATACAGCAATAAATTGGACAACTTAGAAGAAATGGACAAGTGTCTAGAAACATACAGTCCACCAAAACTGAATCAAGAATAGATCATTTGAACAGACTGTTAACTAGAAGTGAAATAGAATCAGTGATTAAAAAAACCTCCCTGCAAACAAAAGTCCAGGACCAGATGGCTCCGCTGGGGGATTCTATCAAACATACAAAGAAGAGCAGAAGAGCTCATACCGATCCTTCTCAAACTTCCAAAAGATTGAAGAAGAGGGAATACTCCCAAACTCATTCTTTGAAGCCACCATCACCCTGATACCAAAGCCAGACAAAGACATGACCAAAAAAGAAACTAGAGGCCAATATCATCGATGAACCAAGAGCAAGAGGCAATCCCTGCAAAGGAACTTTCTCCTGGCATTGGGGTGTCATGTCTTGCTGGGGTAACCAGAGGCTGCTGCGGGAAGCAGTCAAACCTACGTACTCAGGGCTGGGGGCCTTGGCACAGGAGGCTGCACGTGGTGGAATTACTACCAAGCAGATTCTCCCAATTGACTGAAATCTTCTCTAAACTGGACTTTTTAAAACTCTCTTACAACAGGGATCTGAACCTCTGACGAGATTGGCCCCTTCTCTCGTGAGACTAAACCCACTGCTCTGACGAATGTAATTCAAATGATTACAGATCGAGTCTATTCTTAACTCACAAGAATAAATCAATCCTAAGAAAACCAGATCCTATCAGGCATTTAGTAAATGAAGAAGAGTGAATTCCAGGGTCTCAGCTGATCCAGAGAAAAAGATTTAGAAAGATGGAAAAAAAAAAAAAAACCCATAAGGGCTAAAACAAAACAAAGGTTTAAAACCCAGTTAACAAGTATTTATGGTTCTCCAGGATTATTCCTCAAGCACTGTGCCCCACAGGGTTAACAGAAACTGGTGACTAATGAAAATTCTTGAGTTTGTCTTACGGAACAGCAGGTAAGGGAACAACTTGTTAAAAACTCCTGGCTTGTAACCTTGCTTCACGACCAACTCGCCTTAATTATTCTTTTTGACACCTTAACTGCCCCTATAGTTAATACCTTGGATGTAGAGTTACTATAGTAACAGATGCTTAAATTGTTTTTCAGGACCTTGGAATCAGCTCCTGTCCAATTCAAGCCGGCTAAGACTGGCTGGGACCACAGACTCTAAAACTGGGCCTGCACAGGTCTCTGGTGAGCAACCTGCTCATGTCAGGGGCCCGAAAACTCCACCCTCATATCATGCTAAGCGTCTCCATTTTTGAACATGCATCCCATGAGGAAGCATGTAACTCAGATACACCTGCGCAGAACACTGATCACCTCACCTTTTCCCCACCTCCGATCACCTTCCCCCATGGCCAAAGCCACTCAGGTTCTTTATCCCATAAATATCTCAAGCCTCTAGTCGCTGGGAAGGGGGATCTGAGATTTTTTCTCCCGTCTCCTCACTAGGCTGCCTCGTGAATAAACCCTTTCTCTGCTGCAAACCTTGGCATCTCAGTGTTTGGCTTGTTGCTTGTAACGCAAATGAAACTGTTTCAGTAACAGTCTTACCCTTCCCTACGTCTTGGTGACTCTATATTCAACATGAAAACAGTAAATCCACAACCTCAGTGAGGCATCATTTTATCCTGAGTGGTTGCTTTTTAGTTCTGGATTTTACACCTGGGGACAGTGAGTGGAGAGTCTTGATACTGAGCGAGAAGACAGGAAACCATCACAGAGAGGAAGGCTTCGGTGGGCACACAGGAGACGCTGGTAGGAGAGGCACTTTGCCCTTCTGGGTGCCCGCAAGCTCTGTACACCACTTCTGACCACCACCCGGGTCAGCCACGGGCTTTCCTCCAGTGGCGGGCATGCCATGGGGGTTCACAGAACGTGTGCTAAACTCCTTTGCAAAGGCAGGCAGAGCCACCAGCAGCTAGACAGTGATCGGCTTTGAGGACGCAGCGTGCTCATGTAGGAAGGTTCTGTACTTTTACAGCTGAACTCTGAGTGAGGACAACAAAGAACTGAGTGATCTTTGCAGTCAGCCTGGCCCTGCTGACTCGGGGGGAGGAGACAAGCCTGACAGAGGCTAGTGTGGACTAGCTCAGGACACGCAGGCGGAGGACACAGCCAGGCGACAAAAGTGAAGCAGCTGGACCAACCAGGGCGGGGCCAGGGCTGAGGACCAGGGGTGGAAGGTAGGAACAGGCTCACGGTGTAGCTCTGTGAGTGCAGGACTTCAAGGTCATGTGTATCTAGATGTCTGTATTTAACTGAACTGTTGAATAACCTGCTGATATTTTGTACCATAGAATGAATTCAATTCTATTCACCTTATATTGTGACTGTGCAAAGTCATGAGTTAAAAGACATTCTTTCATGTGTGTTCAGAAATTAAAGCAACCGATGCCCGGGAGCACAGGGCCCAGGACTGCCTTCAGCCTTTGAGTCTGTGAGCTTCCTGCGGGAGATGAACGCCAAGAGCAGTTCCAAGCGAAAGTTCGCTCCGTGGCGAGTCAAGACCTCGGCCCTGGCCTCCTCTGTGCCATCCTCTGGGACTTGCTACGTCACAGGGAGCAGGAGGGCATTCTACTGCACAGACGGCCAGTCTACACAGCCTCCTTCCTGTCCCACTAGACTTCTTCTGGGTTATCCGGGGAGGGACAAGGGAAAGACCCACTTCTTCTGTGGTCCCCCACTTACAGACAAAAGAGACAGAAAGAAGGAGCAAGCAGGGAGCGAGTGAGAACGTGAGCAGATGGGGTGGGGGGCGAGCAGAGTGGGAGGACGCGTGTGCGCATGCCTGCGAGATCGCCCGCCTTCTCAGCATCCTTACGGCTCATGCCTCATGGAGGAGAGCGAGTCCGCAAAGAGGACCCTCTTACCCGCACCGATGCTCCGGCTTTAGTTCCTGTGCTCGTGATTTTGAAGCCAATCATTGCCCAGCGGCGCTGTTCCTCCTTGGAGACCAGCTTCATCCCTGGGCACCACGAGCCTCTTCTGGTCAGCATGCCCGGCGCAGGTGGACTCCACTGAGATTTCCTGTCTTCATCCCAGCGGTGTGGTCTGGCTGACCGTGGCCCGGCGGACTGGCCAGATCAGAGGCCGTTGCTGTGTGTAGAGCCCCCCCACTCGCTTGTGCCCACAGGGAGCTTTGGAGGAGGGAGCTCCGAGGATCTCCCAGCTGCTCTTACAGGTTCTCCCCGAGCTGAGTCCCCCATAGCCTCCTCCACCCCCCAGCAGGGAGATCTGTCACCTCTGAACTTGACAAGTGCTGATTGCAGGCAGTTTGTTGCGGTGTACTACAGGATGGGACCCCAGATTAAGGGCATCTCCCAAAGTTCCCATTTTCATGGTTTTCATCTTCAGCCCTCTCTGTAGATTGTGCCCGAGATTAGCCCAGTCTAATGGGGTAAGACTAGAGGGGTGTTATCCTGAGCAGAAATGTCTCCGTCCTGCTTTTTAGGCTCAGAAGATATGTTGGTAAGTGACAAACTCATGTTGTAAATTTGTAAATTATGTCCTGCCCCAGTCCCGGCACCACCACCAGCCCTTTGACCTCAGTCCTCATCTTTGGGGGCTGTGGAGGTAACAGCCTAGGTCCCCTCCCCTCAGGGGCATGTGCAGGCCTAGAGCTTCAGAAGGAAGCTGGCACTGGTGTCCAGAGCCAGAGATGTCTGTCGTCCTTCTGTGAAGCCTGTCTCCTGACTTGACACGGAGGACTGCTGAGAGGGCACAGGAGAGCACATGGGTATGGTCACCAGGGAGAAGGGGGGTGGGGCCTCCAACGTGCCCTTTCTGATTAAAATCTCTCAAAATCAGAACTTATAAAGATGGGAGGAAACTTGGGGCTCGTCAAATCAGGCATTGCCAGCCTTAGTGATGCAGCAGAATTATGTGTAGTGGCTTGAAAAGGCAGATTTCCAAGGCCCACCGCAAATCTCTTGAATCAGGATCTCCAGGGGGTGGAACCCAGAGAGCTGTATGGAGCTGAGCTGGGGCAGCGCTGCCCAGCCAAGCCATCCAGCACGAGTTTTACAGTCAGAGTGGATTTGCCACTCACCGCCTGTCTGTCCAAGTGATACAGGAAAAATGCGGCATGAGAGGATGGCCATTTCCCAGGTCTCGGAAGAGACGTGGTGGGGCGCATCCCCAAGTGAGGGTCCTTGGCTTCACGCAGGAAAGAATTCAAGAGCGAGCCATAGTAGAGTAAGAGTAGATTTATTCAGAGAGATACTTACTCCATAGACAGGTCGTCTCAACAGGCAAGAAAAGGGCCGAGAGAATGAGGGCTACCTTACTCGGAAGGGAGAGCGGCAGCCTCAGAGCATGGGGTCGACTGCGAAAAATGAGACCCCGAGGTGTGGGGTCTTCATATGCTAAAAAGTGGGAAGATTATTCCAACTACTTTGGGGAAGGGGCTGGATTCCCGGGAACTGGGCCACCTCCCACATTTGACGTTTAATGGGCAGCCTTGAAACTGCCCTGGCACCTGTGGGGGTGTCCTTTAGCAGCTAATGTGTTACAGTGAGCAGATAGTGAAGCTCAAGTTCTACTGGGAGTTGAATCTTCTGTCCTCTTGCTGCTAATTGCTCTATTATTCTTTTAAGGGTTGTGCCCGGCCCCCTTCCCTCCTGTCTCACAAGGCCAAGTTACCCAGCCTCAGTTTCCCCATCTGTAAAATAGGAGTAACAACACTTGGCAGGGCTGGGGTCAAGGTTAGAGAAGACGCTGCGTGCGAAGAGCTGGGTGTGGAGTTGAAAGCTGATGCACAGCCAGCCCCAGCTGCTTGCTGCCTGCCCACGGTGAGGTGCACATGTGGGGGAAGAGCCCGTGGGAGCAGGTGACCTGCTCACCCATCGTGCATTCAGTCCTCAGGGAGACAGAGCTTGATAAGGAACCCAAGCATGTGAGTTCCGGACACCAAGGGGGTGACTTTGCGTGGACGAGCTGTCTCCAGTGGCCCCGGGGAGGAAGCTCGTTCCACCGGCCCAGCTCCAGCAGGAAGACCTCAGTGCTGTCTTTTCTGCACCTCGCAGTCCTGCTGACACGGACGGGTGAGTGGATTGTTACCAGGGCCACAGTGGATTAAGTGAAACCAGAGCTTTGTGCCCAGGGAAGCAGCTGGAGGATGGAGGGCTGGGAGAGGGAAGGGGTTATGTAAATCCAGGCTGAGTCACTGGGCTTGTGTGTTGATTAGATAAGGGCTGGGACTCTGAAGCCCAGTGACGAACAACTGAGCTCCCAGGCTGGTAATGGCCTGATTTGAAAGTCTGGGGCGGGACGGCCTGGCACGGGCTGAAGGGCAGATTTCCCTGATGGGTCTGTGGCCGCTGAGATAATGCCTGGTGACAAGGGGGCTGGTGCAGGGACCACAGAGTCGGCCTGTTCCTCCAACAAGCGGGCTTGAGGTCCTGCCCTCAGTGGAATACAAAGGCAGCTGAACAGCCAGGAGCTCTGCCCCTGCGAGTTTAAAATCCCAATGAAGCTTAAATCAAAACTGGCAGGTTAACAAAATCATGATGGATCACAAACACGGCCCCTTGGAAGTCAGCCCTGGGGACAAAGAAGTGGCAGGAGTCTTTGGGGCTCTGGGAGATGATTGACCTCATTTTTACCTCCCGGGTGAGGAAACAGAGAGAGGCCCAGGGAGGTTAAGTAACCACCGCTAAGAGGCAGAGCCAGGATTCAAGTTCATGTCCGCTTGAAGTCAGCACTCAGCTCAGGGAAGCCGAGCAGGATTGGGGGCAGGATCTGATGGAGATACCAGGTTCAATTCTAAAGGCTCTTCCAGTCCCTAACCTTTGGTGGCCCCCAAGAAGTTCCGGGACGTGGTCTGGACTGCTCACTGGGGTTACTGCAGGGCATCGTCTTCAGCCAAAGACAGGCAAAGGCCTTGTCCCAGAACTCTCAGGCTGAGAGATCTGTGCTGTGACCTTCCTGCTGGGAACTTCCTGAGGCCCCACATGGTGGTTTTGCCCACCAAAGATACTTCCAGCTCCAGGACATCTTCAGGGGTCTGGTGGGTTATATGACCCAAGCAGCCTGGACCCTCTTACTCAGTGACTCACTTCAGACTGGTAGCCTTCTATGTCACCTGACAAATGGCTCAGGGGAGTATTCTCAGTGCCACGTAGACTGCCTCTAAAACCCAAAGAGCCCTGTCACGCGCTGTGTTTCTTAGTGATGGGAAGGGCAAGTTGCAGTAAGTTGTCCTTTACTCTGGGCAGTGTTCTCTGCAGGCAGAGGTGAATTGGGGAAATAGTCTATTTGTCACCTGGTCTTCATATATTTCTCAACGCTAACTGGATGATTGTGATGGCTTTTCAGCTACCCAGAGATTGGTGTCAGCCCAGACCCATATCTAATAGTTCAGGAAGAGTCTGCCTAGACCCCTTCCCCAGGGTTTGGTGACTTTGGCAGGTGACCTCTGGTCACTCTGGGAAAGGATGGGGGAAATTTACTACAGATGGTTGCAGGGCGCTGCAGAGTCTTCCCTCCAGGGCATCCAGGCTCGCCTTTGGTCAGTAGGCACTAGATCCGTGAATGATTTAAATCTGATCACTGAGTGAAGGGCCAGCTCTCAATCCTTTTTGTACAAGTTGAGTGGCACCCTACCTGGCTCTCTGTCTATTTTGTGTCTGACGACACCGTGGTGGAGGAGCCATCACCACACAGCCCTACAGGTCAAGCGCCAGCAGCGCCTTGACTGCTAGTCTTGTCTTGGGTCATCACATCCAGTATATATTTTTTTGGAAATTTGAGTGCCCCCTGGCCTCTGTGATTCTCTCATTACATTATCCTCACTGACATGAAGGAGGCCAATTCTATGACATCATCTCTCACTGTCAACCCTGCCCTAAAAAGTGCAGCCCTCTCTAGGCTTTTCAGAGATGTCAGGATAGCCATGCACAGTGTATCCCTTGTTATCTTAGTGGAGGGTCTCAGGGTATATAGACAGGGATGGAGGGATGGCATCCCCTCTCACCTCCTTACCTCCCTGAGCCGACTGACCCTCTTCTCGCTACTATGACAAAGAAGTTGGTCTCTCTACCTCATTAAATATAGGTTTTCTTTCTGTCAAATCTTCAAGGAGGCATCTCAGCAGACTCCTAGGTCTGGCTCCTAGGCGTCGTTGTTAGAACGTTGGACCTGAAGTTCCACGTGAGGGCTCCCATGTCAAGTACGCTCTGCCCTACCCAGCGTGAGTCTCCCCACTCCTGTGCCAACATCTTCAAAATTATTTCCGCATGTTTTCCTTCTTGGCTGTATTGATTAGCCAGGACTGCAGTTCCCTTAACATGCAAACTACGTTCTGGGGCAGGGGCTACTTTTTCCTCTTCAGGTGGCTTTTGTCCTGGAATCAGTGAGGGGAGGTATGGGCAAAGCTTGAGAACAAGCATCACCACCATGCAAATCACCTGCTTCAGGAAGGTCTTTTCATGCTTAATTTCCAGGCAAAGCGATACTCTTTTCTAGAAAGGAAGATTGGGTGGTCCACTGGGTTCAGGACCTAGGGGCTCAAAATTCTCAGGCTCAGCCACCCAAATTGAATTGGCAGTTGGCTGCCCTAAGTTTATTATTTTTGTTTTTCAAAAGGCTTCCAGTGCAGTACAGAGCAGCCAGCTTCCTCTGCATTTCTTACGGCTGTTTGTCACCGAAGGCACCCCAAGCCAGGAGCTTGTCTTCTACCTGCATCTCATTCCAATTATACAAAACATTCAGTCTTTCACCATTAAGTGTGATATTAGTTGTAGATTTTTTCATAGACAACCTTTGCCAGGCTGGAAATACTCTTTCGTGCCCAGTTTGCTGAGGGCTGCTGTCAAGAATGGATGTTGGGTTTTTGTCAAATGCTTTTTCCATGCCAACTGAGATCATCTTATCGTTTTTGACACTGGCCATTTTATATGTTGTTGGATTTTACTTGCTAAAGTTTTGTTAAGAATTTTAAGTCTATGCTTGTGAAAGATAATGATCTGTAGATTTCCTTTCTTATAATGTCTTTACGTGGCTTTGTTTTCAGAGTAATGCTAGTCTTATAGAATGCACTGGGAAGTAGTCTCTGCTCTTCAGTTTTCTGGAAGAATTTGTTTAAATTTGGTATTATTTCTTCCTTAAATGGTAGAATTCACATTTAATATAATTTTTATATAGTTTAAGTCTGTTATTTTCCTATGTATTTTCCGTTTGTCCCACCTATTCTTTTTTTTTAATTGAATACTTCTTTTAGATTATTTGAGTATTTTTTATTCCATTTTAACTCCTTTGTTGGTTTATTATTTATTACTCTTTTAGTTGTTTTAGTTGTTGCCTTAGCACTTATAGTATCTATCTTTAACTTACCATAGTCTATAGTTATGTGATAGTAAACCTCTCCATGTGTAGTATAAAAACGTTGTAATGGTATGCTTCCATCCCTGCTCACAGGCCCACAGGAAAATCCTTGTCCTGAGCCACAAAGATGTTGCTTAGACTCTCCCTCCTCACTGTTCCCTTCCCATCCCATTTTGTATCTAATTTTAGTGTTATTTAGGCTCTGGCAAGGTGCAGTGATGGATGGTAAGGGCGTGTGCCTGTGTAGTGCCCAGGGCCTGTGCCCAGCATGACTGGGAGGGGGCTGTGTGCACATTTGGAGGGTGGCTATGCGTGGGTGCAGTGCATACCCTGCTGTGAGTCCAGACACAGAGAACACAGCATCTCTCCTTCACTCTGAAGTGGAGGACGGACAGAGCCATGGTTGCACTGACAGTCTTAAATTTTGGATTTTATGGCTTCAGCATGGTTGGTGTAAACTTTGCTATCCAGATTTTTTTTTAAACAACTGATGATCAATTTATTAAAAAGGCCGATGGAAGCATCTGCAGTGGTGACTTCAGCCTTGACTCCTGGCTCCATACTGGTGGAAGTAATCTGTTTAACAGTCTCACGAGGGCTGTGCAAGTCAGTGAGTCACTTGTGGAGCCTCATGAAAATGACCCCAAGTCTTAGAACCTTCACCACAAGGAACTTTCCTTGTAGTTAGTCTCAGAGTCTTGGTGGGCATCCGAACGGTCCTATCACTTTGAGATTCTTTTCATCTGTGCCTCTGATCAGGTCAGCACATACCTTCTCCACAGACTTCACATTGCAGCTGGTTAGGGTTATTCTAATCTGGTAAATTGCCACTTCTGGCTCCATGGGAGTCTTCCGGGATCTTTAAAACCATGGCTGCAGTGCAGCTTCCTGGCCAACTTGTTCCTGTGGGAGAGAGAACAGTGATGAGTCAGGAGCAGGAGCCGGCAGGCAGAGGTTCTGCAGCAGCCACGACCGTGTCTTCCTCCAATCATAAGAGTGGGTCTTTGTACTAATCAGATAGTGGAGACCTAACAGAGTGTTCTCATGAAATTGTTAGCTTGTGACATTCTGTAGCCCCATCCAACCACATGCTTTGATGTTCCTGGGACCACAGTGACCATCTGACCACAAGCTTTGATGTTCCTGGGACCACAGTGACCATCTGACCACATGCTCTGATGCTTCTGGACTACATTGACCATCTGACCACATGCTCTGATGCTTCTGGGACCACACTGACCATATGACCACAGGCTCTGATGTTCCTGGGACCACACTGACCATCCAGCTGTAGACTCAGCCCCTCTGAGCTTCTGAGCTGCTCTGAGTAAGCAGGTGGCTCTGTACTAAGTGTCCGTGGCAGCCTGAAGCCTCATCTGCTAGTGGACACTCCAGCCTTGCTTGTGGTCTCAGGGCCACTGGCTCCCTAAGTGCAGATCAGCCTACTTACCAGGTTTCTGACTCAATCCCCTGATTTGCAGTCCACATGCAACAGCAGCAACCAATGTTTTCCGAGCACTTGTCAACCGTCAGACATTGTTCGCTGGTTATAAAGATGAGGCAGTCACAGACACTGTCCCCAAGGTACACCCATTCTAGCTGGGGAGATAGATGGAAAATGGAGCATTCCAGTGCAGGTAATAAAGGAAGAGATGGGAACAGAGCCCTGCTGATGCCTTTAGCAGAGAACCCTGATCTAGTGATGGAGGGAACAGAGAGTGATCAATGGAATTTTAGGGGTAAGTTTCATTTTCCTAGAAGCAAGCAGTTTTACAGAAGTGCAAAAGCAGGAAGGTGATGGCCCTGCCTGGGCGGTCTTGCTGGTCCCTTTGTGGGTTTTGCCCCTTCATGGTAAGAACCTGGCAAGGCCTGTTTGTTCAAAGTCCTCTCTGTGTCCCCCAGCCTCTGCTTGGTCTGGAGAACATCTGTTGTTCCCACATTCCTGTGAATTGTCTTCCTTCCCTTTGGAGCCCCCGACCCCTAGCTCCTTCTTCTCAGCTCAGCATGGCCTGGAAGCTTCAATTGCCTGCCTGTTAGGGAGCCTCTCATGGTCTTTGTGGGGCTCCTGCATATGCAGAATTAAATTTGTTTTTCTCTCGTTAATCTGTCTTATGTCAATTTAATTACCAGCCCAGCTGAAAGAACCTGGAAGAGGGGAGGAAAAATTTCCCTCCCCTACAAAATGAAGGCAGGAGGTTTTCAGGTTGTACTTCCATTCTCACCACACCCAGAGAATTCTACACTGTTCCTGGTCGCACTGATTTCTGGGATGTCTCCTCAGTTTACTTCCGCCCACTCACTTTGGAGCTGGTGGCATCCTCTTAGTACTGTTCTGCTCCTGACCTCCGATGGGCTGGTTTTGGGGGTAACTTGTGTACCCTTCTAGGCTCTAACACAAGAGGCAAAAGGCAGATTCTCAGGGAGCAAAGAGGAGGGGAGTTGAATGGCAGGGGGACTGGCTGGTCCGCCTTCTTTTTAGGAAAGTCGCCCTCCAGAACTCAGCCTGTCTTCTGGGTCAGCATGGTGGTCCCAGCCGTCCTGACCATGGCGTCCACATGTTTTGTGACAACACAGGGATGTGGGCTTTGATGCAATTTCAGTAGGTGAAGAATATACAATGAAAATAACTAATTAAAAAAAGATCTTTTTCTTTGGCAGGAGCTCATTCAAGACCTGCATCGCTTGTGACATTTACTGAAGGCTCAATTCTTTCTTTAAATTCTTCCCCAGACTGACTTTCGATCTGTCCAGCTCGCTTGGAAATGTAATCATGGCCTGCCTTGCAGTGCTTTTTCCATTTATAAACTTTATTTCTACAAATAGATGGTCAAGGTCTGGGGGCCAAGGGCCGTGCTGTGCTGCTTCCATCAACCCTGCTCCTCTCTTTCTAGACCTCGGCCAGGCTCGAGGCCCCGCTCACCACACACTGGACTGAGGTTGTGAGTGGTGTCTGTGCTCTCACCTGGCTCTGTTTTTGAGGGGATACACTTTCAGTCTGGGCCACCTTTTGGGCAGACAGTTTTTGAAGCTTACAGAGGAGAACTGGACTGTCCTAGGAGGCATGCATATTTCCCCGGCCTGTCCTGATGTTCAAATGAGCTTTTAGTGTTTCCTAGAAGGTAAATTAGGAGGAGACTTGAGGGACCTGCTGTCCCTGGGAACTGTGGCTTGTGATCTGGCCCTCGAGGAGCACAGAATAAGAAAGTGGGTAGAACAGAGTGGACTGGGGCGAGGGGAGGGCTGGTCTCACCATCCCTGCAGGTACACCACACCCTCCAGGAGGTGAGACGTTCGGTGGCTTTCCCTGTTAGAGCCACTGAAGCCAGGCTGAACCCAGTCCCTGGGGAAAAATATGGTCCCCTCTGGCTGCAAGGAGATGGGACTGTGAGAGATTTAAGAAGCTGACTTAGCTTGGGTTTCAATGAGACACCCTTGCCCCTCCAGAGGCTCATCGTCTCCTCATCCACACCTCATCATCAGGGGACTTCACTCCCGCTGGATCTCCCAGCTTGATGCACTGTTTGACCAATTTTCCTATGGATCCTGACACCAACTGGTTTTCTGCAATTCACTCCTGGCACCACCCACCTGGAGTCCGAGTGGACCCCATACACTAAAGGGCATGGTCTCCAACAAGACTGCTTTCATTTCTGACGGACCAGCTGCTGATCTGGGCAGTTCCCATGATCCCCTTGGGTGTGATAAGTCACTAGAATGAGGCACAGAACTCAGGAATGTGCTGTAACTTACATTTTCTGTTTTATTATAAAAGATACAAATCAGAAGCAGCCAAATGAAGAGGTCCTTAGGGCAGGTTCCACAGGGTCCCCAAGTGTTCTCTCCCCATGGAATCAAGGCTCATCGATACGTTCACCAACCAGGAAGCCCACCCAGCTTCAGGGACCAGAGTCTGGACTGGGGTTTCACTGCCTGATGGGCTGACTTGCTGGCCGTGTGACGACTCCATATCCAGGCCCCGCCCCTCCCTGGAGGCCGGGAGGTTAGGCTCATATCAGAGGCTCCAGTCCCCAGCCCTCTAATCAATCACGTGGTCGGTCTTTCAGCGTGACCAGCCCATCCTGACACTGTCTGGGAGGGTCACGTGAGTCACCTCATTAGCATAAACTCAGGTGTGATCAGGGAGCTCATGAATAATGAGGACACTCATATTCCCTGGGAAATTTAGATTTAGAATAGAATAGAGTCTGTTGGCAGCAACATACTAAGTGAAGCAAGCCAGAAAGAGAAAGAAAAATACCACATTATATCACTTATATGTGGAATCTAAAAAAAATGACACAAATGAACTTGTTTACAAAACAGAAACAGACTCACAGACATAGAAAACAAACTTATGGTTATGGGGGAAGGGAGGGGTGGAGGAATAAATTGGGAGTTCAGGATTTGTAGATACTAACTACTACCTATGAAATAGATAAACAACAAGGTCCTCCTGTATAACACAGGGAACTATATTCAATATCTTGTAGTAACTTATAATGAAAAAGAATATGAACACGGATATATGTATGCACATGTGTGACTGAAACATTATTCTGTACACCAGAAATTGACACAACATTGTAAATTGACTATACTTCAGTTAAAAAAAATATACAAACAACAAGGTCCTACTGTATAGCACTGGGAACTATATTCGATACCTTGTAATAGCCTATAATGAAAAAGGCTATAAAAAGGAATATAGATGTACATGATAACTGAATCACCTTGATATACACCGGAAATTAGCACACTGTAAACCACCTATACTTCAGTTAAAAAAAATACAGCCTCCCTCCCAGGGACCTGGGACAACGGCTAGTCAAATTCTTATCATATGATACTAGCCCTTAGCCTTCCTGTTTTATTTTCTGGATTCTAATGTGCGCATTAACCATGAGCTTGAGGAAGTCGTGACATTCTCCAAAGAAGGAAACACCCAGAGCCGCTTGCATGTCCCGATCACTCAGGGCAAATGAGGTTATGCTGCAGGAACAGAGAGCTCCCAGGTCCAGAGGCTTCACCAGAACAAAGCACTGCTGTGCACGGGTGCCGTGGGGACCTCGTGGGTGGGTGCTGCTCTTCTCCTCGGCGCCTTCACATGGGGACCCAGGCTCACAAAGAAGCTAGAACATAGCCAGCCACTGTGGCCAGAGGCCCTGAGGAGCCCACAGGGCAGGCATGGGTCCCAGGGGCTCCAGGGGGGAAACACATCATGTCCATCACATCTCATTGGCCAAAGAAGGGTTTTTGTTGTGGGGTAATGGGGATCCAGTCTGAGATCCAGAAAGATGAGTTACTGCCCAGGTGAGAGAGGCAAAGGCAGAGGCTGGAGTAAAGGAGGGAGGGGATGGGACACAGTGGAGCAGTCGCAGATGGAGGCGAAGCAAGGAGGGACCACCTCCCTCCACCCGCTCCAAGTTCCAGGGGTAAGGTGGGGGTGCTGGCACCAGGAGATCAGGAACCAATGGGATGTTCTCTGCCTTTGCAGGATGGTGCTGGAGGCAGCGTCTCCTTTCCGGGCCGCAGCTGACAGGGAGACCCAGGGAGAAGACAAGGCTTCTTCATATCATAACCCATCAGCCAGCACCAGGCCGGCGGCCCCTTACCTGGACGCCCTGTGTTAGCTGAGTGCCAGGACTTTGACCGTGCGGGCTCTGTTGCATAACCGGTTTCAATGTGCTATTGTTTTCCTGCCTGTTTTGTTTTTTTTTTTTTCCATGATGGAAATGATTCGTGTGTCATGTTGGGCAGGAGATTATATTTAAACATTTCCTGGGTTCGATCTCTGAACAGGGTATGAACTAACGTTTGTGCGGAGGTACAGAGTAAGCAGTAAACAGATTTAATTAACTCAAGTCTTTGAGTGTCACTGTGGGCAGTGGGGGTCTAAAGTGTGGGCACCTGCTGCTTCCAGTCTGGCCGACACCAGAAATCATCACATTTTGTAATGAAAGCACTTGAAGGATTTTGACAGCAAAGAGGCCAGGGCGGAGGTGGGGCAGCTGGGGGCCAGGAGTTGCCAAGTATGTGTACATCCGCTTTTGCCTGGAGCCTCGGCAAGTCCTGACTCGTTCTGAAGACTTAGCCGCTGTCCAAGGACTGTGATGGGGGATTAAGGAGGCAGGTAGCAGGGGATGGCTGGAGGATGTGGCGGAAGAGGGGATGAGGAATTAAGGAGGCAGGGAAGGAGACACAGGCATCCACGTGGGGCGACAAGGGGACAGGCTTTTTGGGGAACAGAGGAGCAGAGCATTGGATAGACATTTTGGAGGGTCAGTGGAAGAGATGGGGAAAGAGGATTTAAGAAAAGTTTTGTTGTACATGAAACTCCATCCTCTGATGTGCTCTTGAAAATCTAGGTATTGAACTGCTTTTAATTAAAATTTCTAGTCAAATGGCTCTTTCTTTGAATTGGCACTTGGAGTATGAAGGCTCTGGAAATCGGAGCTGCTCTGTAGCCGGGGACACTGTGGGAGCTCATTGCTGGCAGGAGACACCCTTCCTGGGAGGGTGGGGTCTGTGCTGGTGGTCCCAGCTTTACCCCAGAGGACACTGGGCAGGGCCAGCCGCCTCCAGGGGCCTCAGCTTATCCATCTGTAAGTGGCTTTGCCCACTCTGTCTGGCCCTGGCATTCTTGTTAGACTGACAGCCCCTGGGGCCAGGCCCGTGTGCACTCTCTGGTGGGTCCTGGGTCTGAGGAGCCATGAAGTAAGTGAGGACAGTGCAGCCCCCTCTTCAGGACAGGAGCCCGGGGCCATGTTTCTTTTAAAATTTTTCTTCACCTACCCCGTGCTATGCTCACCAGACAATGGGCCTGGTCCTGAGTCCTCCAAACTGGAAAACAAGGTGTATTTCTTACCCCAAGCTGCCACCACCCCCAGTAGCTCAGAAGCCAAAATACTTAGCTTCTTTGCTAGTGTGTGGCTCATCCATCAGTTTACTCAGCCTCCCCTCGGATGGCCTCCTGCCGGGTCTTCCAGTTCTGCCAACGCTGGGAAACCAATCTGTCCTTCCCAGTCCCTCGGCATGAGGGCTCTGGACGTGATGTCTGTTCTGCAGACCAGAGGTACGTGATGACACTGACCTGAAATGGAGTTCAGTGGGGAGACGGAGGCAGGAAAGGAGGCATGGTTTCACAGGCAGGGCTCCTAGAGAAAGCACCGAGTCATGGCCCTGGCTTTCTGATTTGGTGGCAGGAGGTCCCTGATCATAGCAGGAAGGCAGGCCTTTAGTGCCCGGTCCTGCAGTGTGGCTGCGGGAAGTGGGCCCGAGGCCCTGCCTGGCCTCCCTGGGATCCTGTGAGCTGCTGGATTCCCTCCCAGCCACCCTCTTCTGCTCTCAACCATCTACCGTCTCTGCGGCGGAGCCCTGAGCCCCACCTGCCACCTAGAAGCCACTGATCTAGTGGCAGCAGTGAGAAGCCTGCCCCCATCCAGGGCTGGCTCTGTGATAGGACTCCGGCCACAGTGCCACAGGGACAGTTGTGGCTGGCCAGTCCCCTTGTCTTTCTCCTTTTGCCTTCTCCCTTTGTCCCCCGCTGGAACCTGGTTGCTGACATACAACCGGCAGAGGCAGGGCACCGGTGAGAAGCACCCATGAACCAGGATCTGTGACATATGGCCCTAGGCTCGGCTTGTGCCTTTCTCTGCCTCTGCTGTCCTGATCCCCCTCCTGCCCAGGGCCTGGGAATCTTCCCTCTGTTTGGTGTTTTATTTTTAGCTAAATTGTTCCATGAAAGCCTTTATGCTTTCTCTTACATTGATTTTCCAAAACAATCCAAGGGTGGGTCTGGTGCTTTGATGTCTCTCATGTGTTGGGTTTCAGTTTTCTCCAAGAGCAAATATAAATGTTGAAAAGTCTATTTGGATTATTAACTTCCCATTGTGGTTAAGTAGAGATACTGGGGGATGGGGGGAAGATAAGAAAGTGGGGGCTTTGGAGTCAGACTGAGCAGCTTTGTATCTGGGCTCTAACACCCACTAGCTGTGTGACCCTGGAGAAGTAACTAAACCTCTCTGAGCTTTAGTTTTCTCATCTACAGATTGGTAATAGAACTGGCACCCAGCTTACTGGATTGTTATGAAATATCAAATAAGATAATGCAGATAAAAATTTGAATAGCACATGGTACCATGAAGTACCTAATGAATCAAAGCTCTGATTGTAATTAGCCTCCTTTTTTTCCCCCATCAGTTAAAGGAACAAATAGTAAAACACTAAAAATGAACTAATACAGAACAGGCTCTAGAACGAGGTATAAAAGGCAAACTCAAATCAGCCCCTCCTGCAGGTTTATTAGCCCATTGGGGTGGGGGAGGAGGAGACAGAGTGGATTCTGGGAGCAGCAGCTCAGGAAGGGAAGAAGCAGGTGCTTTGCAGGGATGTTGCTTTGTCTGTACCTGCCTCTCTCCCCTCTCGAGAGCCTTCTTCCCTTGACGGCAGATGAATTGTGCTGGATTCTCTCTCACCATGGCCAGACTTCAGCAAAGGAGCCAACAGCAATTAGGGTCCCAGGACTCCAACTTAGTGAGTGTTTTATTTCTGTTAAATGTTTCCAAATGAGCCTTCTTTGGGATAAATAAATTCTGTGTTATTAACAGAGACTCATCATCAGGCTAGACACAGCGGGTAAGGCCTAAGTTGGGTGTAGAAGGGTCTCCTTGGTCCATCAGAGGCAAGGACAATCCCCTTTGCCTGGTGATTATGTAGCCTCACAGATACTGAAGGCTGGGGAGATTTTTCTTAGTTTTGTCCAAAACTATGGAGTGATATAAAGGAGGGGAAGAAATACACGTTTGTCCATCTAAACCTCTTCTGCAAATGTTTTCTCAACTTCTTGATTCACACTTACTTCACATTTGATCTTTAGGATGAGATTTTTGAGTAAATTCATCTGAATAAATTGAATCCATCCCTGATGTCAACAATCTCCAACTCACCATACCCACAACATGAAGTATGTGCAGAAGGGAAGTTCAGGAAGACCTCTTAAAAGGTTTAATCGAAGGCTTTCTTAACCATCAGAAGTTCACTGTGGGCTTCATTGAGAAGATCAACATTTGGGGGTGAGGCTGGGCAGTCAAACTAGAGCTCTGTTGTGTGCCTTTGAGGACCCCAGCAGCAGTCACCATCCGTGGTGAGCTTGGCTATGGTTTGGGTTGGAGGGCTGGCTCCAGGCCTCCTGGGGCTACCCCACCCCCTCCACCTTCCCACCAGGGACCCGCTTGTGGCTCCCAACCTTTCATGTTAAGATGTTCTGCCCCTGCCCCTCTTCTGAAAATTCCTAAGCTCTGGCGTCTGTCATTAAGAATTATGTTTGTTGGAATTAGCTTTTTAAAAATTTTTTGAGGGGGAGGTAATTAGTTCTACTTATTTATTTTTAGAGGAGGGACTGGGGGTTGAACCCAGGACCTCCCGCGTGCTAAGCAGGCCCTCTACCGCTTGAGCTACACCACCCGTCCCTGTTAGAATTAGCTTTCTGGGGACATTTGTCTTTGTTGTCTAAGTTGTTTAGTTAAATATACCCTATCTTTACATTTCTTTTCCTACATATGTTCTTCAGTTAAAGTTTTCCTCTCGTTTCCCACTCTTCTGCGAGTTCCCTTAGGTATCCCCCACCCCCTCCTTCCTCCCAGACCTCTTAGCCGAGGGAGCCTCTGCCCCCATCGTCTTGCTGAACTTCTTTCCATCTTGCACCTGACTTACAAAGAACGCTGGCATTCTCAGGCCCTCGCATGCTCCCTGAAATACCATCGAGTGAAGTAATGGATCTCAAAACAACATTTGAAAATCACTTTTCAGGCTCCTTCAGGAATTCTTGCGTCTCCAGTTGCAACGCTTGGAGCCAAAGAGCAGATGGAACACATGTCTTTTCTTCGTCTTTAAAAACACCACATGGTTCTTTCTTTATTTGATTTTTTTTTTTATGGTCACACTGATTCTCTGTCTAGCCTTTGTCTGTTCTCCACCTCCCAAATCTCCTAGCTCCTTTTGTCATGAAAACAACCCTTAGAAACATGAAAACTCGAGCTTTGAAGATGTCCACCCATTTAAGCAGGACACGCTGGCTTAAAGGATAAGCTGGTGTTGGGTACAGGAGCTTCAATTCTAGACCCTGATTTGGGGTTCAGGAAGAAGAATGTGGGTTCCCACCACTAGACGTGCACAGCGATGGATGGAAAACCCACCTTCTTTAGGGGAATGCGATGTAAAATGAAGATTCCACTTTGAGGACATAATGCTCAGGTCTCAGGTGCTCTGGGTAGCTTCTCTGTGGGCCAGTTTCCTGTCATATTTTTCTTTAAGGCATTTCACACACATTTATAGTGGATTGTGGATAAACCATAACATTACCCGAGTCTTTGTGACCCTCAGGAAGTAACGATTGAGTGGGAGCCTGGAACATAATTATATTCCAAAAAGAATATAATCACCAAGACAGAGATTCTTTGGGGAACAATGAGGGCTTGGAAAAGGGCCAGCTCACATCCTTCTGGGGCCGGAAAGGAAGCAAAATCTACATTCGAGGCCTAAGGAAACAAAGTAGGAAAGGTTAATTTTCCCAGCATACATTTGGGGGAGTTGAGGAATTTGGGGAGGGAACAATGAAGCATTTTAAAAAACCTTAGCTGTGTGATTCAAAATCATATCAACCACATGTCTATTATATGATCATAAGTATTTTACTTAACAATAAAAAAATGATTGTCTCTAACAGATTCACAATTCTGTTGCTTAAGACAATTTTTTTTAAGTCGGTTTTCTCTACATTTCATTAAGAAATTATTGAAAATTTCTCACTAAATCACCATGATTAACAGTTTGTTAGTGGAAATAGAAAGAAAGCTGACCTAAAAAAGTTATCTTGAGCAAAGAGAATTGCAAGTTGGACAGCAGCTCATTATTAAGGAACCGACCCTCTAATCCTCAAAGTGGTTCAGAATTAGCCAGACCCCATCCATCTTCACGTGTGCTCTTGGGAGGACAATTCTGGGGGGTCAGTGGGGTCGGCATTCAGCTCCTGTTCTTGCATCAAGGCTGTCATCACATGGAAACAACCATTTTACTGTCATTTCTCTCTTTCTGAATTAGTCATTCCCACTCAGACAGCTGTAGGGGCCCCTGGATGCCCTGGGACTGGGCACAGAAGAGCAGTTTTAGTCCAGGAAGGTCAATTTTCCCTGAGGTTCCCTCGAGGTGGTCTGCCCTTTCCGACCGGCAGGTTGGTGGGATTCTGAATGCCACCTGGTTGGCCCTGTCCCATGGGAAGATGGTTAAAAATGCGGACCACAAGCCCCTGCCCTGGAGTGGTCATCTGCTTAGAGAGATGCCCCTGAGATGAGGAGGGTGCTGTGGGCTGCCCCATCCTCTGCAAATTCAGATGTTGACGCCTTAACCCCCAGTGAGATGGTATTTGGAGATGGCCTTCGGGAGGTCATTAGGTTCTGATAAGATCATGTGGGTGGGGCACCTGTGATGGGATGAGTGTCTTTGAGAAGAGGGAAGACACCAGAGCTCGCTTGCTCTCTCTGCCAGTGAGGACATGGAAACAAGGTGGCCATTTGTGAGCCAGGAACTGAATGGGCCCACACCTTGGTCTTGGACTTCTAAGCTTCCAGAACTGGGAGAAGTGAATTCTGATGGGTTAAGAAGTCCCCCAGCCTGTGGCACTTGTTACAGAAGCCCAAGCAGAAGGGTACAGAGTGTGGGGGCTGCCCACAAGCTGTTGTCTGCCTCTCTGGTTTCCCGGCCACGCTTCTGGCTGGCGGTCCAGCCCACCCATGCGTGGCGTCCAGGCGACCTGACAGGTGCCCGTTAGGGCCCCACATGACATTTGCTTGGAACCCTTTACTGATGTGATGGCTCTTCTCAAGCAATGAGGGGAGACAGTGATGTGTGTCAGGGAGCAGCAAAGACCCTTTAATGGATCCTTTTTTTGCTTCTAAGTGGAGGTGATTTTTAAAGGTTGGAGCTTTTAATACAGGGGTTTCCCTACCTCCTCTTTTTGTCAGCTTGCAGACCACGTGGGTGGACATGTGCTTTCGCTCACCTGTGGGTTTGGATGAGCAAAGAGGAGCTTCCCTTTGCAGTCCTGGGCAAGCACCCTGCACTTGGCCCCCCGGGGGCCAGGCAGCACTGTCAGGGGACCTGGGGCCTGTGCAGTGGGGAAGGGAAAGCAAACAGGGAAGGGGTGCTGAGGAAGGGACATGAGAGAGGAAAGAATAGGAGACGCTTGGGTGGATCTCTTGGGAGGAGTGGGGTACCACTCCTGCTGCTCCGGGCACTGCCTGGGAGGCTGCCTCTGGCCTGGGCAGGAGCACACCCTAGCAGCACAGGGGACACCGAGGAGAAGGGGGGCCGAGGTCAGAGTCCGCAGAAGGGGCAGGAGCCCAGCCCCGGCCTACCTGCATGTCCTGCCACCCAGATGGAAAGACCTGGACCCCATAACTAGGCTTAAAGGTAGACGCCAAGGCTCCCATGCCCCTTACCTGCTCAGGCTCACTGTCTAAGGGGGCCCGGTGCTTTCACTGTGAGTCTCACCCTGCAGGGAGTGAGGGAGCAGGACACGCCCCCAGGACACAGCTGACAGGTGACCAGGCACTTCTGTCACCAGGCGTGACAACAAAAGCACAAAGGGAATGCCCTCTCAGGGCTTGGTGAGTGACGGGCCACCTGGCACACAGCGGTGCTCAGAATCCATGTGGGCTGAGCAGGTGATGGCTGGGCCTGAGGACTGGATCCGAGGCACTGGCCAAGAGAGCCAGGAAGGTCCAGGCTGGCCTTGGGGGGTGCCGTGGCCGGGCCACTGAGACAGGGTTTGGGGTCAGGTCTCCAGGCTTGGGGGGCTGAGGGTGGGCAGCACTGAAGCCCTGGAGGGGTTCAGGGGGGCCTGGCTCAGGGGAGTATCATAAAAGATGCCTGACCTACATCCTGCCTCCGAATCCCCCCTTCCTCCTCACTGCTAGAGGTAGTTCGCTAAAATCCCATCCCACCACGCCATTCGCCTGTGGCTCCTTTTGATGGATTTTATGAGACAAAAGACATCTACTCATTCATTAACTTGACATTCACTGAGGCCTGGGGATGCAGCAAGGGAGGTGACTGTCAAGGAGCCCCCGGACTTTTAGTACCGAGGCCCGAACACGTATAGAGGCAGGGCCGGATGCTGCAGCAGAAACAGAGGAAGGGGCATCCTTCTGGCTCATCCTGTGCTTTCCTATGGCCCACCTGCCCTCCCCCAGAAGCCTCCCACCTCCTTCCTGCTTTAAATGCTGTTTTAAAGACAAGGCTGGCTCCACCCACTCCTCTGGGGGCATCTCCATCTTTGTTCCAGTCTGCGGTCCTCCTATTTCAGTGGAAGACTTACCTCCCTCTCACCTCCATCTCCGAGGCAGTCTCCCTCCCACTTCCCCGGAGCCTGGCGCTGAGTTCGTGCTCAGTAGCCATCGGCCCCTCTCCATCCACAGACCTTTCTTAATGTGGCCCAGGCGGAATTCACTGGCTCCTCTTCCAGGAAAGGAACTTTGTCTTATCCCTCATTATGACCGCAGGGGGCTGGGCACAGAGAAGGCCATGACTCACGTGTGTGGAAATCAGTTGAAAAGTGGGAAATCTTCTGTTTGGAGTTATCTGAGGGAAGTAAGGCATAATATCTCACAGGGATGTTTGGTTAGACTCACACAAAGCAGGGGCTTGATGGGTGAGGACAGAAGACAGGGACTTGGGGAGGTCTGGACTCGGGGCTCCGCCTCAGGGAGGCCTGGGTCTAGGGCCAGCTCACTGGGGCAGGGTCGTGAGTGGCAGCTCGGCTGGGGCCACCTGCGAACTCCTGTTGCCAACTCAGCCGTGATGTTCCCTCGGATGCCAAGGACGGCCCCCGGCGTCTGAGCGCCAGATCTGGGAAGAACATGCAGCTTTGAGGCACTGGCTGGGGTCGGCACCGTCAGAAGGAAAGAATTCACATGTGATTTCTATGAAATGGGAAGTTTTTTCTCATCTGGAGGCCCTGTTACCAGTTTGGTTCAACTTTAGGAATCCTTTCTCTAAATGCCTCTGCAAAATTTAGCAGGTTTGCAGTACGTGGGAGTTAAAAACAATCTGTTTCTTCACCTCCAGAAAGATTGATCCCTCTTTCCTCAGGGGCCCTCCCACATCCCCAAGAGGGAGGGGAGATTGGCAGGGACTAAAGAATTCCCTAGCACCCACCAGCCAGCGCTGAGCTCCCCTGTAGAAAACCACTCCAGGCAGAGAGAGGGTCTCTTTCTAAATCTGGAAACAACGTTTATACTTCCTCTTAGGTTTCTTTGGGTTCTCCACCCTTGCTCGCTTCAAAAAGATTTCACTTTTCTCAGCAGAATGTGGGTGGTCTGCCTGCTGTCCCTTCTTCCATCGCAGAGGGGTCCTCTGGCCCAGATGAGGCACAGATGGTGTGGGAGGCCCTGAGGCCTCGATTTCCCTTGCAGAAGTGCATCCCAGGGCCCACGGGCAGAGGGGACGTGCTCGGTCCCCAGGAAGGCCTTCCCACCTGGAGACAAAGCCAGGGGACCAGAGGTGACAGCTAACAGCAGGAGACATGCATCCCAGATGACACACAGTCTCTAGGCTCAGAGGCATTGGTCCCCTCCTTGCCAAGACCAGCTTCATGCAGGCCTCCTTCTCCAGCCTGAGGTGCCCTGACCGGGAGGCAGCAGGCCATTAGCCCACAGCCACAGACCGAGTCTCTGCCCGCACCCCAGGGAGCTGTTCTCTTTGACTAGGTTTCACTTAATAACCCTCAAGAGTTCTGCCTGGGGGATGCTGCCCAGATGATGGGCTGGACCTGAGCCCCCATCCCCATCCCTCCTCTTCTCTTTTCTGTCTAGATGTACACCCCTCAGAGAGTTCCCACTGCACCAGGCAGAGTCCTAATAATCTGGCCCATCCCAAGGCAGCCAGTTGTAGGCAGTGGGGTCCTTGGGCAATGGGGCCATCCTGTCCCCTCTCCTCCTCCATCAGATCAGAGACAGGGACAGCTGAGGGTGGAGAGGGAGAAAGGCGGACTGTGTCAAGCCCTCAGATCTGGACCTGGTCAATGTCCATACACATCATGTGACTGTGAGCACCACTTAGCCTCAGTTTTCTTATCTGTGAAATATCCAGAATTGATGGACATGCACACATGTGTGTGGCTGTGTATGGGGGTGTGGAGGCATGTGTAAGAACCATTTATGAGGCTCCATTCAGCCCTGAAACTTCTGCAGGGCAGGGTATGGGCAGGTCTGAGTTCTTCTACAACCAAAGGTGTAAGAGGATAGAACAGTAGGCAGCATCAACAGATGACTGGATAAAGAAGATGTGATATATATATGTGTGTATATATATATATATATATATATATATACACACACACACACACATATACACAGTGGAATATTACTCAGCCATAAAAAGAATGAAACAATGCCATTTGCAGTGACATGGATGGACTTGGAGATTATAGTATTAAGTGAAATAAGTAAAACAAAGAAAGACAAATATCATATGATATCACTTATATGTGGAATCCAAAATAAAATACAAATTCTATTTACAAACCAAAACCAGACTCATGGACATAGAAAACAAGCTATAGCTACCAAAGGGGAAAGGACAGGGAGTGATAAATTAGGAGTTTGGGATTAGCAGACACACACTACTGTGTATAAAAGAGATAAACAACAAGGACCTACTGTGTAGCACAGGGAACTATATTTAATTTCTTGTAATAACCTTTAACGGAAAAGAATCTGAAAAGAAAAAAAATATATATGTACGTGTATGTATAACTGAATCACTTTGCTGCACACCTGAAACTAACATTGTAAATCAACTACATTTCAATAAAAAAATTAAAAAGAAAAAGAAAAAAACAGTGGGCGGCATCCCCTTCTGCCCAGGCCGCCTGAGGTCTCAGAGGTGACGGAGCAGTTCCCACGGCCTCTCTGACTGCGTGGACCATTCCCCGCCCCTCCTGTGCCTGGACCCCAAGCCCAGTCTGACCCGCAGGCCCTGCTGGCCCCCCTTAGTGGCTCCTCCCCCGCCCCCCAACCTCCTCGATGCTCCTTTGTCCACACTCCTCAAACCTCAGGTGGAAATGGCTGGCGGGGCTTAGGGTTATTGGACTGGGGCCACCGGCTCCTCCCAAGGCCCTTCCTTAGCAGTCTGATGCCCATCACCCCGGCAGCCTGGCCCCCTGGAGGGAGGGATTCTGCCTGTTAGGTTAGTTAGCTTGAGCTGAGCTCTGTGTTGTCATAGAGACAAAGGCAACGGGCGGAGCATATTCTGAGCTAGTCTCCGTCCTCTGCAGCCCCTCCTGCACCTGCTTTCCCAGATCGGACACCTGGGCCCCAGCCCGCGCTCATGAGCCCCTCCCTCCCACGGTATCTGCGCCTCGTCTTCACGGGGTGCGGTAGAGAGAGCAGGCCAGGGCTCAGGGCCTTGAAGACCCAAATCTGAACCCCAACTCTGCAAGGTTAACCTGCAACCTGGGCCCCAAACCTCTGCACAAGCTTGTGAAAAGCATGAAATGAAAATGTACGTAAACGCATTTTGCAAAGTATTACACACATGAGGTTAGAAATGCAACCCCTTAGGCGTTTTCTTCTAATAATTTCCTCAGTGGCCTTCTTACATCTGCAATTATCTTTTTAAGATTTAAGTTTCAAATTAATTTTAATTAAATATAAATATTAGCATTTAATATGTCAAAAGATGTGCCGCGCAGCCGCTGTCCCAGCCCAGGGAGGCTGGCCCAGCTTGCTCCTCCCCCAATGATCCCTTGCTCTGAGTCACTGTACCTTCTGTCTCATTGACAGCTCATCATGACAGTCTTAGTCTCCAAAGATTTCCTCACTTGGCTGAGCATGGCCTGGGGGAACGGAGGGGCCAGTGTGCAGGCAGTGTGGGGATGCTGAGGCCCCTCCCTCATCCCTGCCATCTCCTGTGGGTGACACCACATAAAGCTCAGATCTGGGGAAGCCGACTTGGAGCGTTGGGTGGGAAGACAGGGAACCACAGAGCTGCCACGTGATAGTTTTGGACCAGCCCCAGAACGTTCTTCAGTCTTGCCTTCAGGTCAGTGACGGATGCTTTTATGGTTTCAACCATTTGGCCGCGTCCAGCCTGCTGCCTGATTTTGCAAACCGAGTTTTCCTGGCACACGGCCAGGCTCAGCAGCTGACGTGGTGGTGGTGGCACTTTTGAGCTGTGGTGACAGGGACCGCATGGCCACAAGCCTCAAATATTTACTATCCAGCCCTTTGAAGAAAATGGTTGCTGATTCCTGATTTAAGTCATTAGCTAGTTGGGTTTTTAAAAAATTTTTTTAATTACTTTTAGCCAAATCCATCTTGCCTGATCCAGTAGCAGAAAAAGTAACCCCAAAGAGCTCATGATCTCCAGCAACAGGATGGACATGGCTGGTGGGCTGACGGGCTTGGAAGCACCTTGCCATGGTGGGGCTCATGTCCATTGTGCCCCTCTGCCCCAGGCCCACTGCGTGGACGCGGGGTGGACATGCAGGCTCAGGGTCACTGACTCTACACAAACTTCCCAGGGGAGGAGGCAATGATTATTTGCTGTGCACTTTTTCTTTTTTTAACTTTTAGGGCAAAGGGAGCTTCCCCATCATCCCCTCCATCACCCTGAGCAGAGCTGGGCCACATGTCCATACCTAAACCACCTGCTGGCCCACACTGGCCACCGGTCGGGTGAATTTTCCCACCAGAATTGCCTTGGACTAATCCAGATCTATCCACACATGCCTGGCATGTAGTAGGAGGGCAATACATCTTTTTCAATAAATTAAATACATCAAAACCAAATATAAAATGCCGGTCAGTGATGAGTGCTGAGAAAACAACAAGCAGGTTCACTGGGAGAGACAACACAGTGGGAGACAGACAGGGAAGCACTTGAAGAAGGCACCTGAGCCAGGACCAGAGGCCAAGGGGGAGCCAGTATTGGAAACTGGAGAGGCGATGGGCATGAGGGTCTTCCCGGCAGAAAAGCAGCTGGAACAGCTCTGTGCTGGAAGCTTCCAGTCTGCATCTGTCCACATGAGAAGGGGCCAGGCAGTGGGGCCTTTGGTGGCGTGGCATTGGAGCCAGTCCATGAAGGAACCTTGGGGGTGGCCAGGGAAGAAGGAAGAGGCATTCCTGTGAGAGGAGGGCAGATGTGAACGCCAGGAGGTGTGAGCAGAAAGTCGTGTTCTAGTAGCACGGAGCCCGCCTGCAAGGTGCGGAGGGCTGGGGGCGGGGGCCGGGGGACCATGCTGGACAACTTCTCCTGCAGGACTTTGGCTGCATCCCTGTGCTCATCTGTGTCCTCATCTGTAAAACTGGGGGCTCTAAGCTTGGGTCCAGCTCTGTCATTCTGAGTCACTCACAAGTGGAACAATGAGGCAAAACCAGTTACCCCAGAAACAGCCCCTCATCTCCAATCACCTCTGTCCTGCTGGATTGTTCACCGAGGGGTGGGTGAGGACTGAGTGCATGGTCCCTGAGGCTCTCCCTTCCCTGGCTGGCCCTGTGTACCAGCAGCCTTCACACGGAAACCAGCTCCTCTCCTGCTGAAAACACCAAGATAGCATTTCACCCGAATGCCTTTGCCCTTGTCAGTCCACTCACCACCGCTCGGCCCGCTGGGGCTTCCTAACTGCAAACCTGATCAATTTCCCCAGCTCAGACAATGGCTCTTCATTAACCTTAGGATAAAACTCAAATCTCCTCCCATGGCTCCCAGGGCCTCCCATGCTCAGGCCCCTGCTAAGCTCTCAGTGCTAACTCCTTTCTCCCCTCCAGCACCCAGGTGGCAGAGGACAACCCCGGGAAGCCTTCCCCACCCCTTGCATGGCTGGGGAGGCGCCCAGTTGACACACTCCCACGGTGCATCGGGACATCCCTCTGCGGGCACCTGTCTCAGAGGACCACGGTTCTTCACTGGTCTTCCTGTGAGGGCACCAGATGTACGGAGCAAGCACATAGAAGGCAGCCAGTCAATGTGTATTACATGAATAATGAATCTGAATGGGAAAAATGAGAAGAAATAAGTGATTAGGGTTTGGTGTTGTCAACACACACACACACACACACACACACACACAGAGTAAAAGCTGTGAATTGAGTTTCTTCAGTTTCTATTGAGGACCATAGCCTGGGAGACAGCCTCTCAGATGAGAAATTGCTCTGAAGAGGTACCAGGGGATGTCAGTAGACATATGACTTTGGAGAAGGGGCAACATGCAAGAAGGGGGTAAGCACACATCTTAGTAGAAGGTTGCAGCTGGTCACAAGGAAAAGACACCTTAGTTAATGGTTTTAGTTCTTTTCTAAGTATGGGAAGATGCAAGAATCCAGGTTTATAAAATTTTCTCCTGAAACTATGTATCTGAAGACCTGTTCTGCCCACCTTCCCAGAGCACAGAGCGCCTCATCCCTGAGCTCCCTTAGGGCCGTGCTGAAGGTCAGTAGTGCAGTAGTGAATGACTCAGTCCTGGCAGAGCTGGGTAGTGAGCAGCACTCTTTAGTTGGCAAGTACTTGATGAAATCAAATGTACTGTTAATTAGTCACAAATACGTTTAGCTGAGAGTGACCGAAAGCCTCAAAGAATGATGGCCTGGGAGGGAAATTTATCTCTTGTTATTGTAAAAGTCCCATCCACTGCATGTGACTGCAGAGGGGGTGACCTCTTGGTGATGCTGGGAGAGAAGCCCTATGCTGTAAACTCTGCCTACAGTCTGTTTTGTTTTCAGCCCTCCTGAGAATTCTGTGAATTGTCTAGATCTCTGTCGAGCCAGTGTAGATTCCAGTTGCCTGCAGCTAAGGACTCTGGTAAATCTTTTCCTTGAATCCCATGAAAATTTCAAGCAATAGAATGTCTGGTTTTTAGAAGTAACTGAGAAGCTTATAAAAGCGGCTTTAGAAACAGTTGAGATGCTAGAAGCTGATTCCCAAGAGGAGACTCGGTTCCCTCCCCCGCCTTCACCCCCCCCCCCACCTCCCAGTTCCAGTGCATCCTTAAAGCCTTTTCTCTGTGTTCAGTTGCCAAATGCTGGCATGAGAAGGGAGGACAAGTTTCATAGCGGAAATACTTACATGATGAACAGAGGCTGAGCAGACCCAGGCTCACGGCTCAGTGGCTGAGCTGGACCGTACCTGAGAAATCAGGGTTGTTTCTGGGCAACCACGCAGCCAAAGGCTGACAGGAGAAACGAAGAGGAACAGGAAAGCCCTATAATGGAACCAAACCTTGTCTAACTGGCTAATTAACAAGTCTGTAAACGCAATTTGCCCCACTTGTCTGTGGTTTACACCCTAAGAGGGCCTGGAATAAATCTTTTTGCACTGGGAACAGCCAGCTGGGTGCATGCTGAGCCAGAACGTTCAGTGGACAGGCCTGGGGCAGGGTCAGCCGCCAAACCCCGGTGCCCAGCCCGGCGGAGGACCACACTCCGCCCGCTGCCTCCCAGGGCGGGGCCCGGGCTCCAGCGGGAGCGGCAGGGGGACCTGTGCTCGTGGATTTCCCAGCTGTTTGCATCACAGCCTTTTTCACCCACAAGGTTCAATTAGATCTCTTGAGTTGTCTCTTTCCACAGGCTGAACTTTTCGGCCTCGGTTTCTGCGCCTCCCCAGCGGCGGGCCGGGCGCCTCTGGAAGCTGCACTTCCTTTTCGGGCGCTGAGGGACCTCTGGGTGCTGGGAGGCGTTCACAGTCGAGGGGCCCCCGTATCACTGGCTGCGCGCACCAGCGGCTTCTCAGGGTGACTGAGTCACTGAAGCAGCAGCAGGGTCTGGGGCAGATCCCCCAGGCGGCCCCGGGAAAGGTGCGGGGAAGAGATAAGGGGCGAGACCCGCTGTACAAGCTGATGAGCTCAGAGGGCCTCCCAGGGCCCTGTCTTGCAGGCAGCTTGGCCCCTCCCTCTGCGGGCCGACTCCGCCCAAGCCCCGCTGGCTTTTCATCCTTTTAGGCTCCTGAGACGCTCGCGTGGCTGAGGCGCTGCCCCTCGGCCTCCTCCTGACCCGGCCCTCCGCTCCACGCCCCCGTCACTGTTCTCGAAACCCCAGCCTCCCAGGCCAGCCAGGCCCTGCGCACCCTGTAAGGGGAGCTCAGTGTCGCTTCGCTGGGCTGGCTGAGAGTGCGCAGTGTGTCAGGGGTGAGGCTCAGATGTCGCCGTCCCTCCCCCTCCGGGGCTGGGTGACCAAGGTGGGACCTCACTGCAGGCTTTTTTTTTGCTCGGTGGAGCTGCGCATGCGTGCTCCTCTGCCTCCCGGGCCCCGCCTGCCTCTCGCCTGCTGGGCGGGGAGCATCCCCAGAGCACTGAAGTGGGGCTCCTGGCCTGTGAGCAGCGTCGGGCAAGTTGCACCAAGTTGGGGGTACGGTTGGCCTGGCTCCCTCACTAGCTGATCCTGTGAGCAGGCGGCCTCCCTCCTAGACCTCAGGGCTGCCTCTGCGAACCCGCTCTTGCTCCATTGGGTAAGGGAGGAAAAATAATTTCCCCTTTACCCTTCTGAGTTCTTGGCTGAGACCCTCCCTGCAATAAAAAGGCAGATTAACAGGATGAAAACAGACACAAGTTTAATAACATGTGACCTCCTGTATACAAGGGAGATGCCCAGGAAAATGAGTGACCCCACCAAATGACCCAGCCACTACCTCCAACGCCTCCATCTAAGACAAAAGAAGGTGGGAGGGGTGGGGAGCCAGCTACGGGAGATGTCCAGACAAAGCCCAGTGAATTGTTACGCAGATTTAAGTTATTGCCTTCTCCACAGATGAGAGTTCCCAGAGATTCAGAGGTCCCCCCCCTTTTTCCTGGTACAGCGAGGGTGACACCCTTACCAATGCAGATTTCCTTTCTAAATGTAAATACCGCTCATGAAGGGTAACTTCCACTTGGATTTCAGAGCTTCTTCTGGGAAAGCTGTCTTTTAAAAATAATCAGCTCAAAATAATCCTTATGCCAAAGAGGCACATTTTGGGGTATCAGATTCTGCTCCCGTTCTGTGGTTTCCAAAGCAGGAAGGGAGGGTGCGAGGGAAGATATTAGAATCACTGGGAGCTTTTCCAAAATTCTCACGTTGTTTTTCTCTCTAGAGAGCATTTCAGCATATGGGGAAGGAGAAAGGAGACGGAAGGAACACACACACACACACACACACACACACACACACACACACACACACACACGATATTTTTTTTGGAGGAAAATAAAGCTCCCTAGCCTGACTATCCCCTTCTTTAGCTGAGAACCACTAAACCAGATTAGCGGTTCCCAAGCTTCCAGTGGTCTATAGGAACACCTCGGGCCAGAAAGCTTAAGAACTCAGATTCCTGGACCCCTCCTCAGACACACTCAGTTGGAACCCCTGGGACAGGACCCAGGAATCTGTATTTTATCATGTCTCCTGGGGCATCTGCATACTCAGCAGCTTTGGGGATCCCTGCATGGAGAGATCCCTGGCCAGTCTCCAGCCCCATGTTGAGGCAAAGGGAGCAAGGTGGTCTGGGTTGTGGGGCACTTGGACCCCTTTTCGGTCAGTTCTTGAGATTTTCACGGTGGACATCTCGTATCCCCTTGCCTGGAAAGGCCACCTGCCAAAGTCAATTTCTGCAGCACAAAGCAGGTTGCCTGTCTTATTGGCAACAGACACAACTGTGCTGTGGTCGTGTAGCGACAGGGGATGGAGGGAGGGTAGATGAACACAGCTCAATATGTTGTGAAATCAACACACCCTCTGCTCGCCTGGTGCAGGGTAACGGAACCCGCAGACTCTCCAAGAGGACCAGAGTCACCCCACTGCCCAGGCCACTTCCCTTCAAGGCAACAGACCCAGGCACCCAGTACTGCCGAGGGTCTTTCTAAACCAGGGACAGCTGCTTTGTTCCCCCATGCAGCCCCTCTCCTCTGAGCTAGTCACTTTGAGATCTCTCCAGTATGACAGAGAGGTTCCTGCGACCCTATTCTCTTCCATGTTTGAGATGTAGCCTGGATTTAGAATGTTGACGCAGGAGAAGGGTGTCCCCCTGAGGGCTGGCTGATACCTCAGGGCCCTGGGCAAGGACAGCACCCAAACAGCGCCGTCATGACCTCTGCCTGACTGAAGAGCCCTGTGGATTTCAGGAGGCCACACAGATGAGTTCCAAAAGACAAGGTTTTTCTTTTTTTTTCTCAAGTAAACAGACAGAGAATTTACAGCTGTGTCCTAGATAATAGATCAGGTGGTTAAAAAAAAAAAAAGCCACAGAGATAAATTCAAAGTAGAATGAATTTTATTTCAGGGTGGGGAAAGCAGTAGCCCCACCCCAGGGGTGGCCTGGTCCTCTGGGCCGGGTCCTCAAGGCCGGGCCATGCTGCTCTCCTACTGAACAGAAACATTTTCTCAGGACACCAACATTGGACAAGACCGCTTGTGGCTGTGATGCAGCAAGACAGAAGCAAGGCTCCTCTGCCATCAGGTCTGAACTCAGACAATGCGCACACTCCAACAGCAAAACACCAAACATGCCCCTCCTCAGCTGATGTGAGAGGCCGCTGCTTCTTTGTCAATTCCAGTCTGGAGCTGGGCCTCTCCTGCCCTCATTCTGTGTGAGATTGGTTAAGATACCCAGTCTTCAACAGCTCCTGCTCCCTGACAGCATCCAATACAGATCCCTTTCCTCCAGCCCTCCCCCCTTGACCCAGCACAGCCCAGTCCTGGAAGTGCTTTCCGACCCCCTGCACTGAGATGCCCAGGGGGGTTCCTTGTGTGCGTTTTCCCTCAGTGCAAAAGGGCATAAACTCAGCTTGTTCAGCTCAGGGGCCTCCTGGCCTTTGGCTGGAGGACACTGACAATGGTGTCTGAAACACCAGCACAGCAAAGACATCTTATAACACAGAGGATACACGGTGAGGATGTTGTCCTGTTTCTAAACTTGGGATCACTCCAGAACACCTGGTGAAGAAAAACAGTCACATGGGTGGGGGCCGCAAAGAAATGTTAGTGTCAGAGTTGGGGGTATGGAAAATTATTTCCAAAACTGACCAACTGAAGAGCCAGTGTTTCTTCCACAACCTCAGCAGATTGGTGGTTCAAATTACTGACTTAACCAGTTTTCTTCTTTTTTCTTATTTGTCTTTTTTTTTTTTTTTTTTTTTGGTGAGAATATTCAAGTTCCACTTCCTTAGCAAACTTCAACTACACAATAGAGTGTTATCAGCTAGTCACCAGTTTTCTATTCATAACCCAAATATTCCCAGGCATCGCCGGCTAGAAGGCCCAGAAAAACACATCTACATTAACAGTCATTGATGTAGGATCTGGGGACCTCCACAGCATCCTCCCACTCACTCCTTTAAGGCCCCAGAGGATGTCTAAGGCATGCTCACGTGTAAACCTGCCCCCTCCACACACTGATGCTTTCCCACCAGGGATTGCTGGACACCCACAGGCCCAGAGCTCACACAAAAGATGGGGCACAAACCCTTCCCCAGCTATGGGCTGATTTGGTCCTGTGGGCCCCAAAACGGTGCTGCTTGAACCTCCAGCCTCACAAAGTCCCTCCTGAGAACTCATGGGATGGACTCAAGGCCTCACTCCCCTTGACTGGCTTCTTGCTTCAAGAGAGCCAGCCTGGAGGGAGGTGTGGCCAACATGGCAGTGGAGGTACACCCTGAGCTCACCTCCTCCCACAGGCACATGAAAATTAAAGCTATTTACAGAGCAGCTATCAATGCGAATATGCTGAGGACTAGCAGAAAAGATCTTCTACAGCTGCAGGTATAAAAGAGGAGCCCCAGTGAGATGAGTAGGAGGGGTGGGGACGTCGTCTAACAAAGACCCACACCTTCAAGTGGGCGACCCACAAACAGGAGGGTAGTCACAGTCACAGAGGTCCTCCTCAAGGAGCGAAGGGCCTTACCCCCACACTGGGCATCCCAGCCCAGGCGTCCTGCCCTGGGAAGGGAGTTCCCAGGACATTGGGCTTTGAAGGCCGGCAGGGCTTGCATGCAGGAGAGACAAAGGCTGTAAAAGCAAACCCCACCCTCTAGGGGCACAGCCTTACACAGAATAGCAGTCTCAGCACAGAGACAGGAATGTGAAAGGAGCTGCTCAGACCCATGTGCTGATCTTGGGAAGCCTCCCAGAGAGGCAGGAGGCACCTGGGACTTGCCTTGAAAATATGGACCCTGGTGGTGGCCGTTCGGGAGCTTTCTGCCACCACGACCCTGGTGCCAGCAAGTGCCATTTGGAGTCTTCTTCCTAGCCTATTAGCACTGGGAGCCTACCTGTCCACCAGCCAGTGGGCACCAGTCCCAGGACTCAGAGGCCAATCAGTCAGCCGCCCTGAGACCCAACCCTTCCCACCAGCAGGCTGACATCAGCCCTGGGACCTCAGGGGCCCCACATCCAGCCATGCTATGACCCAGCCTCACCCATCAGCTGGCCAGCAGACTCTGCACAAGGCAGGGCCTGGCAACTAACAGGGGTAGGGACTGGCCTTATCTACCAGGGTGCCCCTAGTAGTCAGCCCACCACAACAGAAGGTTCCATGCAGCCCACATAAGGGACACTCTCTAGAGCATACAGCTCTGGTGACCAGCAGGGAGTGTGCTTCTGGGATGCATAGGGCATCTCCTACATGAGGTCATTTCTCCAAGGTCAAATGTAACTGACATACCTATCGCACAGATATAAGCACAGAGAATTAGGCAAAATGAGGAGACAGAAGAATATGTTCCAGATGAAGGAAAAAGACAAAAATCCCAGAAGAAGAACTAAAAGAAATGGAGATAGGCAATCTACCTGATAAAGAGCTCAAGGCAATGATCATAAAGATGCTCAAAGAACTCAGAAGAATGAATGAACACAGTGAGAATTTTAACAAAAGAGTTAGAAAATATAAAGAAACACCAAACAGACCTGAAGAATATAATAAATAAAATAAAAAATACACTGAAAGGAATCAAGATTAGATTAGGTGATACATAGGAACAGATCAATAAACTGGAAGATAGAGTAATGGAAATCACTAAAGTTGAACAACAACAACAACAACAAAAAGGAAACAAATTTTAAAATGATGATAATTTCAGAGACCTCTGGGACAACAGTAAGCATACTAACATTCAAATTAAAGGGGTTCCCAAAGGAGACGAGAGAGAAAGGGGCAGAGAACTTATATGGAGAAATAATAACTGAGAACATTCTTAACCTGGGGAAGGAAACATATCCAGGTCCAGGAAGGACAGAGCCCCAAACAAGATAAAACCAAAGAGGTGTATACGGACACATTATGATGAAAATGGCAAAAATTAAAGATAGAGAGAGAAAGAGAGAGCAACAAGAGAAAAGTCAAGTAATTATGTACAGGGAACTCCCATAAGACTTTTGGCTGACTTTTCAGCAGAAACTAGCAGACCAGAAGGGAGTGGCATAATATATTTAAAGTGATGAAAGGAAAAAAAATCTACAACCAAGAATACTCTACTCAGCAAGGCTATCATACAGATTTGGAGGAAAGATAGAGGGTTTTACAGACAAGTATAAGTGAAAAGAGTTCAGCACCACTGAACCAGCTTTACAAGAAATGTTAAAGGGACTTCCAAGTGGAAAAGACCACCACTACAAATATGAAAATACAAAAGGAAAAATCCCATTGGGAACATCAAACATACAGTAAAGACAGTTGATCAAACACTTATAAACTAGTATAAAGGTTAAAGGACAAAGTGGTAAAATCATCTTTATCCACAGTAAGTATTTAGGGGATACACAAAACAAAAATATGTGAAATATGATGTCAAAACACTAAGCGTGAGGAGTACGTAAAATGTAGGGTGGTTAGAACATATTCAAACTTGAGATCATCAAAGTAACTATATATACACCTATATATATAGTTATATTTGAACCTCACAGTAACCAAAAACAAACAATCCATAACAGATACACCCACACACTCACACACACAAAAGAAAAAGGAATCCAAAAACAACACCAAAGGTAGTTAAAAACATCAAATCACACAGGAAGAAAGCAAGAGAAGAAGAAAGGAACAACAACAACAAAAAAAGAACCACAAAACAACTGAAAACTAATTAACAAAATGACAATAAGTACATACTTATCAATAATTACTTTAAATGCAAATGGAAGAAATGCTCCAATCAAAAGACACAGAGCAGCTGAGTTGATTAAAAAAAAATTAAGACCCATAGACATGCTGCCTATAAAAGACTCACTACAGGTTTAAAGAGACACACAGAATGAAAGTGATGACTGGGGCATTTCTTCCTTGAAGTGTACAATCTCCCACATTGAGTCAGGAAGAAATAGATAATATAAATTAGCTGATTACCAGTATGAAATTGAATCAATAATAAGAGAAACTTCAAAGAAACAAAAGTTCAGGATGGGACAGCTTCACAGGTGAATTCTACCAAATATTTAAAGAAGGTTTAACACCTATCCTCAAAAAAAAAAAAAAAAAAAAAAAAAAAAAAAAATTGAGGAAAGAATGCATCCAAACACATTTTATGATACCAAAACAAGATAAAGACACTACAAAAAAGAAAACTTACACCAACAATTCCTGTTGAACATAGATGCAAAAAAAAATCTTCAACTCAGTTTAAATACTAGTAAACCAAATTGCAAAATGCATTAAAAGGATTATATACCATTATCAAGGGGGTATATTCCAGGAATGCAAGGATGGTTCAACATCCACAAATCTATCAGTGTGATACACCACATTAACAAATTGAAGACTAAAAATCATATAATCATCTCAATAGATGTAGAAAAAGCTTTTGACAAAATTCAACATCCATTTTTGAATAAAACTCAACAAATTAGGGAGAGAGAGAACATACCTTAACAAAGTAAAGGCCATATAGACAAACCTACAGCCAACATCATACTCAAAGGTGAAAAACTGAAAGCATTTTCTCTAAGATCAGGAACAAGACAAGGAAGCCCACTCTCACCACTTCTATTACTTAGTATTGGAAGTCCTAGCCACTTTCTATTTCAAGAAAAAGAAATTAAAAGAATCCAAATTGGAAAGGAGAAGCATAATTGTCACTGCCTGCAGACCAAATGATACGAAACAGAGAAAATCCTAATATGCCACCAAAAATCTATTAGAACTGATAAATGAATTCAGTAAAGTTTCACAATTCAAAATTAATATGCAGAAATCTGTTACGCCTCTATTCGCTAACAACAAACTATCAGAAAGAGAAATTAAGAAAATAATTCCATTTATAATTACATTATAAAGAGTAAAATATCAAGGAATAAATCTAACCCAGGAGGTAAAAGACCTGTTCTCAGAAAACTACAAGACATAGATGAAGCAAACTGAAAATGACACAGACACAGGGAAGATATGCTGTGCTCATGGACTGGAAGAATTAATATTGTTAAAATGACCGTATTACCCAAGACAAACTACTCATTCAATGCAATCCTTACCAAAATGCCAATGACACTTTTTATAGAACTAAGACAAATAATTCTAAAACTTACATGGAAATACAGAAGACCCCAAATAGCCAAAACAATCTTGAGAAAGAACAAAGCTGAAGGCATCACACTCCTTGAGTTCAAACTACACTGCAAAGCTATAACAATCAAAACATGGTACTGGCACAAAAACAGACATAGATCAATGGAGCAGAAATGAACCCACGTTTATATGGTTAATCCATCCACCACAAAAGAGGCAAGAATATACAATGGGGAGAAGACAGTCTCTTCAATAAATGGTATTTGGAAAACTGGACAATTACAGGCAAAAGAATCAGACTGGAGTGTTTTCTCACACTATATACAAAAATAAACTCAAATGGATTAAAGACTTATATGTAAGACCTGAAACTTTTAAACTCCTAGAAGAACAATATGCTCTTTGACATTGATCTTAGCAATATTTTTAAAACATTTCTTCTCAGGTAAGGGAAGCAAAGACAAAAATAAACAAATGGGACTACATTAAACTAAAAAGCTTTTGCAAGCAAAGGAAAACAATTAACAAAATGAGAAGGCCATCTACTGAATGAAAGAAGATATTTGCAAATGATATCTCTCATAAGGGGCTAATATCCAACATATACAAAGATGTCATACAACTCAACATAAGAAACAAAACCAAAGGCAAACCACAAACAACCCGATCACAAAATGATCAGAGGACCTGAACAGACATTTTTCCAAAGAAGACATATAAATGACCAACAGACACATGGAAAGATGCTCAGCGTTGCTAATCATCAGGAAAATGCAAATCAAAACCACTGTGACATAGCATTGCACAACTGTCAGAATGGCTGTTACTGGAAAGACAACAGATAATGAGTGTTGGTGAGGATGTGGAGAAAAGGGAAGCCTTGTGTGCTGTTGCTGGGAATGGAAATTGGTGCAGCTACTATGGAAAACAGTATGGAATTTCTCCCCAAAATTAAAAATAGACCTACCATACCATCCAGTGATTCCACTTCTGGGCATTTTTCTGAAGGGGGAAAATACTATTAGGAGTATGTAGCAGTTCAGGGGTAAACAGTGGAAGCCTGACAACAAAAATGGAGAAATCTCTGGGCAACAGTGATTTTCATGTCACTCCAGTCCCAAATAAAACACTTCATTGCTAGTAAAACACTAACGTGGTTATAGAAAGCTAGGTCTTCCAATGGACAACTCATGTTTGCTACTCTCATTTATGTGGAACACATTTGAAATTTATTGCTAGTTCTCTTTCCAAGCTCAGCCTAGTGGGTGAGCTCAGCACTGAGCATTAAGAGGGGAAAAGACCTGCTACCAGGTGAGCAGTACTTGTGGGTGACAGGTCCTGTGGGTGCTTGGCAGGTAGGGGAGGACTGGTGGCTGCTGGGAGGAGGTGGAAGAGTGTGCGGTGGGGACCCTGCCCATGTTTATCACCAGGCCCTGGGCATTAGGCATGAATCCTGGGTCCACATGGAAGCCCAGCAGGACAGGGTGCTCATCCTCAGAGCCTGACCCTGGGCTCCTTTGGAATTCTGGGCTGTCACCCCTAGCTTTGTCCTCATGATGAATCCACTGCTCTTTGCAGAGATGGGAGCTCCGATGGGCAATGCCCCTACCCTTGCAGTCTTGCTGCAGATCAACTTGAAGAAATTGCCATCAGGCAGGTGTTGGGGGGCCCACTGAGCCCAGGTGGGCAATGTGCAAGGATCTGGGATCAGAGAGAGGGGAGTTGTATGATGCACAACTGACACACATTCCTGTGAAATGAATGACAACCTCCGACCTGCCTCATCTGGTTGGTGAGGTTTGGGAAGTGGTGGGGAGGGGCCAGGTGCTCTGGGAAAGGCTGGCTTGCCCCTGGGGGCCTGGGTGGTGGTGGTGGGGTGAGAAAAACATGTCTCCTGGGAGAAGAGTCAATGGTCCGGTTTCAACACTGATTGCCACATCCTTCTAACACGCCTTTCTGTCCGTCTGTCTCCACAATGCAGGAGGGAGGTGGGGGTACAGTCTCATCCTTTAGGGAGGAAACAGCACCCTAGAGAAATCAGTGCTTTTCCAAGCTCACTTAGCATACCCATGCTAGTATGGGGTCATAACCTGTGCTCCTGTTTGGGTGGAAATGCCCAGACTGAGAGTCGAAATCAAAGATAACCATCAACACCTTTGTCAATGGTATTTTCAGCAGACTTGTGATTCTTTAAAAAGCAAAAATAGTAAGTGAGGGGAGGGTGTAGCTCAGTGGTAGAGCTTGTGCTTAGCATGCACGAGGTCCTGGGTTCAATTCTCAGTCCCTCCATTAATCAATTCAATAAATAAGCAAATAAACCTAATTACCTCCACCTCTAAAAAGAAAAGTAAGTAAAATGATCAAAGCATTCTTGAACACCTGCTATGGGACACAGGGAGGGACCCATAGCCAGGAGCAGTGCAGGAGCAATGCTTGTCCTCAAGGAGCTTGGACCTTGGCCAGGAGATGAGCCAGAAACACTCAGGAAAGTGAGTCAACCTCACAGGTGTTAAAATCAGCCAAGTCCAGGCCAGCCAGGAACCAGGGTCCCTCTCTGCTGCAGGTGCCTGCCTCCTGTGCACTTCCCAACCCTCCTTCTACTGGCACCAAAGAAGATGTCCCACCAGTCCCACCAGTCCCCGCTTACAATTCCTCACAGGCTCTGAGGTCAGAAAGATTTGCCTGTAAGTAAGCCTTTAATAAAGTTGGTCTGGCTGCCGCCAGCCTCTTTCCTCTCCCTGTATCCTGACCTTCCATACGGCCTCTCATCTGGCCCCATGGCATAAAGCAGACACACATTCTCCCACCCGCATGCCTTTCAACACTCTGTTCCCTTTGCCTGGAGTGAGTGAAAATGCCCAAAATGCAAGTAAGAAGAAGACTGCTTTTTTTAATCTGTCCAGAAAGAGTCAAGTTCATACCCTAGGAGTAGACTTTCATCAGTCTTTGCCAGGGAAACACGTTTCCTTTAATGAATGCGTAAATCAAATGACAAATAAGTAATACATAAAAATAAGTTCTAGGGGACAATGAGGCCACTGTAATGAGAAAGTGAGGCTGTTTGGGGAACAATGTAAGGCAGCCTGATGAGCTCCATTTTCTCCCCCTTCGGAGCAGAGTCCTCAGGGGCTGGCTGTGCCGGTCCTGGTGCGGGGAGTGAGAGCAGCCTGTGACCAGAGGACGGAGAGGCTGCTGCAGCCTGCGTGAGGGCCACGGACTTCACACTGGAAACAGTCACCCAATCAGCTTATCCAAGATGATCTGCATTGTGACTAAGTGGAGGGAAGGGAAGTGAGTGGGATGACTTGGCAGAGAGACATGGGCAATGGTGTAGAGGGGGAGGGGTCTACGGTCCCACACCCTGAAGCTGGCCACTTATGTATGACGCCTGTATGTATGCCAAATGGAATATTTATATATAAAACCACACCTCCCCCATAGTGACCAGCTTCAGGATCTGGAAATTAGTTATTATAGTATGTAATAGACACACACACACACACACACACACATATGAAATATGTAGCATATCGCATATATATATTTAGTCATTATTTATAGCATATATGTAGTCACTATATATTCACTATAATATATATATATTCTACCATTAAGTACTGTGTTGTCCTTTTAAAGAAAACGGTTTCAGATCCTGGAACTAGTCCTTCAAGCTTCAGGGTTTGAGGTCATGTGTGCAAAATGACCTCACTCGTGCCAACCTGATCATAAATAAATATAACCGTGAAATATCAGCAGGGCTACTAAAATCTCCTAGATTACCCAGGTGATCTGGAATATGTTTAGTTTGAATTTCTAGATTATTGCAGTGAAAATAAAATAATTAAGAAATTGTCTTTACCCAGCACCCCTGTGAGCATACACACACAGAGCCTCAGCAATGGGGAAATGGAGGCATTGTGGTCTAGTCCAATGCCAAATTCTAGGACAATTTGGTCTAGCAAAATTCCTCTGAGGGAGGAAAAGTCTCCTGGGTCTGTGGAATACCTCAGTGGCTCTTTGGTTATATAAAAATTAACCTGAGTGGGAGAGGTTATGGCAGACATTCCTTGGTGGTCCTGGAGGGACAGAGGATTTGACCTTGGGGTCAGTGAATGGGGAAGGGGAGCAGATTCCCTGCAGAGGGGAGGAATGAGTCCCAGCAATATGGCCACAGGCTGGCACCTAGGAGAAGGGGCAGGGTTTCCAGTGCCCAGGAGAGGAAGGAACTGATGAACTAATGAGCCAGCATTTGGGCTCAGCTCTTCCTGATCCCAAAACATCAGGTAAAGATGGTTGGATCCAATAGCATGTTGTGTGCTGTGCTTGGAGGAGGAAGAGGCTGCATGCGCTCCGGAGGAAGGAGTAGAAAGCCGGGGTCCAGGGAGGGGGTGATGGAGAGTAGGGGGAAGGGAGGTTGTGGGGGAGGGGGAGCTGTGCAGCTGCAGGGATGAGGCGGGAGGGGCTGAGAGATCAGGTAAGAGCAGGAGTTTGAGGTGGGAGTGGGGAGGCAGTACCGGGCAGTTCTGGGAAGGCACTAGGCATCCACAGTCCCGCAGGAGATGTGGGTTGGGCCAAACATTCAAGTTCCTGGATGGGGAATCTTTCAACCTGAACATCGGGCGGTTCCACTGTTAACTTAGGGAGAAACTCTTAGTTACTTGTGCCACTCATTTCTTAACGAATCTTAAAATCTCCTTTTGCTTCTTTTAAGATATTTACTAATGTAAATGAAATATACCAATTCAATTTAATTCTCCAGATTTATTCCATGTGTTGATATTGTGTTCCATGATGTTGAATGGCTGTGTTCTATCTTTAAATAAATGAATTCAGAGAAAAAATAACCTCTTCTATTCTTGTGACAGTGGACAGTCTAACTAGAGTTTGGAGGTCTGTATAGAGAAGTAATCAGAGAGAAGCCAGAAGAAGTTGGTTAGGGCCAGATCACTCTATAATACTGTTTGCCATAGATTTCAAAATACTGCCGTGCGACCCTGTGACGTGTTTAGAAAAGCGAGATGTTAACTTCACACCCTGTGAGTGGTTAATAAGCAATCACGAACTTAACACTCGACAGGCAGCTTTAGCAAGTGCTTCAGACGTCATTGTATAAATCTGCACAGAGAGCCTGTTAGCCTGTGAGGTATTAGAAATAATTTTTCATTGGTGGATAAGTGGTCTTTAGGACACGTGGTTGCTAGAAAGACGGCACGAGCACCTACATGATGAGGTGTGAGGGCGAGGGTCTCGGAAGCCCTCCCCTCCAGCAGAGCTTTCAGTGCAGCCTCTGCTGGGCCCTCAGCCCCACCCCTCCCTGCGGGGGACACTGTCACCTGACTGAGCAGAAGGCTTGGTGCGGAGGCGCTCACAGTGTCGGGCTCGCAGCGCACCTTGCGGGCAAGATGCTTGTAGGGGAGCCTGAAAGGACACAGAGCAGGACCTTGCCAAAGCGCTGGGGCTGGGGGCAGTGGCTGTTTTTGTACCTGCTGACAACAGTCTCGTTCGTGTTGTGGTCACTGTGACATTCACAGCTGACGAGGAGGAAAGCCGCTACTTGCAACTTCTGGTAGGTTTGCAGCACGTGGGTCATCTTGACATGTATGCAAAGGGTGTTTAGCACTTAAACCACTGGCCATAAGGGAGTCATTGGAGATTTTGAAGGCTGAGGGCCAAGTAGCTGGGGAGGGGAGATGAGTTAAGACCAGGGTAGAGCCAAGAAGCTGGTGGACCCCGAGCTAGGGCTTCTGCAAGGTCAGAGCCCACGGGCCCCTCAACTACTCTGAGCCTGAGGCTGGCCCCGCACTTCCCAAGTCTGAGGGGTTGCAAGGAGAAGCCAACTCAACCCTCCGTGACAAAGACACACTGTGATGAGTCAGGCGGACTCTGTCCCAGACACATGGATTGCATTTCCTCCCAGCTGAATGTGGGGGTGGGATTCAGAGCAGGGCCAAAGCGGACAGCAGGCAGCCTGAGCTTCGCCAAAAGTCACACGTTGGAGCTGGGGGAAAGGCTGGGAGGTTCAAACTCTCCTACAGCAAGATCGTGATTCCTCCCCTTGTGAGATGGAACTGGGGCTGTAACGGCCTCTGAAAAGAGCCAGTGTGAAGTCATCTTCATAAAGAAATGAAGGAACAGGGAGGCGCCCTGCAGGTCACTGACCCGGGGATGGACTGCGGGGCTCAGGACCCCTTTCTGCTCCCCCCTCTGGCAGGTCTGACATTCTCTCCCCCACTCTCTTGCTCTGAGATTCGTTTCCAAACTTTGGCTGTTTTTCAGTTGGAGGCAACAGTTTCCCTGATCAAAACTCGTGAGCTGTGCAATGCACACACTATTGCTCCCTGGGGTGGGTTTTCAGAAGTTTGCAGGAAATAGAGTAGAACAAATACATAGGCTGGGAAATTGGCTGGTGTCCCCCGGCCACCCCCCTCCTTCTCTCTTCTCAAGCTGAGTTCGCAGGACAGAGTGGGGAAACCTTTAGAAATCTTGAGCACATGGCTTTTTCTTAATTTTCAGGAAACTGTGGACATTTGGAGACTTAAGCTCAGACTAGATCCCACGTCTGGAGGTATATTAAGGACTGGTACCCGGTGATTTTTTTCCTCAAGATTTCTATCTCTCCCTACTCACAGCACTGTCATGAAGAATGAAAGCTGGATAATCAAAACCATATGATATTGGCACAAAAACAGACATAGATCAGTGGTACAGAGTCAAGAGCCCAGAAATAAATCCATGCATATATGGTCAGTTAATTTATGACAAAGGGGCCAAGAGTATGCAATGGGGAAAGACCAATCTCTTCAATAAATGGTGCTGGGAAAACTGGACAGCCACACGCAAAAGAATGAAATGGAACCACTGTCTTACACCATGCACAAAAATTAACTCAAAATGAATTCAAGACTTGAATGTAATACCTGAAACCGTAAAACTCCTAGAAGAAAACATAGGCAGCACACTCTTTGACATCAGTCTTCGTGGTGATTTTTTGGATATGTTTCCTTAGGCAAGGGAAACAAAAGCAAAAATAAACAAACTAAAAAGCTTTGAACAGTGAACAAAACTATCAACACAACAAAAAAGGCCACCTACTAAATGGGAGAAGATACTCGCAAATGACGTATCAGATAAGGGGATAATCTAAAATATACAAAATATATTTTATTACCTGTATTAATATCTAAAATATACAAAGAACTCATACAACTCAACATCAAAAAATAATCTGACTTAAAAAATGGGCAGACAACCTTAACAGACATTTTCCCAAAGAAGACATACAGATGGCCAACAGACAGAAAAGTTGCTTAACAGCACTAATTATCAGGGAAATGCATATCAAACCACAGTGAGATACTACCTCACATCTGTCAAAATGATGAATGTCAAAAAGACAACAAATAACAAGTGTTGGTGAGGATGCAGGGAACAGGGAACCCTTGTGCACTGTTGGTGGGAAAGTAAAGTGCTGCAGCCGCCGTGGAAGACAGGATGGAGTTTGCTAAGAAAGTTAAAAATAGAATTGCATGCGATTCAGAAATTCCACTCCTGGGTATTTAGCCAAAGAAAATGAAAAAACTCATTTGAAAAAATACATATACCCTTATGTTCACTGCAGCACTATTTACAATAGCCAAGACACGGAATCAACCTGAATGTCCACCGACTGATGAATAGATTAAGATGTGCAATACATGCACACAATGGAATATTACCTGCCATAAAAAGGCTGAAATCTTGCCATTTGTGATAACATGGATGGACCTAGAGGGTATTATGTTAAATGAAGTAAATCAGACAGAGAAAGACAAATATTGTAAGATTTTCCTTATACATGGAATCTAAAAAATAAAACAAAGGGACAAACATAATAAAACAGCAACAGATTCATAGATACAGAGAGCAAACAGGTGGTTTCTGGAGGGGAGGGTAGTGGAGGGAGGAGAGAAATAAGTGAGGGAGAGTAATAGGTACAAACTTCCAGTTACAAAATAAATGGGTCACAAGTATGACATGTACAGCATGGGGAATATAGTCAATAATTATGTAATATTTGTGTATAGTGACAGATGGTAACCAGATTTATCATCATAATCATTTTGTAATGTATAGAAATATCTAATCACTATGTTGTGTACCAGGGACCATAACGGTGTTGTCGGTCAATTATACTTCAGAAACAAACAAGCTCATAGAAAAAGAGATCAGATTTGTGATCACCAGAGGCAGGACTTGAGGGGAGAGGGAGTTGGATGAAGGTGATTAAAAGGTGCAAAGCTCCAGTTATAAGAGAAGTAAGTACTGGGGATGTAATGTACAGCATCATAAATATAATTAACAAGGCATGTGCTATATATGAAAATTGTGTAGAGCAAATCCTAAGAGCTCTCATCACAAGGAAAACAGTTTTTTTTCTATTTCTTTAATTTTGTATCTCTGTGAGATGATGGCTGTTCACTCAACTTATTGTGATAGTCATTTCATGATGTATGTAAGTCAAATCATTTCTCTGGACACCTGAAACATATACAGTGCTGTAGGTCAATTATGTCTCAATAAAACTGGAAGAAGAATAAAATAACAGCTAGTTAACCATCGCTGAGTGTTTGGCATATATCAGATGAGTACTTCTGCTGGAGTAACTCATTCAATCCTCACAGCTGTTTGGGAGAGTGATTACTAATCTCCCATTTTATGGATGAGAAAACTGAGATTTTGGTTAGATTTTTTTCCCCAAAGTCACTGTAGTGGGTTGAATGGTGGCCCCCAAAAGATATATCTAAATTCTTGGGACCTGTGAATGAGACATTATTTGGAATAGAGTCTTTTCTGATATATTTAATGATTTTGAGATGAGATTATCCTGGATTACCAAGATAAGCCCTAAATCCAATGACAATTTTCCTTATGATAGACAGAGGAAGAGAAGGGAAAGATGGAGATGCAGTTTGGAGTGATGCAGCCAAGAGCCAAGAAGTGCCCAGAGCCACAGAAGCCGGAAGAAGCAAGGAAGTACCCTCCCCTGGAGCCCACAGCAGGAGTGAGGCCCTGCTGGCACCTTCAACCCGATTTCCATGGCTGAGAGAATACATTTCTGTGTTTTAAGACACCCAGTTTGTAGTAATCTGTTACAGCAGCCCTAGGACTCCAATGCATACAGTGATATAGCTCTTCAGTGACAGAGTGAATGTGCCATAAATATTAAAGCTGTCATTATAGAAAAATAATCAGTGACATCCAATAAGAATTATGCTATATTATCAGACAAAAAATAACCTTAAAATATGTATATACAGTTGACTCTTGAACAACATGGGTCAACTTACACATAGTTTTTTTCAGTAAATACATACAGTGCTATATGAATCAAGTTTGGTTGAATTTGAGAATTTGCAGCTGAGAGTATGGAGGGCTGCCTGTGGGACTTGAGCATCTGTGGATTTTGGTATCCAAGGCAGATCCTGAAACCAGTCTTCCCTGGATACTGAGGGGTGACAGTGCATGTCTTTAAATATGTATATTAGATATATTAATATTAATTAACTATTTCAATCAATTAATTAAATATACTACTTAATATATTAAATAAATATCATATATATTAAATATATATATACAATATATTACTCGTAGTTACCTCAGAATAATGGAATTAATTTTCTTCTTGTGTTTTTCTCCATTTTCCAGTTATCAATGAATCAATGAATATGTATTACTTTGACAAAACATAATTTTAAAATGTTCTTAGAAAGAGGTTCAGGGGACTCAGATGTGCTCACTCACCTGACTGGTGAGGTCACTGAATGACAGGCCGGGCTTCCTGTAAGGCCCCCAGGGAGCAGGGTTCTTGCAAAAGCCCCATTCTCTCAGTGGTTCTGGCCCCAAGAATTCCCACATTCTCTGCAAAATCAAGCCTACAGATTCCTTGTAAGGATCACAAAGCCCATGATTAATTGCTTTCATTTAGGAATTATTTGCATATATATACAGTCACGCCTCCTATTAATAGATGTGTTCCAGAAAAGCTGTGTATAAATGAAGTTTCAGTAGATTGAATTGTGCTGAAAATGCAGCAGATTAGCTGTTTATATAAAGCCCCTTGGACATTTTTGTGAAGCAGATTATTATCTTTCTTCACGCCCACCCCTGCTGTCCACACTCTCTGTCCCCGAAGTCCCAGGGCATCGGGACACTGGATCTCCTTGAAGGGAGAGGACTCTCCCCTGCACTCCCCTCTGGCACCCTCACTCTTAAATGCAGCAGGCCAGACGTTGGCAGGCTCAGCCCAGGCCTGTGACCCCACACCTAACATGCGTCCCATGTGCATGATGGATGAGCCCACAGCTGCATCTGTCCACATGGATGTGTGTCTTGGGATGTGGGTGGAGATGCAGGAAAGTGATGTTTATTTGAAGGGGACCAGCACCCCTGTTTGCAGGGCCGAGGCAGGGAGGTGTTGGGGAGGTAAGGCTTAGAGAAGAAGGAGCTGCAGGGGAGCCAGAGGCACAGGTGGGCTGGATGGCAAGTCTTAGCTCAGGTTCCCATGGGTCTGAGAAGTGCCACTCAGGGCTTCCTGTCTCCAGCCCCGCAGTGTCCAGAAGGCATCTGTGGCTGCACCCACCCTGATGGGCAGTCTGCTTCTGTGTGAGAAAATACCAGGGATGCTGCACGGGCAGTTCCAGAGGCCTACAAATGAACCACTGTCTTGCTTAGTTTTGGTTTTTAAGCTATATGATGTACTTTAAAAGGGGAGGCAGGTCAGAGGTGATTTACTCCCACAACTGCCCCTTCACACCCTCCTACCTGGATGCTTTCTCTTAGTTTTATGTGCAAAGTTTTTTTTTAAGATCTAAATATAATAAATGATGCATTAGAGATTTTCAAATAATATTCAGGCTGAAACCAAAAATCTCAAACTGGAAAAACACATTGCCAATTTTTGCAGTGTCCCTTTTATTTTTATTTTTTTAACCTTTTTAAAACTGGGGTATAGTCAGTTTACAATGTTGTGTCAATTTCTGGTGTACAGCAGAATCTTTCAGTCATACATGTACATACATATATTCCTTTTCATATTCTTTTTCATTATAGGTTACTATAAGATATTGAATATAGATCCCTGCATAAACAGTATAAACTTGTTGTTTGTCTATTTTATTGATAGTAGTTAGTATCTGCAAATCTCAATCTCCCAATTTATCCCTTCCCACCCCTTTTACCCCCTGGTAACCATAAGTTTGTTTTCTACGTCTGTGAGTCTTTCTGTTTCATAAATAAGTTCATTTGTCTTTCTTTTTAATATTCCACGTATAAGTGATATATGGTATTTTTCTTTCTCCTTCTGGCTTGCTTCAGTTAGAATGACCATCTCCAGATCCATCCATGTTGCTGCAAATGGCATTATTTCATTCTTTTTTATGGCTGAGTAATATTCCTTTGTATATATACACTACATCTTCTTTATCCAGTCATCTGTCGATGGCCATTTAGGTTGTTTCCATGTCTTGGTTATTGTAAATAGTGCTGCTGTGAACACTAGGGTGTATGTGTCTTTTCCAATTAGTGTTTTCCAGATATACACCCAGGAGTATGATTGCTAAATCATATGGTAAGTCTATTTTTAGTTTTTAAAGGACCCTCCATAATCTCCTCCATAGTGGCTGCACAAATTTACATTCCCACCAACAGTGTAGAAGGGTTCCATTTTCTCCACAACTTCTCCAGCATTTTTTCGTAGACTTTTTGATGATGGCCATTCTGACGGGTGTGAGGTGATACCTCATTGCAGTTTTGATTCGCATTTCTCTAATAATTAGTGATGTTGAGCATCTTTTCATGCCCCTGTTGACCATCTGGATACCTTTTTAGGAAAGATGGCTATTTCGGTCTCCTCAAGTTCCTTTTCAAATGAAAATATTGTCCATTGCTTTTAGGAACAATTATTAAATGATTTGACTCTGGAATTGATAGACTTTTCCCCTCTGTCCCAACAGTCCCATCTGTCTAGTTTAAGTCGGGAGGAATTCCTACATTGTCCTAGGGAGTTGGAAGCCCCTCCAGGAGGGTGAGAGAGTGGACTTGGATGGTGCCCAGCCAGCCAGGAATTGAGGAGTCAGGATGGCTCAGCTAGGGGTAAGGCCACTCCATGACCCACAGGTAACTCAGCATTTATGACTCAGGACAGGACACCAGAAGCCCCCTTGTGACTTCCCCAGAAGGACCACCTGTTCTCACCATCCCAATATGCTAAGGGTATCAGTGCATCACACAGAGAGATGGCTTACAGAGAAATGCAGATCCTCACCTGGTGACAGTATGTGGAGCGCCAACTCCCAGGTGGGAACTAAGAGTGTCAGACCTACTGCCTGAGCTGACATCAGAATTTTTAAGTCTAAACTTAATGAATAAAATACAAGGGCTTGGTGTGAATCCCAAATGTGCAGTGTTGAAGAAACAAATAGCTCTTTGGATGTCAGAGATCCTTCCTGGGTGATCTGACCTGAGAAACGGCTGCTTTGGCCACATCTGCTGATAGAAAAGACAGAAAACAGTGACTGTAAGATGAAATGAGGCTTGGAGGTGAATCATATGAAATCCTGTGGATGGGACTGGAGTGGGGGTGGGAACCAGCTATGACAATTAAGTCCTGCAGCACAGGGAACTATATTCAATACCTTGTAATGGCCTATAATGAAAAAGGATATGAAAAGGAATACAAACACACACACACACACACACATAAATGAATCACTGTGCGTTATACCAGAAATTAACACAACATAGTAGATCGACTAGATTTCAATTTGAAAAAAACAGTCTCGCAAAGAAGGAGCTGGTGGGGGTGGGGAGACCATGAAAAATCAACAATGCAGACAGAAAATGGGTTTTTCCCTTGGGATGCTCCATTCACTGGAAAGAAGGCTCCATAACAAAACACGAGCCATGGAGCTTTGCCTGGAGAGGAGTACTGATCCCATTTGCATGTTAAATGGATTGAGGCTTCTTTCCCCCTCCCCTCCGGAAGGGCTGTCAGTGCCCTTGTGACATGTAATGACTCCTGCCCACAGCCCCAAAGACAGCCTTGTACACAGTGGATGCACCATAAATACTGGTTTTGAATTGCATTTAAGAGCTGGTTTCTTCAGTGACCCCCACCCCCGAGAGATTGTGCTCAGTGTATACCCCGCATTCTGCGTGAGCTGTGGAGTGAGGTTTTTTAACAGAGGCAGTTTTCATCCTAAAAGCCTTACTTGCATCAGTTTCATCACCTCCTACCTTCCTCCCTCGAGATAAATGGGCCTGAATTGTCCTCAGCGCTGCGGGAATAGCACCGTCAGCCTGAGACCTGAGAGCCTGGCAGGATCAGCATTGGTGTTAGGGACAAGCCCTGCTCTTCCTCTGCAGGTGCTGTTGTCCCCAGCAGACGCCTTACCCCGTGGGGGGCCGTGCCCTGCATCTTGGTCCAACTCACTTAAAGGACACGTGAGGCTCTCGGGGAGCCCTTCATTTCTATACACCTGGGCGCGTCTGTCCTGGCACCATCCACCTGCTGCCCAGACCTCTATGGCCACACACTTGGAGCAAAATGGATACAACTCTGGCTCCATGGAGCTTACTTTGAGGTGGGAGGGAGGGCAGACAAACAGCAAACATAATCAGCAAGTGTTGCGTTAGAAGACACTGTGCTTTGGATGAAAACAGAGCAAGATGAGGAGGACCTGGGGTTGGTGGGGAGCGATTGACATGGAAAAAGGTGGTCAGGGTGAGCCTCCTCTACAAGGAAGAGCCAATGGCACTTAAGGAAGGATGGGCGCGGCCAGCCGTAGAACAGACAGGAGTGCGGGGTGGCTGCACAGTCACCTTTACCAAGAGGGAGAAGGGAAGGGGAAGCAGTTCAGGGCACAGGATGCTGGGGAAAGTCAGGAATTGATTTTGGATATTAATTATGCAAGCTTTTAAAGTAAATCTTACAAATGGGGAGCAGAGTAAATGGAGAGACTAAAACTGTGGCGGTGACGGGAGGAAGCCCCGCCCAGACGCCCAGGGGAAGATACCAAGAAGATTCATTAGCGCGGGACCCTCTGGAGTGTTTGGTGCCTCCCCACCGGAGTGGGGCGGGAGGGTGGCTTGAGCTGCCCAGGCATGCTCTGCGGGAGGGCCTGGTCCAAGAACCGAGGAAGAGTCATGCTGTAGAGAGGGGTGAGGACCCCCTGCCAGGGAAGAGTCTCTGTCTTCCCCCACAGGGAGTGCGAGAGCATCCCACGTTTACCTCTGGAATGTAAGGGGATTCTGTCCTTCTGTTTGGCTTATGGGTTATATCTCTAATGCCTAGCAGGGGCGTGGATCACAATGCAAGTTTGCTAGACGATTGTTGAGTGAGTGAGTGGACTCATCAAAAGCCCATGGATGGCCCGGCTCTGGGATCCCTCCCTGCTGGGCATGAAAGCCCACAGGAGATGTGGGCGTCCCTCTGTCTGGCCTCCCCTAAAACCTGCAGCATCTTCCTCCAGGAGGCCAAGGTGACCCCTGGACCTCCGGGACAAGTGAGGCAGAGCCAGGGGCTCTGAACCTGGAGTCAGGGAGGCCAGCTCCAGTCATCTTAAGTTTACCTTCCCCAGGCTTGGCTGAGTCATCCACTTCCGCGAGCCCTTTCCCTCACCTGTGACACACAAAGGATGGTGTCCCGCCCGTCCTGCCTGAGGAGCATAAAGTTGTGTAAGGAAGTGTTCAGGGAACCAAGCCAGCTTCAGTGGGAGGCATTTTCCCCAATCTGCCATTTGGAAAAAAAAAAAAAATTAAAGACAAAGGACCATACCAAGAATAAATGACAAATGCTGAGGTACTCACCCCTCAGAGTAGCTGATCTAAGAATCTGTTCTATTTGTTTCCTATCCCTCTGGAGTATATCTGTGCACACAAAGCTCAAGGCCCTGTTAACCCTTTAATTAATTCCTTCATTGTATTCCTCCCTCCATCCCTCTCCCCAAAGGCAACTTGTTATGAATTTGTGTCACTTTACCCTCTATTTTTAACATGTTCAGCATATTGTTTATGGGAATTACAACATATAAACAGTAAATAGCACAATGTTTGTTTTTAAAGTTTGCCTGAATGACATCGTTTCTGCGCCCGGTTTCAGTGTGTGTTTCAGGAGTTTGCCCACATCCCCAGCAGTTCTCCCACACCAGCTGGGTGCCCTCCAGGTCAGCTCGGCTCTCATGCTGTCTGTGGAGGTGGCACCAGATCCCGCAGGCTGAGGGCTCAGTCTTAGAAGACCGCACCCACCCCCTTCAGATACCAGTCAGAACTCCAGGTTGTCACCCGGGCTTCAGACCAACGGGCTACCGATTGGAGGTTCCAATGAACCACTCCTCGAGTTTGATTAATTTGTAGAAACCGCATCCTTTGGGATTTTCCCGGAAGCCTCACCACATTCACATAGGCATGCGAGATTAAGTCATCGAGGAGCACTGAGGAGAACGGAACGTCAGGGGCTGGTCCTGGCACTGGAGACGACTCTTCCTCAGTGATATCCTGATCCTGGGCTTGGCCTGGAGTAACCTCAACTAACAACCAAGGGGTCCTTGGGGAAACAGAGATGGACAGGTTGGATGTGTATTTGGGATTTATTTGGACTCTGACAAAGGGTTATCCAGCTCCGACTTGGCTCTCCAGGAAAAGGAGTTCCCCAGGGATGGAGTATTCTTTGGTGCATCTTCCGCTGTGAAGGCTGGTGCCCAGGGGCTGCCCAGGTGAGCAGGGCCCTGTGTGCTCGGTCTTGGCTCCCAAGAGGCTCATTCTCCATTTCACTCTTCCCAAGACATGCTCTCCCCAAGACATTCCAGAGCCATGATGAGTTTCTCAAGAAGGAATAATTGTTTTTGCTCATGGCATAAATAAACCCAGAAACCAGCTCCAATAATCACAAATGCATGCCAGCTGGTGATCACACTGACAGGGGCAGAAGGAAACCAGCCCAGCCTGCCCAGAAAGGCCACCACTTATGGTGGGGAAGCCGGCAGGATTGTCAGGGCTCCAGACCAGCAATTCTGGAGAAAAAGAACAGGAAGGAGGGGCTAGATTTTCTCAAACAAAAGATAGAGCAATTTTAAAAACAACTCAACTAATTTTGCTTAGTTCACTCCCGATCTTAAGAAACAGAAATAAAACGCCCTTGCTCCACTAGAAACCATAGGCTGTAATTCTCATCCCAGAGCTCATTGCTACCATCAGTTTATGTTTATCTTTCCCATGCTTGCTTAATATCTTTATGGCATGTGTGTGCATCTATAAAAACAACTGTGTATGATATTCTTTTGCACTTCTGTGATTTCTTTAAGTGATTTTCTACTGTACATGTACTGCAACTTGCTTTTTAAGAATAACTGTGGCCAAAAAGCACAACATAAAATTTATCCTCCCAACAATTGCCAAGAATACAGTACCAACCACATGCACATCGTTGGATGACAGATCCCCAGAATCCCCTCATCCTGAATGACTGAAACTCTATACCCACCCAGCAACTCCCCACCTCCTCCTCTTCCAACCCCTGGCAGCCACCTTTCAACATTCTATGAATAGATACATCAATGGAACCATCGACTACTTGTCTTTTTGTGACTGACTTATTTCACTGAGCATGATGTCCTCAAGGTTCATCCATGTTGGTGGAACATGTCAGACTCTCCTTCCTTTTTTTTTTAAATTGAAGTACAGTCAGTTACAATGTGTCAATTTCTGGTGTATAGCATAATGTTTCAGTCATATATATATATATATACACACACATATTCATTTTCATTAAAGGTTATTACAAGATATTGAATATAGTTCCCTGTACTATGCAAAAGAAATCTGTTTTTCATCTATGTTTATATATCATGGTTAACATTTGCAAATCTCAAACACCCAAATTTATCCCTCCCCACCCCTTTTCCCCCCAGTAACCACAAGATTATTTACCATCTCTGTGAGTCAGTTTCTGTTTCATAAATAAGTTCACTTGTCTTTCTTTTTAATATTCCACATATAAATGATATATGGTATTTTTCTTTCTCCTTCTGGCTTCTTCACTTAGAATGATGATCTCTAGGTCCATCCATGTTGCTGCAAATGGCATTATTTTATTATTCTTTATGTCTGAGTAAAATTCCATTATATAAATATACCATAACTTCTTTATCCAGTCATCTGTTGAAGGACATTTAGGTTGCTTCCATGTCTTGGCTATTGTGTATAGTGCTGCTATGAACATTGCGGTGCATGTGTCTTTTTGAATTAGAGTTCCCTCCAGATATATGCACAGTAGTGGGATTTCTGGATCATATAGTAAGTCTATTTTTAGTTTTTTGAGGAGTCTCCATACTGTTTTCCATCATGGCTGCACCAAACTTAATATCCCTTGGCATGGGTAGACCACATTTTGTTTATCCTTTCATCCATCGATGGACATTTAGGTTGCCTCCACATCTTGGCTATTGTAAATAATGCTGCTGTGAGGTGTGCATCCTATTTTCAATTCTTTTGGGTGTATACCCAAAAGTGGGGTTGTTGGATCATATGATAATTCTATTTTTTAATTTTTTTAAGGAAACTCTTTACTGTTTTCCATAGTGGCTGGAGCATTTTACGTTCCCACCAACAGGGCACAAGGGTTACAATTTCTCCTTATCCTCACTGACACCTGTTTATTTTTATTTTTATTTTTATTTTTGTCTAACAGTGGCCATCCTGATGGGTGCGAGGTGATATCTCATTGTGGTTTTGGTTTGCATTACCCCGATGATCAGTGACGTTGAGCATATTTTCATGTGTATGTCTTCTTTGGAGAAATATCTATTCAAGTCCTTTGCCCATTTTTAAATTGGGTTATTTGGTTATTTTTTGCTGTTACTGAATTGTAGGAGTTCTTTTTATATTCTAGATATTAACCCCTTATTAGATATATGGTTTGCAAATATTTTTAAGTTTGATGTAGTCCCATTTATCTATTTTCGCTTTTGTTGCCTTTGTGTTTTTTGTGTCATATCCAAGAAATCCTTGACAAATCCAGTGTCATGAAGCTTTCCCCCTGTTTTCTTCTGGGACTTTTATAGTTTCAGGTCTTATGTTTCGATCTGTAGTTCATTTTGAATTAGGCTTTATATGTGGGGCATGCAACTTGCTTTTCGCACTTACCTGTCTTTGGGATTTATCCATGCTAGTGCAAGTATTTCCGGCTCACACCCTGTCATTGCTGACAGAAACCCTTCATACCAAGTTGTTCATTTTTCAGCTTGTCACACACAGTGTTGAATATTCTAACAGAAGTAGTTTGTTCAAAATAATAAGAAGAACAATGTGTTTGGTAATTATAGGTTATGGATAATTGAAATGAATGACAGCAATGGGATAAGGAATGGGAGAGAGAAATTGAGGGTACTCTGTTCTAGGGTGTCTGTGTTACATGTGAAGTGGTGTAGTGTTATTTGAAAGTAGACTTGAACTAGTTGTACATGTATGATGCAACTGCTAGGGAAATCACTAATAAAGATTTTAAAAAGGACTGCAATTGATGTACTAGTCAGAGTTCTCCATTAGGATATGTGTGTGCGTGTGCATGTGTGTGTGCATATGCGTGCACGTGTCTGTGTGTAAATAAGGAATTGGCTCGTGCAAGATGGAGAAGTCCCAAGATCTGCAATCTGGAGAACTGGAGAGCCAATGATATAAGTTCCAACTGATCCAAATGCAGAAGAAGGCCAGTGTCCCAACTCAAGACCATCAAGTAGAGAGAGTGACTTCTCTCTTGCTCAATCTTTGGTTCTATTCAGGCTTTCAACAAGTTGAATGAATCCTGCCCACACTGAGGAAGGCAATCTGTTTTACTCATTCTACCAATCTAAATGTTAATTTCATCCAGAAACACTCCCACAAACACACCCAGAACAATCTTTCACCAAATATCTGGACACCATGTGCCCCAGTCAAGCTGACATATAAAATTTAACCATCAACATTGATTTGCTAAGAGAGGAAAGAAAATGGAATCACATAAAATGCTCAGTTAAAACCAGAAAGGGGAAAAAAAGAAAGAAAAGAAACAAAGAACAAGCAATGACTAGGAAACAGTAACATAGGCAGATATTAATCCAACTATGTCAATAATCACTTTAAATGTCAAGTAACTGATACGTCACCTATTGCAGTGTAGGTGAAAAAGCAAACAAACTAGAAACCAAGTCCAAGACCCAATCACATGTTGTCCACAAGAAATCTACTTTAAATATAAACACAGACAGATTGAAAGTAAGTGCATGCGGAAAGATACACCATGCTAACAATAATCAGAAGAAAGTTGGATTAGCTACATTAACTTCAGACACAGCAGAAATCAGAGCAAAGAAATAACTTTTCAGAGATAAAGAGAAATGTTAGCTAATGGCAAAGAGGCCAATTCTCCAAGAAGACATAACAGTCCCTAATGTGTACACACCCAGCAACAGATCTTCAAAATACACGAGACAAAAACTGATAGAAAACAAGGCAATATACATAAATCTAGTATTATAGTTGGAGGCTTCAACACCCCTCTCTCAAAAAATGAACAGATTCAGCAGGCAGGAAGCCAGTGGGGTACAGCTGAACTGAACACCACGATCAGTCAACTGGATCTAATTGACATTTATAGGATACTTCAGCCAACAGTAGCGGAATACACATTCTTTGCAAGGGCACACAGAACATTTCCCAAGGTAGACCATATTCTGGATCATAAAACACACCTTAACATATTTAAAAGAATAGAAATCATACAAAATTTGCTCTCAGATAACAATAGAATCAAACTAGAAATCATAACAGAAAGATAGTGGGAAAGGTCCAAAATACTCGAAGATTTAACAGTACACTTCTAAATAACACAGAAGTAAAAAAACATTCTAGGAAGAAATTTAAAAATAGTTTGAACTAAGTGAAAATAAAAATACAACTTATCAAAGTGTGCAAAATGCAGTGAAAACAGTGCTCAGAGGGAAATTTATAGCATTGAATGCACATATTAGAAAAGAAGAAAGATCTAATATCAATCATCTAAGCTTCTACTTTGGGAAACTAGAAAAATAAGACCAAATTAAATCCAAGGCAAGCAGAAGAAAAGAAATAAGGAAAACTAGAGTAGAAATAAATAAAATTTAAGACAATAGTGAAAACCGATGAAATCGAAGTTGGTCCTCTGAGAAGATCAAAAAATTGGTATCTCTCTAGCTCGGATAACTAAGAAAAAAAGAGAGAAGACACAAATAGTATCAGAAATGAAACAGGGGCCACCACTGCTACTCCCACTGACATTAAAAGGATAATAAAGGCATATTATGAACAAATATATGCCCACAAATCTGGTAACCTAGATGAAATGGACTAATTCCTTGAAAGTCACAACCCACTGAAATGCACACAAAACTCACACAAGGAGAAATATGTAACCTGAACAGATCCATATCTATTTAAAAATTGAATCAATAACTAATAATTTTCTAAAACAGAAAGAATCAGGTTGGGTTTACTGGTGGATTTTACCAAAAAAAAAGGAGGACACTATAGTATTATTTTTTTCAATCTTTCAGAAAATGGAAGCAGAGGGAACACTTAACTCCATGAGGCCAGTGTTACTCCAACACCCAAATCAGAGAAAGACATCACAAGAAAGGAAAACTTCAGATGAATATTTCTCATGAACACAGATGCAAAATCCTCAACAAATTACTAGCAAATTGAATCCAACAGTGCACAAGTAGAATTATACCCCATGACTGGATTTATTCCAGGTATGCAAGGCCAGCTCAATATGTGAAAATCAACTAATGTAATTTGTCTTAGTCTGCTCAGGCTGCTATAGCAAAACACCACAGGCTGGGTAGCTTGAACAGCAGAAATGTATTTCCTCCAAGTTTTGGAGACTGCAAGTCCAAGATCAAGGTGCTAGGGAATTTGGTTTCTGGTGGGAACTCTTTTCCTGGCTTGTAGACGGCCACCACCTCACTGGGCCCTCCCGTGGCCTTCCTTGGTACCTGCACATGGAAAAAGAGAGGGTGAGCTCTCCGGTGTCTCTTATATAGGGCACTAATATAAGGAAGTCCTTCCTATAAGGACATTAATTCTGTTGGAGCAAGGCTTCATGCTTACAACCTCATTTAACCTTGATCACTTCCTTAGAGGTCCCATCTCCAAATACAGCTCTATTGGGGGTTATGGTTTTAACATATGAATCTGGGATGGGGGTTAAACACTCAGTCCATAACATAATCCATCATATCAATAGACTGAAGAACAAAAATTACATGATCATATCAATAAATGTAGACAAAATTTTGGCAAAATCCAATACCCATTCATGATTTTAAAAAACTCATCAAACTAGGAATAGAGGGTAACGTCCTCAATTAGGTGGAGGACATCTACAAAATATCCACAGCTGACATCACACTTAATGGAACCCTACAGGAACCAGTGTGGGAGGAGGGCTGGGAGGAGGCTGTGGTACCACGAGGCTGTGCAGAGGGGAGACAGGGCAGGAGTGGGGGATAAAGGGACACGAGGACTGAATGACTGTGTGTTGAGCAGCCTCATGGAGCCAGAGGATGGTGTCGGGCCACCAGCTGAGGAACTGGTAGCTGAATTGTTCAACTGCAGCCCCAGAGGGAAAAGCACACAGTTCAAGGTGCATTATCTGTAGACGTGGCTCTGAGGTCCCCGGGGCAGAGTCAGGGAAGGGGAGAGCAGGCGCCTGGGGAGAGGTCTGTGTTGTCAGTGTGTCAGTCCCCAGAGGGAAAGAAGAAGGAAGAAGAAACTCTGAGCAGTGGTGCAGGGAAAAACAGTCTCATCTTTTTTCTGGGATTAGGAAAGATATACAGCCACGTCCTCTGTAACAGAACAAACAAGCCGCCAAGGGTCTCCAGCTGTGAACACCAGGAATGTTTACAAAACTGAGGAGCATTGAACATCACGACTTTGTAAGTGAGACTCAGATCTGGTGTTTTTAACCCAATGTCAAAAAAAGATTCTGACCCTTTGAAGCTGGTGATAGGAGGGACCGATCGCTGACCCCTCAGGCGAAATCCCGGACCAAGGCCTCCGCTGGCCCCGGCTGGGTCCTCACCCATCTCCTCACTTTCTTTTCCACACTTGTTCTCTCTCCCCTCCAGGCCTGTTTGTGTTTCTTTGAACTTTATCTAAGTTGCATCATATTTAAAAAAAATATGCTAAGGTTACCATGACATTTTGCTGTCTTAACTGGTCTGTATTTGAACAGGGCGAGCACATTGCTAGAAAAGCACCACCACTCGGTTAAAGGTGCCTCTGGAAGGAGTTAATTCAGACCCCAAAGCCCAAAGCCCGAGGCGCTGGTCTGTCTGAACCCACAGCCTGAGATTAGGAGGAAAAGGCTGCTTCTGGCTGCCCGCCGCCCGGCCCGCTGTCAGCTGGTGGTGAGTGTCGCTCCCGCCGTCCCATCCACAGCCCCCAACTTCCACCCTTGATTGACGCTGCACTTTGTAAGGGGTAATTAGACGGGCCTCTGCCTGATTTTCACTCGAGGCTCCAGTCAGTAAGTGGCCAGTAGCCCCACGTTCCGAGGATAGTTCCCAGCCCCCCGGCTGACCTGTCACAGGTCTCTGGGCAGTGTCTGGCTGCCGATAAAAGAGATGGAGAGAGGTGAGTGGTTCAAGAGAGGATTCATAATACTGTGGGTGTGCAGTGAGTCCTTCCCCTTCTGTGGGGAAGGAGTGGGGGTCTGTCCCCACACCTCCAGTTTAGGGCAGGGGGCTTTAAGCAGACACACTGAGGTGCTGACAGGGGGACACAGGTCTGACACTGGCCTGAGAGTCAAAGGGTGAGGGACTGGTGAGGCGGCTGGAGGAGGTGAGACACTGGCTGCGGGTGGGAAGTTGTCAGCCTGCCAAGGACTGCACCAGAAGGGGAACGGGTCTCTCCTGAGAGATCAGGCCTGGGGCCTCTGTCCTCGACACCCCAAAAGAGGATGCCCCCACCTCCTGTGTGCAGATGAACCTCCAAAAGCCAGGGACTGAAGGCGAGCTGCTGTGGCCAGCTGGGCAGAGCATCGCCCTTGTCAGGAGAACTGGAGGTGGAAGGGTCCCAGGAATCCCAGGAGAGGGCCCCTGAAGGACCCAAGTAGACACTCCCAAGAGAAAGGCCAGTTTTCCACGTGCGCTGTGGCCACAGGGATCCAAAGCCAGACAGAGAGAACCGTTCCCTCCCACCAAGGCTCTGTCCACCCTGGCTCTAGTCCTGGGGAGGCCAAGGCCAGGGAGGGGCGGCAGGGGAAATGCTGGCAGGGACAGAAGAGGCTCCCAGGTGTTATCAGTTGAATTGTGTCCCCTCCTCCTCCCCAGTGTTGAATTTCTAGCCCCCAGAACCTCAGAATGTGACAGTATTGGGAGACAGGGACTTAAAAGAGATGATTAAATTATATGAGGTCATCAGGTTGCACCTGGTCCAGTGTGACTGGTCCTTTGGGACACAGGGAGATGGTGACCACCCACAAGCTGAGGAGAGAGGCCTCAGGAGAAACCAGCCCTGTCGACACTGTGACCTGGGGCTTCCCGTCTCTGGAACTGGGCGAAAACAGGCATCTGTCGTTTAAGCTGCTGGGTCTGGGGCTCCCCGTTCCGGCCCCAGCAGGCGGATCCACCTGGTCTCTGTTCTGTCTGCAGGCGTCCTGCCGGCCCCAGGCCCGAGTTTTTGCTTTGAATGACATTCACAGAGGGTGCGTTAGTAACTGAACTTGGTCGCTCATGGAGCTCACATCACCAGAAAAACTCTCCTTGTCCACAGGGGACTCTCCCCAGGCCCAGGCAGAGCCACCCCTGGTGGTGGATTTGCAGGAGGAGTCAAGACAAACACCCAAGACCCCTGGTGACTGCAGCCAAGGCCCGGCTTTCTGGGCGTCCTTCTGGCACAGTTCCCGAGAGCGTCGCTGACATCACCATCATCCTGGGGTTCGATTTTGGCAGCAGGATGATTCTCTGGAGAAAGTAGAAGGAGCAGTTGAAGCTGATGGAGTGACTAAGGCGTGCCCTGCCGTCAGCGGGGCCCGGGCCTTGCCTGGGGGCTCACATCTGGGTGGTGTCTGAGGCTATGCGTCTTTTCCACTGTGAGAGGCAGAATCTGGGGAAAAAGGTGACTCTCCTCCCCAAGCCCCAGGGGCATTTTAGTTGCCTCTCCTTCAAATCGCTCTCCCCAGTGTAAGTCTGTCTCACGGAGTCTCTCCAATGGGGTGCCTGATGGAGCTTGTTTTGGATTAAATCTGCTGAGCCAGGCTCTGTTGCGGAGGTGACCTTACAAATCCACAGAGGTGTGCAGAGTCCCCAGGAACGTGAAGCTGGGCCCACCGAGAGGGACTGTTTGACCTTGCTCTCCCGAGGGCGTGGGGAGGGCATCAGGGATTCAGTGCCCCAGCAGGAAGAGGATGCAGGTGCCTCAGTCCCATTTCCTAAATGCACTGAATGAACAGGGTCAGATCTCACCCAAAGAGCAAGATCAGATTCCATCATCCCGCCTCAGCCCCTTCCCCTCCACACCCACACCGGGCAGGGCCGGGGCCAGAAAGGGCCACGGCCACGGACAGCAGTGCTGAGATCTGGGGCTGCTGAGTTCCTGTGGCTTACATCCGGAAGTGGGCCAGGCTCTGCTGGAAGATTCTGGAAGGCTCTCTGAGCAAGCTGAACACCCACCAGGCTCGCTCTGCAAGTTTAATGAGACTGGTCCTGATGGCTGGGAAGCCCTGAGCATAGGCCTGGGGCAGGGAGGCGGTGTGTGCAGGGCAGCCCAGCCCCCACGTGTCTGGGCTGGCTCAAGGCCAATGCCTCTTCAGTGCTGGAAACTGCTGACAGAGCCTCCTGCATCACAGGGCCCTCGGGGGTGGTCGGGGATCCTGGCCCTGGCAAGCTGGCTGAGCGTGACTGCTGCTCTGTGTTCCAGCAATAACTAACCGGGACCAAGGCCAAACGGCTGCTGTGAGCCAGTGCGGGATGGAATACACATTTGGAGGCTTGAATTTGGCCCCTTAAAAAACAAAACAAAACAAAACAAAACAGCTAAATAAAGCAAACCTCCACCATTACCTGAGGATTCTTCACAAAACTTCTAGAAGGTTCTAGGAGTTCTGAAATCCCCAGCTAAGGCATCACCCAATGGCTGTTAATCCAGTGCAGCTACACTAAATGCAGACCCAAACTTGGGACCACAGCTGGCATTCCAGAGGTGCTGGGGCTGCTTTTCTCAAATTCCCCCCATACCTGCAACACAGTTTGCTGCTCCCGATGTCTTAGACAGGGTACGCACCTCCAGAGAGTGGCTCTCAGTCTTCTTGTTAAAAGTTCAGATTACAGATCGTGATGAGAGAGGTGTAAAACCAGAACACTGACCACACCAAATGCTGGTGAGGATGTGGGGCAACAGGAACTCTCACTCACTGCTGGTGGGATACAAAATGGCACAGCCACCTTGGAAGGCAGTTTGGCGATCTCCTCCAAAACTAAATCTACTTTTACCGAATGCTTTAGCAATCGTGCTTCTTTGTGTTTGCCCAAAGGAGCTGAAGACATATGTCCACACGAAAACCTGCACAGCAATGTCAACAGCAACCTTATACATAATTGCCCAAAATTGCAAATAACCAAGATGTTCATGGTGAATGGATAAACTGTGGTACATCCAATGGAATATTAGTGAGTGCTAAAAAGAAATGAGCTACCAAGCCACGAAAAGACACACATTAATGTTCAATGCATATGACTCAGTGAAAGAAGCCGGTCTGAAAAGGCTACACGCTATGTGATTCCAACTACATGACATTCTGGAAAAGGCAGAGTCATGGAGACAGTAAAGAGATCAGTGGTTGTCAGAGGCTGGGGGAGGGAGTCTTGAACAGGTGGGGCACAGAGGATTTCCAGGGCAGTGAAACGACTTTGTATGATCCTATACTGGTGGATACACATCACTCAGTGTACATTGGTCCAGACCCATAGAGTGTACAACACCAGGAGGGAACCTGAAGGCAAACTCTGGGCTTTGGGTGATAATGATGCATTAATGCAGGTTCATCCACTGCAACAAACCTACCGGTCTGGTGGGGAATGTTAACAGTGGGAGAAGCTGTGCATGTGTACAGGAAAAGGGGGTTTATGGGGGAATCCGTGCTCTCCACACAATTTTCCTGTGAACCTAAAATTGCTCTAGAAAGATAAATCTATTAAAAAAAAAAGTCCAGATCACTGAGATCCACTCGCCCAATCAAAAGAGACTGATTCAGCCGCACTGGCGAGCTGGGCCTAGAAATCCACACTTTGAAAACTTTTCATGTCCTGTGATGTCAGGATATGTGGGTCATGCTCAGAGGAGCAAAGCTCCTTCCGGCAGCTGGTGGAGGCTGAAAGAGAGCTGCAGGTGAAGGTCCCCTCTGCTGGCCCCACAGCAGCTGAAGTGGCCACGCCCCCGGCCTGGGGGCCCGTGCAGGGCGGGGGTTGGCTGCTCAAGCCCCAGCTGTGGCCCAGCCTTTTGGGGTGGTGAAGCCACGTGGTAGACTAGGGGGAAGATTTGGTGTTTCCCTACCGGGCCAAAGGTTGTGTGCACAGAGGTTGGAATATTGCACCGAACCCCTTCCTGCTCTCCCATCCCCAGACTTTCCTCCGCTGCAGCACTGGTCACACAACTGACCGCCCACCCCTCTTTGATCCCCAGGTCCCCTCTGACTCAGCTCCTCCCCCAGCCTGAGGTGGGGTCCACCTTGGCCAGGCTGCTGCCCTTGCTGGGTCAGGACAATGCATCTCCTCACCCGCACAACTTCCTCCTTCTGGGATGCGTGTCCCCCACCCCACGTCCCTTAGCTCTCTCGGCATCAGGCTTACAACTTACCTCTCAGGGAGTTCTCTGCCAGACCCCCTGGACCCCAGAGCATTCAGCAGTGTCTGAGGGGCCACCTGTCTGAATCTGCCTTGGTGCCTCCTTCCGCCTGCCTCACCCTGCCGGCCAGCGAAGAGGCCAGCGCTGAAGCAAATAAAGCACAGGAGAAAGCCCAGTACTACTGGATCGGGGACCTGGGCTCCAGGACAAACTGGGCCCTATAGGGGATATAGGACCCAGGACATGTTACTCAGTGTCTCTGAGCCTTCATTTCTTTACCATAAAATGAGAATCATAACGCTGGTTTCCCAGGACCATCGGGAGGAGGAAGGGACACTGGTCATGAATATGAATGAGTGTGCGTGGAAGCTTATAAAGCCCTTTCCAAGTGTCAGCAAGTCGGGCTCAGCTGCCGGGAGCCGGTGGCAGCGCGGTGCCACGGCTGTGCTGGTGTATCTGCGGCCAGCCCGGCGCAGGGCAGACGCGGGGCCAGCGAGGGGCCACTGCTGTCCCGAGGCTGAGCCTGGAGGACCCAGAGGAACCCCACTCAAGGCCTTGGAATCAAGAGCAGGGAGGAAGCGTGCTGAGTTGGGGTGCACAGAGAGGCACCCACACAGCTGACCGGGGAGGCACTCAGGTGGCAGAACTGGCCGAGAGCAGAGCCCCAGGCAAGAAAGCGAACCAGCTGCAGAAGGAAGGCCGCCTGGTTGAAGGAAGAGCTTCTGCCACACTCATCACCCAAGGCCCACCCTGTGGCCTAGAGCATCACTGGGAAGGCCGGGAGCGTGTCCCAGAGGTCAAGAGTCCAGGAAGTCAGGAGGCTCACTGCTTCTCTGTTAGCAGGTGGTTGTTGGTGTGGGTTCAGGGAGACTGGATTATGTGACAATTCAGGGAATTGGCTTTAAAAAGCTTTCTGTCCATGGGCTGTGACATCTCGGAAGTTAAGTCCTTGAGGCTTCAGTTCCTTCTCTGTAAGATGGGGACAGCAATAATCATTGCATAGGACGGTGATGAGGGTTCAAATCAGATAAGCCACATAAAAGGCTTAGGACAGGGTGGGGCGTGTAGCAGGTGACCGACACATCTGAGTTCTGGTGACCATCATTACTCTTTCACAGGCTGCACAGGCAATCAATGGAAGCTGGAAGGGTATGCATCGTTCCCCACACAAGACCTGGGTCAGGATAAAGAACCCACTGGCTGCCTTCAAGACTGAGAGACCCTTCACCCGGCCGAAGCCAGGAAGCACACCCCCCAGACCCCTTACTGCAGCCTGAGAGGAGGGTCCGTCACTCCGAGGGGGCAGATGGGGGCTGGAGCACATTTCCTTTCTAGATCAGCCTCTGGAGTCCAGATGTTTGTGTTCTGTCCAATTCAAAGACTGTTTTTCCAGGATGATTATCTTGAAAACGTTTGCTGCAGTCAAGTGGGCCATGCCCAGTAGCATGACAGGAGTGCTGTGAACGTGGGTGAAGCCCCAGCGGGAAGGGTGGATGGGAAAGGGCAGGGTGGGGCTGGGGGCTGGCCACAGGGAGGGCGCCGGCCCGATCCGTGGTCCCTCCCCACCTGGACAAGGCAGGGCCATGCATTGCCCACCATCGGTGGCTGAGAGCAGTGTCCGGGGGACTTTTTTGAACCAGCAAGGCAGCTACCCTGTAACTGAAGGAGGAAAGTCCTTTCAGTGGGTAAAAATTTGGAAGCTGTGTCTTGCCAGGAAACAGCCTTGCTAGGGTCCCACTTCTCAAGAGGTGCCACTGGTGGGTGTTGCTCCCTAGTCTGGAATGACATTTAAGCCCACAAGATGTCCGGGAACAAGTATGAAGGGTGTGGCAATCCTGGGGGCAGGGCAAGTGGAGCCGCCCGCCTCCCATCTCAGCATCAGGGGCGGGTGGGGGCCCTGACGAGGCGGTCCAGGGTCTGGAACAAGTGAACAGAGCATGTGGGCTTGTCTTCGGAGAGCTGTCACTTGGGTAACAATCTGTGTGTTCTCCTATGATATAGTTTGATATCTTGTTCGAATAGAAGATTTCAAAATTAGCATCAACATTTGAGAAGAAATAAAATCTCTTCCATATGCTGCTCAGCTTAAGTGGCACCAAAAAAGGCAGAGCTGAGCCCCAGAATGTTCTGTTTATCCTTCCGCCCCCACAGCCCATCCAGAATGGGTTTTCAGAGGGGCCACGCCTCCCTGATGGTGACCTAATTCCTGCCTTCATCTTTCTCCCTGCTTCCCTCCCTGGCTCACCCCAGGCCTCTCGGCACTTGCTCTGTTGCCACCCACCCTCCTTGACTCACCGGGCCGGGCAGTGGCATCAGAGGAGGTGAAGGACCCTTCCTCACTCCTGCCCTCTTCTCCAAGGGAAGGGGTGACGTGCACCACACCAAACTCCCCAGGAAGCCCTGCCACGCCATCCCTTTCCTTAAACACGAAACCAGACACCATTGGCCACCATTTCCAGGCTTCTATGGAGCCCTCAGATAGACCCCTGGATCAAGGGAGGCACAAATTGATGCCCCACTCTTGCCCAGCAGGATTCTGGTCCTGATGTGGTCATCACTGGGGTGTTTGGAACACATTCACCAGCACATTCTGGGGACACAGGTCTCCGGGTATTTTATAGTGCCCTGTTGTCCAGAAAAAAAGACCCGAGACCTTGACCTTTTATTGGTAAACTGAACAATCTCTTGTGTCTCCAAGACAATGATATTTTGCTAGTTGGCCAAGGCCCCTGTGTGAGAGTAAATTTCCTTACAAAGGGGATAACACGGGATCTTACTAGAGAAGACTTTTCTTGCCCTCCAGGAAATCGCCCATTTAATCCAGGTGATCTGTCCTTAAAAATTATTTACTTGTCCAAATTGTATAAAAATGTACTCTTAAAATGCTGACAACCTTAGATTTCACCTTTTGTGTGGTCAGAGCATGCACACGTCACCGCCCAGGCCTCCAGATCTGAGCTCCAACCTTGGACTTTCCCTTTTCCCCTACTTTCTGAAGATACCTTGAGACCAAGTAAAACAAAGTGAATATAACATTAACAAAACCTAATTTATATAGTTTATTATATTAATAGATGGAAGTAGAAAATGCATCATTTTCTTACATGCAGTAAAAAATGACAACATTCTAAATCAATGCGTCCTAATTATTAAAAAACTTGAAATCAGAAGGAGCTTTGTTCCCTGGGCCCTTTGTCACTGGCACAGAGTAACTGATCAAATCAGACAGCTGACACCTTGGCGCCTTTGCAGTCTGAGGTCGGGAAAGCTAGTGGAGAGGGAAGGGGGAGGGAACGGGACAGGCAGATGGGGAGCGAGCCTCAGGTGAGCAGACTGCAGGCTCCCAGAGGCTCCTGGGCGTCTTAAGGATGTGCCAGGGTGCTGGTCAGTAGGAGTGGTCCTCCCAGCCTCACTCTCTGTCCCCTGACATCTCAGCTGGAGTCATTTTCCAGCTCCTGTTCCCGGACTACAAAAGAAGTGGGAAGCAGCCTCCAGAGGCGGGGTCCAGCAGGTGGCTGGCTCCACGACATCCTTCACAGTGGCTGCCCTGCTGTTGTCTGCCTGTGGCCTCGTCTGCACCTTAGCCTGGGGGCGCAGGTAGGGAAGAGGAGCCTTGGATTTCTTTATAAGACACGGTGCCCTCTCCACTCCTACTTCGACCCCATGGCTGATGCCATGCACAGCCTCTGGGGAGATCAGGAAATCTAGCCTCGGGCTGGGCAGTGATGTACATGCTAAACCCCCCCCCCCCTATATATAAAGATGAGTGGGCTGGCTTTGGCACACCCTCCCACCTGGGTTGCCTGGACACAGCCCAGAACACCGAGTCCTGGGCTCCTGCACTGTCCCCAGTGCTCCTGAGTCTCAGTCTCTGAGCCTGAGTCAGTCCCCTCCCCACCACATCCTGATTGCGGGGCTAGCCTGCTACTTTGGTTTCTGCTCTGGGTGACTTAGCGGAGCTGTGGACCCTACTCCCAGCGCCCAGCCGCCTGCCTGAGCCTTGAGGACCAGCAGCCGAGCCCCTGCATGGGCCCTGCTCCAGCAGCTCGAGTGGCTGAGGCCACAGAAACCCTGCCCATGTCTCGCTGTCCACTCTGTGAGTCAGGCCCAGTCCTTGTCCCCCCAGCCCTCCGCAGGTGGGCACAGGTGGGAGGGCAACTAGAGGGGCTGGGGGAGGGCAGTGGGTGAAGGAGTGCCTGAGGCAGTGGCCTGGGGTGAGCCCTGAACCCTGCAGTGGTGTCTTCACAGGAAATCAGTGCCAGAGGGGCTATGATGGGTTCTGTGTCCCCCAAATTCCTATGTTGAAGTCCTAACCCCCATACCTCAGGGTGGGACTGTATTGGGAGATGGGGTCCTTAAAAGGGGATTAAACTAAAATGAGCTCATGAGTGTGATCTCTCATCCAATCTGACTGTGTCCTTATAAGAAGAGGAGGTTAGGACACAGACCCACGTGGAGGGAGGACCGTGTGAGGACACAGGGACAAGACGGTCATCTACACACCAAGGAAACGGACTTCAGAAGGGACCACCCCAGCCGACACCTTGATCTTGGATGTGTGTACTTTGTCACTGCAGCCCGAGGGGACTAACAAGGCTGAGTAGGCATGAGGCTGGGGCTGTGAATCCCGACTGCTTGGTGGTAAAGCCCACGCTTCCCCACTCGCCCTGCCGCCTCAGGAGGGCCTGGCCTCTCGGACTCAGCAGAGGAATTTAGAGGCTGGAAGAGGCCTCCACTTCCTGGGACCTGGCAGTGGGGTTCAGGTTGCTCCCTGCAAACTCACATTCAGGAGTGGCCTGCAGGTATGAGGGAGGGAAGGGGGAGCCTGGGTAGGGCTCGGCCAAGGTTATCTACCCTCCTCTCCTTTATTTATCACTCTCCAGTCTCACCTGTTTTGCATTTTGGGGTTGTATGTAATATTTCAGTTACCCAAAAGGATTCCACTGGCAGGGAGAGAGTGGCTTGAAAGCCACTGATGTGGGACAAAGCCTTCATTTTTACACCTAAGACAATGATGGGCCAGAGAAGGTAGCTAGTGATGGGTTGTCATCACACAGAGTCAGAAATCCATGCAGAACCCACTTCTCCTGACTCACAGCCTGGGGTCCTCCCCTCCCACAGGGCCATCTCCCCAGTGTGAAGGACGGAAGACGGCGGGCATCTCCATGCCTTGTGGACCAGGAAGGGGGCGTGTTCTGGGACCCCAGGGCATCAGACCTGGAGGAGTTCAGGAGGCGTGGAGCGAGTGAAGCAGTGAGCTCTACAGTGGAGACCAGGAATCCCTGCGCAGCCCATCACGGAACATCCAGATTTCACCTCCCCTCACTGTGGAATCCGAGCGACCGGAGAAATCACCGAGTTGTTGTAGGTGTCGGTGGGAGGCAGGTAGTAAGTCTTAGAAACAGCAGAGAGCAGCGGTCTTGGGCAGCATTTCCCACTCTCCACGCAGACGCTGACTCAGTAGGTCTGGTAGGGCTGATGTGGGGTTTCTAACCAGCTCCCAGGTGATGCAGGTGCTGAAGGGACCTGTGATGGTTAATTTTATGTGTCAACTTGGCCAGGCCACAATACCCAGATATGTGGTCAAATACTATTCTAGATGTTTCTGTGCAGGTATTTTTAAGATGAGATTGATATTGAAATGCGTACACATGAAGCAAAGCAGATGACCCTCCATAATGTGGTGGGCCTCACCCAATCAGTTGAAGACCATCAGAGCCCAAAGACTGAGCTTCCTGGAAGGAGAAGGAATTCTGTCAGCCCACGCGAGGGCCTTTGCATGTGAACTGTGACTCTCCTGGTTCTCCTGATGCTGGCCTGCCCTGCAAACTTTGGACTTACCACATTTCCACAATCCTGTGAGCCAGTGCCTTAAAATAAATCTCTCTCACAGAGACCACCCCCTGCACATACTGGTGCAACTTTCTGCTTCTCTGGGGAGCCCTGACTGCTACAAGACCGCACTCTGTGCAGTGACAGTGTAGTGCACTGTGTTAGCAAATGAGATTTGGAGACCTGGGTTCAAACCCAGCTGGGAGGTGTTGGGCACAACTATGCCCAATCTTTGCTTCCTTCTCTGTCAAATGGAGTTTACACATTTAGCTTGGGGCCTGGCACTGAGGGAACTCTTAATAAATTAGAAATGCAACTTTCATCCACACCACGATGATTATCACCACAGAGAAACTAGAAGTCTCGCCTTCTTTGCCTTTAGGAAATCTTATCTCCACTCCTTCTAAGCAGTGAAAACCTTCCCTTTTCTTAGAAACCTCAAGGAAATGAGACCATCCAGGCCTTTTCCAGAAACCTAGCGCCCCTAGACTAAATCCTTCCAATTATGTTTTCAGCCCTGTGTCCTTCTGGGCACATGTGAGTCCCTCGGGCCTGTCCGCCTGGGTCCTGGTGGCCCCAGTTCCCACCTCCCCACTCGGTGCTGGTGGGAAGAAGGAAGCAGAATGCTTTCCAGTTGGGACATGCTTGCCACCAGCTCCTCTACTGGGGACAGGGCCAGCTCTCCCTTCTTGTTTTAATTGGCATCAATCTGTTTGTTATCAGTGCAGTTCTTTGGAGAAAGACCAGAAAAACAATTTCCTATCTGAACAGCAGAGATCATGAGCCGTCTCTGCTCACTGGCTGTCTTCAGCACTAAGTCAGACTCACTGGTTCCTTCCGCCCCCCGGCCAGGCAGGCACCCTGGGTGGGTGCCATGGACGGAGGCCTTGGCTGGTATCAGGAAAAGGTTATCCAGGACCAGGGGAACTCCAGTGTTTTTACATAGACAAGGCTTGGAGGCAGGAATCTGGTTGGGGGGTTGGGGGGAAGGTGCTAGCATCACCAGCTACAGCTGTGTTTGCACAGCAAGCTCTGGCTTTACTTCGATGCCAAATTAAAGAGCATGGAGGTGACAGCTCGGACCAGTGGGCCAAATCCAGCCCACCACCTGCTTTTGTAAATAAAGTTTTATTGGAACACAGCCCCATGTCCATTCACTTACCGATTATTTGTGGTTGCTTTCGTGCTGGGGGCAGATGAAAGTAATTGTGACAGAGACCGTATGACCTGCCCAAGCTTGAAAATACTGACAGTCTGGCCCTGGAAGGGAAAAGCTTGCTGGACCCCTGACAATGACAGAGCGGTTTTCCAAAGATGCTTCATTTAGAACAACGTTTACATAAAAATGAGAGCGCATCCTTCACCCATTTCAAATGATAACATTTGTACCTGGAGACATCTCCCAGGGTGAGACAATGAGGGCCCTGGGGAGGGAGGGGAGTACGGATGGATCTACAGTCTGCTGGCTGGTGCTGTGAAGCTGAGGCTCTGACACTCCAGACACCAGCCCTCAGGTCCTGGGTTCAGCTTTGTGTTCAGGTTCTGGCCTCTGCCCGGAGCTCCTTACTCTTACTCTGAATAGTTTCTGGGGGTTTGCAGGCCCTGGCACCCATGGAACATGAGCCGTGCTGCCCGGGCCCCACCCAGGACCCTGGTCCTGAGCCTGGGGCTCTGTGCCCAAAGCCCACTTGCAGCCGGAAGCCGGTGCTGCCCAAGGAGCCTGGGTGGGCTTCACCCGGGGGTGTGAGTTCTAGATCTGTTAGTCCAGGCGGGCCCCACTTCCCTGCTCCCGCTCCTGCTCCAGGGTGGGACCTGCTGTCCCCGGAGCCCCACACGGGCTGACGGCCCCGCCCAGAGGAGACCTGAGTGTTCTAGATTCTGGCAAGTGCTCAGCCTTTTTTCTTCCGCTGCATTTAAGTCTAACTGACTATGGCTGAAGTGGTCTTGTCATCTTTTCCTGTAACTGAGGAAATGGAGACCCAGAGAAGGGGGGCGAGTTGTTCAGGTGTCATGGGGCCCGGCTGCCCCTTCCCAGTGGCGTGCAGGTAAAGGCTGACAGCGGGCTTCCCTGGGAGTGGTCCTGCATGGGGTCCACTCAGGCCCTGGGGTCATCCTCTCACTGGCTGCTCTGAGCAGCTGCAGCCCCAAGGGAGGCGGGCCACAGAAAGAAGGGTGGGTGTATCCTGTATCTGGCTTCGGCAACGCATGCTGGGGTCTGAAGCCGGGCTCTGCTGCTCGCCACTTGTGGGGTCTTGGACTCGACTCCCTAAAACCTCTCCGGGCCTCCCTCTCCTGATGTGTGGGCTGACCGGGCGTGAGTGTGGAGCCTGGGAGCGGGCCTGGCGCAGGGAGAGCTGCAGGCGCCTTTTTGACTCTTGGACTCTTGGTGGCCTTGGGCCAGGAGCCCAGGGCGCACCCCCCCCCACATGCAACTAAAGATGAATACAACTCTGAACTGTGTGTTTACGAAAATCCAAAACATTCAAGATTCAAGCATCTCAAGATGATTACATCAAAAAAACATTTTTAATGGAAATCATCAAAATCTTAAAAAAGGTGTTGAGGGGAAGGTCCCTGTGTTGACGTTGCCCTAAGCACATTCTCAGCTTTTCTATTGGGGACACGGGATCCCAGGCTGGGTGGTATGTTTGGAGAAAAGGGGCTTCCTGTGTCTTCTAGGACCCAGCTGGGTGAGCAGGGAGAAGTGGGGGTGTCCGGCTCGGGATAACTTAGCTGGTCTCAGGCTGTCTTTAGACAAATGCCCCACAGAATTATGCCCAACTAGCTGCCAATTAGTTTTCCTAATCCCGCCTGAAGTGTTGGCTGAGCACCTCAGACCCAGGGGACGGAAAGCGGAGCCGGCTGAGAGCCCAGCTAGTGCTGCTGCCAAGATAAACGTCGTGCAGGGATGGAGAAGGGTCCCAAGGTGCTGGGGTGGGCACGGGGGTGGGAACTCATGGCTGAGCTGCAGCCCTGGCTGGCTTCCAGAGGGGAGAGGCCTGTGGGTGAAGGCAGGACGCTGCAGCCAGCACTGTGCCTCGACTGTGTGCTTTTCCTTCCTCTGTTTTACCTGCATGCCCTTCGTTCTCTCTTCCACTCCCTCCTGGTTTGGGCCCTGAGCGCGTCCTCAGGTGAGGAGGCAGAACCTCCGGGCTCCACCGGTCTCCCTGCGGGCCTAGACCTCCAGGTTCTGGGGCTGGTTCTCCTCAAGCCTCCTCTCCCCTCGCCTGGCTTGAACGGGATGCAGGAAGGGTGTCCGTCCTCTCCTGAAGCAGGACAAATGTACCCAATGCCTCAACTGTCCTTAAAGGCATCTTCGCACCCCTTTAGTGAACTCCTTTCCCCATTATGTAGCCCGGAAGTGGGTGAGTAACTAAAATTCCAAAAACTAGTATTTGGCCACATTTCCACACCTCCTGCTGTTATTTTGAGTGCCTCTCTTTAGAATGCGCGGTGCTGGTAAGAGCTCTTTTCAGCAATGATCCTACTGCAACAGGACAAGTCCTCGCGTAGCATCCTGTCACATTCTCTGTGTTGATTTAAAAAATAGTTTTTTGGAAGGGGAGGTAATTAGGTTTATTTATTTGTTTGTTTATTTTTTTAATGGAGGGACTGGGGATTGAACCCAGGACCTCGGGCATGCCAAGCAGGCGCTCTATCACTGAGCTCTACCTTCCCCGACTCTGCATTGGTTTTACATCCTGTCCTTATGACCCAAATTATTTCCAATGCGATTGAAAATCTGCACGTGAAAACTCTGCGAGTGTTTATGTGTGGTTTTCTCAGTTGTCTGACCCAACGTTTCCATCAGATTCGTAAGGGGTTCTGCGACCAAAGAGGGTTGGCGACTGCTGGTCGGTACTGCGGGGCTGCTTCTGTTTCCAGCTTACGTGGCGCCCTCAGGGTATCTTACCCGAGGCGTCCTGATTTCCTGATTCCTGGCCGAGAGCTCTTTCACGGGGTCCTTTTGTCCCCTTCTTCCCCTAAAATGAGGCTTCATTTTCTGATTTGAACTCTAATTGGAGCTAACATCTCATCCCCCGTTTACCGGCCGCCCCGAGGGCGCGCCGCGCAGCTGGGCCAGGCCGGGGCTTCCCTGCGCGGCCCGGTCCCCGCCCCTGCCGCCGCTCAGACATTCTTTCTGCGCTTTCTGAGTGTCCCATAACCGCCTGCACTGCGGCCTCAGTGGGGTGCGGGGTGGGGGAGCTGGAAGAATTCTGTTGAAAAGGGGTTTCCGTTTCAGCTTAACTGCAAACTCTGAACTCTGTTGCTTCTGTCAAGCCTCAGGACTGCTGTGAGGACGAAGCTGGTGGCCCACATGCGGGAGCTGCCCCTGCCCAGACAGAGGACTTGGGAGACGTTGAGGGACACTTGGGTCCCACCAGCCAGAGCGGCACTGGGCCAAGGCCAAGCCAACCCGCGGCTAAGGGGTGCTTTGCCGAGGAGGAGAGCTCTCGCTAGACATGCTGGGGGAGCACGTCGCCATCTAAGAGCAGGTCTTTTTCAGACACTTCACAGGGCGGCGTCGCCACCGAATCAGCTTCTTAGGGCTCCAAACACGGCGGTTAATTGATTCCTGTTTAATGTGGCAGCTGCTGACTGGGAAGGAGTGGGATCCAAGCTCTGCTTATTTGTGTAGGAAAGTCTTGAATCATCCCACGGCGTGAAAGAGGCAGGCGAGGCACCCCTGTTCTGCGCCTGTGTGCCTGCTGTGTGCGTTTGTGGAGGTGAGCCAGGCCGCCGGCCACCCGCTCCAGACTGCGCGACAGATACTCTGTTGCTGACAGACCGTCACTCTGGATCTTTTTGCTGTGAACAGTGTGGTCGCAGTAGGATTAAGCTTGGAGAAAAGTTCGTGGAGGCTAATGCTGTGGGCCCTGCTCCCCTTGGTAAATAAGACAGAACGTGAGGGCACAGCCTGGACCCGGCAGGGACAAGACAGGCTCCTGCAGTGACACAGGGAAGAGGGACATGATGGGCTCACCCACCCCCGCTCCAATCTGAAGGGCGGAGAGACCAGGTGGGGAAGCTGGGGACACCACAAGTCTGGTACAGAGGACAGGCTGGGTGACCTGTGAGGGGGTGCCTCAGGTGTGCCACACTGTGCCAGTAACAAGTCTGTGCACCCCAAAGAGCTGCCACTCTGCCCAAACCCAGCCTCACTTTGGGGTTCATTGCACAAGAGGGCCTGGGAACCAGGGAGGGAGCACAGGTGGGGCTTGGACGGTTGCAGCTCCTCCAGGGGATGACCGCTCAGACCACTTTTCATGAACAATCGCCTTGTTTCCACTTACAAGTTAGCCTCCTGGGTACTTGGTCCCAGGCTCTGTGAGCCCTCTGTGGGCTCCCTGGCCTTTGTCTCCCCCTATGAAGGCATCTGTCTCATGGCTGGCAGAATAGATTCAAGGTCCAGAGTTGATACTAGGTCTGAAACAGCTGTGGCTTTGCTGAAGTCAATTTCCCCGTGGCAGATGACATGTGAACTTCATCGATCGCCTGTGCCCAAAGTCACTTCTCACATGGTGCTTCCTAACCAACCGATACCCACAGAACTCCTCTCCCAAGAACATCTTGAAGAGAGGCTGAGAAGAGGCAGAGAGATGCCAGCTCCGCAATTCCACCTCTGCCACCATCAGGAAGGGCCCCTGGAAGCACTGTCTGTGTGCTATGTCTGTGGCTCATCTGTCCATTTCTCTTTCACACGCACAGGCACACACATACACACAGGCACACACACACACACACAGGCACACACACAGGCACACAAGCACGCACACACAGGCACACATTTACATGGTCTTTAAAAATCCCTTTCTCTTTGTTTTCTTTCTCCTAAGCATCGGTAGCACATTTAAAATACTGAATATACTGTCTCATCAAATTAATTTCCAGGTTGTGTCATTTGGGAAGGGGGAGGAAAAGAAAGGGCTCCTAGTGAGGCATTTTATTGATTCACTGATTGGTTGATTCATTCAAGAGCCTGCTTTGTGCCGCACACTGGGCTCGTGGCACAGGGCGAGGTGATGAATGGACCATGCTGGCCTGCCCTGGCCTTGTGGGTGGGCGTCTGGCAGGAAGGCCCTGTGGAAGACCCTGGCCCCGCCTGCACCTCAGAGCTGACCCTCAGCTTGCTGGGGCAGCCCCTGCCCCAGAGTGACCGGGCTCAGCTAAGGCCGTCCTGTTTTGAGTCATTTTTGACTAGACTAGATATGATAGACTAGAACTCTGGACAATTATTAATTGACCAGCTGGCATCTCATAGATCTGGCAGAGGAAGCTGTGGACCCTGAAGTGGCAAAACCAGTGGCAGAAGTGAGGACCCAGACTCGTGTCCCTCACCTTCTCCTCCAGGCTGCCCCACCCGCCCTCTCCGGCTCTCTCCCTCCTGCACGTCTCTGTCCAATCTGATCCCTTTTCTCTCCCCGAGCCTCTCTTCCTTCTTCATTGCCTTTTCCAAGTTAATTGTACATAATATGAATTTGATGCTCATTGGAAATTAGTTGTAGGATTTAGGAAGCAGAAGCTTGTCATTTCAATATTCAATGAGCCAAACATCTTACAGTTCCCTTAAGTGCCCCTCACATCAGATTCCCCCAGTGGCCCTACCTGGCTTCCTCTGAGGCAGCTCAGGGACCTTGAACAGCAGCGGTTCTCCATTTTCTGGAATGAGCCACAGTGATGAGGATGTGGATCCGGGCAGCTGTTCTGTCCGGGGCCTGCAACTGGGCTCTCACTAAGCTGATTCCATTCCTGGGACATCAGTTTACCTCCCTGGGAAATGCAGGCTTCCTTCAAGGAGGTGCAGCGAGGGCATGCCTAGCACAGTGCTGGGCACCTGGAAGGGCACAAAGAAGTAACAAAATACCTGGTGTCCCCAGGAGTAATCACCCCAGCCCAGGGACACTGGGAGGCTGGTTCAGGGACCTCGGCATCATGTCCACAGAGAAGAACAAGACATAAAGGACAGCTTTGTGTCTTCATCCACCCCTGAGCTCTGAGACATGCTCTTTTGGCTGATAGCCAGCCTTGGGGAGGGGTCATAAGCAGGCTCTCAGGATTGCACAGTGCCTCCTCATTAATTTCTTCCCTTGTCACTGTGTGTGAGCAGAAGTAGCATTAGGAGGGCGCAAGCAAGCGTTAGAACCCTTGACCATAGCCTGGGCCCTCTCCCTTCCCAAGTACAGTGGTGGGGAATGGCGCAGTAAATGAGGACGTGCTCCCAGGTGGATCATTCCACAAGTAAGGGAATGGTTTTATGAAGCGTTCTCAGTAACATGAGAAACGTTTACAGTATGAGGTTATGCTACAAAAGCACTCTCCAAAATTACATATCACACAGTGTGGGCTCCACGGGCCACAGTGGTCCTGAGTGGGAGCCTGTGGTGTGTCCAGTGCTGGGATCACACCTGTCCAGGGGTCTGGGGGCTGGGTGGGCAGACAGAACATGGAGGAGCTTGCTAGGAGGGACTCTGCCTGGAGGAAGAGAGATCCTGGCCAGTATCAGGGGCCTGGCAGAGGGGCGTGGCCCTTCACCCTGGTCCAGCCCCATGGACTTCCATCTGTGTCCTCAGGAGGACATAGCTGGGAATGCACAGGAGACAGCCTTCCACTCAGGGCTCTGTGGGGCATGGGAGGGAAGGCCTGAGTGCGTTTCCATCAGAGATCAGACAGGAAGGTGCCGGTGCCCTCCCTCACCCCCACCCCCGCTCTGCCCAGGCTGCCCCCTGCCTCTCCTACAGAGGCTTGGGAGGAAGGGGTGGGATAGCACGGCCCTGGGGACTAGTGTCACCCTATTCAAGAGGCTGCTGTACTGAATTAACCATGTCTTTTGTTTTTGTTTTCTGATGCTTTGACCTCTGGGGCCTTGCTGACCCTGGAGGGGTGGCCCCTCCCAGGACTGGTCAGTTCCTGGAGAGATTAACCACTCGCCCCAGGGGTGTGCTTTTCAGATGCAAAGCAACCAACCCAGAGCCCACCCCTGTCCCCACCTACTCTATGGGGGTCTCACCATGGGCCACTGTCCCCCTGCCCTAATCACTCAGGGCCGGGCACCAGACAACCAGGGATGGCCCCCCACCCCAGAGCCCTGGAATGACCCAAACCAGCCAGTGCTGGGCCTGCCTGGCCTGTTCCTTCTCATGGGAATCACAGTAAAGGCTCTTGTCCGTGTTCCCCCCACCTCTGCCTCCTGACTTCCCTGGTGCCTCGCCGGGTACCTCCGACCCCTGAGCAGTGGGGTGTGTCCCCTCCTCTTGGGAACCATGAGTAACAGACTATCTTTTCAATGGCATGGTCTCCTTCTCCCACCTGAGTTTCTATCAGTATGCTGTATGCCCAGTGCACATGCCCAGAAGATGTAGTGGGCACCCTGGTGAGGATGCGGTGGGAACCAGAGCACCCAGCCTAGGTGACGAGGGCACAGGAGGGCGGTGAAGTGGGCAGAATGAACAGTGATGCTACTGGGGGCAGCTGGACTTGAGCACATGAGAAACGCGCCCTGGGGTGCCCAGAACCATCAGATCCGGAGGCCCGTGCAGACATGAGCAGCCGTGCAGCCAGTGGGGTGGGAGTGGGCTCCGTGCGCAGCAGGCTCCGAGGTGGCAGGGACCCACTGACAAGCGGCTGGAGGCCCCAGGGCTGCATGCGGGGATCTTCTCTGCCTCTGGACATGCTTCTACCTTGCCCAAGTTCAGCAGTGAGCACACTGAACTTGGGTGATGGGGGGAAGGTTTGGTTTTCGTTTCGTTCGTTTTTAACTGGTCTCAGTCTCTGTAGAGAAAAGGTGAAATGACCCGGCAGGGCAGTGTGCTCAGCTGGGACCTTCTGCTGGTCTTGGTTGTAATGTGAAGCAGAAAACCTGAACCTCCACACCCAGAGGCAGGAATCCGCCCAACACATCACGTGCGGATCAGCCGCACATCCCAGCCTGCGGCTGGAGACACTTTCACTAAGTTCAGTGGGAAACCACGTGTGTCGCTGGCACAGATTCTCTGGCTAACTCCAGAGATGCCAGTGGGGCAGCTGTGTCAAATTAGCACACAGCTGCAAGACAGCAGCCCATGGGGCCCAAAAGGAAGAGGAGGGACTTCTGCACTTTCCCGGGTTAAAGCTCAGGAACGAGGACCAGGGTGGGGCCCAGAGAAGCTGTGCTCAGCCCCAGGCCAGCAGCTGCAGTGGGAGGCCCCCAGCCTCAGTGTCAGGACAGGCAGCTTTGCACGCTGACCCTGCCACTGACGATCTTGAGTGCGTCGTTTATCCTCTCTGGGCTTCAGTCTGCCCATCCGTGAAGTGGGGCCATCGTGCCTAGGTCATATTTTCAGACCCTGATTTGCATGAAATTTTCTCCCCCTCCGTTTCCACGCCCCTCACCCTGGATTCCAGCAGGGAGCACTCTGAGGGTGGCCCTGGAAGTCAGCAAGAAGAGATGGGTTTGAAGTCCTCTGACTCTTCTTTCCAAAAACCTAAGTCCCAGAAAGAGAGAGGATTGATGCGTATAAACAAAATGTCTTTGACAGAAACAGGGAGGGAGTCTGGGCCCTCTCCCTCACACTGGAAAGATGTCCCTGGGGCTTGGAGGGGTAAGGAGGACCTGAGAGCAGAAGAGGAGGAGCAGGGGGAAGAGGAGGAGCAGGAGAAAGAGGAAGATGGAGAAGATAAAGGGGAAGGGAACAGGAGAGCTTTGAGGCTCCTGAGGACACCTTTGTCCTGACAGTGTGACAGGCGAGAAAGACCCCAGGTAGCAACGGTGGCCAGTGTCCGAGGCACAGAGGTGATGTCCCAACCCTGAGCCCAAACTTGACCTGGATACCCGGCTGGAGGGGCCGTGCGGATGGGCCGAGACACAGTAGAAAGTGAGGGTCCCACCACATCCCACGTCTGAACCTGGTGGACCCTGCCGTGCGGAGCAGCCCCATCATAGTAGGAGTGGGAAGAGGGTGACTCTTAGGATTAACTTAAAATATTAACAATCTGGTGAAATGAGGCCAGAGTGTCTTTCTGTACACATTAAACAATAACTTTTCATTCCCCCTCCACCCAGCCTCTGGTAAACTCTGCTCAGCCTGCTGTCTCTAAGAAGTTGTCTATTCTAGGTTCTCTTATAAGTGGGATGACAGAGTACTTGCCCTTTTGTGGGTTCTTTTACTCAGCATCACGTCTTCAAGGTTCACCCCTGTTATAGCCTGGGTCAGAGTTTCCTTCCTTCTCAAAGCTGAATAATACTCTATAAATGTGTAACTCACATTTTGTTTATTCATTCTGTTGGTTGATGGATGCTTGGGCTGCTCACAACTTTTGACTATTGTGAGTAATGCTGCTGTGAACATGAGTGCACAAGTGTCAGTCTGAGCCCCTGCTTTCAGTTCTTTGGGGTATACATCTAGGAGTGGAATTGCTGGATCACATGGCAATTGCATGTTCAAGTTTGCGAAGAACTGCCAAACTGTTTCCCACAGTGGCTGCTTCATTTGACATTCTTATCGCTGATGAACCAAGGGTTCAATTTCTCCACATTCTTGCCAAGACTTGTTTTGTTTTTTTTTTTTTTCTATTTCAAATAAAAGCCATCCTAATGGGTGTGAAGGAATATTTAATTGTGGTTTTGATTTGTATTTCCCTAATGGCTAGTGATGGTCAGCATCTTTTCTCATGCTTATTGGACACTTGTACATACACTCTGGAAAATGTCTATTCAAGTCCTTTGCCACTTTCCAACCGGGTTGTCTGCTGTTGAGTTTTAAGAGCTACTTAAATATTCTCGATATTAATCCTCAATTAGATATATGATCTGCAAATATTTTCTTTGCAAACCCATTCTTTGGGTTTTTGTTTTATTCTCTCGATAATGTCCTTTGATGCACCAAAGTATTACATTTTGATAAAGTCCCATTTATTTTTCCTTTTGATACATTTTTGTGTGTGTGTCATTTCCAAGAAATTACTGCCATACCCAGTGTCATGAAGCTTCTCCCATGTGTTTTTTCCTAAGAGTTTTGTAGTTTCAGTTTTCACATTTAGGCCTTGGCCAAGTTTGAGTTAATTTTTATATATCGTGTAAGGTAGGGTTCCGTTTTCTTCTTTTGCATGTGGATATCCAGTTTTCTCAGCACTGTTGTTGAAAAGACTGTCCTGTCCCCATTGAACGATCTTGTTGAAATCAGCTGGCCGTACATGCAAGGGTTTGATTCTGAGCTTTCTATTCTATTCCATTCCATTGGTCTGCATGTCCGCCTTATGCCAGTACCATGCTGTTTTGCTTCTGTTGTATCTCAAGGTAAGTCTTGAAATCAGGAAATGTGGAACACCAAATTTGTTTTTCTTTTTCTAGATTGTTTGGATATGTGGGGCCCCTTGAGATTTCATATAAATTTTAGGATGGGTTTTTCTATTTCTGCAAAAAATATTGAGATTTTGGTAGGGATTATATTAAACCTATACATTGCTTTGGATAATATTGTCATCTTAATAATCTTAGTTTTCTATTCCATGCACATAGGATGTCTTTTCACTTACACATTTCTTTAATTACTTTCAGCAATGTTTTGTAATTTCCAGTGTACAAGTCTTTTGCATCCTGGGTTAAATTTATTTCTAAGTAATTTACTCTTTTTGATTTATTGTAAATGCAATTGTTTTCTTAATTTCATTTTCTGATTGTTCATTATTAGCATATGGAAATGCAACTGATTTTTATGTGTTGATCTTTTATCCTGAAACTTTGCTGAATTTGTTTATTAGCTCTAATGGGTTTGTGCATGTGTGTGTATGTGTGTGTGTGTGTGTAATCTTTAGGGCTTTCTACACAATCATGTGGTTGTGAACAGAGATATTTTTACTTCTTCCTTTCCAATTTGTATGCCTTTTATTTCTTTTTCTTGCCTAGTTGCTCTGGTTAGAACTTCCAATGCTATGTTGAATAGAAGTGCCGAAAGGAAAATCCTTGTTTTGATCCTGATTGTAGGGGAAAAGCTTTCAGTCTTTTACCACTGAGTGTGATGTTAGTAGTGGATTTTCATATATGTACTTTATCATGTTGAGGAGACTTTCTCCTAGTACTAATTTGTCAAGTTCTTTTATCATGAAAGGGCATTGAATTTTGTTAGATGCTTTTTCTGCATTAATTCAGATGATCATGTGGTTTTCTCTCCCCTTCATTCTGTTAATGTGGTATATTACATTGATTGATTTTCATATGTGCAGCCATCCTTGCATTCCAAGAATAAGTCTCATATGGTCATAGTGTATAATCCTTTCAAAATGCTGCCAAATTTGGTTTGCTAGTACTTGTTGAGGATTTTTTTCATCAATATTCATAAGGGATATTGGTCTGTTATTTTTTTTTTCCCTTGTAGTTTCTTTGTTCTTGGCATCAAGTTAATGCTGGCTTCATAAAATGAGTTAGGAAGTGTTTCCTTTTCAATTATTTGAAAGAGTTTGAGAAGGATGGTGTTAACTCTTCTTTAAATGTTTAGTAGAATTCACCAGTGAAGCCATCTGGTCCTGGGCTTTTCTTTTTTGGGGAGGTTCTTGATCAGTAATTCAATCTCCTCACTAGTCATAGGTCTATTCAGATTTCCTATTTCCTCATGAGTCAGTTATAGTAGATTTTGTGTTTTTAGAAAATTTTCCATTTCATCTAGATTATCCAATTTGTTAGTGTACAATTGTTTGTCATATTCTCTTATAAAGCTTTTTATTTCTATAAAATTGGTGGTAACATTATATCTCCACTTTCATTTTTGATCTTAGTCATTTGTAGTGTCTCTCTTTTTTTTAGTCAATGTAGCTAAAGATTTCTCAATTTTGTTGATTTTTGCAGAACCAACATTTGGATTTGCTAATTTTTCTCTACTGTTTTTCTATTCTTTATTTTATTTATCTACTCTAATTTTTATTATTTATTTAATATCTTCCTTCCACTAGCTTTAGATTTAGTATGTTCTTTTTATAGGTTCTTTAGGTGTCAAGTTAGGTTGTGGATTTGAGAGCTTTCTTCTTTAATGTACGCATTTAGAGTTATATATTTTCTCTTAGCACCATTTTTGCTGCATCCCATAAGTTTTGGAGTGTTGTGTCTTCATTATCATTTGTCTCAAAGTATTTCTAATTTCCTTTATGATTTCTTCTTTGATCTATTGATTATTTAAGTGTGTGGTGATTAATTTCCACATATTTGTGAAGTTTCTAGTTTTCCTTCTGTTGTTGATTTCAGGTTTCATTCTATAGTGATTGGAAAAAGAGACTTTATATGATCTCAATCATTTAAAATTTATGGAGAATTGTTTTGTAGCCTGGAGAGGGGATGGGATCAGGGGAGTAAGAACACCACAAAACTCTCCTACCATTGTGAAGACCACTTTTTCTTGATTGGGAATTTACTTGGTTGCTGTAAATCTTTGGCTGTTTTCCAGAACTCCAATGAAATTGGTTCAGACAGTTTCTGTTTTTATGTGTGTGATAATTCTGTGGGGTGAGAGAGTTTGAAGCTTTCACGTCTGCCGTTTTGCTGACATCCCTCCTCCAACAAAATCTTTAATTATGTATTAACATGTTATCATTTCAGCTGAAAGCCTTTTTGAATCATTGTGGGTTGTAGCTCGGAATAAATACATGAGCACTTGGACAACTTACCATGCATCCTGGGTCCATCTGCAAGGACATCCAGTGTGAGGGCCGAACCCCACTTCATACTGATGTTTTCACTGAGAAATTTAAGAAAGGGGATTATATGGGGACCCATGAGTGCTTCTGGAGGTAAACTTCTGTGAAGTCATGCCTCTCCTTTTCCTAGGAAAACTTACCCACAGGCATTTGAAATTCTCTGCAGCTAGTTTACCAATCTGGTAGAAACTTCTACTTTCTTCTTATTATTATTTCTTATTATTTTTTACCCACTGCATGTGTATGTATGTCCACACATGCTATAGAGAGTGCCCACCTCACTGTCCCCTCAACTGGTCCCCCCTTTACCTGCCACCCTAAGAAACCCAGGGAACCTGGCCTCATTATTTCCCCCAAGGACCTCAAAAGTTGATGAACATCTTGCAAATCCCTTCACAACCTCCTGCGACAAGGTCTTCCTATCCCCTCAGCCCCTAATCAGGCCCTGCACTGGTTTTGGAGCTAAAGGGCTTTCTGCTCGGGACTGGATAGCCAATTAGTAGCAGAGCTGGAGTGAGAACAGAGCTGGAGGCTTTTTGTTGGCTCGAGTGCCACCTGAGCCCAAGTTAATTAAACTCCCTCCATGGCCAAAGATGGTGCCCAGGGTTCTCCTCTCTGACAGGTCATGTGGAGAATTTGGAGTTGCTGCAGCAGGTGCCTCGCTCCCAGGCCAGAGGAAAAGTCTGGCTCCTCCTTCCATCAGCCTGGCCCCGTAAGACAGTGAGCCCAAGAGTCGCTGGATGTCACACTTTGTGTCATGGCCTGAAAACCAAAGACAGATGCAGAGAGAGTGGGTGAGAGGACATCTGGCCCCATGGAGGACAGTTCCCAGTGCTGGCAGATGCCACTTCTCCAGCTGAGGCTGAGGCTGAGCTCCATCCAGCCCAAAGGCTGCTGGCAGATCCTCTGCATCTTTGGGACCTGGCCCATGGGGGACCAGGAAACTGGGAAGGAAACCTCCCTAGGACATCCAGTCCAGGCTACAAGGCCTGCTGGTTTCCAGTTGTGAAACAACAGCAAAAAGGCATTGAAAGTTTTCTTTCTTTGATGAGCCCCGTTCCCCTTCCTAGGATTAGGAGAAAGAGAAGCAGCTCCCAGCCTGGAGGACGTGGATGACTCAGATGACTGTTCCAGCTGGGAGGAGGCTTAGATTTGATCCACTCCGGCTTCCTCATTTGGCAGATGGGGAAACAGAGGCCCAGAGAGGCGGAGTGATTTTTCTAGTCTCACAAAGCAGTGGAAAACCCAAGCTTGAATCCCAGAATGCTCCCATAGTGGATTTTTTTGAAGAAGAAGACGCATTTTTATACTTTCATGTAAAGGAGTTTGGATTTGCAAGCACACTCGTCTGTGTACAGATTCCGAGGAAAGAGACCTTATGGGAACAGCCAGCCCAGCCCAGCGCGCCCCTTGGCTGGTGGTTCACTCACTGGCTTATTTGCACAGGCTGCATTTGTGGCCTTGCTGGTTTCTTTCTTTTTAAAGGAAGTATCAGCTATCAAAGGAAGGGGGCTCAGGACGACTCCGCCTTTGGTTGAGACTGTGCACCAAAGTCATGCTGATTAAAAGGGAAGGCTTGGTCCTCTTTTCTGGGGCTGTGGCCTGCCTCGTTCACCCTACAGGAAGGCTGAGCATGGGGTTTTAACCCCATCACTGACTTACTTGACTTCAACTAGTGTGTGCAAATATATGCAAGTATAGGGTAGATGGTGGTCCCATCTTTCCTCAGCAGCATCTCCCTCTTTCTTTCAGACTCATTTAATGATGCAATTAGTAGAACCTGATAAAAAAATAAACAACCCAGAGAACTGGGCCAGCTGCATAGCTGTGAGACAGAGGGCCCTGCATTTGTTTTCATGCTCTGCTATTGATGTCTTGAAATTCTTAATAATTTTTGAACAAGGGACCCCATGATTTCATTTACCACCTTTGCCAATGACGTTGCTGGTCCTGTTACCGATATATGACTTCCAATTTTGGTTAAAAACCTGTGACTTTGGCCAAATTTTCCACTCTTTGGGCCTCTACTTTCTCATCTGTTCCCTCCACAAGGGCAGTGGCTGCATGTTTATTTACTGCTAAACTCCCAGCCCCTAGCATGGTGCCTGACACACGTAGGTGCTCAAAAAATACTTGTGGAAGGAATGACTCAATGTCAAATAAAACCTGTCGCTGAAGATTTGAGAAGGAGTGCTGAATTACAAAAATATACCTCTTAAGAGTGATAGAGACGAGCCTTTTGAATGATCATTATGACATCAGGATGAGAAAAACAGCTCTTAGCTTCTGTTTCTGTGACAGCGAAGCTGGTAATTTACTAACTAGTGGAGAAGAGCAAAAGAAAACAGCCTTCTCTGTGGATAAACCCGGGACTGGTGCCAGACGTGTCATTGGATCTTATGAATTCTTCATCTTTACATAAGCATTCTTGGAAAGAGGCCTCACGAGCTATAAAACTGCATCTGGTTATTGCGTCTCAGGCCAAGGTCTAGTTCAAATGCAATCTGGGAAAAGCACCATTTGGAAAAGCTGTTTGCCTGCAGAACTGTATTCCTCATTAATATTTTGGTCTCACTCAAGACACAGGCAGAACTAAAGGCTGGCCTGGGAAGTGAGAGGATTTCTTGTAAGAATGTCTCTAGGCAGCAGCGTGGGTCTGCAGGGGTAGAAACTCAGCATCGGCGCTGGCAGACCTGTGAGGGATCTGATCAACAGCTGGGCTGATCGCCGCTGCCTCAAGACTTCTCAATCTTCCCAGCCTCCCTCCCACCCCCATCCCCGGTGCATCTCGGGGACCACGTTGAGGGTGGGCTTTCCTGCTGAGCTGTGGGCAGATACAGGCACAGCGGCACTCAGATTGACGCGCAAGCTCCTCAGAGTCAGGGCCAAGGCTGAAGACAGCGCACAGACCACAGTGGGTCCTGGCTAAGGCTCCCTACCGAGTGTCGGGTAATGCGGGAGGTGCTCCACGTGTGTGACGTTCCGTCCCCAGAACTCCTGAAAGTAGCTCTTATATCACCCACTTGAAAGGTGAGGAAGATGAGGCTTAAGTAGGCGAAGTAACTGGGCTGAGTCCATACATTTCTTAGTGGTCCATTCAGGCTTTGAACCCAGAGCCCTCGGGCTCTGCAGCTCATGCTTATGCGCTTCTTTTTTTTCTCATCTACTTTCTGCCTCTTGATTTTCGGCTGGGCCACGATGTGCCGATGGATTTTGGGTGGGCATGATGTGGGCAGTGGTTCTAGAAGTGCTTGCCATGACAGAACCTGCCTGAGGTGACCACTGTCCCTCAGGCTCAGTCCCAAGATGGGCCACGTGGAACAGACTGGAGCCCGAAGTCACTGTGCTTTGGGGCCATTGGTCACCCAGCACCACTGCAGCAGTAGCTGCCTAGCACAAGCCTTGTTTCCTCCCTGGTAAAGACAGCCAAGATGATCGATTCATTAATTCAATGAACACTGATGGATTATGTGCTCTGTGCGAAGCCCTGGGCTTGGTTCTGGGGAGACAGTAGTTCACGCGTCCGACCCCACAGGCTTCCTCAGTTTTGTCTGCTGACTCGGCCTTCCCTATCCAGCTGTTAAGTGCTAACAGGAAGGCCCCACTCCAGACCCTCTCATTTCCCTATTCTGTTCCTGGGTCATCTGGTCCCTGTCCACTGCTTACTTCCACCTGCGTCTGAGGCTCTCTGTTCCGTTCCCAGCGCTCGCTGTGTGGCTGAACAGATTTCAGCTGCTGACTTCACTTTGCCACCTGCAATCGACAGACCCTTCAAGCTCAACATTTCCTCGACTGAACACACTTCTTTCCCCAAAACTGGGCCTCCTCCTGTTGGTCCCTGTTCTGTGCGGTCAGAGCGCATCACGATCACCCGCCACGGAATCCACTGGCTGGGTGCTTGTCTCCCTTGTGAGAAGGCGGCTCTGTAGGGATTGCACACCTTCACTGACACAGCCAGGCCCTCCCCTCTCACAGTGTCTGGGCCTTCCTGAGGTCTGGCCTCCACTCACCATCCAGGTCTCATCTCTCTGCACCTAACATCTCATCTCCAGGTACCTAACATCTTCCCCAAGAAAGGGAAAGACACACAGGGGCAGGTGGGCTGTGAGCCATTGCCCCGACCAGGTGTGAGGACCCTGATGTCCAGGCCTCGCCTGTGGCTCCCAGGAGCTGCCCTCCCAGAGTCTGAGTCTCCCCTCCTTACCGCACTGCCTCCTCCTCCCTCCCTTGTCTCCTCTAGTGCGTCCTCCCCACTTTCCAAACTGCCTTGTGCAAGAGAGACAAAGAAGCAGACGGGGAGGGGCTGTGGGCTCCAACCCTCACGTCAGAATCCACGTTGACCCCCTGGGGCTGGTTTGTTATCTTTTGTTTTTTAAATCTTAACGTACAGCAGGTTCTAACCTCCTTATCCTTTTCTGGAAATGCCCCCCTTTCACTTCTTTCCCAGGAGGCCCATTTAAATCTGGGCTTTGCCCTTAGTGATGTTTAGATCTGAAGAGCTGGGAGATACAGTGAAATGGTTCGAGCTAACATTTTCTTTTGTTTCAAGAGTTCAGGCTTATTTTTTTTCCGGTTGAGACCTTGGTCCACAGTCCACATTTCCGACAGCACATCTGAGGGCGCGGGCCAGGGAGCTCACGCACACTGTTTGTCTTGGCTCCGTGTCCTGCCCGACGGGTGCTCAGGGTAGGCGGCAGCCCAGTCCTGAGCCCTGGCTACAGACGAGGCCAGCCAGCCTCCCGGGGGCCCGCCCCTCACCCCTGGGACTGAGTCCCTCCTGCTGTTCCCTGTGGGCCCCTCTGTGCCCCTGTGGTCTCTGACATTGGCCTGTGCACCTCTGCTCTTTGAGGACAATGGTGGCCACTGGTTAGAGACAGTCTGAGCAGATCGAGAGGTAGATGGGGAGTGGATGAGTCCCCAGGAGTCCCTCTGAGCAGAGGTCACGACGGCGTCCATAGTCTGGCTCCAGGCCTCTGCCCATGGACCATTACTCTCCTGCCACACACAGTCCCCAAGCTGTAACCAGACCCCAAAAGCCCTCCCGGACCCGTAAACCTGACTGATGAGAGCTGCCCTGTCCCCATCTGTTGGATTCTGCCTTCCCACCCCTGCAGCATCTTCCCTGACGTCCCACACCCCATCTAGAACCCTCCTCTGCTGTGCCCAGGAGCTCCCAGGGCCCCCTGAGGCCCCTCCTTGCCTTTTTGCCTGGAAACTCCCCTAGCCTCTCCTCAGCAGGGGCCCAGTCTCCTCTCCAGCTGATCTTCTCAGAGGACCAGGCTCCACAGACTCAGGGCCTCCCAGGGGCTCGGGGCTCAGGAACCAGGAGCCCCAGGTGCCTGGGCCTCTGGGGGTGTGGGGCTGGGCTTCGAGTGGCTCCCAGTCCTCAGGGCGGGTGGGAATGGCCACGTTTCGACTGGGGCTCTGGCACCATTTTGACTGCATTTTGGACTTTGTGAGCTGGCAGGGACCCTGACTGCAGCTAATGATGCTTCTTCTGTGAGAATGTGCCTGGCGGTCTGCCCACCTGACCCACAGCCTGAGCCCGGGGCCTGTGGGAGGCAGCGTGGGAGCAAGGCTTGGGTCTGGGTCAGGCCGAGTTCCAACCCCACCGTTATCACCGACTGGCCGCACGGCCTTGTGTGGGTTGGATAGCTGACCCTCAGTCCCCTCTGTTGTGAAGTGAAGACAACAGCCAAATTATCAAATCGCTGTGAGAACGGAAGCCAATGTATGTGAACTCCCCCTCCTGAGGCCCCACGTGCAGCTCTCCGTAAACGCTAACCATCCCCTCCATATCTCATTTCCAAGTAAGAGATCACTTGCCTGTTTGCAAAGTGATCCAGGACTTTCTGGGAAAACACGGTACTAAAACAGAGGCCTTGGAAGCTGAGTGTGTGGCTCTGGCCTCTGTCACAGAACGATGTGACCACGTCACCCACAACCGCTCTGGGCTGTGCTTTGCTGATGGGGACAGTGAGCTGCTGGCCTGGATGACACAGAGATATTCGGGGAGGAGGCAGGGACAGAGGGTCACCTGTCTCTATCAGGGTCCCCGTTGCCTTCACTTGGCAGAAGGCTTTGTACTTACAAGGAAAAGTTAAAACCTCAGGACAAGGAGAAAACTGGGGCAGCTCTGACATTCTGGAACTGAGGCACTGTGGCCTCACATGTGGCAAGCTCCGGGCTGCACCCCAAGTCATCCCCCCGACAAAGGCCAGCTCACCCTCCTGGCGATGCGAGTTCTTCTGCGGGAGAGCAGCACCGGGAACAGCTCATAACCAAGCAGGCCGAACGACACTGATTGACTTATTGCAAAGTGCCATATGGTTGATTGCTTCTAATAAAATGAGATCACACTGAATTGCCAATCTGTCCCAGAAAAGACAGCTGAGGTTGACTGAGGGCTGCGAGTCTTTGGAAACCACACCATGGATACAGAAATTGAACTCAGCTGTCGCCAACCTGGAGCCGAATGCAGCCCGCAGAGCTGTGCTGCCGGGCTGCTCTCTACAGGTGATGGGGTTAGGCCAGCGTGGGGTCAGCTCCTCACCGGGGGTGGCCAGATGGCCTGTGCCAGCTGCTCACACATCTCCAAGTCCTCTCCGGGTTCCTTTCATTCCCTCCCCTCCCCTCCCCTCTCCTCTCATGAGGTATAGTGCCGGGTGGGGAGGGAAAGTGAGGAGGGGGCTGTGAAGAAAAGCTCCGGGGAGCAGCCTGCTTTGTGACTTGGGACAGGATGGCCCTGCTTGTTGCCTTCCTTCTAAGCCTAGCCCGGGGCAGTGGCTACAAGCCACATGTGGCTACTGAGTGCTTTGTTGTTTTATTTTATTCTTTCAATGAAGTATAGTTGATTTGCAATCTTGTGTTAGTTTCAGGTGTACAGCAAGGTGATCCTGTCTTACATCTATATATATATTCTTTTTCAGATTCTTTTGCATCATAGTTTAAGATATTGAATATAGTTCCCTGTGCTATACAGCAGGATCTTGTTTATCTGATTTATATATAGTAGTTTCTGTCTGCTAATCCCAAAGTCCTAATTTATCCTTCCTCCACCCTTTTCTCTTTGGTAACCAAAAGTTTGTTTTCTATGCCTGTGAGTGTTTCTGTTTTGTAAGTAGGTTCATTTGTGCCTTTTTTTTTTTTTTGATTCCACATATAAGTGATAATCATATGGTATTTGTCTTTCTCTGTCTGACTTCACTTAGTCTGATCATCTCTAGGTCCATCCATGTTGCTGCAAATGGCATTATTTCATTCTATTATGGCTGAGTAATATTCAATTGTATATATATATACACACACCACATCTTTATCTATTCATCTGTCGATGGACACTTTGGTTGCTTCCATGTCTTGTTTATAGAAAATAATGTGTTGAGCACTTTAAATGTGGCGATTCCAAATGGAGATGTGCTGAGGTGTAAATCATAGCCTGTATTTCAAAGATTCAGTCCAAAAGAAAAAAGAAGGTAAAAAAAGTCATTACTTTTATCCTGATTATGCATTGAAATAGCGGTTTTGATATGCTGAGTTAAAGAAAACATCACTAAAATTAACTTCACTTGTTTCTTTCTCCTTTCGTGTGGCTACTGCAAAATGTAAGATCACACGTGTGGCTCATGTTGAGATTCTATCGGTTGGCACTGGCCTAGAAAGAATCAGACTTGTAAAGAGGCCTGAATGGACCATCTCGGCTGACTGGGCAGATACTCACTGAGCACCTTCTGTGTGCCTGTGTTAGGCACCGGCGGGGGTCGTTTCCTCATCACACCCGCAGCTGCCTGCACTGAGCTGCTGGAGATGGGAAGCGAGGTTACATGCTCCAAGGGCCAGGGAGGGAATGGCCCCATTGTGGGGCTTGGGGAGCAGCACCCATGGGTACCCTGAGTCATACCATTGATATCTCCCTAAGAATGTCCAGCCTGGGAGTGGGTCCTAAACATGTCACAACCCCCAGATGTCTAGCACAGTCATGGTCATCCCACAGAAGACATGGGCTGAGACAGTGGGGGGTCAGCTCTGACCACAAGTCCTGAGAGCAGCATGACCTATGACCTCCTCCACTGAATACTACGTGACTCCCGAGGTCAGCCCTAGCTCATTTGGACAGATGGAGCTGGAGCCAGGCGGAGTGACCACTCCTGCACTGGTTGCCCTTAGCAGGTGAGGGTGCACAGTGAGGGGTTCCTCTCCCCTCCCTCCCCTCCCTTCCATCCTTCTTCCATCTGTCCATCCCTCCTTCCGCCCTTTCCTTCCTTCCTTCCCTTTGATGCCTGGGACTAAGCCCAGGAAGAGAGCAGAGCTCCTAGAAACATAAAAGCTGAAGACAAACCCTACAGCTTCCTTTGTCTTCCCTGAATCTGGCTCTGGCTCCCACCAGCTCAGCCCTAATTGAGTTAGTCCTTGAGTGAAAGTGGGGTTTAAAGATGTTAAAATGTGGCTTAATCACAAGTGACAGGTGGGATGAGGGTGAAGGGCAGAGAGGAGGGCTCTGTGGACGCCTTCCTGCCCTTTCATTAGCGCTCCAGCCAGCGCTTTCAAACTGCTGACCATAGGCCTTAGGGGATTGGAAATCACTTTAGTGGATTTCAGCCAGTCTGTTTGAGATGTGGGGGTGGGGCGGAGAGAATAGAAAAGACTCACAGAAGGCGTTGCGCGTAGTAAAGGAAAGTATTGCTTCTGAATCTTGATTCAGATGTGTGCGTGTGTGTGCTGGTGTACTGAGCTGTGGGTCATGAGCACAAAAGTTTGAAAGCTGCTCTCTGATGTATCAGATGCTTCTCAAAGTTGAGGTCTTGGGTAGCTGGGTCTGGAGACAGGGTAATTTCCAGAGTGGAGTAATCATCAGGCAAGCCTTGCTCTGTGACAGGACCAGGGAAGGACACTAGAGGGGCCGGGCCAGGGGACTTGGACACGGGAGTGAGGGGCTGTGGGACAGGACAGGCAGCAGGGGGAGGGAGGCGGGCGGAGCAGTGAGCCTCCAGTTCTAACCCCGCCTGAGCGCAGTGGAGCCCGGTGGCCTCAGCTCCCATCCTGTAGAGTGAGGGTCTCTGTCTCCGCACACTCGTGTGCTAAGGGGCACCAGCAGGCAGGGGGCTCCAGGGCAACTTCAGACCACACTCAGCAGACCTCCGCAGGCAGCCGCCCTCCGTCCAGCAAGCCTGGCAGATGACTTTCCTGTCTTGATTTTTAAGGAATGCATCTTACCCACTTGCCTTTCATCCTTTACAGGTCACATTAACCAAAGGACCCGTTAGTCAAATGACAAGCATCGGGAATTCACATCAACCTACGTATTCTATTTCTAAAACAGTTTTTTCACTGAAATTTTTCTTTTCATTCCCAGTCTATATTATCCCCCATTAGACTTAACAGATCAGATCAGATAGTGAGGGTACATCTAGAAAAAACAAACAGAACGATGAAATAAATCCCAGATGAAATGCAGGTCCATGGAGGGAGCAGTTCAGCCTCTCAGAGAACAAAGTCTGGATCTGTGCTCGGGGTCCAGCCCGGTGGCCATGCAAGGGCTCCCAGTGCCCCTAAGGATGTGAACCGTGGTCTGGGACCCGCACGGCCCTTCACACAGGGCAGGACCCACAGAGCCTCACAGGGAAGTAGAACTTTAGCTCCAAGATGAACTCTGACATTTTTTTATTATTCTATTTATTATTATTTAAAATTTTTTATTTATTTTTATATAAAAATTGTATCAACTTTATACAAAAATATTATTTATTTTATACAAAAATAATGTTTTTATGATTATTATTTTTTATGTTTTATTTACTTAAAAATAAAAGCAGGCCCTGCGCTTCCAGAGCCATGTGGAAACTGCACAGAACAGGCTATTTCTGTCCAAAGAAACCCACGTCTAATAGGCCAGCGAGCTAATGGCTGTTTCCGCAGCTGTAACCTCTGCCTCCAAGGCCAGCCCAGGGGGAGGGTCGTTTAATTCAGGCTAACACACTCACATCAAAGGAGAAATTTTCAAAAGCCTCTTTCTTAGGGAAAAGGGGAAAACCCATGATGTTCAGGTAGAGGGGTGATGGGACATCCTGACGACCCTCAGTGAGGCTCTCGTTTTAGAACACAGTGGGGAAATGGACAGCGGTTGAGAAACGATATGCCTGCCATCTCTCTCTGTGGGGACAATCCCCACTCCTCCTTCCCCAGAGCCCCAGGGACTTGGAGCAGCTGCGGCTCCTGCCGGCTTCACTTGCTTCCTTTGGATCAGTCTTGGGGTTTCTCCTTGTGACCTCAGGGTGGCCCAGCTGGAGGCAGGGAGTCCAGAGGACATTTCCCTCGCAGCCCAGGCTGACGCCCTGCGGCCTGTCTTGGCCTCTCCCTTAGGAGAAGATGGGAGAGGCCCAGGGAAGCCAAGCCTCTGCCCAGCTGGCTAGTTACAAAGAGAAAGGCAAGGGGGCAGGGAGGACTGATGGGGAAGGTGATGCAGAGATGTCTTATGAGGCCTAGAAACCTAGGGTTTCCTGCTGGGAGGACCAGCAGCACTGAGCCCCACCTTGCAAGCACCCCAGCTCCCTCCAGCCGCTCAGGGGCGGGTCATCCTGGAAGGCCTGGGAGCGGGCTGGGGTCGGGGGCAGCATCCTGTGGCCATGGCGCCAAGTGCAGCTCCACCTCCCCACCGTTGCTCCTCCCCCAGGGCCCGGTGGGGAGGGCAGAGCAACAGGGAACTAAAAAGAGACGCTGAGTGGCCTGCAGGTGAGTGTGAGTACCAGGCACCCGAAGGGAGTGTGCCCGGAGCAGGCTGGAAGAGGGGCCCCAGGGTGGGGCGAGGCTCATCGCTGAGAAGGGCCAGGGGCCAGGGGCAGGGCAGGAGAAGCCAGAGGGCCCCAGTCCTCCGCCTGGGAGCTGCAGGTGCTGCTGCTCGCCGTCACCAGGGCTGCCTGCAGAGCCGCTGGCCCAGGACCTGACAGACAGCCCTCTGCTCTGCAGGATCAGGGAGTGGGGGGAGTGGCGTCAGGACGGTGTCAGCCCCGTGGCACAGGTGGGGCAGGGCCTGGTCAGAGATCTCTGAGGTCAGGTTGAGCCACCCGGCAGAGGCCGAGGCCTCCAGCATTGCAGGCTGGTACCCTGTGCCCCATACACTGAGGGGCCGGGCCTTCCAGAGATTTCTGACTGCATCACCTACACCGGCTCGCTCAACGCTCACAGCAACCAGTGAGGCAGCAACTAGTCCTGTTTGCACTTTACTGGTGAGGAGACGGAGCCCTGGGACACGCAGCAAGCTGGAAGGCGGGCTTCCCCTGTTCCCTACTCACTTCCCAGGGCCTGCAGTGACCAGACCTTGGAGATACAGTGATGGACCTCACTGTGGCTGGGTTGCTATGGGCCCAAACAGACCTAAAAGTTGAGTCAGGTCTAGTTCGAGGATGCTGTCCTTGATGATAATGTCCTCTGATTGGTCACTTTACTTACACATTTAGGGACTTTTAAACCTCTGAATAAACCTGTGATCCTGAATTTCTTAACCTTGCTCATCTACAGGAATCTACAGGGCTGGGACCCAAAGGAGCACTACTCAATTTTCTATTTCTTTACAGAATGAAGCAGTTCCCTCCATTCTGTGTCTGGCTGCTCTGGAACTTGGCCTAATTACGAGATCTGGCTGCAGCTCAGGCCCCACATGGCAGACACTGCCCTCCCATGGGCTGCCCATGGCATGACCAGGGTGTGTGTGGTGGCTGTGTGCCCAGTGTGCACATCCTGAGCTTTAGAGAAGTGGATCCTGGAGTTCCCTGTTGTCCATGCTCCAGGAGGACCTGGCTGCCGGGATGCGGCATCAGTGCACCTGCGCGGCCCAGGCTGAGCACGCGTCTATGTCCACGGCCAGCTTAGCACTGCCAGGTTGCTGGGTCCCTGCCTCCACCGAAGGCCGTGCCAGGGAGGCCGTGGCTGCTGGACAGCTGTGCTCACCGGGATGATCTACAGAGTGGACGACCGCCTGAGACATGGACTTACGGCCACCTGCAATTTCCCTGAAGGCGGCAGGAGATCCTTCCGCTTGCTCCCTGCCCACCACCATCCTGTGATTCTTCCCACCTCACAGACAAGAAAACAGGCTCCCTGAGGGTCCAGGACTTGATCAAGGTCCAATAGCTTGAAAGTGGCAGATTCTGAACTCAAAGCTGAATGCTGAAGCCGGTGCTATGCAAGGTGTATGAGTCATCTTGTATCTCGGGGTACTTTCACGTTGGCGGAACAGACTGGCCATCTGTGAGTCATAATGGAGTGTGGTCTTTCCTTCAGGACCAGAGTGATGGGCCTTTCCCCAGGGAGCTCTGGGACTCTCTGGACTAAGCCACTGTACTTGCCATGAATTCTCCCATCCCGACATTGCCTTCCTGCAAGGAGGGGCTTTGCAGGGGAGAGCTGCTGCCTGGATGAGTCAGTGACTTGGGGTAAGATTAGGTGCCTCTCTTGATCTGCAGAGAATAGCACATTATGGACTCTGGCTACACCCTCCCCGCACCCCCACACCCCCACATCCCCACACCCCCACACTTCCGCAAGGCGGCCGACAGAGTTTCTGTGTTACTTATTTGCAAGGAAAGGGCTCCTATCTCTGCGGAGACCGAGCGGGCGGCCACAAGTGTGCTTGTTCCCATCACTGGTATCTCTGGTCTGGAAAGCCAGGAGGAAAATAATGATTAACTTTGCTCCAGCTTTCCTTTCTCCAGCTGCTTTGGCAAAGATGCCTTCAATTTCCCTTTTGTTCTGCTCAAGGAAATCATATCAGGAGGGAAGATTTCATCAAGACGAATGGATCAAGTCCTATTTCCCAAGGATCCAAGCCTCCCCTTAGCCCCCGCCAGCCTCTTTCCAGTACACAGGTCCACCGACTCCCAGGCGCTCCTCCTGGCCCAGAGTCCCAGGCAGCGGCTACAATGCACACTTTGTTCCAGGGGCCCTGGGAGGCAGTTGGCTACAGAAAACTTTCCTCCACTCCCCGGGCCTGACCTTGACACCTGGCATCTCTCCCAGGACCCTACTTTCCCCGACTCAAGCAGGATTTTGAATTAATAAAATTGTAGTCCTTTAAACAGACTTGACAGTTCTCCTCTCCCAAGCTCAAATTACATTTCCCACTCACTGTGTCTAGATGGCTCCAACGTTTTTATAAATAATCCCCTCCCCAATGCCCAGTAGATAATTCACATTTTGTTTTCCTAGAACGTGGCCTGCTGCCCCAGCAGACAGTCGTAACACATCTTCACTTACTGAGAGCCGACCCTGGGCCACGCACTGCCCTGGGCATTTCATATTAATTTCCCTAATATTCACAGCAACCCAAAAGGTAAATAACAGGAGCTCCATTCTTCTGATGAGGAGATGAAGGTTTTGTGCAAAGGTACTCAGCTAGAATGTGGCAGAAGCTGGATTTGAACCCACAGCCACCTGATGGCAAAGCGGGGAAGGCTCCAGGGAGTCCCTCTAAGGGACAGTTGTCCACAGCGGCACGTTTACAACCATGCACGGACAACCATTCGTGGAGGTGGCATCTATACACGTCACTCTGGCACATGAAACAGGCCTCAGATAAGCCAGGTTGTTTTGTATTCCTTCTGCTCAGCTGGCACAGGGCCAGCTCTGTGGCAAGGCAGTCATATGAATGGAGCTGGCCTCCTGTTACTGTGACACACGATGACTTTCCATCCTGAAACTGCTCTGGTCCTTGAGCTGAAGCACGTCACAGAACTGGCCCCAGCCTGACTCAGGCATTGGGATGATCAGCGTGCCCAGCATCAGAAATAGAGTGGGAAACTTTCAGTACTCGCCAACTTCCAGGACTTCCACTCTAAGACGTCAGAAGGGAAGTTCCTGTCCAGCGCCCCACCTCCAAGTGGAGTCCCCAGTTATTAAGATTATTTTTACCCAAGGGTCTTAAGAGTCAAGGTCAGTGCTGATGCAAATACACACCCACAAAAAGGCAATCAACCCCAAGTATAATCTGGATGCTCTGGATCTATTCACTGCTCTTTAACAAGCCGGGGGTCAGGGGACCGTGTTGAATGACACCATGAGAACCAGCAGCACATCCAGACTGTGGGAAACTCTCCAGGACAATGACCCAGCTTCTTCTCCAACAAGAGCAACGTGCAAAGAAAGGAAAAGGAAAGGAGGGAGGGGAGGAGGTACAGATTAAAAGAGACTTTGGAGACACACCGGCCAACCTCAACATATGGCTCTTTTTTGGAATCCCAAGTCAACTGAATGAAATTTTAAAATTGGTAAGATGATTGGGGAAGAGGAAACAATGGTGGGATATCTGATGAGATTAAGGATTTACATTAATTTTTTCAAGGATGTGATGAGAATGGTATGGTGATACACTTTTTAAAACAGGCTTTATCTGTTAGATGTGCACATGCAATGACAGGATACCCCTGGTATTTGCTTCAAAATGATGTGAGTGTCGGCTGTATTTGCCTCATAAATAGATGAAACACGCTGATGATTGCTGAAGCCAGGTAATGGTTACATTGGGTCATTGTCTGTACTTTTGTATATGTTTGTTTAATATCAAGTTAAAAAAATAAAACAAAACAAGGACAGGTGTGTCTGTCCTCCGTTCCTGAGAGGTGGCCTGAGGAGAGGGCGGAGAACTTGGAGTCTGGATCCAGGCTGGCCATGGGAGTGAGGCTGGGGAGAGGGCGGGCTTGCCCAGCAGTGCCCGGCCAGGAGCTGTACTGGATGGAGCAGCTGGGGAAGAAAGAACTAGTATATTTTGAGGGCAAAGAGGAGAGTAATAGAAAAGAATCTGCAGCACAATGGCGATTTTCACAAATTGAGCATCGATACTTATTAGCTACAATTCATGTATTTTTAGAAGTAGGGTAGACACGAACATTCTTCGGGAGGAATTTGGGCAAAATAATGAGAAGCTGATGCAGAAACACAAGGGTAAAAAAAGATGTGACAATGCAAGAGAGAGAGAATGGATCATGGGTAGGACATGGACCCTGAACGTGCCTGGACTCAGATCCCAGGCCCTGCATGGCCCCCAACCCACAAGCTGGTCTGAGGTCGGGGTGCAGTGCAGGGCCACCCCTGTCTGCCCGGCTAGCCTGCTGGCAAGGCCAGGTCTTCATGAAACAGGATCAAGAATGGAGATTGTCCAGGAGTCTCAGAAAAGTGGGGCCACCTGGCAAGACCCAATTGCCAAGAAAACTAGAAAAGCTGGCGGCAGCTGGGAGCACTGCACTGTCCCAGGGAGAGCGCAGGCAGTGTGTGTGCTGGGTGTGAAGTGTCCAGGAGGCCTTGCCCATCCTTGTCCTTTTGCTGCCTCTGGCCCTTACCCCCGAGCTACCTCCAGGGTCCTCAGACTCCCCTGACCAGAGGGCAGGGAGGGGTAAGACTGCCAACCATGGAGCTGGGACAAGGGCGATTGACTAGACCATCCTGGGTCCCGCTGGGCTGGGTCAAACGCTCAGGGCCCAGATTTGCATCCAGCTGCTTCTTACCGGCTTGAGGCCTTGGGCAAATCATTCAAAATGAAAATCCTCATTTGTAGAATGGGAGAAGGTAATGCCTATGGCAAAGCTTTGTTTCTGTGTATGTGAAGACTGGATGAGACACTGTCTGTAAAACAAGCAGCAAGCAGTGGGTACTGGCGTCACTAGGGAAGTTCACTTAAAGGAAGTTCAGGGACTCTGTAAATTTCCACCTTTCCTGGCGCCCCCCCAGCATTGCTGAGTTCTGTAGGCAGAGATTGGGGAGGTGGAATGAGCAGGAGGCAGGGAGGTGTATGGGAGAGAATGTGGGCTCCCGGGCCAGGCCCCGAGCCGGCAGAGACCCCTGTTCCTCCCTCTGCGGTCTCCAGGTCTTGGGTGGGCCCTTCATCCCCATTAATGTTGTAAAGACAGTAATGCCCACTTGGAAGAGCGGATGGAAAGTTTAATGAGATACTACATGTGGAAGTTCTTGGAAAGCAGTCAATGGATTGGAAATTTCTTTCAAAGAAAGCAAGTTAAGAGAAACAAATTAATTGCTCCCTGACCTGAAGTGTTAGTTTCAACCATAGCATTACAGGTTTTTGAAAGCAGAAATAAGAAGTTACATTTGGGAGGAGGAGGGTAGAGCTCAGTGGTAGAGCGCATGCCTAACATGCACTCTGAGTTTAATCCCCAGTCCCTCCATTAAAAATAAATGTAATAAATGCCTGCCCCCCACAAAGCAACTTCCCCTAGAGCCTCCTTCCTCCTTCCAGGGATCACGTGTGATTACCTCTAGGTCTGGCCCTCAGTTGATCACTGTAGTCAACGCGATGCTGGAGGTGGTGCTGTGGGCGAGCACCCCTACTCCCCTGCACCAGCACCCACAGGCTCCACCCTGCCCCCTACCTGAGCTGGCTCTCCACCTGAGACTGGGAAATTCCTGCTGAGTAACTCCTACCAATTACTAATGACTAATTAATTTGTTGCCCTTCTCAGAGGTGCATGAATTAAAAAATAGTTTTTGTTTTTTGCACAAATACCTGGCATAACTTTTTTTTCAGAGCAAATCGCTCATCCAGCCATTTTTAGTTTGTCACGTGTTTTTCCAATGCTCATCCATTTGCACAAACATGGTTCATTTAATCATCCTCCATCAACAGTACTCATTGGGTGCCTACGATGCACAGGACGATGTCCCACCCACAGGGCAGGGTGATGTCCCACCCATGGGGCCAGAGTGGCAGCACCGCAGACAGCGCTGCTGCGGAGGGTGTGTCCAGGGCCGAAAGGGTAAGACACAGGAGAACAGAACAGAGTGGACAGCCAGAACCTGGAACTGGTGCTACCATGGTGCCGATGACAGAGGGGCTCCGAGTCGCCTACTGCAAGGAGAAGGCATTTCATCTGTGCCTCATTTTTTGTTATCTGCATTAAAAAAACAAAACAAAACAAAACAAAAAAACACCTCATAGAGTTGTCATACAATATCCTATATATTCATTTGGTAACGGCTCATTGTTATGTGAATTGGCCAATCACATATCTTTCCCTATTAAGAGGTGGTTTCCTTTCATTAGGAGAGAGGGGGCAAGGGAAGAGGGAAGAACTGAGGGGAGCCTAACATTTGTTAAGCCCCTACTATGCCCTGGGTGCTTAAAACACGTTATCGCGTTATTCTTTACAAGATGCTGGAAAGGCAGCATCAATTGTCCGTTTACAGATGTGGAAAGGAAGGCCCCCGAGGGGAAGTGTTTAGTAAGTGTCAGAACGGGCTTCCACCTAGGTTGAGCCAGAGCTAGTACCTGGGCTCTTCCTGCTCCCAAAGTGTATTTTACAAAGAGCTCCAGGAAGAAGTGGTCCCTGGTGAAGTCGGTTTGGGAGATGCTGAATCTTTGTGCCCCTCGCCGTGGTTCGGGAGTTTCACTTTGCCCTTTGAGCTATAAGCTCTGAGAAGTACCGCAGTAAAAATAAACAACCTCTTCAACTCTAGCTCATCACCTTTTTTCCTGGGATACAAATTTTGGTGGATTTATGCAATAGAATGCTTTGTAGCTGTGCGGTCCAGGGTGGGGCCACAACACCCCGGGGCTCGTCTGAACTCATGCAGGCAGTAAGGATAACATACACACTGAGCTACAAAGACTGGTGCAGAGAGAAGAATGTGAAGGATCTCATTGAGAATTTTTATTTTGATTAAATGTTGAAATGATCACATTTGAGCTGTATTGGGTTAAATGTCACTAAAAATAATGTTACCTTTTTCTTTTATTTAATGTGGATACTAGGGAAATTTTAGTTACGCTGCAGGGTTAAAATGAACTCAGATGAGCCACATGAACAAGGGTAAATTGCAAAACATAATTTTGCAGAGAAAAGCAAGTTATCAAATGATGAATGATGTGTGAGATTGTTTGTTTAAAGTTGAAAGCCTTGCAGAATAAGAGTATTGATGACTGCATATGGATAAAGTCTAAATTTACAGTATAAAAATCATGGATAAGAATGATTCAGAACTTCAGATCATTCATCTTTTTTGCACACTGCCCACTGAAGCCTTTTTCACTTTCTTGTGCCTGTCAACCCACCACTGAATGAGGGTTCTGCAGGGCAACGGCTTGGGAAATGCTGACTTAAAAACTTAATCTCTGTTGGTGGAATTGAAGAGACTGCCCAACAGGCCAGAGGAGGCTATTCCTTTTGTGTTAGTTTGTGGGGTTTTGGGGGGGCAGTAGTTAAGTATTTATTTATTTTATATGGAGGCATGGGGGATCGAACCCAGGACCTCGTGCATGCTGAGCACGGGCTCTACCACTGAGCTCTACCCTCCTCCTGAAGAAGGATATTCTTAAAATGATCTTTCTGGTTCTCTTCTTCTGCTGCTTTATGTGTAAAATCAGGAAGAGGCAAAAGTAAGAAGAATTTTCCAGCCGAGGAGCCTGGCTATTTCTCAGCTCCCACTTCCGAGGGAGAACTGGCCCCAAGGGAGAATCATGGCTGTCTTCACATGGGGGCGGGATGCCCCCCAGGAAGCCCCCTTGGGCACAGGGTGTGGAGGCTGTGACACCAAACTGCCGCAGCTTGGCCACTGGGTCCGAGTACTTACCTCTTTGGCCTTGATTTTTCATCTGTAAAATAGATAATGCAGAAGAAAAAGAAAGTAAATAATGAATGTAAATAATGTAAACTAGATCAGGGATAATGGCCACACCTGAATGGGCTACGGTGAGATTAAACGAAGTGAAATTCATACGGTACTTAGATTAGCCCCTGGTATGTAGAAAGCACCGTGCAAGTGTTTGTTCAATAAAATAAACTAAAACAGAATCGTGCCCTATCGGCGCCCAGGCTGTTTTCGTCATCAGCAGCTCAGACTAGCACCCTGTGTTTCCACGGCCAGGATCCCAGCTTTGTCCTTAGATGCCCACGAATTCTCACAGGTGCCCATGGCCACTGCTGAGAGCCTCCCGGCCAGACTTGGCCTGCATGCAGGGCTTTTCAGCCTGACACGGTGTCACCTTACACTGTCCCCGAACTGGGTCAGCGCGATGACTGCCCATCAGCCCCCGCCCAGAGCAGGGCGTGCAGGGGGTGTGAAGGTTCCGCCTGCGCCCCTGGGAAGGCCACACCGCGCACTTTCCCTGGCTCTCTCCAGGCGGACTCTGAAGCCTTCTTTCATCCGTCCCCGGGGTTATCGCTGAAGAAGGCGCTGGCTTATGCAGGGAGTCACCGTGCAAGGAAGGGAGCCTGAGATCATGTGAAAGGAGGGTGCAGGGCTTTGTTTTCTCTTTCAGGTTTTCTAAAGTTACTGAACAAGGCACTTAAGTCAAAGCAACTGAGAATATTCGAGCTTTATTTTTTTTCTCCACTTTCTTTCACAAGGCAGGAGGACTAGGTAGAAATTGCTGGTTTGTGCTCCAAGACAATTTGTTGTTTAGCTTGTGAGTTAACCGTAGCCAAATATTATCGACTTTTACTTAAATAATTGAAATTTTGTCATTCATACAAGGCCTGGATTAACATTTCTGTTCCTTGACAAACACATATGTTGGTTACTCCCCTTGGAAGAGTGATGTGGCCAAATTTAGGATCCAGAGCGGGTGGGTTCAGCTCCAAGTTATATCAAATTTTCCCAGCAAGGCCACTGGTTTTTTTAACTGTCATTTGCTCATCTGTAAAGTGGCAATAATAGTGGAAGTACATCCTTCACCGGGGTGGGAGGGTTCAGTGGGACACTGAGGGCGAACGACTTTTGTAAACTGCAAAGTTGTGCAAACAAGAATGGCCATTGTTTATAAGTAGTGTGTATTAGGAGCACAAACAGGATTGGGAGAAATAAAATATTTAACATAATATCTCAATAAGCCTTCTATCTTCTTGTGATTACCAACCCCTTCTTTTTCATCTATTCTTGCCAGCTTCCTAATGATTTCTCTTTGGAATCACTTCCTTAATAGTACAGAGTTCTATTTTGTGAACATAGCTACATATTTTCTAAAAAGTCTCCTATGCTGAAAAAATATGAAAATGAATAGATGTATGCATATGCAAGACTGGGACACTGTGCTGCACACCAGAAACTGACACATTGTAACTGATGGTACTGCAATTAAAACAAAGTGTCCTATGCTGAATGTGTCCCCTCCTGCTGTTAGTGCGATTAAGGAAGTCAGTACGTGCTCAGTTGTGAACAGAGGAATCACAATGGGCTACATAATTTGTAGACAGAAATGCAAAAGGAAAATGTCGGCCCCTGTTCACAAAATATTAAGAATTTCAAGATGGTGATGGCAGAACATCAAACCAAGAGTAGGGACCTTGGAAGCCCAGGGCCCTGGTGACATGGTAGTTGCAGGAAGGTCATAGGCTGAGAGCAGGGATGAGGGAAGGTGACCCCTGGGCTGAGCTCTCCCCAGTAGCCAGAAGGATTCACCCACTGCTAATGCTCAGCTCAGATCCTTATAATATTGAAGACATTAGAAGTACATCTATTGAGGTGGGGGTATAGCTCAACTGGTAGAGCGCATGCTCAGGATCAGGATCTGGGCTCAATCCCCGGTACTTCCCCCAAAATAAAAAAAAAAAACCTAATTACCATCCCCCACCCCCCAAAAAGTAGATCTATTGATACAATGAACATGTGCTAGGTCTGCTCTGTGAAAAATTCTGAGCCAGGCCCTCAAGGAGTTGGGAAAGAAAGACAAGCAGTCAGAAAGAAGATGCAACCAAAAAGGTAGATAATAAGGTCTATGGGAATCCTTCAAAGGGAGCAATGCATTCTGATGTGGAGAGCCGAGGAAGGAAGGCTTCCTGGAAGAGGGGGCCTTTCAGCTCACCCCAGAACCTGCATAGTACTGGAACAAAGTCCCATCCAATCCCAAGCAGGAATCAGGCAAACCCTTGGGAACCACTGCTTCCTCAGATCCTTCTTATCCTGGGCGAGTTCCCAGAGACCCAGCCAGGAGTCCTGCACGTGGAAAGATGGCCTGACTGGGGACAGCCAGGGCAGAGCATGACAACTTTGGGAGAGGAACGTTTATTTCTTTTGGCTTTATTAAGTGTTTATAAGAAAAATACGTTAGTTTGTGAGATCCTAATCACTCACTCACCATGGGTTTAAAAGCTTAAATTTATTTTAAAAAAAGGTTTCTTGACAGTGCATAGAGATAAAGCTAGCAGGTAACCTGCTGCAAAGAGAGGCCCTATAGAATGCCAGGGTCGAAGCCCCTCCCCGCCCAGCTTCCTGTGGGAGGAAGCCTGGCTTGGCTGAGTCTGTCACTGACTCTCGCCCTCAGCAGGGAGGTCCGTGGGCACACGCGTGTCCTGGCCGCTCGCGCTCTTGGTGTTTTCTATTCTAGCAGATTCACCCCTGACCTCCTCTGCCGCTTTCTCCCTCTTCCTTCCCTCCCTCTCTCTTTTCTGCGAGGATACCAGAGCCACACAGGATCTAAATCCCACTTCAGATAAACAGGAAAAGGGATTTCAGAGTTCAGAGTGGAAAAGTCCTTGAAACATTCAACTCCGGGTATGAAAACAGAAAGGATGTGGGCAGGAAACCCCAAAAAGGTGCAGAGAGACTTCTAAGAACTAAACATTGAGTGATATTTGCAAACAAATCATATACACTTATTAATCGCCAGAAGCACCTTTGTGAGTAGCTGGGGGGACGCTCCTACCACGCGGCGTAATGTAAAGGACAGTTTTTAAAGTCGTAACATGTTACAGTTTCCACACGAGTTTAAAGTCTGGGCAGGTAAATTTTGGAGGGTGTGGGCGGTGAGAATGAGGAGCAGAGATACAAATTGACAGGAAAGGAGCGGCGTGGCTGTTCGAAAGGGAACTCAGCCACGTCTGGACGAACCTGGAAGTCCTGAAGGACTAGAGATAAGCGATGCTCCGCGTGGCTCTCACCAGGACCAGGGTCCCACAGAGAATTCTTCAAGTGCTTGTGGGGTTGAAAAACAACAGAATTTTCAAGGTGTGACTGACCTCCCCTGTTCTGAGATTCTTCCCCTTCTGGGGTCTTTGTACCCCATCCCTTCAAAAGCTGTAGGAACAGATCCACTTCTGGATGCCCTGTACAACTGGCCCAGTTTCTCCTCCAGCCTCTGGTGCCACCTCAAGTTTCCCCCAGTCTAGAAGCAAAAGATGGCTGCCTTCAACCCTTTCCTGAATCAGTCCAGTTACTTCTCCTTAAACACGGCCTGATTCTTTGTAAGTTTCTCCCAGTGCAGATGTCCAGGCTTCTGTGGGCTCAGAGTGGATGGTGGGGCAGGTCCTCCAGATTGCACCCACATCGTCCAGACACAGATCAGAGATGAGAGTTAGATCCCTTCCAAGCTTCTCTACCTGGAGGCAGAGCTATTTACAGCATAGGCTGAAGCCAGTCAGTGGGTTCCTTGCCCCCCAACTGGAGATTACAGACCCCCGGCAGCCCTACCTATCATAGGCAGCCCCAGAGAGGCAGAACCACATCGTGAACGTGCCAGAGGCCAAGGGAAGCGTGGGAGGCACTCATGGTCCCCCACGCACTGACCGCAGGCTCTGACTGCTCTGAGGCTAGTGCTCAGGGCCCAGGCTCCCTGAGGGAGGGGTGAGGCTGTGGGCTGGAGGGGCCGAGGAGCCTGTGGGGGCACCAACACTTCTGCCCTCATTCACTCCTGCCCTTTGTCAGCCAGGCTTGTGCAGCTTTTCATCAGAGGCCATTGACCATAACTCAGCCCCACGTCCTGTAATTACAACCTCAGACCGGATGGGGACCTGGCTGGTGTCCCCAGCTGTCTGACGGCCAGTGCCAACTCTGAGTATTCAATTTGAGGACATCCTCAAATCCCGAGTCGTGTTGTCCCTGTGTTGAATCAATGTTGAGCATGACCTGAGTTGAAAAGTAAATCCTTCTTGAGAGGGAAGAGAGTTGGGCTGAACGCATCAACCCCACCAAATGTTGTTTGAAACCTCAAGGTGAAGGAGAGTTTCTGTGATGGTCTTAGAGTAAATACCTCCATCTCCCAGTCTCCTGATCTACCTACTTCCTGCCTATGTGAATCTGACTGAGTGCCTCAGCTTCTCTGGACCTCAGCATATCCACCTGCAAAATGGGGACAGTAACTGTCTCCCACTGGGTCACTGCAGGGATTACATAAGGCCACGTGGACATGCTTTATGCTTGAGGTATTATAGTCTGGACCGGCTGGAACAGACCATTCCTAGCCTGGCACAGAGAGCCGCTCTCTCCCGGGCCCAGCCTCCTCCCGCCCATCCCTCCCATCTCCCCGGCTTACTCTCACAGTGCCTTGAGCACCACTTGGCCACACTCACCTCTCTAACCCTACTCTGTAACTTCCTTCTTCTTGGTGTGCATGCGTTCCCTCCCACTGCTCCCACTGTCCCTGCAGTGAAAGCTTTTTGCTAAGCACCTCACGGGCCTACCTCTGCCCTGGGCCAAGGTCTCGCTCCTTTGTTGGCTTGGTCCAGGTATGTTGCTCTCCCCTCCTGCGGGCCCACCTTCTCCCTGCCATCGGTTCACACGTTCTTGGTGCTGAGCTAGGCTACTGGCAGGTCCTCAGTCAACCTCAAGGAAGTGAACTACAGCGAGGCCACCACCTCACCTTGTGCTCTGGGAGCCTCCTCTGCTTGGGCCCCCAATCATTAAAAAATCTACAAATGATAAATGCTGGAGAGGCTGTGAAGAAAAGGGAACCCTCCTACACTGTTGGTGAGAATGTAGTTTGGTGCAACTATTATGGAAAACAGTATGGAGAGTCCTCAAAAAACTAAAAACAAACTTACCATATGATCCAGCAATCCCACTCCTGGGCATATATTCAGAGGGAACTCTAATTCAAAAAGATACATGCACTTCAATGTTGATAGCAGCACTATTTTACAATAGCCAAGACCTGGAAGCAACCTAAATGTCCATCAACAGTTGACTGGATAAAGAAGATGTGGTATATTTATACAACGGAATACTACTCAGCCATAAAAAATAAAATAATGCCATTTGCAGTAACATAGATGGGCCTAGAGATCATCATTCTAAGTGAAGTAAGCCAGAAAGAGAAAGAAAAATACCATATGACATCACTCATATGTGGAGTCTAAAAAAAAAAAAAAGAAGACACGAGTGAACTCATCTACAAAACAGAAACAGACTCACAGATGTAGTAAACAATCTTGTGGTTACCGGGGGGGAAGAGGGTGGGAAGGAATAAATTTGGGAGTTCAAGATTTGCAAATATTAACTACTATATATAAAAATAGATTAAAAAAACAAATTTCTTCTGTATAGCACAGGGAACTACATTTGGTATCTTGTGATAACTTTTAATGGAAAAGGATATAAAAACCCATATATGTGTATGTATGACTGGGACATTATGCTGTACACCAGAAATCGACACATTGTAACTAACTACAATAAAAAAAAAGAAAGAAAGCAAGCTTGGCCAAGCTATGTGGTTAGGAGTAAGTTAAGAGAAATCAGAGACGCCTTGTCAGAACCAAAAGGAGCCCCCGAGATTGAGCAGGCTGCTTGCCTGGACTGATCTGCTGGCTGAGCGCTTGTGATGGGTGCCTGCTGTCAAGCCGGACATGGACTTACCCAGGGCTGCTGCAGCAGGAGGCAGAGGGGTGAGGAAATGAATAGCACAGGCAAGATGGGGCCTGGAGGGAAGGCGGGGGAGGTGCTGAGGCAGTAGGCAGAGCGCTTCAGGAGGCAGGGAGCTGGAGGGGCTCACCAGGAGGTGATGGGGTGTTTGCCCAGGCGACCTTGGCCCCTTCCTCTGCGTCCCTTTGGAGTCAAGCCACTTGGACAGTGCGATCTGTTCTTCAAAGCCAGGGCTCCTGGGGGTGTGGCCCGGCCCAGTGAAGTTTCAGAGGTTCTGCAAACATCTGATTTGCTTTCTTTTCTTTCTTTTAGATTATAAAATATTTGTTAAAATATTTCAACTAGACAGAAAGTATAGAGAATAATATAGCACACATTCATGTATCTGTCAAACAGATTTTATAGATTTGATTTCAGGGAATTTTAAAGATTTCAATGTACAGATCCAGCAAATATACACATGTGCATATGCATAAGCAGGTACTTATATACACATATCTTCAACATACATTTTAATTATAAAAACTCTCACACACTTCGGGGCAAATCTCCCCACGAGCCCCAGCCAGGGCTTTTATTCTGACTGTGCAACCTCACTTCACAAACTCTGTGCCTCAGGGTCTTCATCTGTAAAATGGATGCTAATTGTACCCACCTCAGTAGCATAGCTGTGAGGGTTGAATGAACGAACTCACACAGAATGCAGAGCAGTGCCGGGCCCAGCGTGGGGACCAGGAGTGCTGGCTACGATGACTGTTAACTGTTGTTAACACTGTGTCTGCTTCTCAGGTGAGCTTGTCAAGGGATGGCTGTGGTTTTGTGGTTGTCATAACTTTTGTACAATTTTAAAAAATTAACTAATTAATGAATTTATTAACATCTTTATTGTGGTATGGATCCTGTACAGTAAATCACACATATTTCAGATGTACAATTTGATGAATTTTGATAGATGTATACACCTATGATTTTTATTTGCATGATTTTTGCTTCCCTTTTATATTTATAAATGCTTTCTTTTTTTCCAGGCTGAGTGGAACTAGAACTTGACGACTTGTTAAAAATGAAAAAATTTTAAAAGAACTTTATGGTATATGTAAAAAGATTAGCTAGGCTGATGGTCAAATGACATCGCGCCCATCTGCAGATCAATTTTTTGCCTGGTCCCCGCCTCTTCCTCTGACAACCCTGCAGGACAGGAAGGCGAAGGGGTGCAAACAGCTCCTCCAAGTCCAGGCTGCAATGTCCTAAATACCTGTTGTCAGGGCTCAGTGCTTGTGGCGGACACCCTCACACGCACAGCGTGCTTGTGACCTCCTGCCAAATTAAGATACTGTTTGAAAATAAAACAGAGGAAACATGAAAATAGGGTTTTCAGTGGAAATTGCATGTTACCCCCTAAATATTAAAATAAATGAAATGAGAACAAAAAATACACATAGAGGGATGTGCAATAAAAATGACCTCTATCACACATAAATACAAGTTATACATTGTGAGAGGAAAACCTGCCTTATTTTGGGGATGACTGACTTAAATTGTATCAGATGAGCAGGCTTTGGGAATCGCCACAATCTGCTAACAGAGCCCAGGGACGGACCCGGGGAGCTTTGCCCTGACTCGGTGGCTCAGTTCAGAGTCCTAGAGCAGGGGCACCATGTGGGTCCGCTGGGTCAGAGCGCCCACGCTCTGGGTTTATTTTACTGATTTTTGCGAAATGTGTTGAGACATAGAGCAAGATTTGTCTTATGTAAAACCTGACACCTTCTCAACTGCTAAAAAGAAAACGTTCCTTTCAGGTAGTTTCAAAATATACCATTGAGTAAATTAGAAAACAGGCAGCAACTTTTGTAGCCACGTTTCGGCAGCCCCCCGGAGGAGGAACCACATGGCTGTCTTGTGTTTTCTTTTTTTTCTTCTATTTTTATTTTATTTTATTTTTTATTGAAATAAAATTTATAGTCAGTTTGCAATGTTGTGTCAATGTCTGGGGTACAGCATCATGTTTCAGTCCTACATGTACATATGTATATTTGCTTTCATATTATTTTTCATTATAGGTTACTACAAGATACTGACTATAGTTTCCTGTGCTATATAATAGAAACTTGTTGTTTATCTATTTTATACATAGTAATTAGTATCTGCAAATCTCGAACTCTGTTTATCCCTTCTCGCCCTCTTTCCCCTCCAGTAACGATAAGTTTGTTTTCTATGTCTGTGGGTCTCTTTCTGTTTTGTAGAGAAGGTTGTCATTCTAAGTGAAATAAGCCAGAAAAAGAAAGAAAAATACCATAATGAGATCACATCTTGCATTTCATTGGCTCTGTGGTGTGCGCTTTCCAAGGTTAAGGTAGGCGAAGTGGGCTGGCACATCGGGATCGCCACACTGGTCACTGCTGGCTGGTCACTGTCATTGCCACCCTTGTGCAATGAAGCCCATGTCAGAGGCATGAAGGGATGTCCTGAGGACAAGGCAAGACAAGGGTGCTTTTAGGAGCTGCGTCATCCGCACAGGTGGCTCAGAAGATGCTCTGTTTGTGAAGTTTCATAAACATCTTAACCAATTTTATTCCACTTATATTTTTTGTTTTATGGAAGAAGTTTATGTGATTTAAAAAAATTAAATAAGCTTTAAAGAATGCTTCTAGCAATTATAAAATTAAATTATAAAATATAAGAAAGCATTGAATCTGGTCTGGCAGTGTTTTTCCTTTCTTAGTGGTGCTTAAGGTGATGGTATAGCTTGATTTGATGAAATCTGATAATTTGCATAGATAAGTCCTAAGATCTTTCCAACTTGTATTGATTAATGCTATAGAAATATACCTCCAGAGAAGATCTAATTCTGGTAGGAATAATTAATTGAGACACAAAATCACCATATGTTATATACGTGTGTGTGTGTGTGTGTGTGTGTGTACAGCCGACCCTTAAACAACACAGGTCTGAATTGTGCTGGTCCGCTTATACACATAAGTTTTTCAGTAGTAAATACTACAATAGAACATGATCCACGGTTGGCTGAATCCACATATGGAACTGCAGATACGGAGGACAGACTACAAGGTATATTCACATTTCCGAATGTGCAGAGGGTTGGTGCCTCTGACCCCTGTTTTGTTCAAGGGTCAACTATATATACTCTTTTTACTGATATAGAAACTCTGCCCAGCTAAATACTGCCAGATATAACATAGTTACTGTAGCTCCCACGTTTTGCTGATATTTTTAATGAAGGGAACAAATTTAATTCAGGCCATCAGGGTGACAACTTTATGATGATTACAACTGCAGAAGAATCATTAGCAGTGAAGAAAAAAGTATGAACTCAATCTGCAAAATTAAATAAGTTTGACTGTTCAAAAACTTTGCTTAAATATTTTGCAGAGGTGGGTATTTTGTTTTTTAAATGATACTGTTTAAGTCAAACTCGTTCAAAGATATATTTGGAAAATATTTTTGCAAGAAATGGAAAAACTTCCTTTGATTTCCTTCCAATTGTATATTTACTAATTAATGATCTGAAACAATCATGTAGGGATTTTTTTTGGGTTCCTGATTCAACATTGGAGCAAAATATTTACTTCTCTAAAGCATCTGCATCAGGGGTCAGCAAACTGAAGGCCAAACCCAGCTCACCACCTGCTTTTGTACAGCCTGTTAGCTGTGACTGGTTTCATTTTTAAATGATTGAAAAGACAGGAAAGACTCTTTTGTGATGTGTGAAAATTACGTGCAGTGACAATTTCTGCGTCCATAAATGACGTTGTATTGGAGCTCAGCCAGGCTTATTTGCTCATACACAGTCTGCGGCTGCTTTTGAGAGAGGAGGCAGAGAAAAGTGGTTGTCGCAGGGACCGCAAGGCTCACACAGCCTAAAATATTCACTCCTTGGCCCTTTACAGAAGCATTTTGTCCACCCCTGACCTGGATGACTTTGAGGGAAGAGCATCCCGAGTTTGCAAAGGAAATTATTTAACAAACATTCTGAGCAAGCCAGACCTTTCTCAACCCTCTGCAAAGAAAAGCAACATATAGAAAGAAATCAGTTGGTAGAGCAGTTAGTAGTATTTCAAATTTTTTATGAAATAGAATAAGCCTTGGGGTATTTGTTGATTGTATTTGTAATGAATACCTATTATAAAATTGAAGTAGCATAAGTGCATGCCAAAAGAACACCAACTTATGGTTTTATATTTTGGGCTTTGGTATGAGATTTTATTTAAAAATTAGAGTCTATCCCTAAAAAAATGTGAAACTCACCAGAACATAAGAAGGAAGAGTTAAAGGAAGCAGTTAAAGGAACATAAGAAGGAAGAGTTAAAGGAAGAGTTAAAGGAAAAGTTAAAGGAAGTTAAGTTCTGAGGTCTCCTTCCTCTCAGTCAGTTGCAAATGCCACCTCCTTCAGGTGATCACTGACCACCTTGTTTCTAAATATCCCCTTCTGCTCTGGGCGTGTAGTGGCCTTGGACTTTGCAGGCATTCCTAGAAATCCTTCCTCTGTTTAAGTCTTCTCATTGAGGTTTCAAATTCCTGAGGACAAGTGAAATGGCTACTCTTTGTTTCTTAACTGAGTTATGCCCTTTGAGAGATTTACCATTTATTTGAGTTTTCACATTTTCCCTAACTTTTGAGTTACACAATGGAGACAGCATTAAGAGCTGAGGTTAACTGCATAAAGAAGCTGCAGTGTATATACACAATGGAATACTACTCAGCCATAAAAAAGAATAAAATAATGCCATTCGCAGCAACATGGGTAGATCTGGAGAATGTCATTCTAAGTGACGTTAAGTCAGACAGAGAAAGAAAAATACCATACAATATTGCTTACATGTGGAATCTAAAAAAAAGACACAAATGAACTTATTTATAAAACAGAAACAGACTCACAGACATAAAGAACAGACTTATGGTTACCAGGGTGACAGTGGGTGGGAAGGGATAAATTGGGAGTTTGAAAGTTGCACCTCTTGGGGAGTGATGGAAATGTTAACTATCTTGATTGTGGTGGTGGTTTCATAGGTGTATACATGTTATCAAAATTCAACAAATTGTGCATCTGAAATATGTGTAGTTTACTGTACAGAAATTATGCCACAATAAAGTTGTTTACATAAATGAATAAGAGCTAAGTTCAGTTTTATGATGTTACATTGACCAGGGATTTATGGTCAAAAGCGTTTTTGCATCTGTGATCTCAGTTGAGTTCAGAAGAGCTGGTCATAATTCTCCAGGTGAGATCAGCAGCTTGGCCAAAGCTCAGGTAATGATCACATGGTCTCTGGAATCAGGGTCTGAGTGTGTGGTTCCTAGTTTGGTGTCTACCACTGGCCTTTCAGCTCAAGGATTGAAGTCTCAAGCCAGGCAGGCTGGTAGGGGCCACTGAAGGGAAACAGACCATGCAAGGTGGCCCCAAGCAGCTGGCTGGCATGTTGGTGGGTTGAGGGACTGAGGCAGTGGTCTGCATAGCAAGGGACACCCTGGGCATCCAAGGGCTGGAGCCTTTACCCAGTGCTTCACATGTGTGTTCTCATTTAGTCCCGAGACTGGCCTGGGGAATTGGCTCTAAATCACCATCCTACGGATGTGGAAATGGAAGCTCTCTGAGTTCGGTAATCTGCCCAAGGTCATGCTGCCAGGATGCTGTGGAGTCCTGACTTAATCCCAGTTGTCTGGTGCGGGGTCTGCCGCCCTCCCCATGGGGGTCCTGCCACATATGCCTCCATCTACAGGGCTGACTCCTACTCAGTTGAAACCAGAGGAACAGCCAGTGTCCTCTTGGGGAAGCTGACAGTGGGTAACATCCTCCAGGATAAGGAAGTCCCAGCAAAGAGGAGATGGGACATCTTCCAGTCGGCAAACTGACATGAAATGGAGAGAGTTGCTGTGCTGTCCAAGATCCAGTGGCAGGGGGACTGCACCCCCAGCCCCCCCAGCATCAAGGAGATGAGAGGAGATGCCAACATGAGGGTGCCACTGGCATCCTGCCTTGGGGATGCCCAGCTCCACCATCTCCTGCCCCACGAGCCCCTTGAAAGAGGGCTTGGAACCTGCCATGATTTTCTGATTCCTGCTTCCAAACTCTTGGAAGGCAAGAGCTGCTCGTCTTTCTTCCCAAGCCCACCCCCAACCCCACAGCTGCTCCCGGAATCAAGACAGAGAAGGCTTTTCTGCCGACACGGGTGGGGTGAGTTCTTAGGTGTCCGTGCTTCCCGCTGGCAGGCTGGGCGAGTGCTATCGGCTACTTACCTGCTGTGTGATCTCGGGCAGATTAAACATCCCTGGAATTCTCTCGGTTTCCTCATTTGTAAAACAGGATAAATAATACACACCTGGCATGAACCAGAGGCAACATGTGTGAAAGCGCTAGGCACGTGTCAGGCACACGGGGGCATGGGGTCACACACACACAGACACACAGACTCTCGGAGTGATCCTGTCCCTCCCCTCCGCATATGCGCCATGCTTGGGGTGAATTCTGAGAGTAGAATCCAGGACTGACGGCCAGTGCAGAGGATGGATGGGGAGGCCTTTTGGACTCCCATCAGAAGGTCTGGAGGGACCATGTGAAACTGAAACAGACAAAGGGAAGGTGAAAACACTGCCAGCTGCTCTGGAGTTTTAGGAACCTGCTCCCAGTGTCTCGATTCACGGGACTTTAGAATCGAGCAGAGGTGCACGTGTGGACGAGCGCCCCCTGCAGGCCCCCCTCCTGCACGCCTTCTGTCAACTCCACACGGTGGGTATCGGGGTCCCTGCTCCAACCCGGGCCGAGGCACAGGGACCCCGGGCCTTCCCTCAGTGCAGCACTTAGGTCCGGAACGTTGGAAGAAAAAACACATGTGACCATGACAGCACCAAAGCCTTCTCTGCATGCTTGTATGACGCTGTTTTGGGGCCTGCGAAACCCTGACGGGGAAAACCTCCCTTGTGCGGATGCCCGAGGTTTCAGGAAGAGTTTTGGCCATAGTCCCTCCAGCATGGCACTTGCACGCCGTTTTCCAGCACGGCGCCCAGGGAGACGGTGCATCGTTTGACGTACGTACCTGCTGCCACCCCGGCCGCGAGGGTTGGGTTGAGAGGTAGAAAAAGCACGACCATTTCTTGCGTAGCTGTGGCAAGGCAGGCTCCGTGCCAGACCCCGGGACGCACGGTAAAGGGACCCATCAGTCATGGTTCCTGCCCGAGGCGGCTGAAGCCCCAGGAAGGCCCGGGTCTGATGAGGTGTTGCTGGGGAGCCCTTGTTGGAGGGGAGACGGGCCCTCGAGGGCCTACCCCGCCTCGTTCTTTGTCCTGGTTAACAGCGGCTGCAGACAGAGGGTCTCCTCCAGAGCACGCCCTGGGGCCCTGCGGCGGCAGGAGGTCCTTACGTACTTGTGATTGACAGACTCCACTGCCCGACTTACTGATTTCAGAAACCACGGAGGCCAGGCCGGCCCTGCCCACGAGGTCCCACCTGCCCCATTGGAAAACGTGGGACAGTGAGCCCAGTGGATGGTCTGGCAGGGTTGGGTGGGGGGTGTGCGACACCGTCTTCCATCGGACTGTCCCCCTCCCAGCTGTGCTGTCACTGAAGCTGCAGGACAGGGTAAGTGGCTGCCAGTGGGCAGCCGGGCACCAGGGACCCAAGGGCCCCTCCCCACTCCCTCCCTGCCCCCACCCAAGGCAGTAAGAACAAAGGAAAATGCCACGTGGGGTTGGATGACTGGCTTCCCGCTCACACTGGCCCGGTGGGGGCCTGGGCTAATGTTTCAGAGTTAACAGATGTGCTTCTAATGATTGATTAGAACTTCTCTCCATGTGACTCTGTTCTTGCGAGGAGACATTCCAAATATCCCTAGGCTGGCTTGCTGGTGATCAGGCCCACAGGGTGAGGGGAGGCAGGAGAGGCTACGTACATCCACCTGGCTCCTCTCTAATTCAGACTTGGCCTGGATGCGGGAATTTTTTGTGTGTATCGTGTAGAAAGTCACAGATGTAAGTACAGAGCCAGGAGAAATGCCCTGGCTGCTGAAATGGCCTAAATGGTGACCATGATGGTCCAAACTGTGTTCTCCCCGAATTCCTACGTTGAAGCCCTAACCCCCGATACCTCAGAATGTGACAGTGTTTGGAGACAGGGCTTTTAAAGATGTGATGGATGTTAAAAGAGGTCCTTAGGGTGGGCCCTGATCTGATATGACCGGGGTCCTCATAAGAAAATAAAATGAAGAGGGAGGGCCATGTGAGGACACAGGGAAGACGGCCATCGACGAGCCCAGGAAAGAGGCCTCAGAAGAAACCAAACCTGCCAACACCTTGACCCTGGACTTCCAGCCTCCGGAACTATGAGAGATAAACTTCTGTTGTGTGATCCCTCTCAGCGGACTCATATGGGGACCAGCGTGGGCCGGGCCAGGCTGCCCTTTCTACTGGGGACGTGCCCCACTCACAGCCTGCACTGCTGGCTGGCGGCTCACGTGATCCTCACCACAGACTTGGAGGGCAGGTCAAGAAGTGTCCCGGCAAGGTCTCTTACCCAAACCACGGGGCACAGATGCTCAAACAGACTTCAGAATTCCTCAGATTTCAGAAAGACTGTGCATGCAGGGACTATGTGTGACCTAACACGCCCAGTGGGTCTGAGATAGCTCCCCAATCAAGACATGGGCACACTGGAAATGAAACAACATGTGTCTCTAGGTTGATATCTCAATATAGCTATGTATTTGAACTAAGAGAGGTAAATGAAGAATATATATCACCTCGTGCTTGTTCAGGTCAGATTTTTGTCACCCAATGAACTTGTGCTAAATGGATAAATATTTGTTTGGTTTGTGGGGGTTTCAGAAATACGTACTGGGTGCTAGAGGGTGTCTGGCACCCCTGCCCCACCTCCTGACTTTGACTTTCATAGAGGAAGGAATCAAGTCTTGGCGATCACCTGGCTCATGGAAGACCAGCTGGGCTCTTCTGTTTTCTAGTCGGGGTCTGTGTCTTTCCAGATGCACTCCAGGGCCATGAGGTCTGGTTCCCTGTCCACCCGCTCCTTGCAGGGCACTGCCTTCCCCATCTCCACATCACCGGCACCTTCCCCCAGACCGTGCGTCCTTCCCTGCTCTCCCTTGAGCTCTTCACAGCTGTCAACAGACATCGTCTTCCAGGCTCCCTTCTCTGACCCTCTTGATGCTCATAACTTCAGAAATGCAAACGATCTTAAAGATCCGAGTTGAACTATTTCCAGTGAAACTGGCTCACTTCCTCCCCTAACCAACCAGAGGGAACTGAGGGGTCACTGCAGAACTGTGGGGATCCCCAAATGCCGTCTGACAACCTCTGGTGTAGCGATCCCCCTACTTCCCTGCAGGAGAAACACCAGTTCTGCTGGGTCACAAAAGCAGCTGATGCTCCTGAGATGCCAACTAGGTATTACTAACCTCATTGCACAGAGTCGGAAACTGAGGCTCCCAAAGGCCAAGGCGAAAACCCTACGGGGCAGCAGCCTGCAGTTCCCACACTCACAGCAGCGTTTCACTTGGCGTGTCATGCGGGCATCTGCTCCTGGCATTTCATGTTGCTCGCCCACGTGTTCAAAGAAAGAGCAAGACATCCTGTTTGAAATGCTGTCCGGTTGTTTCTGATGCCGAGGCTTATGTCCAGAAACTCCTAGTAGGCACAATTTGCTAATATAAGCCACAAACTTCTACATCCATCCTTGTTCCCAAACATTCACAACAATGCAGGGACTCCCGCGTTAACCAAATATGATGAAATCCCAAAATATGCTCCATAAGAGAAATCTGTATTTCTTTGCTCTAGAGACTGCCAAATGGAACTTATCCAAACTCTCCATCTTGAAAAAAAAAAATATTGCCTCTGGGCTAAAATCCCAAACTGAAGCATTCAATCCAAAAGCAATAAATTTAAAAGGTTGTGATCCTGTGAATGTACTGGATTATAGAAAGAAATGAAGTTGTCATGGTAGGGAAAAAATATATTTAAGAGCAGTATGTATATTTGAGCAGTTTCACTAAAAGAAACCTTGATCATCTTTTTCTGTTTTTTAAAAGCCACCCCCTCTCTTTCCCTTTGCTTTCTTTTTTGTTCAATTTCTAATTGTTTTTAAATTGAAAGACAGTCGATTTACAATGTTGTGTTAATTTCTGGCGTACAGCTTAGCGATTCAGTTGTATATGTATTACTTTTCATTTTCTTTTCATTATAGGCTGTTAAAGGTATTGCATATAGTTCCCCGTGCTCTGCAGCAGGACCCTGGTGTCACCCTTTGCTTCCTTGATCCATGATGGAGGGCTCCTCAGTGTGTGAGGGGACGGATGGCTCCGGGGACTTCAGGGTTTGGGGTTGCAGTACTGCTCAGCTGCATCCTGAGAGTGTGATGGGAACTGTCTGTCATCCTTCAATGGTCACCCCCCCTTTCTCCCGAGTACCAGCAGACAGAGTCTCCTGAGCATGAGCAGGGCTCGCAGCTGCCCTCAGAGATGACATTTCTCGGCCCCCTTTGTGACGAGCTACGGCCGTTGGATGATGTCGGGGCAAAAGAGATGTGAGCAGAAGTGAAGCAGCGAAGCCGCTGAGCTGCGTCTTCAAAAGGTCATGCTTGTGTATCACCTCCCCCTGCTTCATGGGATTCAGGACCACACCCAGGGTCTCCAAAAAGATGAGACAGGAGAGAAGAGGGCAGGACACAGCCATTCAAGGAATGACGCAGCAATTAACACCAGAATAGCAGAAGATTCAACTCCCAGTAGGCCTAGAGGCTCAAGATGGTGGGAGATTTGACTTCTAGTAGAACTTGAGCTTCATTATACGCTCATTATAATATATTAGCATAGTGAATAACATGCCCACAGGCGCCATGCCATGACAGTCCCAAGGCTGACCACAAAATGTCAAAGTGGGCAGTGGCCTGGTTCCTGGGAATCCCAGCCCCTTCCCCAGGGTAGCAGGAATAGTCCTCCCACTTGTAGGCATGAAGCTGCCGAGCCCATAAAAACTGGCAACACCGTGCCTCGTGGCCACCTCTTGCACTCCCTCATCTTTGGAAACAGCCCGCACTCTGTCTGTGGAGTGTGCACCTACATCTACTTTAACCTGAGCATCCAACCCCCACCCCTCTTGGCCTTTCTCTTCCTTCTGAAACAGCCTGCATTCTATGCAGTATGTATCTCTCTAAATACATCTACATTTGCTCAACTGTGGCTCGCTCTTGAATTCTTTCCTGCATGAAGGCAAGGACCCACACTTGGCGGGGCACATCCCAGGAACTCGACCGAAACCTAGGACATGGTCCTCCTCATGCCCCACATTCGTTTTTCCTGCATCAACTAAGTCTCTGGATGGCAATCTGAAACTGTGTTGACACCTTTGTCACCAAAAGCTTGCCCTTATTTTTTTTTTTTTTCTGGAGAGGGGGGTGGAGTAATTATTTATTTATCTTAATGGTGGGACTGGGGATTGGATCCAGGACCTCATGCATGCTAAGCCCATGCTCTACCACGGAGCTACACCCTCCCCCAAAGCCTGGCTTCAGATGCTAATGTGAGGAGTTGCTTGCGGGTACCAGTACTACAGGAAACTGCCATCTTCCAGTCCCCCCCGTGTGCATTTGCTCCACTTCATGACCCCTTTCCTGCTTGTCTGAGCTAAGTCCAATCTGAGAAGAAGGGTCGTGTCCTCACTGTAAAAGTGTCCTGGAAAAATCTGGGGGGGAATCACTCTGAGGAGTGCACTGGGCTCAAAGAATAGCAAGAAGCTCTGTCTTGAGCAGAGGCCAGAGCATTCGGTCAGCTCATGTTCACTCGTACGCTCTCGTAAAATTAGTCATGGCAACCAAGGACCACAAAAGACTCCAGCGTTCCTGAAGAACTTGTACTTGAGGGTGTGCTTCCGGATAAAGGTCATCTCAGCCAATGAGAGCATGAGGATGGGCTGTCAGGCCCACAGCCCCCACATCTGGTCCAAATAATGATACCTTGTTCCATCGTCGTCATCATCACCATCACCCTCCTCCATGGAATGCTGAGCAGATGCGAACTTTCTGTACTGAGGTGAGGGCAGGTGGAAAGGACTCTGAAATTTTCACTGACTCATTCCTTCATCAACAACAATTTATTAAGAACCTACTATGTGCCAGGCACTATGCTGAACAAAATAGCCACGGTCCCTGCCCTCAAGGCATTCACATTCTAGCAGTGGAAGACAGATAACAAACAAGTAAATATTAAACAATAACATCTCAGAGAGTGATCAGTGCTATGACTACATCAAAAAGGGTAATGTGAGTAAGAATGAGCTGAGGGCGACTTCAGGATGCGTGGCCAAGGAACACCCCTTTAAGAGGCTGTTATACAAATTGGGACCAGATCATGAGCCGTGTAAGGGAATAGCACATGCAAATGTCCTGGGGCTGTGAAGACCTTGGGGAGCTTAAGGAACCTAGAAAAGAGCACAGGGAGTTCAAGGTGGAGGGTCAGAGTGGAGGGCAGGGGCCAGATGGCCCAGGGCCTTGTAGCCTTTGACATGTAGTTTGCATTTTATTTTAAGTGAAATATGAAGCCATTGGAGGATTTTAAACAGGAGAGAGATATGGCCTAATTTGCATATTAAAAAGATGGCCCAGCTGCTGTGTAAAGAACATCTTTTAAGAATGCAAAAATAGAAACAGGGAGACCAGCTAGGAGGGTATTGCAGTAATCCTGGCAAGGAGTAATAACTATTATTAACCCCATTTCACGGAGGCCTAGAGAAGATGTAATTTATGCAAATGCATACAGCAGATAATAATACTGCTCTACTTTTATTTGCAAAGTGATTTCAGTTTGAAAAGCCTTCTTACCTATATCACTTCATTTGAACTTCAGAACAACCCTGGGATGAATTATTATCCCTGCTTCTCAGAGGTTCCAAGAAGTTGGTACTTGATGAGCGATCCCGGAAGAGCTCAAGCCAGAAGCCTGATTTAACCCTAGGTCTCCTGATTGCCAGCCTGTGCTTTCTCCAATCCCATTTCCCGATACCCTCCCATCCCCTAAATTAAAAGCAGCAGGCATTGACGCCCACCCAGCCATCCAAAGTCTTAGGGCCAGTTGCCCTGAGGGGGTCCAGAAGGAAGCAAGGTCATTCAGGTGGGGGACTTATCAAGCCCCCGTGAAATGCTGGGCTCTGTTTAATTTGATACAAGAAGGTTAGGGAACAAAGGAAACAGGCACTTATAATCTAGTTGGAAAAATTGGACAGACGTCCGTAAATAATTAAAGAGCGCTTAGCAAATTAGAAGTCATATCCAATCACAAAACATTTTAGGAGGAACCCAGATTCATTCCTTGCAGCACATGGACCCAAATTCCATTAGCGATGGTAGCTTTTCAAATGGGCCTTACTAGGACTAGAGGAGAATTACTAACTCATTTACCCTCTTGGCAGCAGCGTCGGCCAATAGCACAGATCTTTTCTAAGTCCCCTCAGTTGTCTCTCACTGCAGAGCAAAACACCCTACAACCCAGTGGCCCAATGTGCTCTAATCATTTTTATTATCTCCCATGAATTTTGTGGTTTGGGAATTTGGACAGGCCAGAGCAGAGCTGGCTTGTCTCTGATTCCTCTTCTCTGGGCCTCAGCCGAGAGGACTCAGACAGCCCAGGGCCAGAGCCCTCTGACAGCCAGCAGGGCCGCACTCAGCCTGGGATGTCTCGGAGGCTAAGCTGGGCTGGGCCTGTTGATCAGAGCATGTCCATGTGGTATCTCTGTGAGACTCGGGGTCCTCACGGCACAACAGCCTCAAGAAAGTCATGATTCTTGTATGCAGCTCAGAGCACCAAAAGGGAGGGTCCCAGAGAACAAGATGGAAGCCACCTGGCCTTTTAGGACCTGGCCTTGGAAATGCCACAGCATCTCCACCACAGTCAATGAAGCAAAGCGTCACAAGCCCACCCGCATTCAGGAAGGGCATAGACCCCCTACCTGTCAACGGAAAGAACATCAAAAATTTAACAGCTATATTTCAGAAACTCCACAGCGCCCTTGCGCTCCTCAAGCAGTAAATTAGCACACATAAAGGATTAATAAGACTGGGAAATAAGATTTGTGTCAATGTGTTAGATTTTATTTTTTCTTTACAGTTAATAAGTATGGAAAACAGAGGGGGAGGGTATAGCTCAGTAGTGGAGTGCCTGCTTAGCATGTGTGAGGTCTTGGGTTCAATCCCCAGTACCTCTACTGAAAAAAAGAAAAAAAAAATTAGTAACTGTGGAAAACAAAGCAATCTTATTATATCAAAGGTTTGGAGCACAGAATTTTTGCTGCATTAAAATAAACAAAATGGCAGTATGACATCCATTCACTAGGACACAGTAACAATTTCTTGTTACTGATTTATGTGTGTGTGTGTGTGTGTGTGTGTTTGTGTGCATGTAGGATTTGAACCCTGTCTGTAAATACAAGTTAACACTGAATATGGGGTGCATATGAACATTGCTGGTATGAGGAATAATGAAATGATGACAATTATGATTGCCTACTCAGGAGGGTATTAAAACAGACATTTTTCTGGAAGGCTCATTTCAGTCAGGTTTGAAAGGATGGGAGAAAAATATTCATTTCAAATGAATGCTGCTAATTATAACTGAATCAATTCTTTTCATTAAAGCAAGCCCAGCGGGACTCACACTTGGAAATACTTAGTGAGAATTAATAGAGTTATGATGTGCTTGAAATACAAATAAAAAGAGAGAGCGCTCTGGATTGCTAGAAAGGAAGAAAACAGTAAAATGCCAGTGTAAGGGCCACCCGGGAAAAGGTGTGACTTTTGTCTGCAGATCCTCCCCGGGGACCCCAGGACCACTGTCTACTCAGTTCTCTGGCAGCAAGTGCAGTATGATTTCAGAGTGTGTGATGAAAGGGTAAATAGGTCTCCTGCTCCCACAGGAGGATACAGTGCACGTGGCAGAAGGAAAATCTGGGTTAGTTTGAACTCTCCCGATTACTTTTTAAAATAGATTTATCGAGATCTCATTCATGTACTGTAAAATCTAACCATTAAAAAAAACAGTACAATCCAGGGTGCATTGCTTTAGTCACAGAAGTAAGGCAACCAACAGCAGGACCTAATTTTAAAATGCTTTCATCACCCCGGAAAGAGACCCCCACCCCATCCTCACCCATCCCCCACCCCCAACCTCGGCCCAGGTAATATAACCTACTTCTGTCTCTCTAGCTTTGCCTGTTTGGGGCTCTTCTCATAAATGGACATAAAGTGGTTCTTTGTGTCTGGTTTTTTTTATGTAGATAATGTTTTCAAGGTTCGTTTACACTCAGTACTTCATTCCTTTTTATTGAGGAGCAATGTATTCTACTGGATGGATACACCACATTTTATCTGTTTATCAGCTGATGGACATTTGGGTTGTTTTTCCTTTTTGGCTAGGATGAATAATACTGCTGTGAATGTTCATGTACAGGTTTTGTGCGGACAAATGTTTTTTATTTCTCTTGCATACATACCCAGAAGTAGAAAGCTGGATTGTGTGGTTTCATTTTTTGAGGATCTGCCAAAGTGTTTTCCAAAGTGGCTGCCTTATTTTACATGCCACCAACGTCGTATAAGAGTTCCAATTTTTCCACGTCATTGTCACCACTTGTTACTGTCTGCTTTTGACTGTAGCCACTCTAGTGGGTGGGCAGTGGTATCTCATTGGGATTTTGATTTGCATTTCCTTGATGGTTAATGATGTTGAACATGTTTTCATGTGCTTGTTGGCCATTTGTATATCTTCTTTGGAGAACTATCTACTCAAATCTTTTGCCCAGTTTTAACTGGGTTACTTTTATTATTGCGTTGTAAGTATTCTTTATGTATTTAGAATACAATTCCCTTATCAGATTAATTTGCTAACATTTCCCCCATTCTGTGGGTTATTTTTTCCTTCCTTGAGAGTATCACTTGCAGCACAAATGATCTTAGTATTGGTAAGGCCCACTTTACCCAATTCTTCCGTTTCCTGTGCTTTTGGTGTCATAGCTAAGAAACCACTGCCTAATCCTAGGTCACAAAGATTCACTCTTATGTTTTCTTCTAAGAGTTTTATGATTTAGCTCTTACTTTTATGTCCATGGCCATTTTGGGTTAATTTTGAGGTAGGATGTGTGTTAAGGGGTTCAACTTTCTTCTTTTATTTGAGGATAACTGGTTGTCCAGCACTGTTTGTTGAAAAGTCTATTCTGCTTGTCATTCACTGGTCTTGGACTCCTTGTGGAAATTCAGTTAATCATAAATGTAAGGGTTTCTTTCTGGACACTCAATTCTTTTCGTATTGATCAATATATTTTCCTTATGCTAGTACCATGCTGTCTCGATTACTATTTAAAGTCAATTTTATCTGAAACTAGTAGCTCTACTTCAGCTCTCTTTTAATTACTGTTGCATGGTATACACTTTCCCATTATTTTACTTTTAATCTATCTGTGTGTTTTAAAGTGTGTCTGTTGTATAGAGCATATAGTGGAATCATTTTTTATTCCATTCTGTTCATCTCAGCCTTTGATTAAAATTTTTATTCCATTTACATTATTGTAACTGCTAATAAGTCAGCATTTACATCTGCCATTTTGCCATTTGTTTTCAGTATGTTTCCTGTCTTTGCACCTTTTCTCTTACATCATTAACTTCCTTTGTATTAAATAGATATTTTCTAGGCATCAATTTAATTCCCTTGTATATTCTTTTACTGTATGTTTTTGAGTTATTTTCTTAGTGGCTGTCCTGGGGACTACAATTGCAGCCTAATTTAGTACAATTTAGCTTGGATTGACACTTACTTAGTAGACAGAAACTTTGCTCCAATGTATCACCAGTCCTCTCTCCTTTATTGTTTTTTCTTGTCATAGGAATTATATCTTTATATATTTATAAATCCTTCAACAAGGTCTTTATAACTATTGCTTCAGAAGCTGTTTTTAAATCAGATGGGAGAAAAAAGAGGTATACAAATGCACCTATGCTGTCTTTGTAAGTGTATGATTAACTTCAGCCGTGCTCTTTATTTCTCCATATGGATTTAAACATAGGGCCTTTCCATTCCAACCTGCAGGACTCCCATTAGAATTTCTTGTAAGGCAGTTCTGTGAGTGATATATTCTTTTAGTTTTTGTTTACCTGGGAATATTTTCATTTTTTTCTTTATTTTTGAAAGGTAGATTTACTGGATATGGGATTCTCAGTTGACTTTCAGCATTTTTAATATGGTGCCCTAATGCCACCTGGCCTCCATGGTTTTCAGTGAGAAATCAGCTGTTGATCTCCTTGAGGTCCCTTTGCATATGTGACGACTCATTTTCTCTTGCTTCCTTCAAGATGATCTTTGCTGTTGGCTTTCAACAGTTTGGCCATGATGTATCTATGTGTGACTTTCCTTGAATTGATCCCACTCGGAGTTTGTTGAGCTTCTTGGATGTATAGTTTAATGTTTGCCATAAAATTTGGATAATTCTTAGTCATTACTTCTTCAAATATTCTTTCTGCCCCTTTCTATTTCTCTTCCCCTTCTGTGACACCCTCTATGTATGTATCTGTCCCACAGGTCTCTGAGGTTCTGTCTTTTTTTCTTCATTCTTTTTTCTTTCTGTTCCTCAAACCAGCTAATCTAGATTTATCTTCAAATTCACTGATTCTTTCTTCTGATAACTCAAATTTCCAATTTCAATGAATTTTTTATTTCAGTTTTTGTACTTTTAAATTCCAGAATTTGTATTTGGTTCTTTTTAGGAATTTTTATATCTTTATTGATATTCTCCACTTGGCAAGACATCACTGTCATAATTTTCTTTAGTTCCTTGAACATATTTATAATAGCTGAATTAAACTCTTTGCTAACAAGGCCAACATTTGGGCCTGCCCAAAGCTTATTTTCCAGTGTATGGGCCATAAATTTCTGTTTCTTTCCCTGTATCACAATTTTTGTTGTTGTTGAAAAAAACATTTTTGTTAATGTAATGTGGCAACTTTCAAAATAAGACACACACACACACACACACACACCTGGGTTTGCTGTTGTTAGTTTGTTGTTTTGGTTTGTTTTGTTACTGGTTTGTTTGTTTACTGACTTTCTTAAACTAATTCTGTAAAGTCTGTATTCCCTACAATGTGCAGCCACTGAAGTTCCTGCTCCGTTAGCTTAGTGGTCAGCTAATAATTGGCCAGAGATTTCCTTAAATGCCTTAAACCAATAATTCTGCCTTTTGCCAAGGGGCTTTCTGTGTGTGCTGGGGCATCTCTTTACCATTTAAGCAGCTTACACCTCTGTGATTATTATTTACTTTCTGCTTGTGCCAAGCCTCATAGTCAGTCTGGCTTGAGACACTGAGACTTTCTCAGGTCTTTACAGAGCATGTGCACAGCTCTGCACATGTGCACAGCCTGATCCCCAGGAATATATCAGATCTTTTCAAAGCTGTGTGGTGGGCATCTCATTACCCAGATATTCCTTTTACATTTTTGCCCAGACATTTGACTATCTCCACTGGTATGGCAGCCTCAGCGAGAAACAGTTGCTGCTGACAGTTCGTGTTAAATCCCCTGGGACAGAGTGTTTCCTTCAGAATGAGCTCTGAGTCAGGTCAAATATCAACAATGCCACGTTTATAGGGCTTTGCCAGGAAACTGCCAGACAACTAAATAATGACAATGCTGTAGGAATGAAACATTATGAGGAGCTTCAAACCCAGTCTGTTTCCTCTTGGTGGTTTTCTCAGCTACTGGGGTCGTCAAGCTGCTGGTTAGCGAGGCTACCATGAAACTGGATAGGGTAAGATGGGACTTCAAATACCACAACACCGTTGCTTTTCCCAGGGCTCAGCAGTTTATCTGGAATAAATTCTCCTTGGATTATTGCAAGCCTTTGGTTAATTTCCAGAGCCTGAAAAAAATTATTTTGACCATTTTCCCAGTGTTTTGGGGAGGTCCTCACTATGCTGTTGCGTAAGTCCTCTTCCATCATTAAGCAGGAGTACCATTATTAGGCTGCACTAGGAAGCCATATCTAGACATTTTTCTCTCCAAAAGGCATTTTGGAAAAACATAAGACCAACTAGATCTTTGGTGAAGAATATTCTGTGATCAAATAAATTCAGAAACTATCTTTTGCACTCTCTCGTAAGGTCCTGAGAGGCACCTGTCTTAAGAATTCTGCTTAGTTTTGTTTACCAATGGTTTTAAAACTTATTTTCTTGCACAACTCCTTTGTTTTTCATTTGTTTAACACTTCTTAGTGAGTACTCCTCAGAATACACTAAATCAACCTTCGAGGTGAATTCCAGGCCTAGTTCTGGGACATTTTGAAACTAGTGCCTCAGCAGTTTGTCTGATGAGTGGCCACATGCTCATAAAATACAACAGGGACACCCTGGACCTTAATTTCTATTTTCTTTCTACTTGATCTGATGTTTAATAGTGTTGGTTATCTTTGTTCTAGGTCTGGGGATGTGGGTCCAGCACATCAAAAATATCCTGAAAGACCTAAGGAAATTATTTGATCTATTCGTGGTTTTCTTCCGTTCCACCTAAGAAAAGCTATATGGACTAATTTCTATGATAAGAACACATGGAGAGTTTTGTTCTCCTCAGACTTCTTAATCAATAAAGTGTTCTTGGAAACCACTCAAAGACTGAGGCAGGGGAGCTGCAGAACCAGGGCTCTGTAGTCACACACACATACACACACACACGGGGACACGCACACACACACAGGGACACGCACGCGCACACGAGCACAGGCACACGCATGCATGCACAGAACTCCCTGGGGATGCGCTGAAGCCTGGCAGGGGTGGGGCAGCAGGAATCCCCAAGCAGGCTGCCTGCTCCCCAAAGCAGTCTCATTCCATTATCACAGGGGTCATGCAAATCTGTTCTTTCCTCTGAATGCTGTGGCCTGAGTAGGTCTGGGAAGTCCTGCGCAGGAGGCCTGGGAATCCTCACAGGAGGGGAGTAAAGTTCTCTGTGTCCTTTTCCTGGGACTGAAGAATCAGGAATTTGGTTCTAATCCTTCCTTTGTCAATATTCTGGGAAAGTTGTTTCACTCTCCTGGGTCTTCTTCGTAGTAAAACAAAGACACTGAACAACACAATTTCTAAAGTCCTTTCCAGCTTTGGAGTTGTTTGGCTCTATGCTAGGTAATGTCTTCACAGAGCAGGGAGTCCCAGGGCTGTGTGTGGCCACGGTCCCATAGAGGGCCCTCCCCCCACCCGTTGTCAGGCCCGTCCAGGACGTGCATCTGGAGAACGGCCTCTCTCCCGGTTTCTGTCAGCATGGCAATTGCGGGCTTCCTGCCATGTGGCCCATAAACCCAGGGTCTGAGCCAATTTGGGGAGAAGGCAAGCCTGCCTGTAAGGAAGGAGCTGACAGACAGGCATGCCACCTCTGACTTCCTTCTGTCTTGCAGAGGAGCCGAAACACAGGAAGCCCCGGGCCCACCTCCCCCACCAGTGTGCCGTGTGAGGGGGCTCCTGATCAGTCAGGCCCCCCATGTCACTGTCACCTTTGCCTCCCTGTTTTATGGGAAGCTTGGGCCCTTATGGCGGAGTTTAAAGCGCACAGGACATCAACCAGCCCCCTTCCCGGGGCCTCTGCCCCGCCCCCAGCCCAGCTCTTACATCAAAGCGGCGGGCTCCGAGCGGCCCTCTGAGGATGTCGCATGGGCAGCCTTGGGTCAGAGCTGAGAGCTGTTCTCGCAGAGGCCATTCCACAGTTTATAACTCTCATTAGGTGCCCTTGCAACTGCTACGAGTTGATTAAAAGCATGTACATGCACACAGAGAAAACAGAAAGCACTAAAAGCAGCTTATTTAGCAGATGCATTGGGGTAAGACTGCATGCAGTGTGACTGCTGATCACCCAGGAGTGCCCAGGGCATCTTTCCAAAGGGACGACAAGGCCCACGAGGACCATGCGGGGACCTAATTGCTGGGTTGAGATCCCTGGGGCCTCCCTGCCCTTGCTTATCTGAGGATGCCTCAGATCCTGCCTGCACTGACCAGACCAGGCTGGGAGCCTCGGCTGCAACAAGGGTGACACTTCTGGCCTGAGGATCTCAGGTCAGCAGGTGGCGTGGGGTCAGGCTGCACCTAGGAGGGAGGCTGGGAGGGCACAGGCCCTCACGGGCAATCACCGCAGGCAAGGATGGCAAATGGGGCCGGCCTGAGCCTGGAACACTAAGGGTGTCCAGTCAACACTGGTCAGAAAATCCTCTCGCTGGAGCTCCTGACTCACCTGAGCTGCTTACTCAACGCCTTGGATGCGGACGGGCACCTCCAGCTTATCTGTCCAAAACCCCCTGTCCCCCGCTCTCCACCCAGCGGGCCACACTCCCTCCACCTGCTGGCGGGTCCTGTGGCTCCCCTTTCCAGGGGCTGCAGAGCTGGGAGCCCTCACCATCAGCACCTGCCCTGCAGCTGCCCCTCCTGCTCCTCTCTTCCCTTACAGCCTCTTCCCCCAAAATAGCAGAAGCCTGATTTTGAAAATGTCAGGGCGTGGGGCTATAGCTCAGTGGTAGAGCACATGCTTGCTGTGCAATCCCCAGTGCTTCCGTTAAGGGAAAAAAAGAACAAGAAAATGCAAGTCAGGTTACACAGTTTTCCCGCCTGCAACCCTCCACTGGCTTCCCATGGCTCTCACAAAACCCGTGCCTCTCCACAGAGCGAAGGGTCTGCCCACCCAGCTCTCATGGTTCTTCAGCGGGGTCGTTTGTCCCACCTGCACTCAGGGTGCTTCCTGTCTTGAGCCCACAGTCCCGGCCCCTCCCAGGACTTTCCCATCTGCTCTTTGCTCTGCCTGGAACCCTCTCTCCCCATGTCTTTATCCCTTCCTCAGAGACGGTTCCCTGCCACCTTTACCCCTCCACCAAATACTTCCCAGTTTATTATTTGCAGCCAGCACCATCCAAAATTTCAATAATCACGTTTATGGTATTTGTTTGCTTATAATTAACGTTCCTGTGAGAATAAATGCTCCCGGGTCTGTCTTGTTGGCCTGGTGCCTAGAAGGATGCCTGGCACACAGAGTCACCTAACAGACATTTGCTGACTGAATGAGGTGGGGTGACTTGAGGGACTAGCTCTCCTGCCGGTCACCTCGCCTCAGGAGGGATCCCTGACATTCAGGGAAGGGCCCAGGGCCATCACGGCTCAAATGTCCCTCCTGCAGGGGCAGGCAACACTGGGCTTCAGGGGAGACATAGGAGCTCCCCCTCAGAGACACACACCAGCCCGTCCCATCGGTGAGGCTCCATCCGCAAGGACCAGCTGCTGGTGAGCGGCCCCCAGTGTCACCGGGTTCTAACTCCCCTCCCACCCCCTGAACAGATCTCCTGGTGCGTGGCTATGGGCGGCAAAGGGCACTTGTGAATAGAGCAAAGGAAGAGGCAAGGTGCAGAGCAGCCCAGGGATTTGATTTTTTCTTTTTGCTTACCTCTAAATTCTTATCATTTTTTAATGACCACATAATTCTTTCATAACTTTTTTAAGAAAGGAAAAACATAATTGTTATTTTATATCATCTCAGTAGATTAATACCATCAGAAAAAGAGAGAGAGAGAAGGCTAGCAATAAAAATTTACCTTTAAAATGTCCAGGAAAGAGAAGCAGCCACATCCAGACGCTCCACGTCCAGACGCTCCACGCCCGAGCTCAGGCCGGCTGGCTGCACCGCCACCTGTCTCGTGAAAGAAGCTGTTCTGGCCCGTGGCCACACACCCATGGGTGCCGCCCTCTGCTACGGCGTCAGAGCTGAGACGAAGGCGGTGTGGCCCACACAGCCTAAAACACTTACTGCCTGGCCCTTTCCAGGAAGAGGCGCCCGCCTGGAGGGAACGCTCCCTGCTCGCCGCGCTTCCGGGGGCGCCCTCCGCGCTGCTGGGACGCCGCCTGTGCTTCTTCTGAGGCCTCTGCTTCCACGCGGTGAGTCCGTCTGTCTGTCCGCCACTGGTCACAGTCTAGATTCATCTCTATATTATTAGAGGGCCTGGCACATTTCTGGCCTTTAAGTTAGTCTATATTGTAAAATTATTTCAGTCCTGCTTAAGTGAGGAGGTCTCAGCTATTGTCCCTCTGAGGTCAGGGATGGCTGCACAGGGGGGTCTCCCTGAGCTGAGCCCCATGCAGAGAGCCCACAGCCACCTCCTTCTCAGCTGGACGATGGGGACACCTGCTTCTGCTATCTCTCAGTGCAGGTCAGCTCCAGGCCGCCCTCCCCAGGACCTCTCCCCACAGAGTGGCCTCTTCAGAACCAGGTCTGCAGAATCCAGGAACAGGGGCTTCCACCCTGGGGAAGTGTCCAGGCACGACAAACTGGAGATGGGGGGGTGGTCCGCTGTGTTAGGCAAGTCTGACAGGCAGGCTCTTTTCTTAAGAAATGTCACTCTGTTCCATTCACACGAAGGTAACTGGCCTCAGCTTTAGCAAACGTTTCTAAGCAAGCACCAGGCGGAGCGTGAAATGAAACATCAATTCACTTGTAATTTGCGGCCAACACCGATGGCATGAAACAGGGAGTCTGAGCCCAGTAAATGGAAATTGCTCTAATCTCAGGTATCCTGTGAATTAGCTTTTTAACTCTCTCCTCATAAGTAACACAAAGGCAGATAGCAGCTGAACATAGCTCGCAGCCAGACCCATGACCTCAATTCTAGCAGAACGCAGTTAGACGGACTTGAATGCAGCAATAGCACAATAATTCAGGTCCCCTGAGAAGGTGATGCCTGCCACGCGGGCCTCCGGAAGCTGTGTGTGCACATGTGTCCGTGTGTGTCTGCGTGTGTCCCAGTGTGTGTGTGTGAGCACACGTTCCCTTGTGTGGGGGTGGGAGGTGGGGGAGGGGTGAGCTCTGCTCAGGCTGGGAAGTGACGGTCCCTCACTTGGCATCTCCCTGCTCTCTCTCCTAGCAACGCCCGTCTGACTCTAGACTGCTGTGCTCCGGATCGGGAGGAGCTGAGAGCCTTCCTTAGCTCAGCCAAGGGGTAGACTCACGTTAGACCATCTTCCAGAGAAACAGTTGTCCTCCCAGGGTAACGGCCAGGGGCAAACTAGCTCATCTGGTGGCCGCTCTGTGGAGACACCTGGGGGTCTCATCACTTGAGCTTAATTAAAGAACCACGGGGAGACCAGGTCAGCTGGGGACATGAGGACCCTGACTAATGGCTTTAATGACTGTGCTCATTAAATCTCTGGAAGAGGGCACAAGTTCAGTCCCCCATAATCCCTTCATCCCAGAAGTGAGCAGGTTGTGTTTAGCTTTTTCTCTGGAAACCTGATTTGGGGGAGCTGCCACAGCCAGGCAAAGTCCCCCCTTTGCTGGTGGAGGCCAGTGGCCAGCTTAGCAATGGAGCAGACTGTGGATATTTGGGTTGTCTGCCAGGCAGGCAGGACTCCCAGCCATGTTCCCAGCAATGCCAGAGGGGGAGGTGTGGTGAGACAGGGCCCCCCGCACCCCATAGGTGCATCTGGGGGACCCAGGTGAGAAACATGGACAACAGGCCGACATTGTTTCTGTCTCTTTCGTGCGTTCCTCCCCTCCTCTCTCCACTCCTGGTACCTGAGGGGCTCCAGGCTGATGGCGGGAGCTTTTGGGATGCCCGTTCAAGTGCAGATCCCTCTTCTGAGTCAGGCAGAGGTGGTCTGCCTCTGGGCCTGGGTGTCTGAAGCGGGTGATCCACAGGCCACACTTTGAGCAGTGCTGCTTCACTTGCTGACGTCCCCAAGCCTGGTGTCATCACGCACCCCTGTGCTGTCCGCCCTGGGCAGGGCCCAGGTGTAAACTACCACCTGAGTGCCGGCCCTCGGTAGCCTTTCCCCTGCACTCTGCAGCCCTATTCCCACTCCTTTCCACTGAATTATCGTGCGGTACATCCCTCGCTTGCCAGACTCTGCAAGGTTGCTTTAGAAACATTCCATTTTCACAACAAACCCCATTAGGAAGGTAGTTTTGTCCCAGTTTTACAAATGGGGTAACTGCGGCTCAGAGGTCAAGCAGCAGGTCCAAGCTCAAACAGCGGCCAAGTGCGAGAGCTGGATTTCAAGCGCTGCGACCCTCAAAGTCCCTGCTGTCTCCAGAACAAAGTCCTGGCCTTGACCCACGTCTCCAGACTCAGCTCCTGCTGGGGGCACTGGCAACCTGTCCTTCCCCAGGGTTACAGGAGCAGTTGTGTCCCCCTGAATCCATGTGTTGAAGCCCTGACCCCTCTTACCTTGGAATGTGACTGTCTGGAGGCAGGATCTTTAAAAAGGTAATGAAGTTCAATGAGGCCACCAGGGTGGGCCCCCATCCCATCTGACTGGCATCTTTATAAAAGAGGAGATGACACAGACTCACATGGAGGGAGGGCAGTTTGAAGACAGGGAGAAGACGACATCTACACACCAAGGAGAGAGGCTCCAGGAGAAACCACCCCACCAACACCTTGATCTTGGACCTGGAGCCTCCAGAGCTGTGAGGACCTACATGTCCACTGTTTCAAGCCACCGCATCCCAGGTGATCATCTACCTGCCACCGTGCCTTTGCTCGGGTCCCCTGACACCTGGCGCCCTTCCCACTGTCTTTGTTTGGTTAGCCTCTGCCATTCATTTGAGATTCCGTTCCTGAGAGTTTACTCCAGCCCAGGCGGTGAGTCCCTGGCCCCTTGCTTGGGGAGGCTGCCCTGCCTGCCCCTCCCTCTTTCCACAGAGCAAGCAGAGCCCTCCTTCTCTAGGAATGAAGGGATGGCCACAGGGCAGTTCCAATCCCGCCTGATCCCAGACAGACCACACCTTGGAAACGGAACCACCCTCAGGCCCCATCCACCCTTCCTGGGTTGAGTCATATCGTTTGGCTGGCAGGATGGCTTGGGTGGTGCTTCTTCAGAACATCCTCGCTAGTAACTATAGATGTGATAATAGAATCCACATTATGTGATTCTCATATCATCTTACTGCATTTGACCAATCAATCATCCATGTGCTCAGCACACAATGTGCAGTATAATACACACACCACGCAGCGGGCGGTGTGAACCACCCCGTACAACACAGCTCAGTGTGCCGCACGCACCGCAGTGTGACACAGAGTATCTATTACATTGTATAATGCACTGATACTTATGTGAGTAGTTCGTTCTGCCTAAACAGCCCAAATAGCAAATGGTCCCCAAGAGACCAAATACTAGGCATTCCTTGAATTCAGTAGTGAAGATGCAGGAGCCTTTCCGCCGCATCTCCCCTGCACCCAGTCCAAGACGCTCCTCACACGGCATCACTTCCCAGTGACCTCCGACCTGCTGTCAGGACCCAGTTAGTTCCCCCTCCTCAGCCGCATGTCCTCGGATGCCCCCGCCCGCCTGCTCCAGCTGAGCCAGGTGCCCCCTCCGCCCAGCACGGGAGGGCTCTGCTGTCGAACGGGAGATGCTGAGTGTTTGTTCACTTGGTTCTCATCCCGATGAAAGCGTGGGATGCAGCGTTCTGCAAACTTCTCCTCGTGGTCCGTTAGTCAGTCAAGAAATCCGTGCAGTGAGTGTGCCCAGTACTAAAAAGAGAACAGAACAGATCAGGTCAGGATGCATCACACACAGTTATGGGGCAGCTTGTTTTGTAAAACTTGTCTTGTAGAACTCTCGTTTGTCCTGTGGTGGGGTGGGGCGTGCGCACACCGGGGCACAGTGTGAAGTGTATTTTTTACATTCTACTATGGATGATGCCCAAGCCCTGAGCGGGAGGGCTGCTGGCTTTTCCCCACCTTTGTTTCCCTCAGTGCTTAGAAAATGTGCGGCCCCAATAAATGCTCACGGAGTTGACATGAATACGTCAACGAAGGAGTTAAACTGATACACAGGCAGAGAGATTGCTTATTCTCAGCTTCCTTTGCTCCAACTGCTTCCAGTCCCCAAAGATGCAGGGAGGGGCCTCCACCACCGTGTTTGTGTTTGGACACTGCTGGCTTGAGGATGCTGCAGGGACTGAAGCTTGTGCTTGGGCACTTGCAGAGCCAGGGACCGGCCTGCATCACATCCTGCCGTGCATTGTGTGGGTCCGAGCCGGGCCTGGTACCTGCTACCTATCCTGGGACCAGCCCCGCCTGGCGCTCCTCCTGCACAGGTGAGAGGAGAAGCGCCCTAATGATGCTGTGCAGCCCCAGGCACACCGCCCTGCCCTTCTGTTCTTCCTTTGCCAGCTGTCTGACCTTGCTGGGCTCACGGAAGGTCAAGGCTTTGCTGGGAGACAGTCCAGAGCTGAGGAGCTGGTTTTCAAAGTGATGAGTTTGGAGGGGAAAGGAACCACTCCAGTCATTCAGCTGAAAATGCTGGGTGCCCAGTAGTGGCTGCATCTTGACCAGCTCTGTGTCTGCCCTTCCTGAAGTCTCTGCAAGCTTCCTTCCTGAGAAAATGCTCCACTCTGGTTCCATTTGTCACATGCTTTAACTCCAGAGCCTTTGGGACCTGAGCGGGTGCCAGACATTTGGCCTGAGACGAGGCCCTGGGCCCAAGTCACTCCTGATGAGCTGGGTCAGCAAACTCATGCAGTCAAGGGACCACAGCCCAAGTGGGGCCAAACGCCTGGAGGAAGCCAGCTTCCCCCGGGACCCGTGAGAGCTCCCCTCACTCAGAGGAGGGGGAGCAGGCACAGAAAATTGACAGCTGTTTGGCAAGAAAGGAAAGAAAGCTTGGGGAATACAGCCTGTCTGGTCATAGATGCAAAGAGCGGGGCTGGCCAGTGGGCTCTCCTCCGGGTTTCCTGGAGGCGGGGATGGCTATGCCTCTGCACTTAGCACGCAGGCTGTGTGCAGCCTAGTGCGCACTGGGCACTCAGCTGGCATGGAATTAATGATTGCTGATTGCACAAATGACCTTTTAAAGTATCTTTAAGAAGCAGATCTTCTAAGTGGTCTGTGGATTCCAGAGAGCAGGATAATGATGACTCCTGAAGCAAAGCAATTAAGATGTAAATTTTCAAAAACAAATGAAAATCCTAAATGTTCCAAGGGCTATAGCGGTCTCATTAATTGGTTGCAAAATGAGGCTAGGGATTCTGGCCTTTATTTCTAAATCCCCAGTGCTTATACAATGCTTGGCACATAACTGCACAATCAACTTTGAACGAATGAAGACAATTTAGTTTCCAGGGCTGAAAAAAGCCTCCTGCTTACCTCTGTCTCCCACCCCTCTTCTGCCTGCTCAACACTCTCTCTCTCCCTCTCTCTCATTACATTCCCAGGCCTGAAATTCCATAACAGAGACACTTTCTTTTCAGTTGAGGCCTTGACCCCTTTTACAAAACCTTCATGGGGTTGCACATAAATTCTCATCGACAGTAACCACGGATGACTGGGTTTGCCGAACCTTTCTTCAAGAGCTTGTTTAGCTGTGGGCCAAGAGGAGTGCAGATGCCAGTGAGGAAGCAGATGATGAAATGCCCGGCAGGAGAAGGGAGGGGCCCGAATTTTATCCCCGCTTCCCTCCCCTCTGCTCACCTACCCAAATGACCTTCGGTCAACAGACAGCCCCGCAAACCAGAAACTTAGGTGAATAATCTATGCCGAGATCTTGGTCATTGCAATGGAGTCATCTTAAGTGGTAAGGAGCAGATCCTGTCATCACACCCTTAAAGAGAGTTGGGTTAAAAAGGAAAGGGGCCTACTTTTAAATAGAAAAGCTGCAGCCTTCCAGAAAAAGGCAGATAAAACCCCAGCCTTCGACTGCCAGCTTGTGGGTGGGCTTTCTAGAGGCCGTTAGGTTCAGCGTGGACAAGCAGACACGTGTGAGAGCCACCTGGGGGGCCCCGCCGCCCACAGCGAGCAGAGAACACCACATCTTGGTGAGAGATTGGCAGTGACACTCAGAAGTGGGTTCAGATTCTTCCACTTGAGGCATCTCCTCTCTGCCTCCTGTCAGGCAGAAGAATCACAGAGATAGGATGGGGACCCTGATGAGTCTCTGGGACCACATAGATCTGGGCCAGAACCCCTGACCTTGATTCTCAGGCCATGTGCAGGTCTGTGGTCATCATCCCTGTTAGCAGGCACATCCTGTTTGAGACACTGCATGCTTCCTCAATGTGGCAGCAACTACACTATCTCCTAGTGTCCTGGGCATGTCACGACCCCAGGACCCAGGACACGGTGAGGCACGGAGGAGGCGTGGGGGGGGATGCATGAACTGTGGAGGAAATGATTCTTTATTTAATCTCATGAGACAAATATATATTCATGGACTAATTTTTTTTAAGTTTTTTAAAATTGAAATATAGTCGGTTTCCAACATTGTGTTCATTCCTGGTGTACAGTGTTCTCAGTGACTTCCAAAAACAATTCCTGAATGCCCAGTAGGTGACCAGAGCGCGAACAGTGTTGCTCCTCTTTCCTTAGGAGGCTGACAAAGAACTAACAAAACCCGGAAGCAGAACTAGTCTGTGAACAATATCGATCGTACCAGGAGTTTTGCAGACGTGATAGCCAAGACATGGAAACAACCAAAAATGTCCATGGACAGATGACTGGATAAAGAAGCTGTGGTATATTTATACAATGGAATACTACTTAGTCATAAAAAATAATGCCATTTGTAGCAACATGGATGGACTTGGAGATCATCATTCTAAGTGAAATAAGCTAGAAAGAGAAAGAAAAATACCATATGATATCACTTAAATGTGGAATCTTAAAAAAAGACACAAATGAACTTATTTACAAAACAGAAACAGACTTATAGACATAGAAAACAAACTTATGATTACTGGGGTGGGGAGAAGGGTGTGGGAAGGAATAAATTGGGAGTTCAAGATTTGCAGATACTAATATATATAAACTAGAGAGACAACAAGTTCATACTGTACAGCACAGGGAACCATATTCAATATCTCATAGTAACTTATGGTGAAAAAATATGAAAATGAATATACGTATGTTCATGGATGACTGAAGCATTATACTGTACACCAGAAATTGACACAACATTGTAAACTGACTATAGGTCACTAAAAATACATTTAAAAAAATTAGGTTTGGGATGGGCTGTGTGTGAAGTGGACAGAAGAGAGGAAAGTTGGGGTGGTGGGGTGCAGGAGGCGAGGGAGGAGGTGCTCCTGCCAGGACCCAGGCAGCCTCTCCCGATCGCGTGACAGCGTGCAGGCCCTGGAGAGCCGGCAGCCTGCGCAAGTCCCCCATTCCGGTCACTAGCATTTTGGCCCCCCTGGCTGGAACAGGGCCTCAGGATGGAATTGTAGGCAGGAAACTCAGGACAAAGTTGGACGTGACCCCAGAACCTGTCCGAGCCTCGGCAGCTGCAGAAGTCGGGGCTTGCTTGAGAACTCATGGTCCCTAGGCTGAGCCCCTTGCCAGAGCTTCCGTGCCTTTCAGCGTTCACTGGAAGCTGAAAGGGGGAGCAGGAGAGGAGAGCCCAGGCCTGGGACAGAACAGGACATCAGGGGAACGCTGGGCCCGGTGAGGCTCTGGGCATCTCTCGCTGGGCAGAAGAGCCCTGGAGGTGACTTCTGTGTTTTCTGAACTGTCTCCGTGCTGACCCCTTTCATCCTCCACCAGGTCCTTTCTCTGCCTTCCCTTTGCTTCTTTTAGATTTTCTCTGTTCAGTGGGGGTCCCTCGGGCTGTGCTGATGGCCCGCAGGGCTGGTCAGCACACACGGGTTGGCCCACGCCGCAGCAGGGCCCGTGCTCCTCGGCCCCGGGGGCACGGGGGCTCTGCAGGGACTGACCTGGGATCAGAGCAAAGGCAGAGGAAGGCGAGGAGGCCATCACCAGGCAGAGGCCGCCTCAGCCAGAGGATAATGGGAGCCAAGCGAGGAAACGGAAAAGCAGAGCAAAACCTCAGACCAAGCTGGAGGCAGAGTTCGCTCGGGAACTTCTGCTACCTTGTTAGTCAAGGACTAATGAACATTCTCCAGGGACGAGGCAGCGAGGGGTCCTCACTGCTGCCAGGCCTCCCAGGGAGAGGAGACGGTGAAACCTTTGGATCAGCTGAAGGGCAGGGGGCTTGGACTCAGGTCCAGAACAATATTGAGAATGGGGGCTCACGATTGGCTCCCCCGGTTCACCTTTGGGCCTTATCACTAAAGAGTGAATGCGCTCTATTGATGAGGAAATACGGTTCAATGAAGAGTACACTGGACGTGGCCCAAATGCCCCAGAGGGCTGTCTCAGGACAGGGAGGCCGACTCCAAGCTGTGCCCGGAGATGTGCCAAGGAAAATCGGGTTCCAATGAGGCTCCCAGGTGGGAAGAAATGGAGGGAAACAGGAGTAGATGAGATTCTAACTGGGTGGTGAAGGGCCGTGGGGAGGCCGTTCGTGGGGCACACCTGTCACAAGAATTCAGCACTCAGGTCACACGTCACTGAACACACATGTCGCAGGCCAAGCACACATGCACATTCGAGGCCAAGGAGGCGGAGACCCACTCCCACCTCATGACTAAATCTCCTTTGCACATTTCCTCTGCATCCTCACAGCATCACTGACTGTATATCCTGGTAATTATTTATTAAGCTGTACAAGATAAATACTCAATGGGGGACACGAGCCAGCCGTCTGAGGCCTGGATGAGACACCGGCAGGTCCTGGTGTTGAAGGACCCTCCCCCTGGCTGTAACCTCCTCCTGACATATGCCGCCAGGGGAATGGAGTAAAATTACCCACTGTTGCCCTTGGCCAGCAGCCAGTAAGCAGCCCAAATCCGAGGCTTTTTGCAGTTTAGAGCCGGAGCCGCTGTGTACGGCCCACTGTCCTCACCTCACTTGGGTGCTGTGTCTCACAGCAGGACCCCGGGAGGCTCCGGCCCCTTGGCGCATCCGCGCAGGCCCGGGGCCGCACAGCGCCTGCCCACGGCGCTCCCTGGCACTTGTTGAATGAATGGAGGGAGCGGTTTTTAAATCCACCCTGTTACATCCGCAATTAGCATAACGAGAGCATTTTTTAAAAATTTGAAGTATAGCCAGTTTACAATGTCGGGTTAAGTTCTAGTGTTCATAGTGATTCAGTTATACATATATATATTCCTTTTCATATTCTTTTTCATTATAGGTTATTATAAGGTGTCAAATACAGTTCCCTGTGCTGTGTAGTAGGACCTTGTTGGTTATTTATTTTATATATAGTAGTCAGCATCTGCAAATCCTGAATTCCTAATTTATCCCTCCACCACTCCCTTCCCCGCAGTAGCCATAAGTTTGTTTTCTATGTCAGTGAGCTTGTTTCTGTTTTGTAAGTTCATCTGTGTCATTCTTTTAGATTCCACTTATGAGTGGCAGCATATAGTATTTTTCTGTCTCTTTCTGGCTTACTTCACTTAGAATGACCATCTCCAGGTCCATTCATGTTGCTGCAAATGGCATTATTTTATTCTGTTTTTATGGTTGAGTAGTATTCCATCAGATGTATATACACACACACACACACACATATACCACAACTTCTTTATCCAATCATCTGTTGATGGGCATTTAGATTGTAAAGTGAACATTTTAAACTTGTCACTCTACAGTTTTAGAAAGAGTTTACAATATTCCAATTATGGTTAACACTCATTGAGTGTTTATTATGTACTGGGTATTATTTCATTCAATATTCAAAATAATCCTGTGTGGTCATTATCACTCCCTTAAAAGGCTTACTGCACCTGCCCAAGGGCAGACAGCGGGTAAGAGCCAGGGCCAGAAGGGGAGTGCCCATTTGCCTGTTGTCCAGGACACCGTATCGATGTCCTTTCTGATAAAACCTGGGGTGAAAACTGCCACAAGAGTGTGGCATAATGGATAGGTGCATGAAGTCAGATTATTCGGGGAGCAGAGGGCAAGGCAGGATGGAGGCCAGGTCATCAATTCTTCACTTGGGTCAGAAGTTTAGAAATTCTTTGACCATTACAGTATTTGTGAAATGAGGTAACGGCCCAGACCTAGTTAATAGGTCCCCAGGGTTTAACATCACACAAAAAGAGGCTCAATTCAAGCTGCCCATCCATGTGGACATTCTCCAGGAAGCCCAAGGCTGACTGCCACCCAGTGACCAAACTGTCCTCCCTTGGTGCTAGACAGGAGGGTGTGAGGTCAGACTGGGGGCAGACAGCAGAGGGACCACCTAGAGCTTCTCCCAGTAGATGGCTCACCGGGCTGGAATGAAATACTAGAGGGAGTTTTCTTCCCAATTAAACTGAAATTAAATTAACAGAGAGAACATTTTCCATTTTCACATTCCTCCCATAAAGGTTTCTTGACCCTTTGAAAGGCAACAGGAAGGCCCCCGATGCCCTCTGAGGGGGAGTGTCACAGGCTGTGAAGTCAAGACAACTTCATGGGCGAGGGGACCTGGATCGGTCCAGGAGAGGAGAGACGGGAGGAAGGCCACCCCCAGAAGAAGGGGGAGGGTGCTAGGCAGGAGAGCAGAGGGGAAAGTTCTCTGTGTTCTGAGAACTATGAGTAAGCCAACGAAGAGATGGAGGGCAGCTTTAGGGGATGTGGGAAGTGGGGGCGAGAAGCGGCAGCAGTGGAGGGAACCATCTTTTTGAAATGTTTGAGGTTAGATCTTGGAAATCACTGCAGATGCTTAAGTAGGAGGACACTGTGTGCTTTCCTACTGCTCAATATGACAAACCAATGAATTGAGAGACAATTTGTTGGGGCAAGGAATAACCACTTTATTCTTTCTGAATAGAACCAGCGAGAAGATGGTGGACTAGCATCCCAAAGAACCATTGCCCATGGTTTGGATGCTAGTTTCTTTTATAGAACAAAGAGGGGGAGGTGAGGAGGTAAAGTAAAACAGGTGATAAATTGTTGCAAATATTTCCTGGTTCTGGCCAACTCCAGAGGAGATGTGTTAATTGCTTCCTTCCTGCAGCCATTCACAACTGGCCTTGGTCAGAATGTTTCCTGTGAGCTAAACCAAGGTATTTCAGCTTAAGGCTTATTACCTGGGGGGCAGGATCCCCAGAGATGGGCATTATGCATAATTTAAGCTTATAGACAACAGCCCTTTAGTGATGAACTTGTAATAGAATACAAAGGTTCTTCCTTATTTCATTAGCATAAGGTGACAGTAAGACAGTGCGGTTCTGTAGCAAGAACATACCAGACAGACCAATGGACCAGAGCAGAGTACAGAAATAGACTCACATGGTAAGGACACATGACCAAAGACAAAGGTGGCCCATAAAACAATGGGGAAAGGATCTTTTAAAAATACATAATGCTGGCTCAATTGGATATTCATTTGAACATCCACAAAATAATAATCTTGGCTTTTATAGACAACAATATTGAATGAACTGCAGAACAAAATGTGAAAGATAAAATAACGAGGCATGTGGAATATAACATTGGAGACTGTCACCATGACTCTGAAGTAGAGAAGAGACACAAAGGAAAACATTTATAAATTAGACTATATTAACATTCATGACTTCTGTTCATTAAAATACAGCATTACGAGGAGAAAAAAGAAGGTTATCTGCAACATGTAAAAAAGAAAAAAGCTCATATAAAAAAATGTATAAAGAACTCCTAGGGGTCAATGTGAAAAGGACAGACAACCCAGTAGAAAAATTGGCAAAAGATCTGAAAAAGCACTTCACAAATGAGATTATCCAAATATCATGATAAACATAAGAAAAGGTACTGAATCTTGTTAACCACAAGGGAAATTCAAATTGAAACCGTAATGAGACACCACCGCACAACCACCAGAAGGGCTCACATGAAAAGACCGATGGTGTTACCGAGTCTGCTCACCACACGACAAACCAATAAATCGGGAGATGAGGTGTTGGGGCAAGGAAGGAATAATAACTTTATTCGAAAGTCAGCAGACAGAAAAAAATGGCAAACAAATGTCCTGGAGAACCATCTTCCGCAAGTCAGAATTCAGGCTCCTTTTATACTAAAAGGGGGGAGGGGTGTGGTTGGTTGTTGCAAACTCCTTGGTGTCAGAATCCTTTGTTCTCCATGGGTCAGGTTAGGGAAACCTCCAACAAGATAAATGTTATTTTCTATTCTGCAACTTTTTAATCTCTATATGAGTGGAAAAGTGGTGTGCCCTTAACGTCAGAGCCTGGAGAATGGGCTGGCCTGTCTATTTCAGGCTCTAGGCAACATTCTTTTACAAAAGGTGCAGAGCCGGCAGAACTCAGCACAGGAGACAGAGCACAGGGTTAGAGACAAAGGAGCAGATATAACATGGAGTCAGGTTTGTTTTTCCCTATGACAATGGCACCCCAGGTTGGTGAGGATGTGAAGCAACAGGCTGGCAGGAGTGTTGGCCGGCTCACCCACCTGGACAGCTGTTTGCCAGACACTGAGTCATGTTACCCTACCACCCAGCAGTTCTACTCCTGGGTTTGTCTGTGCCCTCCCTGAAATACATGAACAGAAAATATTTATGTCAGCATTATTTATAATAGTGAAAATAAGAAACAGCCCAAATGTCTCTCAATAGAACAAACTGTGATATATTCATACACTGGAATCTTCTACAGCAAGAGTATGTCATGTGCAATCATATAAATGAATCACATAAATGTCAAGTTGAACAAGAGAAGCCAGAAACGGGAGCACACACTGTATAAGTTTTCACATTAAAGTTAAAAACAGGCAAAAGTAAGTCAAGGTATTTGAAGTGAGGTAGTGATGGCTTTTGGAAAGGAATCTTGCCTGGCGCGGGGTCACGCTGCTTTGCCTTCATCTGGGTGGAATGACGTGGGTGTGTTCCCCTTGTGCAAACACACTGGGCTGTACACACATGGCTGGTGCATTTTTTGGTGTATCTGTTATATGTCAACAAAAGGTTATTTTTTAAAAGGAAGAGGTGAACGCTGGGGTCTCCATCACTCTGAATAAAATCTGTTGTGTATTTTAAAGGTGTACATTTAATGAATTCAGGTTTTAACATCCTTCCCTCCCCAACACACACACACACACACACACACACACACACACACACTCACACTGCATTCACTTTGTGCATGATCTCATTAAAAACACAAGTCGATGACAAGGCCGGTGGTGCTCCTCCCGCTACCCAGAGCCACCAGGTCGCCAGCAACAGTCCTGCAGAAACCATCTTACTTCCTGTTTATAGCAGCTGGCAAGCAGACCATTATTGTCCCCATTTCAATGTTGAGGGGGTGGGAGGTTCAGTGATCCCCCCAGGTCCTGGCACAGACCCAGGCCTGGTCACTAGCCCCCTCCTCAGTGCTCTTCCTTGGAGGCCCACGGCCTCTCTGGAGATCAGGAGGCTTACAGGTGACCCGCCTTTCCCAGGAATGATCGTTACATACAGCAGATAACAAGATGCAGCCTTTGGGGCCAGCGCTTGGTGTACAGCACGACAGAGGAGGGGACACTGGTCACTCTGACCGGGGGACATGGGCTCTCTTCTCTCTCTGGCCCCTCCACCAGACCCCAGCAGACTGACACTTCAGGAAGCTGCTCCTTTGGGTTTTCCCTGTCAGTTTTGTTTTTAAGCACTGTCCAGGAGACTCTGACAGTCTCACCCACAGTCTCGAGCTTGAAGATCTTTCCAAGGCCCCCGGGCAGATTCCTTCATCTCTCAGAGTGCAGCTCACACCCTCCTCCTATCACATTTGAAACCTCTGAACAGAATAAACCCACATTCCTTTTAGGTGAGACAGCAAGTTCCAAATGATGAAAACAGTTTGCAGAAAATGTGCTAGAATATTTTGAAAACGGTTTGTACTTGAAGGAATGCAGGGAGGGCGAGGTTTTCAAAACTGATCCTTGCTTTGAGAGAAGAACTGCTTTCAGTCACTTTCAGAAATCCCTCAGCTCAATTCCTGGCAGATGTCATTTTTTTCCCTATGGGAGGAAAAGTCACTAAAGGGAGGAGGGGGACAGCCCTCCCTTCCCCAAGTCTCCAGGCCCAGATGTGACCTCCAATTCGACCTGGACCCCCGCTCCAGCCCCCAGTCTCACCCCTCCCTCTGAACCCCTTACTGTCTGTGTATTTCCTCTGATACTTAATCATGTAAGATTTTCTATTGCATCTGCTTATCTTCCAAAGAAGACTGTGAGCTATTAAAGTACTTAACAAAGGTTAATTGACACTTAGTGCCATAACTATTTGGTGACTAAATTAATGTTTTTATATATATATAAATGCATGCATATATATATATGCATGCATTTGAAAGAAGAAATTTAAAATTCAAATAAGACATCTTTGGCTGCAAGAAACAAAAACTCTGATCCCAATGACCTCCTCAGTTGCGGATGCATGATCTCATCTCACAAGATGTCCCAAGGTGTGGCAATTCCAAGTATGGCTAATCTGGCAACTCAACAACACCACTGGGGACCAGAGACCTTCCTCTTTCTGCTCTGCTACCTTCTACAGGTTAGCTTTGTCCCTACAGACAACTGCCCTCTTGGTCTCAAGATGGCTGCACAGTTCCAGGCATCTCATTGAAAACAACAATATCCAGAAGAAAAAAGACTGCCTTTTCCTTGTGCACTTTTTAGTTGTGCAGAGTATTTCTCAGAAGCCTCCAGTAAACTTCCTTTCACATCTCCTTGGCCAAAACTTACCCACCCAGAAACAGCAAGGGGAATGGATTGCTGTGGCTGGTCTATAGACTAGAGTTTAGGATTTACCCTGAACTGAGGACAGGATCACCTTCCCAGAGGGAGAGACCTGAGCAGAGTGGGAGTTCTGTTTAACAAAGAAGATAACGAAATTCAGGATAAGGCAAGGCAATGTGCACCACATGAAGGGCTGGAATAGAGATTTCTCCGAAGAAGAAGTGCAAATGGGCAACAAGCCCAGGAAAAATGCTCCACGTGACCAGTCATCAAAGAAGCACAAACCAAACCACAATGAGATGCCACTTTATGCCCATTAGGATAATTATAATAAAAAAGGAAAAGAAGGAAATAGCAAGTGTTGGTGAGGAGGCAAAGGAACTGGAGCCTTCATTTATTGCTGGTGGGAATCCAAATGCTATGGAAAACAATTTCGTGGCCTCTCAAAAGGTGCAGCATAGAATTATCGCAAGACCCAGCAATTCCACTCTAAGAAATTTATGCACTAGAATGGAAATCAGGAATTCAGACACTTGCACACCAGTGTTCATGGAAGCATCATACACAAGAGCCAAAAGGTGGAAACGATGCATGTGTCTATTGACCGGTGGACGGATAAACAAAAGGTGATACTGCACAATAACAGAAAATATATGTATTTGTCTCTGCCCCCCGGTTCCTGACACAGAGCTCCTAAAATCCTTTAGAGCACTAGGAGTATCTTTTTTTCTAATGAGACCACGCTGGGTGGGTGTCTAGCTGGCTCCTGGATGGGAGCTGGCCACCAGCAAGCTGTAGCCATGATTGAAAGCCTGGACTCTTTAGCCCTACTCCCACCCCATCCTCCAGAGAGGGGACAGGACCTGCGAAGGGAGTTAATAATGGCTCATTCCTACAGGAGGCAGCTTCATAAATCCCAACAGTAGAGGTTTGGAGAGCTTCCAGGCTGGTGAACACATTCATACCCAGAGGGTGATGCGCTCCAACTCCTCGGGGACAGGAGGTCCTGCACTCAGGACCCTTCCAGACCTCACCCTATGTATCTCTTCACCTGTTATTCATCTGTATCCTTCATCAGGTCCTTGCAAACCTAAGTTAAGTGTTCCCTTGATTTTTTTGAGCCTCCCTGGCAAGTTAATCAAACTGGAGAAAGGGTTCATGGAAACTTTCCGTTTGTAACCAGGTTGGACAGAAGTTGTGGGTAGCCTGGGTCTTAGTACTTACAACCTGAAATAGGGGGCAGTCTCGTGGGACTGAGCCCTTAACCTGGGGGATCTGACACTCTCTCCTGGAAGATTGTGTCAGAATTGAGTAAAGTTATAGGACATCCAGCTGATGTCACAGAGAACTGCTTGATGTGGGGAAAACCCCTACACATTTGGCCCTAATTGCCCAGGACCAGGTACTGGATGATGAGGGACAGTCCCGCACACCCGAGTCTGCTGGAATTATTCAAACCAGCCAGTCTTGGATGTGCTGAGCCTGGCTCGCCTGTTCCTTCCCATGGAAGTCACAGCAAAGGCTCTTGCCCACCTTTCCCTGCCTCTTCTGTCTCCTGACCATGCTGGTGCTTCTCCATGTGGCCCTGCACGGCACACCTCCTGCTTCTAGGGATCTGTGAGTGTAAAAATGTCCTCCTTCATGACAGTCATTTCCCTGTCTGCTTGCCTTGCCACGCCTGGTAAAACAAACCCTGAATGCATTTTAAAACAGATTCCCTAAGAATATGTCTATGAACTTCCAGGGATTTGGAGAACCCTGATGTCCCAGAAAGAACATAGTCCTCAAAATCAGGAGAATGGGTTGATGCCCTAAGCTCTCCTGCCCAAGCTCCATCCAGCCGAGTGGCATCCTCACAGGGCATTAAAAGACATAAAAGTCTACGTGAAAGTCCACCAGAGAAGCCTTCCCTGAGCAGAATGAAGGGGATTCCTAGACCAAAGGCAGAGGGGCAAGAGTGTGCAGAAGGAAGGGGCAGGAGCAAAGGGGGCCTCAGTACAGCCAAAGAAATTGTGCCCCTCTGTGTGGGAGGGGCGAGGCAGCAGGAGCCAGCCTTTCCCTGCCGACCACCAGCGCTACCACCAGGCGGCTTCCAGTAAACACAGCTATAAAGGGTCCTTCATTGCTGACGACTCACAATAAGGCTTTGCACTTCCCAGCCCAGGGTCCGGTCGCGGTCCTTCTCCCAGCCTCAGTCGCAGAGTCCTTCTGTGGGCACAGGAAGACATTCTGGGCCGTGCGCTCCTTGGGGATCACTTCATTGCCCAGTCTTTGGCCTCATGTTTCAGAACATCCACTGAAGTCACAGAGGAGTGTACCAGAAATGCATCCTCTGCCGGGTCCTGTCACTTACACGGCAGCAGCTCTCAGAATTCCCCAGTTTTGGAAGGCAGTGATTTCTCAGTTCCCACTGCCCAGTTGGACCTAAACGGAGCCTCCCCCACCCCCAACAAGGGGCACAGTTTTGCTCTCCGGGGCGCACACAGTCGGGCAGCTGAGCCAGCCCAGGCCATCAGGGCCAGGAGTCCAGGGAACAACCCAGACTCAGCAGCACTTCCCCGGCCCCGGGTGCCACGTGTTTGGGGAGAATCAGTAAAGGTCACCAGCACAGAGTTGAGCAGATCTCCGCTTTCCAGAAAGGGGGAAGGTCCCAGAGGTCCTGAGACCAGCGCCCAAGAGCGGTCCTGGCTTAGAGATCAAAGGTCCTCCCTCCAAGTGGTCCCAATGGGGAAGCAATTGGAGTTCTGCAAAATTCCCCTGCTTCCACAACGAGGAGACAGGATGAGTCACAGGGAAGGGGGCTGGGTGGGGGGAGTGAGTATCTACCACAGATCATCTGTTAGCACAAGGAGGAGGGCAGACTTCATCCCTGGAGAGCGGGCTCAGCCCTGGCCCTGCCACATCTAAGCCCTGTGACCCAGGTGGGTTCCTGAAACTTCTGGAGCTCTGGCTTCTCATTTGAAAGATGAGATAGTAATGTCTCCCTTTATTCAGTTATCATGAAGATTAAATAAGATTATGCATTTGGAGCAGTCAGTATACTGGCCATGGTAAGTGGCTCAGTAAATAACAGTTGTTGGTAGAAGTAACAGCACAGAAAACCCCTAAGACCTGGATGAGCCTCAGAAGTGGGGAATCTTAGATGAGAATTAACCCCAGGGGTCACTAGTCCATCCTCCTCCAAAGTCCACAGTGCTCTGAGAGGGAGGTGGGACCCCTGCCTTCTGTGTCCTACCCCAGCCTCTGTTTTCCAAGCAGCCAGCTCTTTGGGAATCAAACCACAGGCTTGGGTGATCTTGCTCAAGCTTAGAATGTAGCCCTTCTGCTGATAGGCTGAGTCAATGTGACAGTCTTCACCACTTAAATTTCATCTTGCATTTTTCATTTACTGCATGTATCTCTTGTGTCTCCAGCTGTAGTTGAGAACTGGGCTTGTAGCACATCCAGGCCTCCCCACTTCTGATCCTGGGCTGGTTTGTCTTTACTAGAGACTCACCGTTAGCTTGAAACACTATTTTGCATTTCACTGGAGCTTAACCAATCATCCATGTATTTTCTTGGTCCCAAAGATAATCTTCTTCCTGTTCTGAGAAACTTCTTCCTGTCGAGATAAAGGGGAAAGGTTCGAGACCATCTCCTGATTATCTGGCAACCCTAGTTTTTGAAGTGGTCAGGCCGATTCTGGAATTATTATAGAGGAGGGGTTTAGGAGCACCAGTTGGATTGGGAAAGGACATTAAGGGATTTGTGTCCAAGCTGGGATTGCATGGCAAGTCCATTGCTTCTTTAAACTTCTTTTTCAAGTTTATTTGGCAGACGTTGGAGATTACAGGGGAGAGAAGTCTAAAGTATTGCTAGAAGTAAATATTTTAATTCTTAAAATTTTAAGTCTAATCCCTTCCCCATTGTATCAGTTACCCATTGCTATGTGACAAATTATCCCAATACTTGGTTCTTAAATAACACGCATTTATTAGCTCACGGTGTCTTTGGGCCAGGAACTGGGAAATGGCTTAGCTCAGTCTCTCTTGAGGCTGGAGTAAAGGTGTTGGTGAGGCCTTCAGTCATGTGACACTCAGACTGGGGTCCATTTCCAAGATGGCTCCCCTACACGGATGTTGGCAGGAGGCCTCAGTGGCTCAGCAGGGGAGCTCTCCAGGGGTTGCCTGGCTGTCCTCATGATATGCCAGTGGCTTTCTCCAGAGCAAATGAACTGTAACAGAAAAGAACAAATCAGACTCCCTGTTAGATTTGTTCCTTTGGCTTTAACCTGTGCTCTGTTTCTTGGGCTTTGCCTTGTTGGTTCTGCACCTTTTGTGAAAGAATGTTACCTATAGCCTGAAATAGACAGAATAGTCTATTCTTAAGGCTCTAACCTTTAAGGATATTAACACTTTTCCATTCATATAAAGATAACATGTTGTAGAATAAAAAAATAATGTTTGTTTTGTCAGAGGTTTTACAGGGACAGCATGACCTGACCCACCTAGACAGTTGCAAAAACAAAGGATTCCAAGAACAAAGATTTCCTACACCAAGAAGTTTGCAACAACCAACCACACCCCCCACCCCCTTAGTATAAAAGGAGCTTGAGGGGTTGAAGGGGATAGCTCAGTGGTAGAGTGCATGCCTAGCATGCACAAGGTCCTGGGTTCAATCCCCAGTACCTCCATTAAATAAACAGATATGTAAACTTATTGCCCATGTCCCCCCACTGAAAAATTAAATAAATTTTAAAAATTAAAAAAAAAAAAAAAAAAAAGGAGCTTGAATTCTGACTTGAGTAAGATGGTTCTCCAGGACATTAGTTTGCCATCTTCTCAGTTTGCTGGCTTTCTGAATAAAGCTGCCATTCCTTGAGCCAACACCTCGTCTCCTGATTTATTGGCCTGTCATGCAGTGAGCAGAACCAGTTTGAACTTGGTAACAGAACCAGAGAGAGGACAAGGAGGAAGCCCAAAGCCTTTTATCACATAGTCTCGGTGGTCTTACCCTGGCACTAGCCTTGTTCTAATTTGCTAGAAGCAAGTCACTAAGTGTCCAGCACACACTCTGGGGAGGAAAATTGTGCTCTCCTTTTTGAAAGGATGAGTGTAAAAGAATCTGGGGACATATTTTTAAGCCACCAACCCACTATTAGCAAAATCAGCAAGGACTGGGGAAGGTCCCATGCATCTGACTTACCCAGAGCTGGTGTTTCAGAAGTTGGATTGTTCAGGATGAGCTCCTAGAACAAACCACCCTCAAATCTGAGTGGCTTAACCCTGGGAAGTTTGATCTAACTCTTGCTCTAACATGAGCTGGGAGTGGCTTTGTTCATTGCCACAACTCAGGAACCAAAGATGACAGAAGCCCCACCTTAACACATGCTTCTGCAGTTGCCAGGGCAGGAGGAGGATACGGCAAACCTTGGCTGTTCATAAGTTTCAATCTGGAAGCAATGCACACCATACACTTGTGGGCCAGAGCAAGTCACACGGTCTAACTTCAGAAGGGAGGGGAGTCTGGGGCACAGGGAGCCAGAACACTTGCTAACATACAGTATTGACCTTTATCACCTCTATCTGACTCTACTTGGTACCATTACAATTAAAAATATCAAAATGCAAGAGTAAGTATAACTAAGCAGGACCCTGTGGGGCCTCCAGGGTCAGACCCTTCCCCATGTCCTCTGGGCAGCCTCTTGCTTAAGCACCCAGTAATAGTATCTTGTGTATATTTCCTGAGTTTTTCAGATGCTAAAAACCACCACCAAAGGGAAGAAATTAACTACTTGAAAATCAAGGGCATGTGGCCCCCAGGCCTTCTGGCTCCCAGGGGGTGATAGTGTTGACACCCTGTTCCCTCCACATCAACCAATCAGAGGCTGTGCACAAGCTGATCAGGCAACCTGCGATGGCACTCCCCTCCCCCTTCCCCCGGCCTTTAAATAAGCTTTGCTGAAAGCATTCGGGGTGTTCCACGTTTTCTTGGGCCTGAGCCACTCCGTCCTCCTTGCTCGGCCCTGCAACCAACCTTCTCTGCTCTTCTCTGCTCCAAACTCTGATGTTTCAGTTTGTTAGGTCTCATGGTGTGGCAGGCACATGAGCTCGCCTTCGGCAACACAAGGTCAAATATTTTCTATGAGCTATCACTGGGTTTCCTGAAGGAATGATTGTTCTTACAAGCGCTTGAAATCTCACTGATGTTGAGACCGGCCTGTACGCAGGGACTAGAGCAGACAATACAAGAGAAGGGTTTTCTCCCAGATCACAGCTAGGTTGCCCCTACCTCTGCCTTCAAGTTCCCTCTCATACCGCAGGCATGAGCCTTAGACAAGCCACTGGCAACCAGGAATTTCAGGCACCTCTCGTTTCTATGTGTCATCATTGTGATCGTGGTGGTTTTGAAGGTGTTCACTCCGAGTATGTGGGCTTTGCTGTTTGTTTGGCCTGGAATCCCTCAGAGTTTCAGCAATAATTAAGGACCACACATTAACATGGTAAGTCCTCCTTACCATTATTTATTAATCCAGCATTAGAAATGATGGCCTGTCCTGGGGGAGGTGGTGGCAGGGTCCCCACTAGGGGCAATCACTGGGCTCCGCGAAGTGACAGGCTCCAAGTGCTCTGCCTCCCCAGGGTCCTGGGGTCTTTCTTGAAAAGCACAGAATCAAACTTTGGGAACAGTGGCTGGGAAATCAGAGAGGTTCTGTTTCCCTTCATCTTGACCTGAACTGCAGAAAGGCACAGGGAATTTAGGGCAGAGCCTGAAGTTGTCAAATGATGGATTGTCACCATACTCCAAAACAGGAGTTGCTAAAGTGGGACAAGAGGGTCTTCTCTGAAAACCTAGCTCCTGCTGTGGGGCCCCCGTAAAGGCAGCTGTGCCCACGTCCTTGGGAACAGCACCACTGACGCGGTAAATTCCCCTTCTTGGACAAGTGCCAATGAGCCCAGGCCTCCGAAGCAATTAACAAAAGCAAGCACTTTCGAAGAAAATCGTCCAGATGCTCTGACCCTGCTTCCCACACCCTGTCTGTGAGCTGAAAGCTGTCAGCCACTGACCTGAGCCCTTCCCTGGGGGTTCTGTCCCAACTGTCTGGCTGCGGATGTCACGGGACCTCACTAATCACAACCCTCCCATCTCTGCCTCCCCGCCAGGCACACGAAGCCACCGGGCACCCTGTCCCCACAGCACCTATTGTCCTAGCCCACCTGATGGTGTTGAGCACAGTGTTTTTTCTTCCCTGAGTTTATTACGCCACGACCACCTTGATGGGACAGTCCTTAGCGTTCACCTTGGCTCTTCCATTCCATCCTTTGGGTCTCTGGACCTCGTTTCAGCATCTCACCAGCGCCTCCAGGTAGGAGGAGGGATGGAAGGTGTCCTCAGCCAGATCCACAGACCAGCTGGCCACATCACACCACACCACCCACAGACACAGAGCTCTAATATTCCAACCAGAAATAACACGTCCTTCAATAAAGGACAACTGACCGCGTGAGGCCTGGAGTCTGTCTGCTCTGGGCTGGCCTTCTGGCTCAGCCACTGGCAGCAAATGCCTTCATATCACCAGGCCTCGGCTTCCTCTTCTTGGAGAATGAGGTAGTGAGAGTTCTGATTGCACGAGGGTTACGGGAGAAGCCTATGAAGCAATGCTCAGGAAACACTTAGCACCGGGCAGAAGGTGCTCAGTAAGTAATACCCAAGGATTTGAAGTCATTAATTCTAATTAGGCTTCCCTGTGTTAGTTGGAATTCTCTGCACAATTTCCATGTCCTTGTCCTTACTGGTAGGTAAGGGATCGGTGTCCACCAAACACATGTGAGCATCACCCAGACTCATGTGAGCATCGCCCAGACAGGTGTGAACGCTACCCAAACTAGTCAGGGAGGAAACTCATTGTCACCATTATCCTAAAACAGTCTAACAACCAGACAAATGGAGTTGAAAACAAATGGCATTGGTCCATCTGGAGGCCAGTCCCTCCTCCAAAAAGGTTCCTTTCTTGACTCCTAACAGGTTGCATTTAGTCCAACACGGGCTCTGTGCACTGATTTTTGAGTAGCAATTGACCGAGTCACTGACTCACTGGAAGCTTCTCTTCCAACACAGGCCACTGAGCCCTGCGATGTCCTGCCCGTGAAGTCACTCATTGCGTTAACCTGCAGCCAGCACCACCTTCAGGGCAGCAGGGAGATGAGAACACTTGCTAAGGGCCGGTCTCCATCACTCACCTTTGCCCTGAATGGGGCTTTGACCTCAGTCTTTGGCATTTGACTACAAACCATGCTGAATGAGGCCAGGCTGCGGGCAGCAGTTCTCTGCCAAGGCCAAGATGGGGCCCCTGGGGCGGGTGTGCCCTGTTGGAGCCCTCATTGCTCCTGAGAACACCCGCTGCAGGGAGGCTCCCTTCAGAGGAAAGGGAGTCACAAATGTCCACCCCTCAGGGGGAAGGATGGGGAGGTAGAAGGAGGGCTTTGGGGTTGGACAGATCTGGGTTCTGGTCCTGGATCTCCATCCTTAGGTGCTCAGACATTTCTCTAGTGCTGTTTCTTCCTCTGTATAGTGGTAATAATAATGCCTGCTTCCAGGTCGTTGTGAGGATCAAATGGGAGCAAGTAAACTCAGTGCAGAGGAAGAGCCTGGGACAGAGGAGGTGTGGGGTGAGCAGGCAGCATAGCACTCCCCAAACAGCTTCACATACAGGCCAGCATGCTGGGCCAATGGCGGCTCTTCCAGGACAGCACACCTAGCAAGTGGTGCAGCTGACAGCAAACCCTACGCCATCAGGCATCCGTGGCCTTCCAGCCAAACGGCGTGTTCCTGAGCCCCTCTCCCTTCCCCCAAGGCTCCATGTGCGGCCCTGAAGGCACCAACAGGCACGCAGACCTGAAGCTTTCGCGGCCTCTGCCTGCCCCCTGCCTCTCTGCACCACACTGATGATCTTCACAAAAGCCAAGTGCGGCACCAGCTGGAGCAAGTTGCTGCCGCTCATCCCCCAAGGACGCAAAAGGTTCCAAACATTCTGGCAGGCAAAGGTCTGATTGCCATCCCCGAGCAGAGTATGTTTCTATAACAAAAAACAAAAGGAGCTGCTTGCTAGTGGGCGAGGTGTCAGAGACGAGCTCTGAGTGCAGGACTAAGTGGTTTGAAGAAAGAGAGGAAGAGTGTGGCCATAAAGCTTCAGTGGGGCCAGGCCGGCAGGGCCGAGGGCTGGAGCTGGAGGCCGTGTCTCCGGTGGCGAACTGCCTCGGAGGGCGTTCAGGTTGGCAGACCTGGGAGAGGGGACAGGAGGCAGCTCTGGGAGCTGTCATTCTCTCAGTCCCTGCACAGTGACTGAGTGCCTGATGCCGTCCTCGGGGCTAGGAATAACCTCACGGGGAATGAGATCCCACGAGGCGTACATTCTGGCTCAGGGTGGGCAGCATGCATCCAACGAGCACATTAATAAACAAGAAGGTGTTGCGCTGTGGAAAACACTCTGCACAGGCTGTGCTGGGGATGGGGGCCGCTCAGGCTGGGCCAGAGGATTCCCTGGAGGAATCTGCTAAGGCTAAGCTGATCTATGAGAAAGCCGAAAGAAAATGAAGTGCAGTATACAGCAGGTACAAAAATTGTACTCACGTAAACCCAGAATTCAACGTTCTAAGAGCTTTATGGCTCTGGAAGATAACATAGTAATACATAATTTGTCATTAATTTTTTAAAGTTAATTAGTTTTAAGCAGCTCTTTCATAACTTCCGGGTGAGAGATGAGAGCACAGATAAGCATAGAAGGAAGACTATGTGAAGACACGCCCGCAAGCCAAGGAGACAGACCCTCGGAGGGAACTGACGCTGCTGATGACACCTCGACCTCGGACTTCCAGCCTCCAGAACCGTGAGACCACGGCCTGTTTAAGCCCCAGTCTGCGGTACTGAGCTACGGCAGCCCCAGCAAGCTGACACGCTCCCCTTCAGTCAAACTCGGAAATCTGTCATGTCTGTAAAGAATGGTTAAAATGTTTTAAAAGAAAGAAATTTTATATCCATATCCATTTTCTTTTGGATCGTTATGACAATGCTGTGAGATATTAGCCCCGGTCTTCAGGTGGAGGGACTGAGGTTCAGAAGAGTGATGGTGTTGACCTCCTGTCCATCAGTTCCCTTTTATGAAGTAACCTCCACTGGTGTAAACATTCTGGGTGTCTGTTCTCTGCACTTTGTCACCATGTGAGCGCAGGACATTAATGGAGCTGTCCCACAAGGGTCCGATTCCTGCTGCCTCTTGTCCTCCACACTTTTGCCTGAACCCATGCTTCTCACTGCTCATAAACCTGCATGTCAGCTGAAAATCTTTGCAATGATGGAACTAGAACACACATCCATAAGAGACAGCTGAAGACTCTAGGCCGGCTCGCTCAGTGCGTGGGCAGGGAGTCGGAGCCGCGTCGCTCACGGAAATCCAAGTGTGAGATGTCAGATAGGAGCACTCAGGGATACTGGGGAGCGTGCTGTGGGCACCACAGTGATTGATTTATACATGTATATTCCTTTTTATATTCTTTTTCATTATAGGTCATTACACGGTATTATAGTTCCCTGTGCTACATATAGCAGTTAATATCTACAAGTCCCAAACCCAATTTATCCCTCCCCACCCTCTTTCCCCCCTGGTAACCATAAGTTGGTTTTCTCTGTCTGTGAGTCTGTTGCTGTTGTGTAAATAAGTCCATTTGTGTCATTTTTTTTTAGGTTCCACATATAAGTGAATCATACAGTATTTTTCTTTCTCTCTGACTTACTTCACTCAGCATGATGATCTCCAGGTCCATCCATGTTGCTGCCAATGGCGTTATTTTATTCTTTTTTATGGCTGAGTAGTATTTCATTACACACACACACACACACACACACACACACACATATCACATTTTCTTTATCCAGTCATCTGTTGATGGACATTTAGGTTGCTTCCATGTCTTGGCTATTGTAAATAGTGCTGCTATGAACTAAAGGTAAATGCTGCTATGAACACTGGGATGCATGTATCTTTTCAAATTAGAGTTCCCTCCAGATACATGCCCAGGAGTGGGTTTGCTGGATCCTAGGGTAAGTCTATTTTCAGTTTTTTAAGGGATCTCCCTACTACTTTTCATAATGGCTGCACCAGACTGCACTCTGGTATGGTTCCTTTTTGAAATGTTAGCTACTCTCATTGGTGTTCAGCAATCTCTCATTGTGACTTTGATTTGCATTTCCCGAATGAGAATGAAGCTGAGCGTCTTTTCATGTGCTATTTTGGCGTCTGCGTACCTTCTTTGGTAAACCTTTTGCCCACTTAAAAGAAAAAATTGGATCATTTGTCTTCTGTAATTGACCTTTGAGTTCTTGATACATTCCCAGACCCAAGTCCTTGGTTCGATGTGTGTTTTGCATTTAATTTAGTATAATATATAAACAAGGGAGGCTTATTGGGAATAGCTGAATCACACTCTGAAATATACCTCGTTTATTCAACTGTTACCTTATGCATAAATTATGCATGCAAAAGCTGCAAATGGCACACAGAGACATAGTACTTTTAATCCCCCCATAATGGCGTCGGTGGGACTCTTAGCCAGATGGGCTGTAGGAAATCTCCCTGCCCTGCCCCGTCTTCATTTCTTGCCTCTTGTCCTCGGGGCCTTTTCGGTTTCTGCCTTTCCCCTCTGACCTGTTCCAGCACATTGGGCGGGTCACGTGCAGGATCAGACAAACACGATAGTCACCACCGTCTTTGTCCAGGAGTCTTCCTCAGCCCCCTGCTGCCCCTGCTCTTCCTTTCAGCTCCCGTCAAGAAGGAGACACCTGGGGACCTTCTCCTCACTTCTAGAGGGTGAGGAGCTTTCTAGATTCACCGAATTTAAGCAGGAAAAAGATCAGTGTCATGGTCGTGTGTTGCCTTAGAGAATTTTCCCCCTGATTAGAAAACAATCCTCCCCTTGCTTCCAAAAGCCCCTTCCTGGAGGACCCAGCAGGGAGGCACTGCCAAGGTTTGGGGGGGGCGGGGGAGGGCGGGGTCGGCCCTCCCCTGGGAACTGATGAGATATACGCTCATCATACTCACTGTCTCTCTGCAGGAGACATAAACCCCATGAGAGCAGGCACTTTGCCTGTTTTGTTTGTAGTTCTGAGCTCAGCCCTTAGCCCAGGACCCAGCCCATAGCAAGAGCTCATGCCGGAAGGGTTGAATGAATGAATGAGTCTAGCGCAGTGACCAGGCTGAACCGGCAGGTGCAGGGCTGAAAACCAGAAGAATTCTCACTAAGACCACCCCGCTAGTAAGCAGAGAAATTGGGTGCAGACCTGGGTGTGTCTGGGGACAAGCAGACCTTGCAATAGCGTGAGGTGGGCACTTCTCTGGAGGTGCTTCTGCTGAGCTCTGGCACCGAGGATGGGCCATCCACTTGCCTAAAATGTCAGAGAGGCTTCTCAGAGAGGGGATGCCTAGGGAAGGAGGGATTCAGGGACACAAAGCCAGGGAGAAGCGAACATTGCCCCGGAGCCAGAAGAGCGAGCGCTGCAGGGCCCGGGGCTGCCCCGACCTTGGCGAGCTGCGATCTGCACCTGTCAAGCCACCGCGGTTCCTTCTCTTGCCCACGTATCTTCACTGGTGTCACCACCATTTCATGAGTTACAAAGTGAAAGTTGCTTTAAAACCCAAAGTAATGGAAAAATTGCAAATGATATTGAGAATGTTTCTAAACTCATGAAAAAATTTAAGCTTAGTGTGACGTTTAAAAATCCTTTAAATCTTACGTGTCCATTTTTTGCACACCTAACTTCCCGTGTCTCTCGTGTCTGGGACATTTTTCCTTGAATCTCACTGTCATCTTTGCTCAATGCATATGAGACACGCCCCTTTCTGGGCACATCCCCCCTCCACCCTTGCCCACTTGCCCAAACCACAGCAGGTTCCTGATTGGCCTAAGTATCTCCATCATGTCCACCCAGCTCCCCTAAACAGCCTGTTCATGGTGCCCTCTGCCATGCCATCTCCCTCCCCACTGACTGTTCACTGGCCCCGTCAATCATCTCACAGACACACTGCTCTTTGGAAACTGTCCTTCCATTGTGAAATGGTAACTAGCCCTGAGCTCTGGGACTGGCCTTGCTCACAGGACAGGGTGGCTGGGCCCCAGGAAACAAATCACCACCCAGTGAAGACAGACATGCAGATTGTGATGTTGCCCTCAGCGGAGCTAATAACAGAGGCAGTGAAAGATCGGGACAGGAGAACCAAGAGAACCAGGTTTGACTGGGTGGTGGGATCAGGGAAGACTTTTTTAAAGAAGTGACATTTGGGCTGACACTTGGACGACTAGTAGGAGCTGGCCTGGAAGAACTAGAGAAGAGACGTGCAGAGCCACCAGCTGGGGAGAGTTGGGCGTCTACAGCAGACGACAGAATCGTGGGGGTTGGCATGTCATCAGTTAAGGGACAAGGACAGACTGTGATGGGGTTACAGATCATACTCACTGCTGGAGGATGACCTGAAGCCAGGAGACCTTAGGAAGCTGTTGCAGTAAGTGTCCAAGAGCAGAGGTCCAAGACCCAGTGAAAAGTGGGAGGCGGCTGGACAAAATGTCTTCGAGGTGCATTTAGGATGTGGTGTGGACTGAATGTGGGGGGAAGAAAATGACATCAGGAGGGACCCCAGATTTCCGACTGGTGAAAGGAGGCATCACTTTCCAGGATCTGGAAGGGAAGGGGGGAGCACGTTTGTGGGGGGAGATCCCTGCTCAGTTTCAGGCAGGTAAACCTGCAGGCACATTTCCAATCCTCCTGTGATTTATTACAATCACATTTACAGCTTCCACCACCCATATGGCAGTGAAACCACCTTCCAGAGTTTGTATGTTTTCAGCCAAACGAGGTAAGGAGCACAAAGGGGCAGGGAATGTATCAGACAGTCCTGGTGCGGCTCCCGCTGTCGGGCATCGCTGTGCAGAGCACGTGTGCTGGGCTGGGAAGCCCTCGCCACCCCGGCACCTGGGAAGAAATGAGTGGAAAACACAGAGATGCAGTTTTTAGCCTTCAAAACGTTGTGGAGTGGCAGGTAATTATGATTATTATTTTTCAGAGAACGGAAATGCAGCTTCTGACCCCACTGTTTAATTCACCCTGACGAAATTCCCTGAGCCTCAGCAGTATTTACACTAAGCAGCTGCTGATGTAAAGACCCTTGTGCTAATTAACTACCGCCCCAGGATATTACAAAGAAAAAGTCATGGACGACTTCCTCCCTAATCTGATCCTCACTCAAAATTCCCAAGCTATGTCTTTTGCAAATTGTTTGAATTTGCCATTAAGCTAAGCAAATTTCATTCAGTTAAAACAAACCACAGGAGTAATCAGGCCACATGTGAAGTGATGGGACAGTGGTGGCCCAAGCTGATCATGAGCTCATGGACTGTAGCTCCTCACTACCCAGAAGCTGGTCCATAGTAGCAGGCACACACCTGGTCTCAGCCAGACCCCCGCACAAGGTGCAGTGAGAAGGTCTACAGAACGTGGCATCTGCCCATGTCCCACAGCTGATGGACTTCCAGAGGGAGCTTGTCCTCTAGCAGCTTCATCAGTCTCCCTCATGCCTCTGACACAGGAGGTTAGGGAGTCGGGGATGGTGGTGGTGGGGAAGAAAACCCCCAAACCACCATCGCTGTCAAAGAAAGGGAAGGGAGATTGACATTTACTAATTTCCTGCCGCGATTCGGTCTCCTTCACAAGTGTCAGCCCCTGGGTGCCCGTTTCCTCCTCTGTAAATGTGGATCATAACGGTATCCCTGTAATGGGTTTGTTGAGTGAGAAGCAAGTAGCTACAACATACAGAGCACATCAGAATTGGGGATCGTCCCTGGCACATCAGAAGTGCTCGCTGTGTGGATGCTTTTATTATGAGGACTCTCATCACCATCCCCGTGGTCATCACCACACTTCTCACCATGGATTCTATTATGTTCATTTTGCAGGTGAAGAGGTTGAGGTTCATAGCACACCCATCAGTGCTGGTTCTGTTATGATGCAGCAACAACCGCCAAGTCCAGGTGGCTGACTGGCGCAGAAGGTTCTCACCCGTGCTGCATACTGGCTGCAGCTGGGTTCTCCAGGCTGAGGGAGCAGCCCCTTGTCTAAGACGTCGCCTTTCCCATGGCAGGGGGTAAAGAGGCATGGAGGGACCAGACTTCTGCTCAGAGGAGGCTCATGTCACTTCCACTTACGTCTCACTGGCCAAACTCATCATCCTGACAAGTCTAATGGCAACGGGAAGAGCAGCAGAATCTTCCCCCAGGGACAGCTCGGCAGGGAAGGGCAGAAAGTGCTTCAGCAGTCGCATAATCTACCACGGGGAGCTCTGACACTCACCCAGAGTCACACAGATTTTTAAAAAGCTAGGATTTGTAACCGAGCAGGGCCCTGTGGGGCGGGGCCTTCCTGGGAGAGACCCCTCCTCTGTGTCCTCTGCTGCAGCCCCTCTCTGAAGCACCCAGATCATAGTATCTCATGTATGTTTCTTGAGTTTTTCAGACACTAAAACCCACCACCAAAGGGAAGAAATTAACTGCTTGATGACCAAGAGCACGTGGTTCCCAGACCTTCTGGCTCCCACGGGGTGATGCTGTTGACGCCCTGCTCCCTCCACATCAACCAGAGGACTGTGCACAAGCTGATCACCTACCCTGCGACCCCTCTCCCTCACCTGCCTTTAAATATTCTTTGATGAAACCCTTGGAGGAATTTGGGGTTTTCCTGGGCATGAGCCACCCCGTCCTCCTTGCTCGGCTCTGCAGTAAACCTTTCTCTGCTCCAAACTCCGACATTTCAGTTTGCTCAGCCTCAGGTTGCGTCGGGCACACGAACTTCCATTCGGCAACAGAAGCAAGCCGATGTCTAATCAACACAGCCTTCCTGTGCCCAGCTATACCCACCTCCCTCTTTCCTGCTCCACCGTTTCTTGGAGCTCCGTCTGCATGCTGCCTCTTTTCCCTTGTTAAGGAGGGTGTTCTTCTGGCTTAAAATCTTGTATGCTTGTAATAATTTAAAACATAGCAACAGTGACAATGAGAGCAGCAATAAGTAGCAACAATAGCACTTTGAACATGTAAACCAGTTCTTCCCCAGAGCAGCCCAGTCTTCTCCCAAGGTCACGTGAGGGACGGCAGGCACGGAGCTGCGTGGTTTGCTGGGGTCACGAACCAGGACAGCCAGGCCCAGCATCCCATCCTGTTCTCTTCAAGCTGCAGATGCCTCGTTTCAGTTTCCTGACCTGTAGGACAGGATGAGTCAATGCATTTCAACTCATCAAGCATTTACTGAGCGTTTACTCTATGGAAAGCCTTATAATTTTGACTTTCTTGATGTACATCCCGTGACTGCATCAAGGAATAAAATCACAGGCTCCCACTGTAACCATCCCATTAGCACACAGACTTACAGTTATTTCAGTCCATCCTCAGAACCCACTGTGTACTCACAAAAAATGCTAGTTTTCTAAAATAGGGGAATGCATTTTTAAGTTCCCTGGCAGTATTGGATTCATGAAGTAGACTCTACATTTTCACTAATCAATTATTTTCACCTCTGAGTTTTCATGGATGAAGCACAACCCACCAGTCTGAGGGGTCAGTGTCGGGGCCAGTTCTCACCCAGACATCTCTGGGACCAGGGAAATCATGCTGACCCCGAAGGCTGATTTCAGCCCCTCCTCTTAGCCAAGGGCATCTGCAAGGCTGCCTTCCTTGGCCATGGTCTTCAACCCTGAGCAAACAAAGGGCAAGTCAAGTGCCTCTTACCCTCCTCAGCCCTCCAGTGTTTGAAATGTGGTCACATTGTGCCTCCAAGAGAAACTCTCCTGACCATTCATTCCATGTAAGGCCTGGTCCTAGGACCAAGGCTGCCCTGACCACACCCTGGGCCTGGCTCTTTGCCCCCACACAGTCTAGTCCGGCTGCGCATGGATGCCCCGAGGTGGCAGCTCAGCCATCCCCAGGCCCTGGGCGTCGAGCAGGTGTGGCATGCAGCAGGAGCTCAGAAATGCTTGCTATCAATTTTGTTTGGAGCCAAGTGGTGGTGGGGCTGCTGTTAGGACTGTCTCTGCCACTGAGCTGAAGGCTATGGCTTTTCCAAACTGGTTTCCCAGAGTTCAACAGCATTTTCATCAAAAGGCAAAAGAGAAAACTGATGAAGATGGAGGGGGTACATGAGGAGGATGGGCAGGAGGAGGGGAAATGCCATAGACACGGGGCAATGATGGGAGAGAGGGGTACAGCACAGACATGTCTCATCTGCCCCTGGGCTGCCCCTTGAGAAAACCCCTTCACTCTCACTGAAGATGAGAGTTGAGAAGTGTCCATCTCACTAGCCACCCAGTGGGCACCTGATGAAGTGTCAACCTGCCAGGGCCAAACGATCCCATGGCATCAGAAGTCCCCCCATCCCCCCTTCCCCCCACCCTTTAACCAGGTGCTGTCCTTAAGGGTCCTTGAGTGGCAGGTCCTTGAAGGGCAGGTCAGGTGGCATGTGTCTCATCACTGACCTCACAGGAATGTGACCAGCTCCTCCAGTCTAAAGGCTTCCCCAGCATCCTTGGTGTCTTTTATTTCTCAGCTCATAAGTCACATCCTCCAGCTAACCTTGCCTCCATCTGTTGGAGATGTGTGTGTATCCCACCTGCAGGAGACTGGTTCTCATGTGAAGAAAGGATTTTGAGATGGTCGGAAGAAAATAGGGAATTAAAGAGATTTCTTTTTAATAGTACAGATTTTTAATGCGATCACTTCCTTGATTCTGACTTCCTTGATCTATTGGAAGAGCAGCCATCTGAGTGCTAACCCAGTTCCCAGAAGAGCGGCTTTCTGGAGGGGATCACAGCACACGTCATCTGTCTGCCCCATCCTGTTCCAACCACCCTGAAACTGGGCGGACTAGTCAGGCGGCCCCCAGGGGACAAAGTGACCCTGATGAATGCCATTTCCTTCAGAGCAGGGGGGTGGGAGGAGGAAGACAGATTTTGCCTTAGTTTTTTTTATCTGGTTTTCTCAGCAAGTATGGAAAATCTGCTTGATACCATTTTCAAATAATTGATGGGAGAGGACATGGCTGAAGAGATGGGGTGAGCGGTGGGTGCGGGGAGCAGGGGAGGCCAGCCTCACATCGGGGGAGCACTGCACCTCCATCCTGGTGCCCACTCACCAGGTCAGCAGCGCTGGGAAAGAGCGTGTCCAAATCTAGGTTTCATTCTTATTCAGGTACCGTGAGGCCAACAGATCAGGAGGTGACTGCCATTGAAAAAAGAGCTTGTTACCCACAGATCCCAGGAGGAGGGGGCACCATGCCGTTGGGGGAGGACCACGTGGGGAAGCTCCAGGGCCAGTGATGGGAGCAGGAGGGGCAGAAGGGCTGGGGTTGCTGGGGGAAGGAACAGGTGAGGCAGAGCCAGCAGGCTCGGGATTGGCTACTTTGAATCATTTCAGGGCTCTGGGATGGAGGGTTGTCCCTAGGTGTCTGAAACCTGGGCCTGGTGACTAGGGCAGGGGGACAGTGAGAGTCCCACGGAGGAGGGGGGGAGGGGGGCTCTGGATCAGCTGATTTGCCTGTGAAGGCGGTGCTCTCAGGCGAGAGGTTCATGATGTCTAGAAACTGGCCAACCTGCAGAGGGACAGTCCCTTCCAGGATCAACAAGACCCCAAGAAGTCAAAGCACCAGAATACAAAAAATAGGAGACATGGGTCATACGGAAAGGCAGGCTTTCTGATGGCACCTCTGAGACAAAATACTAACTGACCAAAACGTTCCTGAAAAGCCCAAGTCAGCCTGCTTTTCCATCTGAAAAACTTCATTCGCCTTATTTCCTCCTTCCCTTTCATCTCTTTTGACTCTGCAGAAATCCTGCGGTGGGGAAGCCCAGGGCAACCAGGAAGAAGTCCTTTGTTGGCATTTGTTTGCCATCGTGAAAGAGAGAAATGAGCTCCAAGTGGGTGCGTGTGCATCGCCACGCTGAAATCCGTCTCAGCTCTGACGGGCACTTGGGAGGCATCCAGCCACGGTGCATCTCCGCTCTGTGTGTGCGAGTGGCGCCCTGGCCACACTTCTGCTGAGGTTCCCTGAGACTCTGGAGCGATGGGTTTCTCAGGGCAGGGCTGCAGCCTTCCTCGGCCGTGCCACTGCACGCCTTTCTGAAAGAGTGAGCCCAGGCAAGTCAGCAGGGTCCGCCGGGCCTTGAGCTGGAGCGTCACTGGTGATGACTGCAGTGCGGCTCGATGCAACAGCCCCACCTATGCATGACATTCAAGGTTGGCTGCCCTGGCAGTTCATTTTCTTCCAGGACAGAAGAGCTCAGCCAAGTCCATGATTCTGTAGCCTGGTTTCTTTGCTGTGTAAATGCTAGAATCAAGCAGCAGAGTTGATCTTTGGTTGGTTTCACTTTGCAGGTGGAGGTAAACACCAAAATTCAAAGCCACAGCCAGAACCGTACACAGGAGCTGCGCTGCACCATCTGACCCTCTAGGGGAAGACTGTATGGAAAAACACTTGCCCACGGCAAAGGCTGACTGAAGGGCCTGGGGATGGTCACTGAAAGCATTCCTGTCCCCACCGCATCACTGGAAAGATGGCTTTCTGGGCCCTTGTCTGTGCCAGAGAAAACAAGCATTCATTTCCTCGCCCCCTGCTCTCCCCAGCCTCTCCCAGTTGGGTGCCGCAATGCTACCCTGCTGTGAACAAACCTCAACCCATTCTATGCTCTGGTTAATCCATGTTTCGATAAGTGTAATGATTAAACTGCCCCCTGTAGCAAACAAGGTCATGGGCATGTAAGCATTGGAGTGAATACATTGGAAAAATCTGTAGATAGACGCAGATATGTGAAGTACATCCCTAAGAAGAAGAGCCAGAGGTGGTGAAGATGTAGAGAAAAGATGACCAAGGGGCCCCAGCAGAGATGCTCCTCGCTGGGAGCTGGACCATCCCGGGTAAGCACACTTGCGTCTTCAGTGCGGCCAGCTGGGGCTCACCTGGGAGGGCAGGAGCCCTGTTCACTGCCCAGCCTTGCCTGCACCTGTGGTCATGCCAAGCTGCTGCCCATGTTCTAGACCCCAGAGCCCAAGGTCAGAACCCAGGCCCTTGTCTCCACGGCCCTAGCAGTGCCTGGTCCAGGACAGCCCTGGCTGTCCACCACCTCCCACTTCCCACACCCCTGTCCCAAATTCTGTCATCAGACTCTTTTAACTGGTCCCCTCCTTCCCAGCACACTGTGCATCTCCCTCACCGCCCCACGCCGAAAGGTCCTTTCCATTACTGCTTTGCAAATTTTTAGTGTCTTCCCCAATACCTACCTTCTTTCCTGGTTTAAATTCTCACTTGGCCGATCCTTCTACTTGGAAAGCTGACACATCTCAGTCCAGTTTTGGTGGCTTGTCTCAGTGCAGAGCTGCTCTCCACCATCAGGTTTTTCTTGCCATGGCAGCTCTATTGCAAGTCATTCTTTGTCATCTTTGAGCCCAAGGGTGGCTGGGGGGACAGTGCAGTTAGAGAGGATGACCCACAGCCCCTCCTCTTTCCTCTCGGCGGTGTCACTGCTTAAGCGACAAACACCGTCATGTGTGTGTAGTGTACTGGGGGCCTGGGTGAAACGGACGTTCCTTCAGGCTTCCAAATTTTTGCATACAGTGTGTTCTCCACCCAAAATGCCCTTTTTAACCTCTTAACTAGCCCAGCCCCTCTTGATTGTTCAAGTTCTGTTTCATTTTAATACGCAGCTGACATTGCACTTCCTGTGTGAAGACCGCTTCCCTGCCTCCTCCCAGGCAGCCACGGCCTCCCGTGCGGCCCCCTGAGACCCGGTCCATGCTTCTAGGCCTTCTTGGTCTGTCTCGACTGTCATTGTGCACATGCCTCCCTCGCCCCGACTGGGCTCAGTCGCTCCACACCCCTAGAACTTCCCTTCCTTATTGCGCTGAACACCTTAGTCCTTGATCACTGATTTCTGGGCCCATGGACAGAGACAGAAAGCGATGACTATCAGCGGTGTGTGTCTGTGTGCTTGGGAGGGTGTGGGTAGTAAAGAGAGACTGACTTCACCCTCTGGGCCTCAGTTTTCTCATCTATAAAATAGGAGTGAAGATGGCAAGGCTTTCAGCTATGCCATGGGGGGCAGGGTGAGAACTAAGTGAGTTATACGCTAAGCCACTGAAATCAGGGCTGGAGCTGGCACTTAATAAATGTTCAGTAAAAATGCTTAACTGTCATTATCCTAGAGAGACAGGTGAGACTCCAGTCAGCGACCTGGATTACTTAATGTACGTAGGAGGGGTACGAGTGGCATCTTAACCATCTAAGGCTCACTTAGTGATTTTCTCAATGTTTCTTTTTTCAAACTGTCATGTAGTGCCCCTCACCTCCCTCCTGCCCTTTCTCCAGTGCTGAAATGATCACAAGGGGGTTGGGGTGGCCTCAGGTGGGGATCAAAGTAAATCCAGATTCAGAATAATGGACAAGCTGTTTGGTCAGCCCCTGAGTTATGGACACCGTACGGAACAGGGCACAGAATGGGATGAACAAGGCTCAGGTCGGAAGCCCCCTTGCAATCCCTGCTCCACAACCAAATGTGCACTGTGACGTAGGCAACCTTCTCCATTCCTTCCAATCTCAGTGTTCTCATCTCTGAAATGGGGATGAGGACACTAGAGAGACCTCTTCAGTCTCTTGAACTCTAAAAGAGATCTGGAGGGGGGAGGGTACAGCTCAGTGGTAGAGCACATGCTTAGCTTGTGCGTGAGGTCCTGGGTTCAATCCCCAGTCCTTCCATCAAATAAGTAAATAAATAAACCTAATTACTCCCCCTGAAAAAAAAGTTAAAAAAAAACTATGCTTATAAACAATAAAAATAAATAAAAGAGATCCAAGGGGTGGGTTTAGCTCAGTAGTAGAGTGCATGCTTAACATGCACGAGGCCCTGGGTTAATGCATGGGTCCTGGGTTCAATCCCCAGTACCTCCATTAAAAAAAAAAAAGTAAATTAAAAAGAAAGAAAATGCAATTGATTAAAAAAATAAAAGGAATCTTATGATTCTAATTCTAAATGTAATTCTCCACATGGAATTATTCTATGCTGGAAAACTAACAAAGGTTTTATTTCTTTTACCAGCAGCCATAGAGGTGAGTGAACTAGTAGAAGAAACAAAGAAAAATTTTTGAAGAAGGAAAAGACCACCAGAAACAAACCAGAAACCAACCTTGACCTGGACGAGGCAGTATTTTTACATTATTTACAAAGCTATTCTTATTTTTGTAATAAAAAAAAGTGTACTAGATATCATAACATGTTTTATGTATGTAAACATATATGAACAGTTCTATGTGTCATAAGTGTGTACACATGATGGCTCTCACGAATACATCATTCTATACCAATACCATGCTGTTTTGATGACTGTAGCTCTGTAGTATTGTCTGAAGCCTGGAAGGCTTATGCCTCCAGCTTCATTGTTTTCCTCCAGTATTGCTTTGGCAATTCGGGGTCTTTTGTGATTCCATATAAATTTTAGGATTATTTCTTCTAGTTATGTGAAAAATATCCTGTGCAATTTGATAGGGATTGAATTAAATCTGTAGACTGCTTTGGGCAGTATGGCCATTTTAACAATATGAATTCTTCCAATCTAAGAACATGGGATAGCTTTCCATTTCTCTAAGTCATCTTTAGTTTCCTTAGTCAGTGTCTTGTAGTTCTCTGCATATAAGTCTTTCACTTCCTTGGTCAGATTTATTCCTAAGTACTTTTTTGGATATGATTATAAAATCAACTGCTTCTTTACTTGCCCTTTCTGATATTTCATTGTTAGTGTAAAGAAATGCAACTTATTTCTGTATGTCAACCTTGTATCCTTCAACCTTGCCAAATTCTTTTATCAGCTCTAATAGCTTTTGTGTGGAGCCTTTAGGGTTTTCTATATCGTACATCATATTAAGTAAAAATCATAGCCTTGAGCATTATAAACAGCCTGCACCTGTTTCCCAGGAAGTAACACATTAGACGAGTTGATGGTCTAAGAGGAGCTCCCCTGAGGTGAGGCCGTGTCACCCTGGGAGAACTGCAGACACTTCCTTCACGACTCAGGTTTTGAATTCTTGGTCTTTGGGGTCACAGCTGCCCAGTCTCTCCATGGGTCTTTCGTACAGGCCAGATTTGAAGGGGGAGGGGCGGCCGCTACAGCGCCAGGTTGGTGGGGGCTGCAAAATGACTCGTATCTTACCATGCTTCCTGCCAACCACCTTTTTGGGTTCCCCACCCCATTTTTCATTAAGCTGCTCCAAATCCCCCTGAGGTCGCTGGGGGAGCAAGGTGCGATTTAGCCCTGAGCAGGAGTTACAGTTGGGGTCGGGGACAAAGAAGCGGCCATCGTGCCGCTACCACTGGCAGCAAAGAATGGACTGGCCTGCAGGCCTCTGACATCTCGCAGTGCACACCTGCGTCCCAGGAGCCACCAAGCCACCCCTGCCCGTGAGGATGACTCATGCAGAAATGGAGCTCCCTGCTCAGGGTCCTGCATGTGCCTTGGAAACCAACTCAGATTCTGGGGTCACATGACTTCTTAATCATTGGAAAGAAAAAGTCTTTTGATTTTTTTTCAATTTAAACAAGGTTAACCACATTCTGATGTCCCGAAACCAGATAGAAGTGCATGTCTGAAATTTTCCATGTTTGAGGATGTTTGATTTGGAAAGTTCCAAGCCTGCAAGAAATTGTTTTTGGAAAGTCTCTCCCAGCTAAGAGGCAGTAGGAACTGTAGCTGCAAATCTCTCTCGCCATTTTTTGAATTGTGGTTATATGTATATATATATAACATAAAATGTAACATTTTAATCACTTTTAACTATACAGTTCAGTGGCATTCATTGCTGTGCAACCATCACCACATCTATCTCCAGAACTCTTTTCATCTTGCAAAACTGAAAATTTGTCCCTTAAACACTAACTCCCACTCCCTCACCCCCAACCCCTGGCAACCACCATTCTACTTTCTGTCTCTATAAACTGGACTGTTCTAGTTGCCCCATATGACTGGAATCACTGAGTATTTGTGTCTTTGTGACTGGCTTATTTTACTGAGCATCGTGTCTTCCAGGTTTACCCACGATGTAGTGAGCATCGGAATTTCCTCCCTTTTAAGGCTGAATGATACTGCAGTAGATACACCAGAGTTTGTCTATTTATTCATCCATCAGTGGACATCTGGGTCACTTCTCTTGCAATTTTAAATCAGATATTTCCCATTCGCCTTATTTCCTTTCAAATGGAAATTTCAGAGCGCTTCGTTGCAATAGCACTTAAGATATCAGTCAGCTGGTTGTGGTTCTTGGTCTCTGTCCTGTTCTATACATTACCATTTTTACCTTACACATCACTTTCTGTCTTCAAATGCACCCTAGATTACCCACTTATTTTATATACAGTTATTTGTAGTGTTTCTTTTTTTTTAATTGAAGTACAGTCAGTTACAATGTGTCACTTTCTGATGTGCAACACAATGTCCCAGTCATACATATATATACACATATTCCTTTTCATATTCTTTTTCATTAAAGGTTATTACAAGATATTAAACATAGTTCCCTGTGCTATACAGCAGAAACTTTTAAAATCTGTTTTTACATATAGTGGCTAACATTTGTAAATCTCAAACTTCCAAATTTATTTAAAAGTGTTTCTTTTATAAAGAAAGTGTTCTGTGAATGGAGGCATTACTACAAAGCTGATGAAATAAAATTTGGGTCCCTCATGCACGTGAACCCTTTTCAAGGTCCTGGGAGGGGCCCTGGTAGTTTTGTAACTGTAATTTTGTATTATTTTTCTTAATGAGGGTCCCCCAAGTTTTACAACTTCATACCCTTCAAAATCTGGCTTTGCTGTGTCTGTGAGTCAGAACAGACGGCAAAGCAGGGAGCCGGAGTCGCTTTCCTCAGGGATTTCTAAAGGTTTCCGCCTCTGACAAATTGGAGAACACGGGCCATCAAGTCGCTGGTTCCCCCTGCTACCACCCTACCTGCTACCCGCCCATTTCCCTCTCCAAAATCTTCCCACTGCTAAGGACATTTCTGAAAACAGATTTGCTCAGCAAAAAGGAAACAACAAAACTGGGATGGTCGCCTCATTTGAGATGCGAATCTGTTGCTGGGTTTTAAAACCTTGCTTCACTTTTCCTAAAGTCGCCCCCCTCTAGGTTTCCTCCCTACCGCCTCCCGGGAGTCGCGCGCCGCCCCTCCCGTCTGTGCCCATTGCGCATGTGCGCACATCACCCCGACAGGTCCACATGCGCGCTGCTCTCAACCCCTAGAGACCCAAGGAGAAATCAGATTGCTTGTGCAGAGAGAAACCGGGTCCTGAGCAACAAACCAAAGGGTAATCCATCTGCATTTTAATGTCCTTCCCTCCCTTTTAACATCATTCTCCCACCCAGACCCACTCCTAGAACAACGGGAAACAAAAGCCCCTGCCCCTTGGCCCTGCTAGTTTCCTCCGGACAGTTGGGCTCTTGAGGAGGAGGGGAGAGCAGCTGGCAGGGGATCAAGTGCTTGGGGGGGGGGGCCGAGGAGGGAGAGAAAGCCCCCTAAGAGATGGAGGGTGGAGTTTGGTGACAAATCCTCATAACCACCGCCTTCATAGAGAAGGAAGGGCAGATGATAAAAATCCGTATTTTCACTGAGTAAAACACGACCAGATTCACTTGAGGAGGGTGGAGCAGAGAGTGAGTCCTCGGTGGGTCTGTGTACTAAGCACGTCTCACACAGATCTCTGGAGTTGCTCCGAGTTGCCCCAGAGGTATCAGGCCCTGGTGCTGATTTTCAGAGTTGGGTGCTGTTGCCCCAACATTAACTCCCAGAGAGAACTTAAAAGCCATATCAAGAAGGGCTTCTCTAGATCCAAAAACTGAACAAAAATGGTCTTAGGAAAAGAAAATGACATTCAGCTCTGCTTTATTACCTTGAAAAATTTTAAATACAACATACATCGAGAAATCATATCATAAATATACAGTTTGATTGATATTCACAAGGTCAATTTAGCAGGGAAGCCAGAACAAGATACAGAAATGTAACCAACAAAGATAACCCAGAGCCCTTCCCAGCCCTCTCCTACTCACTTCCTCCTTCCCCACCACCAGCCCGAGGTAATCATGACCCTAACTTTCAACACTGCAGAGTAGTTTTGCTTCTTTTTAAATTTTATCTCCATGGAGCCATGCAGTGTGAAGTCTCTTATTGCTATGTATTGTGTACACATTTTGTTTGTGAGATTCCTCTATGTTTTGCATGTGGCCATAGTCTGTCCATTTTCGTGGATGTATAGTATTCCACTAGATGACCGTACCATGATTTACTTGCTCATTCTACCATTGATGAGAATTTGAATCATTTCCAATCCTGCTACAAACATTCTCATTCATGTCTTTGGGAACATAAAGAAATATTTGTTGGGGGAGTATTTCTAGGAGTGAGATTACTGGATCACAGGGCACCTCTAAATTCAGCTCTAATAGAAACTGCAAATAATCAACCAAACCAATTCGTTATGCAATGAGTTTTTGTCCAACAATACCAGGGGCATAGCACTCTTTTTGACTCTAAAGGAAATAAGAAAGGAAAGACAAGATATATCCCTACCCTCCAAGAATCATAATATTGGTCAAGGGATCCACTTATGAAAGAGTGAAAAGATACTACAACTTACTTGGCCACCAAATTGATGTGATTGATACCAAGTCTCAGAGGACCGAAATCACAGGTAGGAGGGAACAACCATACATCTTTCCTCCCAAGGACATTGAGGATGTGTCGATATAGGGAAAGGCAGGCATGGGTTTGCTGAGTTCACCCCCTTTCTACTCTGGAAGCCCCAAAGCACTTGTTCTTTCACTCTGTTCTTTCTCTGCAGCAACTTCGCCTTTCTGCCTCTGATTCTCACCCCACCTGTAGAAGGCCATAGTACCCATGGACTAGGTACTACAAAATGGAAAATAATAAAATAATAATAATATAGAGGCTTTTCCCTACAGAAATTTCAGCCAAGTTATTTGAGTCAACCCTCAACATTCTAAATTAATTATTCAAAGCACTTCCTTATCAACATGAAGGGATGGGCATCAGAGCCTCACGTTGCCTGCATGATGCAGGAGACCTCACACTGTGAATTTATTTAATATGATCCCAGACTGGTAGTTCTTGGGGGCACCTGGAAGAATCAACCACAGATATTTTTATCAGTTAATGTTTCCTCAACAGAGGTCCATAAACACTACAAGGACAATGAGCAGTACACAGTCAAAAATAACCAAGCATACAGGAAAAAAAAAAGGCATCGTAAACATAAAGCCAGCCAAAACAATAAACAGAATAAATATCTTTCATATTAGATATTAGAGTTATCAGACAAAGATTATCAAACGACTATATACCCTGTGTTTAAAGAAATAAAACAGGCTTGAAAATATCTGCAGGCTACAGGAATCTATTAAAAAGTGAGCCAGCATATTTGAAAAAGAACCAAATAGAGCTTTTAGAAATAAAAATACAATGTCTAAAATTTTAAAATTCCCTTGGTGGGTTTAACATCAGATTAATATAACTAAAGAAAGACTGATTAGATTTCATATAATTCAAGACATCATAGATACACCATTATTTTACAAGTACTAAGGAAGAAAAAAAATTGTCAATTAAACCATAACACAATGCTTATTCTCTCAGAATTTTTAATTTACACTCTTGAAAGAGCTGATTCTTCTTGGTCACTTTAAGTCAAAGTTTTGACTGTTTTATGCAAGCTTGAGATGCAGTATTTCTTAGAAAATGCCCCTGATTTTTTCCAAGATCTTCTAAGCCCCTAAGACTCATTCTGTAAGTTTTGATTCTGGTGCTCTCAAGAACTTACCAGAAACAACCAGTTAATAAAAAGTTTTCCCCTGAAATTCAATTCCATGGAAAAGCTCTAGACAAGGAAGGGGACCAATATTCCTTCCTTCCTCAGGTTGTCTTGCTTGTTGATGGGAACACCAAAGAGCCGCCGTGGTCCAGTCCTGCCGCCAGGAATAACCACCACGTTCATACCCACAAAGGGACAGCGTTTTAGACACCTTCCACTGTGACACACAGAGCTATTTCAGGATGTTCAAACGTGGAAAAGAAAATGCAGCTCTTCAAGTGGATAAAATATGGTAGATGAAGACCTGCTCATGAACGTTTGGGCTCTCCTTACTTCTCCTGCAGCCAGTCTGTGGGGCTTTGACATCCTTTCGTTTTATGATCCACCTACACATTCTCACCTCCTTGGCTCCTGCGGCTCCTCCTATGAGCCTGGGCTGAGCCTCAGGTGCTCTGAGCCTCAGATGAAGGAGACACCCAGGCCTCCTGCTCCTCCTCGCTCTCCCCTGCCTCCCTCCTGCTCCCCTGCTCCCGGCTCCTGGCCATCTGGGCTCCCTGCTGTTTCCACTGCCAGAGAGTCATCCTCTGAGGAAGGGTGCTCACTTTCCATTTTCTCTGTCAGCTGCACCTCCTGACCCAAGCCAGTCTCTGCCCCTGGTTCCGACTCCTTCCTTAGCTCCTTGGTCCTGAAGACAGGAATCAACACAGAGACACTTAATCAGGTGGTAGTCATGGGCTGAGCGCCTTCTGGACCACAAACGTTTCTTAAATTTCTGCTTTTGGGCTCTGGGAGCAGAGCTCCTGGAGGGACCCTCCAGAGCTGGGTCTCCTGGTCGCCCTCCTCCGGGTATCTTTGTTGGAGATGCCTCCCCAACCCCAACCCCTACCCCGCCCTGACCCTGAGAGCAGTTGACCACGGCTTAAAGGGCTTTTGAATTCCTTGGGCCATGTTTAGACGGTACATTTAAATTTTAATAATGTATTCAGTAGGTCTGAACAAAGCAATTCATAATAACAGCATTTCAATTGTATTTCCCCCCACCCCACGACTGATTCAGGCTTCAGTTTTTCAACATAGGACAGTTTGCCTTCTCATCGCGTTCCAGGTCCTATGGAAACAGGATCCCAGACAAGACTGCTTTGTATAGAATTATACATCTATCACAAATGCTGTTTTCACATCTCATTTACCCATTGTTTCTATCCAACCAAAGCTATTAAAGATTTCCATCCACAACTGGGGAAGGGAAGCAAGGTTTTCCCATAGCCAGTCTTTTGGGAAATATAATATTTATTTGCAAACTCTCCCCCTCAGCAGCCACAACCTGAGACAGCCTTCATAGCTACAGACTCACTGGGCTTTGATGGACTTGCACGAAGGAAAGGCTTCAGGTCTGTGTATCTGTAACAAAGTACCTCAAATACGGTGGCTTATATGATACAAATTTATTACCCTGCACTTCTGGCGGGCGGAAGTCTGACACAGGTGTCACCAGGCTCAAGTCAAGGTGTGAGCAGGGCTGCATTCTTCCTGGGGGACCTGAGGGAGATTCCATGTCCCTGCCTTTTCCAGCTTCTAGAGGCACCTGCTCTTGGCCTCTTTCCTCCACCTTCAAAACCAGCAACATTGCATCTCTCTGATGATTATTCCTCTGGTACACCTCCCTCTTCCACATGTAAGGACCCTTGTGATTACATCCAGCCCAACCAGAGAGTCCAAGGTAATCTCTCTGTTTCCAGGAAACCACACATCCGCAGGTCCTGGGGATTGGAATGTGGCTCTCTGGAGGGCATCACTGTGTCTCCCTCAGTCTGGATAACATGAGGACTGAGCAGACTCGGAAGGAGAGAGCACGAACCCTAGAATGGCTCCCTGACCCACGTGCAACGCAGAAATTGTACACTCCTTCTTGGGGGTACTTTCTGACCACCAAGAAACAATGTTAATGACAAGAGTTGCCTGGTCACTGTCTGTGACCTACCTGAGTGACTACAGTGTCCAGGCCTTGCTGGCCATGACAGTGTTTCTGTCACAGGCAGCTGTGCCAGCTCAGCGCAGCCCACACTTTCAGCACAGTTGAAAATGTGGAGAATTCCCACTGGATCTCAAAGCAGGTAAGATTAGGCTTGGTGAGAAATCTTGAAACTGAGAAGGTGGACAAGTAGGTCTTTCAAATTCTGCATAAATTTAGCAGCTTGCCAAATTACCTCGGGCTTCCCCACCACCCTGCTCCTCACTGTGAAGTGGATGTGGCGAGTCCATTTGGTACCCAGGGTATTAACACAGTGTAGATTTGCAGACAAGACAACAGGCTGTTGCTGGTTGAAGCAGAGAAGGGTTTACCGGGGTTTTTTAATGGTTCACCAAATCACTGGGAAAGCTGAGGAAACACACCAGAGGCCCGGCTTCTAGGAAGGACACCCAAAGCCACGTTGCGGAACCAGACACCAAAGTTGCCACCACGGCGGCTGCTCTTGGGGAGCTGCCCGCTGACCCAGGAGGCCGCCTCCAGAGCTTCAGTTTCTGGGGCTTCCCACTCTGTGGCAGTAGGGGGCTGCCTCCAGGAAATCAGAACCCTGGCACCAGCTGTGGAGCCGGGGTCTAGAGTCTCACCCTCAGCCCTGCCCCTCCTGCCCCGCCGCCAGCCTCACTCCACCCAGCTCTGCAGTCAGGTCCCCCGGGGGGCAAGTTGGCCAGCAGAACCCAATCGCACCAGAGCCTCAGGCCAGGGGACTGTCACTTTAGCATCCAGGCTCTGGTAAAGGGCATCTCTAGTGATACAGGAAAATGGGGCAGGAGAGGAGGGCCATGTCCCAGGTCCCAGGCAAGTCCCTGGGACGCACCCCACCAAGTGAGGGTTCTTGGCTTCGTGCAGGAAAGAATTCAAGAGTGAGCCATAGTAGAGAGAAGGCAGATGTATTCAGAGAGACATACTCCACAGACGGAGTGCAGGCCATCTCAGAAGGCCAGAGAGGCCAGCAGGCGTTGGGGGAGTTTAGTTTCAGGTAAAAGTAGATTCGGTCTCCATAGACAGGGTGTGGGCCGTCTCCGAAGGAGAGAGCGGGCGACAGCTCAGGGAGTCTTTATGGGCGCGGTAACTTCACGTGCTGACAAGTGGGAGGGTTGTTCCACCTACTTTGGGGAAGCGGCTGGGGTTCCCAGGAACTGGGCCGCCGCGCACTTCCTGGCCTTTCGTGGTTGGCCTCGGGACTGTCGTGGCCCCTGTGGGAGTGTCACTGAGCAGCCAGCGTGTTACAATGAACGCACACTGAAGCTCAAGGTCTGTGGGAGCCAGACCTCCTGCCACCTTGGTGCCAGTTGCTGCGTCATCCCTTCGATGGCTGTGCCCTGCCCCCTGCCCTCCCGTCTCCCAGGGGAGCCCTGGGAGTCCTCAGGCCACAGCGCCCACCGCCACCAGTGAGCGGCGCGGAAGAGGCGGTCCCGAAGGCCCACAGGGACCTGCGTGGCATGTGATCTCTCCTTCACGACGACTGCCAGCACGGAGTCTGAGACAAGGCTGCAAGCAGCATGCCACCCCATCTTCTTTTCCTGTTTTCCATCTTTCCTGTTAAACAACATTTCCTGGGCTTGCGTTAGTTTAATGTTTGGGTTGGCCCCCGTTTTGGCTGACCTAGACCACTTATTCCGGCTTTGTGGCTGCCCCCAGTGATAGAGGTACATATTTTGCCCGCAGAGGGCTATCTTTTCCTTTCTTCCTTCAGGGACAGTAGATCAGCAGAGAGGCCGTGGCACTCATCCAGACAAAACAGCGCAGCAGGATGGCTGCCCCCACCCCGCTGAGCTTGCCGGCTGACTCATGGGAATTGGGAATAAGTGACCAAATGCAAACAGTGGAGTGATGCCAGCAGGCTCTCTTCTAGCTGACGGTCTCCTGCGGCGTGTGAAGAAAGAAGCCGGGGAAAGCCCGGCGCTGGGCACCGTGCCATTTGCTGCTGCTGGCTTACTGCCACTGTCACTCAGTGTGCAGGGATTTCTGCTTTGCAGAAACAACCCTTTCTTCCTTGCTTTTCTAATGACCCTCCTTCGGTTGAGAGTCACCCGTGAGGCACAGGCCTCCTCAGCCAGGCAGGGCTTTGGTCCATTCGCCATGCTGCAAAAGGGTCCCAAGCCCTCACCAGCTGGCTGGTACCAATGAGAGACAACACGCTGGCATCCGGAGCCAAGCCTTGCTGCCTTTCACTTCCACCTGCTGAACGGCAAAATCCTCGGCTGACCTCACATGACGAGATCAAAGACAGATGGTAGCTAGAGAGGCAGACAGGGATGGAGAGGCATGGAGATCACCGAGCCAGCCACTCCGGGGGCGGAGCAATGGCGTGCGTGCTCACTGCCAGGCCTCTCCCTGTCTTCTCTGGGTCAGAAGAGGCTGCAGGCATCAGAGACCTCAGCGGGTACTCAGCTGTCACCCTCCGCTGCCCGTGCCCGGCAGGCCCCCATCTCTGAGTATTCCCAGAGCTGAGGAACCCCGAGGCATTCCCTTCTAGTCTCACAGCCCTAGGGATGCTGTGTCCTGTGCAAAAGTGAGGAGAATGCATGCTTTTTCCCAACTCTGTCGCACCTTCTCACCTGAGCCCCGTGCAAGGTGGGGTACTCCCAGAGTCTCACGAAGACCTTGCTGAAAACAACCCTCTCCACCCTGCCTGGCTCTCCTCTTCCCACAGCTCTAGGGCACACATGAGCTCTCAGACCTGGGCGCTGGGGCCCAAGGCCCCCTCCACCAGAACTTCCCACCGTCAAGTCTGGCCCATTGACCGCAGGTGTGTGTGCACAAGGGAGCCGGGGGTTGGGGTTCACACATGTGCTAATGTGTAGGGAAGCACAGGGTAGGCTCAGCGGGGGCCCCCATTTGCTTAGAGGGAGGAGACGAAGGGATGGGAGACTCGGCCGGTGGAGTAGGCTGGGAGTAGGCGTGGAGTGGCCGAGGGGAGGAACTCATCTTAGGAGACAATACTTCATCTCCAGCTCTACCAGATGACACTGTCATGCTCCTAGGTCCCCTGCTCTTTGGAATATCTTTTCCCAGCCCCAGATGAACCCCGTGGTCTGATCCTGGGATCATGACACATGGTGGCTGAGGTGCGGACTCTGAGTTTGGCTGCAGACCCACCAGGTCAGGGGTATCTCCGGGACCAGCTCACCCCACTCCAATGCGTGGACCACCCACATGTCTGTGGGTCCCCACCTGCCAGAGGATGATGGTGAGCAGCCCAGGAGAGACTGATGGCATTCCATTCTCGTTGACAGCACTCTCCCTGCCGGACATGCTCCAGATGACAGGGTGGAAAAGGCAAGATGCAGATAGAAATGTTTGCTTGGCAATTTGGGTTTTTGTATTTTTCTGGAAGATTGCATTAAATATAAAGCCCAGTGTAAGCCTCAAGTGTGGTGCGAGTACATGAGCCAAGGAAAAGGTCTAGATTTGATGGTGTAACCATAATAAGGCCTTCAGCTCTTGCCACTTGCTGGGGTCTGGGATGGACCAAGCCCTTCTCATGCACCTCTCTCCAGACATTTTTTTCCTGGTTGGCTTGCACTGTCGTGTGTGGCCACTTGGAGACTGTGCCGTAAGTCAGGAAGAGCTAGGGACCCATGTTTTGGATAAAATCTCACGATTCATTTTCCAAGCCCAAGTTCAGAACTTGCAAAAGAAGCAGCTCCATGTGGCATTGGCCTTTCCTTGTGTCCTTCAAGAAGTCATTCCCAGCACCAACAGTTTTGGGTTTTTTGAAGCTTTCTTGGGGGAGAAGGTGGGAAGAACTGTGCTCTGCACAAATTTCCCTATCTGCTTGTACCAGCTGCATTTCAATAAAGTTGTGTGTCACCTTGACGCCTGGGCCTCTTTATAATCAGTACACATTTATGTCAAGGAGGAAAGGAAGGGAACTCTTATGCAAGCACAAAAATGGTCTTTTTAAAGTCAGTTGGTTTGGGGAGGTTTTTGAGTTTGTTTTGTTTGTTTGCTTGTTTGCTCATCATGTAGCTGCAGCTTTATTTGTGAAAGGGAAAGTGAGGAAGGGAATGGGGGACAAGGAGGAGGAATGTCCAGGACCTTATCTACAATCTAAATAGCCGGGGCAGGATCTCCGGGCGTGATCAGGCAATGGGACAGCCACTATCTCCCAGGTGGCGATGTTACAAGACCTGACCGTGTCCGGGGGAAACCCCCCATTTGAGATGCCGGGGTGCCTCCTCTCTGCTCACTCCTGGTCCCACAGACACGCTTTAGTAGCTCAGTTAAACTCTGGCTGGAACCATAGTTTGCAGTGACAGGCAAGCTGCCCTTTTAGGCTAACTTGTTTCTCGCCAAGAAAAAGGTCTTTTATCACGTCAGGAACCTGGAAAACACCCTCCCCTGTGGCCCAGCTGTTGGATCATGATCTCACGCACCTTCAGTCAAAACAAACTGCTTGTGAGAACGAGGCAGATCCCCGCTGCACACACAGCAGGGCGCCGAGGGAACAGAACCCACAGCGGCCCTGGTCTTTGGAAAAGAGCCCGCCACACCCACCGGAGACCCCCTGGAGTATTTTTGATAACACCACAGAGTAATGGCCACAGAGTCTCTTTTAAATCATGTGTCTGGTTGCATTTAACATTTGCCCGTGGGGTCAAGGGTCAAGGAGAGCGGCATGATGCAGCTGTTTTGAAAGCAGCAAGAAGCCGGACTTAGGCAGGGCCTCTTGCCAAGCAGCCCTGGATGACTTCTCCACCAACCCCTCAGGCTAAAGCTGCAAAAGTGAACCTGCGCATTCAAGATCCGTGTTTCTTTTCACCCTTGGGTGTTTTCCAAGTCTTCCACAATGAACATGACTTTCTTTTCTTTTCACCCCTGAGTCTGCCCATATTTTGGGTCATGTGTGGGTCAGGAGGCTGCTAGAGGATCCGAGAGTGGGTTACCCCACGGGGACAGAAAACACACACTGACTTTAGTCCATGGGCCCATTAGGGGTCCTGCCTTCTCTCAGCCCTTCATCAGGCTCCAGTGGTGAACATCTGGCAGTTGTTGTCTTACCTTCATGAGCTGCTGCACCCAGGCTCATTCACCCCGAGGAGCACATCCACAAACTCCTGCCACAGGGCCTTTGCACTTGCCCCTCCCCCTCCTTCCTCTGCCTGTATGGCCTTCCCACATGCCCACAGGCTCCCTGCTGCTGCACCTCAGCAGGCAGATCTTCCTGCTCCCCCACCCCATCCCTTATCCCACCTCCTTTCAAGTTTCTCTGGGCATTTACCACCACCAACATCCTCTAGAGTTCATGGTGTTCGTGTTGCTATTGTCTTTCGGTCACACTCCACCAGACAGCAGCCTCCAAGAAGGAAGAGATTTGAGCCTGTTTTCTTCACTGCTGCTGTTATCTTCAGCCACCAGGACACATCCACTCACTGAGGATCAGCATTCCCAGAGCAGAGATACAACTGTGTATTCCGCTTTTCCATCTGCTCTTCTATTACATTATGTTTCTGTCTCCATGTAAATATTGTGTGCTATTTGTTTGTTTGTTTGTTTGTTTTTATTGAGGTATAGTCAGTTTACAATGCTGTGTCAATTTCTGGTGTACAGCACAATGCTTCAGTCATACATGAACATACATATATTCATTTTCATATTCTTTTTCACCGTAAGCTATTACAAGATATGGAATATAGTTAGTTCCCTGTGCTGTACAGTATAAACTTGTTTGTCTATTTCATATATATTAGTTTCTACAAACCTCAAATTCCTACTTTATCCCCTTCCCACCCTCCTCTCCCTGGTAACCATAAGTTTGTTTTCTATGTCTGTGAGTCTGTTTTTGTTTTGTAAATAAATTCATTTGTTTTTTTTTTTTTAGATTCTACATATAAGTGATCTCATATGGTATTTGTCTTTCTCTGTCTGGCTTACTTCACTTAGAATGACAATTTCCAGGGCCATCCATGTTGCTGCAAATGGCATTATTTTATCATTTTTTTATGGCTGAGTAGTATTCCATTGTACAAATATACCACAACTTTTTTATTCAGTCATCAGCCAATGGACATTTAGATTGTTTTCATGTCTTGGCTATTATAAATAGCACTGCTATGAACATTGGGGTGTAGGTATCTTTCTGAATTAAGGTTCCCTCTGGATATATGCCCAGGAGTGGGATTATTAGATCATATGGTAAGTCTATTTTTAGTCTTTTGAGGAATCTCCATGCTGTTTTCCACAGTGGCTGCACCAAACTGCATTCCCACCAACAGTGTAGGAGTGTTCCATTTTCTCCACACCCTCTCCAGCATTTATCATTCATGGACTTTTGAATGATAGCCATTCTGACTAGTGTGAGGTTTTTATTTTCATTTCTCTGATAATTAGCGATATTGAGCATTTTTGTTATGCTTATTGGCCATTTGTATGTCTTCATTGGAGAATTGCTTGTTTAGGTCTTCTACCCATTTTTGGATTGAGTTTTTGTTGTTGTTGTTGTTGTTGTTGTTGTTGTTGTTATTAAGCTGTATGAGCTGTTTATATATTTTGGAAATTAAGCCCTTGTCAGTCACATTATTTGCTAATTTGTTCTTCCATTCCGTAAATTGTCTTTTCATTTTGCTTATGGTTTCCTTTGATATGCAAAAGCTTATAAGTTTAATTAGGTCCCATTTGTTTATTTTTGCTTTTATTTCTATTGCCTGGATAGACTGCCCTAGGAGAACCTTGCTAAGATTTCTGTCAGAGAATGTTCTACCTATGTTTTCTTCTAGGAGGTTTATAGTATCTTGTCTTACATTTAAGTTTTTAAGCCATTTTGAGTTAATTTTTGTGTAAGGTGCGAAGGTGTGTTCTAACTTCATTGATTTACGTGCTGCCGTCCAGTTTTCCCAACACCACTTGCTGAAGAGACTGTCTTTTCTCCATTGTATATTCTTGCCTCCTTTGTTGAAGATTAACTGACCATAAGTCTGTGGGTTCATTTCTGGGTTCTCTATTCTGTACCATTGATCCATATGTCTGTTTTTGTGCCAATACCATGCTGATTTGATAACTGTAGCTCTGTAGTATTGTCTGTAGTCTGGGTGGGTTATTCCTCCAGCTTCATTCTTTTTCTTCAGGATTGCTTTGGCAATTCTGGGTCTTTTGTGATTCCATATAAATTTTAGGATTATTTGTCCCAGTTCTATGAAAAACATCTTAGGTGATTTGATACATTAAATCTGTAGATTGCTTTGGATAGTATAGGCATTTTAACAATATTAATTCCTCCAGTCCAAGAACATGGGGTATTTTTCCATTTCTTTAAGTCCTCTTTAATTTCCTTAGTCAATGTTTTGTGGTTCTCCACATGTAAGTCTTTCACCTCCTTGGTCAGATTTATTCCTAAGTATTTAATTTTTTGGATGCAATTTTAAAAGGGATTGTTTCTTTACTTTCTTTTTCTGATATTTCATTGTTAGTGTAAAGAAATGCTACTGATTTCTGTACATTACTCTTGTATCCTGCTACCTTGCTGAATTCTTTTATCAGCCCTGGTAGTTTCTGTGTGGAGTCTTTAGGGTTTTCTATACATGTCATCTGCATATAGTGACAATTTTACCTCTTCTCTTCTAATTTGGATCCCTTTTATTTCTTTTTCTTGTCTGATTGCTATGGTTAGGACTTCCAATATTATGTTGAATAGAAGTGGTTAGAGTGGACATTCTTGTCCCAGACTTTAGCAGGAAGACTTTCAACTTTTCTACATTGAGTATTAGGTTGGCTGTGTGTTTGTCATAAATAGCTTTTATTATGTTGAGATATGTTCCCTCTATACCCACTTTGGTAAGAGTTTTTATCATAAATTGGTGTTTCTAGATTTTGATTGCAAGTGAAAAACATGCAACTCTTCCTTTCACTTGAACACCTAGTGCTGTGATAGGGTTATTAATTGGCCTAATTTCAGTATTATTGTGTCCCATGGAGACACTCAAGGAGAGACAGAGATGGGGGAACAGCCAGTTGGTGGAGGTGTCAGAACACAAGACATTTATCAATTAAGCTCACCATTCTACATGGCTGCCCCAAAACAATCACAATAGTAACATCAAAGATCACTGATCACAATTTACCATAACAAATATGGTAAATTAACTGGAAAAAATTTGAAATATTGCAAGAATTACCAAGATGAGATACAGAGACACAAAGGGAGCAAAAAATGGCACAATAGACTTGCTCAACAGAGGGTTGTCTCAAATCTTCAATTTGTGTGAAAACAAACAAACGAACAAAAAATATTACCTATGAAGGGCAATAAAGTGAGGAATGCCTGTACATGAATAGATGGAAATGGAATTTCTATTATCCAAACACCCACACCCCCAGCAAGTTAGATTGACAGCAGGACTTCTGGAACGATGACTCCCTTTGTTAAAAAGGCATGCTTAGGTCTCCCCTAAATGAAGGACACCCACTCACCATCTTCCAGCTGCCCTGAGATCTCTTTCTTCCTTTCACCTGCTCTGTCCCTGCCTCCACTTCCTCAACGCCCACCCCCCATTAACCTGTTGCAGCCAAGGTCACTCCCCATCATTTACTGGAAATCTTCTTTCAGCAGCCACCAATGACCTTTTCATTGCCAGAAGCAGTTTTTAATGCCCACCCCCTGAAAGCTCCTTAATGTCCCCGTTAAATTCTACCCTCTGTATGTTTGCTGGCTCCTACTTCAATACAATTAAAGTTCTTCACAAGATCCTGTTGTAAGCCTTCTTTTACTTTTCCCCTCTCTCTTCAGTCTCCTTGGCAATTCCATCCACTCCAACTTCTTCTCCTTTCACACCTGTGGGCCCATCCCTAGTGGACCCCTCTGGGCTGGATATCCCTCCCAAGTCAGAGGGCTGCATTGTGACATTTCTCATATGGCCCCCAGTCACTGTCCAGCATTCCTCTTCCAGGCACCCAACTCAGATGCTTGGTACTTTAATTAAAATCTCTCTGCTTTCTTTACTCTGAAGGAATATTGTACCCCTTCTGCATTCTGAAGGAGGCAATCACCAAGTTCTCATGAATCCTAACTCAACCATCACTGTGATTCCACCTTCAAAATCCCTTGCCAAGGGACCATGTCAGGGTAAACGAACAAGAACGTGAGCAAAATACATGAAACAGCTGTTTTCAGACATTGGCCAACCAGCGGGAAGACTTTGGATCCCTGAGAAGGGTGAGGCCTACAGTCTCCCCAGCTTTCTGATGCAGCTGATGGAGGGGGTCAAGCAGAGATGAGGCCTCGGGAGTTGAGACCAGGAAGAGGTTGGGCTGGCTGTCAGCCATGGGAGCAGGGCAGGACTCAGGGGAGTTAGGAAGAAAAAGAGCCCACTTATTTGCTTAGGGGTCACCTTGAGTTTGTTACTGAATACTAACCAGAGCAAATGTAAAAGGAACTCCACAAACAGGGCAAGTCCCATAAGGGTGCTGTAAGCTGAGTCTGCATAACGCAACGACACGTTGGAGCCCCAAACAGAAAAAAAGGAGAAATGTGTTAAATGCTGTTGAACTCTGAAAGGCTGAGTCTTTCGAGACGCCACTTGTGCATCTATTGAGATATGTCTTTGACATAGTGCGGGGCTAATATGTTGCTAAGGATTTTTGTGTCTATATTCGTGAGAGAAAATGGCTTTTCGTTTTCTGTTCTTATAATGTCTTTGTCAAATGTTGGTATCAGGGTGATGCTAGGCTGACAATGTTTTCTCCCCCTTTGTCTTTAGAAAGAATCTGTGTCGGCGTGGTATGACTTCTTCCTTGAATGTTTAGTGAGATGCAACGTGAAAGACTTCCGGCCTGGAGTTTTCTTTATGGGAAACTGTTTAATTCCAAATTCAATTTCTTTCATAGATACAGGGGTACTACGAATTTCTGTTTTTCCTTTTGACAATTTTGATAACGTGTCTTTCAAGACATTTGTTTCTTTTATCCAAGTGGTTGAATTTATTGGCATGACGTAGTTCATAACATTCTCTTAGTATCATTTTAACGTCTGTAAGATCGGTTGTGATGTTCCCTCTTTCTTTCTTGATATTGGTAAAGTGTTTTCTCCTTTTTCTTAATCAGTCTAACTAGAGATGCTAGAGACATATTAGTCACTTCAAAGAACCAACATTTTGTCTCACTGATTATTTAATTGTCTTTTTCCTATTTGTTGATTTCCTATTAATTCCTTTTACTTACATTAAGTTTAATTTGCACCACCCTCCTTTTATGCTTTTTAATCTTAGTGACTTAGATCTTTTTACTTTTCATTTATAAGCACCTAAAGCTATATACTTCCCTATAAACTTTAACTGCTTGCCACACAATTTGATACATTGTATTTTTATTATTACTGTTAAAAATAACTTCACAGTGGAGAAACTTAGCAAAGCCCACATTTTAATCAAATGATTGACATAGACTTCAGTAGTGAGACATACAGAAATCCTGTGCTGCCTGATGCAATAAGAACACACATTGCTTCTGTGATATTCTTGCCAGAGCTACATAACCTGAACCCAAATGTGAAGAAATGCCAAAGAAATATACATTGAGGGTTATTGTATAAAATAAATAGCCTGTAATCCTAAAATATTATAGTCAAAGACTGAGAAAGCTCTTCCAGAATGAAGAAGACTAGATACATATGACAACTAAATAGAACATATAATTCTGTTTTGTATTCTGTTGACATTGAGACATTGCTGGAGCTTGAGTGGGATCACCGTCTCCACTGAAGAAATAGGTCCTTGGAGAAATGGCTAATTTCCATCTGAATGAGGTCCAGGATGAGCCTGGGACACCACATTATACTAGAAAACTCAAATATGAATGTGGTCATATGTAAAGGACTGAGGAGACAGCTTGAAAAAGAGCCTACTTGCCAAAGTCATGACAATTTAAACATCAAAAAGTATTATGATTATGATGGGTTGAAATACCTTGAATCAATGAAAATTCATTCATGATATTTTTAATAATATATAAAGTCAGAAAAACTCATTTATCACCATTTGAAGTAGCTATTAAAATAATGCCTTACTTTGAAAATGGGTATTTTGGGATCTCAAGTAACCCATGCTGATGAGATAATAAATGCAGAATGAATGACAGAATTACTTTTAAAATCATTTCATAAGCTTTAGACTTTACCAGTTGATGTTAAAACCTTTATGTGAGTAGCTGAGGGAGAACTAGCTGTATATCCAGGAATATCACATGAATTTAGTCACAGCGGGGAAGTATAACAGCAAAATGGAGATCAGATTTTGACCATCCCAAGCCAAGCAAGTGTCACGGGTCTTCTGACCAGCTATGACCTGTTCTAGCTAATGATGTTTAGATATAAGTTCCATGAAATATAGGGCAATAGTCACCAGAAAAATCCAAAAAATGGAACATCCTGCAGGCAGCTGGCTAGCCCCTTCAACAAATCAATGTAATTTTAAGAGAAACTTTTTAAAAATCAGGGAGTTTTAAGGGACAGAAAAACAAAATGCCATCACAACCAACAGTGGGTGGAACACTGTTTAAAGCAGCAGTAAATTAAAATTTTTGGCTAATTGGAAAAATTTGAATATGGTGGTTACTCTATATGAGTTCAAAATTTACTAAAATGGAGTAGAGATCTTTGACTGAAAAAAATTACAATATGGTACACACATTTTGATTTCATTTTGGTTAAAGATACATATATACTTGTGTGTACATGTGCACGTGTGTATAGATAGATACATAGCAAGACTGAATTACGATAAAATCTCATTTCTGTAAAAAAAAAAATTAGGTAATGTGTATAGTGCATCTGTCTACACTTACACACTGTGAAAGGATTTCAGTCTAAAATGGAGCTGGAGGACAGGGAAGATAGAATCTCAGTCACGCGCCTCCCAGAAAAGCAGAACTAGGAACTGAGAGGTTGATTTACCATAAATGCCTGATTTACAGAAGACGGACACCTAGCTCCGGACCAATGAACACCTGCCAAGAATCTGTCCCGTCCTCAATCCAGTGAACTCACTACCTGGACTCTTGCTGGACCGCCTGGCCTTTTCACTCCTTGCTCATAAACAGAGTGGCCCAAACCCTCAATGGACTTTCTGAATTGCAATCCCTCCACTGTTCTGGAATAAACTCAATTTCTGGTCATTTGAGCTTGGCTCAGTTTACCTCCTTTATTAAGGTTGACACTACCTACCTACTTACATAGAAAAAGAGCCAGGAGGAGATGTGTAACCTATTTCACTTTGGTTTTTTGTTTGTTTGTCTTTTGGGGGGGGATATTTAGTTTATTTATCTTTAGAGGAGGTACTGGGGATTGAACCCCGGACCTCCTGCATGCTGAGCATGTGCTCTGCCACTTGAGCTATACTCTCCCCCATGCCTGATCTATTTTAAAAGTGTAATATCTGTTAAACATGTGTTATCTGGGTAATAGGAATATTATTTTTATCTTATTTGTATTCTTTAACTTTTAAAAATTTATTCCTTACAAGGCACACACACAGTGGCTTACATGAAAAATACTGCGGCTGGAAGTTGGGGTGGGCGAGCTCTGCCACGCACAGTTTCTCAAAGACCTGGCTCCCTCCACCTTAGGGAACCACCAGCCCCAACACGAGGCCTTCCAGCTTGACGCAGAAGGCGATGAGAGGGGAAGAGTTTTCAAAAACAGCTGGTTTATGGACCAGGCTTTTATAATAATGAAAGGTTATTTTTTCAAATAGGTTTTTTTGTTCTGACCATGCGTCTGCCTTCTCTTAGTTCCTAGCTCAGGCCCTCCCTCCAGCTGGCCCACTAATACTGCAGTAGACTCCGTTTGTAACCTTGGCCCACCCCAGTCAGTCCTGCAGATCAGTCCTCCTGAAAGGGAAGTGCCCACTGGACAACGATGAGCCTGTTTCCAAGGTTCCCACCCACACTCTGAAATCAGAACTTCTCCTGCCTCCAGGACTGGGTCCTAACCCGAGCGGTTTCCCAGTGCCTTCTGTGTCCCCTACTCTCCTCGCCCAGCGTGCCACCTGACCCCAGCTGTCCCCACTCCCATGCTCACGGCCTTACCCGGACACCCAGCCCTGTCTGCTGAAGGCCTCAGTTCTTTTCAGGCCCGCTTCCAGGGAGACTTTCCTTGGAATCTGCACACCCACCTGCCCCACAGCGTCTCCCCCTGAGATTTCTCAGCATTTCATTTATAATTTCTTTTTTTTTTTTAACTGAAGTATAGTCAGTTACAATATGTCAGCCTCTGGTGTACAGCACAATGTCCCAGTCATCATTTATAATTTCTAACATTGACATTAATGTGTGTGGTCTGTCCCCTAATCACATGACCCTTTTGAAGGCAGAAATTCTTACTCAGTTTTATATCAATCACAGGACTAGTTCTATTTTGTGCTAAAGTAGTTCCATAAAATATTAAATGAATGAATGAATGATGTTGTCTAATTACAAAATATCCTCATTCAAGTATTTCATCCAGGGTCGAAAAGAAGTATCTAAGGTCAGCAAATTATGTTTGTTTGTTTTTTCTTAAAGGGACAGAATGTATCCTCCATGCTCACACATTCTTATGAAGCCGAGATGGATGAAATGAATGTGGATGACATTCTCTGATCCACAGCGAAGGGTCTCTGTCAAAATCGGGTGTAGAGGACTCGCTTATTTCTCTCCTTTTGAAATTACACTATTAACACTGGACAGATCCATTGCGGTTATCCTGTTTCTTTGTCACTTTGTCTACGGCTTGTAACTACAGTCCTGCCTGCTGCTTTTCTTCAGCCTTGCACATCTCTGCATCTGAGAGCTAAGGGCTTGTAGGAAAAGCAGAAAGAGCCAGAACATCAGTCACCAGCAGGAAAATGGCTCTGTCGCCTGTGCAGCAGACTGAGGCCGTGGTCCTGTGGGGACACCTTGGCAACAGGAAGGGGAGCCACTGGAGTAACAACCTTTAACCCCAGGAAGGCAAATGCAATCTCTGAGTCTTCCTGAGAGCCAGAAAAGTCAATAACAAGACTGGCCTTGCAGAGATGGGGCTGCACACAACTGGAAGGATCCCCGAGAATTCTCCAGAGCATCCTGTCCGCGGGTCCAGGGCTGCAGAGGGAAAGGGGGTGACTGCCTCCCCCACCAGCCCGACGGGCACTCAGGGCAGGGCCAGGTGTCATGACAGACAACGTTCCAGAAGGAAGTAGGGGGGCCTCTTGAGTAGCCACTCTGTCATCTCCATTTTACAGATGGGCACACAGGCCTGGAGAAGGTACCTGTTTGGGGCTGAACTGTGTCCCCTGAAAATTCATATTTGTAGTCCTAACCCCAGGACCTTGGAATGTGACTGCATTTGGAGACAGTAGCTTGAGAGGGGCAATTAAGGTAAAATGAGGCCTTTGGGTGAACCCTGACCCAATCTGCCTGGTTTCCTTGTAAAAAGAGGAGACTGGGATACAGACATCACAGAGAGAGGACCATGTGGGGACCCCAGGCCCCGCACAAGCCAAGGAGAGAGGCCTCAGAAGAAACCGGCCCTGCAGACAGCTTGATGTCAGACGTCCAGCCTCCAGGGCTGTGGGAACATAAACTCCTGGCCCTAAGAACAGGAATACAGTACTAGGAGCCGGTAGAGCTGAGATTCAGATCTAACCAATCTGACTGCAGGGCCTGAACCACATGCCTCCTCCCTGCCCCGAAACCACTGGGTCATAAGTTATGGTTGTGGCCTGGCCTCTGTGGCTTAAAGAAACGCCCAAAGAAGCTCCCTGAAGATGGGCATAGGATGACCTCCCCAGTCTCCCTTCTTCTGAGGATGCGCTGGGGGTGGGTGGGGGTAAGAGACCAAGACAAAGCCCAGGCAGTATTCGGGAGAAGACGCTTCCATCCTCGTCCTGTGTGTGAGCAGCTCCACAGCTGTGACATCCGGGCCTCTCTGGGCCCCTGTACGTTCTCGTTCTGCCCAAAGGGAGGAATAATTCAATTTGAAGAGTAAACATGGGATGAAAAACTGCGTTCTCTTCTTGGCCTCCCCAGTCCTCCTTCCCCAGGTGCAGGCCTTCTCTGCTCCCCTCGGCCTCCCCTGGCCGGGGAGCTGCGCCAGGGGGAAGGCCCGGCCTGGCCTCCGGTGTCCATGACGGCCTGAGAAGGAAGCCGAATCCTGGGGTTTCATTGGCGGGCACGTTTCACTCTCGTATTCGGCCATGTCTGAAAATTAAACCCCCAGGCGGAAAAAAACAACAGAGACCACAACCCCCGGGCCCATTAACATCTGCGAAGCTCTTCCCTAGAAAACATGCCTGTTCTTTTGTCACAGTGACTCCCGACCCCTGAGAAAGGCACCGCGCAGGCTGGTCCAGGAATCGCGGCCCCGACGCAAGAGCAACGCAACAGCATCGCCACGGACCGCGGAGTCGCCATCTCCTCTGGTGGAATTTCCTCCATCGGAAAACGAAGGTGCTGGACTTCACTTAAGAAGGGCCCTTCTGGAAGATGCTCAGAGCCTGGTCCCAGCAACTGTGGTATTTCCTGAGGGAGAAAGACCCTAAGGCAGACAGCCTGCCCCTTTGTGTGGCTTAGGATTTAATTGGAGAGAAGAGAGGGACAGAGCAGTGCCGGCCAGCTCTCCGAGGGGAGGGAGAAGTTCAAGGGTGCGGCAGTCGGGACAAGAGCAGGGAGAAGGTGAGTTAGCCAGCAAGCTCACAGGACGCTTTCTATCAGAGACAGCAGAGAGGGAAGGCTCCCTGTCTGCCCGGCCACCCCCGCCAACCTGACTCACTCATTGCCTCTTAGTTTCCATTTTTGACGAGCAAATAGGGCACCACATCCCTGGGAGACAGGAGGGAAGGGGGCGGGCACAGCCGTTCAAGGAGTGACAGCAATTAACACCAAAATGGTGGAAGATTCAACTCCCAGTTGGCTGTGAGGCTTAACATTGTGGGAGATTTGACTTCTAGAGGACCTTGAGCTTCATTGTATGCTAATTGTAGTGTTAACATGGTAGATGGCACCCCCACAGGCGTCATGACAGCTCCAAGGCTAATCATAAAAAGTCAAAGAGTGAGCGGTGGCCCAGTTCCTGGGAATCCCAGTAGTTGGAATAGTCCTCCCACTTGTAGGCGTGTGTAGCTACCGAGCCCCTAAAAACTGGCAACAGCACGCCTGGCTGCCTCTCTCTCTCCCTCTTCTTGGGAGACGCCCTGCACTCTGTCTATGGAGTGTGTACCTACTTTTACTCTAATCTGAGCATCCAACCCCCACGCCTCGTGGCCTTTCTCTCACCTTCTTAAACAGCCTACACTCTGTGTAGTGTGTATCTCTCTAAATAAATCTACCTTTATTCAATTGTGGCTCACTCTTGAATTCTTTCCTGCGTGACACCAAGGACCCACACTTGGCAGGGCATGTCCCAGGGACTCCACCGAGATCTGAGACACGGTCCTCTTCAAGCCCCACATCTATTTTTCCTATATCACCTGAAAAAAGCTTAAAATACTTAACATTCTCATCATGACTTGGTATTTCATAGCACGTTTCCTTTGATGTTTGCCCAGAGTAGGGCAGGGTGGGGAGGACATCTTACAACGGAGGATGGCTGTGGTGGAGGGCACGTGCAGCTTGGGACTCCTGCACTCCCCCATCACACCCACATAACATCCTGGTTCTCCATCTAAGAAGCGCCGGCTCCTCTTGGGTGGCCCGGAGATGCCAAGTGGTGGGACTCACTGAGGAACATGGGTGGAGTGCGATTTCTGGGCCTGTATCATCAAGTCCAGCTTTACCGCGGTGGCATGCCGAGGAAACCAAGCAGAACTCATAGAGAACTCAAAATACATCTCCCTTGTACCTGACCCCCTTAGCTCCTCCCTCACGAAAGAGAAGGAATGTTCTTCTGGAAAACTCCTAGCAACGACCCTCGGCAGGAGCAGCCAAGAGGAGGCGGCTCAGGGCCGTGAGTCATCATTACCATTTTTTCAATCATTATCACCATCCAGAGAAAAGGGAGCTGTGTGTTTTCTACCATCTGCCTGACAGATCCACGTATACAGCTGTCCAAACAGGACTAAAAGGCAAATGCTCAGTGGCTTTGAACAGAACCAGAAAAACTACAGGCTTCTCAAGGTTAAAATGAGCTGAGCTGCTGATTTTACTATTAAAATTCGGAGTTAAGACTCTTAGGGCTGGCATATGGTGGGATACTGAGGGCTCCCTGGAGGTGATGATGGAGTGTGTTTCTCCGCTGTCTTCTAGCTTTATTTAGTCTTCTCAAACCCATCATTTGCACATGAATGGTGGGTCTGGGCTGCAAAGTGACCCAAATTGGATACACCCAGACTAACACAACAAAGGACAGGAATTCAGAACAATTAGGAAGAAAGAGAGGGGATTATACGTAATACAATGATGACTTCAGATTACAAGTAATATAGCGGTGAGTTCTTCACTCCTCAACATGGACTTTCTCAGCAACTTCTATTCCAAGGAATTGAGTAGGACTTTTCAAAAGGTATGTAGGTTCTGCTTCAGGACAGTGAGGGGGTAAAACCCAGGCAGAGAGAGCAGAGGAGGTGTGTTCAACATCACAGTGAAAAATGCATTTGAGTGGAACCCACTTGGTAATCTCAGGAACCAGCTCATTGGAGGAGTATCAGTAGGGGGTCTTGGTTGCAGGGATTTATCAAAGGTGGGTAGCTCACAGATCTCCCAGGAGGGTCAGGGAATCAAACCAAAAGCCCATGCATCCAGGAACAGTGCCCAAAATACAGCACAGAACCCCTCCACCGAGGTCTCTTCTGAAGATTTAAAGGGAATAAAAACAGGCTGAACTTCGGAGGCATGAGACAGGAGGGAAGAGGGCAGGGCATAGCCATTCAAGGAATAACACAGCAGTTAACACCAGGATGGCAGAAGATTCAACCCCTAGTTGGCCTTGAGGCTTAAGATGGTGGGAGACTTGACTTCTAGCAGAACTTGAGCTTCATTGTACGCCCACTGCAACATATTAGCATGATGAACAGCACACCCTCAGGTGCCATGGCAGTCCCAAGGCTAGCCACAAAAGGTCAAAGTGGGCAACGGCCAACTTCTTGGGGATCCCAGCCCCTTCCCCAGGGTAGTTAGACTGGTCCTCGCACTTGTTAGCATGTGAAGCTACGGAGCCCATAAAAACTGGCCACGTTCCGCCTTGTGGCCTCTCTCGCTGAGACGGCCTGCACTTTCTCTGTGGAGTGTGTACCTACCTTTACTTTAATCTGAGCACCCAATCCCACACCTCGTGGCCTTTCTCTTCCTTCTGAAACAGCCTGCACTCTGTGCAGTATGTATCTCTCTAAATACATCTACCTTTACTCAACTGTGGCTCACTCTTGAATTCTTTTCTGCGTGAAGCCAAGAATCCACACTCGGTGGGGCACGTCCCAGGGACTCCACCCAGACCTGGTACATGGCCCTCCTCATGCCCCATGTCTGTTTTTCCTGCATCAGGTAGGCAATTCAGCCTTCAAAAGCATTGCCAATATAAACAAACTCTTCCCTATCTGGACTGCTCAGTGGCCCCTATAGTTTTGGGGACCAGATTGCCCCACAGATTGTGCCTTTCCCCTTTGTCCCACTTGGGCTTGATCTTTTCTAAATGATCACCGGGGTCGTGTCCTCCAGCCTCATCGCAGATGCAAACACACACGGTAGCACTCTGCACTCTGCGTGTGCTCTCCTGATAATCCCGCGGCCCCCACTGCCCTCTGGCCTGTATTTCCTGGGCCACGTGGCTGCTCAGATTGTCCCTGCCCCTTGACAAAGCCCAGGTGGGTCCCTAGAGCCCTGCTCTTGGAACTATAGGTCCTTACTGACATTTCTCTCCAATTACATTTCTCCGAATACAGTCTGCCAGGGGGTAAAAAAAGCTCCGTTGGACTTTTGGAACCCAGAATGACTTAGTTTGGGATTCACACTAGAGGCAGGGAGGTAAGTTTCAGGCACACAGGTGAGTTTCACTGCTGCAGTTTCCCCTACAGGACCCATGACGACTTGACAGGCGTAACTCATCCCGTTGCTGTCATTTCCTGGTTTCCTCCAGCTCCAACCATGGTCCAGGCTAGAGTTCTCTTTCTCCCTCAGCCCACTCAGCTCCCTAATCGAGATAGGAAACCCTTTCAGTCTCGGCCTTCCAGGAAGCCTCCACTGTTCTCCAAGGAATTCCCTGCAGCTGAGCCACGGAGGTGGAGCTAAGAGGCTGGGACTTTCCCTTTGGGAGAGCTGCTTGTGTTCCTAGGAATTCTGTTTAGCCTTTCCCTCAACTCAGAGCTCACTTTGATGCCCCAGCGTGGAGATAAGAGATGTAGGACCGTACCGCTCAAACCAGGGTGAACAAAAGATTAAACCAGGGTGAACAAAAGATTAACCCAGAGAACTTGCTAAATAGACAGATGATTGGGCCCCATGTCCAGAGATGCTGATGCGCTATGTCTGGGAGAGGGGCCCAGGGATCTGCATTTTTAACAAGCTCCTCAAGTGAGTCTGACATACATGTTCCATAGGCCCCACACTGAGAAATGCTGATTTAGGACCAGAGAGAAAAAGCATTACACATGCTTCCCCGTTACCTGCTGTATTAACACTGCCTTTTGTTTTCTGCATTTCTGGTGCTTTGCCATCTGGGGCTTTGTTGATCCACCCCTCCCAGAGTTAGCCAATTCCCAGAGAGGCTAAGCAGCTCAGCCTCCAGCTTGCCTTTCAAATGCAAACCAGCCAGTCCAGAGCCCACACCCCAACCACACCATCCCCCTGCCCTCATCACCCAGGGCCAGGTACCAGACAGCTAGGGACAGCTCTGAACCCCAGAGCCTGGAAGTGATTCAGACCAGCCAGTCCCGAGCCTGTCGACCCTGTCTTGCCTGTTCCTTCTGCGGGAACCACAGTAAATGCTTGTGCCCATGTGTCCCCCCTCCCTCTGCCTCCTGACCAGTCGGGTGCTTCCCCAGGTGCCCCTGGTCCCCCAGGACATGGCCTGTCCCCTCCTTTAGGGGTTGTGAGTAACGAGCTCTCTCTTCAAAGGTGATCATCTCCTGACCTGCTGGCCTTATTATGTCTCAAATTTTCTATTCATACATTGTATGTTTAAACACCTGCAGCTTGAATTCTGGATGGAGAGAGAAGGCATGAGCATAAGAAGATAACCAAGAATAAAAGGAAATGGCCAAAGACGCAAATAAATAGTTGGGAAAATCAGAGCTAAAGGGATCTGGGAGATGTGATGTCACCGTATCTGGGGAGAAGGGACAGTTTCAGGGAGCAGGCACACCTGAACAGTGTTTGAAAGGAGCATGAGACTGACTGCACTGGCCCACGGTCCCTGGCATTGACTCTGGGCTGGGCGCTGTTCCACGGTCTTCATATGCAGTGGTCCCCTTGGGCCCCCAGCAACCACGTAAGAGTTTCCTCCTCAAGGGGCAGCACCTGGGGGTGGTGAAGAGCAGGGCCACCTGAGTTGCGAGCCCAGCTTTGTCCCTCACTGGTCACGAGACTGTCAGCGAGTAACCTGGTAGCTTCTCTGGTCCTTCCGGGTCCTCATCCACAAAATGGGGATCACAGGACCCTTCTCAGGAGGTGGCTGTGATGATGAAATGTGGTCATACCCCTCAGCATTTGGAATGGTGCCTAGTTCTTAGCAATGTTCGATCAACGTTTCTTATTAACCCATTTTACTCATGGGAAGATTGAGGCAGAAGTAGATTTAAGTCACTTGCCCCAAACCACTCAGTGTTGGAACTAGCTCATTCTAACCACGGAGCTTGTATTTTGAACCCCTGGAGAAGGATGCAGTCGTTTGTGTTTACGTTTACTACTGTATAATTTTTTTTTGGTCAGCCTCCCACACACGATATTCACCCTGATAAATATTTGTTAAATAAATGAAGGAGGGTTTTTTTATCCCAAAGGAAATGAGGTGGCTCAGGACTGAGGAACAGGAATGCTCATGAAGGATTTTTAAGAAAAAGAGAGCAGAACAGTATGGCCGGGTGAGTAGGTCGAGGGGAGGAAGGTTGGCCCCACGTGGAGCTGTGCAGCTTCCCATGGCCCGTGGGCTGTGGTGCCTGTGGGCTTTTCAGGTGGCCACCAACATCAGTGAGGCGTCTTCTAACCTGGCCACGCGGTGGAGGGTGCACTGAACAGGCAGAGACTGGAAACTGAGTAAGCTCTCAGGCGGGGAGCTACGTGGCGTCACTGGAAACAGACAAGACAGGCAAGAGACTTTCTGAAGACAAAGGGACAGTCCCTGGTGAGTGGTGGGAATCTGAAGACGCCATAGAGGGGAGGGTCTTAGGCATGACCCTCTATTTCCTAAATGTTCATTCACTTACACATAATGGAATTTCTCTTTTCTTCCACTTTTTTCTCATAATTTAAGCTTAGCGATGGCTTCACTTCAAGGTGCAGCACACGCTAACATACTAGTTTTCAGAAATTCACATCCTTACTTGGTCATGGTTCTAAACCAAAGACCCTTAAAGAACACAGTTTTCTCTCATTCTTAAGCCTGTTGTAACTAACACAAACCGATCAAGTCATCAGAATTTGCAAAGGACCTTTTTGGCGCAGTTAGCCCAAGTTGCAATCATCTAGGGTTTATGTGTTAATATTTTGGAAGCAGAAGTAAACTTCGAGAGGACAGCTAATCCAACACTTCTTTCCATCAAAGCCAAGAACAGGCGAGGGCCGCATCACTTGTTTGGCAGAGAAAGAGAAGCAGGCTCCCAGCTGCTTACCAACCACTTCAGCAACTTCTTTTTAGCAAGAAAAAAAATGGTTAAAAGAAAATACAAGATTCAAGAAAAGCTGAAGGTTGGTGGTCAACAGAGTCATGAGGAGATGATAATTGATGACGGTGGTGCTTCCTTTACTCCCTCACGATGATTTACCAGATGCCCCTGGGCTCCAGACACTGGAGTGGGTACCCGTGATGAGCAGAGCATTCAAAGCCTTAGTTCTCGTGAGGCGTGTTCTCCAGTGGGGGAGGCGGAGTTCCTGTTCTCCCACACCCATACGTGTGCACACACAAACCACAAATGTCACGTGGTAGGTGCTAACCACACATAAACTGAGAAGTGCTATGAAGATGGTGACAATGAAGACAGGATGAAAAAGTTGGGAGAAAATTCTAAGGCAGTACCCCTTATGCAGAAATGTGCTCTTCCAGCTCAGAGCGCCCCCACTCTGTCCCTGGGTCATCCTGAAGGTCATGGTGGGGGTGGCAGCGGCTCTCAGTGGGCCTGCCGGGGACCTGCAGGGGGCTACGGGCCTCACGTGGAAGGGCCTTTCTCCTGTCTTTGTTTATGTCCCTAAGGTCTCAGAGTCCTTGTTGTAGGATGGCTCTGCGATGCAGAGCAGACCACCAACTGTGCATAGACAAGATTCCTGCCGTGTATGAAGACTTCCCAGCAGTAAACTCTGTGATTCCATGATGGGGAGAGAAATCACTGTGGCAATTTTAAAACAGAGCCCTGTTAACTGAGCCAGACCCCATGGGCCCTTCTCAGGGCAGACCCCTCCCCATATCCTCTGCTGCAGCTCCTCTCCGCAGAACCCCAGATCATAGTATCTCCTGTATATTTCTTGAGTTTTTCAGATGCTAAAACCACCACCAAGGGGAAGACATGAACTACTTGATGATTGACAGCATGTGGTCCCCAGACCTTCTGGCACCTAGTGGGTGACAATGTTGACGCCCTGTTCCCTCCACATCAACCAGTCAGAGGGCTGTGCACGAGCTGATCACACACCCTGAGACCCCCCTCCCTTACCTGCCTTTATATATGCTTTGCTGGCACCCAGCAGGGTGTTCAGGGCTTTTGAGCACTAGCTCCTTGGCCTCCTCGCTTGGTGCCCCGCACTCTCCTTCACCACACCCTGGTGTCGGTAGATTGGCTTTACTGTGTGCGGGTGAGCGGACCCAAGTTTAGTTCAGTAACAGCCCAGTATTTTTCAGTACTTCTCCCACTGCCAGGAGGAGCCCCTCCTCCCCCCTGCCCCTTGAATACGGGCTGTGGGACTCCTTGGCCACTGGAGAATTGTCGACATAGCCCTGCTGCTGTTCCCGGACCCAGGCCTTAGGAAGCTGGTAGCTGCCGTTTCCTGTATCCTGGAACCAGCCATCATCACGGGAGGGGTAACGTAATCCACGGAGAGAACACCTGTAATTGTTCCGGCTGCTGGCCCAGCCACAGCAGCAGCCACCCCCATTGCGGAGGAGGTGAGCCCTCAAAGGACTGCAGTCCGGCCTCGGTCAGCCGGCCTTTGCCCACGGAGCAGAGAGGAGCAAAGACCTCCAGGGTGAGACTGGTCAGCCCACGCTCCATCCACGCGAACCTGAGCCTCACTGTTCCCGCGCACAAACGCAGACCCCAGGAGCTCCCCCAGAAGGCTGTGAAGATGAGATCAGCCGTGTATTTGAACATGCTAAAGCCCTATGCTTCTGTATTCATTAATTCATTCCTTTATTTCTATTCCTATCATTTCTGCCTCCCTGGGTGAATTTCTTAAGAGCAAGAGTGTTGTTTTTGTGTCCCCATCTCCTGTCCCCACGCAGGTGGTCTCGTGTCCCACGTGACACTCAGAGCTCTCTGCACGTGGACTAAACTTGACACTCAGCCCAGGAATCCAGGGACACTCTCCTCCACTCCCGCCCGGACTCCTCCGGCCCCCCACGTCCCCCATCCGGCTCTCCCGTCCCCCCAGGGCTCCCCCTCCCCCTGCCCCCCTTTGAAGCCCACAGACGAGCACGCCCCTCCAGAAAGGGAACCAGAGGCATTGTCCATGCAAACGGCCAGGGAAGGGCGCTCGATCCTGCGTGTGGTTTAGCCCCCGGAGTGAGCGCGGAGCAGCGGGTGGCTGCGGACACGGCGGGAGGCGGGGCAGCTGGAAGAAACGACGCCGGGGGGGGGGGGGGGGGGGGGCAGGCTGCCACTCGGAGAGCCCCCTGAGAGACAGGCCCTGCCACCTTGCCGGAGGCCCTCCTCCTGTCTGCCCATCGCCCCAGCCCCCACCGGCCGGGCCCTGCACTGGGACAGCAGCTGGCATTTCTTCACAGAAGGGCCAAAGCTTCTGGTGGACTCTCCCTCCACTGGCTGTTAGGGGCCCCCACCCTTCAGGGGCTCCCCAACCAGCTGTCAGTTTACTCCAGACGGTGACGTGCCTGCCTGATGCCTTTGTAAATGCTTGGCCTCGCCAGTGCCTCAGTTGGTCCTGTGATAATCCCGAGGCAGAGGCCCGGGGAGGCTGAGGAGGCTGCTGAGGTGTGTGAGGTGTCTGAGGTGTGCACAGCAAACAGCAGGGTGCCGGTGGGAGACCGGAGGGCGCCTCGTGCATCCCTGGGGAGCACCGCACCCAAGGCCTGCCGAGTCACATGACCTTGAGCCCCACGTTCTTCCAGAGCCCTCTAGTCAAGACCAGCTTCAGAGCAGCTCCAGGGGAGCCTCCAAGAGCATCTTTAAATAGCCATCCTCTCAGCCCATCTTCCTGGCCGGTTCCAGAACCCAGATGCCCTGGGATCCCCCCACCACTGCATCCAGGGCCTGGGGGCTGTGGCTTGGTTTCCTGGGCCTTCCTCCTGTGGGAAGACCCCTGGGGGGCCCCCTGAACCCTCTCCCATCCTCCTAAATGCCACAGAGGGCCCCAGTCTGAGCCTGAAATAGATGCACATAAAGCAGATTTCTGTCCCCAACCCCTGTTTGTGACCTTCTATACACAAAGTATTCTTTAAAAGGGCACAAAATATGGCTATTTCTGAAAAGTTCCAGTAAATCCCTGAAAGCTTCACACAGTGGCCATTCCCAGAATAAAAGGGAAGCAATAAAGCTCTAAACATTTATTTTAGGCTCTGTGATTTCAAAAGCTGCACACGCAGGTGTGGGAACAGCCCCGCAGTTAAACTAGAGGCTCTGCCAGGAGCAAGGTGCACCTGCTCGGGGCTCGATTCTCAGGGTGGGTGGCAGTCTCCACGATGCAAACCCATCACAGAAAAGGATATGGAGAATCAGCAGGGTCCCCAACAGCATGGCCACTCCCAAGCCCAGGGCGGCAAGGAAGTGCAGGGAAGGGTTTCTTGGTGGCCTCTGCTCTGCAAGCCTTCTGGTGGCTCCCATCTGCCTCTTTTTTTTTTTTTTTTTAATTGTGATAAAACACACATAATGTAAAATTTACCATCTTAACCCTTTTTGTGTGCGGGTCAGTGGTATTAAGGACATGCACGTGTTGTGCAACCATCACCACTAGGCATCTCCAGATCTCTTTTCATCTTGTAAAATTGAAGCTCTGTCCCCATTTAACAAAAGCTCCTCACTTGCCCCTCCCCCAGTTCCTGGCAACCACCATTCCACTTTCCGTCTCTGTGAATGTGACTCCTCTAGGCACCTCCGGTAAGTGCAATCACATGGCACATGTCCTTTTGTGACTGGCTTATTTCACTCAGCATAATGTCCTCTGGGTTCATCCATGCTGCAGCACATGTCAGAATTTCCTTCCTGTTTAAGGCTGAATAATATTCCATTATATGGATACGCCACATTTTGTTTGTCTACTAATCCATCGATAGACACTCAGCTTGCTTCCATCTTTTGGCTACTGTGAATAATACTACTATGAACATTGGGTGTATACCTGGAGGAAACTCTAACTTGAAAAGACACATGCACCCCAATGTTCATAGCAGCACTATTTACAAGAGCCAAGACATGGAAGCAACCTAAATGTCCAACAGATGACTCGATAAAGAAGCTGTGGTATATTTATACAATGGAATACCACTCAGCCATAAAAAAGAATAAAATAATGCCAATTGCAGCAACATGGGTGGACCTAGAGATTGTCATTCTAAGTGAAGTTAAGCCAGAAAGAGAAAGAAAAATACCATAAGATATCACTTATATGTATAATCTTAAAAAGAAAAAAGAGTAAAGGACACTGAACTCATCTACAAAACAGAAACAGACTCGCAGACATTGTAAACAATCTTATGGTTACTGGGGAAAGGGGGTGGGAAGGAATAAATTTGGGAGTTTGAGATTTATAAATGTTAGCTATTATATATAACATAGATTTTAAAAATGTTTCTGCTATATAGTACAGGTAACTATGTTCAATATCTTTTAATAACCTTTAATGAAGAAAATATGAAAACAAATATATGTATGTATATGCATGGCTGGGACATTGTGCTGTGCACCAGAAATTGACACACTGTAACTGACTGTACTTCAATTTAAGAAAAAAAAGGGTATACAAATATCTCTAGACCCCATTTTCAATTCTTTTGGGTACACACCCAGAAATGGTATTGCTGGATCATGTGATAATTCTATGTTTAATTTTCTGAAGACTCACCATACTGTTTTCCAAAGTGGCTGCACCATTTTACTTTCCCACCAGTGAAGCACCGAAGCTTCAGTCTCTCCTCGTCCTGCCAACACTTGTCACTTTCTGCTTTTTGATGGTAGTCATCCCGATCTGCATGTGGTGGTCCCATAAGTCTCTTTTTAACTGTGAAACGTTTAAGTTGTATCAAATATTAGAGTGGAATTCCCAGTGTTAAGAAAACTACACCTGTTTAACAGTTTGTGGTCTACAGAGACTTTAAGAGACATTATCTGATTTGATGTTTATAATACCATAAGAAAAAGTTTTGTTGTCCCATTTTACACATGAGGAGACTGAGGATCACTGAAGAGAACTAAGGTAGGTGACACTGCTGAGACTCAAATCCTTTCTTTTCATGTTTCTTACAGGAGGGCATTATTGCCATTTTGACAGGTTTTAAAGTCATTTGCCAGTGTGAGAGTCTCACTATACCTGAATGTCAGCCTCAGAGATCTCAGGCTTCAGTTCCTGCTTCTGCCCCTCACCTCTGAGCTCACTTCTGTCCTCCTGTCCAGGCCCACAGCCCTTCCCTGGACCATGGAGACAGCTGCGAAGTAACTGGGCACTCCGGCCTCAGAGGAGGCAGAGGGGTTGGAGTCCAGCTCTGACTTACTAGCTATGTGGCCTCAAATGTGGTTTTGACCACTCTGTTCATCTGTCCCCTCAGCAGTGGGACTGGGGTTGTCAAGGCTCTGGGGAAGGGCACGTGAGTAAGGTCCCCCCCGGTGTCCTGGCCTGGCCTGTAAGGTTGTGGGTACCTCTGCCCACCTCCCGCCAGGCTCTCCTCCACCGCACCCACCGGGGACCGCCCCACCAGGAACCGCCCGGCATCGCCCTGCCGCAGAAACCACACTCTCGGGTAGACTTTGGCCCCTGCTTGTCGGGCATCGGCCTCGAGGCAAATGTGCTACGCTGGCACAGTCTACGCCCGCCTGGTGACTGTTCTCCGTCCCCTCCCATCCTCACACCCGGAAGCCCCAGTAACTCACAGCAAGGCCTCTGCCGCCACACTCCCCCGTCCGTGCCCGTAGACATCAGTGCACAGCAGGACAGAGCAAAGCCCCTCACTTTGGGGCGTAGCAACTGTGTGCCCCGGAGCAGGACACTCAGCCTTCACAAGATTCATGGCGAGCAGAAGACGCAAAGTTGTGAGAGGACTTTGTACTTTGTAAAACCATACTCAAGTCTCAGTTATTACTACAGACGTTGCAGCTTTCATCTCCTTGCACGTAACATTGTTTTCCCTGGATCATAAATTCCTGTAAAGGGCCATGTGCCTTGTACAGTAACTAACTGAACCCTCATAAGTAGTTGATAGATATTTTCTGTGATGCTGGCCACATATAGGGAAACTTACAACACGGGCCCTATAGACGGTCAGCTTTTATTTTTCACGGTGTATAGAATACAAATATCCAGAACCACGTGCATTTGATCCCATAAGCACCCTTAGACAGGCAGAGTGTACACATTCACTGTTAAATCTGATTCTCTAAGCAGGTGTCTATAAAGGCATCGGGGCCATACATGATTTTATAGATGCTTCCCCCAAAGATCCTGGCCTGGAAGTGTCGACTTTGGGTTTTTTCCCCGCTGGCGGGGGGGCCGGGGCCCTCCTGGGTGGGGGCCCTCCCCGGGGACAGTGAGTCCAGCGTGCTGGCGGCCAGCGGGTCAGGGCTGCGGGCCCGGCCCCGATAGCACGTGCTGGACGGCTGCCCGCCCGCCTGCTGCTCACTCTTATCAGGAGCAACTGGTACCTCTCTCCCCACATAAACAATCAGGGAGAGGGAAGGAGAAAGCCTCAAATATTTGCTTTCCTTTACAAGACCACCTACAAAATGTTGTTGAGACCCCACAGGCAAAATAATCTGTCACGATTTCAGCGCCCGGGGAATGTAAACACCTAGGGTGGGGGGCGGGGAGCGGCCTGGGCCCAGGTGTCCTCACGGGGCTCCCAGAGGGGCGGGGGCCATCTGCCCCGACTTTGCATCCTCTCCTCCCTTTCCTTTTCCTTTGTGAAGTTCCCTACCAACACCAGTTTGGGTTAGAGATTGTTCTCGTGAACCCATGAAAAGGTTGTTTTTACTACGAAGATGGGATCCCCTTTCCTTTCCTTTAAGGGACACCTGTACCAAAGTGATGGCCCATGGGGGCTACATGGGCTGGCAGAGGTGGGAAGTCACAGGGCCTCAGCATCCATGGCCCCCTGGCCCGAAGCAGTGGCGGGTGATGAGCAGAGGTGGGTGACGGCCCCAGAGCCATGTGAACCTGAGCTCACCTCGGCCTGCACTCGGGGTTCCCTTCACCGCGGAGACTCCCAGGGGGAGAAGAGTCACTGGAAACTATTTTGAAACGTGTGTCTGTTTTCACTGTCATCCACGGCACTTCCCTCTGGCTCCCTGGCGGGGAGAGCGGGAGGCCTGGGAGTGATGCGGTGCATGGAGTAGGGCAAGGCCCTCAGACCTGGGGGCCTTGGTTCCTGCCCACTTTGAAGTGAGGTGAGGGGAGATCTCACTGTTTCTCTCCACCTCGTCCCTGCAGAAGTCACAGAGAGTGTTTGCTGAGGGAACGTTGCAAATGTTAACACTCTTCTCATCTTGATGTTTTTCTGAAGTGCCCATTGGCATTTGCAAGGGGAGGATGAAGAGAAGGGCCCTCCATTCCGAGCCTATATGGCCCCCACCCCTGCCCTGCAGACCCCCCTGCAGTGGGGGCGAGCATCCCGACCTCCTGGCTGTCAAGTCCGGGGTTGGGGAAAGGGGAATCTCTCGGCACATAAACCCAAAGCGGGGCCATGGACAGCACTGAGCAAAATCCTCCCTGGCCTTTTGGGGCAACTCCGCTCTCTGCCCTCCTGCCTTAGATCCGGAACCCTGAGCAACCTCTTCCCCCAGAGGCTTCCCAGCACCTGCCATGGAAGTGGCCTTTGGCTGAGAGCATCCCACCACCTGCTCTGCTCAGGGACATCTGCCCTACTGGCCACCTTGGGACCTAAGAGCTTTATCTGAGGTGGCAGAGGCCCTGTCTCCTCCCCTCCCCTCACAGCCCTGTGAGATGGGCAGGAAACAAGTGTCATTACCTCTGAGCCTCTGTGTCTCAATCATTAAAACAGAAACTAAGTTAAGTTAAATTATGGTGAAACTCCTTTAGAGTAGGTTCTGAGAACTAATGACAACGTGGGAAAAGCTCTTAGCCGTGTCTGGCACATACTGAGTACTCGGTGTTACCAAAACCAGCCCCCCTCCAAAACAACAAAAAACCCAGCCAATCAAACAAATCAACAAAAAGCAGTTGCAGATCTCAGAATTTTTAAGGGACCTTGCTCTGAAGTCAGTCCTTTACCAGCTCACCATCTCCACAGAGCACTTAGGGGTTTGTTTGGGTTTTATCCCTAAATCTAAACTCTGGGTTTGCTTTTAAGTTGTCAAGAATAGTATAAAGATCTGGGATATGACTGGAATACAGTCTGCTGAGATTCCAGACCCACTTCCCTTTCTCCCAAGGCAGGTGACTCCCCTGTGCGCCAGCCCCACCCCCACGCCAAGGCCCAGCAGTGTTACCAGCTGAGGCTGAGACACAGGAGACACTGCCGGGCACCTGGCAGGGCTGAATACAGTCTGAACACTACTCCCTCACACTGCTAGCCTCACACTGCTAGGCTGGCCTGAGTTCGCTTCCCCAAGCTCAGCCTGGGGAGGATGTGCGTGCCCTCCTTGGACAAGGAGCGCTCCCCTGCCAGTCACACAGCCATTGCTTGGACCCCCCAGTGGACCAGCCACGCCAGATACCAGATACGCAGCTCCAGAGGAGGCTTATCTTGAGCCCACACCACTGTCTTCCCTCACCTGAACTTCTGCTCTGCGTGTGGGCTCATCACATAGTCAGAGACCTCCCTTACTTCTAGAATAAAGCCCAGACTCCTCAGTAAGCCTTCAGGCCCTGCAGCCCTCACCAAATGCGTATGCTGCTTCCACCTTGGGGCTTTTGTAGACATGGTTCCTACCTTCTAGAAGGTTCTTTGCCCTCCCAACTGCCCACTCTGCCCGTGGCATAGTTACCTTCCCTTGATCTGCTGGATTGCAGCTCAGCCTCATTTAAGAAAGCTTTCCCCAGCCTCCCAGACAGGGTCAGCCTTGATACACATCTGCGGTCTTCCCCGTGGGCTGCGTCAGTCTGTGAATCCGTACTGCTCTGCTGGCTTGAGTGCTTGACAGCTGCCCATCCCCAGCGCTCTGCCGGGGCACACGGCATGGGGCGCGTCCTGCTGCCCAGGACCAAGCACAGGGCGGCACAGGGTGGGCGCTGCGCCCTTCAGGAAAGACGGTACTGTTTACAAGAGTGTGTTACAGCAGTGGGGCCGGGGGAGGTTGCCCAGCATCCCAGCCCTCACCTCCTCAGCTGCAGGACGGAGAGACGGTGAAGGTCATCTCTCCCTCATGCTGTGAAATTGAGAGAATTAATAGTTTAAAGCATTTATGACTGAGTAGTAGTCCACTCTGTGTGTGTGTGTGTGTGTGTGTGTATCTACCTCATATCTTCTTTATCCATTCATTTGTTTTGGACACTTAAGTTTCTTCCATATCTTGGCAACTGAAAATAAATCTTGCCATTTGCAACAACATGGATGGACTTGAAGAGTATTATGAGAGAGTATTCACTAAGAGAAGTAAGTCAGAGAAAGGCAAATACTGTATAATATCACTTATATGTGGAATCTAAAAAAATAAGCTGGTGAAGATAACAAAACAGAAGCAGACTCACAGATACAGAGGACAAACTCGTGTTTACCAAGGTGGGTAGGAAAGAGGTAAGGAGGTAGGTGATTAAGAGGTGTATAAAATAAACAAGCTACAAGGAAGTATGGTACAACACGGGGAATACAGCCAGTATTTTATACTAACTATACAAGGAGTATAACCTTTAAAAAATCGTGAATCACTGTGTTGTACATCTGAAACTTACATGCTATTGTACATCAACTATACCTCCATAAAAAATTAAAACATAAAATTTAACCAAAAATAGTTAAAAGCATTTAAAACAATGCCTGAAACATGGTAAGCACTTCATGATTGTTGGCCGTGATGATGACTGGATTCCCCATGGATTAAAGACCCTCTTGAAAACAGTAAAACTATAAAGTTTATTGGGAACCTACAAAGTTAGATGTAAAGGTAGCTTTGTTACCTACCTGTGAGGAAAGACTTCTGAAATAAAACTTTAAGAGTAGAAACCATAAGGCAAAAAAGAAAGTTAATTTAATTGCATGAAAATTAAAACTCCTGTGTAACAAAAGACACCAAGTACAAAGTTAAGAGATGAATGCCAGATTAAGATTTAATTTTTTAATGGCTGAAATTGGCAAAGAATGGATATCTAGAATATGCAAAGTCCCCTGTAAGTTTGAATAAACAAAAAGAGACAGGAACCCCCAATGAACAAATAACATACAGAAAAAAAAAAACACAAAACTATCACCAGCATATGCTAAGGGTTCAGACTCACTAGTTATTAGAAAAATATCCAACACTCAGTGAAGCATGTCCACACCGCACTTGTCATCAGACGGGCAGGTGGGGTGAGAAGGTGGATGGAGTGGAGTCTGCGCTGCAGGGGGGTGGAGACCACCACGGAGCCCCTCCACTCCTGTGTCTGTGCCCAGAAGGACCATGCACCCCGGAGGAGGCTCCCACAGCACCAGCCGCAGGCCCAGGGGACAGGGACGGTGGAATCGGCGTGGACGGGAAGCACTGAGCCACCGGGGCAGGCAGTGCAAGGCAAGAAGTGGGTGAGCTCTGGAGAGCTCAGTGGCACCAGCTGTCAGTGCATCCAAAACAAAATGTATATATTTCACAAACCACGTGCAAAGGAAGGGCGCCTGCCTGTGGGAGCAGGAAGTAGGAATGAAAGGGGTGGTCTCAGGGGTGTGAATGGGCTGAGGAATGTGAGCAACTCAGTCCTCCACCCCAGAGATTAGAGAACAGTGAGAGAAGGAGGGGAAAGACTCATTGAACGAGTAGACATTCCATAGAAGTGACACTGATTACAGTGAAGTGCCCCCTGCTTCCGAAGCCGGGCTCCTGACGCGTGGATGTGGGACTCATCACCATGGCCTCCAGTGTCCCCTGGACTATTACTCATGCACCAGTCCTGGGCAAGCCTCCTGACATCCCTGTGCACCCTCTCGCCCTCACCACCAGTCCCGGCAGTGCCCCGTGGCAGGGCCTGGGCTCCTGGAGGGCTCGCTGTCCAAGTGTCCTCAGCTCCTTGACCAGCCGAGCAGGCTCTCCTGGGCTCCAGACACAGCTCCTTGGCAGGAACCTCTCCCTCCTTCACCAGGCCATCTTTTGCGTGGTTGCAAGTGCACGTTCCACAGAGCTAGTCTCATGCCTGAAACCTCTCAGTGTCTCCTGAGTCGAATTAAAGTCCTCGGCAGAGCCACGTGTCTCAGTCTCAGGCTGCTCAGGCTGCCAGAACAAAACACCACAGGCTGGGGGCTTAATAACAGACACAGTTCTGGAGGCTGGAAGTCCAAAATCAAGGTGCAGGCAGATTCGGTTCTTATTTTTTTTTTAATTGAAGTATATAGTCAGTTTCTTGGTAAGACCTCTTCCTGGCTCAAAAATGACTGTCTTACAGTAAACAAACCTATCGGTACCGGGGTGGGGGGGTGGACAGGAGGTGGGAAGAGATAAATTGGGAGTTTGAGATTTGCAAATACTAACTACTATATATAAAATAAACAACAAGATTCTTCTGTAGAGCACAGGGAACTTATACTGATATCTTATAGTAACCTATAATGAAAAAGAATATGAAAAGAAATATATGTATGTATATGTATGACTGAAACATGATACTGTACACCAGAAATGGACACACTGTAAACTGACTATACTTCAATGTTTTTAAAAAAGGGCTGTCTTCACCCTGCGTCTTCACATGCTAGAGAGAATGGATATCTTTTCCTCTTCTTAAAAAGCCATTAATCCTGGTCCTTTAATATGAAAAAGAATATATGTATATTCATGTATGACTGAAGCATTATGCTGTACACCACAAACTGATACAACATTGTAAACTGGTTATACTTCAATAAAAATATACATACGAATTTTTAAAAAGCCACTAATCCCATCATATGGGCCCCACCCTCGTGATCTCATCTAAGCCTTATTACCTCCCCAAAGTACCACCTCCAAATACACTGGGGGTTAGGGCTTCAATATATGAATTTGGAGGGACACAAACATTCAGCCCACAATCTGGCACCTTCCTACTCCTCCAAATATACCCCCAATGCACCCACCCAAACATCTTTCATGCTGGTTCTCCCTCCTTGCCTTTGTGTGTGCTATTCCTTCTAAAGCTGTCTGCCTGGAGAACCTCTCTTTATCCTTCAGGACTGTGGTCTTGCCCCTGCCTCCTTGGGAAGCTTTCCTGGCACTCTCGCCAGGCAGATCTCCCTCTGAGCCATCACTGTGTCTTGGGCACATCTGAGCATCTCACTGTTCGTACGTAGCGCCGGTGCTTGCCCCGGTCATGGACCAGGGCAGTAATTGCTTGGATACTGTCTGCTCCCCTCTTAGATGCAAGCTCTTAGAAGGAAGCAGTTCCTACTGAAAATGGAAGTCCCAGGCCCTCACCTGGAGGTGGGTAGCACAGTGGGAGCTCAGAAGGCACCAGCTGCGGAGAGGAGGGAGTGAATGGTTTGTACCCGTGGCCACCGGAGTGAGCTGAAATCTCTGCTCCTCTGTCTCTTTTGTCAGGAGAGGAAGTCCTTGAGAGCAGGGAGGGTCTTATTTGTCCCTGCACTGCCGGTGCCAAGATGGAAGCTGGCCACAGCAGGCAGGGAGAGCTGTGCCTCCCTCCCTTGTTCTGGCTATTCCAGCATTTCAGCAATTTACTACCACTGATTCTCTGAGATCCTAACGGCCAGGGACAAACTCTGGGAAGGCTGGGCGGGGAGCTCAGATCTACTCCTCAGACAGATGGCTGTGCCAACTTCAGAGGATCAGGCAGGGGGAGCCCCCAACAAAGCCAGGGTTCAGCAGGAGAGGCGGGGGTACCACAGGAAGGCATGGCCCCCTAGTTGGGGGAGCACCTGCACCAGCCAGGGAGGGGCAGCGGGTGTTTGGGTGACTGGGAGAATTAGGAGGGGTCAGCACAGAGCAGACACGACAGGCAAGACGGTGGGACCTTGCATGCCAAGTGACAGTCAGTGCATGTCAAAGTCCCCGCCTTATCCGGGCTCAGATCCTCTGACCAGCCCCTCCGCAGGCCCAGATGCGGAGACATCTGAGCCTGCTCTCTGGCCCCAGGCTGTCCTCAAAAAAAAAAAAAAAAAAAAAAGACTAATTAAAAGCAAACAGTTCCCCCTTTCCATCTGCTTTCAGAAAAACCACGCAATCATCTCAAGGACTTAAGCAATCCTTCTCTTCCAAAACCATGGGGAACTCGTTCACGACAGCCCTCTTCTTGCTGCTGAATGTGTGGCCTGAATCCTCGTCTGCTGGAGACTTTGAATGATGAACTGATCAGGGCACTGAGCCTGTGGTCCGAGCCCGGGTCCGCTGTGCCTCTGTTTCCCAACCCAGAAAGAAGCCATCCACCTGCACTTTCCAGGTGAGGGAAGTGTCCACAGTAACTGCTTGCCACATGAGACTTTGAAAGGTGGCTAGTGCAACAGAGGACCTAAGCTTTAATGAAGTTAATTAATTAATAGTTAAATTAATAGTTAATTGATTGGACGGTGCAGCTCTGAGCTCTAACCTGGCTCTGACATTGCGTCCAGTCCCACAAGTACACGCTTTCTCTCATCCTCGGGGCCATTTCCTCCACGGAGGGAGAGTGGGTTATTTATTCTATGGGGGCCTGTTGCGCTAGCAGCTGGGTCAGAAAGGGCAGATGTATGGAAGGAACAGCTCCCTTAGAAAGCAGAAGACAATACTGAAAATGTTGCCCTGGGGCAGCGTTACTACCCCGCTGGCCCACCCCTTCCCTTTCGGAATCCTGCGAAGACACCCTGGTTGTCAGTCAAGGTGGCTCTCGGGCCGACCCAGGCAAGAGCAGCACTTTGATTTACCTTTCCCCTTCTGCGTAGGCCTCCCTCTCAAAATCCAACCCACTCCACCCCTCGCGTCCTCTCTGAGGTCATGCTTGTGCTAGGACTGTGGGCAGATGGCCTCAGGACGGGGAGCTTCCAGGCCGCAGGGATGCCGCGACAGGCGCGGACACCTGGGGGGTGCCCAGCGCTCCAGCAGGCCCGGGCCGGGGCAGGGGAGCCGGTACCGGACGATTGACGGGAACCACAGCAAGAAGGCAGTCACCGTGCCTGCCTGACTCAGCGATCCAGACAAGCAGCCAAGGTAACGGGGCTGAATCCAAATTCCTCGACTCTTGTATCAGAAAGTCCTGCGGGCTGCGCCCTGTTCCCAGAAGCCCGGCTGGCTGGGGACCTCACAGCCCCCACTGTCCTGTCCGAGACAACAGCCGCCCCCAAGGGGAGGGCCGCCGTGAACTTCAGGACCAGCGCCGAAGCACAGCACACCTCGTCCGTGTAAAGTGTGAAGTCCGTGTGAAGTTCACACGCGTGAACTAGTCTGATTAGCCGGGGGCGGGGGTCAGGCCAGCAGCCAGGACTCTCCTGTCCTTCTATACATCAAAACTCCCTCCCTGCACACATTTCTTCTCTTCCAGGTTCTTTAAAAGGAAGAAAGCGCAGCGGTAGCCTCCCTGCTTCACGGGCCAAATGAAACCTGACCCGCGAGCTTCGCAAGTGCTGACTTGCGCAGACAGGGCTTCCGCCCGGGCCGCTGCTCCCACCACCCACCCAGAGCCGGTCCTGGTGCATCTTGTGTCCCCACCTGCACACCTACATGGCGGGCCAGCGCGGGGGCCATGGCTTCGCCCCATCCCCTCTATTCAGTGGAGACTCAGGAAAGGGAAGGAACCCTTGGCCCCCGGAGTGAGCCAGCTGCCCCCCGGCCCAGTGACCGCTGAGGTCTCTGTGTGACTCCTCGTGTCACTCACAGGGGACTCAAAAAGGGACAGAAAAGGGGTTGGGAGGACACTGCCTAGACGCCTAACCACCAGCAGTTTACAACTTTGTTACTCCACTAACCCTGCCCATGCCCTGATTAGATTCAAAACAGAATATATAATACTCCGGCTCAAATTAAAGATTCAAATTGGATTCAGCTATTTCCAAACAGCAATCAAGACTGACCAGCTAGCTGACTCCACCTTGCCAGATCACTATTTTCTGAAGTCTGTTTTTCCTGTAAGACTCACCAGCGTCACCCCCGCTGACTCACTGGCCCGCATTCATCCCGAACTGGTTTTTCCTCATGTCAGTCTTTTCACCGGACCAGGCCTCCTGCTCTGGGAATATCCGTTACTGTTACTGACGCATGAAGACTTCGTTCCTCATGGACCTGCAGTACCAGCCATCACTCTAACGAAGGAATCATGAAAGAGAAGCTGGGGCCAGGGACGGGGGTGTGCAAAGAAGCCGAGATGCAGTCACGGTCCCCTGGGCACAGGGACGATCTGTCCCCTGGGCTTAGGGTCAGGACCGGCTCCAAGCCAGATGAAACCATGGGTCCCCTGGCTTGGAAAGCGGGATGAAAGTGTCACTAAGGGAACTAAAATACAAGGTGCTTTCCCTTCTCCCAGGGTCTCTCTCACCCTGAGGTGGCGGTTTTTATTTGTCATTGAATGTGCTGCGCCAGAGTGGACTTTCACAGGGGCAGGGCCCTGCCTGCTGCTCCACGTGGAGCTCCATGTGACTCCAACTGCCAGCTTTTCTCCGCCTGCCAGTGGGTAGAGGGGCCGGCCCTGGCTAGGAGCAGGAAGGTCCACTGGATGCAGGCCCGCCAGCCTCACCCCACAGACAGGTGACCCCTAGGGCATCGCAGCCTTCGGATGCTTGGATCAGGGCCATGTGAGCCACTCACCAACTGTCCCTGGCCGCCACCAAACTAGCCAAGGTGCTGCCAGCCAGGCAGGCAGACAGCACCACCATGCCACCCCAAGGCGCTGTGCGGTCACACACCCAGCTGCGTCCCTCCCGGAACCAGCACCCAGGCCCCTGCTGCGGGTGGAGAGGACACAGTGGGTACAGTGGGTAGATGAGCGTGTGACCAGGGACCCACCCCTGGGAGGTGGGAGAGGGCAGAGACAGAACCCTGGAGGAGCCAGCAAGTGCTCCATTGTTCCATTGGATTTAGAATGAAAGCCCAACTTCAAAGATAAAATTCTTAAGAATTTCAAGGCAGAAACTGCAGGGCGATAAACTCCAAGTGAGGGGCCCTTCGGAGCACAGGGCTCTCTCTGTGGCTCACCTGTGAGGCACACAAAGCTCAGAAACAGAATCCCTCTAAAGAAGATGTAGTATATTTATACTGGAACACTACTCTGCCATAAAAATTAATTTAAAAAATGTCATTTGCAGCAATACAGATGGACCTAGAGATGGCCATTCTAAGTGAAGTAAGCCAGAAAAAGAAAGAAAAACACCATATGATATCTCTCATGTGTGGAATCTAAAAAAAAAAAAAAAGACACTGTGAACTCATCTACAAAACAGAGACTCTCAGACTTAGTAAACAATCTTATGGTTATTGGGGAAAGAGGGTGGGAGGGGATAAATTTGGGAGTTTGATATTTACAAATGTTAGCCACTATATATAAAAGTAGATTTTTTTAAAAAAATTTCTTTTGTATAGCACAGGGAACTATACTCAACATATTGTAATTAATGGAAAAAATACGAAAACGAATATATGTATGTATATGCAAAACTGGGACACTGTGCTGTGCACCAGAAATTGACATTTTGTAATTGACTATACTTCAGTGAAAGAAAACAGAAAGAAAAGAAAAAGAAACAGAATCCCTCAGGCAAGAAAGAAAACAGAAGATTGGTGGGCCTTCCCACTGAGAAAGGAGACTCCCACCAGGAAGGAAATGCGGGCTGCAGCCGTCAGAGTGAGTCATGCACAAGGACTGGGCCATGGCCCCTGAGGTCGGCAGCCCCCAAGGAGAACCCTTTCAGAAGGGGGTTTGTGTAGCAGTTTCCTTTCACTGCTGTAACAAATCACCACAGGGGTACTGGCTGAAAACAACGCAAATGTATTATCATACAGTGCTCGAGATCGGAAGTTGAAAAATGGGTCTCTCTGGACTAGAATCAAGGTGTCAGCAGGGCTCTGTGGCTTCTGGAGGCTCCAGAGAAGAACCTTCATTTCTTTGCCTTTTCCATCTTCTACAGGCCACCCACGTTCCTTGGCTTGTGGCTCCTTCTCCCTTCCTCAAAGCCAGCAACTTCAGGCTCCATCCTCCCCACATCACATCACTCTGACATCTTCACATCTCTTTCTCTTCTGTTTCCAGCATCCACAGTTAAAGGTGAAGGCCTTTGTGATGACATTGGGCCCAAGCATAATCCAGGACAACCCCCCTTTTGAAAGTCAACTTATTAGCAAATTTAATTCCATCTACAACCTTGATCCCCCTTTGCCGTATAACGCACTTGGTCATGAGTTCTGAGGATTAGGATGTGAACATCTTTGGGGAGCCATCAGGTCTTAACAAGTGAGGAAAGGAAGGCTAACTTGCCCTAAGCCAGGGCCCGTGGCTGGTGGGCACACTGTGCAGTGCTGTGGAGAAGCCTGGCACAGAGCTGTCCTGAGCCACATGCAGACACCCACAGACAAGTCCTGCGAGGAGCTGAGAATCACCCCCCACCTAGCCAGAAGGACAGTCTAAATCTGGCAAAGCTGACATCGGGCAGGACTTCCTAGAGCGAACCTGGAGTGGAGCAGGCAGGGACTTAGCACCCAGGATGGGCTCAGCCAGGTCCAAAGTACCTCTGGAGGAGGTCTGGGAGCAAAGCTGTGCACTTCAAGGTGGCCTGTAGCTTTGTTCCATCTTTGCAATGTGTAGGTATTGTAAAAAATACACTGAAACCTGGGGTTATGAGTTGGTTCTAGTGACAAAAGAACTTGGCCATCTGAGGTTTATTATACAGTGAATTCGGAAACAGTGGGGTCAAACGGAAGAGCAGGAGGGTTCGTTTTCTGGGGAGACTGGAAAGAGAGAAAAGAGGGAATCAGTCAGTACCAAGGCAGCCATATTAGGATCCTCTGGAAAAAGGAACCCATAGGATGTGTGCGTGTGTGTGTGTGTGTGTGTGTGTGTGTGTGTGTGTGTGTGTGTACATAGAGAGAGAGAGAAGGAGACTGATTTATTATAAGGAGTTGGTTCACATGATTATGAAGGCGGCCAACCCCCAAGGTCTGTGGTCGGCAAGCTGGAGGCCCAGGAGAGCTGCCAGCGTAGCCCTTCCAAAAGGCCAGCGGGCCCAAGACCCAGGAAGAGCTGATGTTTCAGTCTGATTCCAAAGGCAGGAAAAAGCTCAAGACCCAGCTTAAAGCAGTCAGCCAGGCCTTGCTTCTTATTAGCAGAAAGGTCAGCCTTCTGGTTTTAGTCAGGCCTTCAGTGGACTGGATGAGACCCACCCTCACTGGGTAGAGCTGTCTGCTTTACCAAGCCCACCTATGCAAATGCTACTCTTATAACCAAGCAGGACCCTGTGGGGCCTTCTGGGTCAGACCCTCCTCCCCCATATCCTCTGAAGCTCCCAGATCATAGTATCTCAGGTGTATTTCCTGAGTTTTTCAGATGCTAAAAACCACCACCAAAGGGAAGAAATTAACTACTTGATGATGGAGAGCACGTGGCCCCCAGACCTTCTGGCTCCTAAAAGGTGATGGTGTTGACTCCCTGTTCCCTCCGCATCAACCAATCAGAGGACTGTGCACAAGCTGGTCACAGACCTTGTGACCCCCTCCCTTACCCGGCCTTTAAATATGCTTTGCTGAAACTCTTCAGGAAGTTCGGGGTTTTCTTGGGCCACCCTGTCCTCATCGCTAAGCCCTGCAGTAAACCTTTCTCCGCTCCAGACTCCGACGTTTCAGTTTGTTTGGCCTCATGGTGTGGCAGGCACACGAACTCGCCTTTGGTAGCACTCTCATCCAAATATGCCCTTGCAGACACATCAGAATAATGTTTAACCAATTGATGGGGCGCCCTGTGGCCCAGTCAAGTTGACACATAAAATTAACCATCACAGCGGCCCACGTCCCTGGCCACCGATCAGTGAGAAGCCACCAAGACATCGTCCTTGCAGTTTCCACAGCAGCTAAAGACTCTCAGGAGAAAGGGTGTAGACATTCCATGTTGCCAGTGGGAGCCTTTGCCATGCCACGCCCTGGTGGCTGTGTCCTGACAACCGTCCCCTCCAGACACAAACCCTCATACCCTGACGAGAGCGGGGGACCCAGCCCTCCTCAGTGCCCCTAGACCCTGTGAGCCTCCTCTAACACAGGCCTTAAACACTGCACAGCAACCGCGGTTTGCTTTTATCTTTTCCTGAAGTGTGGGCTCCTTGGGAAGAAGACAGTGGACTCATGGAGGTATTCCCAGGGCCTGGCATACAGCAAATGCTCATAGAATGTTGGCTGGATAATAGTAGCAGAAGTAGTAATGTTATGGATCAGTTTTTTAAAGGTAAAAACAAGAGGGAAGATATAGCTCAAGTGGTAGAGCACATGCCTAGCATGCACGAGGTCCTGGGTTCAATCCCCAGTACTTCCTCCAAATTTAAATAAATAAACCTTATTACCTCCCCCCAAGAACATTACTCATACAATTACTAGATAAACACAGGTCATGGATTGTATTTCACTCATTAAGGAATAAATAAGACATTCCACCAGTTCCAGGAGCAGAAACAGAGGCCATGAAATGAATTTATAAATCAAATTGATACAAAACTGCCTTTTTTCCATGAGAGTGGAATTGTCTTCCACCAGACAGATTTTTTTTTTTTTTTTTTTTTTTTTTTTTTTTGCACATCCACAAGTAAGGATTGTTTGCTACAACTTTCAGAGTCGAAAACTAGCTCAGAGACAATAAAAAGTGCCAGGCCTGTAGAATCAGAAAACTCAGGAGGGTGTGTGTGAAACACCAGTGTTCCATGGAGGACATCCAAGGAACCTTTCTGGTCATTTCAAACCCTTTCACATTTTTTTCCCTGGCAGTGTCTCTCCTTTGCAATCATAACAATCTCAAAGAAAGATTGTTTTTGACCACAAAAGATGGCTTTCATGAGATCTGGCGTGGTTATTTCTACGGGTGCAGCAGGAGAGCTAATGACCCCACAAAACATCCAGAACCAGCCAACAGCTGCCCCCTCTCTGGAGTTTGCCTCGGGGATCATATTGGGCTGCTAGCCAGAGGCTATGAAACCCAGCCCAGGAAACTCTCTACCAGATTCGCCCTGCAGTCCCCCAAATTTGGGTGAATCTTTCTTCTCTGGAGGTTCCTCAAATATTCCAGGGCCTCTGACCCTGCCGGAAAGTGACCTTCCATGCCACCCAGGAGGCTGGCACTGGCAGGTCACCTACCAGGTCAGTTTTCCTTGAAGAATATTCTAGACATTGTCTGCAAAAGTAGAGTTGAACTTTACAACTTAGAAGTGGCTGCTCATACCTGACTTAGCGAGCATGGTTCTCAATTATGACACAGATAAGCCTTGGTGGTACCATCAGTTTGCTTAATTATTATACCTTGATGCAAAGGAAGAGAGTTTCTTACTGAGCCTGTGCGAATAACTAAATTTCCAAGAGTAGTAAAAAGACTTAGTAAGTTTCTGAATTCCATGAGATCAGAGAAAATCTAGTGTCATGTTTCAGTGTTTTATTTTACTTTGAGGAAATGGAATTTGCTAAATTGCTGTGGATTATGGATAGCTTAAGAAGAGAAGGGGCAGACTTGGGTATCCAGAAAACAGAATTTGAAAACAAATCTACACTATACCAATAACATTTCCCTCATTACTTCATTCGGTCCTAAGAAATTATTACTGTTGTACTGAATCTTGGGCTGTTACTCTCATGAAGTCGTTATGTGTCTCAACTAAAAAGTTTTGGAAATTCGGACTCCAACTTCTGGCATAGTTTAAAGTTATCTAAATGATGTCAGCTCAAAAGCCGGAACCCAATAGTCTATTCTTTGAAATGTCAATAGTTTGAAATTGCCTGGTACACTTCTTTTCCATGAGTCACTAAGATAGTGTTTATTGAAGATACAATCTCTGGTCTTTTCTTTATCGCAGAGCTTCAGGCAAGCCTCAGAGTATAATAAAAACTATCTGTACATGACAAAAACTTACTAACTGTGATTAATTTATTACTGATTATTTTTTAAAATAGAAGATCTGGTGAGAGTTCATAATAGAAGAATGCAATGTCGTTTCTCTGCATACAAAACAAAGAAAATAAAGCCATCTCCTAAAAAAAGTTTCAAACAAAATATTTTTAAGAAAAATAATTACACTTATTTTCAAGGAATTCAGTGAAGGTTAGGTCTGATTTATAATGAAGGGACATAATTTGTAGAGAGGAAAGAATCTTGAGATGTAACAGGCAATAATCCTGAAACCTACAGAGGGAGATAGGAGTGGTGAGGGAAATCTAGCAACAAGAATTATTCACTTTCCTGCAGTTATGTACAATTCACAGAGTTGTAAAATGGCTCAAAGTCAATGAAAGGTACAAACTGCACAGAATCAGAAGACTCACAAGGATGTGCCCCAGGTAACATGTGTTTTCCACTGAAGACAAACAGAAGTATTTCTGATCCATTGAAAAGTCTTTTCCAAGTAGGGAGCAAGAGGGAAGACGGTGGGGTAAGCAGTGCCAGGGGATGGTATCCTCACCTTGACAACAGTCACATTGGCAGAATCTGCCTGATGGAACTGTTTCAGAACTTACTTTCATCCTCCCCTCGCTCCCTCCTTCCTTCCTTCCATCACTCCTTCCTTCCTTCCATCCCTCCTTCCTTCCTTCCTGGCAATGTATGCGTCAGCTAATGGCCACCATGACAGAATACCACAGATTTGGTCACTTAAACAAGAAAAAATTATTTTCTCATGGTTAAAAGGCTAGAAGCCCTAGATCCAGGTGCCATCAGGTTTGGTACCTGGTGAGATTTTCTTTCTGGCGTGTAGATGGTTGTCTCCTTGCTGTGTTCTTACATGGCCTCTTCTCTGTGCAGGGAGAGGGAGGGAAGGGGGAGCATTCTTGTGTCTCTTTCTCTTCCTATAAAGACACTCATCCTACTGGATTAAGGCCACATCCTTATAACCTCATCCAACCTCAGTTACTTCCCTAAGACCTTACCTCCAAAGACAGTCACAAAGAGGGTTAGGGCTTGTCAACTGAAATAAAATGCACAACCTGAAAGCTGAGAGTTGTTTTACTCAGCAGACATTTCTGAGGACTTAAGCCCAGGATGACAGCCTCTCAGATCTCTCTGAGGGAATGCTCCAAAGTGACAAGGGAGAAGCCAGGATATATGAATTTTCACAACAAAGATCAGGGAGTCAGAACATCAAAAGTTTACTATTAATTAAAGAAAACCAGGCATCTCAAGTTAAAGAATTTTACACTTTTCTGTGTATTGGAAGGTGTAGAGTTCTGGGCTCGTTGAAATCATTCCTTTGATAAGCACCTAGCTCTCTAGGGCCAGTGTCTTGTTCTTTCACATCCTGAGTTCCCTCAGGGTGCACAATTAGGGGTGGCTGCAGAGGCCAGGCTGCTTGTTTGTCTGCGTCCTGAGGTCCCTCTGCTACCTACCAGCTGGGGATGGAGGCAGTGTCTGTAGCGGCTGATGACTTGATGGCCACAGCATTCTTTGTTTACTCATATGGCTGGCAATATTTTTTGTTCACAAGCTTCAACATGTGAATTTTGGGAAAATGTAATTCAGTCTATAACAAGAGACTACTGAAGTTTTTCAAATTCCGGGGAAAGACTTGAACAGTAAATTGTGGTTAGTTTTGGTCAATTTCAGCTCTTAGCACAGTAGCAGCTGCCCATCCTCCAACCTCCAGCCCCACGACAAGCAGGTGTGCACACATTCCAGGAGCAGCTTACACACAGCTTGTGGGAGCTACACGGGGCACTAAAGACCCTGTTCTCCAAATGACAAGAATCTGTGCTTTGATTGCTAATTGTTATCTTTGATTGTGAAGAGTCAGACACGAAGTGGACAGCTGTTACTGCAAGCCCCTCCCCATCTGGCCAAAGTGACTTCAAAGGGAATTAAAGGGCTGGAGCCCTTTTATTCCTTCATCTTTCTCTTTTTCCCTTTTGGGAGCTAGACATTTCAGGACTAGGATGTTCAAAAGCAACAACATACAAGGGAAATTTTAGAAAGTCATTGAGCTGATCAACATTTACGTTGTGGGGGCCCAGAAGGAGAACAGACAGTGGAAGAAGCAGAGAGATTATCTGAAGAAATAATGACCAAAACATTTCCAAATTTAATGAAAGACATGAATATAAACATCCAGGAAGCTTAACAAACTCCAAGGAAGATAAACTCAAAGAGACCCACCTGTATGTACATTATAATCAAACTTGCAAAAGCAAAAGACAAAGAGAGAATTTTGAAGACAGCAGAGAGAAACAACTCGTCACATACAAAGATTCCCCAAGGATATGATCAGCTGGTGTCTCACCAGAAGCCATGGGGGTCAGAAGATAGTTGATGCATTCAAAGTGTTGAAAGAAACAAATTGCCAACTAAGTATCCTATACCCAGCAAAGCTGTCCTTCAAAAAATGAGAGGGAAATTAGAACATTCCCAAATAAATAAAAGCTGAGCGAATTCATTACCTCTAGATCTGCCCTGAAAGAAATGATAAAGGGAGTCCTTCAGGCTAAAGGACACTAGATGGGTCAGAGTTGTGTAGGAGCAGAGTTTGCTTATGTCATTGAATTAAGCTGGTATAAATTCAGATTAGAGTGTTAAAACTGTAAGATGTTAAATGTGATTACTATGATAGCCATAAAGAAAACATCTGTAGAATATACACAAAAGGAAATGAGAGGGGAATGAAGATGTTTTACTACTAAAAAAAAAAAAACAAAATCATTAAACACAAAAGAAGACAGAAATGCAAGAAATGAGGGACAAAAATAGCTTTGAGGCAGATAGAAAGCAAATAGCAAAATAATAGAAGTTGCTCTTTATCAGTAATTACTTTAAAAGTGAATAGATTAAATCTCCAATCAAAAGACAGAGGTTGGCAGACTGGATTTTAAAAACATGACCCAACTACATGCTGTCTACAAGAGACTCACTTTAGATGCAAAGATGCAAATAGGTTGAAAGTGAAAGCAGAGAAAAAGATATTCCATGAAAATAGGGAACAAAAGAGAGCAGGAATGGGCTGTACTAATATTAGGCAAAATAGATTTTAAATCAAACAACTTTACAATAGCCAAAGAGGGACCTTATAGATTAATAAAACGTTCAACACATTAAGATGATTTAACAGTTATAAACATTTATACACCTAATAACAGATGATCAAAACATACAAAGGAAAAATGAATAGAACTGAAGGGAGAAATAGATAGCACTACAATAATAGAGACTTCAATGTCCCACTCTCAATGATGGGGGGACAACCAGACAGAAGATAAGCAAGGAAACAGAGCAGAGGACTTAAACAACACAGTAAGCCAACTAGACCCAACGGACATCTACAGAACACTACCCAACAACGACAGAATGCACATTCTTGTCAAGTGCACACGGGACCTTCTCCAGGACAGACCATATGTTAGGACACAGATTAAGTTGCAATAGATTTAAAAAGATAGATATCATCTATCTATCTTCTCTGACCACAATGGGATGAAGTTAGAAATTAAGAAAGCAAACTAGAAAATTCACAAATAACCCAATGTAAATTAAACAACACATTCTTAAACAACCAATAAGTCAGAGAATAAATACTAATGGCCAATAAGTACATGAAAAGATGCTCAATATCACTAACCATTAGGGAGATGCAAATCAAAAACCACCACGTGATACAACTTCACATCCAAAAAAAAAAAAAAAAAAAAAAAAACCACACAGAAAGTAATGGCAAAGCAGGGAGGGTATAGCTCAGTGGTAGCATGCATGAGGTACTGGGTTCAATCCCTGGTACCTCCGTCAAATAAATAAACAAACAAACAAACCTAATTACCTCTCCCCAACCCCCCCCCCCAAAAAAAAAACTAATGGCAAAGATGTGGAGGAATTGATACATTCGTACTTTGTTGGAAGAAATGTAAAATGCTGGAGCCGCTGTTGAAAACAGTATGATGGCTCCTCAGAGAATTAAAGATGGAATTATCATATGATCTGTCAATTCCATTTCTGAGTATACATCTGAAAAAATTCAAAGCAGAGTCTTGAACAGATATCTGTACACTTGGGTTCATAGCAGCATTGTTCACAATACCCTAGAGGTGGAGACAATGCAAGTGTCCTCTGGTGGAGGGATGAATAAACAAAAAATGGTCATGGAATATTATTCAGCCTTAAAATGGAAAGAAATTCTGACACGTGCTGCAGCATGAATGAACCTGGAACACATTATGTTGAGTGAAATAAGCCAGCCCCTGAAGGACACACACTGTATGATTGCACCTACATGAGGTACCTAGAGGAGTCAGTCTAGAGACAGGAAGCAGAATGCTGGTTGCCAGGGGGTCCGGGGAGAGGGAATGTGCAGCTGTTGTGTAATGGATATAAAGTTTCAGTTTGGGAAGATGAAGAAGTTCCGGAGATGGATGGCAGTGATGTGGCCGTGCTTAATGGCACCGAGTTGTACGCTAAAAGATGATTAAAATGGTAAATCTTTATATGTATATTTTACAACAATTCTTAAAAAGTAAATATTTTCTAACTCTTTCCTGTTTTGTTTTTTTTTTCAATAGTTGCTCCTGTTTATTGAGTACTTTCTATGTGCCAGCCAGGTGTTATCTCAAACACTCTCCCTGGGCTGTTTTGTTTAACTTCCATTAAGTATCTGATGAAGCAGGCATTATCATTATGTTTATTTTTCAAAATTTAAAAAAAAAAAAAAGTGAGGCACAGAAAAGTTAAGTACTCTATCCAACGCCACAGAGCTTGTCAGTGGTGGGTCTGAGGTTTGAACCCAAGCAGTATGATTCCAGAGTGTTTATTCTTAGTCACTGTGTCACTACTTCCGAAGAGTGAGCAATGAATTATTGCTTATTTGATTGTCATCATGTGATCTTAGATCTGTTGCTTTGCAACTCTGTCTTTCCTTGGGTATAAAACTGGAACTCAGAACTCTCTCACACACATGAAAAAATGCTCAATATCGCTAATTATCAGAGAAATGCAAATCAAAACTACAATGAGATATCACCTCACACCAGTCAGAATGGCTGTCATTCAGAAGTCCACAAATGACAAATGCTGGAGAGGGTGTAGAGAAAAGGGAACCCTCCTACACTGCTGGTGGGAATGCAGTTTGGTGCAGCCACTGTGGAAAACAGCATGGAGATTCCTCAAAAGACTAAAAATAGACTTATCATATGACCCAGCAATCCCACTCCTGGGCATATATCCAGAAGGAACCTTAATTCAAAAAGATAAATGCACCCCACAACACCCTCACGTGGTTGTGACTTCCTTTGCAGGTCACAATAGGAGGCGATGCGGCCAAATCAAGGTGAAATCATCTCCCAAATTGTAAGTCCCAGACTCATCCACTCAGAAGATCTCCTATAAGTGCCCTCCATGACGGTAAAAGTCCAAATGTCAACTCTACTACTTACTTGCTGTGTGATCTTGGGCCAGTAAATTGACTTCTCTGAGCTCCTATTTCCTCTCTAAAAAATGGATGTCATAACATTTTTCTTGCAGGGCTGTTGTGAGTGTGATTCAAATGTCCTCAGGCCTCACTAGTCTGCGGAATAACTAAAATCACATCAGTGTTAATATGCACATTTCACTGGCTCAAGGCCCCCGCCAGTTCATCAGACAACCCAGGATATGAATTCATTTCACACTCGACATAAAACTAAATTTCTCGATATGAAATGCACACATACAGAGAGAAGCCGCAAAGCCATACCTATGCTAAATAGATTGTAGCCATTATTTGTATTGCTTCAAAGAGTACCGCAGGTCAATGTGAAATATCTGTATTAACAGTCTTAGAGTTCAGATCTTCTTTTCTGACTAATCCTCACCCATTTCAAGTGGGAAACTAGTGGGAATAACCTTTGAACTACAGTACACATATTCCTGGAGGAAATGGTAGATTTTCCAAGAACTACCTGGGCATGTAATGACTTTAAGGGAATCCATATGCAGATATCCAATTTCCATAAGGACTTTTTCCTAAAATTGATCTGCCTAAGAATGTGTCTGCAGAGAAACCAGGATTCTCTGTGCCCAACACCCCACACAAAACTGCCCTTCCACTGTTTTGTTTTGGGGCATTGTTTTTAAGGTACGTAATCTCCCTCGGTGCCTAAAAGACCATTTAATAGAATGACTGTGACACTTGGGTGACTAACACTTTTGGGGGGTGGGGAGGTGAAGCAGAGCATACAGTTCCTTTTTTTCCCAACACACTTAAAACAGAACTTACCCTATATGCTCAAAGATCATTAAGAATCATTTTTGATGTGTTAAATAATTATAAAATCACTGGCATGTAACTCAGAAAGAGTTTAAAGAATTGAGGGAAATTTGTAACTCCTGTCATTCCCACACATTTGTATGACCAAGGCTTGTCACTCTTTACTTGTATAAAGAGGAAAAGTAGGAATAGAACTCATCCTGCATTGTCTCACGTGAACACTGATTGTTAGGGATTGTCCTTGGGTATCTATATGAACAATTTTAGAAGATGTAATTTTTCATTAAAAAAATATTTTAAATTAAATTTTAATTTTATATTTTATTTAAATTTGTAAAAATATATATTAGGTTATTGTTTTGATCATTTATAATGAGAATGCAATCCTGAGAAAAAAAAGTTTAATAGAGCTTCCTAGTCACCAGGATATTAAAATCTTTAAATTTCAATTTATGTATATTTGGCAGAGAACTAAAATTGGATGATCAACCAAAGAGAATAATTCTGTGATTAGATTAGAATGTTAGGAATAGAGTTAGATTAGGATTGGGGGGAATAAAATGGAAAAAGATATTCAAATAGAAAAGGGAACATGTCAGGGGGTGGGTAGCTCAGTGGTCAGAGCACATGCTTAGCATGCACGAGGTCTTGGGTTCAATCTCCAGTACCTCCATTAAAAAAAAATCAATAAATAAGAGAACATGTGAAATTTCCAACAGTCAAAGAATAATTTGGTCATGCATTGATGAAAATCAATATTGGTTACCATCAAATTATTACAATTTCACTAGAGTCCTTGAATTGAAAAGATGATATAGCAGTTTTATTTTAAACTGTCAATATTTAAAATATGTTGAAAATTCCTCTTTGTGGTATTTAAAGTGACATTTAAACATTTTAGGTGGCAACTCAAAGATGTATGAAGAGTACATAATTTTACGGAAGAAAAATGTTAGGAAGTACGTGAGCAAAGCATTGGAAGGCCATTGACCTAGAACAATTCTTGACTGAGCAGATGATCTAGCAGGGTTGGCCTGAGCCCACCAGGACTAGACTTGCATTTAGTCCATCTCTATTGTTAAAAGATAACCTGAAGCATATTTTAATTTTAATCCAATTTAATTTGAACAAAACTCAGTTCAAATCAGATGACGCCCAACTGGAAGTGGTTAGGAAGCTCCACCCAGAGGAGCTGGGGAGAAGGTTTGGAAGCAAAGCAAGGAAGCTACTGATTGGCTATGGCTAAAGCCCAGTTGGCTGTTTGCGATTGGTCATCCTTAGGTTTCAATTTCACAGACTTGAGGCATTTACAGGCTTAGATTTTGGTTTGCTTGTACAAGCGCCAGAGCATTAGAGACCTCTCTGTCTAAAGGCCTCTTGTTTAGTTAATTTAACACTACTTATGACCCCCAGCCAAAGACACACTCCAGGTAGCCTGAGTGGGATATCCGACAGTGCTTAAGTTGTGTGTGTGTGTGTGTGTGTGTGTGTGTGTGGTGGGTGCTGTGTGTGAATTTGTGTTGCTGTGTATGTCTGTGTGATACAGAAAAAACGTAGGGTGAGAGAGTGGCCATGTCCCAGGTCTCATTTGAGTCTCTGGGACGTGCCCCACCAAGTGCGGGTCCTTAGCTTCACTCAGGAAAGAATTCAAGACTGAGCCATGGTAGAGTGAAGGCAGATGTATTCAGAGATACATGCTCCACAGACAGAGTGCAGGCCGTCTCAGAAGGTCAGAAAGGCCACAAGGTGTGGGGTTGGGTGCTCAGTTGAAAGCAGAAGTAGATACACACTCCACAGACAGAGTGTAGACTGTCTCACTCAGAAGGGAGCGCGGCCACAAGGTATGGGGGTCGCTAGTTTTTCTGGGCTCTGTAACCTCTTATGCCAATAAGTGGGAGGATTATTCCAATGACTTTGGGAAAGGGGCTGGTTTTCCTAGGAACTGGGCCATCACTCATCTTTGGACCTTCTGTGGTCAGCCTGGGAACTGTCATGGCGCCTGTGGGAGTGTCACTGAGCAGTGATTATATTACAGTCAGTGTACCGAAGCTCAAGTTCTACTGGGAGTTGAATCTTCCACCGTCTTTGTGCTAATTGCTGTTTCATTCTTTTAACGGTTGTACCCTGCCCCCTGCCCTCCTGTCTCACTGGGATGTGTACATATGAGTGTATGTTGAGAGGTATGTGTGGATGTGGGTGGACGCTGAGGTTGGTGTGGGCGTGCTTTGGTGTGTGTGTTGGTCTGTGTGTCTGTGTCGGGCCGGGGCTGATCCCACGGCCTCCTCACCCACGCTTCCTTAAGGAGCCTTCTCTCTCACATGGGTGGACCAGGCCCAGCCTAATGCCTGAGTCTCCAGTGTCACCTCTGGTTGTCAGGTCTGAATGGCAAGAGGCGGGAGGCGGGGAGGATGGTCTAAAAACACAGATGTGGGGTTTGTTTCCCTGTCGCATAACAACTGTTGAGAACTGTGGCTTCTTCCCTCATGGTAAAGGCAGAAAAGTCCAAATATGCGAAAACAAGGAAAGAGTTATAAAATATGGCGCTGTTTTTACCCACTTTGGTTTAATAGCATCTCTTGAAAATATGTGATTACCACGTAAACCATGTCAAGTGTTGTGGAGCCTGGAACCTCGAGCTGTCATCACACAGCTGATGCCCTGGTGGGGGAGTCGCATCTTTAAATCCCCCTCTGGATTAATTGAGTCAAGAGCAGCGTTCTCTGTATAAGAGGATAAAAGGAACCTCCCAAAGGTTAAAAGCCTAACAGGAAAATTTTCAAATTAGTAGAGGGCTGTCACAATTGTGTATTTAATGTCACAGCAAAATTTTACTCTTCCATCTAAACCCTGCCGCGCGGGTGCAGAGGACAGGTCTCCTCCTACAGACTGCAGGAACGAAGGCGGAGCCAGCCAGCTGGGTGTCACGTGTCACCCCATCTTATTGCTGTAAGTCTCCCCTGCTCGCTGCATGCAGACCACGCTAAGAAAATCCGATATACCCGTGTTACAAAACAGATCAGTTCACCTCTCCAGCATTGCAAACATGTTCTTTGCTTTACAAAGGAGAGTTCTCTTAAGTAGAAAGTTCCTCTGTTGCATTTAAACAGGTTCTATTTCCAAAATATTCATAAACAATAAAATCGCAGAAACCCAATTTTGCCAACTAAATGAGGCATACTGCTTCTCCCCGCGTGGCTGAGCCCTCACTGGAGACCCGCTGTTTAAAGGACTGTGGTGACCGGAGAGAACGGAATAGCGAGCTTCATTGGTTATGAAGGACAATAGATTGGCCGAGAAAAGAATTACAGTTGGTGGTTTAGCCCCGAGGGACAGGGCTGCAGGTAAGCATCACCAGGTAAGTAAGATTTGAGCAGCTGTTCTCCGAATCCTGCCTCAGTGCGTTCACGTCTGCCCCCTCACCCTTATTCACGCAGCCCAGGTGAACAGTGGGTCTGGTAGAAGAAGCCAGCTGTTCAGGCTTTCCCAAGTGTAACCAGAGCTCATGCTAGCTAATATAAAAACCAGAAGAACATGCTTTCTCCAGGAAAGTGCAGGTGCGTTAAAACTAGGATGTATCTAGCTAACACAGCCATGCGTAAGGGCTTCTCCTGGGTTTCACAGTCAACGCACACGTCAAGCATCTAAATGTAAATGGGAGTGTGGAAATACTCCCCACTGCTCTGACACATCCTCAGAAGGAAGGTTCTTCTTCTCTAGAAAAGATGTAATTGAGTTCAGGCAAGAGGTGACCTGGTCATTTCAAAGCGCTGGTGGCCTCATCTTTGTGTATCTGAGGGAAAAGCCCTTAAGAATTGTAGGACCCCATAGAAGGCTGTTTTCTCATTCCTGGGAGAATCCAGGAGACACAGTTGAAAAAGGGGGAGAGAAGGAGGGAAATTCAAGGTGCTGCAGCGTGAGCTGGGAGCAACCTCCCAAATTCTGGGGCAATTAGAGAAAAGATCCTTTTCCTCCACAAAGGCGTTATCTCACCATCTTCCAGCTTTGCAGGAAGGCAGCCTCACACTAGGGAAGATGCTCAGTGAGAGCCTCCCCATCGAATTACTTCACACCCAGAGCAATTTCCCCTTCTGATAAATGAGATCCATGCCCTCCCTCTTCCTCAGCCTGCAGCGAGGACTGAATCAAATAATGCGCTTTTCATGTGTAGCACAGGACCTGGCTGATAATAAACTCAGGCGGTGGCCCCGCTATTAATAGATGGTGTCAGTAATGGGAACTTGCCCTGCTCATCTTCAGCTGTTCTCTGTTAGTCATTAATACTTGCAGGGTTTCGGTTCATTTGCCTTTCACTCGCTCTGAGTGCCCTATTAGCTGCCTTCTGGCTCTCCTGATGGTCCTTTGTGTCACGTGTCTTTAGTAAGCAAGAGAAGGGCTTTGGCCCCAGGCAAACCTCTCTTCTGGAGGCCCCGCTGAGATGAGTGTAGCAGGGGAGTGGCGACTTCCTCATCCCATCCTCCATCCCCTGAAACTGCCATTACTCTTTAATGGCTGGCACTTACCAAGAAAGGATGTTTTGCTCACCTTTGCATTTTCCCATTAGATTGATAAACTTCCTCTGGAGAGATGAGCCCCTTCCCTTTTGAGATCACTTTAAAACACTGCTAGAGGGAAGGCATAGCTCAGGGGTAGAGCGCATGCCTAGTATGCGTGAGGTCCTGGGTTCAGTCCCCAGTCCCTCCATTAAAATGAATACATAAATAAACCTAATTACCTCTCTGGAGGAAAAAAAAGTCTTTTAAAAAATAATAAAATAAAAATAAAACACATCTGAACAAAATAGTCTTACAAATAGAAAACAAACCCCCCTCCAAAAAAAAAAAAGAAAAAGTATTTTATAGACAGAACCTGGAGAGCTTTCTATACTCTGCTAGGAAGCTCCGATGCTCTGCTCAGGCAGTAGGCTGCTCTGCGGGGGTTTTGATCAGGGGAGAAGCATGTGTGATGTGTCACACAGAAGGAGGTGTGGCAGGGTGGGAACAGAGGCCCCTGAGGGGTCCAGTAAAGACAGGGCCAGGGCTTAGAGAGACATTTGTCTGAGATGCTGTGGAGGACTTTGCACCTGGTTGGATGTGACTTAGCAAGAGGAGATCAGAGCTGTGGCATTTCCGATCTGAGTGACTGGGGTGGGGGTGGGGCTCTGCACCAGGCTGAAAAATAAAATCGAAAAGAAGCAGAAGTGTGCATGGGCAAGTAGGGCTCATGAAATGAATTTGGAATTGTAAAAAAAATAATAATAATAAACAGAAACTTCAATTAAATAGAGTTGGGAGACCAGAACGGGGAGCTCTCATGCCCTGCACCGAGTCCAACACGAAGAAGAAAGTTTCCTCTTCTTTCCTGGAAAAGAGTCAGCCAAGGAAAAGCCATGGACTCTTTGTTTACTGTCGCCCTCCCAGCTGCCTTTTCCCCTCTATAAAAGGGTCTCCTTTCCGACCCAGCTCATGGGGGCTTACACGTGGCTTGCCGTGGTTGCAGACCCTGAATTGCAACTCTTTGCTGTTCTTGAATAAACCCGCCTTCGCTGAAGAGATAACTGGCCGACTATTTGTTTCAGGTCAGTGTTCCGGTGACCCCTATGGGGACCAGGGAAAACCCCTCACGGCTCCAGGGCTGGTGAGCAAACAGGTGTGGTACCCACACAGGGCCCACTGTGCTCGCTGCTCTCTCTCCGACCCAGGAGTGTGAAGGTGCTTTATCCTCCTGGATCCGACCTCCTGCCCTTCTTGTATTTGAAGTTCTCCAATCTTTACCTGGGATCTATTTAAAAGTTCATCTTTCTGGATAAGGCCCTGTTCTGTATGGGAGTGCTCCTTTGGCATTTTAGTCTGAACTGAGATCAGACTGTTTCCTGGAGCGGGCTCAGATGCCTTTGGCCCATTTCCTTCAGAACAGGGGCTGCTTCTCCCAAAGCTGTGCTGGTTTTTCAACTTTCAGCCTCTTCCTTTGAAAGGGCTATTCTCTGGAAACTCGCTAAAAAAAAGCCTCAGGCCTGCCTCCTTCAGGACCAAGCTGTTTCCTGAGAACTGACTGGGATTGGCTTGCGAGCCTGAATTGAGTTTGAATTGAGCTGTTTGTTCTGGAACTGTTCGCGCTGTTTGAAAATTGTCCTTACTCTAGAGAGAGACCTCTGAGATGTGGGATCCCAGTGATTTAAGTATTTGAGGTGCCCCCTCACCCCCTACAGGGACTCTGATTGTTTTTATATTTAAAAATCATGGCCCTTCCTCATACAAATTTCAAATTGAATGGACTGATCTGAACAAAGGCAACTTAGCATATCAGTGGCCGCTATGGGAAAATTTGAAATCCCCAGACTTAAGTTCTTTAAAACTAGATCAGACTACAATAGCTCAAAACTCTCCAGAACTGAGTGGAGCTCTTATTGTGAGGCCTCTGAATATTACCAGGAGAGTCTGCAGGATGAGACGTTCAGATTAACTGAGGTGAACAATTGGAGAAAGCTAAAGTGACTCCTGAAGCCTCAGGTGCCCCCTCTGATGCCGCCTTGTCTCTCTCCCTCAGCTCCTCATGGCCAGACGCCACCTCCGGGGCCATCTTCCTCTTCCTCTTCCTCTTCAGTGCTGACTGTGCCTCCACTGTCCCCTCAGTTCCCTCGTCCCAATCCCTCTTCCTCCTCTCTGAAACTCTCCCCATTCTCTTTTCCTTGAACCTGTCAGAACTTGTTCCTTTAATATTAAGCCTTCTGAGAATAATCCAGAGTCTAAACACTTTATGTATTATATTCCCTGGACTGAAAATGAACAGTGTGCCTTAGTCAAAGATTTTCCCCAAATAACAAAATCCTCACAGATATGCTAAGGAATTTAATATAGTCATTCAAACCTGGTTTCTCTGACTAATATCAGCTATTCCATGTGCTGTGGTGACCCAGCACCAGATGAAAACCACTAATTGGGAAAATCCTGAAAGGTGTCTAGAATTACAACTGAGAGTCCAGCCCGGTAAATTACCATATGACCAGGATCATGCAAGCACTAGTCTAATTCATCAGGCAATTTGTGAGGCTTTTCCAAAGCCTGCTGATTGGAACAACATTCAGACTCTCACACAAAAGTCTGATGAGCTGATGACAATCAACTCCAGATTGTTTTTAAAGAAAATTCTGGTCTTTCTTCATATGTTGGTTCCATCTGGGTAGTTTTTAACTCTATGTCTGCTAATGGGCTGAAGTGTGACCTTTCCATTCTAGTAAAAAGGGCCTGGGGAATACCTCTCAAACTTCATAGTGATCGAGCGACCCATTTTACTGACTAGGTGCTTTGGTAAGTCTGTGCTGTTTGGCTGGTTTTACAACACTTTCACTGTGCTTCCCACTGTCAATCCTCTGGTTTAGTCCAATACACTAAAGGTATTACTAAGACTTCATTGGCAAAATTGGTAGAGGCCCTCCAAACACCTTGGTCAAAATCCTTGCCATTGGTTCTTCTAAATCTCAGATGCACCCTTTTTGGAATTCATAACCTTATCCTTTGAGACAGTCACAAGGTGCCCACTGCATTTGGCTCCTGCTTGTTTTGACCCACAACTGATAAAAGGAGAAATACCCCAATATCACAATGGCTTAATTCCTTCTGTTAAAAACAGTCATGTTCTGGTAGAGCAACCTTTTCATAGTTTGTCCTCAGGAGACAAAGACCTTGAGCATCACACTTTGCAAACTGAGATTTCGTCTATTGGAAAAGACACCCCCAGAAGGACTCTCTTCAACTTCAGTGGAAAGTCCCCTGTCAAGTTCTGTAACCAAACCTTGGGATGCCAAACTGCAAGGAATGGACTCTTGGATTTACATGACACACCTAAAGGAAGCCCTGAACCCTGACTGGCCCTGTACATCATTTTGTAACCTAAAAGTAAAGATTTCCCAGAATTGGAGCAGATGGTATCTGGTGAGACAGTTTTCCCAAAATATCTAAATCAGGCCTTTGTTGGTGATGACATAATGCATCAGATCATCTCCAATGTCTATGATCTTGATGATATATAATTAGATAAAAAGCACCTAAGTGTTCTCCCTCCTACCCCTCCTCATAACTTGAATGTAACCTCAGTAGATTTCCAATTTGCGTGCTTTCCTTCTGACATGAGATATTATACTCAGGAAAGGTCTTTTCTGACATTGAGGGACACAATGCCACTGAAACCAGAAAACCTAACTCTTGATAAGTGATGCTTTCAAAGGAAGCTCTTGATCAAAAGGGGGAAATGAAAAAAAAGTAATAAACAAAAGTCTCAACTAAATAGAGTTAAGAGAACAGAATGGGAGGTTCTCATGCCCTGCAGCAACAGCATAGTCCCACAGGAAGAAGAAAGACGCCTCTTCATTCCTGGGAAGGACTCAGCCAATGAAGAGCCACAGACCGTTTCTTTGCTATATCCCTCCCAACTTCCATTCCCTCTCTATAAAATTGTTCTCCTTTCTTTGCCATTTGGGGATTTGCAAGTAGTTCACCATGGTTGCAGACCCCAAACTGCAATAATCTGTTGATCCTGAATAAATCCACTTTTGCTGGAGAAATAACTTGCAGACTATTTGTTTCAGGTCAACAGAATGCAGGAGACCCCACAGGGCCCTCCAGCAGACACCTAAGAAACCAGGTCTGAGCCACTTCAAGTCCTATTTGGAAGAATAAAAAGCATAAATAACTAAGGAAGAAACTCTACAAACTAAGATAATAGTAAAAAAAAAAAAAAAAAGTCAGAAAAGGACTTAACTGAGAAGTCAGGGCTGGTACTGAGAAGCTGAGCATCAGCTGCTTAGAGGTGATATTGAAGATGCAGATGAGCTGCAGAGAGGAGGTGGGAGGGCTGAAAAGGAGGCTGCACAAAGACAATTAGGGATCCTCGAATAGGAAGGGCTGGCTGAGCCCAGGGCAGAACATTTGGTGCCCACGAGAGGGGGAAGAAAGGGACACAATCATGACATGCTATGGTCGCGCTGTGAGGAATCCAGAGTTTGGGTCTTGAATTTTCCGGATAAAGAAACTGTAGTTCCCAGTACATAAATTAACCCACCTTGCCCCAAATCACACCATCGGTAAACGAGAATCACCAGAGCAGCCTGCAAAAACGGCAGAGTCTGTCCTTGTTTACCAGACAGTTAAATGACCCAAAGATTCTGTAATTTACAGCAGTTCCCTACTCTAAGCACAAAGATAGCTAAAAGGACTGGTGGAAGGGATTGCAGCCTAGGACTAGATTCAAGAGACATATAGGACAATATATAGCCAAGGTGGTATTTCAATATAGGGAGAAAATAATTACTTTAATAATAAATAGTCCTGACATAGTTAGTGCTTCATCTGAAAGAAAAAGTAGCTAAACCTCTACCTCACTATATACAGAAATAAACTCTAAGAGGATTCAAGACATAAATATTTTTTAAAATAAAAGCAATAAAAATATGTTTAATTAAAGAGGGTATCTGTGTAATCTTACAGTATAGGTGCTCTTTCTAAGCCAGACAAGAGACCTAGAGACCATGAAGTAAAGACAGACATACTTGAACAAATAAAAATGTTCAGATTTTTGTATGATTAAAAAAAATAAGTAAACTAAGATCATAGTAAAAAAAAAAAAACCAACTGGGAAAAAAATATTTTCATTACTTACAGTAGAAGAAGGTTTAGTATGCCTAATAGCTAAAGAACTTCTAAAAATTTATATGAACAAGAGTATCTTGCTAAGAAAATGATGGAAGGATATGCATAGACGTTCCGCAGAAGGAACCCAGAGGGTCAGTAAACACAGGAAAAGATGCGCAATTTCGCTGATAGTTAGAAGAATGTAAAATAAAGTAACATGTGACAATGTCCATCATGTTACTGATTTTTTTTTTTTCAAGTGTGGAAAGAGTAACACTTAATGCTCTCATTATGCAAGAAGTAGACAGCAGGGCACATTGCTGGGAGGAGTGGGAATGACTCCAACTGGGGAAAGTAATGCTATATATAATATCTGTTTTAAAAATTACACATACCCTTTTATAAATCTATCTCGTTTTCATGAATCTATCCTACAGAAATAAAAGTACTGCTGTATTAGGATATACATAAGGATGTTAAATTCAGAGTTCCTAATGACAACAAATAAGCAAATGCCAACTAGAAACAGCGTTGGAGCCCATGACTAGAGGGATGGTATTATAAGCTGTGTCCAACTACATTATGGAATATTACATGGCTTTTAAAAAGAATGAGGTAGCACTGTATATTGACCTGGAGGGGTGTCCGTGCTGTATTAATTAAATTATTTTTTTGGCCGGGGGAGGTAATTGGGTTTATTTATTTTTGGAGGAGGTACTGGGGATTGAACCCAGCACCTCATGCATGCTAAGCATGCACTGTACCACTGAGCTATACCCTCCCACCCCCTTGCTGTGTTGACACAAGAGGAAGGCTATTTGCAGAGTAATGTTTACAGCATGACCCCATTTCTGTAAAACTCCACAGTGCAATTTCTACCTCTCTGTGTGCCTATGGATTAGTGCGAGGAGTGACAAAGATGTGGACAGGGAGACAAAATTGGTTGACTTTGGTCACCTGGGGAGAAGAGGATAGAAAGTGTTGGACAGAGCTTTGTGACTATTTATACAGCCTTATGGTGTAGTGCTGTCACTTGTGTAATTTTTAAATTTGTTTTTTAAAAAATTTTTAAAGGAGAGAATTTTTCAAATGTCAACCAGATTCCCAGGCCCCCATTCTGTTCGAGCAAGTAAGAGGGAGGCCGGGGAATCTGCATGCTGGCAAGAAGCCCAGGTGGCCCTTGGTGAGGCAGCTCTGGACGTCTTTAGAAGTGCTGTGTACAAGGCTCACTGGGAGGACACAAGACCCAGGGGAGGTTCAACAAAGAGGACAGCTTGGAGGAAACAGAAGGAAGGCAGGAACCGGGAGAAGGAGAAGGGCACACAGAAGGGCTTCTGTTTGTGAAGACGGGGCATCTCTCTGATACAGGAAAAAGAATGTGGGGTGAGAGGACGGCCATGTCCCAGGTCTCGGTTGAATCCCTGGGACGTGCCCCATCAAGTGTGGGTCCTTGGCTTTGCGCAGGAAAGAATCCAACAGCGAGCCACAGTTGAGTAAAGGTAAATGTATTCAGAGAGATACATACTCCAAAGACAGAGTGCAGGCTGTTTCAGAAGGAAGAGAACGGCCATGAGGTGTGGGGACTGGGTGCTCAGTTTAAAGTAAAAGTAGATACTCACCCCATAGATGGAGTGTAGGCTGTCTCACTCAGAAGGGAGCGCGGCCACGAGGTGTGGGGTCTGTTAGTCCTTATGGGCTCGGTAACTTCACATGCTAACAAGTGGGGGGACTATTCCAACTACTTTGATGAAGGGGCTGGGATTCCCAGGAACTGGGCCACCGCCCACTTTTTGACCTGCTATGGCCAGCCTGGGAGCTGTCACGGTGCCTGTGGGAGTGCCATTCACCATGCTACTACATTACAGTGAACGCACAATGAAGTTCAAGGTCAACCAGAAGCCAAATCTCCTTCCATCTTGGGCCTCAAGGCCTGAGGGGAGTTGAATTTTCCACCGCCTTGGTGTTAACTGCTGTGTTATTTCTTGAATGGCTGTGCCCCGCCCCCTTCCTTCTTGTCTCACCTTCCTCAAAGCCAAGAAGAAAGAGGAAAGTACCCAAAGGAGTATGCGGGAGATTCAGAGGCATTTCATTTCCAAGGGCAGGAAAGGAAACTGAGGGAGTTCAGCTAAGAGTGAGGACCGTGGGGGAAGCGTGGGAAAGGTCCGGGCGGCGGCGGCGCTGCTGGCTGTGCTCAGAGGACGAGGTTCATGTGGGAGCGGAGCAGCTGGTGCTGGTCATCACCCAGCACCGGCAGGAGTGCCTTCCTCTCCCCAGAGCGGGCGAGCGGAGGCTGGGGTGGGTTATTCCTCTGTCCCTGCAGCTGTGGTGTTCAGGAAGGGGCAGAGGTGGGACTGTGATTGGTGACATGCTGTGACCGTGAGCACAGAATCGGGTTAGGTTCCAACCGGGAGGTCTGGGGGATGATGCCCACCATTTATTGAGAGCCACATGCTGTACAAATAGCATTTCTAATCTTCCAACAGTTCCTGCAGGGAGATATTATTATACCCATCCTTAGATAAGAAAACTGAGGTTTAGAGAATTGGAGAGACCTTGCTCCTCTGGGCAGTGGCGGCTCCAGGACTGGCAGGCACATCTGTCCCTCGTCAGAGCACAGGTTCTCTCCACTCCCTCATAGAGGGAGGGTTTTGGGGGCCTGCCCAGAGCCTCGGGATAAAGGGAGAGGAGCCCAGTGGCACCACGGCCTCTGTCGTCAGGCCGATGGACGGGCTGGCCTCCGCCCGCCGGCTGACCCCTTGGGATTCTACCTCCTGGCTCCGCTGATGACTCACCCACTGCCCTGACGCACGTCACTGTCCTGCAACTAATGTGGCACAGAGCAGGGGTCAGGGCGGCAAGCCAGGCTCTCCCTCCCCCAGAGCCCCAGGGCCCGGCTGGGAGCTGCACAGTTACACAAGCAAAGTGGGTCAGCCCCCTCTGCTCTCCCCTCCTGTCCTCCTCCCGCCGGCACAGCCCTCATCCCATTTCCCTGTCTGTCCGCAGCCCATTCTTAGGGAAGGCAGATGGGTCTTGACCCCAGCCTAGCACAGACCTGTGTGCTGTGAGCGCGGCAGGGCGCTGGCTAGGGGAGGCTCGCTGGGGACGGCCAGATGAGGACCCGGAGCTCTCACTCCCTGAGGGAAGATGTGGGGTGGGACAGCGTCCACCTCCTATCCAGTAAGTACCCAGTAAGTGCCCGCTGTGTGTATACCAGGGACTCCCGGGGCTGGGGACACAGAACCGTTTGAGAAGGTCTACTGTGGGGTCACCCCGCCTTGTGTCCCCAACCTGCGGAACAGTATCTGGTCTGGTCAGGGGCTCCGTAAATGTCTGTCTAATGAAGAAATGACAGGCTTGGTCCCAGCCTTTGGAAGCTCACGGTCTCTGGGAGAATCAGAATCCAATGAATCAGTCACACAAAGTCACTCCAGTTGTGATGGGGATTAGGAAGCTCAGGATGAACCTGCAATTATATTTGGAAAGATCTTTCCCTGAGTGAAATTTTCAGAGTCTTCTCTGTTCCAATATAAGAAAGAAAATCTTAAAAATCAGCGTAGGTCTTAGGTAGCATTACAGCTATAGCTAGATGATTTAGCAGGCTACAGTCGTATTCAATGGAAGAATAAATTGGGGGTGGTGGTGAAAATAACACATAGCAAAACCAAACCAAATCAAACTCTGTGTGTGTGTGTGTGTGTGTGTGTGTACCCAACCCTCTATGTCTGCAAAGAGTAAGGAGCCAGGGGCCTCATCAAGAGAATCCCAGTGGGGTTTTGGATCAGCTGTTTATCATTTATAATTTGGTCCCTCCTCTCCCGGTTGTGAACACTGAACAAAGCTCTTGGCTAAGAAGCTCTGAAGTGCTGTTCCTCCCTTGTCCTCATTCCCTAGTCCCATGCACCTCCGTGACGGTCAGAGGCCACCTTAAACAGCCCCTGCTGACCCCGGGTGCTGGACCACTCTTGATGGAGGTAGCTCCGCCAAACAGGGTAGACTTAGCTGCCTGCCCCTTGCCCCACAGGCTCTCCATACAGATCAGGCTCTCTTCCACAGCCCCACTGCCACGGCTTCTCAGCTGAATCCCCAGCCATTAAAAAAATAAACAGCAGACATGGGGGGCCACAGTGGGCTAGAAGACCGTAAATCTCAAATCGGCTATTTGGCAGAATCGTAATCTTGATTAAGTGACTTAACTTCCCTTGGCCTCAGTTTCCTCATCTGCCAACTGGGACTGATAAAATTGTCTATGGGACCTGGCTTTTGAGGGGCAAGAACAAAGGACGGTACATATACAGAAGCCCAGGAATGAGGGGAGGTGGGGCAAGGGCTGCGCCCACAGGATCCTGACAGCCTGGGCCAGGGAAGACCATTTGGAGTGGCGCCTGGCCCTACAGCCAGGAAGAGAGCCAGGTGGAAGCGGAGATCACCTCTTTCCCAAGGTCTTTCTTTCCTGGGGGAGTGTCTGCTGTGTGGCCGTTTTATGTGTCTTGGTCCAGTTGGGCTTCTGTGACAAAACACCATAAACTGTCTTATAAACAGCAGAAATTTACTCCTCGAAGTTCTGGAGGCTGGAAGTCTGAGATCAAGGTGCCGGCGTGGCCGGGTGAGGGCCCTCCTGCTGGGTTATCGCTGGTGCCTTCTCGCTGTCCTTCCACGGTGGAAGGGGTGAGGGAGCTCTGTGGGGCCTCTTTTTTTTTTTTTTTTTTTTTAATTTGAAGTATAGTCAGTTACAATACTGACTATACTTCAGCATAATGTTTCGGTCATACATATACATACATATATTTCTCTTCATATTCTTTTTCACTATGTTACTACATAATATTGAATATAGTTCCCTGTGCTGTACAGAAGAAATTTGTTGTTCATCCATTTTATGTATAGTAGTTAATATTTGCAAATCTCAAACTCCCAGTTTATCCCGTCAACCCTCTTTCCCCTTGGTAACCTTATGGCTGCTTACTATGTCTGTGAGTCTGTTTTTGTTTTGTAGATGAGTTCATTAGTGTCTTTTTTTTTTTAGATACCACATGTGAATGAGATCATATGGTATTTTTCTTTTTCTGGCTTACTTCACTTAGAATGAAGATCTCCAGTTCCCTCCATGTTGCTGCAAATGGCCTGCTTAATAAAAGCATTAATCCCACCCTGAAGGCTACCGCCTCATGACCTCAGCACCTCCCAAAGGCCCCATTTCCAATTACCATCGTCTTTGGGGGTTAGGATTCCAAAGTATGGATCAGGAAGGGGCACAAACCCTCAGGCCACAGCACTGAGAGTGGGTGAAAACAAACAAGACAAACAGCAAAGCCTGGCCCTGGGTGCCCAGCCCACGTCTGGGTCCCTCCTTGAGTGTGGCCCCCGGAGGTGGGAGGTGGAGGCCTTTTTAGCTTTTTTGTCCGGTTAGAGTTTAGTTACCACTCAGAGAATCCTTGCAACTCTTCAGTGAAAGCAACTGACTTTCTCCCTCCCCAGGATTCTAGAACACTGAGCCCAGAGGACACAGTTAGATTTAAATCACCAAACAAAAAAAAAAAACCACACGAGTGTTCATGAGCAGAGAAGAGTCACCGGGTCAGTCCCTTCCCCGGTGGCGAAACGCCTGACGTGATGGTCACCTGGTGCCATTCCCGGTGCAGCAGCGTGCTTCACTGACCCCTGAGGTAATTCTGGCTCCAACTCAAAGCAAACAGAGGTCTGATCCGTAGATACAGGTAAGAAGTGAAGGGAAAAGAAACAACAAAAGCTAAAGAGCTGAGAGCACCCAGAGAGCCCATCCTCCAATTGCCCTCCGGTTCCATCTGCGCCTGCACGGACCGCGCGGACCACGCAGACCGGCCGCCGTCCCGCCAGCACAGCGGCGCGTGGCCTTGGTGCTGAGTGGCTGTGTGATGCCATTGCTGCAGTGCAGCCTTTGCTAGAGGAACGACCAATCTGCCAGCTAAGAGTGACCAGCGGAAGGTACCTGCACGCCTGCCGGCTGCAGCCCAACCTCTGTTCCGGGGCAGAAACTGGCTTTTCTGTCTGCTCATCTCCCCCATGTGGGGTAATCCTCTCTGGGCTTCCTCCTATCTCAGCTCACAACAGGAGTTAAAACCGTGCCGCACTCAGCCTCCCTGCATCCGCCTCTGTAACTGTCCAGGCTGGTTCTGTAACAGAAGCCTCTGAGCTGCTTAGAGCTCCCGGAGGCCAGGAGGGTCTGTGCACACTCGTTAAATGTTAACAGGTTGCAGCCATGGACCTAGCTGGCCTGGTCATCCCTGCCTCCACTCCAGGGTGAACGTGCCATCAGAGGGCAGGCCCAGCGCCCACTGAAGAAAAGAAGCCCCCAGACTCAGAGGCAGGAGGCCAGAGCCCTGATCCAGCTCTTCCCCAAACTCCTGGGGCGTCCATTTGCTCGTGTGTAAAATGGGGGGATTGGACCAGCCTCCTAACAGTACAGGAAAGAGAAGACTCCCCGAGGGAGCGGGCTGGGGTCTGCCCCACTGCTGAGCCCCCAAACCTTTCTGGCCTGCAGAAGGAAAGCCAGGGCCCCAGTTCCCTAACTGAGGGGACAACTCTGCCACTCGTCCTCGGGGCTGCCCTGTGGGGCTCAGCTGCTGACATCGTGAGGAAGTTCGCAAGCTGCTGGGACACCCAAGGGGCCACAGCCAATGCCCCACGGGACAAATGAACAACAACAAAAAAAGAGCTTGTCCTTGCTCTGGGGCTCAGCACAAAAAGTGCTGGAAGTTTTGCTGCTTGCTTATTTTTGACGGATTTATGGGAATTCGTACATTTTAACACATATCCTTGACACCATGACAAGACATTTAGAAATGATGCGTAATTCACAAATACAGCTTCTTACCAGAGATGTCATGGAGCGTCAGTTGTTCACAGGCTCCAAATTTGTTTTAACTCAGAAAAACAAATGCAAACCCCAAAGCAAGCAATTTAGAGCGCATTCTCTCAAGGGTTAAATTAGTGGGTGGGTAGAATCTTCACCACTTTTTCCTTATTCTTGTTGACATGGCTTCTACAATATGTCTAATAAACATGGGCCTGGAAATGCTGGCTCTCCAACTTGGTTTGAAGCAGAGAAGCTTCTCACCATGGCTGTGTGGTCCTGACACACATAGTCCAGTTCAAAACAAAGAAAAAACAGAAACAGCCCCACCCCTACCAAATCAAACACCGTGTGTCTCTCTTGGTCCGCTCACCCCATCTGACACGGCTGAGTGATGGCCGTCAGCACCAAGACCTGCTGGATATGGGGTAACCGGAACAGAGCAACTCCGCCTGCTTGGGTGAACTGCTCTGTAAATACACTGAAACCTGAGAAATGAATGCAAGTCCGATTCTAAGGGCAGTCGATCCCTTTGCCGGAACAGCCTTCATCTGTGCTCTGCTTCACTGAAATGCTTAGGGCACCCTGCTTGTCAAGGATCTTTGAGCTGCAGACACTCTGTGAGGACATATAGAAGAAATAAAGGACTGCATTCTTGCCCCCGAGACATCTTCCTTCAAAGGAAGAGACAGGCAAAACTCACAGAAAAAGAGAACATGTTGTAACACGCAGAGAAAAATGTGATCTCATCAGGGTGAACAACATGTGTAGTCCAGGGGTTATAAGGTCACTGAACATATAGACCAGTTGACTCAGAAAAAACCCTGTCAGGTAGTGAATCCATCACATCATAAGATTCTAGGCTGTCAGATTCTGTATATGCCTGTCAACAAAGGTCCCTCCTCTGGTGTGACTATCAGGACAGCTGAGTGGAGGACACTGCAATGAGCGAGGGGACTGAGTGACGGTGAGCCACAGGAAGGACCCGTGTGTGTTGATCGTAGCTCCCATGCGAAGTCTGTCCACTGAGCACACTGACCAGGGCCCCGCGTCCACCGTCCCGAGTCCTCCTTCCACTGAGAAGTGGGGCGGCTCTGACAGGTGGTCAGCAAAGGAGTGACGGGTTCCAAACTGCACCTAAAGAAGGGAATTTTGAGACAATGTGAGGGACTGCTGATAGGATAGCAGAGGCTGGACGTGAAAACACACAACAACAAGACTTAGGACAGTTTTATTTAGGTGAAATATAAGTAACAGAAAACTCGTATAATATTGGCTTCATTCTGTTGTGATCCTTTAAATCCAGTCTAAAAAGTCAGAAGAAAGCACACAGCAGGCTGCTCCCCACGTGACCGGATGTAACTGAGCAGGACCCTGCGGGGCCGTCCCGGGACAGACCTCTCCCCTGTATCCTCTGCTGTAGCTCCTCACTGATAATAGTGTCTCATGCCTGAGTTTTTCAGATGCTAAAAACCACGACTAAATGGAAGAAATTAACTGCTTGATGATCGTGATCATATGGCCCCCCCACATCTTCTGGTGCCTAGGGATAGTTAATGTTAACCATCTTATTACCACAGCATCAACCAATCAGAGGACTGTGCACAAGCTGATCACAGACCCTGCGACCCTCCTCCCTTGCTTGGCCTTTAAATAGGCTTTGCTGAAACCCTTTAGGGAGTTCAGGGTTTTCTTGGTCATGAGCCACCCCGTCCTCCTTGCTCGGCCCTGCAGTAAACCTTTCTCTGCTCCAAACTCCAACATTCCGGTTTGTTTGGCCTTACCGTGTGGCGGACACACAAACTTGCCTTCGGTAACACAAACACACAGCTGCCGCCCAGTGCATGCACCGGGCCTGTCGCAGGGTGAGGTGGCCTCACCTCCCTTCGTAAAGGAGTGTCTTCAAACACTCAGGAGCCTCTCGGTCAAGGAAGCGGCTCTCCCCTGCCTGCCGTGTTCTGGAACTGGCTGACCAAGAGGCAATATACTTAAAACTGTCCCTTGGGACTTCAGAAGCTTGCAAGCTGCAAAATAAAAGGCAATATTTTAATAGATTGTCCAGCCAACAGGGGTCCTGGGATTTTTATGTCCTAACGGACTCCGTGACTAATCCTGTCAAAACGAACGCAGGGTACAACAATATTTAGCTGGGGAAAGCGGCGGAAAGCTGCTCGCGTGTGGTCCTCCCCGCCTTAGAGCAGGATCGAGGGACTGGCTACTCACGATCTTGCAGGTTATGATGCTGGGCTTGGGTTTGGGAAGCAGAGGGCATTTCAGAGAATGTCTACCTTACGAGGAAGAACTCCTGATGCACCCCAAGAAAAACCCTATTACTGTTCTCACACCCCAGAAGCTGACCTGCACATTTGCAGGAGTCCTTGAGGCACTCACTTTGGAAAAGGCAAACAGAGCTTTCCCCAAATCATGCATTGTTTTTACTCTTATAACCATGGGGTTAGCGACTTCTTCTTCATCACCTGCCAAGTTCCTGTGTGTTTTTCCTAAAACCTGAGAGGGGAGGCAGGCCAAGGAGGGCCCGTTCCCTGCCTCTGGCCCTGGCAATGGGTCCTGAGGATGGAGGAGGAGATGAAGTCCTCTCTGCACTCTCGAGACTGCTGCCAGCTCTCCAGATACGATCCACGAGGCAGAGCCCATTAGACAGGAAGTCTGTCTGGCCACAGCATCCTCAGCCCTCCTGTATCTGTTCTCCGTGTCACATCTTCTCACACTCCGAACACACACACACACGTGTACCCACACGCTCACACAAGCAAACACGCATATCCCTGTGCACACACACACTCACACTAGCAGGCACACACCCTGTGGAAATGGCAGAGACAGACGTGAGGGCACAGCTAAGAAGGAGAAACAGAGGCTGAGCTGTGTGCACAAAGGCCACCTGCCCGAGTCAGGAGCCGACAGAATCCCAGCTCCACCACTGGCCAGCTCCGTGGTGTTGGCTCAGGAACGTAATCTGAGGCCTGGTTCCTTTTTCTCTAAAGTGAAGATCACCCCATCTACTCAGGAGCTTTCTGTTTGTGTTTTTGATGATTAAATGAAAGGATTATGCTAAAGTTCTTTGTAAATTACACTGCCACGGAGCATCATATAGGAACCGAGGGAAAAGGAAAAAGAAAAACATATCTGTTTCTGTGCACCTGCAGAAATATCCTCACATATTTCAAACCAAGGGCAAAGAGTTAAGTAAATCTCTACAGTCAAAAACAGGACCCCATCTACAGCTGGCATTGCCACCGCCACCCTTACCCATGACCTGGTGGGGGCGGGAGTGGGTTGCCACACCGGCCTGGGATCCCAGGGCTGACTGGAAGCCACCACGGCTTCACTGCACAGGAACGCAGCTCAGAGGACTAACAGCAACATCCCGTCTCTAAAATTTTAATATTTGTCTCGTTGTGGATTTTTGGCATTCATTTTTAAATATTGCATTAAAATATTATTCCTCTTGACTACTGAGCTCTCCGGTGCCCCCTTAAATTTCACATGGGAGGCGAATGTCTCCTCAGCTCCCACCCTGGGAAGCTGGAAATGGACGTTACTCATCGCTGCCGTGTTTGATTTGGGTGGGTCCTCCATGCAGCCTTGGCCAAGTCATTTTAACTTCCCTCCTTATCTGCCCAATCTCTAAAAAAATAAAACTATTGTAAAAGGTATAATGATGGATGTCAAGGACCTCCTGGTCCGGTTGGGCAGCCAGACAGGCAGAGTTCAAGGACACTCTGAGCTCCTGAGTTACGCAGGGCCGCGTGGCACCAGCTGTTGTTATAAATGCGGCAGGAATGCGGGCAGGAGGGAGACTCCTTGGGGCCGTGATGCCTCTCCGATGGGTCCATCAAGGTGAACCTTCCATGAAACAAACACAAGAAAAGATGAGGCATTTTCAACAAAGGAACGCTGAAGGGGCTGAGCTGGGGCACCAACTTCTTCTCATCTGGCTCAGTTCTAAGTAACTTTGATACACAAAACCTATGGTGGTCAGATCTCTGGCTCAAAGGAAGGGTCCAAAGTCCTCCAGTTGATCCTAAAACTCATAGCCGTTGGGCAATATTTTAAGGCCGTTTCAGCCATTTTGGCACCAAACCTTAAAATGGTCTTAATGATTGTTTTTTACGCCAATTTAAAAAGAAGCCAAGGTCATCAAAATCAAGAAATGTCGGAGAAACTGTCACAGCCAAAAGGCGACCAAGGGGACATGAGAGCTAAACACAGTACGGTGTCCCAGGTGGCCTCCTGGGACGTGGTAAGACCACTGGATGAAAACTAAGGAGTCTGAACGGAGCGTGGACTTCAGTTAGTACGTTCGTTCGTAAGTCCTTTACTGATGTAAGAGGTTAGTAACAGTAAGCTGTCGGGGACACGTGGGGGTTCCGGACTATTTATGTAATCTTTCTGAAAAACTAAAACTGTTCTAAAATAAAAAGCTTATTAAAACAAGAAAACAAAAAAGAGTCTTGGTGGCACAGTAAGATTAGAGTCAGGAGGAGGGGGAAAGATAAAGCGTGCCCTGAGGATACCAAAGGTCAAAGCCACTTGGACTAAAGGCTCTTTTCTGAATGTTTGCAGAGGGGTGCCCCTGGAGGGGACTTGGAGTCTGCTGGCTCAGGCTGGAGGGGTGCAGGACCCAGGAACCTTCACCCAGCGCTGCTTTAAGTCCCAACCCCAGCCTGGGTGCGCCAAGCACAAGACGTCAGAGGGCAACAGGGTTCATGTTGCCCCACTGAGGGCTCCCTGAGGCCAGTTTGGGCTGCCCTTGGGGCTGGTCCTGCTGGCTTTGTGATCGGGGCCCTGGCCAGTTAACTGCTGCTGGAGAAGCTGCGACACAGGCTGTCCCCGTGTGCGGCTCGGCTCCTGTGGCCGCCTGGACAGCAGCCCTGTCTGCCCCCTGAGCCTTCGCCTAATCCCACAGCAGAAACGCACAGCGCTGATGCCCGGGGGGCAGTTAAGATGCAAAGTAACTAGAGTAACTGGGGACACAGAGCAGCGCAGGGCACAGGTAAGTTCTGCAGACGCGGGGGTCCCAGCCCCGCCTCTGCAGCCTAGTAATTTGGCTTAAGTTTCTCTGTTTGGAAAACAGAGCAAATCCTGAGATTAAGACACGGATCTTACTGAAAGCACACTGTGTGTGTGTATGTGCACATGGGTGTTCTGCACGCACTTCTTGTGCAACCAGGTCTGCGCACACAGCCAACAGGGTTGGACAAGCAGAGCCCCCAGCCGGGTCCTCTCCCCGGGCTGCCTTCCGAGCTCCTGGGCCCCGTGAGGGTGATCCCACCTGCGCGCGGCACTCACAGGCTTCCAAGCCCGGATCGGGTGATTGCTCATCACGTGCATCTGCCCTCTGGTTTTTTAAAACCACGAAGAAACTGCACAGCTCTTTGGGTTCAGTCTGCATTTATTCAGCCATCTACCTGGGAAATAGCCTGTACCTTGACCAAGAAGCTTGTACCTTGGAAGCAATTGGAGTTGAGGAAACCATGTCTGGTGTCAGCACAGAGCCCCGCTATCCTTGCCAACAAGCCCATGTGATCTCACAGCGCGGGGATGGGGACCAACCACGCAATTCAGCACAGAGCCCAGCTAGCAGCCCGCCCACAGTTTACTGGTTAGGGCAAACAGCCAACTCACGTGTCCAAAAATCAGGCAAGACCCACAGAACCACAGCCCAGGGGGCCCTGGCCTGGCTGTCAGGGTCCCGCCTCCTCACCTGGGAACACAGTCTTGGTATTGGTGATTCAGTCTCCTCCTTTTCCCTCCACCTCTAGCTCTCTCTTCTCCAACACTAACTTTCTGACCCCCCAGAACATCTCTCATCTGGCCCTTCATCCTGCCTTCCGAAGCCACCCAGCAGTGAACCTCCTCTGTCAGCCACGTGAGGAACCCCAGCGGAGTTGAAGACATTCAGCCCCTTTTCGCCAAACCAGCTCCACCTTCAGCAACCATTTCACGTGTAGAATTGTCACCACTTTGTTTACCTGCTCTGGACACCTTCATTTTCCATCATCCCTTAAAATTAAGAGTTCTGTTCTCATAGCAGAGCTTGGAGTTTAGAAGGAAATTAATGCCAAGGTAACTGATTTATTTCAATCTGACTTTTTCCTCCTGGGCACTACTGGATAATATTTCATTAGAAATTTCCAATCGATGATTTTCTAATTCTGTCATCCCTTCTACGTTTATTGCCTGGTGCTCTTCCGTAAGGTAAAACTTTCCTTTATCAGCTGACGCTATTTGGCCAACATGACGGGCAAGATGAACAACCATGCTGCTTTAATGACTTATGGAGAAGAAGTTGATTCTTTGCTGCCACAGAGGGTGAAAATGGAGGACTTCTCTGTCACTCTGTCTTTTGATGATCATTATGAATTCATAGACTCTCCCCATTTTAGAGATGAAGAAATAAAGCCCAGAGAAAGTTTCCTTTGCCAGCGTTACTTAGCTAATAAGTGACAGAGCTAGGACTTCCAGGCCCATCTCATATCCAAACCAAGCTCCTAACCATTATCCTCTCTTACTTCCCCATGATCTATGGTTTTTTAAAGTTTCCAGACACTGATTTTGAAAGTATAAATCCTTGCCTCTCATGTGGTTGATCCTACATTCACACAGTGAAGTTAATGCTGCCTTGGTGGATTTCTGCCTTTCCTGGGACTTAATTTTAACTCTTAATCATCCTTCTGCTCTTTCTTGTTTTAAAGATTGTTCTCATGGATGGAGAAGATGGAAGCAAAACAGAAATGGAAAGACTCTGCTTTTTGCTAACTTTATGGTTCTTTCCCAAGTTGGGACCTACCCTTTTATCATTTATCTGTTTTCTATGAACAAAGCTATAAAAGTCACAGACACAATCCAGAGAACTACAAGAACTTTCAGATAAAATCCCCATTCTCTCCCTCTTTTCTGTTACCTGTGTCCAGATACTGTCCACTGCAGTCACGCACAGCAGTTCTGTGGCTCTTCTGACCCATACAGCTCCTCCTCTCTTTTCCATTCTATTTCAAATTTTTTGAAGTAGTCCCTCCGCATAGTATTATCCTTGGTGCATAGAATAACAAGTGATATTTGGCCCACTCTGACGTATCTACATCATCCTATCTGCAGGATAGCATCCTGTCCTAGTCTCTGTTTACACTGACCGTAGGATGGACCATCTCTCAGCTCTGGGATAAGGAGAGTATTTCCCTTGTCCAAATAAAAATCACAAATATGAGTCACAAATAAGTAAATAGCTAGCCAACTCATGTATTTGTGGGATAAATAAAAGTTTATTGACTGACGACCTATCTAAGTCTATCACTTTGAGCAATGACAGTAAATAAGAGCTAACAATTTTGTCCTCATTTATCACGTGTTAGGGAGCAGCCTAAGGCCTTTACTTGCATTATCTCATCCTTATGACGACAATTTTAGACGGATATTTTATCGTCCTCATTTTGCAAATGAGGAAACCAAGGCTTAAGAATTCTAAACAATTGCCAAGTTTAGTAAGTGGGAGAGTGTGCAAAACCAGGCCCTCCAATGGAGGAGCCCACACTTTCAGCCACTCTCTGACCCACTGTCCCTTTACTACTTGGACTATGTCAGTCAGTGGAAAAGGTTTTGATGCAAAGCCATTCATGTACGATACTATCACATGAATTCTAAGAAACAGACTTCCACTTTCCATTACGAGTGAGTACCTCACAGCAGATTAATGTTCCTGCCAAAAATAACTTTAAAAGCTGGATTAAATTTTTTTTAATCATTTTCCTTGCATCAGAGAGCCATTGAAGCGAAGAGGGCTGGAGGGTCCAAGATTCCAGAGAGGGAAGAAAGATGGATCAGTGATCCAGCTGTGTGTAGCTACATTAACCCTTTGGGGTCCTTGCTGAGTCTAAGGACAGGTCAAGTCTGAGACCCTGGGCTCTGCCTGGGCAGAGGCGCCACTGGGGCAGATGATCAGCAGAGCTCTGGGAACTTTCAATGCATTATTTGAGGGGCCAGTTATTTCAATGAGACTGAAGGAGCAGAGAAGGGGACCTGTCACTCTGCCAGGCTTTCCCTCAAGAAATTTCTCAAAATCTGAAGCTAAGCAGAGCAGATGGTTAACAGTAAGCAGGCAGCCTAGAAACACGAAGCAGACTTCCATCACACTCTCACTCCTGCTAAGCACAACCAAAAGCCCCGGACAGGATTTGTAAAGCAGACCCCAGAAAACTCCAAATGGTAGAGAGAAGAAGGCAGGGGCCTCGGGATCTAGCAAATGACAGGGGGGTAAGTTCTCTGGGCTTGTTTACTGGTTTTGCTTTGTTCGCCTTCTACAGCCCATAACTGGAGCTGAGAAGCTGGCAACTCAGATTCGACAGTGGGCACAGACCCAAAAAAGTCCCAACAGAAGCCCATTCTCTTGAGCCGAAGGGCCAGGAAGGGTGGCCCAGAAAGACAGAAAACTTTTAGACAATAACTGCTCTACCCTAGTCAACACCACAGAAAAAAATGTGACCTCACTCCCACCCACACCAGCAAAGGCTGAATGGGGAGCCTGGGTTTCTGTCCTCGCTATGATATAACAAAATGCCCAACATCCCCTCAGGGTGCTGTCAGAGAAGACCAGTAAGGAGCTGGGTCTCTCATCCTCACTGGCTGGTATGAGGCCTTGTTCCCTACTGTGCCAGTGGAGACCGCATGGGGAGACTAAAGCTTCCATCTCTTCCTGGCAGTGCTGAGGCAGGAACCCCTTCCTCTGCCAGAGCAGTGTCTGAGAAAGCCAGTTAAAATAGAACGTTTAAATAGGAGCCACAGTTTCAAAACAGAATAAGAAAATATGTTGGTTTCCATTGAAAATCACTCACATACCAAGAACCAGGAAGATCTCAAAATGAATGGGACGAAAAAGTCAGTAAGTCCAACACTGAGATGAGAGAAGTGTTAGAAGGATCTGACAAAGATTTTAAAGCAACTGTGATAAGGCGCTTCAACTATGCATGACAAAGTGCATGTGCTTACTGCCACTGACTATACACTTTAAAATGGTGAAGATGGTAAATTTTATGTTATATGTATTTTGTCACAATTAAAAAAAATTGTAATGCGTCATGAACTATTTGGAAACAAATCTAAAGGAAAAAAGCTTCAGCAACAAAAGATATAGAGAAGAACCGGGAGGAGAGTATAGCTAAACCTAATTTCCTCACCCCTGCAAAATACACACACACACACACACACACACACACACACACACACACACACACAAAAGAAGAAGAAGGAGAAGGACCAAATAGAAACTTTAAAACTGAAAATACAATAAACAAACAGAAAGCTCAGTGGACAGGCTCAGAGCAGAATGGGAAAGAGGAAAGAATTAGTGAACTGGAAGACAGAATAATAATACAACGTACTCAGTCTTTACAGGAGAGAAAATAGACTGGGGGAAAAATAGACCCTCAGGGACCTGTGGGATTCTAACAAAATGATATTCATGTCATTAGGGTCCTGGAAAGAAAGGAGAAAGAGGGAAGGGCTGAAAAGTTACCCCAAAAAGCAAAAGACGAAAGCTGAGCAGACTCCAGACTAGATAAATCCAAAGAAATTCATACCAAGACACATCATAATTAAACTTCTGAAATCTAAAGAATAACAAATGACAACAAACATTTAATCAGAAACCAAGGAGGACAGAAGGAAGTGGCACAATTTTTTTCCCCAAATGCTGAAAGGAAAAACTACCAAGCTAGAACCTTAAACCCAGCAAAAACAACCTTCATAATTGAAGGAGAAATTAAGACATTCTCAGATAAAGGAATACTAAGGGAATTTGTCATCAGCAAACCTACCCCGAAAGAATGGCTAAAGAAAGTTCTCTAAACAGAAAAACAAACAAAAAAACAATAAAAGAAAAAACCATGAAACATTAGGAAGGAAGAAAGAACTTAGTAAGCAAAAATACGGGTAAATCCAATAGACTTTCTTCTCCTCTTGAGTTTTCTAAATAATGTTTAACAGTTGAAACAAAAAATAAAATGGCAGACTTAAGTCCTTACATATCGATAATTACGTCAAATGCAAATGGTCTAAATACAACCATTAAAAGTCAGAGGTTCACTGTGTAGATTTTTTAAAATGACCCAGTGTAGGCTGCCTACAAGAAATTCACTTCTACAATAACTATATGGTTTGGTTGAAAGTGAAAGATTGAAAAAAGATAACCAACAATTAATCAAAGCAAAGCAGGAGTGTATATTAATATCAGATAAAGCAGACCACACAGCAAATAAAATTGCCAGTGACAGAGAGGACCACTATACAATAATGAAAAAGGTCAATCCACCCAGAAGACATGGTGGTCCTAAATGTACATGTATCTAAACAGCAAAGCTGCAAAATATATGAAGCAAAAACTGGTAAAGACGAAAAGAGAACTAGAAAAATCCACAATTACAGCTGATGACTTTAAGACTCCCTCTCTTAACAACTGATAGAATGATGTGCTGGAAAATCAGCAAGGATACCGAAGAACTCAACCACACCATCAATCAAAGGGCTCTAACTGACATTTATAGTATATCCCATTCAACAGCATCAGAATATATTCTTCTCAGATGCTCTTGGAACATATACCAAGATAGGCTATAACCTGAGCCATAAAACAAGCCTTAAACAACTTAAAAGCATTTCAATTATACAGTGTATTTTCCTACCACAGTGGAATCAAACTAGAAATGGAAAGATAACAAGAAAATCACGAAACACATGGAAACGAAACAACACTCTTCTAGATAATCCATAGTTCAAAGAGAAAGTCTCAAGGAATTTTTTTAATTCATTGAACTGAATTAGAATGAAAGTACAGCACATCAAAATTTGTGGGACACAGCTAGAGCAAAGCCAAGAGGGAAATTTATAGCAGTAAGGGTATACGTTAGAAAACAGGAAAAGCCTCAAGTTAATCATCTAAGCTCCCGTCTTAAAAAACTAGAAACAGAAGAGCAAAATAAACCCAAAGCCAACTGAAAAGGAAAACAGCAAAGAGTAGAAATCAATGAAACTGAAAACAGAAAAATAATAGAGAAAATAAATAAAGAGCTAGTTCTTTGGGGGAAAAGTAATAAAATTGACAAACCTCAAGCAAAACTGACAAAGGGAAAAAAAGAAGAAGACACACATTTCTAATCTTAAGAAGAAAACAGGGACTAACACTACAGACCCTGTAGACAACGAAAAATATAGTAAGGGAATATTATGAGCAATTCTTCACACATGAAGTTGACAACTTACTGAAATGGACTAATTCCTCAAAAGATACAAACTACTCATTGATGACATACAACTCATCCACTATGAAACAGATCATTTGAATGGCCCTATAAATATTATAGAATTTGAACTCATAATTTAAAACCTCCCAAAGAAGAACTATCTAGGTACAGACGGTTTCTGTAAAGGTTTATGCTAAAGATTTATAGAAAATTAACATCAATTCTACACAATCACTTCCAGAAAATAGAAGAAGAAGGAGCACTTCTTAATTGATTTTATGATGCTGGTATTACCCTGATTTCAAAGACAGTACAAAAAAAGAAAACTACGTACCAATATCCCTCATGAATATAGAAATAAAAATCCTTAACAAATATGAGCAAATAGAATTTAGCAATATATTTAAAAACTATATATAACCTAGTGGTCTTTATTCTAGGGAATGCAAGGATATTTCAGTATTCAAAAAGTAATCAATATTAACACAATCATACTAACTAGCTAAGAATAAAATCACATGATGTCATATAATAAAGAATGTGCCTGGTCTTTGTCCTTGGTGCCTGGGAAGAAGCTTCTAAAACTTTGGAATTGCCCGGTGACGAGAGCATCTTCGTTATTCATTGTGGTCCCTGGACAGTGGGTGTAGAGCTTTCCTGAGTTCTGTGAGTGGTTCTAGTGAATTATCACCCTGAGGTTGGTGGAACCCCTGAATTTGTAGCCAGCTGGTCAGAAATTCAGGAATTCAGCACCAGCACCGCTTCCCAGGAAAATAGGAATAGAGAGCACTTCTTCAACTTGATAAAAAGAACCTATAAAAACCCTAGAGCTAACATTATAAGTGAAAGAATGAATGATTTCCCTCTAAGACTGGGAATAAAGCAGAGATAGACACACCCAGCTGCCCTACTTAATACAGTGCTGGAAGTTCCAGCCAGTGCATTAAGCTAAGCAAAGGAAAGAAGGCATATTGTTCAAAAAGAAGGAAAGAAAATAGCGTCTAGCTGCAAGGGAGGTCATTATTTATATAGAAAATCCCAAGGAACCTGAAAAAAAACTTCTAGGACAAGTGAGTTCAGCAAAGTCACAGGATACAAGATCAAACTTGCAGAGTTTGAGACTGAAATTAAAAATACAGTATCATTTATAATCACTCAAAAATGAAACACAGGTGAAAATCTAACAAAATATATGTAGGACTTGTATACTGGGAACTGCAAAAAGCTGATGAAAGAAATTTAAAAACTAAGTAAAGAGAGATACACCATGTTCACAGATTGGAAGACTCATCGTAGTAAAGATGTGAGGGCTCCTCAAATTGATATAAGGGTTTAACACAACTGCTATGAAAAATCTCACCAAGATTTTTTGTGGCTATAGACAAAATTGTTCTAAAATTTATATGGAAATGCACAGAAACTAGAATAGCTAAATAATTTTGAAAATGAATAAAGTGGGAGGAATCAGTTCTCCCAATTTCACAACTGTGAAGTCGCAGTAGAGGAGTAGACATGTGCACCAATGGAACAGAAGAGGAAACTCAGATATAGACCCACAAAAATATGCTCACCTGATTTTAACAAAAGCACAAAAGCAATTCAATGGAAGAGTGATCATTTCTCAGCAAATGGTTCTGGAGCAATCGGACATCCATGGGTCAATAAAAGAACCTCAACCTAAGTCTCACGCCTTATACAAAATTAACTCAAAACAGGGCATAGACTTACATGTGAAACACTAAGCTATAAAACTTTTAGAAAAAAACATAAGAGAACTTCTTTGAGAACTAGAGAGAAGCAAAGAATCCTTAGAATTTACATCAAAAATATGATCTATAAAAGGAACAATTGGTGAATCAGATTTCATCAAAATTTAAAACTTTCACTCTCCTGTTCAGAGGATGAAAAGCCAGCCACAGAGTGGAAAACACTATTTTTAAACAATCTGTCCGACAAAGAACGAGTATCTAGAATATATGTGTGTGTGTGTATATATATTTTTTAATTGCAGTACAGTCAATTACAGTGTGTCAATTTCTGGTGCACAGCACAATGTCCCAGTCATGCAAATACACACATATATTCATTTTCATATTTTTTTAAAACTCTTAAAACGCCACAGTAGAAAACAAACAACTCAGTCAGACAATGGGCAAAAACATAGTGAGCAGAAGTGATACATCACTTCCGGTCAGACTATTTAAAAGATGGTGTGAGTTTTTCATGTTTTTTCTCCTCCTCTTCCTGGAAGCCATGCGAGGAGACAGTGCCTCACATTGTGCAGTGGTCTGGGTCCCCGCGTCACTGCATGGAGGAGAGATTTTCTGGTGAGTTGTTCAACTTACATTGGGCATTACATGGGCAAGAGACAAGGGTTTGGTGTCTTAGGCGACTGCAGTTTCTGGAGTTGTTTGTTAGTTGGACCATAACCTGTTCTATCTGACAAATGCAGTAGATGAACTATAATGTGATAATTGAATACACATTTTTATATCCTTGGGCAATTACGTGACTTTGAGTTTTCCTGTTATTTATAACTAATGATGCTGAAATAACTATTTTTGTTTATGTACACACTTAGTGCAGGATTTTCTTTGGAGTAGAGTGGGAGTGAAGATTATTTCCTAGGATATTTCTGAAAGCAATATTACTAGTGAAAGGAAATCACTAGTTATTCTCAAAATTAGTGCTTTTTTTTTAAGTGTCTGATATACAGAATTTGGCCATCATAACTTTTCTGAATAAATACTTTCTAATACGTACAACCATCAGTCTTGCTAACTCTTGCTATTCCCATGTTTTGGGCAGTTTTAGAGGTATTTGTACCATGAAAGCTCTTATGCATGCCAATCATATGAGTATATTAGATCAGGAATTGGTTATTGTCTGGTTTCAATATTGTACAGTTAGATAATTTAGTGAGCCTATATTACTTTGAATGCAAATAAGTGCAACTAAATGTGGCAAAGATCCCACCAGCGTGCAGAATAAAAAGTAAAAGCCTGCGCTAAGTCATTCTGTTTGAGCGCCCCATCGAGTGAATGGGCATAAAGTGATTCTTTCCTGATATTTCAGTTTGAGTGGCTTTGGTCAGAAGTGAGGTCGAGAATCTCTCCGTATATTTGTTTACTGACTGTAATTCTTCTTGTATGAATTTCTAGAAAACATGCTTGTAATTGAGAAACAAAGCCGGAGCTTTGTCTGGTGACATTATTTCTCTTTGTCGGTTTCCCCAAAGTAGCAATCAATCACCATGAAAGCTGAAAAGCGCCCTACCACTTTATCCAGCTATAACTATAGCTCCTTGTATGGAACAAAGCCAACTGTCTCAGCGGAGGTTAGCCTTAACTAACCTTTCAGCTGAGACGTTCAAATGTTCTTTCATTATGTTCGTCCAAAAGTTTAATTAACTGCAGTGATGATTAATTAATAGAGAGCATTTCTGCCATCTGGAGCAAGGTCCTGCTACCTCCTGGTCGTACCATGTCTCCAATTCAGTTAAGATCTTGGTGAATGCATTCCTCTTCCTTTTCATTTTATTTTTCTTCCTCTTTCCTTTTTAATGCTTGATGCCTTGGAGAACTCAAGGTAGGAGAATGGCTGCCTTGGAGAAGTCTAGGAAAATGCACTTGGGTTTTCTGCATCGATGCTACAAAGCTTTGTTACAGTGATTTATTTGCTTTTATTGCCTATAAAGCCGTAGTAAGTCGTTCATTAGCAACTATGGGAAAAAAGCCCCGAGTAACAGATAACAGGGCTTTTCTTGCTCTGGCCACTGGATACTTTTCTGATGCCCTTCCAAACACACACATTTTTCAAAAACCAAATTTCTCACACCTCCTGATCATGCATCTCATGTCTTTGTATACACTGTTCCTTTGCCATGAAGAGCCATTGCCCACCTTTTCTACCTGAGAATTCTTCTTATCCATTAGGACTCACACTCACGTCAACCTGTGAAGGCTCCCTGCCACCCAGGCTACGAGCTCAGCCCTCCCTCCCCACATCTCTGCAGGACACATCACCGCTGTCACACCTTCCTCCTTGCATGGCTCTCTCCTCCTCCAGATTCTGAGTCATCAAGACTATCTCTTCTCTATCTTTCTGTTCCTAGCATCTATCACAATGGAGAGTAAGAACCTAGTAGGTTTTTGTTCAATGAGTGGCACTAGGTAGGACCATGTAGCAAAGCTTTTCGCTCTTAACTTCCAGTGAGTTCAGACATCGCCCCTGAGCTGTCATCTAAAACAAAACTGGAATGATTCTTTTCGAGCAAACGCATCCTGAAGAGCTTGATAAAACGAAGGGGTAAATTATAAATGGGACAATTCAGGGCTTAGCACCAGCATTCCAGACCCCACAGGGTCTCCACTCCAGCCACCTTCCTCACCACAACCTGGGATTCTGAAGTTCTCTCAATCCACACAGGAAAAAGTTCTATCCAAATCCAGGCACACGTCTTAGAAGTGCTTGTTCTGAGCCCAGAAATAAGCCCATACACATACAGTCAACTTATATTTGACAAGGGACCCAAGAATACTCAATGGATGAAAAACAGTCTCTGCCATAAATGGTGCTGGGAAAACTGGATATTCACATGCTAAAGAAGGAAACCAGACCCCTATCTTACTTACAGAAATTAGCTTGAAATAGATTAAAGATTTAAATGGAAGGCTGGAAACCATAAAACTCATAGAAGAAAACATAAGAAAAAGGCTCTTCGATATGGGTCTTGGCAATGATTTTTTGGATATAACATCTAAGGCACAAGCAAAAAAAGAAAAAATAAATATATGAGACTACAGCAAACTCAAAAGCTTCTGTACAGTGAAAGAAACAATCAACATTATGAAAAGACAACCTACAGAATGGGGAAAGTATTTGTAAACCACGTATCTATCTGATAATATCCAAAGTATATAAAGAACTCAAATAACTCAATAACAAAAGAAACCAAAAAATCCAATTAAAAGATGGGTGAAGGTCCTGAACAGACATTTCTCCAAAGGAGAGATGTGAATGGCCAACGAGTCCATGAAAAGCTGTTCAACATCACTAATCATGGGGGAAATGCAAATTGAAACCACAGTGAGATATCACCTCACGCCTCACAGCTATGGTCAAAAAGACAAGAGAGCACAAAAGCTGGTAAGAGTGTGGAGAAAAGGGAAGCCTCGTGCACTGTTGGTGGGAAATTGGTACAGCCACTAAGGAAAAACAGTATGGAGTGTCCTCAAAAAATTAAAAATAGAACTGTCATATGATCCAGCAGTCCCACTTCTGGGAATGCTATGTTGAAGCGATATGTGCACTCCCTTCATAGCAACATTGTTTGCAATAATAGCCAAGACATGGGAACAATCTAAATGTCCATCGACACAGGTGAATAGATAAAGAGGTTGTGGTATGTGTGCACAATGGAATGTTATTGGGCCATAAAAAAGGAAGACCTGCCATTTGTGACAACAGGGATGGACCTTGAGGACATTGGACTAAGTGAAATAAGTCAAACAGAGACAGACAAATACTTTATGATGTGATCTCACTTATATGTGAAGTCTAAAAAAACCAAACTCACAGGAAAAAGAGGTCAGATTTGTCATTACCAAAGACAGAGGGGCTAGGGCTAGGGGTTGGAGGAAGATGGTCAAAAAGTACAAACCTCCATTCTTGAGATGAATAAGGACTTAGGATGTAATGAGCAACGTGATCACTAGAGTTAACGCTGCTATCCGGTCTATTTGAAAGTTGTTTTAAAAAAAAAAAAAAGTACATCCCAAAAGTTCTCATCACAAGGGAAAAAACATTCTTTTTTTTTTTTTTTTTTTTTGTATGTGTATGAAATGACGGATGCTAACTAAACTCATCGTGGTAATCTTTTTGTACTATGTGAAAGTCAAACCATTCTGCTGCACACCTTAAATGTATACTGGGCTGTATGCCAATTACATCGCAGTAAACAGGACAAGAAACAAAGATCATAATCCTCACAAAACCTGGACAGCTTTCTAAAAGTTAATGATGACTCTTACACAAGCACGTGTAGAATACATGATTGGTATTTTCAGTTAAAATCATATGTGTTGTGAGTTATAAAAATCTAGAGTGTTTCTCCCGGGTTAACTTGGTTGATACTGTGCTTCCAGCACTTTCGCAGCCCGAAGCATCTTGATGTGACCTCCGTCCCAGGACAGGGCTTACCCTCCAGGGGTCCCTACACTGCCTGTGGCCCTGCAGTTTGAACAGGGCGGGTATAAAGTGTACTCACTCCCCTGAGCTCAGTGACCGCTCAGCCTCCCAGTAAGGCAGTGTAAATGACTGAAGAGGGACGGGAAGAAGGAAAGAAGGGTGAAATTTAATCCCTTTTCAGAGGGCAAAGCTACGTCTAAAAAGAAACATACAAGTCATGTTAATGTGGGCAAATTGCCGTTAGCAGTCCTAATCTCATCCAGAACCTAATGATTTACCATCCCGCCCTAGTGACATCAAAAATCCCCCTTATACAAACAGAGAGCTTCAGACGATGATGATGGCACTGGCCCATCCTCCAACAGGAGACGGGACTGCATGGGACAAAGGTATCTCTCAGCCTGAGGGAGGAGCCTGGGTTTTGTGGCTCCATATCTCATCCTATGATCAGCGTCAGTCATTAGGAGTCAAACTTCCCAGGAGCCTTGAGGTGTGTTAAGTTCCAGACAGTTCAGGTCAATATTATGGATCATTAACTCAGTGTTTTGTTTAAAGATGAGTGGTGGGGGTGGAGGGTAGAGCTCAGTAGCAGAGCATGTGCTTAGCATGCATGAGGTCCTGGTTTCCATCCCCAGTACCTCAATTAAAAAAAAATAAATCAATAGATAAACTTAATTACCTCTTCCCCTCAAAAAAAGCACAATCTCCCCTCAAAAAAAAAAAAATTAAAAATGTAAGTCATAAAGAATAAATTAAAATAAATAAAGATGAGTGGGAATGAGTAAGTAATTTCCTTCCTCCAGAAAGTTCCAAGAACACAGGGTACCGAGGGGCCTTCAGGGCTGTTCCAGCCTGAGGCGAACATAAGCCAGCTCACTATGGCCCTTCCATGATGGACTTTGGGCTCCGAAACATCTTCCGTGGCCTAAAATGTCCGTGGCTATTACATTAGCACATTTAAAGACATACGGGACCGGGAAGAGGGTATTGCTCAGTGGTAGAGAGCGTGCTTGGCACACACGGGGTCCTGGGTTTGATCCCCAATAGCCCCATTAAAAGGTTATCATGGGGGCAAGGGTGTAGCTCAGTGGTAGAGTGCCTGCTTAGCATGCACAAGGTCCTGGGTTCAATCCCCAGTACCTCCATCAAAAGAAAAAAATAGGCCCAATTACCTCCCAAAACATTTTTTTAAATGATAATAATAAATAAATAAATGAACCTAATTACCTCCTCCCTCTAAAAGTTAGTAAAATAAATAAAAATCTTGAAAAAAAAAATATGGGACCAAAGCTGAAACTATAAAAGTAACAAAAAATGTAAGAGTTCACTGGCAATGAAGTGCTCAATTAGCAAAAATAATTTTAAGTGATCTCCCCAAGAGAATGAGGAAATAACAGAAGGGGCAAGAATCTGAGAGTGGCGGTACCTGAATATTTAGGGACTTGTGTTTCTGTTCAAATTTGCAGATGTTTGAACACCAAAAGGGAAAAAAATAATGCATGGGGGGAAAAGAAAGATTTTCTCTGTTCTGAATAAATCGATCATGTATCAAGTTGCAGTAGGGTGGTAGGTTTGTAAGTGACTTTTTTCTTTATTTTCAAACTTCCTAATGTATTATTTTACTGTTTTGCTAACAATAATAATAATAAACTGGTAAGTTAACCTAGCAATAGGTCAACGTAGACACTTAAAAAGGCTTTTAAACAATGACATATGCAAATAAAAAACTGTTTACAGGAAAAAAGCACTCTGTCACAGTGACCAAGTGGGGTCCCCCACCCCAAGCATACCCCAGCCTTGAGGCTCCAGGTGCTTTGGGAAGGAAGGTCCTCCATCCCCCAAACCCTCATGCTCACCCCCTATCTGACTGTCTGCGCCACATTCTTCCCTTGTGCTGTATCTCAAGGACCCGCTGTGACCCACACCTGCCATAAACATCCCATCTCACTCTGGAATCCTCTGGAAACGCCACCGCCTGGGCGGGGAGGGAAAGGGCTCCCCTGGAGAAGGGCACCGTGGTGATTTGCTGCTCATCCCAGGTAAATTACTTTCCCATCCAGTATGATGTCCGATGTACTGAGAAAGATTCAGTTACAAGCTGACACACTTTCATCCAGGGAGCTGGCAACAATTTCATTAATCTTGAACACGCTTTTCTGAGGCACAGAGATAAGAAGTACTGTTGGCTTTGATTTACAGACAGTCTAGACAAAGGAGTGCGCCCTCCCGCCTGGAGTGCAGCAGCTGAGGGCCGGAGGCAGAGGGGAAAAAGATAAAGCCATCTTTTTCTTTATACGCGAACAAGAAGACAGGGCTGCTCTGAGAGGATCCCTGTATCCAGGAAAGGGAAGCCCCAGAATTTCAGAATTTCTAAATTTATCATTGTGAGAGGACACCCAAGCCTGGACCCTGGACTCCTGTCCACAGCCTGAGAGGCCTGGTGCCTCTTCCCCTAACCCCTGCGCCTCCCCGACGCGCCTGGCCCCGGGCCTGCCGCTTGTCTCCGTGTGTGAAGCCAGGGACTCACCGGGCATCTCCTCCGCTCTCCCGTGTCCATGGGTTTGTGCTCCTTTGCGGTGGATTCCGTTGGGCACTGCCGCCCTCGACGCCCCCAATGCTGTCATCTCCTAGTCCTTTCCTTCTCTTCAGCCATTCTCTGTGGAAAGCTTCACTTCAATGCTCATTGTCCTTCAGTGGCCCCACCGGGAGGTCAGCGAATCCACTGGGCTTCCCACTGCTCGCCCTGAGGCTGCTGGAGGCACCACCGCGGTGGGCAGGGACAAGCCCGACGTTTGTTCCTGGTCCCTTGCCTGCCCCGACCCCTTCCCACCTTGAACACAGAACTGAGGCCTGTGCTGAGGCCGCCACCTTTTGACCATGGAGAGAGGCTGAGAGAACAGTCCAGATGCCAGCCCTGACCTCACTGAGCCTCTGATCCAAATGCAGACCCTGCCTCGGTTGGACTTCTGGTCACAGACCCCACTTTCTTAAATACATTGCTAACTGGTGCGAAGCCTCTGTAAATTCACTGCCGTTTATCTCAGAGTCCACATGCAACAATACCTGTTTATTATGCCTCCAGAGCAGCTCCTAACTATCTCCCACCGCACTTCGCCACGTGTGTGCCTCCTTTCGCTGGCACTGTGCCTGCTACACACAGACAACCACCGATAAATGCCTGGCTTGAAAGCAAAACCTAAGCTTTACTTGGGTTTTTTAAATTGCTCAGTCCAATCTGAGACACAAAGCATTTGTTCTGACAATGAGATTTAGAATGAGGGTGCGGGACCCAGAGGCTTTGCTTGTGTGGTAACAGACAGGGAAATGATGCGAAGAGTCAGTCATCAAAAGGAAGAGGAAACAGCGAGTGAGAGGCAGTTAGCCAAGCAAATGTAAGCAAAACAAGGAAAAAGCGTTCTCGGAGTTCTGGGAATGGACCGCGTCATGAAAAAGCAGAGCGTCAACACAGGGACCACGCTGGCTGGGTAAATTGTTTTTTTATTGTTTCAGGGAACACTTCATGCCTGAGTGTTCCAGTAAAATGCAGAAACGAGACCAAAGGGATACTGCTGTCTGACCGGCCATTTAGCATTTTAACAGCATGTGCTGCACCTTGCAGGAAGCAGCCTCTCTCTCTCTGTCCGCGGTGCCGTGGGCCTGCGGCGCTGATTCATGACCATGACCTCCGCGCAGACACCAGCCTGCTGGGAGAGACTCAGGCTCACCCTTCTCGCCTTACAAGCAGAGAAACCGAGGCATGGAGTTCAGAGTCCAGGGAGCTCTCCTGTGGCGGACCCCGCGGATCCATGGCTAAGACTCCTGGCTCATCAGGTCGGGCAAGGGAAGGAAAGCAAAGATTTGCTAAAGCCCAGCACAGGTTTACATCATGAAGCCCAGCCTCCAGCTCCTGCTCGGTACCCTCCCCTCCCACTGGGACCCAGAGAAACTGAGCTGGCAGTGGGTCTGGCTCGGCTGCCCTAGGCGGCATTACTCAGACAGTTCAGGGTGAGGGTGGACCCAGGCAGGACCTGGGCATCCAGGCAGGTAGCGGGTGAGCATGGGAGGGAGAAAGAGAGGGCGGGATACAGACATCAATGTGGCAGACTTAGCGGCTGGCCAGGTAGGACGTGCCTGGGGAGCAAGGAGGGAAGCGGACTCTGTACCGCAGATGTGGGAGCAGCACCCCACCATCCACACTCCCCCTCCACTTCTCTCTTACCCCCTACATCCCAGTGGCAATGCTGTTGGACCTCAAAGCAGAGCAACGATCATTATTTCAGTTTATGCTAACATCAGGTATTGGAGGGAGCCCTGCAGCAGATGCCTCTCCCAGCTCGCACACGGGAGAGGGCGCACAGGGCACCCTCTCCGCAAGCTGGGGGCGCTTTTTGTCTTCCTGTACCAAAGCACACTGTTTTGCTTTGGGAAAGAGTGATGTTTGGGGACCTGAGGACAGCTTGTGAAAGACGACCTCCTCACACCCAGCAGCTCCAACCAACCACAGGCGGGAGGGTGTCGCCGTGACAGACGGGACGGTCAGCCAGCGCCACGGTGTCGGTGCCGTCCCTCCACCCTGGCGCAGTGCGTTCACAAGGATTTGTGCAGAATAAGAAGGCAAACTGGAGAGGGGAGGGGGTGGGTATAAACATATGAATCATGTCTCCTCTCCAGAAAGTCATCACTTCAGCCCTTTGTTTCTTCCTAATATGTCAGCTGTAGCTTGCCCGCCTTGTGTTTACTCTAACTCAGCAATAGGAAGCCGTGTTTGGTGGGAACAGCCCGTGGTGAGGGGAACAGAGAGGCAGGCCTTTATTAGAGAGGGGCCCCGGTCCAAAACCAGGGACCCCGAGGATCTGGACATGAGCGGACATGCAGCAAACCCAGTTCAAAGCATTCTCTGCCGTGTGGCTGCGAGGGGCAGGGGTGAAGGGGCTGCCTGGCTGCTGCTGTCATAATAACCTCATGTCCCAAAGTCACCCGACGCTGATAGAGGAAAAGGCTTCAAAGTGGTTCCTTGACGGGATTCTGCCTGCAAGAAACAGAGCTCCGTTGCTCAATCTACGTTAATTCCTCAGAGCAGGCGAGGGCTCAGCCTCACTTTGCTTGTTCTGTGTCTCCTGGGAGAAGGCCTTTAGTCCATTTCAAAGCCAGAGTCACAACGCCCCCACCCCCCAGGGGACAAGCTGGCCAGGCGGCTCCCTGCTGTCCCTTTGGGCCTCGGCCCAAGGCCTGCAGGCTGGTGGGGGGATGTGAGAGTGTTTGGAGAGGCTTTTTCCCTTCCAAAATTTGTTTCATGCTTTATCAGCAGATGTGATATTTATTCCTGTAAGAAAACAAAACGTCCGGCTTAGGGAGTGATTCCCAAGCTGGGTGTCAGGAAGCTGATGTCCTTTGTCCAGTCATCTCTGAAGTTTTCCCTTAAGGTGCAATGAGCTTGCAAGGCCTACTGTCCAAGCCCATCAACCCAACCCTTACACTGAGTCCAGTTGAAAGCTCTTCTCTGAATTTGATACAATCTCCGATGGAGCTCTGGAACTGGGGAAGAATAGAGAGCAATTCTACCACAGCCCCAAAGGCCACGGAGAGCTGTGTTCTCTGGAACACTCCATTTCCATGATGTTCGGGGACTCCGAGATTAAGCAGGAAATGATGGTGGAGGTCTGGGGTTAAACCAGACGCCTTCATCTGCTGGAACGTGGCAGGGCCCCAGGGACAGGGCACGGGACCTCAGAGCGTGGGTTTGTGCTTGACCTCTTTTCTCTTGTTCGGATGTGACTTTGAGCAAGTGACTAAACACTCGTAAGTCCACACTTCCTCATTTCAAGAAAAAGAGGGAAGAATAGTATCTACATGTAGGGCTGTGGGAACAGTTAAGTGGAGTAATGACGCTGTGCGTGTCACCCGAGTAACAGTGAGCCTCTTCTCACCTTTCCCCTCCTGTGACAGTCTCAACAGGTTGTCATCAAGAAAACACACCCACACATGCTGGGACAGCAGCAGGCTTTCTTACAGTCCCTTTATTGATTTTTTTTTAACTGGAGGGACTGGGAATTGAACCCAGGACCTCGTGCATGCTAAGCACGTGCTCTACCACTGAGCTGTACCCTCCCCCAATACATTCCCTTTAATGTAAATTTCCTCTTCCCCTTCTCTCCTCTCTCTCCGCAGCCCTCTTCTCCAACCTCCCATTTTCCTACCAATTAAAATAAACTGAAGAGCTTAAGGAGTTGGTGTGGGTTCAGAAGCGAAGGCTCTGGTCCAGCCAGAGGAGAAGGTTTGCTGGGAAATCATCATGAGGTAGGGAAGGTGTAAATGAAAAGAAGTGGACAGATTGTAAGGTATACAGGATATAAAACTTAGAGGGCTGGTAGCTATGAATGCGGTGAAGTGTACAGTTGATGTTTGTTCATGGATTCGGTATCTGTAAATTCACCTACTTGCTAAAATGTATTTGTCACCTGGAAATCCACACTCACGGTGGTAATTCATGAAAACTTTGAGTCTCCAGACGCCCAGGTTCCCAGTGGAGTTTGAACAAGGAGATGCCCTACTTTGGAAACAAGTGTTCTTTTTGTGGTCTATTTAGTGCCACATTTTATGCACTTTTGTGCTTTGGGTTGGGGACCTCACTACTCAAAATGACCCCCAAGTGCTCAGCCACTAAAAAAATGAAATCTTGCCACTTGCAGCAACGTAGATGGTCCTAGTAATGATCATACTAAGTGAAGTAAGTCAGAGAAAGACAATTACATGATATCACTTACATGTGGAATTTAAAAAATAGTGCAAATGAACTTATTGACAAAACAGAAGCAGACTCACAGACATAGAAAATAAACTTACAGTTGCCAAAGGGGAAGGGGAGGAGGGATAAATTAGGAGTTTGGGATTACCCGATGCATATTTCTATATATAAACTAGATAAACAATAAGGATTTCTGTAGAGCACAGGGAACTGTATTCAATATCTTGTAGTAACCTACACTGGAAAAGAATCTCAAAAAAAGAATATAGATACACATTATATATATATGTATAATCAAATCACTTTGCTGTACACTTGAAATGAACACAATATTGTAAATCAACTATACTTCAATTAAAAAAGAAGGAAACAATTTTCTGGTCAAAATGGTGGAGTGGTAGGACCACAAGCTCACCTCCCCTCGCTACTACAACGAAATCACAACTACCTGCTAAACAACCATCTGAAAAATGACTGGAACCTAGCAAAAAAGATCTGCAACTGGAACCATAAAGAGGGAACCACAGCAGGACGGTAGAAGGGGTGTGCTCACGATGTAATTGGGCCCCATACCCCCCAGGTGGGGGACCCACAAGCTGAAGAGTAGTTAAGTCGCAGAGGCCCTCCCACAGGAGTGAGAGCTCTGAGCCCCACGTCAGGCTCCCCAGCCCGGGCCCCGGCATTGGGAGGAGGAGACCCCAGGACATCTGGTTTTGCAGGCCAGCAGGGCTTGGCTCTGGGAGCCCCATGGGACCGGGGGAAACAGAGACTCCATTCTCATGGGAAGTGTACACGGAAACTCCCATGTGCCAGGTCCAAGGGCAGAGGCAGTGATTTCATAACAATCTGGACCAGGCCTGCCTGCTGGATTTGGAGGGTCTCTCGGGGATGTGGGGGAAGGCTGCAGCTGACCCAGGGGACATAAAAGCTGGTGGCAAACATTCCTGGAGTGTTCATCTACAGGAGCTTTCCTGGAGGCTGACATCTTGATTGGATCATTAGCACCAAGACCCAGCCACACCCAACAGCCTGTAGGGAAGCCTCAGGCCAAACAACATGTGGGGTGGGAACACAGCCCCACCCATCAGCAGACTTCCTGAGGCACAAAGGCCTCTAGACACAGCCGTGCCCACCAGAGGTCCAGGACCAAGCCGCACCCAGCAGTGTGCATGCATTGGCTCCTCCTGCCAGGAAACCTGCATAAGCCTCTAGTCCAGCCCCAACCACCAGGGGCAGATACCAGAAATAAGAAAACAACAATCCCAAAGCCTGTGGAAGGAATCCACAAACACATAGAAAGAGACGATAAGAGGCAGCAAAGGAGTATCTCCCAGGCCAAGGCACAAGATAAAATCCCAGAAGAGGAAATAAGTGATGAGGAGATAGACAATGGATCTGAGAAAGAGTTCGAAGTCATGACGGCCAAGATGTTCAGAGAACTCAAGAGGAGCATAGATGCACACAGTGAAGTTTTTAGCAGAGAGTTGGAAAATATAAAGAATACTGAAATAGAGTTGAAGAATAAACTCACTGAAATGAACAGTACACTAGAAGGAACCAAGACTGGACTAAATGAGGCAGAAGAACAGATCAGTGAGCTAGAAGACAGATTAGTGGAAATCAAGACTGCAGAACAGAAAAAAGAAAAAAGAATGAAAAGGAATGAGGATAGTTTAAGAGAACTCTGGGACATCTTGAAGTGCTCTAATATTTGCATTATAGGGTCCCAGAAAGAGGAGAGAGAGAAAGGACCTGAGAAAATTTTTGAAGAGCTAATAACCAAAAAATCCCCCAACTTGGGAAAGGAAACAGTCACCCACGTCCAGGAAGTGCAGAGAGTGCCACACAGAACCAACCCTAAGAAGAACACACCAAGGCACACAGTCATCAAATTGACAACAATTAAGAATAAGGAGAAAATATTGGAATTAGCAAGAGAAAAGCAATGAATAACATACAAGGGAACTCCCATAAGGTTATCAGCTGATTTTTCAGCAGAAACTCTACAGGCCAGAAGGGAGCGGAACAATATATTTAAAGTGATGTGAGGGGGAAACTTAGAACCAAGAATACTCTATCCAGCAAGGCTCTCGTTCAGACCTGATGGAGAAATCAAAAGCTTCACAGATAAACAAAAGCTAAAAGATTTCAGCACCAGCACACCAGCTTTACAACAGATGTTAAAGGACCTTCTCTAGTCATCAAACCGTAAGAAAAGAGAACAAAAGAAAGAAATATTTTTTAAAAAAAGACTTATAAAAGATTGCTTTGGCTGTTCAGGGTCTTCTGTGGTTCTTTATAAATTTTGGAATTGTTTGTTCTAGTTCTGTGAGGAATGTCGTGAGTATTTTGATGGAGTTGCGCTGGATCTGTGGGTTGCTTTGGGGGGTGTGGCCATTTTGATAGTGTTGATTCTTCCAATATCAGAGCACAAGAGATCTTTCCATTTCTTTGTGTCATTTCAGTTTTTGGAGTATAGGTAACCTCCTTGGTTAAGTTTATTTCTAGGTATTTTGATGTTTTTCATGTAATGGAAATGTTTATGCTGGTTATAAAATTATGGTTTTTGAAGTGAAAAAATAAGTGAATAAAGGGTCACGAAAGGAAAAAGATCCTTCTTTCTTATGGGTGAGCTGTATTCCATTACATGTATACATATGCTGCATCTCCATTATCTATTCAGCTATCGATGTGCACTAAGGATGCTTCCATATCTTGGCAATTATAAATAATGTTGCTGTTAATAGCAGGGTGTGTGTACCTTTTTGAATTAATTCTTATTTTGTGGTTGGCTTTATTCCTTTGATAACTATGTAAGTTTAAAAAGCTAAAGCTCTAAACATCCTTAGGAACAATGAACAGTACATATATGTAAATTAAAAAATATATGTGTAGTTAAAAAAAAAAGAAATGAGCTATCAAGCCATGAAAGACATGGAAGAAACTTAAAAGACGTGTTATTAAATGAAAGAAGCCAGTCTGAAAAGGCTGCAAACTGTATGATTCCAACCAAATGACATTCTGGAAAAGGGAGAGCTACAGAAACAATAAAAAGATCGTGGTTTCCAGGGGTCTGGGGAGAGGGAGGGAGGGAGGAATGAATAGATGGAGCACAAGGGACTTCTAGGGAAATGAAATTACTCTGTGTAATACTATAGTGGTGGCTACATGTCAGTACGCATTCGTCAAAACCCATAGAATGTACGACATCAAGAGTGAGCCCTGATGTAAACTACGGGCTTTCATTGATAATAATGTGCCCATGTTGGTTCACTGATTGTACCAAATATGCCCCACTGATGAGGGATGTTGAGGGCAGGGGAGTATATATGTGTGGGTGGGGAGGGCTATGTGCGAACTCTCTGTATTTTCTGCTCAGTTCTGCTGTGAACCTGAAACTGCTCTAAAAAAAATAAAATGTATTAATAAAAAAAGAGAAGAAAACAAGATTTATAAAAAATAAAATAAAATAAATAAAATCACCCCTAAGGGAAGAGCCGAAGCGCTGTCTAGTGTCTCTAAGCTCAAAGAGGTTTGATGTGATCCATGGAGAAAACACGTGTTAGGTGAGCTTCCTCCCCGCCTGCGTCAGCACTGTGACCATGATGCTCCACAAATATCAAATGAAGTGTCTAAACAGAACACCACACCAGACAAGAGTAAATTTGACCAAAATGTTGTGTCTGGAGAAGCTACCTCTGTGTCTCCCCAAGAGCAGTGGTTCAGGGTCACTGACTCCGGGTTCCTGGATACTCATTCATAGGACGTAACTGCAGTGAAGAGTGGGGGGCTGGATCGCCCCCCTGGGGGGGGCTGGATTACACAGCTGTGTGTCATTTGCTCAGCAGGCCTCACTGGGAGAGGACATGGCTACTAAGCAGGAGACACAGTAAAACCTAGAATTTTCCTCAACTCCTGGGACTCCTGGCATTACTTTGGTATCATGAGCTGTGGCTGGACAATCCCACCCTATCCTGTGACGTTATCTGGATCAAGTACTTCAAAAGACCATTCAGGTGTTACTGAGTCCAAACTCCTTCTGCTCGCTGCACAACAGGCCAATAAAACAGGAGACAAGGTGTTGGAGCAAAGAATAATGACTTTATTTAGAAAGCCAGCAGACCAAGAAGATGGCTGACTAATGTCCTGAAGAACCATCTTCCCCAAGTCAGAATTCAGGTTCCTTTTATACTAAAAAGGGGAGAGGGTGTGGTTGGTTGTTGCAAACTTCTTGGTGTTGGAATCCTTTGTTCTTGGAATCCTTTGTCCTTGCAGCTGTCCACGTGGGTCAGGTCCTGGTGCCCCTGTAAAAACCTCTAACAAAGCAAACAAGTTATTTTCTATTCTACAACTTGCCATCTTTATAGACGTACAAAAGTGTTAATGTCCTTAAAGGTCAGAGCCTGGAGAGTAGGCTCTCCTGCATATTTCAGGCTAAAGGCAACATTCTTTTACAAAAGGTGCAGAGCCAGCAAGACAGCCTAGAAAACAGGGCACAAGGTTAAAGCCAAAGGAACAGATCTAATGTGGAGTCAGAGTTGTCTTTTCTGTTACAAAGGGAGCCTGCGTGGCTGAGTGGTGCAGTGTCACATACCTAAAACTTGCCTGACCAACGTGAAGTTCATCCCCTTGGGATTCCTCGCACTAGGATACAGTGGGGTGGGGGTTGGAAAACCACACCCCATGGGCCAAAGCTGACCTGCCTTCTGTTTTTGTCTGGACCACCAGCTAAGAATGGTTTTTAAATTTTCAATGGTTGAAAAAAAAAGTCAAAGAAAGAATAATATTTTGAGACGTGAAAATTATATGAAATCTAAATTTCAGTGTCTAAAATGAAGTTTTATTGGAATACAGCCACGCTCATTCGTCCACCTGCGGTCTCTGGCTGCTTTCCTGTTCCAACAGCAGAGTGGAGCAGCTCAGACAGAGCACATGGCCCACGAAGCCTAAAACATTTACTACCTGGACTTTACATAAAGCATGAGGCGGCACTAAATACAGCCTGAATTTAAGCAGCGTCCTCAGGGCATGTGTTGGGTCCCTTGATACAGGAGAACAGGACACAGGCCGGGAGGGCTGGAGTGGCAGAATGTGGGTGTCACATGCAGTTTAAAAAGACAGGTGCTCTGTCGTCATTTACGTGGTGGCCACCAAGTCAACACTGACCATGGAGAGTTTGAAACCTTTGGCTTTTTTATGGCCAAATGTTTTTTTTTAAGTGCAGCCTCACAATAAAATAGAATCTCAGAAATCAGTGCAGTAGAGTGGACTCCCATCTCCAAAAATCCTCCACCGGCTTCTCTTTTAAAGAAAACTGTTTGTCAATCTTTAGTCACCCCTGCTGGGAAAGCCGAGATTCCCTGCCATCTGCATCCCAATGTCACAGGGGGCTGCTCCTGGCTTCCCCTGGGAGTGCAGGCTGGCCCTGGGCACCGAGACCCTGCCTGGTTCCAGGAAACTCACCAGTGCAGCCTCCTCCGAGGAGAGGCCGGAGCCCTGGCCCTGGGACCCACAGCTCGACTTCACCTGCCTCCCCGGGACACCCTCTCTGTTCTGACTTGGCCTTCCTCCTCCTTGCTGTTGAGGTCAGCACTCATCTTAATCCATGCTGATTCTCGGGGACATAAAATGCCCATCAGTGTCCCCTGCAAGCTCCCCATCTCCCCTGTCCCCAGGCTCCACGTACAGAGATTGCCACACACCACCCTTTGACTTTCCACCTTGTTCCTAGTTCTCATGGAGTAACTTTATCTCGCGTCTCTCAGCTTTCCAGGCCTGTTTGGTCTCTCTCACAAGGACTCCTGCAGCCACATGTCATGCACAGTGCTCTTAATTTATAATCTTCCCTCTTCTTGGAGTTGTGGCTACAAAGGTGGTAGTCTTAAAAAATGAGCCTCTCCATGCCTGACCCTGCACCAGAGCGCTACCAGGGCGGTGGCGACTTTCTGTACATGTGCACAGACAGCCCGTGTGTGCTGGTGGGCACGCACAAGCATGTCTGTAACCGAGCAGGACCCAGGGGGGCCTTCCAGGGTCAGACCCCTCCCCACCGTTCCCTGCTGCGGCTCCTCTCTGAAGCACCTGTATAATAGTATCTCATGTATATTTTCTGAGTTTTTCAGATGCTTAAAACCACCACCAAGAGGAAAAAATTAGCTACTTCGAGGGCGCATTGCCCCCTAAACCTGCTGGCACCTGGGGGTTGATAGTGTTGATGTCCTGTTCCCTCCACATCAACCAGTCAGAGGGCTGTGCACGAGCTGGTCACACACCCTGCGACCTCCCCTCCTTCACCTGCCTTTAAATATTCTCTGATGAAATCCTTCAGAGAGTTCGTGGTTTTCTCAGGCATGAGCCATCCAGTCCTCCTTGCTCGGCCCTACAGTAAACCTTTCTGTGCTCCAAACTTCGATGTTTCAGTTTGTTTGGCCTCGTGGTGCAGCAGACACACGAACTCGCCTCCAGTAACATGTCCACAAACGTACACTCACAGCGGTGCCTGTGGGCCCGCCTCCCACTGCGCCCCCGGCCCCAGGGAGCTCACCAGCCAGACCAGCACGTTGGGCCCGGAATTCTGTGGCCAGACCCAGCTGCCACTGCCCACAATACAGGTTTCTAGAGAAAGCGAGGTCCAAGGCAAGCACTTTAGTTCCCAAGAAGACAGTCACAGGGAGAAATTAGAACTCTTCCTTCCTAGAAGGATTTTTTTAATGGATAACAGTTCATGTACAAATGGAGCCTATACACGCAGAACATCTCCTGCAGCTCGTGCAGCGGAACACTCGCCCATGAGTCTGTAAACTCCTCCATGTAAGCTCATCGGGGTGTGTTTCCTATGCCACACGTCTATTGTGTCAGCCAGTGTGTGCCCAGCAACCAGGGCATTGCCTGACAAACAGGAAGAATGCTATAAAGCCCTTAGAACACACACTGAATTGCGTTGGCTTCAGGTTCAACCCAAACTGAAGAAGGTCTGATGGGAACCAACCTGAAGGAGGCTTTTCTCTGCTGAAGGGAGTTGGGGGGGGGTGTTGAGATGGAGGGAGGAGGGGCCCGTTTCCTTTAATGAAAGGTGGGGGCCTGGGATGGGGTGGAGGCCTGATGTCTGCCTAAGATGCTGGTCCTCCTGTCCTGTGCCCGAGCCTTCGATCGGAGCCCCACGGGGAGAAGGGTTGCAGGCTGAGGGGGAGGCACCCAACTCTGGCACCCGAGGGCCTGAGGCAGGCAGCATTGAGGAAGACGGCAGCCTCACCGGCCAATGGGCAGCCAGGACCAGGAAGGCAGCTCCCAGGGGACAGCATCGTGTGGGAGGCAGGACTGGAAGAGCAGCACCAGATGGGACCCGATTGTTCCAGAACTTACATCTTTCATGGGACCCCTCCCCCGGTACCCAGAAGCCAACGGGCCTTTAGAAACTCTGCCATCTCTCTTCTGGGGGTAACAAGATGCTGTTCTACATGATTTTTGATAGGGCTTGTCAGGCCCCAAGGTTACCACTTGGACCCCTTGAAGCTGGACGTCCAGGATTCTTACTCCTGCACCGTCCAGGGATCGTGGACCCCTACAGGGTCCTTGAGGGGGAGGAGTCCCAGGCGTGCGGTCCCGGCCTGGGGCACTGGCTGGAGGTAAATCATTGGCGGCTGGTGGGCTTGTGAGTCCGAGTGCCCCAAACACAAAAAGTAGGGCTTGCAGGTCGCTTGCCCCATTTCCACCTTGCAGGTAACTTTGTTTGTGATCCAGATCTCGTATTTCAAGGCCTATTTCTAAGCAAACTTCTTAGATGGAATTTTTACTAAGGCTCAAAATTCTAAAGGATGCTCAGCTAACAGATACCTTCTCCCTGCTTGATGGTTTCCGGTTGCAGGGAGATTAAAGCCAAAATGCCTCAGCATAACACTGATTTTTTTCAAAGTCGTTCTGTTTCTCCACCTTCTTTTCCTTCCTGACACCATATTCTGAGCTCCACCCCACACCACGAGACACACGCAGGCTCTTTGCTGCCCTTGAGAATTAGCTCAGTGTCCAGCAAATGTTTAAAGAGAAGTGAAATCCCCTGTTGCTTTCAACCTGCGTGGCTGGGCTTCTGTCCCCAGAACCTAAGGGCATTAAGAACCACTCAGCACAACTTAAACTTTCCCTTCCTGGTCTTACTATCAGCCTCGCCACCAAATCTCATGTAGTTCAGGCCTTGGCACCTCTTACCTATACTTCTCCGGTCATCCCTAAAGGGATGAAAGTCCCTGACTCCAGTAGGGGCCTCTCCAATCCATCTGTCCTCCACATCCAGGAAGATAATGTGCCTAACTGCTAGCCCTACCATTTTCTTTTCTGGACTATAATAGACTGAATTATGGCCCCCAAAGAGATACAAGTGCTGACCCCTGGAAGCTGTGAGTATGACCTTGTATGGAAAAAGGGTCTTGGCAGATGTGATTAAGTGAGATCCTGAGATGGGACAATGATCCTGGATCATCCAGATGCCCCCCCAAGTGTCCTCATAAGAGGAGGACAGAGGGCGAGCAGGAGACAGCCCAGCCCAACTGGTGTGTCACACACAGAGGCAGAGAGTGGAGTGCTGTGGTCATAGCCAAGGAACACCCGCAGCCAGAAGCTGGAAAAGCCAGCAAGGACCCTCCCCTCTGGCCTCTGGAGGGTGTGCAGCCCTGCCTACACTTTGATTTTGGACTCTGGCCTCCAGAATTGTGAGAGAGGACATTTCTTTTGTTTTTAGCTGCCCAGTTTGTGATTTGTTATGGCAGCTGCAGGAAACATACACTAACCAAAACCCTGTTGCTCCAAACCATAAAGCCCTCAGCTGTCTGGAGCCTGGGTGGTCTTCAGACTCATCTCTCTTCCCCTGCTTCATGCATCACCCCTACTGTGCTCATGCAGACAGCCTGTGAGAGCTCCCACTGCACCCTGGTTTGCCCACCTGGAGAAGGCCTGCAAACAGCTCCTGTCTCACCCTAAAAGTCACCTCCTCTCTGAAGCCTCAACAGTCTGCTCCACCTGTTCAATATATTTGGTTCTGAGTTCCCCATGTATCCTACAACTTGCTCCATTTATCTATTATGGTGTCTCTTCTACTAAACTATAAGGTCCTTAAGGGCAGGGACTGAAGACCCTCTGTTCTTGGCATAGTGTGTGTCACACAGTGGAAGGCCACCAAATGTTTTCATGTTCAAATAAAATTACTTCCGTGCAACAGTTTTATACTGACACTCATGGCCTCCATCAGACTTGCCTCCTTTGGCTGCTGGCACACATTCTCCTCCCCTTGGTCCACTGTGACCTTAGGGATTATCTTTCCTCATTCTCTTCCACTGGTTTCCAAGCCCTACCAACCTCATGCTGGCCTTGCTTAGAGGTCAATCTTCAGTCTCGTCTTTTTTCTCCCTCACTTACACTCTTTCTAAGTGACTTTGGCCATCCCCTGTGTTGTTGGCTTCCAAATGCAGTTCCCTGCTTCCTCTGAACTCTTTACCACCTGCCCACTAGAAATTTCTGCACAGATGTCCCACAGGCATATTGAGCCTAACATGTCAAAAACAATTTTCTTCTCGTCTTCCCTGCCTTTGAATCTGGACCAGCAGGGCCCTTGGGCTAGGACTCTGGAAGCCAAAGCAAGACACGGGGAAGAGCAGAATGGAGCCAGGCAGGAGCTGGATGCTTCACAGTCAAGGACATCCAAGGCCATTGTCCCTGGAGAAGTTCAAATGGAGCTTCTCTTCCAAAGGACTCAACAGAGACATAGAAGCCAGGTGTGAGACCACAATCAAGACACAAAAGCAGGCCAGCAGAGAGGGGCCTCCAGGAGAGAGACAGCACACGGAAATACTCTGCAGAAACAGAGAGTCCACTGTCTTCTCGGGGGGGGGGGGGGCCTTTAAGATGTCACTTTAGTGGGGAGAATAGAGCTCAGTGGCAGAGCACGTGCTTAGCATGCAAGAGGTCATGGGTTTAATCCCCAGTGCTTCCATCAAAATAAATAAAACTAATTACCTCCCCGCCCCCCAAAAAAGATGTCACTTTGGGTAATATCCCCTCTTCCTGCATCTCCTCTCTCCTTTTCCTCAGCTGTCCAAACTAGAAATCTCGAAGTCATTCTTCATCCTTGTCTTGCCTTTAACCCACACCAGTGAGCAGGTTCTGTTGGAGGGCACTCCTGAGTGTCTCCCCACAGTGCTTGCCCCATCCCCATTGCTTCTTCCTGTCTCCAGCCTGGAACCAAAAGAAACTCACTGTCTACGACCTCCTCCAACACCCATCACTCCCAACTTGCCAAAATCCAGATCTGCCTCACAGCCATTAGTGGTCTCCTTTTGCCGCCAGGATGAAATCTGAATTCCTAGGTAGGACACCCGAAGTCCTTCACACGTGCCTCTCTCCTCAGCCTGATCTGCTGCCAATCCCACTCTTACCTTAAACCCAGTCTTCCCAGCAACCCCCAGGCCCTCAAGGCCCCTCAGAGCATACGCAATCCTTTGCCTTTTCTGCCTGCAAATTTTGGCTCATTTTTGAGGACTCTACCCCAGTGCCACACCTGCTCCTGTCTCCATCCCGCGTGCCTCCTGGCCAGTCCCTGTTTCTGGGCTCTTATGATGCGTCATGCACACCTCCTGGGTCACTTACCACGCTATTCTGGGATATTTGTTCCCACATCCATATGCCCTGCTCAACAGTGAGCTTCTCGAATATATTGAGAGCTTCTTATAAACTTTCATATTCCTAGTACTCAGCTTGCAACCTGAGACATCGTGGACACTTCAGTATTTGTGCGATGGGTGAACGAGCAAAGGTGATAACTAAGAGCGGAAAGGAAGCAAGTGTATCACATAGGACAGGCCAGGGGCTCCGCGTTTCACGTTCTCGGTCCACCTGGGCTGCTGTGACAACATGCCGTAACGCAGCTGGCTGAGAAACAACAGAACCTTGCTTCTCACGTTTCTGAGGGCTGGAAGTCCAAGATCAAGGCACCGGCAGAGTCAGTGTCTAGTAAGGCCACTTCCTCATAGACAGCTGTCTTCTGACTGGGTCCTAAAATGTCGAAAAGGGTGGGGGAGCTCTCTGGGGCTCTGTTATGAGGGCACTAATTCCACTCATGAGGACTCCGCCCTCATGACCTAATCACCTCCCAAAGGCCCACCTCATAATACCATCACTTTGGGGGTTAAGGCTTCAACATTTGAATTTGGAGGTGATACAGTTAGCCCATTGCACTCCTGGAGAGTTCCTGCTGACTAGGCATCCACTCTCAGGTAGAAAAGCTTTCTTAGCTCATCCCGGGAGCAGGACAAGAGGTCGGGGAGTGAATAATGCCTGCCCTTTGTCCAGGGCTGGACACCAGGGCGAGACCAGAGAAACTGACAGAAGGTTGATGGAAACACACGAGCGGCTCTTGGAAGGCAGAGCTGGGTCTCATCTCAATGCACAGGTGAGAGACCAAGGTCCAGAGAAGCCAGGCAACTGACCCAAGGAAGGGACAGATGAGTTTATCCCCAGGTAAATGAGCAGAATATAAGTAAGCAGCAGCTGCAGAGGGGAAAGGACGGAGCCAGAGGAAAGCTAAGTGGATTTAAAACAGAGCCCTCCAGACATCTTCCTTTCCTCGAGAAACATCTATTCCTCACGGACACGTATATTTAATGGTATTTGTGTTGCCTTATGAACAGCTTTTTCATATGTATATTCCATGAGTAAGAATGTATCTGTCTCTCCCACTGGATTAGGGCTCCCAGAGGAAGGCAGCACAGAGAGAAGTCCGTTCCTTAGTCCCCACCTCACTTCTCCGCGCCCCCCCCCCGGACGCCCCAGGACACGCACGGTCCCCATTTCAGGCCTGCTCCGGCAACTGAGAGCGTGAGGTCCACTCACGGGCAGCTAACACAGCGGTTTGGAGCAGCACCCCTAACCCTGCCCCTTCACAGGACTTTTCTCCTGTTCCTCTCCCAGTTCCCGTTCCCCTGACCAGACTTGCCCTGTCACCTTACCCCCACTCACTAGGTTTCTTATGGAAGCATCCTTTCCCCTCCCCCATCCATGTTTTCTCTCAAGTTACCCAGCACTGCCTTAAAACAATGACTCTTTCCCAACAGTGGACAGCACCGTTGCCTGGCTTGGCTTGTAATTCCTGTGTTCATTGTGTTTCCTTCTCCCTGTCATGGGGAGGAGCGGTGAGCCGGGAAGAGCCTCTCGAAGGAGGACAGGGTCTGCAGTCCACAGGCTGCACAGCACAGGGGCCTGGGAGCTGGTCATTTGCCTTTTGCTCTCGGGTCAATCCCTCACCCTCCTCCTGCTGGCTGTACCCCCAGGGAGGTGGCGGAGGACGCGGACTTTGTTTTCTGCCCACAGGGGACACTCTGGGCACTCGGCCTTCTCAGGAGACCCTGGGATGGGTGGAGAGCTATTGCAGGGCTCACCGATGGGATAAAAGACGTGCCAGAGGCCACATGGGCAGGCGACTCGGGTGCACAGCCTGCACGGGGTGCTTCCCTCTTCAGCTCTAGAACAGAGAGATGAAGATGGTCACAGTCTCCCCAAGCCATGCCTGTGCTGCAGAACGTGCCCCGGAACCAGACATTTCCAGAATCTTCTCCAGGCAAGTTAAGGCCCTGGGGGGAGATCTACACTACCCGCAAAGTCAGTATTGCTGTGGGCACCGGCTGGGGCCGCCCAGCCCCCTTCATCAGACCTCATCACATCCCTCTGGGGGAGAAGCCCACGGCTGTCCCTGGCTTCTGCGGATTTTAAACACAGGCTCTGACCCGCGTGCCCATAGGCGGGCATGGAGCGGAGCCCCCGAGGGCCCCCTGATGCGGGGAGGTGCCCCCTTTCAGCACCCAGGGCCATCTCTGTCTCAGGAGGAGGGGAAACTCAATTCACTGAGTTTTAGAGGAGGGCGAGGGAGAAGGTGAGGAAGCGGGGAGAGAAAGCTGCTCCAGAGGCTGGGAGGGGCGACGCCGTTAGGGTGGAGCAGCTCCCCGTGCCACGTGGCCTGACCCTCCCGACAGCGGAGACGGTGGCTGTCCCCTCCTGACGCAAGAACAACGACCCTCGGAGGACTGGGTGACTTGGCCAGGGCCCCGTCCACTTCCGCACAGCTCGGTCCGCGAGGAGTGGGGGTCCACGAGCGCCCAGAGTCCCGGCAATGTGAGGAAGAACAGGACGAGGCCCCCTGCCCTGTCCAAGTGAGTTGAGCTTTTGGATGTGAGGCTTCTGGGGCCGTAAGAGGCTGCACAGAGCCGTCCTGCTGAGCCCGGCGGGGACCCTCCCTGGATAAGGGCCCCAAGGACTCAGCCAAACGGAGCACACAAGGAGGCCAGTTAAAAGTAAAAGTTCCAAATAGCTTTGTTTCAAGGAGTTCCTGGGAAAATCCATTCAAATGAACATTAAACTATATGACTTGTCAACAAATAACATGAACGACTATTTACACCCCAAGATTCTTTGAACCCCTCGCCTCAAAATTCTCACGTTGTTGTCTGTGTTCTCCAATCCTACCTCTAATCTCATGAGCTTGAGCCAGTCTGAACTGACCCCTGCTCCAGCACTGGGAGATCCCCTTAAACCTACCCTCAAAGCCTCGTAAAGACCCCGACTTTGACTCGGTCCCTGACCACAAAAGCCATGGACGTAGCCTTATATGGTGATATTTTTAGGAAGCCAGGATTCAGGATTTGTTCAGAGAAGCTATGCTGGATGCTGGGGGTTCAAATGTCAACAAAACCTGCGTTCTGCATCCTGTGCTTGAGGGTGAACAACTCATCAAATACCTGATCTTAATTATTTATTTTTTTTATTATTTTTGGGGGGTGGTTAATTGGGCTTATTTATTTTAATGGCAGTACTGGGGAATTATTTATTTATTTTTAGTGGAGGTGCTGGGGACTGAACCCAGGACCTTGTGCACGCTAAGCACGCGCTCCACCACTGAGCTACACCCTCGTCCTCCCAATCTTAATTATTTAAACACAATTGGGGTAAGTGCTACCAAGAAAGAAGTACAGGGCCCCAGACAGGTGCAGCCTCGACCAGGCTCGAGGGAGGCAGGGGCCTGGGGAGGAGTCAGTCTGCAAGGGAAGCCAGCGAGGCTCGTTTTCCTGGGGGGGGGGGGCAGGGCAGGGTCCCGGGAGAGTATAAGGCTTATTACAAGGGACCTGCCGTTGTAAAGTGGGAGGAGCCTGCCTTAGCGCACGGAGAGGGGATTTCAGAATCTGGTCTGCGCGCAGCAGTCCCTCGAAGAAGGACGGACTTGGGGGCTGCTGGTGAGGACCAGACGGCAGAGCTGGGAGAGGACTGGAGGGGAGCCAGTGAGAAGTGTGCTTAAGGCGTAATCCAGAGACCTAGCTGTGGGTGGGGAGAGGGGAATTGATGGCTGCGGAAGATGGCCAAGCTAGAAGCCTCGCCAGTCCTTCAAAGAAGAGCTCCCAGGGGCTTGGACTGTCACTGTGAGAGGGGACTCCTGAAGAGGGGACAGACCTGCGGATATAGCACAAATGCTACATGGTGCCCCACAATCATATGTGGGGAGGTGAGGGCAAGGGACAGAGTGGCTTTAACTGGCCTTAAGTCAGGTCTTTATTCTAAACTCTAGAAGATTATAAAGGGAGGGCCTGGTGCCCTGGAATATAAAAGAATACGGCCAGTTCCTGCAGCAAAGTGCAAGACTGGTCTCGGAAATGCACGAATGGAGCTGGGCCTGCCGGCCTGGATTGACCGGCAAACAGCAAGAGTGGCTTGAATCTGAGATACTGCCAGCCAACCCAATGGGCCTCTCAGTTCCTCTCTAATAAAAACAAGCCCAGGGCAGGCCCCAGGCTGTGAGTGTGGGAGGAGGGATTCAGGGAAGAGGACTGAGAAGGACACGGCCAGGTTCAGGGCGGGAAAGCAAAGCCCTCGCTGAATGGGGCCTCACTGGTGGAAGAGCTGGAGAGGAGACGGGGAAGGCATGCTGGGGCTGGAGGTGGGGGGCCCTGGTGAGAATCAGAGGGTGCCTGGCAGGGTCTGGAACTAGGAGGGGATGTACTAAAAGCAACACCTTAATAAGTGCCTGCTGGCGTGTGAAGGGCTGAGAGATTTCCGAGGTGGCTCTGACCTTCCTCGGCTGAGATGACTGAGATCTGCTGGGGGCAGTGGCCACAGGAGGGCAGGGACCAGCCAGAGGGAGAATTCTTGGGGCCTCCTGATGCGAGAGGGTGGAGGCTGAGTGACCAAGAAAGTGGAGGTGGCAGAACAGAAAGCCCAGAAAAGCAGTCTGGGGAGGTCACATCGTCCTCAGCTTGGGATGCGCTGAGGGTGCTGCCAGGAGACGTCCAGTGGAGATGAATCAAAGCAAGGCCAGGAGACTGTCCCTCCACTGGACTAGAGAGTGACAGAGATCCAGACCTGCTGACATGCGGTTGGGTCCCCGCACTGGTCTGTGTGTCATGGCCTCCGTCCGTTTCTAAGGGTTGACTGTCCAGTGGCAGCTGGGGACGTGGCCGTTGCTGTAACTTGCCAGCCACCACGGCAAATGCCCAGGCACCTAACCTCACACTCGCGCTGGGCAGCAAAGATGGATGTGACCAAGCCCATCTGAAAGACGAGGACTTCAGTGACTTCTCCAGCCCCGGTCACAGAATCGGATGTTGAACCTAGGTGCTCTGCTGCCAGAGGCCGTGCTCCTGACCGAGGTGCCTGCTGGGCAGCGGGCAGTCAGGGCAGATTCGTGAGTCATAAAAACCGTCAGTGGACGAGAAAGGAGGAGAGCCTTCACCTCCCAGGAGGGGCAGGGAAACAGACTCAGGACTCGACCTTCATGTACCTCCCCTCCCCATCAAGGGCAAAAGGAGTGGGAGAAAATGTAGTTCTGTCCCCTCCCCCTCCCCACCCTTCATCTGCGGGCCTGGTCCCAGTGAGCTACCTCACCCCTTAGGAATTAGATCCTTACAGGGCCCTGGAACTTGGAAGCTGTTACTGAGTTCTTATCCTGGCTGACTCATCTGGGCTCCAGGACAGTTGAAAGTCCAGGGTGCTGGCTGAATGCTGAGTTGGTGAACTTTTGAGCTCTGAGATGAACGGCAATACACCCATCATTCCTATGGAGGTGACCTTCTGCCTCTGTCTGTGTCTCTCCCTCTCTCTCTCCACACAGACACAGACACACACACACACACACACACACACACACACACACACATCCCCCTGAAGAATTCCGGGAGGAATTACAAGCCGGCTAAGAAGACTGCTTGTCCCTAGGAGGGGCTGGCATCTATCTCTGAAACAAAAGCTGGGATCTTTAGGCAAAGATTGTCAGATGAGCTGCACCCACCTCTAAAACAGATGTCCCTTGCCAGCATCCCTGACACATAACATCGATGTAGCTAAGTTCCCCCAAAGCACAGGGGATAGGCAGCACTGGGGCGAGTGGGGCGTGTCCTGTAAGAACAAAAGATGATGATGAAACAACGTACATAATGTACGTAAGTGTCGCTTCCTTCCCATCACAGCACAGAAGCACGCTTAGAACTACCCAGCGGCTCTCCCTAGGATTCTGTCCACCTCCAACCTCCCCCCACCCCATCTATTTACGCACTTTCTTATCACAGGGCCGCAGGGGTACAGGAAACAGCTCCGTCTTACATGGCCTGGCCCTGCCTTGGGGGCTGCCTCCCGGGTGAGCTGACACTTAGATTATTTTACTCAGAAGAGAGGGGGAGGCTTCTGAGACGCAGTAGGCTTTCAATGGACACAAAGGGCCTTTTTGTTTTTGGTGACTTGACTCAAATTTGGTTTTGGTTTTGGTTTAATTCTATGCATGGCCTCTGAGAGGCGCTGACCCTCGCCCAGGAATCTCTGGTCAATGATAACAGCTCCCTTATTTATTTGTCTTGGGGAATCCTCCTCCTGCTTTGAATACAGCATCAGATTCCCAGCTTGGCCCCATCAGGCTGCTACCTGCGACATTTCCCAATTAAGAAGACACTTGCTGTGAGCCCCACCGAGGGCAGGGCCCTGCACCACGTGACGGGGACGTGGGGCAGAGGATGGGTCCGGCAGCAACGCAGGCCCAGGTCGCGCCAGCACCCAGCGGCCCCTTCTCCCCCCACTCCCCCCTCTCCCCAGGCCAGGCCGTCCTGAGCTGTGGACAGCAGACATTCATGTTGGTCCCCTGTGTCACTTTTTAAATACCTGCTCTGTCTTGATCCATCCACCTGCACGACATGCCCATGCAGCTGATAAACAGAGCTCTTCTCTGGTCGCTTTCTTTTTTTTTGGCGGGGGCAGGGTAATTAGGTTTATTTGTTTATTTTTTTTTTTTTTAATGGAGGTACTGGGAATTGAACCCAGAACCTCCTGCATGCTAAGCATGCCAACTACTTGAGCTCTACCCTCTCCCGCTTTCTGGTCATTTTCTATTCTTCACAATGCAACTTGCCTAGTGTTCTGTCCTTTTGGCTCCTACTTTTTGTCTTGCTCCTTAAAGTGGGCCACCCTGGACCTGAGCCCCTGGGCGCTCAGCATCTCCTTGCACAACAGCCACTTCGGAAGCGGACGCCACCCGGATCCTCCACCCACTGAGGCGGGAGGGGGTCTTCAGAAACACATGATTTAATCTAATAAGCAATTTTTCCTGAATTCACCCAGAGTAGAAGGTTCATCCCAGTAAAGATCATAGAACAAAGCACCAGGTGTTTGGGTAGTTGTGAAAATGCAGATTTCTGGGTCACATTCTGAGTCAGGACCCCTTGGGGGTGAAGCCAAAGAACCTGCATTTTTGCAGTCTCCCCAGGGGTGTCTTATACCTACTGAAGTCTGAGAACACATAGGGCAAAACGTTCAGTGACGACCAGGTTTCATGGTGGGGGGGGGGGCCTTGCCGTCGTATGGAAGTGAAAAGTAGAAAAAACTGCAATTCAAAGTTGTTCCCAGGGAGCGGGGAGGGTAGAGCTTATTGGTAGAGCGCATGCTTAGCATGCACGAGATCCTGGGTTCTAACCCCAGTACTTCCACCAAAAATAAATAAATATTCCTAATTACCTCCTCCCAAAAAATAAAATGCAGCTTCTCTTAAAAAAAAAAGTCATTACGAGTGTCTCCTCTGCAGTTTTTTTTAACATTTTTTATTGATTTATAATCATTTTACAATGTTGTGTCAAATTCTAATGTAGAGCACAATTATTCAGTTATACATGAACATATATATATTCATTGTCACATTGTTTTCTCTGTGAGCTACCGAAAGATCTTGTATATATTTCCCTGTGCTACACAATATAATCTTGTTCATCTAGTCTACATTCTGAAATCCCAGTCTGTCCCTTCCCACCCCCCGCCCCCTTGGCGACCACAAGTTTGTATTCTATGTCTGCAGTTTTGATAAGAGGCGCTCTGGGCCCTTTGTGGCCCTGGACTCCACTCTCCAGTTTCTGGCTTTCAAATACCTGCATAGGTAGGTGATTTTCTGCTGCTAAGAAAGAATGATTTCCTCTTAAATAACCTATTCATTCATCTCCACACTTACTATTTTTATTTTGGTGGGGGAAAGGTCATTTGGTTTGTTTGTATTTTATTATTATCATTTTTAATGGCGGTACCATGGATTGAACCCAGGACCTCCTGCATGCTAAGCACTGCACTCCCACCTGAGCTATACCTTCCCCACTCATCCCCACACTTATTAAATGCCTACTGTGTGCAAGCTCCTACCACAATGTTGGGCATGTATCCTAGTGTCCAAAAGGGCCCAGAGTTACTCTTATCAAAACTTAAATCACTTTATAGAGAAAAAGCCCCAGAAGTCCATAAAAGGAAATGATTTTCCTCAGGTCACATAACCCCTGAGGAACAGACCAGGTCTCCTGGCTTCCAGCATAAGAAAGTGGGAGTGGTTAAGAGTTTGGGCTTACATCCGAGACACACTGGGCCCCAGAGCCAGATACTGGAATCTGGCCCCACTGACCAGCAGGCTGGCAGCTTCTGCAGAGGGAGGGCCCAGCAGCCAACCGGGCAGGGACCAGCCACATCTACCAGTGCACCCACAGCAGTCAGCCTTCCACAGCAGGGCAGCCCACGTAGGAGGCACGCCTAGAGCATACAGTTCTGTGACCAGAGCGGGGTGTGCTGCTGGGCCCCATAGGATGTCTCTGCCATAAGACCAATTCTCTAAGATTGGGAAATGTAACTGACCTACCTAATGCATAGAGATAAACAGAGATAAAAAGAAAAACACCTACAACCAAGGAAACTCTACCAGGCAAGGCTATCATTCAGATATGAAGGAGATATAAGAGCTTTACTGACAAGCAAAAGTTAAGAGTTCACCACTAAACCAGCTTTACAAAAAAATGTTAAAGGGATTTCTCTAGGTGGAAAAGACCACAACTAGAAATATAAATATTACAAAAGGCAAAAATCTCACTGGTAAAATCAAACATATAATAAAGGCCATAGATTAGCCTTATAAAGCTGATAAAAAAGTTAAAAGACAGAAGTAGTAAAATCGTCTATAGCCACAACAAGCAGTTAAGGGATACACAAAATAAACAGATTTAAAATATAATGTTGAAAATGGTAATTGTCAGGGGAGAGAAGTAAAAATGCAGAGTTATAGGAATGCATTCAAACTTAAGAAATCATCCACTTAAAATAATTATATAACTCCAATAAGGAGTTAATATCCAAAATATACAAAGAACTCATAAAATTCAACATCACAAAAACAATCTGATTTAAAAATGGATGGAGGACCTGAGCAGACATTTCTAAAGAAGACACCCAGATGGCCAACAGACACATGAAAAGATGCTCAACATCACTAATCATCAGGGGAATGCAAATCAAACCACAGTGAGATGTCACCTCACACCTGTCAGAATGGCTGTCATCAAAAGGACAACAAATAAGTATTGGCAATGATGTGGAGAAAAGGGAACCCTTGTAAACCATTGGTGGGATGTAAACTGGCACAGCCGCTATAGAAAACAGTATGGAGCTTCCTTAAAAAAAATTAAAAATATAACTACTATATGATCCAGCAGTCCCACTTCTGGATATATATCCAAAGAAAATTATAAAACACTAATTTGAAAAAAAAGAAAACATGTAGCCCAGTGTTCATAGCAGCATTATTTACAATAGCCAAGATATGGGAAGCAATCTAAGTGTCCATTGATAGATGAATGGATAATGAAGATATGATATATATGTATATATAGGAATATTATTCAGCCATAAAAAGAATGAAATCTTGCTATTTGTGGCAACATGGATGGACCAAGAGGGTACTATGCTAACTGAAATAAGTCAGACAGATAAAGACAAATGTTGTATGATTTCACTCATATGTGGAACCTAAGAAACAAAACAAATGAACAAACAAAATAAAACAGAAACAGATAGATACGGAGAACAAACAGATGGTTGCCAGAGGGAAGAAGGGGTGCAGGGAGGTTGAATGAACTAGGTGAGGAAAATTGAGTTACAAATTTCTAGTTACAAAATAAATGAGTCAAGGGATAAAATGTACAGAGTGGGAGATCTAGTCAATAACTATGTAATAACTTTGTATGGTGACAGACAGTAAATAGACTTACCATGGTGATCATTTTGTAATGTCTAGAAATATCAAATCACTCTGTTGTACACCTGAAACTAATATAATATTGTAAGTCAATTATACTTCAATAAAAAGTCATAGCATCTTGTAAACTATTACTAATTTATAAACTATCAAAAAAGAAAAAAAGAAAAGTAAAAGAAATTCAGGAGGAAAGTCTCCCAGCTGAAGATGTGACGGCTGAAGCCAGAACAAAGCCACAGAGATCTGGACACCCTGCTGAACAAGAGCAGGAAACCACAGATCCCTAGGTGCTTCTTTAACATGTGTCAGAGAACCACTATGCAAAGAAGAAAACTCATAAAGCATCTTCCTCATCAAAAAACACCATAAGGAGCATGAAAAAAACAAGCCACAGAGTGAGAGAAGATTTTTGTATCATTTAAACAAGCAGATGGGTTGCATCCAGAATATCTAAACGATGTATCCAAATCAACAAGAACAAGACAGACAACCCAATTAAAAATAAGGGATGAGATTTGAACAGGCACTTCATGTAATAGGATACTCCTAGACTAAAACATACAAGAAGGGCTAAAATATTAAACTTTGATCACACCAAGTGTAAGAAAAGATGCAGAGTGACTGGGATACCCACACACGGCCAGCAGGAGTGCAGCACTGAGGTGGTACAGCCACTTCAAAAAAGCATTTGACAATGTGAAATGAAGATAAACACATGAACCCTGTGACCCAGCAACTCCACCCCTAGGAACAGATCCGGTAGAAGTAATTGCAGGGATACAAAAGACATATACAAGAATGGCCACAAGCAGCAACAATCAGAACAACCTTCCCCTGAAACAACTCGGATATCTACCAACAGCAAAATGGATAAATTGTGGTCTGATCACACAATGGAAACAAATGAACTACTGCTGCTCAGGACAGCCTGGATGACACCACGTGCATAATACTGAGTGAAAAAGGGCCAGACACAGAAGACTGTGAACCATATGATTCATTTCCATAAAGTTCAAAAGAGGGCAAAACTAACGTACAATGGAAGGTCAGAATAGTGGTAACATCTGGGAAGAAGGGAGCCAAGAGAAGTCGGGAGGGTAACAAGATTAGAGAAGGATGGTGAGGCTTTGGGGACACAACTAATGCCCTATTTCTTGATCTGGGGGATTACAAGGGTCTGCTTACCTGGTGATAAGTCTGCTCTATTTGCACATTTTGTGCAGATGTATATTATACTCCAACAAAAGAGTTTAAGAAATGAAAAAAAAAGTTTGAGCTTGCAACTTGGAAACCAGCGTTCAAAACCAGGCTTTGCCAATTATCAGCTTGAATAAGTCATCTAAACCCTCTGTACCTCAGTTTCTTTGAGTGAAAATAGGGATAGTAGCCCACCTGTGACCTGAGTCTGCAGGGAAGGTCGAAGAGAGAAGGTTTAGGGGAGCATACCTCGTGCCTGGGTTCTTTTGTATTTCATTGTATTTTCATTGTATTTCATAAATTTTAGAATGATATGTTCAAATTCTGTGAAAAATGTCATTGGCATTTGGATAGGCATTACATTAAATCTATAGGTTGCCTTGGGTTGTATGGTCATTTTAACAATATTAATTCTTCTAAGCCATGAACATAGTATACCTTTCCATTTGTTTGTGGCATCTTCAATTTCTTTCATCGATGTCTTATTGTTTTCTGAGTACAAGTGTTTTACCTTCTTGGTTAGATTTATTCCAATGTATTTCTGATGCAATTGTAAGTGGAGTTTTTTTTCTTAATTTCTCTTTCTGATAGTTCATTTTTAGTGTACAGAAATAAAACATATTTCTGTATGTTAATTTTATATCCTGAAACTATACTGAATTCATTTACTAGTTCTAATAGATTTTTGGTGACATCTTTAGGGTTTTCTATATATAGTGCTATGTCATCTGCAAACAGTAACAGTTTGACTTCTTCCTTTCCAACTTGGATCCCTTTTATTTCTTTTTCTTGTCTGATTGCTGTTGCTAGGGCTTCCAATACTATGTTGAATAAAAGTGGTGAGAATGGGTATCTCACAAACTGATTATAATTCATATTTCTTTCAGGTACAAACCCAAACCCACACCAACTCCCCAGACTCCCTGCAAAACCTGACTGTCAAAGTCACCACACAGTTTTCTAAGGCAGGCCAAAAAAGACCCAGGCCCCGAGACTGCACCGTGTGCACATGCAAAATCACATCAAGTATCCAGGGACGAGTTCCTATCGTGAACATTACATTCTTTCCTCTCATGGTTCTAGATATTCCAGATGAAGCACAGTCCTTTGAACTGATTCTGGGCACGTCATCCACTCAGTCTTACATTTTACTTGATGTCTGTACAAAACTGGAAATTTTATCCCTTGGAAGTTAGCTACAAGATTCATGGCTGAATTTCTGTGTTCCGTTCTAACCACATCAATGCCAGACCCACATTCTGCACGCAGGCAGAGAAGTCAGAGGTGACAGATGAGACCACTGCTGTCACCCCAGTGGCCCCAAGCCCAGCTCAGAGAGGCAGGTGGGCAGGGGAAGGTTCTCATCGGCCAGGATCTCTGTAGGAGCTGGTCCTGCAGCCAAGAGGCTGTGCACCCAGCACCACACACAAACACAGGAATACTGGATTAGGCAGGTAGCCAGCCTCTGGTGTCTAAACATACAGAATCTGATCGCCAACCGAACACATACGGCACTTAGCACAGAACTTCAAGCAGGGAGACAGAGAAAGAGTGCCTCAAAAAGATATTCATTTGGACTCAAAGCTTGAGCAGACAAAGACGGTGTGAATTCTGAGGGAACTGAGTCCCCCAGCATTAAGGCTAGATTCAGGCTCAGGTTGGGGTGAGCTTCACCACGAGGATCTCAAACAGGGTTACTGACCAGGCGAAGTGTATGCCCAGCAGATGTACAGCAAGTTTGATCAAGGTGGACACCAACCTCAGGAAATTTAATTCTAAGGAACCCCTCGAAAGACTATGAAAACAAATACATGTATATGTATGTATGCTTGACTGGGATGTTATGCTTTACACCCAAAATTGATGCATTGTAACTGACTATGCTTCAATACAGTAAAAGAAAGAGAACCCCAAGATAAAACAGTGCTGGCTTTTTACCTGAATGAGTCAGGATTACCCAGATAATCACCCTATGTTGTTTGTTTTTTTCAATATTTTTGCAGATTATAGTCCATTATAGGTTATGACAAGATGATTGTTTAATGACCTTAATATACATCACTTTTGGTTATCAACATGTCTAAGCCATTCTTTCCCGATCACCCAGTGATCCTCAGAGATGAAAGTGCCCTCAAGAAATCCGTGGGGAAATCCAGCGTGACCCAGCCCCTCGGGTGGCCTGTGCCTGACCCGCCCCGTCTGCTGTGTGATCACGCAGACGTCACGTGTCTGTGTACTGGGACACAGCTACCATAACAGCAGAGAAATTCTCCTTGTTTTTTGCATTTTTAAATTTGGATTTCTATTAGAGCGAAATGTGCATAGAATTTTTTTTTTTACATTCGAACGATCCTACATGTCCTGGTGTGGAAAGGCGATCTCCTGACACCTTTTCCTCAGCCCTGAGCTCCACCCCGCAGAGGCAGATCTTTCAGTTCCCTTCTGGAGTTTACTTCCGTATTTTTTAAATGATGCAGTTGCCTGGCTTTTTAAAAAGTTTTACGATTTTAAACATCATTTATTGACTTCCTACAACATGGGATTAGAATCTAGCTCTTCTGCCAGTATCTCCCCCATTTCTTTTCTTTTTTTTTTTTTGGTGGGGGGTGGGAATTAGGTTTATTTACTTATTTATTTTTAATGGAGGGACTGGGGATTGAACCCAGGAAATCGTGCATGCTAAGCACATGCTCTGCCCCTGAGCTATGCCATCCCCCCATCCCCCCTTTCATTCCACATGTACATACTTCCTCACTTCCATCCTCCTAATATACTGGTATCACGAGATTTGGCCCAATTAATAGTTTGCGGTTCCATTATGAACAACCGTGCGACTATGACACCAGGCTGAGCTGCAAATTTGATTTCTAGTGCAGCATGCTGTTTTCCTGAAGATTGCAGTTTTCTATCTTTAGAAATATCTTTAGATAGAAACCACTTACTCTTAATCAAATTCTCCAAGCAGAGCCACACAGTTCCTCTCAATATAGACAAAGACATCAGGTAATACATAAGTTTGGGTTTTTTTTTTTCCTTGGAAATATCCCTCCTGAAGCCTCTGTGCCCCTGGCCAGCCTGGACGGGCGGTATTCCCCGGGCTCCTGTCCCTGCAAAGCGGAGAATTCCCTGCGACTCTCCCCCTGTGTGGGATCCCTGTTTCTGGAATCCCAAATCATCTTTTCTTGGCTTACTTCCTCTTTTGATTAAGTTTTTGAAGAAAGGGTGCATGAGAAAGACATATCTTTGAGAGCTCGCCTGTCTGAAATTAGCTTTATAACAGCACGTGACTATACCCAGTGGACCTTTTCGAGGGTACCTTTTCCTTCAGAAATTTGAAGACTTGCTCCTCACTTTCATTAGAGCCGCTGAAAAATCCAACAGCATTCAAATCCTCATTCTCTATATGGGAGTAATTTTTTTCCCTGTGGAGAGTTTTAGGGTCTTTTTTAAACTGCACTCCTGAAAGTGTGTGTGCCAACAAGCTTTGCTGAGGGCGTTTTTCGTTCATTGTGTGCTGGGCACGTGGCTGGATCCACGTCTCATGGCTATTAGTTCTGAGATTTTTACTTCACTGACGTCTTTGACAAACTCTTCCCTCCATTTTCCTTTATTTTAAAATTTTTCTTAATTTTTAATTTTTGTATTGAAGTATAGTCAATTGACACTGTTGTGTCAATCTCTGGTGTGCAGCATCATGCCTCAGTCATCCGTATACATACATATTTTCATTTTCATATTCTTTTTCATTACAGGTTACTATAGGATATTAAATGTAGTTCCCTGTGCTATACAGGAGAAACTTGTTTATCTATTTTATAGATAGTAGTTAGTATCTGCAAATCCCCAGCTCCCAATTTATCCCTTCTCACCCCCTCCCTCCCAGTAACCATAAGTTTATTCTCTGTGTCTGTGAATCTGTTTCTGTTTTATAAGTTCATCTGTCTTTTTTTTAGATTCCACATATAGGTGATATCATATGGTATTCTTCTTTCTCTTTCTGGCTTTCATCACTTAAAAGGACAATCTCCAGGCCCATCCATGTTGCTGCAAATGGCATTATTTTATATTTTTTATGGCTGAGTAGTATTCCATTGTATAAAGATACCACAGCTTCTTTATCCAGTCATCTGCTGATAGACATTTAGGTTGTTTCCATGTCTTGGCTATTGTAAATAGTGCTGCTATGAAGATTGGGTTGCATGTATCTTTTTGAATTAAAATTCCCTCTGGATATATGCCCAGGAAGGAGTGGGATTGCTGGATCTTATGATAAGTCTATTTTTAATTTTTTAAGAATCTCCATACTGCTTTCCATAAAGTAGCACCAAACTATATTCCCACCAGCAGTGTAGGAGGGTTCCCTTTTCTCCACACCCTCTCCAGCATTTATCATTTGTGGACTTTTTAATGATGGCCATTCTGACCAGTGTGAAGTGATACCTCATTGTTGTTTTATTTGCATTTCTCTGATAATTAGCAATATTGAGCTTTTTTTTTCACATTCCTGTTGGCCATTTGTATGTCTTCATTGGAGAATTGCTTATTTAGGTCTCCTGCCCATTTTTGGATTGGTTTGTTTGTTTTATTATTATTGAGTTGTATGAACAGTTTATATATTCTGGAAATTAAGCCCTTGTAAGTCTCATCTTTTGCAAATATTTTCTCCCATTCCGTAGGTTGTCTTTTTGTTTTGCTTACGGTTTCCTTCGCTGTGCAAAAGCTTGTAAGTATAATCTTTCCTCCATTTTCCTCATTCTCACATGGAATTCCTTCTAGTAGGATGTTGGGCCCTGTGGATGGAGCATTTGATTTTGTCTTTTCTTTTTGTTTCTTTATTCTAGTTCCTGGGAGATGGCTTCACATTTATCCTACAATATCTCCTTCGAATTTTTCTCACATTAAATGTTATTTTAACTGTCTTAATATTCTGAGACCCACTTTTGGTCAAGTTGTTTTCATTTTTAAATATTGACTCTAAAATCTAAAAACTTAAAATTTCCATAAACATTCTTTTCCTTTTGAAACTTTTGTGATGCATTGTTTTCATTAACTAATCTTTTCCTCTTGAATAAAAAAAATGACTTAAATGATCCAACAGGACACATAGCTCAGGTCAGTTCTTCTACCTTAGTGGGACGGGGGGGGGGCAGGTGTGGGACAGATTATTCTTGTAGACTCTGAGATTCCTGGACAAATGGTGGGATCTTGCTACTTCCATCAGCCTTCGTGTTAACAGCCTTGAAGACACGGACAGCTGCAGACTCTCATATCCCGGACAGGAACTCTATTCCAGAGAGGATGATCAAGGAAGACCCACTGGAATCGTGCCAACCGCGGCATCACTCCAGATTTCAAGATTTCATGCTTCTTCTGGCTTCTGGCCAGATCAACCTTCTTGAAAACAACCAAGCCATGTGACAATGTCGCCCAGGGCTGGATCAGTTCTGATTCAGCCTAGAGCTCAGGGTTATTACCACCTATGCAGGGAATCTGGCAGTTTCCATGGGAGGAGTGGTCAGTCTTGTTGCAAGTCTTTTTTTGATGTTGAATCCCTTGTTATCATGAGGCTGAGCGTTGCTGAAAGTGAAGCATTTCATCAGATTTGTGATTTTTGACTGGGCAAAGGTGACCACCATGTCTCCACTCGGCTGGCAGGGTAGCCCTGCAGGAACAGACAGAGGTCCTGCCCGCAGGACGTGGTCAGCAGGCAGCCACCTTCCATCTCCAGTAGCATCTAGCCCTTACACATTGGCCGCCTGGAAGTGACACAAATGCTGTGTCCGGGTCGCAGCAATTTTTTTTAAACGTACATCTGACTTCTCAGTGACTTTCTTACATGTCCCCCATTCTTCCAGTCATCAGCCACAAATCCATCAACACCACAGCAACAAGCAGGAGAGTCAGCCTGAGATATGGGAGCATGGTTTTGGTAAATGTTCTAGGTGTGGTAGGCCAAACAATGGCCCGCAGAGATGTCCTCGTCCTAATCCCTGAGACCTGGGAATATGGCACATTACATGGCAAAGGGGACTTTGCAGATGTGATTAAGGTTACGGATCTCAAGATGGGGCGATGATCCCGGGTTAGCTGGGTGGGCACAATCTAATCACGTGGGGTCTTAACAAGTAGAGAACTCAGGGGGAGGGGACAGCATGCATGAGGTCCTGGGTTCAATCCCCAGTGCCTCCTCTGAGAATGAATAAATAAACCTAATTACCTCCCCCACCAAAAAAAAAAAAAAAATTGACACAACATTGTAAAATGATTATAAATCAATAAAAAATGTTAAAAAAAAAAAAAAAAGTAGAGAACCCAGTTGATGTCAGAGAGAGGAGAAGACAGGAGAAGAAATGGGAGAGACCTGAAGCATGAGGGAGACTCAACCCACCATTACTGACTTGAAGAAGGAGGGAGGTGGCCACGAATCAGAAAATGCACAGCTTCTGCATGCTGGGTTGGCCCTCAGCTGACAGCCAGCAAGGCAATGGGGACTTCAGGGCTACAATCACAGAGAACTGAATTCTACCAACAGCTTGACTGCTCAGGAAAATGGTTTCTCCCTTGAGCCTTCAGAAAGAAAAGCAGCCCTGTTAACACCTTGATTTGATCCCAGCCAGACCCATGTGGGTCAATTTAAAATAATACATGTGTGTTGTTTTAGGCCATTAAGTTTGTGGTTATTTGTTACAGCAGCAAGAAGAACCTGAGTTATCAATGGTGGTCACATTGTACTTACTGGTTTCAGAGTCCTGCAAGGAGACATCAGTGGGATCCATGTGGCTACTTAACCTTGAGTTTATTCATGACCCAGTTGTGTTTGAAGAAGCTCTTTGCATAGCAGTGGACTTTCCAGTAGTTCTCTTGCTGATTCCACTGCACTTGAAATCAGGCAGCCAGCAGAGGCTGATTTGCCTCAATCTGTCGGTGCAACAATTTGGATGCTGATGTGGGTCCTTGTCCATCCGGCCTTGGGTTTAGTGATGCTTTTCACACTTCTCTTCTGAAACAAGCAAAAACATTCTTTTGAACTCATATTCCTGCAATTATATTTTTAATTTTCAAGAGCTCTGCCTTTCTTGTTCTCCAAAGGTTTTTTTTTTTTTAGCATACTGTACTTGTTTCATGAATATAAAATCCTCTCTCATCTCTTGATGTTATACACTAGTCGTCTTCTTCTTCTCCTCCTCCTCCTCCTCCTCCTCCTTCTCCTTCTTCTTTTTCTTCTCCTGGCATTGTCTCTTGTTTCCTTCAATGTTCTGTTTTTAGACTTTTTTGGTTCTCACCTCTCATGATAAAAACTTTCCTGGAGTGTCTGGTGGCATCCTCTGTCTGCTAGAAGTGAGGCCCTAAAAAGCTGATTGAAGCTGGCATCCAGTGGACTCTACCACACAGGGTTGTGGGCTGTCTTGCCCCGTTGTCTCCTTGGGAAACCCTCTTGTGTTCATACCTCTACATCTCTCTCTTGGGCTGCAACCACTTGGAATGTAGGATTTTACTTATTCTCCTTCTTTTTTAATAGGGCACCTCATCCCTCTCTCTGCTCATGTCACTAAGTCCCAAGCCTCCCTGGTTTGATTTCTCTGCAGAATAAACTCTCCTCCTGGCTGTGTGGCTTAATGAAGGAGGCACAGTAGGGAGTGGAGAGGGATGTTTGCATTCTTTCTCTGTCCTGTTGATCAGTTACCAATCACAGCTCTGCTCTCATCTGCCAAAACTGCGCTGCTGTTCTCTTTCTTCTATTCTCAACACCAAGACTCTCCTCGTCCTCCTGGGTTTATACCATTCACTCATTCATTCATTACTGTCATTTCAGTGGGATTTTGGAATGGAGCATGGGTTCAAGGCTCTATGTGTAACTGGAAGCCTTGTAGACATTTGAGTCGAAAACAAACAACATTCAAGTGGTAGTGATCCCATTCAATCTCTTCATTGGATAGAACTGCAATTAAAGAAGAAAAACCTTCCTACCTTCGCTTGCCCTGTATTTCAGAGGCCACTGAGAGTCCTCAGTACTCAGGGCAGATGTGTTTAGATATCCCTGTGTGTGGCTGGCCGGATCTGAGTGAGTGGAGGACAAATGGGGGCAGGCCTACAACGCTTGTTCCTAGTGAGAAGTCGGGTCACCCCCAAGCAGACAGTCAGAGGAGACACTCATTGGCAGGTGGTGACCAGGGACGTGATGGCTTCTCCCAAAGAGAACAGCACCTGCCACACAGCCCCACAGTGGAAACACGCTCCTGGATGAACTGTCCTCTCTGACCTCCTCCCCCACACACTTGTGAACACCTTCAGTTGTGACAGCTTCCAAGCACGGAGACAGAAGGAGAGACAAAGGTCACATCCACTTGCCGAGCAGATTAGCAACAGGTCCAACTGGCTTTGAAACCACTTATTTCATGTCTGTTTCTTTCTTGTTAATCCAAGTGTGAGGCTCTGTGTGCCTCTCTTCTCCTCTACATCATACTGTGTCCAGAGGGCTGCCCGGCTTCTTCCCGTCTGCCCTGATTCAACTGGCACATTCCAGCCGGTAGGAACCAGGGGAGGGAACGTGCTGGACCCACGTCAGAAGACGGGCGGGCCGGGCCCTTCTCAGCTCAGGAGCAAAGAGCAGTTCTCCCAGACCCAAAGCACCTCTGGGGTGGGGGCCTGACACCCCACGTGCCTCCTTCACAGGTTGCTGTTGGGAAGTTAAATGAAATATTTATGTGAATATTCTCGCTCTCTCGCTAGATGAAAAGTTGTTTCTTTTTTTTTTTTTTTGAAATTTTTTTCTATTTACAAATACACAACTTGCAATGACCTAATTCAAAGTGAGTAGACTCACATGACCAGGATGAAAAGCAGACCATTATCAGCACCCGAGATGCCCCCTTCACGCCCCATCCCATCATAACTGCCGATGGTAACCCCTCTCTGGTCTCCTAACACCACACATGAGTTTTGCCTCTTTTTATACAAGAAATCATTATGTGACCAGCCGTGTGGGACATAAACGTCTGGGTCTGGCTGCTTTTGCTCCACACGATGTTTGTGAGATACACTCAGACTGTCGTGCGTAGCTGCCTTCCTGAATGTTTCTAAACTGTAATGTGATAGGTAAGATTAGGTTTTAGCTGTACAATTCAAATGTCATTTAGTACAATCATTTCTTCTACTTGTCTTAAAAGCTACCAGCAGGAGCAAAGAATGATTTGTATTTTAAAACATATTTGTATAATGGATCCAAAATTCTTTCTTTTTTTGAGAAAGAAATGGCAAGGGAGCCATGATTTGTCAGTTTCATCACAGCCTGTCAAGTTCTCTTGGTGCCTAATGGGTTTTGTCTGAATGTCTCCTTGCCTGCTCTATTCCCACAAGACCCAGAGAGGTCCCCTTTCTGGAGGGAGACCCTCCCCACGAAGATGCAGCCTCTGATTACACAGAGAACAATGACATTATCCAATTTTCGACGCTGTTTTGTAATCCATATTAAAGTAGTTATGTTAATGATCAGGACCACGCTGTCCATCTCTAGGGAAAATATATAACATTAAACTGCATGAGAACCATGTAACTACCCACTCACACCAGAGTCTCCCATCCGGTGTAATTATGAGATCCCTAAAATTAAAGCAACTTTTATTTAGCTAATGAAATAGCCTGTGGTCAGATCAAACACCAACAAAATTCATTAACTTCTAATTGGGGAAGGAGGAAAGCCAAATTGAATTTTATATGCTAATATTTTCTGAAACAAAGCAACATCAAACCACGAAGTAAAGAAACCGGAGATTTGGAAACTGAACAGCCAGTGTTCCTTTCTCTCTGCCTCCGCAGTCCGCGCCGTGCTGACTGTCATACGCAGTGCTGTCCTCCAGCAAAGGGACCCCCCAGACACTATAAAAATCTCTGTAAAGGAGGAAAATGCCTAGGACAGCGAGAAGAGTGTTACCCAAACAGCAGTTCATGAACATAGCAGGTAGTTTTTCGGCAAAGCGGAGGCAGTTGGCTGAGCACAGTTCCCAGACGCTGCGTGGACCCCCCCAGAGGAAGACCGGGGCGATCACCGCTGCTCCCCCCCAGCACCGCTCACGATTATCCAACCTCTCACTCTCCATTTACAGTGTCTGACGTAGACGTCGATGCACCCTTATGGCGAAGACACCAACTCAATTACTTTCTTCCATGAAACAGAAACCCCCATCAGGGGCAGCATTTGAGGAAATGAGAGCATAATGACACTGATTAGAGAAGGGACGCTAGAAAACAGAAGACTCTCTCCCGGGACACAGCAAGAACCCACCGCCAGCCCACCAACTGCGACTGAGCCCTGCAGATGCAACAAGGCCATTTGTAAACACGAAATCGCGTGATCTTGGCTCCCCGCCCGGCTGCTAATTCATTGAAGGCAGCAGGGACCCTGTGAGCCGCTCAGAGATGCAGGTTACTGTGAGAGAGTGGACATGGAAATGAGGACTACCAAGGGCTTCAGAAAAAATAATCAGATGAGGAAGAGAGAGAATCACTCTCCTGGAGCAGTTTGTTATAAACGAAACATCTCAGCGTATGCCTCTGGGAAATCGCTTTCTCTCAGATGCCAAGGGCAGATCATAGACGGTACATAAATCCATTTGGGATTTAAAGCTGACAGCTTCCATCTCGCTTCCACCTTTGAACGTCTTTCTATTGTTTTCTATTCCAGAACACTCCTGGCAATTTGAGTAGCCATAGAGGACATCTCTCAGATTCCTACCCCGACAGTCTGCTACATCCTTTCTGAGCATCCTTTCATAGACTCATCTTCCCAGAACAACCTCCACCCAACACCCCTTTCATCCTCTCCCTGCTCAGAAGTGCAGGCCCGTCTGGTGAGCACACCGGGCCTTTCACAGCCCAGAGGCACAGCCCCTCCTCCTCACCCCACTCTCCCCGACAAAGCCTTCCCGTCCAGCCAGCCTGGGTCCTGGCTGCGTCCCCTGCGGAGCATGCCTGGTCCTGGGTGCATTCACCTCTCCTCTCCCTTCCTCCTCAATGCTGTTGAATTCTGATGCCTTTTCATGTTGCAACCCAGATATTATTACCTCTGTTCCGTTTACTGCTGGGGCCAGGCCGACTTGGCAGGAGCACTCTGCACAAGAAGGGACTTTGTGTTGTGGGGAACCGCCTGGACCAAGGGAGACTTCCACCCAGGGTGGGCAACGCAAAAACCGGAATCCTCGCTACCAAGGACCCCCGAGTCACAGAAGCCCAGGAAGTGGCACTAAGCTTCAGATCTAAGGGGTAGAAGGAGGTAAATACTGGGGACATGCTGTGCATTAGCTGTGGTCACAAGGCCCACATCAGACAGTGAAACGGGAGAGGAAGCGATGGTTCTGAGCACTGTCATTTTTCTTCACTGTTTTGCTGTGTTTTACGGAATACTAGCATCTACCCTTGACTTGATTTCCTTTCGCCCCTAATTACAGTTGATGAATTTATTTGGTATTTGGTCACTCTTGGCCACAAGCTATTTACAAGGGGAACACAGCCTTGATTTATTTAGTCATCTGATTATGATACCCAGTGACAGCATCTGAGAGGCAGAATCCAATGAGAGCAAGCAGCTGAGTTCTTGGGTTAACTTTGTGATCGGAAATGGCATGTGCCTCTTTTTGTTTTATAGAAATAAACTTTTTACTTTTGAATATTTTTCAATTTGTGGAAAAATTGCAAAGACAGTTAATAGATTTTCCACAGAAATCCCCCCCAGTTCCTTCTACAGTTAACATCTCACATGAACACGCCACATTTATGGTAACTAAGAAGCCAACCTTGGGGGGGAGAGTACAGCTCAACGTGGTAGAGCGCATGCTTAGCATGCATGAGGTCCTAGGTTCAATCCCCAGTACCTCCTCTAAAAATAAATAAGTAAACCTAGCCACCTCCCCCCAAAAATATATATAAAGTACATAAAAAAGGGGAAAAAAGTAAAAAAAAAAAAAAAAAAAAAAAAGAATAGACTGGGGATGTAGATTTTAGGGAGGAAGACCTGGGGGTTCTCACAACATCCTATCCAGGCGACGTGCTACCAGTGTGACTTCTCAGTGGTCACCTGGCCGGTGGGGTGTTTGCCAGGCTTCTCCACTGTCACGGTACTGTTTTTCTCTTTTCCATGCCTTTGGGAAGGAGCACTGAGCACAGCACACGTGGGGAACTGGGAAGTTGAGCTCTATCTCCTTGAGAGAAGAGTATTTGGAATTCTTCCACAAAAGATGGGAGGTGGGTCCCGGACCCCTTGTCCCTTGTGCCGCTGGAATGGAAGTGTCAGGTGCCAGTGCAGGTTTTACCGCAGTCTCTCTTCCCACTGCTGTGATGACTATTAATAGCGGCTCCATCAGCCTGGACCCATAAGGAGGACAGTGAGGACGCAGAGCAGTGGCCCCAGCTGACCTGCAACAATGTGTAATGTGAACAAGAAATGAACCTTCATTGTTGTGAACCATTAAGGTTTGCAGGGTGTATGTTAAGGCACCATCACCAAGCTGATCCTGTCTCAGAGAAGGGTAAAGTGAGGTCATGTTCAACAGGGCAGGAGTGAGGAAGGTTGGGGTTGGGGAGAGGCTGTGCACCCATTAGCGGTTTAAGACTGAGATGCAGGCAGGGCAGGACACTGGAGGTCTGCCTAACATCAGTCAATGATGCTGCTTGGGGCAGATGGCGCTAAAACCCCTGCCAGCAAGTCCAGCCTTCCCTTCCAGGTATCTCCTAATCCTGCAACATCATCAGATCATTATCCTCCCCCAGCCCGTAACCAACTCCTCCCCCTGACTTCGTTTTTCTGCGTGTGGTGTAGCCATCGTCCCTTTGAAAAGGAAATCTTACTCTTGTTAAATACAGCTTCTCCTGTGGTCAATCATCTGTAGAGAGTCTAGCCCACAACACAGCTTTTCATTCCCCCGGTTCCTTCTCTAGCTCAGACCCTCATTACCTTCTGTCTGGACCACTGTGAAGGGTCTCAATTAATTTCCTGGTCTCTCTTTACTCCTCCCTTCTTCCACTCTGGGTATGTCTCTAAATCAAGGACTAGATCAATTATTTCTACTTTGTGAGCTGCCTTCTTGGTCTGCCATTCATGGTCTCACCATCTGGAGTCCACCTCATCTCTTCTCAGTTCTCCATGTCTAGGCCACACTGGCAACATGTCTGATAGATCCATTTTCCAAGTATTTACGTTTCTTTTTTAATTTTTCTAATTTAATTTAAAAAATTTTAAATTAATGTATAGTTATTGTATAGTTATTAATGTATAATGTATAATTTAAATTGATGTATAGTCAGTTACAATATGTCAATTTCTTCTGTACAGCACAGGGAACTATATTCAATACCTTGTAACAACTTTAACGAAAAGGAATATGAAAATGAATTTATGTATATATATGCATGATTGGAACACTGTGCTGTACACCAGAAATTGACACACTGTCACTTACGTTTCTTTATATGTGTCACTCTGCGTGCTATGCCTCGCCCCTTCTCTCCTTCTCCAGGTGGCAGATGCTGGTACCATTTAAGTCTTGGCTCAAATGTCATGTCTTCTATGAAATCCTTGCTGACTCTTTTCCCATTCCAGGCAGAATTCAGCATTCCCTCTTCCTTTTCTGATTTAGAAAAATCATATTCATCCTTTAATATTTGACTCAAGACTCACCTCTTTTATTAACATTTCTATTTCTGTTTTTTTTTTTCTTTCTCCCTCCTTTCCTCCTTCCCTTTTTCTTTATAGTTTTCTTTAAAAAAAAATAAGTTGAGCCCTGGACTTTTGGTAGGGACAGAACAAGGAAGACATGGTCCTTGTCCTCCAGCAGTACCTAATCGACCAGAGGGGACAGACACATAACTCAGGAAAAGCGAGCTCCCTTTGGAAGGAACCGCCAGCCTTGGGTGCTCCATAAAGGCTCCCATCCTGGGCACCATCTATAGAACTCATCTCTGTGTGCTAGCTTCCGGTCTCAGGAAGAAACTGTGAGCTTCTGAAGGACACAGCACCTTAATCATCTCCAAATTCACAATGCCTGGAATAGTGTCTAGTATGTGATGATTGATTTAAAAAAACACTATCTAGGGGAGGGAGGGGAATAGCTCAGTGGTAGAGCGTGGCATGCACAAGGTCCTGGGTTCAATCCCCAGCCCTTTCATCAAAACAAAAAAAAAAAAAAAAAAAGAAAAAAGAAAAGAAAAGGAAAATAAAAGAAGTAAATAAGCTCACTTAAAAAATAAAAAGTAATAAAATAAAAAAATAAGGACACAAATGAACTACTTACTATTTATACCTTAGATGATGGATTTCTTGAATATGTGTGAGCGCATCTGACCGTCCTTTACGATTGGGTTACCACATTCTGTTGATTCTTATTTTGTGGTTGGCTTTATTCCTTTGATAACTATGTAAGTTAAAAAGCTAAAGCTCTAATCTTTTATTAGAAACAATGATCAGTGCATGTATTTAAACTAAAAAAAAATGTGCAGTGTATTGTATATATGTGTTTACATGCAGTATAATGTGTATGTGCAGCCAAACTGTAATAATTCTACCTAATAAAACTGAAAAAAATAAAAAATTTTTTAAAAGTAAAAAAGTAAAAAAAAAAAAAAAACCCTACTGGCTGAATTGAACCCAAATAACTTGATATTATATGTCCCCTCTTGCAGGGATTCTTGCTACTGGGTGACCTTTCATCAGACCTAAGAAGCAACAAGTTTCCGTACTAGAGTCAGCTCATAAGGAGCAATTGCCTTTTATTTTGCTGTTAAACCAATAAAAATATGGATCCCTATCTAAAAAGAGACAAAGTTTGTACAGCATCTGAAGAAATGGCTGCTTCTGAATATTCTTCTCTTTTTTTTTTCCCTGAATTTTCTTCTATAAGACATTTCACAGGCCTTTCCCATTGCAATGAGTTGTGTATTTAAAAATTGTAACTGCAATGACGAATTATTGTTAGTTACATTTGTACACAAACCACAAATAACCACAAGCCTCATACTCTGTGAAAACCGCAAGTTAATCAGACTCTTACAAAGACTTGAACTATTCTGAGGAAAGGAAAAGTGCAAAAGAGAAGTGTTCCATTTAATTACTGCATAATTAAGTTTAAATAACTAACTGGTATTGGTGACTATTTGTAACTGGCTGTTGGGCCAGCGCAAGGATATACTATAATTGCCAGGGTCACACTTTCTTTTTACTTAGAAACTATGTTAATTTCCCCACAGCTTCCTTTCCACCTTCCATCCCAGAGTCTGTGGCAGAACAGCATCTGACCATCCTGTGGCTGTCGGCGCAGTGCCTCGGGCGGTGGAAACTTGGGTGGGGAGCTGCTGGACACCAGGGGACGGCCCTGGGGACATCTTCCTCTTCAATCTCTGGAGCATCTGCAGAAGCAGAGACCAGGCGTGACTTCCCACGGGTGTGCAGGTGGCGACAGTGGGGACGAGCTGCAGGATGGGGCGTGCCGAGGGGGTGGGTGGTGCCTATGGCAGGTGGAGCAGAGTTCTCAGGACCTGGAACCCTGGTGTGAAAAGATGATGCCCAAGTACAATACTAACAAGGACGCTAGCAGGCCCTTACACTGCACTTACTGTGAGCCAGGCAGTGTTCTAACATATTAAGACATTCAGAGTTTGTTTCTCTAATATCACACCCTCCAAAATGCAAAAGACTACTGACTCCTAGACATTTCTGGCAAGAATCCATTTTTCATTAAGGCTCCTTGCATGCAAGGGAAAAAAAAAGAGCGAGCCCTACGTTAAAAGGGGTTACCAGGGCTGGGACAGCTTAGTAAACTTTTTCTTAATCTGTTTATGCCACGTAATTAAACTCATGAGATTTTCTTTTAAATGACAAAATATGTTATATCACCAAAATCAAGTGATTCTTACGAACAAACAACATAGAGCTCTGAACTGTAAGTTTTTTTTTATTTTACTTTTTTGGGGGGTGGTAATTAGGTTTATTTATTTTTTAAAGGAGGTACTGGAAATTGAACCCAGGACCTTGTGCATGCTAAGTGCTAACTCTACCCCTTGAGCTCTACCCTCCCCCTTTATGAATTCTTTTTGGATCTCACACTGTTACAAAGTTTTCGCTGGCACAGAAGTAAAATGTCCTTCCCTAGAACATCCTTCTTTGTCTTTTGTGATCTCTCTTAGGGCAGCTCAAAATATGTTCAAGGAAAGGTAGCAGTCATTCGTCCTGGGGGATTTGCTTTCTTCTTTGTGAAAACCGGTCAACTATTTGAGGTCTTCTTTAGATGAGATGTACATGTGTATATTATATAAAATACCTATTTATGGAAATTCGTCACTGCGCAGGTTGGAATGGCTATTCCGCCTGTCACTGTACAAGCACATAATATTTACACGGATGATAAATGCGAGGACTTCTTTTACAACGGACCTTGGCCAGCACAACATGAACACCACCCCAGCAGCCACAGCACCTCTGCCCCGGCCCCCACCACCCCCATCCCTGCACGGTCAGCACACCTGCCACTGTAGTTTTACTTTCTCCCAGTGTATAGTGCATTCCTTCACTTCACTGTTTTTGTCTTTGGTTGGTATTTTTTTTTTTCATCAGATTTTATGGACAACCTGAAAAGCAGAATCATAGGAGAGACTGTGACGCTTGTGTCAATCAGTGTCCCCACAGGACAGAGATGACACACTCAAAGGGGTAACTGAGGAGACTTAAGCGGCAAGCTATCTAGAAAAGTCAGAAGAGGATGAAGGAAACCAATGAGCCATGGTGAAGCCCAGGGATCAGTGACCAGCAGAAGCCGTACCACCCGAGCCCGGAGGGTCAAGCAGGAAGCACTGGTCAGTTCTCAGTACAGAACCTGGGCCCCAGCCGGGCAGCCAAGCACCGAAACCCTCAACCTCTCCCGGCTCCCATGTGCCCCAGGGCCCACCATCAACCAACCCCAGGGGAGGCAGAGATCAGGTGATGACAGTGGAGGTGGGTGGCCAGGAGAGCCATAAGACAGACAGAAAACTCAGCCAGGCTCAGAACGCAGCGAGGGAGTCACGGGTTCCCGGTGAGGGGGACGTGCTCGCTGCACCTCTTCATATTGTGTCTAGTGGAGAGGTTCACACATCACTGTGACATGAACTTGGTATGTTTCAATCAATCAATAACTTCTACTGATTCTAACAACTCCAGAGCTCTTGCTTTGATCAATCTCTAATTGACCCCATTGCCTGGTTACCAGAGCCAACCTTTCTGGCTACTCCTTTGTGCTGATATTTTAACTCTGTTCTTCAGTTTAGGAAATTGGGATGAGAGCAGGGCTGCCAGATAAAACCCAGGATTTTAAAATATTGATAATAATCGATAAAATATAAAGTCAAAAAAGTTTGAATTTCAGAGAGACAGCAAATAATTTAGTAGAAGTATGTCCCAAATTTTGCATGGCAACCCTAGTTTGGAGGTCACCCCTCAAGTCACCTCTCAAGTCCAGGCTGGACCATCCCATGCCACGGTCTCCGCTTCCCTGGTGGAGGCCCAGGACCTGAGCCCGGTTCAACGCCCCTCCTCCCCTAGAAGGGATGTTTGGATGAATAACCCCACTGGGAGTAAAGCAATCATTTTGCCCCTCACTTGAACCCTTGACATAGGAATCCTAGTGTCTGTTCTCAATGCTGGACGTGTAGGAATAGCAGGACGAGCTGCATGAATTAGGATGAAGGAATTCAAATTGTAACGGCCACTGTTCGCTCTCTGAGGATCTTTCAAAATTGCACTTTGCAGGTTAGGAGAAAGATGTTTCTACTATCGCTTGTCAGTGGACTTTTGATGAACTTAAATGGGCTCCTTTTGCTCTATGAATGGATGAGAGAAGAGCCAGTCCTGCCAGTTCCCAGTTCAATAAGGACAGCTGGGCATCAGAAAGGCCCATCCAGGTTAGTGGGATGGAATTCTGAAGACGCTACCTGGAATCTCAACAGACTCAAAGCAGACGATAAATTTCTTATCGCTTTCTGAAAGCCCAAGGGCAATGACACCTCGGAGGCAGAGTGGGGCTTGTCCCCCAGCACGGGAAATGGAGGCAGGTGTCCCGACGACCTGCAGATGAACTCCATTTCATCTTCACTATCCATGGAAATCTGCCCCGACAGACTGGATAAAATTTATCAGCAAATTCACATTAAGTAAGGCATCTGGGGAAGACAGTTTCTGCCACCCAATATTGTTGAAAGTCTGAGCTCTGATTCCTATCAGTTTACTTATCACTGTTAACATTACAGGTATAATGAATTTTGCCAGTTTGATTTCAAAATGTGGCCCATTTTTTTTAAGACAATTCTCTACTCCCTTCGCCACCTCCTCTCAGCTAAAGGAACTAGCTGCTGTTCCTCTGTGACTTTCTGAATGCTGACATCCTATGAGCCGGGTTTTCCAGGCCACTATTCTGGAGGCAGGTGGCCATAAGTATACTAATCCATCTACAACTGACACTCTCACATCCTCTGTCCCACATTGATGTAATTAGTCCAGAAGTCTGTCCCCACTGTCCCCCTCCCACCGCACACTGTGACCAGAGCAAAGTCCTTCTACTCTCTGGATAAGCTAAATGTATGTCTTCTATTATTGTAAGAAGATAAGACAAGTTTTTACCTTTCATGGATCGTTTTATTTCTTGCATTCAAGTTCCTTGGCTCTGCTATTTTCTAACCATTGAACTTGGACAGGTTACTTATGCTCTCTGAGCTTCTCACTTTTCAAATAAAGAAAATGCAAATTAACACTCCATTACTTTGAAGCTTGAAGAACACAATTATCGAAAATAAGGTCAAGCACATGTTAGAGGCTAATACTCAGTCATTGTTCTCACCACCACGCGGTCAGCACATGGACCTCTCGGATCTGAAGTCCCCTCGGTCGTGCAGCAGACACAGGCCATGGCTCCAATCTCCCCTCCAGAAAGGAGCTGGCAGCCCAACTGTGAAGAGGGCAGGCAGTGGCCATTCAAGCTGAGGCCATGCTCCTCCTGGGCAGCCCCAGCTGACCCAGCAGGGCAGGGAACTGCGGCCCGGCTGCTCCTGTCCAACATGGGGCTGCTCTGAAGGACACCAGGGCCCCAGAGCTTCCCCTTGGATTGACTAAGACCATCCCATCTGCATCACCATCTGTGGTGGCGCTATCCAGTCTGCTTCCTCTCCACCTGCTGTAGACAGCACTCCCCGATAAACTTCCCTCACTCCTAACCCCACCTTATGGCCTCCTGCCCGGAGGACCTGAACTCACACACACACACACACACACACACACACACACACACACACACACACACACACAGAGCAAAGGACGTTCAATAACCACGCGGATCCCACATAAGATCCGGCTTACTGAGGAGCACCTGGTGGTCACAACCCATTCCTGGCTCAAACCGTGCATGAGTTGAACCAAATCCATAGCCTATCCCCAGCCAGCTCTGGGCCTCTGAATTCCCAGTATCTGGTGAGTTTTCCGAAGCCTGGCAACCACATCCAACATTAGCAGCATGAGAGCTTTCCTTATCTAGAACTCCTTACTAGTTCTTAGTTTTTTTCTCAAAGCTCTCTAGAAAGGAGGATTTTTTTTTTAACTGATAAAACTAGGCATAGAAAAATAATGTTCACAGTTCTGCAGTAATAAAGGGATAGAGCCCTGGATCCACAGCAGGCCTGTCTGACCTCGGACCCCTCTTACGCTGTGGCCCTTTGGGGGGGACTCTGCTACTAAAGGCATTTCAGACCTTTAGCTAAATCTCTGATGCACAAAACAGTAGGGACAAGGCTTTCTCCTTACAGTTAAATCCAAACCAATTTGGAAGCAATCTCAGTACAGGACTGTTGTATTTTCTTTTCTTTTTTTTTTTTTAATTTTTTTTTTTTATTGAAGTACAGTCAGTTACAATGTATCCATTTCTGGTGTACAGCACAGTGTCCCAGTCGTGCATATATAAACATATGTTCACTTTCATATTCTGCATTTTCTCGATATTGATCAGGCTACAGACTTTAACTTGTCTTTTCAATGACTGCACCTCACTAGCGGGGCCCATTGTCCGCTGCATCACGCGTGCTCTGTATCTTTTGGTCTTGTAAACCCACGGAGTCACCAGTCTCACAACTGTCATATCTGTCTTCAGCGTACCCACAGAACAAGTTTGGTCAGAAGCATCACACAGTTTGACAGACCAGTGAAGATGCTCTTTGCCTGTGAGGCCCAGTGCTGCTCAGAGGACTGTGGTGTGGAGAAGACAGGCGCCCCTCCTGCTAGCTGCCCGCTCAACTGCCAGCCCCCAGCCGTCATGAAACGTTAGGTGGCCAAGCACACAGTTCTCTAGGACCAGAGTGCTGACTGCTGCTCCCATCTGGGCAGCCATGCCATGTGGCAGTCATGTGATTATTTTTGGCTCTTAGAAAACCTGGGCTCCCTGAATATTTTGCCAGCTCCACATGGACTCAGAGCTGTGTCTTGTTATCAGCAGGACCACCTCTAAGAGGTCACAGGGCCTTTGGGGTCGGGGAGGGGGTATAACAACAGCTGTTCCCTAGTGTGGGTTCCCTAGCGGGCGCCTTTTCTTACTCAGTTTCAGTGATGGGTGCGGGATGGAAGCTCAGCCTGGAAGGAGCCTCCTAGCACCCACCCGCGGCTCAACGTGGGATTTCCAGTGTCTGTGCGCAGCCACCCTTGACATGAACTTTCTTGTGACGCTGCGTGAGAATGGACATAAAGGAACAGAATCTGCTAACGTGCGGAATGCTTGCCGATCATTTGTATAGTGTGATTGACACCCGTCACGAACTAGCAGGGCGGCCGAAGCTCAGGCGGGTGTGGAGAACCCTTCCTTCCAGGTGGGCGCAGGTGAGGGGAGAAATCCTGGGGCCTCAGCAGGGGTCTGACACACAGCAATGTCCACAGACAGAGGAAACTGAGGACAGGGCTGTGTCCCTCGTTTGGATCAAACTAGTGCGAGCGATTAAAGAACATTCCCAAGAAGAAAATCAAAACTGACATTTCTGCGGAAGTAAGAAGCCTCTCCACTCCCCGCAGGTGCAGGAAGGGGCTTAAGCGCTCGGCTCGGAGCCCGAGGGCAGGCTCACCAGCTCTACCCGGTAAGTCACGGAGAGATGCGGACGGGCGCGGACGGGGCGCGGATGGACGGGGCGCGGACGGGCAGGGATGGGGACAGCGCGGTGCCTGAGAAAGAACTGGGGTGAAAATGCCAGACACTCGGGGTGGGACTGTGGCTGCATTTCTCCTTTCTAGTTTTTCCAACATTCTTCTAATGAGAATATGTTAATTTGATGATTCAAAAAAGTATTGAACTAGATAGACAGTTGTTAATGGCAGTTTCCGAAGGTCACTGCTGCGGAGCCCGCCGTTCCCAGGAGCCGCCCCGGCGCGGGCGTCGCCGTCCTGCTCCCCACGCCTTCCACCTGCCGCCTCTTAGAGGCCTGCCGGCCCGCGGTCAACACAGCGCCTCGAGGATAGTAAGTACTTGCGGATTGACGTCTTTGTCAGTTAAGGACGTTATGACATTGTTTAAATTGTGGCATATTTGTGACTGAAGGTTGTGGTTAATTGTTAAGAGTTAATTGTTACTGAGTCAATAAGAGATTACCCCAGGAGAAGCTAATTAACTTGGGAAATCTCGGTGAGGACAGATCAAAGAGGGAGCGCATCTCTCTCTCTATTAATTTCCCTGTCTGGCATAGGAGGTTTAAAGGGCAGGGGTTCAGTGTCATGTTGGCGCACACAGATGGGCGCAGGCCAAATTATTTTCATATAAGGACAAAAACCAACAGATGCCCATGGCATAAACTCACTTTAATCAGCTTTACTATTTTCTCTATTTTGTATTATTTGACTCTTCTTCCTTTTCCTTTTTTTTTTTTTCTTCTTTTTTTCCTTTAACCTTTCTCAGGTTTTGATTAGTGAAGAGTCCACTCACTGAATGCCTCATCAGAAGGTGACAGATTTTCTGTCTTCCTGGAAAAACTTTCATCTACCCCGGACTCAGCCTGCTGCTCTCTTAAAAGCCACAGCTTCTTCAAAATGAACACATTATAAACAGACTATACTTCAGTTAAACAACAACAACAGAAAGACTCACAGACTTGGAAAACAGACTTCTGGTTACCAGGGGGAAAGTGGGAGGTGGAAGGATAAATTGGGAGTTTGGCATTTGTAGATACTAACTAGTATATATAAATTAGATAAACACCAAGGTCCTACTGTATAGCACAGGGAACTATATTCAATACCTTTTAACAGCCTATAATAAAAAAGACTATGAAAAGGATTTTATATATAAATCTGAACCACTATGCTGTAATCAGAAATTAACACAACATTGTAAACTGACTATACTTTAATTAAAAGAAAAAGAAAAAACCTCAGCTGCCTCTTTTCTCCATGTGTCTGTGCAGAAGGACTCTGCCCACCGGCCCGCTGATCCCAACAGTCTCAAGACATACTTTTCTGCGCTTGGAGTTTAGTGAGAATGAATGATTTCTTCATTTGATACTGATTTTGCTTAGGATGAAAATTCCTAAGCCTGTGGAGATCAAAGCTGAAAAGAATGTTATTATCTTAAAATTACAGAGAAAGGAGACAATGGAGATTCCGTAGCTTCAATTCCTGGTGAGGCTGAAGATATTAAAGCTCCAAGAGATGAAACATACAGAGCTGGTCAGTGGCAAAGGCAGGGCGAGGCCCCAGAAGCCTGGTGACACTGGGCGTTCCTCTCGGCTCTGTGCCCTGCGGGTCCTCCCAACAGCTCTGTCCCAGCACGCTCTCCCAGAGCTTCGTTCTTGCTTAAATCCCAAATGTGGGCATTCACAAACTGCCTGCAAGGGAAAAGCAAAGTAATGTCTGGAAAGTGTAGCCAGGGCGTGGCAGAAGAACAGTAACAGGCAGTCAAAATCCGTTGGTCTCAGACAGGATCCCCGGGGCAAAACCACCGATGCTGACCCTGGGGGAGGCAGGGCTGCAGCTCATCTCTGTCGACTGAAATAAAGTGCACAACATAAAGGTTGAGAGTTATGTTTTATTCGGCAGACGTTTCTGAGGACTTAAGCCTGGGGTGACAGCCTCTCAGATCGCTCTGAGAGACTGCTCTGAAGGGACAAGGGAGAATCCAGGATATATAAGTTTTTGCAACAAAGACCAGGTAGTCAGAACATCAAAAGATTACTGTTAATTAAAGAAAACCAGGTATCTCAAGTTAAGGAACTTAGTGCTTTTCTGTGTATGGGAAGGTGCAAAGGTTTGGGCTCACTGAAATCACTCCTTTGATATGCACCTGGCTATCTAGGGCCAGTGTCCTGTCCTTTCACATCCTGAGTTCCCTCAGGACTGCAAGGTTGGGGGTGGCTGCAGAGGCCAGGCTGCCTGCTTGTCTGCATCCTGAGTTCCGTCTGCTCACTGTCGGGGGTGGCAGTAGCAGCTTATGACTTGATGGCCACAGCATCCTTTCTTTACTGATTATGGCTGGCAATATTTTTTGCTCACACTTGTAACCCAGCTTTACTGCTCTGGGACGCAGGTGCAGAGTAGTGTCAGCTCTGTGTAGAATACTGCTACTGAAGATCATGGTGATAGGTTTTTAAAAGGGCTTCCTATGCCCTGTGCTCTGTTACTCTATTTGTCCAAATGCAGCTGAAATCTGTCCCTTTTTCTGGGAAAGGGGGCAGATGGAAACCGGGGAAACACCCAGACTCCATCTCATCCAGCCATCTGCACACTCAGCAAAGTACCAGTGTTTGCTCATTTTAAGCTTCCCCCCGACAAAGGAGGAAGATTCAGTGGAGAGTTCAGGCAAGGTATCACATTGCTTATTTGAACTGACCCCAACGAAAACAACACAGGTGATAAATACACCTTTTAGCACCAGAAATCCTAGCTGCTGGGCCAGTCGCAATTTCCACCTGCACAGCAGTACATGTGATGCACCCCTCTGCATCCAGGTAGGTGTGAATGATGGGCTACCAGCCCCGGCAGCCTCAGCGCCTCCTCTTCCCACATCAGTCCACCTGGCAGGCCCCAAGGAAACATCCCTCCCAGGGTTCACATACTTGTGCGACTCCTGCCCCACCGCCCGCCCCCCCCCCCCCACTGTCTCTGGACTTGGCCTTGGGACTTGCTTTGACTCACGGACATTAACAAGCACATTGCGAGCAGGCTTGATAAGCCCCTGTGTCCCCTCCTGGCACACTCATTCCTGGGAGGCAGTCTCCACGCTGCAAAGAAACTCGGGTTAGACTACTAAAGATGTGAGGGCCGGGGAGGGAGACCCAGGGAGTCTTTAGATGGCCCACCTCGGTGAAGCTCCCAGCTGCACACGACCTCGGCAGAACCCCCCAGCTAGACCCAGGATCACAAGAAGAAATAAGCAGCTATTGTTTTAAGCCACTAAACCAAGTGAGAGGGTGGTTTGTTATAAAGCAATAGATCACTGAATTAATACATCCCTACTAGGGGTTTTGAAGTCCACTCTACAACTTTTATACAAGGGGAGAAAGGGAAAAAGGAAATTCAGGCTTAAAATACCCTCTGCTGAGTAATGGTTCTACCAGGAACTCATGCAGAGTCCCTTCCTTAACAAATTAGTCTTTTTGTTTCTCTCTCTAATAAATAATAACCAATCTAAGACATGCCCACCATGGGTGGTGTGAAGTTAGGAAAGACATTGGATCTATGTTTTATTCATTTATATCACAACTTAATCAAGAGAACATTTAGAGAGGTACCACAATACGTGAAATATTTTTCATGCTCAAGAAATGTATGTGCTTCATAACTTTCAGATGTTACGATACTACCAAAACACTTTCTCCTCTTATAAACGATCTCTGTTCCCTGGTCTCCTCTACCCACATTTTATAAGAAAAATATGAATTGCTTTACCTAAACAATTGTTTATCTCATCAACAATTGACTGGCTTCTACTCTTTCCATTTTGAAATGGAAACCCTTGATGTTCAGCAGCGCTGGTCAGTTTTTGGGGTGAAGGTGGGTGGTTTAGGTTGGGGGCCTGGTTGCTGCTGACACAGGAGACTGTCTAACTGTGAGTGAACACCCAGCAACACAAGTCGGTCTTCAAAATTACTGAAGGTTGTCACAAAGGCAGTGACGACTCATCCCTTAGATCCTGCAAGAGAGGGACAGAGGTGGTAAATTGTGTTGATCAAATAAATGCTTTGAAAGTGCACTTCTCGGTGACTACGTCTGGTTTAGATCATTAATGAGCAATAAAAGCCTGTGTACAGCCCTCCGAGCTCTGCAGTCTGGCCTGAGATTTCATTCCAGAATGAAAAGCAGGAACCCAGGAAGCTCAGGAGAGAGAATGGACAGCGGGGAAAAGAGGGTCAGAGTGGAGGGAGAAGCTGGGGGTGGGCGAGTGTGTGTGTGTGTGTGTGTGTGTGTGTGATTTCTATCAATTAAATCTTTGATAAATAAAGTCAAGCCAAATATTTCTGTTGTTATTGCTACAGTTGGTGACATTTTAGATATCAGATTTCTAAGTTCCTAGCAAGTACCTTTCTGGAGACTTGAGGAGACTCGAAATGGAATTTGGACCCAGCCAGCAGGACCCGGTGCCGTCTAAACTCACAACAAGTTGAAGCACAAACAGTCAGACTCCCTGGCTTCCAGGGTAAAAGGTCAGATATCATATTTGCTCCCCAAGCACCCAAATCTCCTCCCCACCAGCCACGCACACTATTGGTACTCATCTTAAAGTTAAAACCTGGGCCAGCGGTCATCCAGCATCTGTCAAAGTGTGAATGACGCAGGTGCTGCTACGAAAGCTTGTGTGCTGAGAGGTACATAAGAGTGTCTCAGTTCTCTGTGTGCTTGATGTTTAAACGCGCCAAAGCAGAACGACAATAAGCACACGGGCCCCCAGGGAATGCTCTCCGGAGTGACGACCACCGTCTGCTAAATTAATGCTACACCTCCAGCTGTTTGATTGAGAGGAAGTGCTAGAAACAGCCCTATGGGGAATATTTCTCCATTTCCGTAAAACCAGGCAAAGACATAAAACATTTACATCGGCAGTTTTAGAACATTTTCTCCCCAGTTCAAGTCAGAAGTCACGCTATTCATGTTATATGAGAAAGCACCGTCTTGGGAAAGGAAACGCTGGTAGTTGGTGTAATGGGTGCATCCTCTCCCTTTGGAGACCTCCTTGAGATGCCGAGTCATAATAACGCTGTTCACGGTGTCGTGAAGAATAAGGAGAGACAGGAGATTTGGATGTTTAGTGATATCAAGATAAGACAAGATTTCATTCAATCACAAGAGAGATGTTTTTGCCAATGGTATCAGAAATAGTCAAAGTCATTGACCACCACGCCCAGTAGCCAACTAGAGATGACCTGGCAATCTGTCCCTGGTCGGCCCCAAAGCCAAAGAGGGTCCTGCCGACATTTGCCCGGGGACTCCCTGCTCCCATCTCTGACCAAGACTGCTGCCTCCATCTGCCAAGAACCCTCCCCATGTGGCTGTGAGTTCAGGATGATCACCAAGCTCTGCTGGCCCTGGAGCCAGCCTCTCTCATCAGAACAGCTTTGCCTAGTTCCACTTTGTGTTCATCTCACAATTTAGTTGAGTGTGAAGGGGACAGCCTGAATTCCCTGACTTTCATGTTCCTGGAGAGCATCTTCACCTTAGCCATCAACCACCAGTAACAGGAGATCATAGCATCCCTAACACATGAATACACACACACACACACACACACACATGTTCTGCACGTGCAAATCAATGGAGAGAGAAAGCAAAGGAGAAGGAAAAGCCGTGTGCGGTGTCCAGGGTTGGGGGGACCCCCTCTTGAGTAGGAAAAGCCAGGCGGAGGGGACCCTCCCTGGAGTTAGGAGACAGAGAAGGCTGAAGCAGACTGCAAGTGATTGTTATTTTATTTTATCTTTTTGCAGAGAGAGAACAGAAGAAACAACAATAGAAGAAAGACTTCTCAGAGAAGGTGACATTAACCCTGAGACTGAAGAGGGGCTTATTGTGCAGACGTGTGCAAGGGGGGCTTCCACACTCTGGGAGTAAAGTGAGCCAGAGTCCAGGGCACATTCAGGGGCACCGGGGTGTGAAGCAAGTAGAGCAGGGGCAGGACTTACAAGGCGGACAGGAGGTAAGAGCCAGAGCAAGAAAATCTTTGCAGGCCTTGGAAAAAGGTTTGGATTTTCTTCTGCAGGCCACTGATCCTGCACCTGAGGGCCACAGACTCCTGGGACACTCTGGTGCTAATGACAGGAGATGGGAGAACCTACAGGGGCACCAAGCATTGCTCTCAGAATAATGTCGCACACGTATGTACTCCTGTTTTTCAACTATATGGAGATGCTTTGTGATTAACTTACTATCAACTGAAAGTATTACCAAACATGAAATAAAATGCAAATCATTTTTCAATTCATAAAGGCTTTGAAAAGTGTAATTACATGGGCTTTTTGTCATTATGTACGTTGGTAAAAATAGTAAAAGTACAATTAGTATCGAGTGGGGCCTGTAAACTGTGGAGACATTATGCTTGGAAATCAATGCTATAGGCAACGGAGAACCAGTGAGCATTTCTTAGAAATGAAGTGTCATGAAAAGCTTTCCTTATTTAACAAAAATGTCCTGGCAGGGAGGGTATAGCTCAGTGGTAGAGCGCATGCTTAACATGCATGAGGTCCTGGGTTCAGTCCCCAATATCTCCATTAAAATAAATTAACAAACAAATAAATAAATATCTAATTACATCCCCTTACCCCAAATTTTAAAATTAATTTTTTTTAAAAAATCCATCAACAGATAAAGAAGTTGTAGGTATATTTATACAATGGAATACTACTCAGCAATTAAAAAGAATATATATAAAATAATGCCATATACAGCAACATGAATGGACCTGGAGATCATCACTCTAAGTGAAGTAAGCCAGAAAGAGATAGAAAAATACCATATGATCATTCATATGTGAAATCTAAAGAAAGAAAGAAAAAAAGAGGACACTAATGAACTCTTCTATGAAGCAGAAACGGACTCTGACTTAGTAAACAATCTCATGGTTATGGGGGAAAGGGAGTGGGGAAGGGATAAACTTGGGAGTTTGATATTTGCAAATGTTAACCACTATATATATATACAGATTAAAAAAGAAATTTCTTCTGTATAGCACAGGGAACTATATTCAACATCTTATACTAACTTTCAATGAAAACGAATATACATATGCATTACTGGGACATTATGCTGTACACCAGAAACTGACACAGTGTAACTGACTATACTGCAATTAAAAAAAAAAAAAAAAAAAAAAAAAAAGCCCTGCTGGCCAGAGAGTGCCATGAAGAGCGGCCAGAAGGGCAAGACTGGGGAAGGAGACTGAGAGGAGGGCCTGAGAGGGCGGGGTGCCTGAATTCACATCCTGGTGGCGTAACGGGGAGGACAATGAGGACGATGCCCAACAGACAGGACCTGGTGACCAATCGCATTCAAATGAGCAGGAAAGGAAGTCTGGGCTGATGACAGATTTCTGGTTTGGACAAGTGGACAGCTGCGGTGGTGTGTTCTGAGTGTCCCCTAAGACCACGGGGGAGGGGGTGCTGGGGACCAGTGAGCTGGCCTCTGGGAGATGTGTGTGGTCAGCAGGAAGGCCCACAAAGATGTCCACGTCCTAAGCCTCAGATCCTGTGACTATGTGGGTTACACAGCCAAGGGGAATGAAGGTTGCAGACAGAATGAAGATTGCTCATCCCCTGACCTTGAGATGAGATTACCCTGGACTCCTGGGTGGGCCCAACAGAAAAATAAGGGTCCTTAGATGTGGAAGAGGAAATAAAAGAGTCAGCATCAGCGGGATTCCATGTAAGAAGGGCCTGACTGACCGGCGCTGCTTTGCAGGGGGAAGTTCCCCGCCAAGGAATGCGGGCGAGCCCTAGACCTGGAAGAGGCAGAATGGATTCCCCCAGCACCTCCAGAGAGGGACTCAGCCCTGTCCGCACCCTGATTTTAGCCCAGGGAGACCCATCTCTGATTTCTCACCTCCAGAACTGTAGGTAAGAAATTTGCAATGTTTTAAGCCACTGAGTTTACAGTAATTTGTTACTGCAGCGACAGGAAATTAATACAGTGAGTTAAATTTGAAGGACCTGTGGGACATTCAGGAGGGACTGAACAGAGATTCTGCCTAGGAATGCTTCTTCTTTTTAGGGATAGATACTGTGTTCCCATCTTCAGGGCTCTTGCACATGCAGACTCTGTCTCTTCAGGACTTGGTTGTCCTTGGCATGGGGTGACAGGGGAAATTGCAGTTGGTGACTCAGGCTGATAAACAGTGGCTCTAAAAATGGCCAAGAGCACGCTGGACTAGGGAAGACCTTCCTGCATGAAAGGAGTCGAGGGACACCCTAGCCAAGGGCGGGAACGCAGGAGATCCTGAGCTCCTCACAACGTTCTGCTGCCTCGCCCTGACTCCCCAACCCACCTGGGTACCCTAAGCTCGGCCTTCCCAACTCCCACCTGTGGATGAAGAGCCAGCACACGGGTCCCCCCACCCACTCAGCAGCAGCATCTATGTTCCAGAGTCAGCCCGGGCCACACCTGGAATAATTTAAGTATTTCTCTCTTCTTCTATAAAAATGAGCAGAGGGCAGAGGGCAGAGGGTATGGCTCAGTGGTAGAGCGTGTGCTTAGCATGCATGAGGTCCTGGGTTCAATCCCCAGTATCGCCACTTCAAAAGTAAATAAATAAATCTAATGGCCTCCCCCCACCCCCAGCAAAAAATAAAAATGAATGGAAATTGAAAAATGAATATGCTATGATGCATAAAAAGCATAATATGCCTCATGAAATTTAATACCTCATGAAACTTAATAGAGATGAAGACGCATTAGGGGCCAATCATAGGTTGATCAACTGGACATCCTGCCTGAAGGACATGACCAGAAAGACTGGTCAGAGTGGACGTTTACTGGGGCTTCTGGTGCACCAGCACTTTATACTCATAAGCCCAACGGCCCACTAGGGCAGCTGCTATGTTCATCCCCTGCACAGATTTCAAAGTTTAGATGAAGAAAGGTTAAGAGATTAAGTTGCTTAAAGAATCACAACCAGTAAGCGGCAGAGCCAGGATTCAAACAGCCTGACTCTGGAGCCCTGCCCTCCCCTCCTCTTCCTTCCTGTCGCTTCTACCTGATGTCATGGCTTCCCAGACCCCATCCCCTCCCTGACATCATCACCTCCCCAGAATCATCTCCTGCTCCCCTCCCTGTACTCCTTCTGTGTGTTGACACAGGCCTCCAGGACATGCCAGACACTTCTCTGCCTCAGGACCTTTGCACCTGCTATTCTTCTTAGAAAATTTTCTCCCAGGTACTTCTCATCCCCTCACCTTCTTTCAGGTCATGTGAACATCTCTGTGAAGATGCCCTAAACTCCTCTAAAGGGACTGGGTGGTCTGTCCCAGATAAGGGCTGGGTGAGGAGAAACTTCCAGGTGCCTTTGGGCTAGGGTCAGGCTGCCTGTGGAGGCCCGTGACGGCCAGGAAGTGAGCCTGCACTCCAGGACACAGGCAGCTGGCCAGTAGCTTTAGTTGTTCTCTGCCCAGTTTTCCAGTCCATTGTGGTTGACTGTTCAGTGGATACAAAAAGTTGTAGCCTGGCATTGGAGGCACCATGGGGAACACAGTAGGCAGGCCCATCCTTCACTCAATGACCAGGCGTGCTGTCCACCCCGCGGAGGCAAGGAGCCCTGAGCCCTGCTGGTCTTCACTGTAAAGCTGGTGGGACCCGCGGTGCCTCCCACGGCCACGACACATCTTGGATGTTTGCCCTACGCGCGCACTTGTGCACGCATTCAGGACTCCAACAGCCCGGTGAGAAAGGCAGTGCTGCCTAGGTGCGAGGGAACCAGGGCTCATCTAGTGACCTCCCAGTCTCATCACACGCTCAGTGCTTCTCTGGGCCTGGGCTTCCAGCTCCAAGAGCAGGGCTTCTCCCAACACCCAGGGGCCCCAGCACATGGCCCCTTACAGGTGCAGAGTCAGAGGGCGCTTATGTCAGACGGAACCCCAGAATTCTCAAAACCCCACACTGAACAGGTGTTTAATGCTGGTTGGGGACGCGTTCCCAGGGCACTTCTGGGGGTCTGCCTCTCCGCGTGGCTGAACTTCTATTCGCTCCCAAAGAAATTCTTCGGCAGAAAAGGCAAGTGCAGCTATATCAGAATTTATTTCATAACACCTCATTTATAGCATTTTCAAGGACAGCGTTCGGCTCAACATCATTTACTCCTGAAAACAGAAAAGTACAACTTGGTAAGGCACCAGGTAGAGACGGTCCGGAGAGGAGACCCTCCCTTGTTTGGGCTTGTGTAAGAGCTGGGTGGTTTCTCTTAAGTCTGTCAAGCACCGAGAATGACATTACAAAAGGCTCATTTCCACAGACACGGGAAGAAGAGGTAACAGTCTTACAGCATACTGTGTGTGTAAGTTGTGTGAGTGGCTTACACTGCAGGAGTCATGCTGAAGTGGTGCTCCCTACGGCGCAACTCTTGTAAAATCTCTGCGATACCAAGCTGTAAATTTAACAACGTCTGAGCTTTGAAGTCGATCCAATTTATATTTAACTCAAACACATACTTTTCAAAACTCTTCTGCCCAAATCTCTAATTTCACCAAGAAAAATGGAGGGAAACCTCAAGTACAATCGTACCTTTACAATTCCATAAATTTGGCAACATTAAAAACTGTTGCATTTAAACGTCAACCTTCTAGGTTTTTTGTGTTAATGGTACAGGCTGTATCAAGATGGGTTAAAAATAAAACACTTGAGTAAAGCTCACAGGCATTCTTCACTGACCACTGTCCACCAGCGGCCCTAAAGGCAGAGAGCGCCAAGGGACCCTCTCAAGGGGACCAGGAGTGGCCTCCAGACACTGTCACATGCATAAATTTTCTTTCAAGTTTTGTGTTCTATCTTAAAAGTTAATTTGCATTGTACTTCATGACATTTGGTTTCATATAAAAATACTGTTTGAAATGACTTACCAGTCTGATAACTCCCCCTCACCCCCACCGTCCACACTGGGGCAGCCAGAGCCCAGGCTGGGAAGCCCCCAGGTCGGTGAGCCAGGCACCAAGCTTCGAATCCATTTCATTCATTCATTCTGTTTGGGGCATTTCCACAAATGAAGTCATTTTATTCACTCAGGTTGTAACTAAACTTCAGGAAACTATGACTGATCTCAATTTCAATGTATTGAAAAATAAATAGTAAACAGTATGCATTTTAGTTCTTAAACAAGGAAATTAGTTAATTTTATTGACTAACAGAAATAAAAGAAGCCCCTAAAGTATGACCCGATCATTTACTTTTTTCTACAAAGAAACACAAATTGGATTGTGTGTATACATATGTATGGGCCACACAAGACCCACAGAAAGATAAACTCTGTCGGCTGGCTCTACGGAGACCTCCCTAGTTACTGACCGATTTTGGTAGGTCTGCCTCACCCACTGTAAGCCTGACATTACAATCCAATCCCTCAGGGCACCTTCTGGCATCTCAGAAGCTCACCCATCACAGGGTAAAACTCTTCTTCTGATACGGCACTTTTTTCCTCTAGAACATTAAGCCCTAAAAACTGCCACCTGGAAGAACAAGAATGTCTCGCAAATACATGATTTTCAGACTGTTCCACAGTAAGGAAACAGCTGAGCAGGGGAGCAATGGTCCCCACAGACAGCAGACCCCGTGACCCTTCGGACACACAGCGCTGGCCTCTGCGGCCACTTCCCTGAAAGGCAACTGTGGATTTAACTGGTCGTTTCAACAGGTTTCAAGAGATATTCATTTTAAACCAGGTTCTGAGAGCTGTTCTTGTTTTGTTTTAACATGGTCTCAAAAACACGTTGAGACAGACTTAAAATCCTAGGTAAGGTATAATCAAAAAGAGGTCTATTCGAAAAAGTGTTCATAAAAAGAGGCAGCCGAGCTTCCCTCACATCTGTGTTCATGGCCATGCTTTTTCCCATTAACTGTTTAAAAGTCTGAGTCAGCAGCAAACACAGCCATATATGTATAATATATACATCCGTGTTTGTGTGTGTATACAAAGTACATTTTGGCTGACTTTAAAAAAAAAAAAGTATATTTTGTGACCCACAAGTATCTGCTTGCTACAGGCCTTTCAAGAGTGTTCGCCTCCCTGCAGACGGGACAACTGAAGTACAGACGTTTAAAAACCCTCCAGACTGGTGCTCCCGAGGGCTCTGATCACCAGAGGTGCACGCAGTTTGGTTCACGTGTACTGACAGCAAATATCACGCTCTGATCCCAACGTGAATCCCTCCCTAAAGAAAACAGAGCTTCTGTCACTTGCTACACTCCACATGGCACTCTGCTTATATGGTTTCAGCACAACTGGTCTCAGGGTGAAAAAATCCTAATCAACAATTTTTCCTTTTGGGTCTACACAGTGCCACCGAGTTAGTGGGATGTGGGTTTCTGTTGTTGCTGTTGGTTGTTTTTAAATCTTAAGCAACTGGGTATAAGGTTATAACAAAAGTGAGGTTTTATAGGCAGAGGTCTCTCATTTTTTTCTCAGATATTTTTTGCTCCTTAGAAAAAAAGCGGGGGAAAAGTATGAGGTTTCAAAGCTAAGAGTTATTCCTACCATAGCTGGCCTGGTGCGTAAGCACAGTGCACTGAGCAGCCCTCAGGCAGGGGACAGCACCCACACCACGTCCCCTTTGTTCTGTACATCAACACGTAGCAAAATTTCACTCTTAACACCCCGATTTGAGGTGTCTTTCTCTTATTAGATATAAATTAATCCAAAGGTCTAATGAGTTCTAAATTGCCAGAGTCCTGAAAAATGCTTAACTTACTTCAACGCAGCTTGCATAAGTATCTCATCCCTAAACTCAAACAAGCAAGGAGGAAATCAAAGGCAAGGGCGGGGCGGGTGAGTGGGAGCCCCTCCCGCGGTGCACCCGCGCACGCGTCCTCCGCACGGGTTCTACACGGTAAAAGGAGTCGTTTCAGCTAATACAGCCCCTCGCATGACTCCATCGGAAAACGGCCCGTCGGGGCCGCCCGCCGGCATCACACGAAACAGCAGTACTTCTTCCACCACGACTTGGACAGGTTCTTCATTTTGTCCGGAGTCCGGCTTTTGGACTTCTTCGGCTGCTGCTGCGTGTCCGAGTACTGAATGCCGGCCACGATGGCCGCGTCGAAGACCTCTTTGAGGTTTTTCTGAGTCAAGGCCGAACACTCGACGTAGGAGGCGGCTTTGATCTCCTCGGCACACAGCTTCGCCGCCTCCTCCGGCACCGGCTTCTCTTTGCACTTGTCCAGCTCAATGAGGACTTTGACATCTTCTCTGAGGTCCGACTGTGTCCCAACTAGGATGATGGGGGCCCTGGGACAGTGGCACCGAATCTCTGGCACCCACTTCTCGCAGACGTTCTGGAAGGAGGAGGGGCTGACGACGCTGAAGCACAGGAGGAAGATGTCGGCGTTCGTGTAGCACAGAGGCCGGAGCTTGTCAAACTCATCCTGTAACCAGTCCAAGCATCCAAAGGTTACCTTGGAAATCCATTCTCATCAGCAAAAAGACCATTGTAACATTTTTCTGCAAAAGGTCTGGCAGGTAGTAGAAGGCCTGCTAGTTCTGGAAGTTTAAGAGCCCGTGTCTTAGAAAGGACTCTGCTGCCAAGCGGGCCACGCTCCCAGCCCCACGAAATCTGCCAAATGTGCTCAATGTTTTCCTCCATGCTCATGACCTACTCACAATTTATCACAGAAAAAGTACTGAAAGTAGACTGATTTAAACATTAAAATTTACTTTCCCTAGCCTTCAGCCCAGAGGCTGAACCCAGACTTACTCTTTTCAACTCTGGTACTTAGCTGTGCTTTTAAAATGTAGGCAGTATCCTTATGGATCCTCAGGGCTCCACCTGACCCCAGCGAACCCCAGCCTACTAACACAGCTCCTCTCCGTAGGACCCAGCCCTGCCCATCCTCACGACAGCTGTGAGTAATGCTTGTGCCACCCCATCTGCGTTGTGCACACCCAGCGCACACTCAGGGCACACACGGTGCAGAGGGTCCTGTGAATCAGACGCAGGACTGGTGTTGAGGACCTGGGGTAGGTCACTCCCACAAGGAACCCCGAGAACGTGCGTCTCTCAGTGTCACTTCCAACACTGGTTCACACATTCTCCTGCTTGCTGGACATAACATCTTTTCTTCTTGCTTTATCTCCTTTTTCTCCCTCCTGCCTTTTCTCTTACTTGCCCTTCCCTTTTTTCCCTCCAGTAATCCCAGAGGCCTCCATGCATGATGCTTTGGAAAGATAAAGGACCAGACAAAGGGCCTACCCACCCTACTTCTGAGATACAGAGAACTGGATGGTGTAAGTCAGGGGCTGTTAAACAAACCAGCCATCGCGCCGCTGAATGCTGTGCTGTGGTCATTCACTTAACAGAGATGCACGCAGGGCACCAGGCAGTGTCCAGTCCAAGGGGATATGGCTGGGTACATGGTCTCAGCCCTTGTTGGCACATCTGTCTCCAAATCAGCATTTCTTCATATCAAACACCCTGTAGTTCCCTGAAGAAGCACCATCTTTAGCTAACTGAAAGCTTCCACTCAGCTGTCTCGTAGGAACACATTTACATCATCTCATTCCTATTTAAAATTTCTATCTGTGGGTGCCAACCATCCTCAGATGTAATGTGATGGATCATTTCCCAGTGGCAAGACAAAAGTAAATATCAGCCCGGTTTTTCTTTCTCAATTGCAGGCTCATTATTTACAAACTACTATTTACACGCACATCACAGTGCATCTGTGGCCTTTTTCTAGGTATAAAGGGAACCTCGATCTTTTTATCTGAGTGCTCTTTCTTCATGTGAGGCTCCATATGTCAGCTGTGGGGCAACAACCAAGTAACAATATTGAAGTTGACCAGCTGAGACGCTCAGGAATGAATACGGCGTCTCAGAATGTCATTGCCACTTCTCTGTCTTCTATAAAGTTGAAAAAAAAAAAAAAAAGACTTGAGTTTCTCAGTGCCAACTTTGTGCTGAAAGAATAAACAAAGAAACTCAACCAGGTGGACCACCGCCCGGCCCTGAAGATCTTTTAATGAAACGTTCCCTCTGTTCTCAGAGGCCTTAAAGGAAGAAGCCCAAAACTGAGGCCAGTGTAAAGTCAGCTCCCTCGGGCGCTGCACCCCGTTGCTGGAAGGCACTCCCGCTTGGCCGCGCCCTGGAATCTGGGGTTGCATTACCAATCAAAAGAAAGGCAAGCACAGGGCCAGGCCTGGTGACAGGGCTTTGGAAATCTGGCTCCACAGACCTCTCCTCTTGGGGTTCTGGCTAAGGGACTCGGGAAGCAAAGCAGAAATTAAACCCTCCTGCTCATCGCCTGACCAGAAACCTTAGATATTTGCTGAAATAAATGCAACACACACACACGTGACAAGGCCAGCTGGAATGTACCCTCAAGGAAATGTGTTCTGAGGCCCAGAGATTTGCAGGCAATTTCCAAGGCATTGTAGGGATTCAGTTCAGGGCAGGACGGGACTGACAGGCAACTGGAGAGCCGTCTTGGTCAACCTGCAGCCTGATATGTGTGTATATATATATATTTTTTTAGTATAAAGATTTTTCTCCAGTGCCTCATGAAGAACTCCCAGCCGCAACTGGCAATGCCACAGCGAGCTCCTGTTTCAGGGGTACTGCTTTCTCCTCAGCAAAGGTATGTTTCTTAAAGTCCTCAGTCTGATCGATTTTCACTTGAGTAAGACTGTAAGTCCAAGGTTAAAAACTCCTTTTAACAACCTGGATACTCACTTAGCCCCCTAACAAGAAAACTCAAAGGCATGAGAAGCCATCTCTAGTTATTTCCCAGACAGGGCAGCTCTAATTCTTGCTCTCAGCTTCTATGTGAAACTTGTGTTTGGTCCCCAGGCTACGGCTACCTGCGCTCCCATTCTCCAGGGAGTTTGGCCTGGAGGTCACGAGAGTCACTCTAACCCCTCGGGGCTACCGTGAAGACTGCCTGGAGGAGGAGTTCCACGGGCTGTGACAAGGCCAAGGAAACATGGCAAGTGTCAGATCTGGTCTCTTACAAGGCAGTTTATCAGCTCTGGAGTAGTGAGGGCAGAAAAAGACCACCACCTTGACCAGCTCTGCTAATTAATGGTCAAAACAAACACTGACTGATACTTGGGAAGCAAGGGGAAAAAAAAAAAAAAAAACTGACTTCATCTTACCAGTTGTGTATCTTTTATAAACAGTTCTTGAAGTTGGTTTTCTACAGATCTGTAGATGGTGGCCTCACTAATTACACAAAAAGGCCTACTTTACTAACCAGGACAACAGTTAAGTAATAAGGTGAGTCTGAGAAGGAGGATACAGCTCAGTGGTAGAGTGCCTGCTTAGCATTTACAAGGTCCTGGGTTCAATCCCCAGTCCCTCCACCAAAAATAAATAAATAGACCTAGTTACCTTTCCCACACACACACACACACACAAAATACAGTGAATCTCAATGAAAACACTGCTGGGAGAACACAAGAATAATTTCCAAATAGACTAAAGTTTCCCAACTTGCACCCAAACCTTTCTACTTCCCTAATTATAAACCTTTTTCATGAAAATATTTCTAAAATGATTCTCAAGATTCCTTGACTTTGAAGCAGACCACACTAAGGAAAAGTCAGACTCTTCCTGGATAACTTGGGATCACTTCTACGAAGTCTTCCTGGGAGAAGTCCTCCTTTTCTCTTTTAAAACTGCCCAGAGATTTCCCTCCCAGGTTCCCCCATCCTGCACCTCGAGCCGACCTCGCCTTCCTCCTTCTGTAACATCACCGGCTTCCTTCACGAACTCTACTGACTGGTTTGTCTTCCCCACAGACTGTGAGTCTGTTAAGGGGCAGGCCCGTGATTTCAGCTTGCATCTGCCAGGACCCAGCACTCTATTCGTTTATGGATCCATTCTACAAACTGTGATTCAGCCCCACTAGGTGCCAGGCACCATGCAGGCACGAGCCCGGGAACCCCAGCCCGGGAAGCTGTGTCTGCCAGAACCGGCACCTAACAGGCGAGCCGAGCGGCGGGCAGGCGTGTGCACTCGGCTGCGTGCTCCTCCCTGAAGGCTCCCAGGTGAGCGCGCCTTTTGCTTTCTTGTGTTTTCCTGCCTTCTGTCTTATTCTCAGGCTCTGCTGCCACCACTTCTTGCTTCAGTGGGGACGCCTCTGTTTACTGACGTGCTACGAAATCCTCATTTTAAAGATCAGAAAATCTGACTCTAGGTAGGAAAAACATTCTCACTTTATACACAGAAATTAAGCTTTAGTTATAAATAGCAGCAGAGCATTCAGCAAGATTAAATATTAGAAGAGCCTGTGTTCTTTGATTTTTGTTTTCCACAGGCAATAAAATACAGACTGTTTTTTTCTGCTCCCGGTGGGAAGCTGAGGAGCCCAGCAGAAGGGAAAGAGAGAACAGAAGAGACTGGGCTATGTCGCCTGCCACCGTGGCCACCGCCAAACTGGCATCAGCTGGGGATCAGGGCTACCTGGCCTTGTCACCTAGAGGTTTGGGGAAAAAGAAAAAAAAAAAAAAAAAAACCCTGAATTTGCTGTCTGGAGCAGGTGAGTGACTTGGAAGCCCTGTTTCAGGTGAGGCACTTGGGGACACTGGAAAGCCAGCTTCTTCTTAAATACAGACAGTCATGTGACAACACCTCAGAAATGAAGTGGGCACTTTTACCTGCCTACAAAGTCCCCCAGCACTTTCTCAAACTCTAGCAAGTACTGGAGAGACTACACACTTATTAACTGTCACTCTGGCAAACTCAAGAGACAACGCTTCTGACAGGGCACAGCTAGACTTTGTGATGTGAGCACTGTGTCAGGGGACGGGGTTCCCCCAGCTCTCTGGGGGGCCCCAAAGGGGACCCCACACCATATCCTTCCTCTCCATCACTCCTTAGCTGTTTCCCCCAAGTACTCAGCCCTCAAGACAAGAATAAATATTCACAATTCAGAAAGACAAAGTCCCAGTTCATTTATTCCCCCAGCTTGAAACAGCTTCAACCGCTGTATCTCTGTTTCAAGGGATGTGGGTGGCCCTCATGAGTCCAACCACACATAGGGAGGGAAACATTAACACTTACTGACAAAAACTCCATACTTTTCCTTAAGTAAATTTCTTATGTATTTCTTGTTGACCTTTAATAAAGTGATTTTATCACCAACTTACTTTGAGAAATGATTACAAAGCATCATTGATAATTTTTAATAAAAACCAGAAAGTAAATAAGATCAGAAACTCCCATAAGATAAGAAATGCTCTTACGCTGTCGTCCCCTGTCCTGCCCACAGAAAGCTGGGCCAAACCCTGTTTTATTAGTGCGGAGCTATCTCCCCCCACCCCCACCCTCTGAGAGGGGCCAAAGGCAGGCATGGGGCTTTAGCATGTCCCAGTTATGGGAGAGTTATTTGAAGGCCTTTAAAAGGCCATTTCCAGGGGGGAGAGCATAGCTCAAGTGGTAGAGCAGGTGCTTAGCATACACAAGGTCCTGGGTTCAATCCCCAGTACCTCCTCTAAAAATAAATAAGTAAACCTAATTACACACCCCGCCCTCCCAAAAACTAAAAAGCCATTTGTTTGCCCAGCGATGTGATACTGACCTGTCCTGCAGTGTCACAGAGCTGGAGTCTCACAGGCCGCCCATCCACGGACACCACAGCTTAAAAATAAGACCAAAACTGTCAGGGGGGTGTCTTCTAACCCTTTTCAGAAGAATAATAGTTTTCACTTGCACGGCAAGTTCTCACTCCAAACCCTTCAGCCCCTATCCTAGGTCCCCTAGTGACTTCAAGACTTGCCTAAAACAAGGAGGCCCCTTGGAGGCATTTTTGTATACAAACCCTCAGGGCCAGCACTTCACTCCACTGCCACAGAGGAGCAAAGCCCAGAGCCTCTGCTGGCACCCCAGAAGGGCTATTCTCCCAGCCCCAGATTTATTTTCCTGTCGCACTTGTTTCAAAAAACCTAAAAACAACATGGTGGGGCGGGGGGTTGTAAATGGGAACCAATCTTGCACTTTTAAGTCAGTGGAAAATCTCAAAAATAATTTTGCTTTCCCCTTGGTAAAAGTTCCACGACTTCGGGGTTTATCATAAAAGTGTAGCTTGTTTTGAGAACATGTACAAACACAGGCTGCCCGCATTGTCCTGTTTATAAAAGAGAGCACTGCTTATCTCTCCATGTCAGCTCAAAGAGAGGATTAAAAAAGAAAAAGGGAAGGAAAGAAAGTCATGCCCATCTTTCCACTGGGAAGGGGGTATCTGGGGAGGGGTCTGCACCAGGGCACTGCCTGGAGGTTTCTGTTTGAATAAAGAACTCAGTTTTGTCTCAATACAACTTTCTGAATTGTTTATAAATGTTTATACTAGTCAGCTGGGAGGGGAAAAAAGGAAAGAAAAAAACCAGTATCGTTTAGGTGAGAAACCCACAAGCACTGCACTGCTTTAACCTAGGGTGCCTTCCTGGTGGATGAAACCAAGTCCATGCCATCATAACTTTCTAGAAGATCAAAAAGCTGCTGCTGCTGCTTCTTTTTAAGAACAAGAGAGAGTAAGTGTTTCATACTAGCTTTTGTGGATTTTAACTTTTTCTTAAATTTCAAAAAGACTTGAAAAGTCGAGATTAAGGATTCCTTTGATTTTTGTATTGACCAAACCAAACAGCATAGCGCCCCACATATGAGTCTTAAGTAGGCTAAAGAGATACTGAAAAGATACAAAAAATCAGAAACAGAGCCAATGGGGGAGGTGGAAGTGGGGGCAGGGGAGGCGGTGAGGCTCAAAGGAAAGAAACCGTGTTTACTCTCCAGGTTTAATCCAAACCTAAGCCTTCACCAGTGCCTTTAGTACCATTTTCACTAAAACAACTATCTTCCTTCGTCTCCGCAGCTTTTTAAAGTGGAGACGCCCCCAGTGAGGGGAGTCGCCAAAAGGAAGGGTCCGACCCTCGGGGCCACAGGTAATGGCACCTGCGCGTCACCTTCCGACCGAAACTCGGCAGCGGCGCCAGCAACGTCGACCTGACGCAGCTACTCTACGCAGGAAACTGACCAGGCCACCGGAGCCCGACCTGGCAGACCCGCGCCGTCTGTTCCTGAAATGCGAGGCACCCGCCGCTCCTCGTGCCCGGGTTAGGGCTCCCCCGCCCCCCGCGGTCCCGCGGTCTGCCCCGCGCGGCCCCGACCCCGAGCCCGAGCAAGGTCCCCGCGCCGCACTCGGTCCGCTTCCCAGCTGGGGCTTCCCCTTGGGCCCCGCGTCCCCCGCGCCTCGGCGCCCCCCGGGCCCGGCTCACCCGAGAAGTTGTCGAAGGCGGTGGGGATGTACTCGGTGGGGTAGCCGTTGGTGGTGTAGCTCACCACCAGGCTCGTCTTGCCCACCGCGCCGTCGCCGACCAGCACACACTTGACGCCGCGCCCCTCGGCGCCGCCCGCGCGCCCCCGGCCCCCCGGCGCCCCGGGCCCGCGCCCCCCGCGCCCCCCGCGCTCCCGGCGGGGCGGCACGGGCGGCGCCTCGCAGCGGCCGGGGAACGAGGGGTCCCCCTGCTGCGGGGGCATCGGTCCGCGCTCGGACGTGCGCGCGGTGAGCGGGGCCCGGCCGACCGCTCCTCCGACCCGCGCCCGCTGAGGGAGGAGCTGTCACCGACCCGAGAGCCGCGGCTCCGGGCCGCGCGGCTCCAGACAAAGGCGGCCGGGGTGGGTCGCGGCTTGGGCTCGGGCAGCGCCGCCCGCTCTGCTTTCGCGCGGCCAAAGACTGCGGGCCGAGCGCCGCGGAGCCCGGGCTCTCTGTCTCCTCCCGGCTTCCCGGCGACACGGCGCGTGGGGGGCGGGCGCCGAGGGGAAGGAGGCGGGTCCGGCCGGCCGCTCGGTCCCCACGCCGAGGCCACAGCGCCCCCCGCCTGCGCGCGGGGCCCCTGCACCCTGCGGGCCGCGCAGGGGACGGAGATCGCGGCCCCTGGCCAGAGTCCCCGATACCCGCCGGGGGGACCCTGAACGCCCGCCTGGGGGCGGTGCCTGCGGGCGGGGCTGGCCGAGGGCGGTGTCCTCCCCGGCGCCAGAGACTGACGCCACCGCCGACCGGCCCGCGCGGTTCCGCCCTCCTGCGCCCACGCGGCCGGGCGGCCGGAGCTCCTCCCGTTCCCTCGCCCCTCGCCCCCTCCTCCCCTGCTCGGTCCCAGCCTCGCCGGCCGCAGCGCCCCACCCAAGGGAAGAAATGAGGGGTCTTAGGGACACGTCGTCTGAAGGAGGCTGAATTAACAGGCAACTTTTTTTTTTTAAGGTCTAATTGCAGTCCATCGTGTGATTTTTTTTTCTTTTAAAATAATGCATTCGCATATCTTTTGGGAGCAAAAGAATGCCAGGTCCATTGTTAATGTTCATTTGACTTTCTCTTTGGCATGCCGTGAACCAGTAAATTTCTTTACAGCCCCAATTCCTTCATTTACTTAAATGTAATTCGGTGACAGTATTATCCCGGGGGAGGAAAATCCATTTTTCTCTGACTCCTTCCTCCTGCGTGTAGTCAGCAACCCATCCAGAAAAACAGGGAAGCCTTTCTGGGCCTAATCACAGGACACAAAGGTCCCTCGGGGTTTACAGCGTGGTGTGAGAAGAAGCACGTGCTATTAACATGAAGAGCGAGCCTATTAATAATAAAAATTGCAGTAGCTGATAAGCATTGAGGATTTACGATGTGCCAGACGTTGTGGGAAGCACTCGACATGAACTAATCCCTTTATTATTTCTTATACCCTCCCATTTTATGGGTGTAAAATGAGAAAATCTGAGGCACGGAGGTGTTAAATAAAATGCTCAGGTTCCGCAAGCTAGGAAGTGGCAGTGCCAGGATTCAGATAGTCTAGCTCCAGCACCTGAGCTCTTAATCAGTGTCCTGAAAGCAAAAATAAGCCAGTGCAACAAACTCAGACCTGGAAATATGGCCATGGTTGGAATGCTGAGGAACGTTTATCGAGAGGCTAGATGTTTGAATCCAGGGCCCCTCACTTGCAAAACACCTCTCCGAGGCACTGGAGGTCTTAGAAGTGTGAACACATGGTTACTTTTTTGCAAATTTTGCAGAATATTATATTTTAACCACCGCCAGTCAAGTCCACTGTCTCTTTCAACTTTTAACTTGTCCTCATATTGAGTGGCTTTGAAGTAGCAGTGGACATTCTGAGGATCAAGCCTAGGAAAGAGAAGTTGGAGAGACATTTAGTTTGGGTTTAATGAATACAGAGCCAGGACTAAGCTGAGGCAAAGAAGGTGCCAGGGAGGAAGATTTAAGGGGCCAACTTTGCACTTGCCTAGCCCAGAGAATGAGCGCCCTGGCACCTGGTTTGCCTCTCCCTGGCCCTGACTCTGCCGGGACAGATCTGCGTGGCTTACAGTTCCCGTGTGAAGTTACACTATTGCTAGCCATCCAGGAGTAGGAACAGCTGCCAATAACACGCCTCCCACCCTCTGTTACTGAAGTCATGTTGGTGTCCATCTGAACATTCCCACTTTCTCAGCCCTGGAAGGGTTCTGGTAGCAAAGGAGTAACAGTTTGAGATGTAGCTTCTTAAAGCCAGAAGCAACTTTGTGGCTATTCTTTCCATTAAAACAAAAACAAAAACAAAAACAAATAAACAAATAAAAAAACACAAAAACCAAAAACCACACAGTATTGTTAGAGTGGCTTAATTCTGAACTACACCCCATCAAAATGGATGTGCTCCCCTGTCAGGAATAGATTCTAAATGCAGCACAGACAATTATAGATGCACCATATATTCTGAAGGAAATCCCATAAACTAGAATTGATGTGAATTCCTGAGTGTGTGAGGACACCAGCCTGCAGTACTATCCATCCAGCAAGTTCACCTGCGTGTGAACTACGTTTCCATTCTTCTTGTGGAAAACGTATTACAAAATTACAGAATCGAAAAAGGGGTCAAAGACAGGCAGCTAGGCGGAATGTGGGGAGGTGTTGTTCAAGGAACACAAAGTTTCAGTGATGCAAGATAAATACATTCTAGAGATCTAACGCACACCCATGTGACTACAGTTAACAACATTGTATGCTTGCAATCTGCTAAGTGTGGCTCTTAAGTGTTCTCAACATACATGTGAATATTTCACAACATATACATACATCAAACGATCAAGTTGTACACCTTATATACGTACAATTTTTAATTGTCAACCATACCTCAGTTAAGTGGTGGGGGGAGGGTGTGCAGCCAAAAAATGTAGGAAAAATAGTATTATCGAGATGTGTCAGGTGGTTTATTAAAATGTTTTCATGTGGAATTTTTTTTTGAAATGTATGGTGTTTTTCAGCCTTTCAAATTTTACAGCTTATTGTGATGCATTTTTCATTTAAATCAATATTCTTGTACCTAATTTTCTATTCTTAAATTTTCAACCTTTCTCTTAAAGAAGGCCCCCAAATTTGATAAGCTTCAAGCCCTATGAAATGTGGGTCTGCCTTCCCTCTGGCCATACAGTAGATTTTACTACTATAGTCCCTGACTTTGCTTTGATCTCTTTTTTTATCTGTCCCTGTCATGTCGAATATTGTCCCTTTCCACACATTTTGGCCCATCTTTCTACATCCAATTTAATCAACCCCCCCCCAACCCCACAGCCTGATCTAAAGCCACCAAAACGAATTGCCCGCTCTTACAAGACTCTTCTGCAGGCCGTGCAGGAAAGCAGCCCCCACTGCACACCATGTGAAGCAAGTCCAGAAGTAGGGAGACGGGCTGGACCAGCAGAGTGCTGACCGAGGCCGCGGCTGCAGGAGACCCCTCCATACTGTGTGGCTTATGCAGTAAATCAACTAATTATATGACATAGCACAAGGAACTCTATTCAATATCTTGTAATAACCCTTAAAAAATTGAAAACAAATATATGTATGTATATGCATGACTGGGACATTGTGCTGTGCACCAGAAATTGACACATTGCAACTGAAATACTTCCATTAAAAAAAAAACCTTTTAAAATAAAATTGGTAATAAAAAAAAGAAGTATGTGGTTTCTGGATCTTTCATGTTAGCAGGTCATACAGCTCTGAGTATTCATTCTTTCTTCAAGCCATAACCGTTTACCTTGGACACATTAATCTCTGAAGGAAATATCTTTCCTTCAGCAATGCCCTAGTTTTTAAGCGTCCTGTAAGAGATTATCAGTTAGAAAACTACTTCTCATAAATGAAAGCTGGGTTGCCTACGATCAACAGGGCACTGCTGCTTCCATCTGAGGCTGGGACGATGCTTTTCAGACCACCCTTCCCTGTGTGGTTCCAGGCTACAGTTGTCCAATGCGAGGCACTCCCTGGGGACTGGGCAGTAGAGGACACTCACACAGCTAAACATGATGGCGGACAGACACAGAGGGGCTCAGCTCTGTGCCCACCTCACCGTCCTCGCGGCAGCCCCGAGCTCACTGGACCCACAGAGGCTGCAGCTCCCACGTGACACGTCTTGAACTCCCCTTTCACGGCCCAGCTTGTGGCCACAGCTGCAGGGCTATGGGGTTTCTCGAAATCTCCAGCTGGTTCCCTGCACAAGGTTCAGCTGGACAGGATTAATGACTCTTTCCCTCTTCCCCTGCAGCTCCCACACTCAGGAAAGCTTCCCTTCCCTTCCCCTGCACTTTGCAGTGGCCGTTTTCCTGACTAAGCCCTGATGCCAGAAAATCTTGGTATTTTTCACTAGAGAAGATGGGAGAGTCATAAAAGTGTCACCAGACCACCAGCTGGTCCACCAGTGGGTCCTTCCAGTAATCGCAGACCGCTGGACTCTTCTAGTATAATGGAAAGGGGTCCTTGACTTGGTCCCACATGTTGATGTGGGTGCCCAGTCCCTAAATGTCCTTCTGTCACTTGCCTGTTGGTAACTAGAATGATTTTTTTTTTTTTTACTCAAAAAGAGCTCTTATTGACATGATGAAATTCTCAGATTTGAAAATCGATCATTAAATTTGACTGTAGCACAAGGAACTATATTCAATATCTTGTAATAACCTTTAATGGAAAAGAATACAAAACTGAACATGTGTGTATATATTTATGACTAGGACGTTATGCTGTACACCAGACACTGACACGTTGTAACTGACTACGCTTCAATTTTTAAATAATTAATTAATTAAATTTGATTGTAAAAAATATTCTGAAAATAAGATGTTTATGTTGTTTCTACTGGTCAGATTAGGCTAGGCTGTGCTGCAGTAATAAATAAACTCAAAATCTTAGGGTCTAGAAACATCGGAGTAAATTTTTGGTCATGCAGAATCCACTGAAGATCTAATGGCTCTCCGAGGCAGCACCCTTCCAAGTGGTGACTCAGGGATCCAGTCTGCTTGTATCTTGTAACCATCCCGCCCAGGACACATGATTCCCAGGAAAGAGAGCGTGGAGGGTCATCCACCAACTATTAAATGCTTCATCTTGGAAATGACTTCCACCTGCAGCTCAGTATGTGTACCGCCCATTTCTGGGCAGGGACTCATGCATTTCTGCACGTGTGCCCATACATTTCTATGCACGTACCCATCATGCAACAGCAGTTTTATAAGTGCTCAAAACCAGAAATAATCTAAATGTTCAAAACAGTAAAATGCATGAATTAATTTTGGAATTTATGCTATACTATTTAGTAAAGAAAATGAATGAACTACAGGTAAATAAATACAACAACAATAATGAATCTCACTAATGGAATGATCAGGGAAAGAAGCCAGACACACACAAAATGTAAACTATCTGACTTGACATATATGCAGTTTAGAAATGGGCAAAACTAAACAGTGTTAGATGTCAGAGTAATTGAGGATAACTGTTACATTTGGGAAGGAGAGGGGCCATACAGGACTTCTAATGTTCAGATGTTCTATTTCTTGATCTGAGTGATGGTTACATCGGTGTTCACTTTATGCCAATTCATTATACCATATATTTGTTTTATTCATTTTTAGGAACTGCATTATACTTCAAAAGTATAATGGTTAAAAAGATTCAAACCTATAAGTTGTGTTAAATAGGACCCCTGGTTATTTGATCTTAAAGAGCCATTTGCTTAAGTCTAGCACAGGGCTGATTACACAAGTGCACCTTTTTGAATTAAATAACAAACTCTTATAGTTAAATTTAAAGGTGACTTGATTGACCAAAATCCTATTCATACAAAACTCTCCCAGGAACGCATCTCGTGAAGTACTTACTACTGTGCATTTTGCCCATCCCTAAAATTTATCTTTAATAAGGGTATTATCTCCCACAAGTGTTAGTTCTAGAATTTTAATACTTTTAGCAAACTGAATGGTCCTGCAGGATTATTACAAGAGGTGAACGGTGATTTATAGACATAAATTCCCGGAAAAAAGCGCAAGCCGAGGAAGGGGCCCTTGGAAGGTTGGCGGGTAAACGGGCACGGGGAGCTCACTAGAGCAGGGAGGGAGAAACCGCTGCCAGTGCTGAAAACATGCCATATGAGGCAGACTGCGCTGCACTGCAGGCACCTTTCCCCCTCAGTCTTTGTTTACTTCCCTCCTTAAAACCCACTGCTCTGGGTCTTCCCAGCTGTTACAACTCTGCCGGTCCCCCTTGAGGAGAAAAGCCACCATTTCCATTCCTTCAGGGCTGCTGCAAAATCCCAACTCGCCCCCAGCTGTTCTGACCCTTCCAGTAGAAAAGCCTCCTTCCTGGACTTATGCAGCAACTGATATGTTTCCAATTTCCCTCCCTAATCACCCACCCCAGAAACTCGCCAGGCCAAACATTTTCCAGCTGCCCAAATCCCCATAGATGATAAGAGCTCTTTAGAAACCCCTCTTAGCTCTTGCAAAACCTTGACCTTCTCTAATTTTGCAGCCCTAAAGATAAGAACTCACCATGTAATCATTTCTCAACAACTGTAATCACCTTGGACAGCAATTCTGAAATGATAAAATTGTCTTACTCCCTCCCAGAAACTGCAACTATCTCTCTTTTCTAGATCTTCCCAGTTGAAGGGAAAGAAATGCCCAGTCTTACAATGGGAAAAAGAAAGGAATTTTCCTATATTCGAATAGTGCTCAAAATCCATTTCTGGGTTTGCAGTGGTGATTTAACAATTTGAATGAACGTGTGCATGTCCAAATGCCTTACCAACCTGCCCAAGTCTGTCTCTGAGAAGAAACGCTGTAGCAGGGGACCCGCATTCTCTGTCACATGCATCTAGAATGTATTAGAAGGCAGATACTGCCTCTGCACATTGGAATTGTGTCATTAGTTTGATTTTGGAGGGAAAGGGATATGGTTGTTAGCTACATCATTGGATGGAGGAATCCAACTCATGAACTTAGTATGACCAAGCGAGAACGGTGACAATCTGTACGGATGCACTTAGAGCAGGATCTGGACTTCAAGGAGTTCACCATTCTAGCAGAGGAAATACGTAAAAATAACTGCAATGGCGGCAGGGCGTGTTGGGGGTAATGGGATGTGCAAAGTGCAATAGAAAGTCAGAAGATGCCTGAGGGCAAACTTCTGGATGGGAAATTTGATGACCCTTCCTCTGAGACTGGTCAGCAGACTGGTCAGAGCAACCTTCTGCTCCAAAAAGATCCCCTCGTCGTTCCCTCATCTTTTGATCACAAAGTTTCAACAAACTGTAGCCACACTGGTGAGGGTCACGATGTCCAAGCATTTTGTATGCATTGTCATATTTAATACTCACAAATTTAAGCATGCAATATCATTTCTCCAATATTATAGGTTAAAAAATGGCCCAGAGGGACCCATGGTGGCCCACTTTAGAGAGTGAGAGGCTTTTACTGTACCCTGTAACCATCACACATACACAAGATGACAAAGCAATGGGGTTATTTTAATAACCATACTTTAAAAAAAAAAAAAAAGCAAACGTTTAGTGGCATGTCATAGAACAGAGTGATGGTACAGCTCCCTTGATCACTGATTCAGTATAAGGTGCACAGATTATGTGAGGAGGCCCTGATCATTTGGAAAAGACAAAAGAAATATGCTTTCAAGGCGGGGAGGGTATAGCTCAGTGGCAAAATGTGTGCTTACCATGCATGAGGTCCTGGGTTCAATCCCCATTACCTCCATTAACAAATAAATAAAAACAGTTATCTCACCCCAAAAAGAAAACAAATTATTTTTTTAAGAAATAGTCTTCCAACATCTCATGGTAATATTATAAGAGGGGAGGAGACTACAAATAAATGTGCATAAAATAATGAAACGTGAGAATTAGAGAGAAAATCCACATAATTTGAAAGTTTTTTGAAGGCTGAGGTAAAAATTTCCTCTTATTAGCTAATTTTTGTATTTATTAAGATATCGAGAGGATTATAGAGGGAGCACTTAACTAGTTAAGAGGAATATATATCATGCTGTACTGCAATATCATTCTCAGACTTGCATATCATTACTCTAAATCAGTTTAGCTACTCATTAGATGAATTCCATAAACACCGAGTGAATCCCTTTGTTAACATAGAAATTGTTCATGATCCAATATTTTATGTTTTAATTTTTTTCTATAGTTTAAAATTTCATTAATTCAGATGACTTTCTAATGAGTAAAAAATGGAAAATTTTAAGTCACATCATGAAGTATTTTCTAGTGCTCTCAGCGTCTGGAGAGCCCCTTCCACGGCCTTTAACAAACTTCATCGTAAGGGGCTTTGCACGTCCGCTAGAGGTACAGCCTTGAGCCCGCCGTCTGTGCCCACCACCCTGGGAAGTGTCCTCCCTGGTTTGCTCAGACCCTCAGGTGGTGCCTCCCCCCAGCTCCCACAGAGGGGGAAGAGAGATATACACTTTGACCAGGCCCACCTCTGTAGCAATAACCCCTGGGATCACGGGTCTCGGACTGACCCTGGAGCTCTGTACCTCCCAAGCCAGGCAGGGAACCAGATGTCAGAACTATAGGCTGAGTTCTTCTGGACTATTCCTCCCTAGCAACACGGACAGCCTGGTAGCTAAGGGGATCTAGTTTCCATAAATTTTGAATTCTGCCCTTTGGGACTTGAGAGGGCAGAGTGAGTTCCTGCCACATACAAGGGAGTGCCTTCAAATTTGTTTTTGGATTATTATTTTTTTAATGGAGGTACTGGGAACTGAACCCAGGACCTCACACACGCTATGCATACACTCTACCACTGAGCTATAACCCAGCCCTCAAATTGGTTCATTTGAAATAACCCAGAAGATGAAAATGAACAACAAGAAGGGTTTTATTGTGATAAGAAATAATTAGTTTCCTTTTCCTTTAATCCTTGTAACAGTAGTCCTGAGAGTAAGCATATGTATAAAAGAAACGACAGAGAAAGACAGACAAGAAAGGACTCAAGGACAACCGACCAAAATGAGTGACTCTGCTGTGCTCTGGGAAAGGAAGCGAAGCTGACCCGCTTGATCGGGCTCACTTCAGCCCTCACCTGTTGAATGCCTCTGAGTGTCCAGGGATGTGGGTAATGACTAGAGGGATGAGACGGACAGAACTAGAGAGGAGGAGCCCCGCCTCACACGTATGTAAGTTAAGACTTCACCTACCCTAGTGCAGAAGGTAAAACCACGCCCACTAGGTCTGGGTTAATTCAAAGGGAACTTACTCAGGCCACCGTGGGGTTGCCCTTTCTTTTCAGATCGGGTGTCAGGAAAGGCCAATCACAAGTTACATTTGAGCAAAGACTTCAAAGGGCAGAGGGGACTCAGAGCTGTGGGTGTCTGGGGAAGGAGACTTCCAGACAAAGGGGACAGCAAGAGCAAAATCCCAGCCAGCAGAAAAGTTAGCAAGGGGGTGAGAGGTGTCAGAAGAAATTTAAAAAGGAACGTGAACGTGGGCCGCTGTAGAGAAGGCAGCAATTCTGGGTGAGCCGGGAGCCCCTGGATTTGGTTGGGCAATTGCACCATCCGGCTCAGGCTCCCAGGATCCCTCAGGCTGCAGAAGGGGTGAAGGAGGCCAGTTAGAGATGAAGTTCCAGGCCAGAGAGGGTGGGGACTTGAGCAAGAGTGGCAGAGGTGGCGGTGGGAAGAAGCTGGGTTCGGGCGTGCCTCGAAGGCAGAGGCATGGTCCACCTGGCACGCTGGGGACTCAGAAGGCATCCAACTCCAAGGACCATGGCCTGACAAACCAAAGTTGTCATTAACTGAGATAAGGAAAGTCCCAGCAAGTCGCCGTTTCTGGGGGAAAGATTAGGAATTCAGTTCATAGGTCTGAAGTCTGAGCTGCCGCTGAGAGGTCTAAGAGGAAACGCTGAGTAGACGATTGAACATATGCCCGAGTTCAGAGAGAGCTGCTGGCTAGAGATGCAAGGAGGCGCTTCATAGGCACGCGGGTGAAGGCTGAGAGGACTGTAGATCTCCCAGGAGGAGTGGAGACCCGGAAGAGGAGACGTCCAAGGGCTGAACTCCCAGACTCCAATGTCAAATTAAAAGGACAGACATTAAAAAGCTAGAACTATTAAGTAAGGCCAAATATCAGAAGCTGGGAAGGGAAATGCCCCGCCTGTGTAAGAGCTTATCTCCCCCAGTGCCTGTCACCTGGCTGCACACTTGACCATTTGGCCCCTTTTGAACTGGAAACAATCCTTGACTCCTTTGTTTACAAGGTGGCCAATAATAAACCCGATAGGGCGCCGCAGCCACCCCATGAACAGACTGGTTGCCTCATGCTCTCCGGTGCTGTGTTGAATTTCACTGAAGGAGGGGACAGTCCAGGTGGGAACAAAAGAAGTCTGGGAAGCCAGGGGGCGGGGGATGTCCTCAGCACAGAGCCCTGAACCAAACAGGCCAGATTTCTCAGTCCAGCACACCTCCTGGACCTGGACACTGAGCCGCTTGTGTCAGTAAACAGACCCGCTTGGAGCTGGTTTTGCTGGATAAAGCCCATGTGGGTTCCACGCTTACCAGACTGAAGTGACAGCCACAGGGGTTTTCAGGCTCTGCTTTGGCCAATAATGGAACTCTAGTCATCAATTTCCTTTTAAAAAGTATGAGACTACCTTGTTTATGACAACATGTCTCAGGAAGGAAAATGTTCTCTCGGATCCTCGGAATTATGCGTGAGGCTCTTGTAATTACTTCTTTGAAAGACAAGTGACAGTTGACGTCTCAGCCCACGGTGGGAACCCAGCCCCAGCGATCTGCTCTGCAAACTGGAACCATGTGGATAATTCTCCCTGTAGATAGAATTACATTATGCTTATGTTATGTATTGAATACGTATTATATACACATACTAATACATACTATCTGTTGGGAATTATAACTATTAATCAAAATTCAGTTTCTAAATGTTTAGTTTTAAAAAAAGAATAAGAAAAGAATAATTAAGAGTACAAAACAAATGAAGGAATTCAATTCTCATGTGCATTAATTAGCATTAAAATTTTATGGTAATATCTGTATGCTAACTCTGGTTAGATTCATCTTAAATATAGAATAATAATAAGGAGGGAGGGATAGATTAGGATTTTGGGATTAACAGACACATTACTATATATAAAATAGACAAACAACAAGGACCTACTGTATAGCACAGGGAACTGTATTCAATTTTTTGTAATGAGCTGTAATGGAAAAGAATCTGAAAAAAATGTATGCATGTATGTATATGTGTAACTGAATTGCTTTGCTGTGCACCTGAAACTAACATTGCAAATTGACTACACTTTAATTAAAAAAAAGAATTAAAAAAATAATTTTAAATTAAAAAAATTAATAAATGTTAATTTTTGTGCACACAAAAGAAATGTTGCTTAATTGCCTGTAATCTAACAGGAATTCTTATGATTACAATGTGAGACCAATATAGATGTTTCCAAAAGGATACCATGTCTAAAATTTTCTAAGGTATAGAGATATTGTCATGATATTTGGGGGAGTTATTTTGGGTATGCTTGGGAGCAAGGAGTCTTCACAAAAGAAGCAAAGACCAATGAGGGTCAGGAGAGAGAGAGAATTAAGAAAAAAATAAGATAAAACATTTTAGGCAATGTGACCCAAAGTGCATAGACAGACTGGCCAACGTCAATTTAGTTTCAGTTTTGCTATTTGTTATCTGTGTGACTTTCACCCTCAACAAATATTAGTTCCCTTCTTGATTAGTGTGGTAACATGCTCTGGAGACAGAATATTGTGGTAATGATTTGTGAAAACATATAATTTTATGAATTGAATATGCAACACTTCTGTTTTTTTCTCTAGAGAATCAAAGCACAAAGTAAATGATCAATAAACATTGGATGGATGGATGGATGGATAGACAAAATAATACAGAAACATATGAGGACATTTTTTTGATTCTCACTTGGTCTAAGCTCTAGCCAAATATTGACTTGGCTGGTGAAGCCAACAGGAAATCTCGCTACTCTCACTTACTCCCTCAAGGTAGGTGCTGTGGACTAGCTGCTATTAAAGGTTATATTTTTGTTTTAAAGCCATGCTGCCTTTTTCTCCATCAGCCATGTAGCCCTGACTGTCTGGGTTGGCACTTCCACTAGGTCTGCTGAGATCTTCACTTGCTCTCAAAACCCTCCCACAGTAAGCATCCAGGGTCCCCTGCAGAGTAGACATCCCCAGCTCATGTCCTAGGCAGAGACATTCATGTCATGTGATCACCACCCTAATCTTCTCAGTTCACACCTTAGTCTCCAGGTTTCTAGATGAGAAAGACAATTCCTAATGTCTCCCATACATTCTACATCTGAGCTTTAAACCACCTTGTAACTACTTTGCAGATTCTTCCCTTCCCTCCTCTCCCAAAGTTCCCTAAGACTCTGGGACCCTGGTTGTCCACTATGGGTCCCAACTCATTTCTTCATCCAGTTGATGAGGCATTTCTTACCTTTAATGAATTGTAGCTTTTTCCACACACTTCTGGGCTGGCATCGGGCATAACCTCTTGTGCTGGCTGGCTCCCAGTGACCCCACCTCCCAGCATTCACACCCTATGCAGTCCCCTGCCATACTGAGTGAGGGTAACACACATCACCAACAGGATAAGGATACTGCAGGAATGATGGAGTGTGACTTCTAACTCTCTCTTACAAAGCCAGCTACCAGGTCATGAGAACACTCAAGCAGATCTATGGAGAGGCCCACCTGGCAAAGAACCGAGGCCTCCCGACAACAATCATGTGAGTGTGCCATCTTGAAGTTAAGCTTTCAGAAGACTTCAGCTCCAGCCAGTACCTTGACTACAGTCTCATAAGTCATAACCACCCAGCTAAACTGCTCCCAATTCCTGCCCACATAAATTGGAAGATGACAAATGTTGTTTTAGGCTACTACATTCTGTATGAATTTTTTAGGTGGCCATAGATAACTAATAAATCCCCAAGCTGCCCAAAACCTTGGTAGTGGATTCCGTCTGTCCTTGAAGTTTATTTGCATCATCTTACCCTCATGTCTAGAAGCAAACTCCTGACTCTTTCTGTTTCAAAGCTCTTTCCTGTCAGCCCAGCCCCTAGAAACCACTGGGTGGATAAGTGTTTTTGCAGAGGGTGAGGGAACCCGGGTGTCAGCCCTTCCTCTCACTTCCCCAGATTCTCATTACGATTGTAACTTCAGTGTTCCCAAGACCTTTTGGTCTTCTGGAATTCTATTTTTTAGTACCAAATTACCTTTACTGTGGTATATTGTCTATATTCTGTGTATAGAATAAGAACAGACATAATTTTCACAAAGGAAGTTAACCTATATTACATTCAGGTGTGACTCTACTCTCTCGGTCAAATGTGCTAATGAAGAGAATGGAATTACCCTGATCCTTTCACTTGTATCTCCTTCTGATGCTGAATAAACGTCTAAATGACTGGCTGGATTCAAGGGTGCTGTGTTTGGTCCAAGAACACAGAGTTAGCTTGTACTGAGAAGGGATGAAGACAGTACTCCCATCAACTGAGATGTCTAGTCACCAATCAAGTACCATCTCTGTTAAGATCATTTCACCAAAGCTAATCCTCAACTCCTTCCTACGCCGAGATGCCAGCATGTGTATGTCTACCCAGCTCTGTAATAGCAGCTCACCTGGGCAATGATTTCCACACTGATGGGTCAGGGTGGTGAGTGATAGCTGTGCCTGTCCCCAACCCACCTGCCCCTCCACGGGAAGACTCAATTTACTCTAAGAGAGTGTGCAGTTCACGGTGACTTGGATATTCCCCCTGACATCTGAGAATCCCTACACTGAAGTGATATGAACACATTATAGGCCCTAAAACAAGGGAAGTCATTCCAGTTCTGGGGAAGCTGTTGCCCGTGAGTTGTTTGTGTTCTGAGACCTGCTGGCTCTCTCCTTGTACAGTGCTCTGTGCTTCTGGCAGCCACAGAGGGTTATCACAGAAACCAACAGAGCAAGGCCAAATATTCTTTCAAAGTAGACATGTCCAAAAAGCATCTTTTTGGTTTTAAAGATCTGAAATTCTTTGTTCTTCCAAAACCCCCCTGGGAAAGACAGTGTTTTGTTTCAGTGGCATGAAAGGCTAGCTCTTGACTTCAGTTCCTTCCAGCTCTGTTATCAGCCCAGATAACATCCTTCTCGTGGGCCACAGCCCATTCATTTCAGCAGAACTGCAGGACTACCAGCTGGTTCCAAGCTTTCTAGTCCCTGGGTTAAAAAGCATTGAAATGAATTCATTTATTTAAAGGTGAAAGTGACGAGAATGTTTGCCTGATTAGAAAGCAAAGCCCTGACTCGTTCTCAGGGACATTTCTTCATGAGAGTTTTCAGACTGCACTTGGGTGAGAAAAATTCACAGTTGAACTGAAAAAAAAAAAATGGCATGTGTAATTGTGTACTTGCCTGGAATATAAAATACAAAAATAAACAGACACATCTATAGATTGGTCTAATACATATCACTGAATGTTCACCATGTATGCTACCATACCACATGCTGGGAGTTCAACAGTGAACAAAACAAATACGGCCCTTCTTCTCATGACACTTCCAGATAATAAGCAGACAGGCAATGTTAAACTACAAATTGTGTTAAATGCTAAGGAAAAAAATAAATGGTGACGGTGAACTGCCTGAGGGCAGCTCCTTGCTTCCTTATTCCAAACTCTTTCCCAATCCTGGGAGTCATGCCTGGTCCAGTAGGAGGAGCTTAACATGCACAGAATGATTTGAGGAATTTATTGATTCATCATGAGAAAGTATAGTAGAGAGACAACTTACATTGTGGGACGTCAGGGAAAGGTATGATGTATAAACATCATTGGGAAAGATAAGCAGGAGTTATTCACATAAAATAGGTGGGATGTAGAAAAGCATTCCAGGAAGAAAGTCAAAAGGGCTTTAAAAAAAAAAAGTCTACATTTTTCACATGGTAAACAATCTTATGGTTACAGGGAAAGGGATGCATTTGGGAGCTTGAGATTTTCAAATGTTAACCACTGTATACAAAAATAGATCTGAAAAACCACAAATTTCTTCTGTATGGCACAGAGAACTGTATTCAATATCTTGTAATAACCTTTAATGAGGAAGAATATGAAAATGAATACAAGTATGTGTATGCATGACTGGGACATTGTGTTGCACACCAGAGATTGACACATTGTAACTGACTATACTGACTGACTAAAAAGGTCTATATTTTTTTAAAGCTAAAAGTCACAAATCACAATGAAGTTATTTCCATTATGAATACCTACACATAAAATAATGATAAAATGCAAAAATACCCCACCCTTATGAAGCAGTAATTTCAAGAGATGCAAAGAGGTATAGGTAAAAACACACTAAAAATGGGAGGCTTCAACACACCACTCAGAATAAGACAGAGCTAGTGAACCGAAAATAAATGAAGATATAAAAGAGCTAAACAACATAATCAATAAGGTGTAACATGACTTTTCACCCTAATAGTAGAAAATACGACTTCCTCCCAAGGTACAAGGATTATTTGTAAAAAGCGGTCATGTGTCAGGTCATGAAGAAAACATCAGAAAGTTCTGTAAAGCAGAAATATTACAAACAACAGTCTTTGTTCGCAGTGAAATAAAACTAGAAATTATGAACAACAAAAAACAAAAAAAAGGCTTTTCCACCTGGAAATGTAAGAGGTTCTACTAAGGACTCTTGAATGAAAGGAGAAATACAAACTAAACTTTCTAAGACATAATGATAATAAAAACACAACGTATCACAATATGAGACTTACAGCAGTAATCATAGGAAAATTCATAGTCAAACACTTTTATCAACAAAAATTAAAAATTTTACATAAATGAATTAAATTGCCAGCTCAAAACTTCTTTCAACAAAAGTTTTTTTGGTTCAACTAGAACAAAAAAAAAAAACAAAACTAAAAGAAAGCACAAGGATGGGAAAATTAAACATAAAAGCAGAAATTAGTGAGGTAGGTAGAAAAACATTAGTTCTAACCAATAAATCAAATTTCTGTATTTTAAAAATGATTAGCAAAATAAACAAGCCACTAGCTGTCTTAAATAAGAAAAAGAAAAGGGGCAAAGCACAAACATACAAAATAGGGAATGACAAAGGGGAGATAATTAAAACAGGAAAAATTTAATAAATTGTGAGATTATTTTGCAGACCTCTATGCAAATTAATTTGAAAAACTAAGTGAAATTGATAATCTCCTAGGGAAATGCAGTTAACCAAAACTGACCTTTTTAGATTTAGAAGGCTCAGACTAGTATCTATAGAATACATGAAGAAAGAAATCAAGGAGCTATAGCCCCCAAATGCACCAGGCCTAGATGGTTTCAGAGGAAAATGCTACCAAACCTTCAAAAACAAGATAACCTCTAAATTGTCCCAAAGCACTAAAAAAGAAGACAATTTTCCTAATTCTTTTTATGAAGCAAACATAACATTGGTGACTAAACTTGTTAAAGGTGGTGCAAGAAGAAGTAAAATTATAAACCAAAATTATATATGAAAATTGAGGCAAAATTTCAAAATAAAATATGGGTAAACAGAATGTAGCATCACTTTAAAAAATAATATATCATGGCTAAGTGAGAGTTATTATAAGAATTCAAGGTGGGTCAATATTAAGAAATTCATTAATATAATAAAACCTATTAATAGATCCAAGGAGAACAATCGTATGATGGCCCTCATAGATGCTACAAAACCTTGTATAAAAGTCAGCATTCATTCCTCGTAAAAATAAATGACAACAGGAATTAATTGACATCTTCTTAATCAGAGAGAGAGAGAGAGGTCTTAGACCTAAAGTCCTAAAGCCAGCATCTTGCTAACAGGAGAGTGCTAGCGCACCAGAAGCATTTCTACTAGGATTAGGACAAGGAATTGTGCCCATTATCTCTGCCAATTTCAACATCATACTAGAGGTATTAAGCAATGCAATTAGGCAAGAAAAAGCAATGACAGACTGTACAGATAAGAACTGAAAAGAAGCAAAACCATTTCTATTTGCAGAGGATATGATCGTGTGACTGTAAAATTCTAAATAATCAATGATAAAACTAAAACAAAATAAGGATCTATCTATCATACAACATGAGGAATATAACCAACATTTTGTAATAACTACAAATGGAAAGTAACCTTTTAAATTGTATAAAAATTAAAGTGTCAAAAATTAAGTAAAAATTTTAAAACCAAAGCAAAATAATTCAGAAAAGTAACAGGATATCACACTAACATGTAGAAATTACTAGCTCTCATTAAAAGGTGAAAATTATAGGGGAAAACTCATTTACAATAGCAACAAAGAAAATGAAATAACCTAGGAATGAACTAAACCAATAAATATGTAAAATACATGAGGAAAACTTTTTAAACTTCTGAAAAACACACAAGTTGACTTGAACAAATGAAAAGACATGACTTGTTCTTCAGTAAAGTGATTCTACTTCATAAACTTCTTCCCAAGTTATTTTATTAATAAAGAGAAGATATTTTTTGTAAAGCAATTTTTCAGTATACCAATAAAATACTAACTAAAATAATAGCAACATGAGTGGACTTGGAGGGTATTATGCTAGTGAAATAAGTCAGACAGAGAAAGACAATTACTGTATAGTATCACTTATATATGGACTCTAACAAACTGGTGAATATAACACAACAGAAACAGACTCACAGACACAGAGAACAGACTAGTGGTTACCAGTGGGGAGAGGAAGGAGGAGGGGAAAGGTAGGGTAGAGAATTAAGAGGTACAAGCTACTATGTAAAAAATAAACGAGCTACAAAAATACATTATACAACACAGGGTACCATTTAGGTCCAGTAATTTATAATTACTATAAATGGAGCATCACCTTTAAAAATTGTGCATCACTATGTTGTACATCTGAAACTTATACAATATTGTAAATCAACTATGCTTCAGTAAAAATACACTAACAAGGATTTTTTTTAATGGAGTTTGAAAGTTTATGCTAAATTCCATATAGAGAAATATGCAAGAATAGACAGGAGCACATTTAAAAATCTTCATAGAAGTTAGCGCTGCCAAATATTAAAATATAGTCTGAAAGCCTCTAGAATTAAAGCAACATATTATTGCACATGAAGACACAGAAGAATAGTATAGGAAGCCAAGAAATAGACCCTTGTACATATGGAGCTGTAGGATATGATATGCATTTCTCAAATCACTAGAAATAAAAATGGGCTTCTTAAATAACTGGTATGAAAGCTAGATAGTCTTTCGGAAAAAGATAAAATTAGAGCCATTTCTTATCCTATACAGAAGAAAAAATTCCAAATTAATTCAGGATTTAAGAAACTATACAAATACTAGAGGAAACCATGAGTGAATTCCTCTTTAACCTGGATATATGTGGGAGGAACGTACTAACCCAAATAACCTTTGAACTTTCACAATATTTGGACTGTATGTCCTTAGGCTCATATAAAAAGACTTTCTAACTATGGCTCAAAAGTCAGATGCAATAACAAAAAAGAGTGACAAATGTAGCTGAATAAATAAACAAAAACCTTAACATGGAAATGAAACACTCAAAGCACAAAGTTAAAATACAACTGGAAAACTGGGAGGAAATATTTGTAACAGTCGTCACAGCTAAAGAGCTAACCTTCTTCATATACAAAACACTACTTAAAAACTGAAAGAACAAAAGATGAAAAACCTGAAAAAAAAAATAGGCAAACAACATGAGTTTGGCATTTCACACAAAGATAAATATAGTCCTTAAATATATAAAAAGATGTTCAGCCTCACCCACCGTAAGAGAAATGCAAACCAAAAACTATACTGAGAGCCACATAAAAGGGTGGGAAGAGATATATCACGTAACCACTGATCAAAAGAAAGCCAGAGTAGCTAAATTAACATCAGACAAAGTAGACTTTAGAACAAGGAAAATTACTAGGGATAAGAAGGAACAGTACATAATGATAAAAGCATCAACTCACCCAGAAGATGTATTAATGCACCTAATAAGGGCATTCCAAAATGCTAATAGAAAGAAAAAGAGGAAGAAGCTAATAGAACTGAAGGGAAAGCATAGGCAAGTCCACTGTTATACTTGATATTATACTCAATTAAATCGTTGATATAAATTGTAATAAATTGTAATTGTTCTGTCAATTCTTTTCTCTCAGTAATTGATAGAACAAGTAGACAGAAAATCAACAAAGATATAGAAAAACTGAATGATATATACTCGTTAATCAATTGGATCTAACTGACATTTACAGAACATTACACTCAACAACAGCAGAATACATTCCCTTCACGTGAACATAAAACATTCACCAAGATAGACCATATTCTGGGCCATAAAATAAACTGAAGTCACATAAAGTGTGTTTGTTCTCTGACTGTATGAATTAAATTAGCAATCAGTAATAGAAAGATCTAGAAAATATCCCAATTATTTGAAAATCAAACAGCTTACTTCTTAATAACCCATGTATGAAAGTCCCATGAAAAATTAGAAAATATTTTGAACTAAATGAAAAGGAAGACACAACGTACCAAAATTTGTCAGATGTAGACTAAGGAACACTTTGAGAAAAATTTCTAGCATTTTTACAGAGAAACTTAGATCATTAAACATCCATAGTAGAAAACTAACATACCTAAGCTTCTTCCACCTGAAGAAACTAGAAACAGAGGGGCCTGATTATGATTCAGACACCTCGTTCAGGTTTCCTTCCCTGGGGAGCTTCATGTAAGAGGTGCACAACCATTCTCTCCTGGCTTGGGTAGGTTTGAGCTTCAGGTCTGTTTTTCAAAAATAAGCCATTTATTACTGAGAGCTCACACATGAATTGGCAAAGTGCTATGAAAAAACAAGGGAATTACTAACAAAAGGTCAGGATACTGTTACCCCTTGTGGGGGCCCAAGGGGAAGCCCTTAACAGGAGCACATAAGGAGCTTCTGAAATGCTAGTGACCTTCATCATCTTAACCTAAATGCTGAGCTACAGATGCTCATTTTATTTTGCTTTTTAAACTACACATTTACCTTTATAGACCTTTGGTACATGTGACATTTTCTCATTTACAATTTGAAAAAAACTGAAATGGATTAAACACAGAATCTCTCTGCCCCAATCTCTAATTGCCTCTGAAACAAATTTTCCTGTGACCACAAAACCTACCCTCAAGGACTATCTAAACTTCACAGATTTTACTTGTAATATCTCTGATCAGACTATTTTTTCCCTATTACTTAAACAATATAAAGGGGAAATGATTCTTCCACAAATAAGTGGTCTAGCCGTCTGGATTCGGGGCCCCAAGTAGGTTATACATCTGGCCTGCAACATGGAAATGCAAAAGCCCAGAAGGAAAAAAATAAGTGCAAAAAACCAGAACTCTCTCTTCTTAATGGGTTATGCCTCAGATTCCAGGTCTGTAGCAAATAGGCATTAGGTGAGATTTGCTATTTACCTGTCCTCATGGGGACCTAAACTTGGTTGCACCCGGCCCTCAGTGACCTTAGCATCATCTCTGCTTGCTCAGCCCTGGCCTGGGAGGGCAGGCCGGCGTGCCCGGGGTATCACCACCAAGACTGCAAAGGTAGCAGGTCGGAGTCAGTACAGCTAGGCTGTAGCTTCACGTTCTCAAAAGGCCGAGGCTGAATCGGAGGAAATACTTTTGTCTGCCTGTCTAGGAGAGCTATCAGGGACACCGCGTCACCTACCAACTTTACCCAAGACGTTTATTCCTTGTGACCACAGTCCTGCTTCTGTGTCTTCCTCATGGCCATCCTACACCTGGACTCTTGTTCCCTTTGTGGAGAGTGTGCACAGGGACAAGGTGAGCCAGGGAGTGGTCCAAGAGAAGAATAAGTCGACTTTAGAGCAAGAACTTGCCACACATCGTGTAACTGAGCAGGACCCTACTGTCATCGGTGACCATCTGATATCTGCAATGGTGTTTTAACTGTTTAATTGTGCAGTGGTTTAGACAGTTTTCTCATGCTCTTGCTGATGAGGGTTAAGCCAGGGAGAAGGGAGGCTTGAATGGTCCCCCCAAGCCCCGCATGATGCTGCATGCAGGATCACGCTCAGTGCCCTGCTCGTGTCCCCAGGGCCCTGCTTTTGACTCCAGGGCCTTCCTCTTGACCCTGACCCCTCAGAAACAACAGTTGGGTGTTTTGTGCATCTTGTTCTTCATAACTCATCCCAACTGCACATGTCTGCAGTTGTTTTTGGCCCCTTATGGCTTCCTTGTATCCTGTTGTTTGATAGGTCCCAGTGGTCCCAAGTGGTCCCAGTCCTCAGCCTGCCGAAAACGCTAGAAGCATTTGTCAATCTGACTTTAAGTTGCACAAGTTTTTCTCTAGAGCTCTTTTCCAGAAACCCGCTTCCTAAACACCTTTTGTTCTAGGCACAAGAATATTAGTAGAGTCCCAAAGCCAGAAGTGACCTTCGCACCCACCAGAAGGAAGGCATCTACAAAAACAAGAACAACTTTGCAATAATTTGTTGCTCTGTATGCAATCTCTATGGAGACTAGCTCCACCCCTACAACTACAGAACTATTACTATGACACCCCCTGTCTTCTCTCCCCAGCAGGCTCACAGTCTTAGAGACATTAGCCCACTGTGACCTCCTTTTCCTGGCAAAGAAATAAAGCTGCCTTTTCTACTTCATCCAAAAGTCTGTCCGTAAGTCTCAATTAGTTAAGCAGGGTACGGAGGCCGTGTTTCAGCAACAATTGTACTGGGGTTAATGCCCACCAGTAGCCTCCTGGACCAGTCACAGAAAACTGTTAGAAATGGAATTTGTCAATTTCCTGTCCCATTCTCTCTGTTATCTTCTTCCATAATACTTCTTTAAAAATTTCAGATATATATTAAAACTGAAAAGACAGTCTTTAATCTTTAGAAGGAAAAAAGGTTTATGAGCTCACAAGTGTGGACATATTTCTTAAACAAGGTACAGAAAGCATAAATCAGAAAGGACAGAACTGAGAGATTCGCCAGCATCAAATTTTAAATCTTCGCATTGAAAAAAAAAAAAAGGCACCATGAACAATGAAAAGCCAAATGACACACAGGGAGAAAATATTTGCAAAGTTGACTTAAAAAAAATAGTGCCCAGAATATGTTAAGAAATTGCTCAGATCAATAAGAAAAAGATCAGTAAATATCTAGAGAAGTTGGCAAAGGAATGAATCATCATTATTGTAGAAGAAATCAGAATGACCAATGACAGGGAACATGCACTCAGCCTCACCCATGGCCAGGGAAAGTTGCTGAATGAGATAACTTGAGCACTCAGCAGGTTGGCAAGCATCAAAATTCAAACAGCAGGAGGTGAGGGTGCGAAGAAGTGAGGATACTCACGAACTTCCAGCCACTCGGCCGATGAGTGTGCGGTGAGCTCTGGCTGGGTGGCAAGCACGCTTCTGGGTACTAGGTGTCCACGGGGACAAGCCGTTAATAACGTAAGGAACACCAAGCAGGGAAAGACTTGAGGGAGAGAGCATGACGTCAGCCACAGGTGTCGGTATCTGGGGTAACCGGTCAGAATTCCAAGCTCAAGTGCTGAGTAGGTGGCTGCACCCCTGCAAGTCTGAACTGCAAAGAGGCCTGGAGTGGACGTAAATTTGGGGATTGTGTTGGTCAAGTTCTTACATCCAAGCAACAGAAAGAAAATCTAACTAATTTAATCAGAAAGGAATTCTTTTCCAGGATTTAGAGGTGGCACCAGGAATGCAAGAGGGCTCTAGAAGGAGCCACACAGCCTGAAGCAGCAGAGCCGTCCAAGAGGACAGCACCGCAAGCTCCCCGAGACCCAGAGGTGGTCCTTCTCCACTGGTCTTGCTGATTCTGGGCATGGCAGTGCTGCTGGGGTTACTGCTCCTGCCACTCCTGGAATTTGCCATAACAAGCATCGTGTTTGTGCTCACTAGAATGGACTCTGTCCAGGCTCCGATTTTAGGTCACTATGTGTGAATTAAAAGTGACAGCTCCTTGGTCATGGCGGCCACACTTAGGCTGTAGGGGAGTCTGCAGAAACAAATATTTAGCATTTTAAATCTGTACAGAAGAGGAGATTTCCACCTCAAAGGTGGTGGATTCCAGGAACACAGGAAGATTGCACAGAAGCTGGGCAGCAAAAAGTGTGACAACAAAATGCCCACCTGTAAGAAAATCCCTGTGCTAAAGGTAACTGCATCACTGGACTTGGATAAAATCAGCGATGGGGAGAAGACCAGGAGGTTCAGGACTAAAGTTTAGGGCTAACCTTAGGAAACCCCAACTATAGTTGCTACATGGAGGATTGATGTGTGGACAAAAATTACGAGGGGCCCCTGAATGCCCAGAACCAAACCAGCAGGGCAAGGTATGCTGAGCACAGTGGGAGAGGGCGCATCACAGAGCAGGAGATGCCGCTGAGTCAAGACAGCCGAGTGCAGGGACAGAAGTCCCTCATGTCTCATGATTTGTCTCAAAAGTCCAGTCACAGTCCCACTGAATACACTGTAACTACAATACTTCCCCTTTCCTCCTCATCGGGTCCCCTAAGCACAATGTCACCTCGGCAAAGGACCAGGTGACATTCTGTGGGATGTTAAGAAGCCCAGTTTCTCTGCAAGGCTTTGCACAGAGCTGGACAGCTGACAGGTGCCTGCTCCTTGCACACTGCCATGGAGACAAAGCACTTTCTAGATGGCAGCTGAATCCCAGGTTGTTCCACATTCAGTTGCATTCAGTTATTACAATGAACACAAAGGCAGTTGCCATCAGAACCAGAGCCTGATTATTGTGAAAACACTGTGATTTCTCCAAGATCCAGCCACCTTCTTCACAGGTTAAACAGGCAAATTTAAGTGGGGGTGTGATCTCATCTCCCAAGATCTTCTTCCCTTCACGGGTGGGAAGTAATGTTGGTTTAACTCAGTAAAGAAGTTACCCCCGGTTCACCCAGCCCTAAAGCCCTCACTCCATGAGCCCCAGCGGGTGGCTGGGGATGTCTTTTCAGTCACACATTCAGGAACGGGGCAGAACCACAGTGTGTCTGCCGACCCTCTGGGCCCATTGTGAGAACTCAGGCCACATCCCCCAGAAGCCCCTAATGTAAGCCACAGAAACAAGGCCACTTTGAAGGTCCAGGTGTGTGATAACTCAGAATCCAGTATCTAGCAAGTCCTGAAAAGAGAAATCTCTTTCTTTCTCCAGGGCACAATCTCCTTAGCAAACGGTCTCCGTTGCTTTAGGGAAGACTTGGGAGACTGCAGAACGCGTGTGAAGCAATGTTCCAGGGAATTCCTTTAAGGGGCTCTGGGCCCCTCCTCCTCTGACATCTCAGGGCTGTGACTGCCTCTGACAGACCGAGAGGCCACGGCTCCCCACTGTAGTCATCCAAGTCAGGTAGACTGACGACGGCCACACACCTTTGGACAGTCCTCCACCTTGAAGGGTGGGCTCCACTTCCTTTCCCCTGGGAACTGGCCCGCCTGGTGAGTGCTTGACTAAAGAAGCCAGCAGAGGGGGCTCCATGTCAGGTTCTGAGCCTAGGTCTTCAGACACTGGCAGCTCCCACTTCCTGCTTTTTGGATTTGCTCTGGGGGAAGCCAGAGGCCATATAAAAAGGACAAGTACCCTGGGGTCCCCATGCTGTGAGGAAGCCCAGACTAGCCATGCGGAGGGACTGCGTGCGGGAGGCACGGCGGCTGCCCCAGCTGTTCCGCCCATCCCAACTTTGTAGCAGACACGTGAGGGAAGCAGCAGATGGCCCCAGCCCCGGTCCCTGTGTGACTGCAGCTCCCGGAGAGACCCCAAGCAAGAGCACCACATTCGTACCCCTCAGGCTGGCTACTATCAAAAAAAAAAAAAAAAAAAAAAGAAAGAAAGACAGAAAATAATAAATGTTGGCAGGATGTGGAAAAATTATAACCTTGGGGCATTGCTGGTGGGAATGTAAAATGGTGTAGCTGCTGTGGAAAACAGTATGGCGAGTCCTCAAAAAATGATGGGGGGTGAGTACAGCTCAGTGGTAGGGCATTTGCTTAGCATGCACAGGTCCTGGCTTCATTCCCCAGTACCTCCATTAAAAGAAAAAGTTAAAAAAAAAAAAAAAAGACATTAAAATTTTTTTTAATTTAAGAATTAAACAGAATTACACACACGATCCAGTAACTCCACCCCTGGGTATTACCCAAAAGAACTGTAAGTAGCAAGGACTCCAAGAGATACTTGTACACCAGTGTACCCAGCAGAATCATTCACAGTAGCCGACAGGTGGAAACAGCCCAAGTGCCTATCAACAGATGAATGGATAAACAAAACGTGGCCCATCCATATGATGGCATATTACTCAGCCTCTAAAGGGAAGGAAATTCTGACACGTGCTACAACACAGATGACTCTTGAAGACATTATACTAAGGGAAACGATCCAGGCACACAAGAACAAATACTGTATGATTTCACTTACATGAGGTACCTAGAGCTGTCAGATGCACAGACAGCCGACCGGTGGTTGTCAGGGGCTGCGGGAAGGGAGAACGGGAGTTGGTGCTTAATGGGTACAGAGTTTCTACTCGGGAAGATGAAAAGAGTTCTGTGGGTGGATGGTGGTGATGGTCACACAACAATGTGAATATACGAAATGCCACTGAACTGTGTAATTTAAAATGGGTAAAATGGTCAATTTTATATTTTACCATAGTAAAAAAAAAAAAAAAAAAGACCTATTCTCAGAATTATGAAAGATAATGATTAATCATTGTCTTAATTTACTAAATTTTGAGATGATTTGTAGGAAGACTTAGAATTGAGCGTAAGGGGAGGAGCGTCAGGAGCTGCAGGATCAGGGTGACGTGCCCAGATCAGGGGCGGGGACAGGGGCTGAAGCCACTTCCTCTAGGTTCAAGGGAATGCGGTTGGACCTGGATCAGGACGGGCTGTCCTTACCCATCGGGCCGAGGACCACGCCCGGCCAGAGGGCCGAGCGGCGCGCAGAAGGCCGAGTCGCAAGCCAGCGGCTGCGGCGAAGGGCGGGGTTTGCCTCCGGCCTGTCCCCAGGGGGCGGGGTTCCGGGCGCCGCGGGTCCCAGGCGTGGAGTACTGGCGCTGGGCGCTCATCCAGGGCTCTTCTGCAGGCCTTCCTTCTGGTTTCTTCAGCCCTATGCAACGATGTACACGTATCTGCAAATGGAAGCCTGCTTGTCCATAAAATGATCGATCCTCCTAATGCGAGTCCTCCCTTTAGACCGTTTCCTTTGTTTGAGAGACAATCCTCATGGCATATAGCTGAGCCACGTAAAGTCTACCATTCAGCGGCTTCTAGTATATTCAGAGTTACGCAATTTAGTGCATTTTCATAATCACAAAAAGAAACCCAGTACCCACTTAGCCATAATCCCCCACGCCACCCCATCCCCCCAGCACAAGGCAGAAACTCACCTACTTTTTGTCCCTGTGGTTTTGCCTACTGTCCACGTTTCATAAAAAGGGACTATTACAATAAAAAATTTTAAAATGACCTGGAATTGTTGCTGTCCTATACAGCAAGTGTAGATTGCCCACCTATTTTTTGCTAAGGATACTGTGACCCATGAGCTACACTCAAAATATCCTGTGGTTCAAAATACTCTGATTGCTACTTTGTCCCAATTATCCATAAAAGTCATCTGCCCAATGGGTCTTTTGCTGATTGCATGACGCTGCTGGGTCTCCGTAACACTGGGATCCTACCTCCCCCCTCAGACTCTGCCTCCTCCTTAGGGTCCTGCCTCATCTCTGCACATCTCAGTGGCAGCATCTCCCATCAATCCTGGTCCCAGAGGATAGCAACTACAGAGCTCCTCAAGGAAGCTGGTGCCTCCCTCGCTGACGAATTTCTCAACATCTTAGTGAAGGGGTGTCCTCTGGCTCCCGGAGGGATGTGGTAAGAACAGAGCTCTACATGATAAACCAATTTCAGCACTACTATCTCCCCATCCTGAAGGTTTCTTCCTCTCACCGTGCTGGGAAGTCTTGGCATCCTAGCCTTGCCAACTGTTGGCCAACCAAGCAAACAGCTGCCCAACCTGGCCCTGATAACCCAAAGCACACATCCCCTCTGCTCCCTGGGGTAGCTCCAGAGGCCAGGCTGGCCAGCAAGCCACGCCTTTCTCTCTGTAGAAAAAGAAACCAGGGGAAAGAAAGTTGAGGGGTTTATTCCTTACACAAGATAAAATTTACTGACAGGATATGCAACCTGCTTTCCCTGGGGGAGGATGGAGTCCTACAGTAAATACAAAGTTGCCGACACATCTCTGTGTTTTCAACAGGTTTGATCACAGCTACCCTGCCTTTTGAAAGACAAGAGCGTTGAGTGTCCAGCATGCGGGAGACTGTCAGAAGGCTTATTTTCATTGCATCGAACTGGGCTGCATTTCCAGTGATCCCGATGGTTCTAAGGGCTGGCACCGTGGTTCTGAGGCAGCTGGGGATCATCACAGCATCAGTCAGATTTGGTGGGAATATGGATGCCAGGACGACGTAGAACACAGAATTAAACCTTCAAGGGGATTTATGCTGTCTCTTGATTTCTTTAGAGTAATTAGTTCTTACTTGCCAACTTCCTTTGCTTATTAACTTCATCATTAATGCCACTCATTAGGGGAGAAAAAACACTTTATAGAAATTTTCTTTCAGTTTAATTCTTCTGCTAATGAATAAGAAATAGGGGGGAAAAAAAAGACTCAGGATCTAATACTTGGAAGTCTCTGCTGAGCACAGGTTAATTTCCTTAGAGGTGAATCAGCCTCAGAGTAAAGGTTTCTAAGGGATCATGTTTGTAAAAATATGTCTGTTTAGTTTTCATATAAAATATATGAAAGGCAGAAATTTTGAAAAATAAAGGAAAGCAGGGGAAAACGTGAACCCAAATTGCAACCTTTAATAAAACCACTGTTAGCTTTTTCAAAACAAGCCTATTATTTTATTTTCTTAAATTCCAAATGCCTGCTCTTGCCACATTCCCTTGCTTTTTTTTTTTAAATTGAAATATAGTCAGTTTACAATGTTGCGTCCGTTTCTGGTGTACAGCATAGTGATTCAGTCATGCACATACATGCATAAATTCGTGTTCATACCCTTTTCCATTAAAGGTTACTACAAGATATTGAATATAGTTCCTGCACCCTTGTTTTTATTTATTACAACTTCTACTACTCCCATTGCTTCTATACAAATCTTGAGAAACTGAGGCACAACATAATTATCATAATGCTGCCCTTAGTGAGTATGACAAAAACAAGCCAGTACCCTAATTGTGAGACAGATCAGTAATAAAACGGTCCCCAGTCCACATACAGGTCCAGAAATCTTGGCCTAGTTACTGCAGAAACTAGTTGTAACAGCGGGCACTCAGCTGCTGAAACCCACGTGTGCAAAGGGGGGCAGCCCTGCCCCACAAGGAGCGACGGCCTGACTCCCGGCTGAAACCACAGCTGAGTACACACTTTCTGGAAGGAAATGTCTGTCCTGGGCAATCTGAAATGGGTGTGGCGCAATGGAAAAAAACCACTAAACTGTAAATTCTGAGATACAGTCAGGCAAGGAGCAGATTTATGATCTTGCCTAAACTGATTTGTGGAGCACAGACATACGTGGGACAGACATTTGAACTTTCCTTCGGGCTTTAAAATCCTGTTATTCTAATGCTTTCGTTTCATTTAATCATCACCAATCCTTGGAGGAAAAAAGATTACCTTGGAAATAGGTCATGTTAACCTTAAAAATCATCTTTAGTGAACTCACTTATACATGGAATTGTTTTAATTTGTGTATTTTATTCTTACTTTTTTTTGTTTTTGCTTTGAGGAGGAGGTGATTAGGTTTATTTATTTATTATTTATTTTAATGGAGGGACTGGGGGTTGAACCTAGGACCTCGTGTATGCTAAGCACACACTCTACCACTGAGCTCTACCCTCCCTCACTGGAATATCTTTTTTTAAATAAGCTCACGGATACAGAAAACAGATTGGTGGTTGCTAGAGTTGGAAATGGAGGGCGAGTGAAATAGGTGAAGGTGGTCAAAAGGTACTAACTGCCAGCTATAAAATAAATAAGTCCCAGGGAGCTAATTACAGCATGGTGGTTATAGTTAATGATGCTGTGGTGCATATTTGAAAGTTGCTAAGAGAATAGATCTTAAAAGTTCTCACCACAAGAAAAAAATTTTTTGTAACTGTGTATGGTTGGGGGGTGGGTATAGCTCAGCAGCAGAGCACATGCTTAGCCTGCACAAGGTCCTGGGTTCAATCGCCAGTGCCTCCATTTAAGAAAGAAAGAAAATAAAATCCAACTATGTACGGTGAGGGATATTAACTAGGTTTACTGTGGTGACCATTTCTCAGATCATTGTGTGGTACATCTGAAAGTAATACAATGTTAGATGTCAATTACAGCTCAGGAAAAAATTACTATTTTAAAATCATCTTTGTTTAGCTACACAGTTGTCAGTTAGCTTCAAGTTAACGATGTAGTTGAACTGGGTATCAGTGTCTTTTCTTTTGATGTCTTTTCATAGTTTCCTTTCCTGCACTTCAAACCAATTAAATCCTATCTGGGAATCAGATCAAATTGGCACTCTGAGGTGCTTTAGATTTACCAGCCTGGAAACCTACTGTTGATGGCACTGCCGCCCCATGTAACCCGAGTCAGGTGTGAACACAAACTGTAAATAGAAACACCTTCACTTATACCTATTTTCATAATGGCTCTCTTTATTGAAAAGCTTTGATTTATTGTTTTCTTTCTTTAATTAAGGCATGGATTAATAACCCATAGGCTTTATTATTACTGGAGAGAATGATTGTGTATCTTATTGAATTTCCTTATTTAAAAAGGCCTGGCGGGAGGGGGTAGCGCAGGGGTAGATCGCGTGCCTAGCATGCCTGAGGTCCTGGGTTCAATCCCCAGTATGTCCCTTAAAAAAATAATAACCTATAAAAAATTTAAAAGGGCCTGGACCGTCCTTACTGGACACTGAGTGAGACCTACATGAATAATGTGGGGCACTTGCTGGACGTGTGCTGTGGGTGTTCCCGCAAAGTTCCTATGAATCCAATTTTTGTAAATTCAATTATATATTACATTAGGAGAGCCTGATATTTTAAAGGACTTTACAGAACTTGATATTTAAAGTTCAATGAAAACTTTAACAACACTCTTTTGTTATATAAATTCTCTGCCTCTAATTGGTTTTCTTTTGAAGATTTGATTTTTACAGATAGGTTTCCTTAAGTCAGGGCACATCGACTAATGTTGTAAACACTGATTTCAGGATCACTGGGAAACAAAACAAAACGGAGAATGTCTGTAACACAAGAAAGCAAAAACTCTAACGAGGAAACCAAAATCTCTCATCTCTGTGTCCAGGAAGATTCTTCATTAGTTATGGGGGAGGGGAAGGAGGGGCAGGTGAATGGCAGGGTCTTCTGTGATGTTTGACCTGGGGCAGAGCTGAGAACAGGCCACGGTAGCTAATAACATGGCAGCCAATAAGAATAACATGTGGATAATTAGAAAATGAAATATTTCATAAAGACTTTGAGTAGTTTAAAAAAACTTTTAACTTTTAATAATGACCATTGTGACAATGACGTCAGCATCATGGCTGTATGAGAAGCTTCCTTTGTCTCTCCCCTTCAATCCACAACTAGTAAAATATAACAAAGGTGCCCCTGTCCGACACACCAGGACACTGGAGAGTTTCACACATGACATCTGTACATCTGAAGGCGGGTGGACTGGAACATACAGAGGACTCAGAACCAGGGGGAAAACGGAGGTGGTGCCCACCACCCCTGACCCCAGCCACAGTGGCACCCACGTCCCCAGGGAAGTGGGCAGTGGTGATGGCACAGCCCACAACCAGAGTCCCTCCAGCGTCAGCAGCACCTGTGAACCCAGTCCCCAGTCCATGGCGAAGGCGTCTCTCCCACTCCCCAATGCTGTGGTGTTGACTGTGACCCCAGCACCCCAAACATGGCAGACACCGGCCTTCCCAGTGCCCTCTGCAGCAATTCCAGTGACAGCAGCGACACGGGCAGCAGCAAGGCACCAGCGACCCTGGACACACAAGCAGCCACAAGGCAGCACCTCTGGCAGAGGTGTGAGCGGCGGACTGTGGCAGTTCTCAGGCATAGCCAGAGGCAGCGCAGATAGAGAAACCAAACACTTGTGCTACAGCGCCACCTACGGGAAAACAAAAGGAAGATCTCTAATTACGAATCTGTTGAATTGTGAGAATCAGTATTAAAAAAAAAAAAAAGGAAAGAAACCCTAAATAGGAAAGATGTTGTCTGCTTCAAATGCATCGACAGAGGAGTAACTCATCAATCACCATGAAAAACCATGCTACCACAATATCACAAAAAACAAATGAAAATTCTCTGAAAACCAAACTTAAAGCCATAGAAGTCTGTGATCTAACTGATAAGAGAATTCAAAATAGCTGGCCTGAAGAAACTTAGCAAGCTATAAGAAAACTCAGAAAGGACGTTCAGTGCTCTCAGGAATAAAATTAATGAGCAGAAGGAATGCTTTGACCAAAGATACTGAAACTCTAAAAGGAACCAAACAGAAATTCTAAAGCTGAAGAACTCAATAAACAAGATGAAGAATGCACTCCCTGATTTCAAATTATACTACAAGGCAGAAGCAAAACAGCTTGGTATTGGCAGGAAAACAGACACATAGATCAATGGAACAGAATTGAGAGCCCAGAAATAAATCCATTTATATGAACAGTTAATTTATGACAAAGGCGCAAAGAACATACAATAAATGGTGTTGGGAAACTGGACAGTCACATGCAAAAGAATGAAAATTAGATCACTATCTTATACCATATACAAAATTAACTCAAAATGGATTGAAGACTTGAATGTAAAACCAGAAACGATAGAACTTCTAAAAGAAAACATAGGCAGTATAATTCACTGACACTGGTCTTGGCAATATCTTCCTGGATATGTCTCCTCAGGCAAGGGAAACAGAAGCAAAAATAAACAAATGGGACTACATCAAATTAAAAAAGCTTTTGCACAGCAAAGTAAACCATCAACAAAATGAAAAGATAACCAACCAAATGGGAAAAGATATTTGCAAATCATATATCTGACAAGGGGTTAATATTCAAAATATATAAACAGCTTATAGCACTCAACAACAACCAAAAAAAAAACACCTGATTTTACAAAGGGCAGAGGATCTGAATAGACATTTTTCCAAAGAAGACCTAAAGATGTCCACCAGACACATGAAAAGATGCTCAGCATCACTAGTCAACAGGAAAATGCAATTCAAACCACCTGATCTATCACCTCACTCCTGTTAGAATGACTATCATCAAAAAGACAACAAATAACACGTGTTGGCAAGAATGTGAAGAAAAGGGAACCCTTATGCACTGTTGGTGGGAATATAAATTGATGCAGCCACTGTGGAAAACATGATGGAGAGCCCTCAAATAATTAAAACTGGAACTACCAAATGATCTAGCAATTCCAGTTCTGAGTATTTATCAAAAAATACAAAAACACTAATTCTAAAAGATAGATATATAGACCCCATGTTCATCACAGTGTTATTCACAATAGCAAGATGTTGAAGCAACTTGTGTCCATCAGTGGATGAATGGATAATGAAGATGTGGTGTACACACACACACACACACACACACACACACACACACACACGGAATATTATTCAGCCATAAAAAATGAAATGTTGCCATTTGTGACAATATGGGTGGATCTTAAGGGTATTACGCTATGTGAAATAAGTCAGATGGAGGAAAGACAAATACTGCATGATTTCACTCATGTATGTAATGTTTTAAAAATAATAATAATGAACAAACAAAATAAAAACAAGCACACAGATACAGAGAACAGTTGGTGGTTACCAGAGTGGGAAGAGCAGGGTGAGGACAAATGGGTAAAAGGGATGAACTGTATGGTGCCAGGTAGAAACTAAATTTTGGTAATGAGCATGCTGTAGAGTACACAGAAGCTGAATTATAATGTTGCACTCATGAAGGTTATATAATGCTATAGACCAACATTACTTCAATTTTTTAAAAACCGCAAACTTGAAAGAAAATAAAAAATTTAAAAGCACTTTATGATTCTCTAAAAAATAAAATAAAATAATGACCACTGTAGGATAATGTTTTAAAAGAATCTGTATATTTCACTGAAATACACATTCAGTGTTCTTCTTCAATTGAGTGGGCTTTAATTCTACTAATCTACTACTGTCGGGTCTTCAGTGTCCATTTGTCACCAGGATCTGAATTAAGCATGTCTTGGGCATCATCACATGGCCCAGGTGTAGTAACCTTTCTAATAGTGCTTGTGTAAGCCATCTATACATCACTCTTCCGTAATTACAGCCTGAACTTTTTATGGTTAAAAGCAGCCATGGTGTGTTTGAAGGCCTCATGAAATCAAAAGGAGGTTTGTGATTGCATTTAATCTGTACTGAATGCATACACGTAGTCTAATCATTCCCAAGTACACTGAACTCTGGATGATTTGATTAAATACTTCCTCTATGGTTCTTTCAGCTTTGTATTGATTTTGCTAGCATTTGGGGTGGTTGCCTTGGTAAGGAGGCATAGCAGGAACTAAGTTTATAGCTGTACCGCTTGGGTCCAGTTTTACAGCCATTGTTCTCAGATACTGAGAACTAAAGATAAAAGATTATTGCCTGGAAACCTTATGTCTACACAAAAACCTGCACGTGGATGTTTACAGCAGCTTTATTCGTAATTGCCAAGATTTGGAAGCAGCCAAGGCGTCTTTCAGTAGGTGAAGGGATAAATAAACTGGCACATCCAGACAGGAGAATACTATCCAGCACTAAAAAGAAATGAGCTACCGAGCCATGAAAAGACATGGAGAAAACTTCAATGCATATTAAAAGAAGTCAGTCTGGAAAGGCCACATACTGTATGAGTCCAACTATATCTCATTCCAGAAAAGGCAAAACTACAGGGGCAGTAAAAAGAGCAGTGGTTACCAGGGGTTAAGGGGAGGAAGGGATGAACAGGCAGAGCACAGAGGATGTTAGGGCAGGGAAACTATTCTGTATGATGCTGTAATGGTGGATACATGCCATTATACACTTAGCAATCCATAGACTGTTCAACACCAAGAATGAATGTAATGTAAACTGTGGACTTTGGGGATGATGATGTGTCAGTGCTGGTTCATCAGTTGTTAACAAATGTCCCCACCTGGTGGTAGGGGGCGGTTGAAAGCCGGGGCAGCTGCACCTGTGTGGGGCAGAGGGTATGCTCTGTATTTTCTGCTCAATTTTGCTGAGAACCTAAAACTGCTCTTTAAAAAATCATCTTTTTTTTTTTTATTACAGCTTGAATCCTCACAGTAAGCTTAGCTTCCCTCGCAACCAAACGTTTACTAGTAACTGATTTAAGTTATGTCCTCCTTCAAATCTAGGTCCACAGTGCCAGAGAGCATACCCCGCGCACACACACACACCCCTGTGGATTTCCCCTCTCCTGTGCATCCCTACTTCCTGAAGAGCAAACGGTGGCTCATTTAAATAATAGAAAATGAACTATGTACAGTCTCTTTTACTAGTCAGCTCACTATCATTTCTTAAATTCATCTTTTTAAAATTCTGATTATCAAGGCTTAAAAAAATTAGGAACTTGTTGAGGGGGAGGATACAGCTCAGGGGTAGAGTGCCTGCTTAGCATGCACGATGTCCTGGGTTCAATCCCCAGTACCTCCACCAAGAAATAAATACATGAAATAAATAAAAGTAATTACCTCCCCCCCCCCCCAAAAAAAAAAAAATTAGGAACTCGGGATTTTTAAAAGCAGATCCCACTGCGGAATGCTATCTTTGGCACTGCAGCAGTAGTTTCAGTGACATATGCGAGCCACTAGAGGGCGCCATTCTCACACGTCGAGGGCTGCAAACTTCCAACAGCCCCCTCACCTGCTAAAAACGGACAAGTGCTCAGGATGGCTGGGGTTACTAAACTTTACAGCTGTCATGTTATAAATGTAGCAGTACACCTTCCGTTGGAGCTCTGAAACTGAAACTCACAAATACACTGCTAAATATAAACTGCAAATAGGTAACTGTATATTATATTATTGTTTTCATTTTGCTAAATATATGTACAACATAAAAAGCTAACATGTTAGCCATTTCAAGTGTACAATTCAGTGACATTAAGTACATTCATAATGTTTGCAACCATCACCACTATAACCAAAATTTTTCATTATCCCAAACAGAGGCTCTGCATTGTAATATTAACTAGCAAAATGAATTCAAATAACTACAGACTATTAAGCACTATACAGATATTGTCTCATTTAACATCAAAGGAACTCAGAAGAATGTATTTTTATTTTATTGATTAAAAACTTGAGGATAAGAGAGATTCAACTAATTCCTCTAAATCTAGGAAGTCATAGAGTCATAATTCAAATTTAGGTACCTCTACACAGCGCTGTAAGCAAGTGAGATTTGGGGATCAGTGGAATAATACAGAAGTTTGATCATTAAATTATATTGTGTTTTCTCATCATAGTTCAATTTTCTCTTTATACAATATGATACCAAAATGTAAAAGCTCTGATCTTACAAACTCTGATCAGGATGAAAGTATTAAGTTTCTTGGTTTTTAAAGTGTTTCCATTTAAAGACTCTTTTAATAATAACCTCTGAGGAGTAATTGAGGGTTGCGCTAGATTAACTCTTGAAAAGAAAGGAGTAGATACAGAAACAGCTCTTACATGTCAAATGCTAATTAAGGTTTTCACAAAAGAACAAAGTATTTTTTTGAATTAGAATGTATGTTGAGAACATTAAATTTGATTTTTAAAATTTGTTTAATTAGAATTCACAGTCATATCATGAGTCTCTGAATACTTTAATTATCTTCTAAAACTCTCAGATCCTCAGTAAATTCTCAGAACAATATCCCATTGCTCCTCAACCCAGAACTTCCCGTGGATTTCCATTTTAATTTTTGACAGAAATAAGTGGACTCTCCTGAGAATGACATTCGATTTGCTCCCAACTTGCATTTCCAGCCTTCTTTTCCCTAATCTCTTCCTGTGGTCTTTTCTCTAGTCACTGTCTTTCTCACTTGTAGCGTTACACAAACCGGTTCGTTTTTGCCCGAGGCACAGCAAGTCAGACACTGAGACACTGAGGTCTATGATAAAGAGAAGGTTTATTTGCAAGACAGCCAAGCAAGGAGATAGGAGAAGTCTTTAATCTGCCCTCCTGAGTGGCTGGGGTATTTATGGGATAAAGAATAAAGAAGCAGGTAGATGTGAGGCGTGGGGAGCGTGGGAAAAGATGCTTGGGAAAACGTGTGATAATCCTGGATCTGAGAAGGGGTACCTCAGCTACAGGGCTCTGTGTTTTAAAAAGGATGCCCAGCGGACACCCACACATGCCCAGGTGAAGGGTCAGTGGTCCTATCCAGTCTTAATCAGTTTGTAAGAAAAAGGTTTCAGCCTCCTAGGCCTTCCCTGAGTTCCAAAGGGCAGGTTCAAATAGTTACTAATTGGCAGAGTGAGGGAATGCAGAAACAAAGGTGACATAATGATCTGATACCTCTCTCTGAGTTCTGCTAACAGAACCAGGGCCCCCACCCGGTGGAGGGTAGTAACTTCAGGCTGAGCACAAGCACCAGGATCCTAGACCGGCTGAAACCAGAAGGCTGATGCCTGAGATTCACCTCACCACCAACCAATCAGAGGAGGGGTCCACAACCCTGCAGACCTCCCCCTAAATTTTATCTATTAAAAACTCTTCCCCAAAAACCATTGGAGAGCTTGAGTTTGAGCATGAGCCAATCAGACTCCTTGCTTAGCCCTGCAAAAATCCTTTCTCTGCCCCCAAACTCCCACACTTTGTTTTGTTTGACCTCATGGCACACGGACTTGGGCTCAACCACAGTTTCAGTTACATGAATACATCAGTAACTCATTCACAAAATCCCATCGCCAGCCAGACAGCCACTCTGAGCTCCAGATCTGTATATCTTCTGTCTGATCTTATGCTATCTCCCCACCTGTCCCTCACCCATGGTTCACAGTGGCTCAGCGACGGGACCAACTTCCCTCATGGTTTGCAAGCCAGAAACTGAGTCATCTGGGACACGTCGTCTCCCTACCCCACAACTACTCTATCACCGCACATGGCTTGTTGTTCCTGCCATGTACAGAGACACTGCATAATCTAGCTTTCAAATGTGAACACTTTTTAGAGTATAAAGACAGCCAGTAATAATTATGCTGGTACCACTGGCTTGCGCTGGGATTGCATGATTTCCTGCTACCTAGGTCTTTTTTTCGTCCATGCCCACTGCTGCCACCAACCCCAAATCTCCATCAGCTCTTGCCTCAGTCATCCCAATGGCTCTCTACATGCACCCTCTATTCCACACTGCACAGGAGCCAGAAAGAGTCATCATTTACAATGTCAATCTGATGAAACCCATCTCTCACATCCCACCTCCTAGTTACAATTCTTCCATGGAGCTCATAGCTCTTACATAAAATCCCAAATCTCTAACACAGCTGAGATGCTCAGAACGACTGGCTCCTCCGTGCAACTTGAACCACGCTCCTCCTCACTTCCTGTTCTCAAGACACATTGGGCCTTTCCCTCAGTCACCGAAAGTGAACGCAGTCGTGAGCCCTCCTGGCAAAGAACTTTCACAAGGGCTTTCCTCTTTCGCTGGAGCACTCTTCCCGCTCCTCCGCCCCTAAGTAAGGGTTACTTGACCTTCAGATTTCAGCTCAATTGTCAGGTCCTTTGGAAAGCCACCCTTGAAATCTCCAATCAACTTGTGGTAGCCCAGCTTACACTCCTGCCCCACAGGCCTGAGATGGCTGTGTCTGTCTCTGCACAACCAAATGCAGCAGTGATGAGAATTCTCTACTTCTGAGCTGAAGCCTTAAATCAGCCTGGAAGTATCTGCTTTTGCACTCTGCAGGATGCCAATCAACGCTGAGGAGTTGGATCCACTGAAGCTAACAGGCTGCAAGGCTACAAGGAGGAGAGGCTCCAGCTGACAGTAAGATGTTTCACAGTGTGGATGTACCAGAGATTTTTTTTAACCATTTCACTGTCAGTAGGCATTTGAATGATTTCCTATTTTGCTATTATAAATGCTGAAATAAGCATAACTTCATATGCCTCTTAATACACATATAAGTGCTTCTCTAGGTAGACACTGAAGAGGGATGGCACTAAGTCACAGTGGATATGCACTCTACTGGACATGCACAGATGGTGCAAACTGTCCTCCAAAATAGCTGTACCGAGAGTGGTGTGCGACTGTCCTTACAACATAGCCAACTTTGATTTTATCAGACCTCACAAAGGCCTCTGTTTTAAATGATTCAAAATTGTATACCACTTTTTAATTTGTATTTCCCTAATTATAACTGTGAAAAGTTATAAAAAGAAACCTCAACTAAAACTGGAGTTTGGAACAGTAGAGGGGGCTTTCACACCCTCCTACTCTGTGTCAGTTACCTTAAACAGGAAGATGTCAATTATAGACCCCAACAGGAAAAGAGGTACCTTGCATCTCCGACAGGAAGGGGCCTCTACTTTATTTCCCTGGCAGGAGGAAAGAAGATTTTCTTCCTGCCCAGCAGCAAGTCCAGCCAATGGAAATACCACAGCTCAGCCAATGAGAAGCCATTGTCACCTGAGCTCTTACTTTCCTCCAATGAACTTCCAGTTTTCTATTGTCGGTGACTTTCTTGTCCCACCCTCCTTTCTATAAAAGCCTTCAATTTTATAACACCCCTCTCTGCTTGCCAGATGAGATGCTGCCCAATTCAAGAATTGCTTAATAGAGCCAATTAGACCCTCAAATGTACTCAGTTAAATTTTGTTTTTTAACCTAAGTGTGTTTTCTTATGTTTATTAGCTATATTTATTTCTTATTTTACAAATTTCTTCTTCTTCTTCGTTATCCTTTTTTTTTTTTAAATGAGGTTGCTTGTCTTTTTCTTATTGATCTCTAGGAAAGTTTTATATATTCTAAATATTACTCACTTGTTACATATGCTGCAAATATTTTCACCTGTCTGTTGCTAGATTACAACTTTTAAAGAGTGTCTTTGCTATAGGACATGCTTTAAAAGCAGCTGTTGTCAAATTTGTCAATCTTTTTCTTTATGGATTTTGCTTTTTTTGTTTCTTATTTAAGTAAGCATTCATTTAATGAAGAACTCAAAAAATTCTTCCTATATCATATCAGCGTATGTAGTTCTAACTTTTTTCTTCCCAAATGGAAAATTGGTCATTCCATCGTCATCGATTGGATAATTTATTCCACCTGTATTTTATGCAAAATTTCTGTATCTACCTGGCCTCACCTCCTGACTAAGTTCCTGGATCTATTTGGCTATTCTTACAATGACACCACTCAGTAAACTTTTATCTTTCTCCTTCTCCCTCTCCAGGACACAAACAGGATGCTGGAGGTGAGCCTCTGCCTTGAAAAGAAGACAAAGGTTATGACGAAAGACAAGAGGAAGAGAAGTTGCTCCTGCTAGCAGGGAATGCCTCCCTCAGACCATGATCTCATATGGGGTTTCCTGTGACTCAGAGCCAAATTCATATATTAACTGGTACCACGTACTTCTGGTAGAGATGACTCCACCCTAGACTCCAAGGGTCAGAATGAGACTCCAGCCATCTCCTTTTGGGCAAATGATCTGACAAGGCCCAAGAAAATGAAGTGATTCTTTTGCTGGAATTACTGGTTAAGAGTCAGCCATAGCCTCTCCTACTGAGTGTAAACAGAAGTTGTGCAATAGGGGGGCTTCTGGAGCTGCCTTCTGTCCTTGAGGGCAGAAATGCACCTATCAGTCACTTCTCTCTCCTGTCTCCCACATCTCCATTGCTCTGACTCAGCTCGGTGTAAATTATCTGAGATTTGGGTTTCAGATTTTTATGATATCCAACCCCTTTCCCACTCATTTTAGCATTATAAATAAGTTTTACTTGTATTTATGTAAGCGATGATGGTAATGGTAATGGGTTTGGTTTTCTGTTTGTGTGTTATGGGGTTTTTATTTTTGTTTCTTTTGATTCACCATTGCTTCTTTTATCCCATCTTTTTCTCTTGGATCCACTGTTCTTGCTAGATTATGTCATCTAGAAATTATTCAGTCAGGGTGAGTGAGGGTAGTGGACATTATACTTTCTGAGTCTTGCGAAGTTGGAAATGTCTTTTTGTTTTTTTAACTCTCACTTAAATGAGAGTTTGGTTATAGATTTGGAAAATTCTAGAATTCTAAGTCCAAATTCCTTCCAATTGGAATTTTGAAAAATTTGATTCTATTTTTTGGTACCTAATATTGCTGATGAGAAGTCTCATTTCCATCTTATTTTTCTGCCTTTATAGCAAGTTTTTTTTCTCTCTCTACAGGATTTTGAAGTGGTCCCCTTGCTCGTGGTGTTCTGAAATTTCCCCATGCTGTGTAGACGTGTGACCCCTGGCACCGTGATCCAGAAGGTTAGTCATTCATGTTGTTCACCTTTCAGACACATGGGATCCCTGATGAATCCCACTCATAAACATCCAAAATTCCTGAACAAAGTATCAGCAAACTCAATCTAGTGACATGTGAAAACAGATAAGGCACAGGGGGGAAGGTATAGCTCAAGAGGTAAAGTGCATACTCAGCATGCACATGGTCCTGGGTTCAATCCCCAGTATCTCCTCTAAAAGTAAATGACAAACCTAATTCTGCCCCCACCAAAAACAAAAAAACAAAAAAAGAAAATATCCCATGTCCAAGTTGAATTTAGTCCAGAAATGCATGCAAACTGATATTTGAAATCAATCAATACAATGTAAAGCATTAACAGAATACAGGAGAGAAATCATATGACCAGCTCAATATTTAGAAACATTTGATAAAATTCAACATTAAAAATTCAAGATTAAAAGAAAAAAAAAACCTCTTAGCAAACTAGAAATAGAAGGAAATCTCCCTATTCTGACAAAAAAAACAAAATTTTAAATCAAACATTGTACTTAATGGTAAAATGCTCCCTTCTGAAATTGGGGATGACTCAAGGGTGCCCCATATCATCACTCTAACCCTGCATGGGAAGTCCTAGTCAGTTCAATAAGTTGGTAAAATTAATTAACAAGAAAATTAATTAATAATAAGTACATGTATAGAGAGACAGACAGAGACAAAGAAAGAGAATCCAAAAGAATCTACATATAAACATTTGCAAGGTCACTGAATATAAAGTCATTATACAAAAATCAAATTGATATTTTGTTTATACTGTGGATATTTAGTAAATAAAATTACCCCAAAAAAGATTGTTAGAACAACCTTTAAAAAACTCAAATACCTAAGAATAAATTTAGCAAAAATGTACAAGCTCTCTACACACAAATAGTATGAAACAATATTGAGATGGGGGACGGAGATAGATAAGCAGTGGAGTGCGTGCCTTAGCACACACAAGCTCCTGGGTTCGATCCCCAGTACCTCCACTAAAAAATGTAATAAGACTAAGATTAATTTAAAAATACATAAAGAACCTAATTACCCCCCCCAAATGAAAACAGTACTGAGATGAATTAAAGAAAACTTAATAAATGGGAGGAGAGGTGATGTACTATGCCCAAGGTTTGAAAGAATCAATATGATAAAGACCAAATTTTCTTATTCAAAGCAATTTCAATTAAGATCTCAATAGTTTGCATCTGTGTAAATTTAAAAGTCACTTCTAAAACTTATGGAAATATAAAAAACAAAGATAGCTAAGAAAAAAATACAGTAGTAGGAGGAGATAGTTGGAGAACTAACATCAACAAGATAGAGATTTATTATAAAGACACAGCAAAGACGGCACTGTGGGACCAGTTTAGACAAGGGTAGACAAATAAACTGATGGAAAAGACTAGAGATTCCAGAAACAGACCCACGGTCTCATGGACACTTGACCTATGGTTGGAAGCACTGCAGAACATCACGAAAGGACAATCTTTTCATTAAATAGTGCTGCTTCAGTTATGTAGTAATCCGGGGGCAAACAGCACGTGAAACCTACCTATATCATATGCAAACACACCATTTCTGGTGAATTATGGAATTAAATGTGAAGAGTAAAACAGGAAGGGTTTAGGGATTGTAATATAGGAAACCATCTTCATGACGTTGGGGCAGGAAATGATCTCTTAAAGGATACGCAAGGCACTAACCACTAGGGAAAAGTTTTACAAATTGGACTCAATTAAAATTAGGAATGTCTTTACATCAAAACATAAGATTAAGAGAATTAAGAGACAAGAAAGACTATATTCAAAGTACATATTTGACAACAGAAATACTCAATGAGAAAAGACAGAGTAACAGAAAAATGGGCAAAATACAGCACTTCACCAAAGATATTCAAATGGCCAATAAGTGTATGAAAAGGTGTTTATTCTCAATTGTTATAGAAGAAATGTAAATTAAAACCATAATATTTCCATTATCCAAAATGAGAAAGCCAGCGTGGGCAAGAACATGTGTAAAACAAGCTAAAACTCTCATATGCTTCTGGCAGGGGTATAATCGCACCACCACTTTGGACAAATGATTTGGAAAGCTCTGTGGAAGCAGAACGCTCAGATTCCCTCTGGCTCAGGAATAGCGCTTTAGACGCGCACGATGGAAAGGTGGGCGCGTGCGCACCAAGGCGGGCAAGCCGGTCGGCGGCAGCAGTGTTTGAAAGAGCAGGAAGCTGGAAACGCCCCTCGTGCGCATCAGCAGTGAGGATGCATTGCCTGAGGTGTATTCCGACAGCACTGAAGGTGAACCAACTTGTGAAAATAAAGAAAACCTTATTTTACAGCGCAGTTGGAGAGCCCTGAAGGGGGCGCTCTGATCCGCCTATCACCGCAAGTTACACAGTTCAGGAAGAAAGGACTTCCTTCTGACCCAGCAGCAAGCTGCCCGCTGCTGCAGCCAGTGAGGAACCAGCACAGCCCTCCCCAATTTCCTCCTAAAACCTAATACAAGCTGACATTCCCTTTAGCTCCTTGGGCTTGCCTGTGTATGACATAGTTTGCATGTCCCAGATTGCAATTGCCCTGCTATTCCTGAATAAACTCATGTTCTTGGTAAAATAATTGGCTCTGCTACCTTTTTCAAGGCCAACACGTATAACTACAAAACGTGACCGCATCTCGCCAATATAATGTTGAGCTAAAGAAAGCGGTTGCCGAGGAATCGGTGCTGTGTGATTCTGTTTACAGAAAGTTCAAGAACAGACAAAACGGATCTATGGTTTCACAGACTCATAGACATAGAATACAAACTTGTGGTTGCCAAGAGTGTGGGCGGTGGGGACAGACTGGGATTTCAAAATGTAGAATAGATAAACAAGATTATACTGTATAGCACAGGGAAATATATACAAGATCTTGTGGTAGCTCACACAGAAAAAAAATGTGACAAGGAATATGTATATGTTCATGTATAACTGAAAAATTGTGCTCTACACTGGAATTTGACACAACATTGTAAAATGATTAAAAACCAATAAAAAATGTTTAAAAAAAACTAATCTATGGTTTCAGAAGTTAGATTAGTGGTTTCCTGTGGGAAGGTGGTCAGGAGGGCCGTACTAATCCTGTTCCATTTATCCATCTGCGTGGTGGGTACAGGATACGGTTTTGTGCCAATATATCATGCTCTACACTTAAAATTTTTGCATTTTTGGCATACGTGTTTCAATACAAATTTTTTTATCAAGTAAAAATAAAACTGAAAGCCGAGACTGCCCTGGCCATGTGGGGCTCTTTGTGCCAAGAAACAAAAAGCAGAGACGCCGTGGTGATCGATCCTGACTACCAGGTGGAAGTTCCGCTGCTGCTCCCCCGGGGAGTAGTCCATTCAGGGGTTGCTCAGTGCCCTCCGTGGTCAGAGGGAAACTGTAGCCACCCGTGAAGACTGGACCACTAAGAAAGGCTTGGATAGTACAAGAATGAAAATTTGCATCAAATCACAGGGTAAAAACTCTGCCGTCCTAAGGTGATGGCAAAGGGGACTTATGAAAACTGTGTATCTGGGTGGTTTCAATTAATTTCTTTTCTTCCCACCGGGCACTATAAACCGTGGATGCATGCACCGCCTTTCTGCAGGGGATGCTTCCCATTCTCACATTTTTACTGGTAGCTTTGACTTAGCTAGAGCAGTCAGTCTGACACAATTTCAATCCGGCCTTAAAACTTAATATAAAGTTAAATTTGTGCTAACAAAAAATGTTCTTTTTATATTCACATTCTCCATGTTGAAAAATAACCATAAAACTTACCACCTCATTGTTTCTTAAGAAAAAGGCCATCGTCATTACTAACCAGTGGACACTAGGGAACTAAGCGGTCATTCCCCTGTAACTTTACGTCCCTTCATTTCCATTTTTCAAAAGAATATAGATTTTGTGGTTAAATAGAATTATATTTAATTGTATAACCGAGTTCTTTCCCTGTAAATTCTTTCTCGTGACTGCGTGTCAAAGGCTAAACCAACACCATGTGGGAGTCAGTCAACGTAAGTGAAAGTGGGAAACAAGCAAACACACACAAATGACGCACACAAATGCCAGCATCCAAAGAAACAAAGGACCTGGCTCAAAGAGCAGGTAAAAGTCCAACAGATGTTTCCTCTCACCAACAGGAAGCCCCACTAAAACAAATGGGTTTATTCCAGACAAAAAGCCCCACACGCAGAGGAATATAGTTTCTGGCTGTACACACCAGAGCGACTCGCCCCACTGTGTGCAGCCTGTTGGCCCCCAGATGTAGAGCCCTTGCTCCAAACGCCAAGTGCTGGGGCAGCAGGTGCTGCTTCAGGGGATTTTGAAGGGAAGGTCCTCAGGACAGGTGGTCCTGGCGGCTGTTAGGGCCTTACCTGAAACTTCCCCAAACGGGGCAGGCTGGCCACAAGCAGCAAGGCTCCAGGACGGCTTTGCCCAAATTTATTACTGAGTCCAAACTCGTTCTGCTCGCCACATGACAGGCCAACAAATCAGCAGAAGAGGTGTTGAGGCAAGGAGTAACGACTTTATTTGGAAAGCCAGCAGATTGAGAGAATGGCAGACTCATGTCTTGGAGAACCACCCTACTCAAGTCAGAATTAAGGCTCCATTTATACTAAAAAGGGAAGGGGGTGTGGTTGGTTGCTGCAAACTTCCTGGTGTAGGAATTCTTTCTTCTTGGAATCCTTTGTTCTTGCAGCTGTCCACGTGGGTCAGGTCATGGTGTCCCCGTAAACCTCCAACAAAACAAATGTTATTTTCCATTCTGCAACTTGTTGTCTTTATAGATGTGCAAAAGTGTAAATGTCCTTAAAGGTCAGAGCCTTGAGAACGGGCTCTCCTGTCTATTTCAGGCTAAAGGCAACATTCTTCTACAAAAGTTGCAGAGCCGGCAGGACTCAGCCTAGAAAACAGGGCGCAGGGCTAAAGCCAAAGAAATCGATTTAAGAGGAGTCAGATTTGCTCTTTTCTGCTACAATTACTTCCCACTCCTCAGTGCTGAACCCTTTGCACGCCTGCATTTCTGCAACACATGAAACATCTTCTCCTGCTGTGTGTTTACCCTATCAAAACCCATTGCCCCAGGAGGACAGGCCTCACGTGCTGCCCTTATCAAAGTGGTGAAGCCTATTGTTCAGGGAAGTCCCTGACAGGTCTCACAACCAGTCAGGTCCCTGTGGATAGACTGATCCTGCAGCCACCTTCTCCTTGTGTGCACAGCCTCCTCCCCCAGTAACAAACCCTGCACACTCACCCTTGGGGCTCATGCAGGTACCTCCTGCCTGTGTGGCCTGCTGTTGCCGATAGCACTGTCCCTATTAAACTTTCAAAAACTCTTCTCAGACTCAGGTCATTCTTTACCAAGTCACCAGCTCACCATTGTGCCCAGAACACCTGAGAAAGAATTGGCTAAATTATACAGATTGGTGACTGAGGTTAATTAGCTAGAAAGGTGAAACCAAGGTTTACAAAGAAAAGCAGCATACATACTCAAGGCAGGACTAAGAACCCACACGGATAACTAAGACTCTCCACGTGCATCCCACTGTGGCCTCAGGGCCTTTGCACTGGCTGTTCTTTCAGCCTGGAACTCTCTCCCTCTCTCCTTAAGCACCTCCGGGAGTCTGTCAAATGTCCTTCCTGACTTTATTTTTCTCCATGGAACACATCACAGCCGACATTGTGTATATTTTACTTATTTTTCTCTGTGTCCCCCACCAGGCTGTCTGCTGCATGAGAATGGAGACCTGCATGCTTCACTCCCTGCTGTGCCTGGTGTCTGGAACCTGCCCAGCACACAGTAGGGCCTCAGTGAATGTGCACTGGGTGTGTGATCACTGTAGGACACAGACAAGAGTCTTCCTGGCAGTGATGGTAAGAGTCGTTCATTCACTACTGATTGAGCCCTGCTGCGTGCTGGACACTGACCTGGGCAGGAGGCACTCAGTGAGTGAGACACACAGTGAGCACACAGCGTGTGAGGTGGGACACGTGCTCTGGAGAACACGCAGGGCTCGGGGAAGTCAGGAGTGCAAGGTGGAGGAGGAGAGAGCCAGGTGGCGGGGACAGTGGTGGCAGAGGAGACAGAGAGGTGGGGGCCCAGGTCGTGCAGGGCTCGGTGGCCCCTGTGAGGGCTTTTCCTCTGGGCAGCGGGAACCACGGCCAGGTGTGAAGTGGGGGGCTGGACCCTGAATGCTTTGCAGGAAATGAAGCGGGTAACTGCTGGGGGGGGCGTGTGTGGGGGAGGCTGTCCCTGTAGAATATGCAGGCAGGGAAGGCTCCTCTGAGGAGGTGACATCTGAGCTGAGCCCTTGAATGGAACGCGTTTCTCCCTTCTGTAGACTGGATGCCTTCATCTGCCCTGCAGGCCTTTGCGGGACACGCCCTGTTCTCAGTCACCCGGACTTGGCCTCCTGCCTCCCTTGTGGGCCCTCCCGCTCCAGGAGGAGTCCTTTTTCTAGGTCTAAACCCCCCACCTCCTCCACTGGACTCGGACCCACACTGAGCCACTGCCCACCTGCCTGACTCACCCAGAATCAGGTCCAGACACACGGGGTCGTCCCTCGACCCCAGAGCCCATGAAGTTACTCTACCGGCCAGTCCTCAGCCTGCTCACCTGCCTCGCCCTTCCCTCCTGCAGAAACCCCGTGACAGCCCTGTCCACAGCGCCCTGCTCCTCCGCCCCTGACCCCGGGGTCCCCACGTGGTGTGGACCCACATGGGCTGCCATCCCCACTCCGGGCCAGTGAGTAGAAAGTGCCTTTTCAGTGGCAGTTGTCTCCTGATCTGTTGGCCTTCCTGGACCTCAGATTTTCTAGTAATATAATCTATTTCACACCAGCTGTGAGACACTTTATGATACCTGTGAGGTCCTAAATATCCATCTCCCCAACCTGAGGGCTCAGGCCCAGGCTTGACCAAGTCCTGCCTTCACACTGTGAGTGGAGTTTCCTTGGTTTTCAAATTAAGCTGTCAGGGTAGTTGCCAGTTCCAAACTCATCTATCGAGTAAAAACCAAGTTACACCACGCGTGACACCTCCTGTTCCCTGAGTTATTTGATTAGAATATGCAGATGTCAGGAGGGAGTCAGCGTATTTCCAAACAAGCTGCGTCTTTGGGAGAGAGTGGGGGTGGCCCCCTGGAAGATGTCAGCTCCTGACTCCTTTAGTTGGGAGCATCCATCTTCACACGTTGGCTTTCCAGAGAAGTGTCTGGAGGGGAGAGGGGGCTGGAGCTGGGCTTGGCTGTCACCCACGGAAGGGAGGGCTCGAAACCTGAGACAGCTGTGGTCCTGGGAGCAGCCTGACCCAGGGGGGCCACTAGAAGTGTCCCCTGATAGACTGCTGTCCTGCTGAGGGTCAGGCCCAGCTGCTGCAACAGAAATGAGGAGAGGTGGTCCCGGGTAAAAGTGCCAGTTCTGTAGGGTGAGTAGGTCTGCAGACACAGGTGCGGCAGGATGACCACGGTTAATGGCAAGGCATCATGTCGGGGACATTCACCAGGAGAGTAGCTTCGAGGGGCTCACGCCATGCAAAGTGAGAAATAGGGGAGGAGAAGGGTGTGTTAATTAGCTCACCTCCAGTAAGCATTTCACTATGTACATACACACCAAATGTCATGTTGTACCGCTTCAATTCATGGAATTTTTATTAAAAAAAAAAGCTTTATTAAAAAGACAAGCTCTGGGATGTGAGTGGCCAGCAGCTGTCCCTGGACCCTGACTTCCACAGTGAGAGAAATGGCACTCCTGCCAGGGTCAGACCCGACCTGCAAAGGACAGAATGTCAGCTTTTGCTTTCTCACTCTTGGAAACCAGCCCGCAGCCTGTGAGGAAACCCAGCAGCCACACGGAGGCCGAGGCCCGGCCACCAGCCCAGCTGAGCCCCGGGCGGCGGCCCCTGCGCGCAAGGCGTGCGCTGAGGTCCCGGGCAGCGGAGAGCAGCCGGCGCCCAGGCCTGCCCGGGCCGGGCCATCCTGCGGGAGGAAACGAGGAGTGTTTAAACCCCTGCGCTGAGGGGCGGATGGTTTCACAACAGCAGGTACCTGGACGCCGCCCCGCCCCCGCCCCCGCCTGCTCCAGGGCCTCAGACACCCCTCACCGTTACAGACTGTTGTTCATGTCCCCCAGATCCACAGGTTGAGGTCCCCCCGTGTGACAGTGTCTGGAGTGCAGAGGCTGAGGGAGGTCCTGAGGGCGGCCCTGCCTGGTTGGTCTGGTGTCCTTACATGACAGAGTCCCCGGGGCTGGCTCCCCATCACATGTGGACACAGCGAGGACGCGGCCAGCGGGCGGCCGGGAGGAGAGCCATCACCAGAAAGTGACCTCGCCGGGCTCCGCCTGGGCCTCCCGCCCCCAGAACTGTAGGAAGATGAACTCCTGCTGTTCAGGCCTCCCAGGCGGTGACCCTGGGTCGTGGCGGCCCCTCCGGCCTCGGTGCCTCTGCACACACTCTCCCTCCTGCCTGATGCTTTATGCAGCTCCCAGTCAGCAACTGTGCCCCTAACTCAGGGAGGGGAAGGAGGTGGGGGTATCGGCCAGGCCCCCCTCCCTTTTCCCCCTCTGAAAGCACCCGCCCGCCCCCACAGCTCGGCGCAGGCAGCGGTGGTGGCTCAGGTGTCCCTGTACAATGGTCTGACTGCAGCTCCCCTCCTCCCAGGTCTGCCTGGGGCCTGGCACACACACCTGCTCAATTTTTAGGAAAGATGCTGTTCTTGGCCAGGAAGGTGAGGGCCCCCTCTGATCCAGAAGTTCTGCTCCTGGGTGTAAACACCAGTGAAACGTGGGACACGGCCTGGCGGTGAGTCCTGGGCCCCGAGATAGGACAGGCCCAGCGTGTCTCATCAGGAGAGCGGACGGACGTGGCCCGTCCACACAAGGGACACTCAGCAATCACGGCCTCAGGGTGAGTCACCCGGACAGCCAATCCCCAAAGCGGGCACGTGAAGGAAGTGGAACAGAAAAGCCTGGTGCCTCGGCTGAGAGGTGCCCCCGGGGAGTCAGAAGAGGAGGCAGAGCAGGGACAGGATTGTCACTGAAGTCCGGGTTCCCCTGGGAGAGGGCTGTTTTCATATACTGACTCCAGCAGTGAGGACAGGTGTCCATACCACAGTGGATCCTCAAACTGTGAACAACACACGCTCACACACACACACAAACACACAACTGTAGGTGTAGGTGAGTTTTGTATGTCTCCTGTGTGTACATCAACAATTTTTAATGGAAAAAAGTGAACAATTGTTCAACAAAGCGGCAAATTATTGTTTTCAAAAGGGGGGACTGAGCCTCCAGTTTGCTCCTGTAACACCCAGGCCCATTGTCACAGGTGGATGAGCCTGGACTTCTGGCAGCACCCAGCCACCCCTTCAGTCCCACCAGCAGCAAATGAGTGAACAGCCGGTGGTTCCTAGTGACCTGAGTGTAAGCCCCTTGTCCGGAAGGACCCGGACTTCCTCCCACCAGTTCCAGGTGGGCACCAGTGCCCGCCGACACGGCCACACCACCCGGACACTGGCAGGTGACCAGGACCCGAGCAGCCAGTAGCACCCTGCGTTCCTCTTGCCCCAGTTCAGTGACAAGGTCAGCCCAGCCCCGTCGGCTGGACTCTCCAAAGCACAAGCCAGCACAGACCGGTAAGGAAGGGTGGCCTGGGGAAGCCATGGAGGGCTCTTACTCTGCACTTTTGTTCTCTGTTTTATCACAGCTGTGACAGAAAAGAGAGCAGGCAGTGCGTGTATGTGGGTTGCTTGACTCCGTGTTGACCTTGCACTGGAGGAAGCCAGCAGCTCTGTCCTGTGAGCTGCCCTGTGCTGTCCTGTCCTGTGAGCTCCCCTGTCCTGTCCTGTGAGCTCCCCTGTCCTGTCCTGTGAGCTGCCCTGTCCTGTCCTGTCCTGTGAGCTGCCCTGTGAGGGGCCCACGTGTGAGGGCCTCACACCTCCTCCACCAGCCACAGGAGTGAGCCGACATTCCCCAGCCCCTCAGGTGATGTGGCCCCAGCTGATATCTTGGCTGCAGCCTCATGAGGGACCCTGAGTCACGACCACCCAGCTCTGTCTGTTCCTGCCCCCCAAGAGCCCATGACAATAAGGGTTTGTTGCTGGGGGCCGTGATGCAGCGATGGACTGGGAACACAGGCCTCCTCTTCATGCCTCTCCACCCCTCAGGGCTGCAGAGGCAACCTCATCTTCATCTGTTTACTGCCTCTGTCTTCCTCTGAGAGGACACGGGGCCTCTCAGGGGCACTGCAGGTCTCTGGAGCTAAGGCTGACAGGGTCTCTGGGCACAGTGGCTGAGGTGCAGCAAGGCAGCAATGCTAGGAGCCCCATCATTGTGGGACATCCTGTGTGTGAGAGGCCAGGACACACCAAGGAACAAGGACAGACCCTGAACAGACCTTCCTGGTCCCTGCCCAGCCCCTCCCTGACTGCCTGCCAATCGGTCTCACAATGTCACTCCACCTCTAGGAGCCTCAATTTCCTCCTCGGTGGACAGGGGATGACAGGAACAATGAGCCTCAAGAATGTGGAAGGAGACATGGTGGACACCTGCCCAGGGGAGCTGATCAGTAAAGCTGCTTCTCCCAGCACCTGCCTGAAGGTGTACTGTGAGGCTGTGAGCGCCCTCCACTGGGCGGTGCTCAGGGGCCGCCCCGGGTGCGCGGAGGGAAGGGCGCCTTCCCTAGTACATGAGGCAGCCCCGCGCACAGGAGCCCTGTGCAGGGCCTGGCCCCGAGCAGGCTCCAGGAAACGTGTGTTGTGTGAGCCCACCTCACATGCTGACAGCAGGGTCACATATAAACCGAGGATGGCATGTTCAGAGGACACCAGGGAACCTCATGGTGCATCCTTGCCAATCATAGGACAGGGGAGCCGCACAGCACACAGTGAAGGGGTGGGCAGGACTCAGACAGAAGACACCTGTGTGTGCGTGTGATCGTGGCATCGGCGTGGACTGGGCAGCAGGTGGCGGGAACAGTTCAGAGCCCTCTGGTTTCCTGCCCAGGAGGATGAGAAATAAGAACAGGATGACTTTCCAAACTGGCACGAATGGGTGTGAGGTCACGGAAACAGCCTCACACCTGTTAACACACGTCCAGGGGACTGACCTCAGCAGGAGCCAGGACGAGGCTTCGCATGTGCTCACGCTGAGGCCAGAGATGCCTTAGTCTGAGCTGGCCCAGACCCACCTGGAAAAGAGGCTTCTGGTACAAGTTTATGTGGGAGATGAAGGCAAGGGGGTAGGAGGTGAGAAGAGGAAATGATGCCTCAGTATGGCTGTTATCACACCACCCACCACTGTGCATGCAGCCCCTCTGAAAGGATCCTCCCACTGCAGGATCCCGCCACTGCAGGAGCCCCTGCTGTGGGATTCCCCCAACTCCCCCACTGCAGCAGGGGGATATGGTCCACCAGGGAGCCTGGGAGCGAGTGCAGAGGGGCAGCTGGGGTCCTGGCTGAGTCTGCTCCCAGGGGAGGGTAAGCCTGTACACTTCAGCTGCCTCACAGGTGGCCAAGGGTCTCTGGCAGCAAGAGAAGTCCCCAGGCAGACAGTTGCTGGCAGTTCATGTGAGAGGAGGCCAGGGCCAGGGGGTCTGACAGCCAGCGCCCCCTGGGATGAGAGAGAGCCTCCTGCCATCTTCATCATAAGGCCAAGGATACCTGAGCCACCATGTGGACTTCAGAAGGTCAAGGTGTGATTTGTCACCCTTGTCTCACTTCTGTGGTGGATCCTGCAGGTTGACTCATTCAGCATGTGTGCCATCCCCTCCCTCCATGCCTTGTGTTAGTCTCTGGGAACCTCAAAGCTGCATTTCCCAGACCCCGGGCAGCCCGGGCTCGGGAGGTGGCCACAGTTCCTCGGGACAGGTGCTGGGCCGAGATCCAAAAGGTGGGAGCGAGCAGCACAGGGCGGTGTAGGGATGGGGCTCCTGGCTGGCAGGGAGCGAGGGGACTGGTTGCCCCACAGCACCAGCAGCGGTCTCTGGGCCCGAGCATCACAGACACCGGGTTTTCCGTGGCAACAGTCACGGGTGGGGTTGGGTGATTGTCCAGCTGGTGGGCCCTGGCTGTGGGGCATCCACTCTTGTTCCCTGGTGGTCCTGGAATCTCAGTCTTAACACCCAGGAATAAGTCCCCCTCTGCTCAGACCACAAAGAGTGGATTCTCTCATCTATAACTAATCACTGTGACTGATACAAATTCAGGTTCTGAAATCACCTCCATTGTTTTCCTGTGTGGAAGACACACAGGAAACTTAAGAAAAACAAGTAAAAACCATCAGTAACCCCCCACCTGGAGGTAACCGCTGTAATAGTTTTGCATGTTTCCTATTTTTAAAATAGTCAAAACGAGACAGTGTGTATTATTCTCTGCCAGCCCCACTCACTTAATGTCACGTACTGTGGATTATAAATGTGCCCCAGTGGCCTTGCCCATGAGACCTTCAGCTCCCGAGACAAGATCAGGTTCCATTCGCTTTTTATAACCAATGTATTGAGCTGTAATTGACACAGGAAAAGCCGGACACATTTAATGTATGTGACTCAGTGACTCTGGGGATAAGGGTACGTGTGTGGAACCAGCACCACAGTCTATGCCATAAACCATCCATCATGTCCAGGTCTCCTCCACCGTCTTCATGTATTATTGTGATGAGAACCCTTGACAGAAGGTCTACAATCTTGGCCAAGATTTCAGTACATAATGTGACATCACTAACTACAGGCACCACGCCCTGCAGGTCTCTAGGACTGATGCACCCTGCGCAACTGAAACTCTGTGTGTTTGACCACCACCTTCCTGTTCCCCCCTCCCCAGGCCTGGCAACCACCCTTCTACTCCTGTCTATGACTATTCTGATTCCTCATGTAAGTGATATTCTGGAGAATTTGTCCTTCTGTGTCTGGCTTACTCCACTTAGCATAACGTCCCCCAGGTTCATTCACAGTGTTGCAAATGCTAGGACATCTTTTTAAGGCTGAATAATATTCCATTTTGTGTATATACCACCTTTTCTCTATCCATTGATCAGCCAATGCACGTTTAGGCAGCTTCCACGTTCCGGATGTTGTGAGCAATGCTGCAGCGAGCAGGGAGCGCAGGTATCTCTTTGACACCCTGATTTCACTTCCTGAAGTGCATCCACAGAAGTGGGGTTGCTGGGTCACATGGTAGCTCTGTTGCTAATTTTCTGTCTGACTTTGGTGTCAGGGTGATGCTGGCTTCATACAATGAGTTTGGAAGTGCTCTTTCTTCCATTCTTTTGGAAGAGTTTAAGAAAGATTGGTATTAAATCTTTTTAAAATGTTTGGTAGAATTGCCTGGTAAAAGTATCTGGTTCTGAGATTTTTTCTGTTGGAAGCTGTTCTGTTACTGAATACATGTTTTTATTTATTATTGGTCTGTTCAAACTTTCAGTTTATTCTTGATTCCGTCTTGGTCGCTTGTATGCTTCTAGGAATTTATCCACTTCTTCTAGGTTGTCCAATTTATTGGCATTTTATTGTCCATAATAGTTTCTAATACTTAAAAAATAAAAACTCCTGTAGCATTTGTTGTAATGCCTTCTCTTTCATTTATTATTTATTTATTTGAGTTTTCTGTTTTCCTATCTTCTAATTTTATTTATTTATGCTCTGACCTTTATTATTTCATTCCTTCTGCTAAGTTTGTTCTTTTTCTTCTTCCCTGGGGTGAAAATTTACAGTATTTGAGATTCTCTTTTGTGGCGTAGGTGTTTGCTGATATTTCTTGGTACTGCTTTTGCTACATCTTATAAGGTTGTCGCATTTTCATTTCCATTTGTCTGAAATTACTTTCTAATTACTCTGTAAGTTTCTGCTTTGATCCAATGTCACCCAACGGTGTGTTGTTTATCGGGAAGGGTACAGCTCAGCGGTAGAGCACGTGCTTCGCATGCTCCAGGCCCCGGCTTCAATCTCCAGCACCTCCATTTAAAAAATAAATAAACAAATAAATAAACTTAATTACCTCCCCCACAAAAGCTTTAAAAAAAAAAAGGAATTAAAAAACAGTGTGTTATTTAATTTCCATGTGTTTGTGAATTTCCCCATTTTCCTTCTGTTAATGGTTTGTAATATCGTTCCATGTGGTCAGAAGAGATATCTGGGACGATTTCAATTTTCTTAAATGCGTCAAGACTTGTTCTGTGGTCTCTAATGTGATTTATCCTGGAGAATCCTTGTGTGCTTGAGGAGCAAGTGCTTTCTGCTGCTGTTGGATGTTTGATAATTCTCTGTCTGGTCCACTGGTTTGCAGTGGTGTTCACCTCCGCTGTTTCCTTACTGATGTTTTGTCCGGCTCGTCTGCTCATTATTGAAAGTGGAGTATTCAAGTGTCCTGCTGTTACTGTGTGACTATCTATTTCTCCCTTTGGATCTGTAGATGTCTGCTTTATGTATTTGGGAGCTCTGATGCTGGGTGCATACAAGTATCTTTTTATACAAAAATATTATATACAATTTTTAAAGGTTATTTTCCATTTACAGTTACTCAAAAATATCGGCCATGTTCCCCGTGTTGTATAATACACCCCTGAGCCTGTCTTACAACCAGCAGTTTGTACCCCCTGTCCTCCCACACCAACATTATGCCTCCCTCCCATTCATTTGTTCTCTATATCTGTGAGTCTACTTTTTAAAATTATATTCACTAGTTTGTTTCATTTATTTAGATGCCATATATAAGTGATATCATACAGCATTTGTCTTTCTCTGTCTGACTTATTTCAGTTGGTATAAAGCCCTCCAAATCCATCTACGTTGCTGCAAATGGCAAAATTTCAGTATATTTTATGGCTGAGTAGTATCCCTTTGTGTGTGTGGATATAGATATTTATGTGGGTGTGTATTTTATATAGATAGAAACACACATACATATACATATACACACCACATCTTCTTCATCCGTTCATCTGTTGATGGACTCTTAGGTTGCTTCAGTATCTTGACAATTATACATAATACTGCTGTGAACACTGGGATGCGTATATTTTTTCAAAGTAGTTGTTCTGTTCTGTCAGATATATACCCAAGAATGGAATGGGTGCATATATATTTATAATTGTAATATCTTCCTGTTGAATACACCTTTCAATTTTTATACAATGATTGTCTTTATCTCATGTTATTTTTGTTTTTCAACTTAAAGACTATACTGTCTCCTAGAAGCATAGTCAGCCCTGCCCTCTTTTGGTTCCCACTTGCATGGGACCCTTTTCTATCCATTCACTTTCAGCCTTTGGATGTTCTTAAAGATAGGGCGAGTCTCTGACGCACAGCACACTGCGGTAGCTTGTGTTTTATCCATTCAGCCACTCCTTTGCTTTTGACTAGCGGGTGTGATCCATTTGAAGCTAAAATAACTGTTAGTTGGTTGTTGTAGTTATACTTACTCTTAAGCTTCTGTCTGTTCAGTTCTCGGTCAGGGCTAGCAGTGACTTGGGCACAACCATAAGAGCACCGTGCTCTCTGTATTTGTCTATATATTTACTTTACCAGTGAAATTTGTATTTCCTTGTGCTTTTGTGTTGGTGCTCACACTTTTGTCCCTTTGTTTCAACCTGACAAACCCCGTTTATACTTCTTGTACGGCAGGTCTAGTGATAACAATCTCCCTCAATCTTTGTCTGTCTGGGAACGTGTCTCTCTCCTTCATTGCACAGGACAGTCTTACCAGGTGTAGAATTCTTGGTTGGCAGCTTTTTCTGTCAGCATTTGAATATATCATCCCACTCTCTCCTGGCCTTCAAGGAGTCTGCTAAAAATTCTGCTGACAGTCTTAACGGAGTTCCACTGTATGTGATGAGTCCGTTTTCTTTTGCTGTTCTCAGATTTCTCTTTTTACACTTTTGACAGTTTCATTTTAAGGTGTCTCAGGGTAGAGCTCTTTTACATTCAAACTATTTGGGGTCTTTTGGGATCTATAAATCTAGAAGTAATTTTCCTTCCCCCGAGTTGGGGAACATTTAGCCATTATTTCCTTAAATAAGTTTTCTTCTCCTTTCTCTTCTTCTTCTGGAGCTCCCACTCCCTACTGTATGTCCTGCCTGTGTCCTGTAAGTCCTGCAGGCTCTGTTCACTCTTGTTCGTTCCTTTTTACCTTTGCTCCTCTGAGCGGAGCAGTTCAGATTACCTATCTTCAAGTCTACTGATTCTTGTGCTTTGTCAAGTCTGCGGTTGAAGCACTCTATTGAATGTTTCGGTGCAGTCGTTGTATTCTTTGCTCCAGAATTTGTGTTTGTTTTTTCTTTTTTCTGATTTCTGCCTCTTTGTTGAACTTCACGTTGTGAACATATATTTCTTTTATGATTTTTGTCTAGTTGTCTATCTCCATTCTTTTCCAGCTCCATGAGCTTCTTTAAGATGATTACTTTGAAATGTTTGTCAGGCAATTCATCGCGCTCCATTTCTTTGGGCGCAGATACCGGAACTTTGTTTTGTTTCTTTGGTTATACCGTGTTTCCCTGATTCTGTGTGCTCCTTTTAGCCTGGGTTGAAATGTACACACAATTGAAGAACTAACCACCCCTTTCAGCCTTGGTGCACTGCCTTCTGAAGGGAAAGACCTTCAACAGACACTCAGCTAGAAATTCTGGGAGTCAATCAAACTTCCTCTATAGATAAACCCACTCTACTTCTCTCACTCCCTCCTTGGGGAGCTAGACTTAGGACTGGGCGCCTTCTCCTAATCCTAAGGAGCTGTTTAAGGTGTTGAGGACTGATTGCTCCTTTTCCCAAGGGCAGTGCCTTGCTATGCCAGGGCATTAGGGGCAAGCACCCCTTCCCTCCCTCCCTTTGGAATGGTATGTCTTAGAATGTTGTGACTTTTTCCCATCTGACAGAGTGCCAAGAGTCACCTACCCCTTTCCACAGGGCAGTACACTGAGGTGCCAAGACAATAGGTTCAACCCCACTTCTGTCCTTCCCTTCTGAAGGAGCAGTCTCAGGGTTATGCACCTTCTTACAATCCTGCAGGGTCAAGTTGCTTGCTGAGAACTTTGCTGGCTGCTGAGGCTTGTGTGACATCTCTGGGAGTGTGTGGGGCACCATCTGTGGGAAATTGTGGCTCTGGGGCTGAGTAAGCCAGTTTCTATGAGCCTAAACCCTTTTCTTTGTTCTTCACTGCTCCCAGACAACACAGTCGTACTGATTTCATCAGTGTTCTGTGTGCATCAAGATAAGCAAATTTTAGACATTGTCCCAAAAGGCTGGGGAGCCAGACCCTCACCTGCTCTCTCTTTATTCTGCAGGAGAAGTCATAGGCTGGGGATCTCTCTTGGCGCTGAGTTTTGTCAGCCTGGGGGAAGCCATGATGCAAGTAAAGGGACACTGCCCCTTCTATCCTTTCTGTGTGGCTCATCTTGGATTTTGTGGTCCACTGGGGGCTGGAACCTCCCAGCTGGACTCCAGAGATCTCACAAAGCTACTTTGTGTCTGTAGATGTTTGTCAAATTATTGTTTCTATGGGAGAATGAGAACTGGGACATCCTACTCTGCTGTCCTACTGATATCACTTACCCTTCCTATGCAAACTTATAACACTCTGCCCTTAGAGCAAAAGCCAAACTTCACTCACAGCCTACATGGCCTGAGGGGTCTGCCCCACTCACGTCTCCAGGCCCTTCAGCTCCCACCTTCTCTCTGGCTTATCCTGCTCCTGCCACACGTTCTCCATTCTTTCCCTCACACAGCCAAGCTCCTCAACCCCAGCGTCTTGGCCATTTCTGTTCCCTTTGCCTTGCAACATCTTTCCTGGGCTGTCCTCTTTGCTGGCTCCCTTGCACCTGCTGGATTTCACTTTAAGTGCTAGCTGCTAGGATAGGCTCTCCCTGTTCCCCCATGTAAGTAATGGCCCCCAGACTCACCTGTGATTCTCTACCACATTAACCCGTTCTTCCTTCTGTACACTTGTCACAATCTGAGATCTTCTCACTGGCTCACTTGCTTATTGTCTGTCTTCCCCCACAGAATGTCAGTGGCAAGAGGAGGGCAAACATTGTCTGCCCTGTTGATCGGTATATTTCCTGCCCATACCCTGTAGATTTCTTTCAAAAGAGTATTTCAAACGGTAACATAACAGTCAAAAGTCAATGCCACACTTGTCCTCACTGTTTCCTATTTGTGGATATGCCATTGTTTCAGATTACAAACAATACTGCAATGAACATCTCCACACACAACATTCCTTGTCCTTGCCTCTGGAGCTTTTGTTCAGTTACAGTCGCAGAAATAGAAATATTGGCCCCATCAAAGAGCATGAGAATATTTAAGGCTCCTTCATACACACGGCCACACTGCACTCCAGAAAGTCTGACTGAACTCCTAAGTCCCACCACTCCTGATTGTGAGAGCTAAGAGCCAAGAGATGATTCTAGGTTTTGACTGAAATAAACGCACAGCCTAAAAGTTGAGAGTTATGTTTTATTTGGTGGAGATTTCTGAGGACTCAAACCCCTTCATGCCTGGAATGACAGCCTTCCAGATAGCTCCGAGGGACTGTTCCCAAGAGGTAAGGGAGAAGCCAGGGTATATAGCAGTTTTACAACAAAGATGAGGTAGTTGGAACATTAAAAGATTACTTGTTAACTGAAGAAAAGCAGACACCTCAAGTTAAAGAATTTAGCACTTTTCTATGGATGAGAAGGAGCAAATGTTTGGGCTCATTGGAATCATCCCTTTGACAAGAACCTAGCTGTCAAATCTGGGTTCTTGACAGATTCTGTCAAATCTGGGTTCTTGACAGAATCTGAGTATCCTGTCCTTTCTTATTCTTATTCCCCTCAGAGTGCACACTGTGAGTGGCTGCAGAGGCTGGGCTGCAGGCTTGCCTTCAGTGAGGGGTGGCAGCAGCTGCTGATGACTTGACGGTTTCAGCAATGTTTGTTTACTAATACGGTTTGCAGTATTTTTCATTCACAGCGCTCTCCCTTGGTTTTAACTTGGACCAGTATTTTGGGAAACATTTCATAACCAATTTTGTCCCATGGTGCTAGGAAGGCTCATTCCTAGATCAGGTGAAGATTCTTTTGACATGCCCTCAAAGTGCTAGTTTTTGGACCAGGGCCTGCTGATAGTCAGAAATTCTCTGGATTGCATGTCTTACTAATCCATTATGATCAGGAAATGTTTTCCCCTCATTGCTTATCCCCATACCTAGAATCACATTATTACAGTTATTTTAAGCAGGGTTATAATGTGATCTATTTTTTTTTCAAGATGTTTAGTCATCTTGTCAGAGGCCTAGCTACACAGTGGGAAATGTAAGAAGCACCGATCTTATACATAATAAGTATGCAATACAATATAGAATAAGTAATATAGTTAGTAACATTAATAAAGTCATAAAACATAGCAATTTAGAAACAAAGAACAAATTAACCGACAAAATAAGGCCATTTGCAGCAACATGGATGCTCCTGAAGAATGTCATTCTAAGTGAAGTAAGCCAGAAAGAGGAAGAAAAATACCATATGAGATCGCTCATATGTGGAATAAAAAAAAAAACAACAAACAAAGCATAAATACAAAACAGAAATAGACTCACAGACATAGAATACAAACTTGTGGCTGCCAAGAGGACAGAGGGTAGGAAGGCATAGACGGGATTTCAAAATTGTAGAACAGATAAACAAGACTATACTGTGTAGCACAGGGAAATATACACAAGATCTTATGGTACCTCACAGAGAAAACAATGTGAGAATGAATATATATATGTTGATTTATAAGTGAAAAATAGTGCTCTACACTGGAATTTGACACGACATTGTAAAATGATTATAAATCAATAAAAAATGTTTAAAAAATGGTGAACAAACGAAAAAGAATACATCATGTTGTACAGGGTGTAAACAATAAAGGTGGAAATAACATTCAAAATATCAATGGGAATTTGTTTGAGAGAATAAAATTGAGGGCCTGTACAGGGAAGCTCCCATATAGAAGAAAGGGGAAAGGAAAACATCGTTAGATTTTTAGACATCAGTTATTCTCCTCCTAAGCTCTGTGGAGATTCTAATTTGGAAGCCTGCATCTCACACTGTTGGAGGCGAAAATCGGCACAATGTGTTAGATCCACCAGGGACGAGCAGGCCTGTGAGAAAGGGAAGGATACTGACCAACAGGAAGAAAGCAAGGAGTAAACAGACTACCGTGAAGGTACGTCCTTGGTGACTTTCAGCTTAAATGCTGGGGTTACGTTTGTAAAATGAAAGGAAAATATTCCTAGTTTGGAGGACAGTAAGTTACCTTCTCCTGGTCATGATGTGGCACAAAAAAGTACAAAATTTGCTTAACTATGAGAAGTATTTGGACTCTCACTTTGGGCACCAACAGACAGGTCCTTGTGTCTTCAACTGAGAAGGGACCAGCGCGTGCACAGGAGGAACCCACCACACTCCAGGAAAGAAACACAGAAAATGCTTAGAGGGAACAAGCCTGGGGCCATAGGCAGTCAGGAACAGAGTCTGTCCTGAACAGTTGGAGTAAGGAAAATCAAATCTTGTCATTTAGGGGCAACAGATGGTGGACACTGAAGGGTTTTACAGAGCATTGGGGAAGCATTAATTTACATTACATACTGGCCCAGTCACCTCCCATTTCCATGCCAGCACTCACAGACACAGCCTTCCCACTTTTCCAGTTCAGCCCTGGCTGAGTTAATATCCAGACCCCACCCACTGCCACACCTGTTGACTGTTACCTAACTATGGTAGGAGACCCACCCAGGGGTAAGTGCTGGCAGGCCCAGGCGGGCTTTGTTCATTGTCAGTGTCCCCTTGACCGGAGGTGGCCACAACAGATGGGTCAGACCTGGCTTCTCTGGGATCCTCTTTTCACCTGTTCTCATTGACAGATGTCCCTCAACAGGGGCACAAAGCTGGCAGAGAGCCAGGTCACTCGGAGGACAGCCCTCTTGCTGCTTGGATTCTGGGCCATGCTGGCTCCAGTCCAGTGTTCTCAAGGCCATCCCTCATGGCGCTACATCTCCTCGGAGGTGGTGATACCCAGGAAGGAGCTCCACCACGGCAAGGGCGTTCAGATGCCAGGATGGCTCTCCTACAGCCTGTACTTCGGGGGCCAGAGGCACGTTATGCACATGAAGAGCAAGAACATCTTTTGGCCTGGACAGCTGCTGCTGCTGACTCAGGACGAGCAAGGCGCCTTGCAGATGGACTTCCCCTTCATCCCTTCAGACTGTTACCACCTCGGCTACGTGGAGGGGATTCCTTTCTCCATGGTCACTGTGGACACGTGCTATGGGGGTCTTGAAGGTATTATGAAGCTGGATGACCTTGCCTATGAAATAAAACCCCTCAGGTATTCTAAAACATTTGAACATGTGGTTTCTCAGATAGTGGCAGACGCCGATACAATGGGACCTGTGCATAGCCTGAAAGACAGGCAGAATGGGGACCCCCTGTTCCCTGAAGCTGGTATCAGTGAAGCCCGCCACCATTATTTGAATTCTAGGTACTTTGCCCCGCATATAGGAGTTATCAGAGGATTTGCTCAATTTTCCAATACAATGTATCGTGTATTCCAAAATGTAACACGGTGTGTAAACTACATGTTACATATGGCTAACTTAATGGACTCCATGTATGCAGGTCTTAACATAAGGTACTTTGTCACTGCAGTCCTAGTATATAATGTGAGAGATCCAACAACTATGAATGATTATCGTGTGTATGAAAGCCCATATGCTGTGTATCACAGAACTAACCTTAGACCAACTGTCAGACCCGTTTCATCCTTCATAGTGATTAAACATGGACCCGCGTCCTTTGACCCACCACTGTATCGTACATGCAATATGCATGACATACTCTTTGTTGGTTACCTAGGCAGACATCACTTAATGGTAAGTATCTTAGCAGCCCGGTACACTGGGAGAAGTTTTGGTCTGTATTTTGATTCTGAAGATTGCACTTGCATGAGAAGGACCGTCTGCATTATGTCACCCTACGCTGCTTTGACAGACGCCTTCAGTGACTGCTCCATCATACACTGGCGGAACATAGTGAAAACTCAAGGCCATTGTATATTTGACACGGTTTGGAAGACATTTAATGCAAGCCTGATAAATGTACGTTGTGGAAACTCTGTAGTGGAGGGTTCAGAGAGATGTGACTGTGGCTCCTTAAAGCAGTGTTATAGCAACACATGCTGTAACACTGACTGTTCCCTTAAGAGAGGATCTGTTTGTGATAAAGAAATGTGCTGTACAAACTGTACGTACGCTACGCCTGGAACGCTGTGCAGACCAATCCAAAATATATGTGACCTCCCCGAGTACTGCCCTGGGGGTACTTACCTATGCCCCCAGAACTTTTATCTGCAAGATGGAACCCCCTGTACCGAGGAGGGCTACTGCTATCATGGAAACTGCACTGACCGCACCATGCACTGCCAAGAGATCTTTGGAAGACACGCTGTGAATGCCGACGACAGCTGCTATACAATAAATACAAAGGCCACTCGATTTGGACACTGTTCAAGAAGAGCTCCTCTAATGACTTTTAACCCTTGTCAGAATGCAGACATAAAGTGTGGAAGGCTGCAGTGCGGCAACGTCACACACCTTCCCCGGCTGCCAGACCACGCCTCGTTCCATCAGTCAAAGATCTCACAGGTGTGGTGCTGGGGATTAGACACACACATAGCAACAGGGATAAATGATGTTGGTCATGTGAGAAACGGTACCCCCTGTGCCCCTGGAAAGTTCTGTGAGAATAACTTCTGCAATGCTTCTATAGCTGCGATAACATATGACTGTAACCCTGAGAAATGCAGTTTTAGAGGAATTTGCAACAACAGAAGGAATTGCCATTGCCATGTAGGCTGGGACCCTCCATATTGTGCAGATAAAGGTGCTGGAGGGAGCCAAGACAGCGGATCCCCACCAAGAATGATGCGGTCAGTAAAACAAAGCCAAGAATCAGTGGTATATTTGAGAGTGGTCTTCGGTCGCATCTATGCCTTCATAGCTGCTCTCCTCTTGGGCGTAGCCACAAATGTAAAAGTTATCAAGACCTCCACAGTTCATGAAGCGACAACAGGTGCAAAATAAATTATAAACCAGCCTGCCAACCCCTGTACAGCCAGAGGCAATATAGAAGTAAGATCTCTGATAAAATCTGTAATGGGATGGCAAAGATGATTTTCACATTCCAGAACCCTCCAAGAGACACTGGAGGACTTCCACACATCAGGGGTGGTGAGGAGGCATTGACGTTCTCACCTCAGGACTCTTTGATAGGTCGCTGATCACCCCTGTGAAATAAATCTTGAAAAATCATCTGTTTCTGTCCTCTGATATTTCATAAACTCTCAGAGGGAGTATCAAGCCTGAGACTTTGGCCAGCAGAGGAGATGGGGGTCGGCAGCTGGGTCCTGACCTGAGTTTGCCGCTCCCACTATTAACAAAAGTTGCCATGGGCGGCTTTAGGCACAGACTCATGACATGTCTCTAAATTAGTGCTCCTGAACACTGGGGTTTTCCTCTTCCTCTAGGTGATCTCTCCTTCTCTAAACCCAGAATGGGTCCAGGGAAATAGAGGGAGGGCTGCTCCCAAGCAGCTTCGTCTGTCCCCTTCCGGTGGGCTGTGGGCTGTGGGCTGTGGGGTGAGAGAGATGTGGGCTCAACTCGCATCTAGTGTAAACTAGGACACCCGGGAGACCTAATTTCCCAAAGTGGGGCACTGGGATCAGGAGGTGGAATGTTGCGTTCGACGAAATTCCATCAGAAAACTAAGTAGATGTGCTTATCGAGGACTCCAGCATCCAGGGGAACTCTGTGAATGTGACTTTCTCCCTCCCCGCACCTACATTTCAACGCACTTTCAGTGAACTTGAACTGAGGAATTAGTGGTGAGTAACAGACAGCAGTCTTCAGCTCACCCTGCCGGGGTGCAAAACCAGTCTCCTTCTGTATCCAAACAACGTTGAGTGAACTATTATTTTACAATGTGAAGCAAAATTAGTACAATAAAATGTGTAAGTAGTAAGAAAGCATTTTTATTATAAATTAACCTTTAAAATTATGTAGACCATTCCCCATGCCATACAGGTACGTAGCAGGGAATTCAAAGGACAGAAACTCCCAGCAAACTAAGAACGTAGCACTTCCCGCATTATCCACAGAAACTCCCTTTTGGTCTGTTGTAACATTTGTTTTCAGGGTTTCCTTAAATGTGTACACTTAAAGCGGTCCTGCCTCTATGGACGCTGTTTTGAAACCCTAACCTCTTGTCTCCAAATTCATCGTACTGTCCTATTGTTAGAGCAGGCAGGTAGCTAGATAGGAGCAGAGAAGTGGGGAGATGTGCAAATGGCAGAAAACCACACATCTTGTAAACCGTGGGGGTCCTGGGACAGACCAAGAAAAATAGGATCCTCTGGACAGATTGAAAAATAAAATGCCTTCTGGGTTGATAAGCGTCCTGGAGGCAGAAGGGTGGGACAGGACAGGAATCCCCGCCATCCGATTGTAACCTTTCGATCATTAGGATTTCCATACAAGTGTAACTTTTTGTTTATGATACCCCCATCCAAGTGTAACATTTTGTTCACTATGACCTCATCCAACTTGCCAGTCAAGGCGAATAAGGAGGAAAACTGCCTCCTCCCCACCTGGGAAGGTGGAGCCGGGATGCAGGTCAGGAAGGATGGCCCCAAACCCCTCCCCACTGAGGAATATTCTTCCCGTTCCTTTTCACACTCATATACTGACCTTGCCAAGGAAACTCAGAGCAGCCACCCACCTGGGTCTGCCTGCTCTTTCCTCGACAGTGTGCCATCTGTCCTTGAATCCTTGCTTTGCTTTCTTAACCCTGTGTCTTGTCTTGAATTCTTCCTGCAGCAAGACAAGAACCTCTCAACCCCCAACACTATCTTTGAACTGCCTACCAACTTCCAGCTTTCAGTCTGCATTTAAGGTACTCCAGTCCATTTGTTCGAGCAGCCGGATAGCTCGATGTAAGCAGAGAAAGGGGAACGTGTACCAAATGGCAGGAATCCTTACGTTTTGTGAACAACGGGCGTCCTGCGACAAACAAAGAAAAGTAGGAGCTTCCGGACTGATAAAATACCACACGCTTCGGGTTGACAAATCCCCTGGAGGCAGACAAAGAAAGGTGGGAGAAGGCTGGAACTGTGTGCATCTGAATGTAACGTTTTGCTCATTATGCTCTTGCTACAATAAAACTGGCCCTGCAGATGAGAAGTACCCATCATGCACTGATATCATGACATTGCAGTCAAGACTAAAGAAGGACAAAAATTCCTCCTGCCTTGGGAGGGTGGAGCTGGAATGAAAATCAAGAACTACAACCACAACCTCTCCCTTCCCAGTGAACATCCTGCCCATTCACTTTTAAACACCGTATCAACAGCTTGCCAAACACTCAGCGCAGCTACTCACCCAGGACAGCCCATCTCCCTTGGAGAGAAGACTGTCGCTGAGTAATAAGCCCCCACTTTACTTTCTTGACGTCCAGGTCTCATCTCTGAATTCTCCCCATGACGAGCCACAAACCTACTCTGACAACCCGGTGCTGTGCTGCTGTCAGCGTATTCCATTCTTGACGGGTGGCTATTAATGAGAAATTTCAATGAGAGGCCAGATGAATTAAACACCCACCTAATCTCACACCCTCTGCTGTGAATTGTTTGTTGACGCAGCGTCACCCTCCTCGCACCTTTTACTGGCCTCCTTCCTGCAGCCAAACTGCAGGCTTCCCCACGTGGCCTGGGGGGGTCTCTGTACAAGGGGTCAGTGCTCCTCTCCCTGGGGCTCGTCTGCATTCCAAGTTCAGTGCTTGATGCGCACCCGCTCTTGATCTCTTTGAATCTCTTTCTGTTGTCCCTTTGTCTTCCCTTTCTGACTTCTGGTTCTCCTATCATGGCTCCTATGGCTCCTATGGCTCATAGTTTCTGACTGAAGTCCTGAGGTGGTGCCTAAAATCTATGGGGGTTCTGGGTAATGTGACTGTCCTGCGGAGAGGAGCGACCCCAGTGGTCCCTAAGAAGCACGGCCCGGCCAGATCCCTGTGCTCCCCCCAGGGGCTGAGGCGCTTCAGCCCGGGTTCCCGCGTGTGTGCGGGAAGCTCTCCTTCAGGGCGCAGGCTCCCAGGGGCTCAGGCGGGAGTCCGGGCCTTTTCTCCTCAGGAGGCAGTGCTTTCAGCGTTTGACCTAACCTTCCCGCACTACGGGGCGCTGTGCTTAGGTCTGCTTTTCTTTCTCTTCCCTTTGAACCTCATTTATTTAACATTCATTTGTTTAAAATTTAATTGCGATATCATTGATGTGTAACATCGCATGTGTCAGTGTGGAAAGTGGTGATTTCATACACTGACACCTTGTAATGTGATGCCCACCAGAGCGTTACGCAGCACCTCCAGCAGCTCCTACAATTACCATTTCATTTTGTGGTGATAAACTTAAACTCTAGTTCCTTGGAAAGGTTGAAGTTTGTAATACAGCACTGTCGACTATACTTGCGCACTGTGCTTTAGATCTCCAGTACTTACTCCGCTGCTGGTTGTACGCTGCGCCCTAAGAACGTATGTCCTCAATTCCCCCACCCCCTGACCCCTGTTAGTCACCAGTCTACTCTGCTTTGACATTTTCTCTTTTTAAGATTCCTCATGTCACTGACGTCGGACACTGCTGTCTTCCTCCTCACATCTGGGGCGAGTCTTGTCATGCCTTGTCTTCTCGATGGCAGCCAACCAAGTGTGAGCTGACATCTGCCCTCCTCCCTCCCTCCCTCCCTCCCTCCCTCCTTGCCTGCCTTTCTTTCTTCCTTCCTCCCTTTATGGATTTAAGTTGCAGCTTTCTGATGACTAGTTACATGGAGCAGCTTTTTATGCACTCGTCGGCCTTATGGATGACTTCTTTGGAACGTGCCCATTCAGTTTCTCTGCCCTTTTCATAGTTTATTTTTTTGTTCTTGAGTTGAATGAGCCTTTTATAGAACTTTGATATTAATGCCTTGTCTGAATCACAGTTTACAAATAGTTTCTCCTGTTCCACAGGCTAACTTTTCATATTTTTATTGTTCCTTTGGCATTGGCGAAGCTTTTGAGTTTGATATAGCTTCATGTGATCCTTTGGGCTTTAGTTGCCTTTGCTTTTGGTGTCGTATCTAAACAAATATTGGCAAGGCCACTGTCCAGGAGTTCCTTCCCTAGATTGTGTTCTAGGATTTTTATGGGATCAGGTCTTACGTTCAAGTCTTTAATACATTTGAGTTAATTTTTTTGTGAGTGATGTAAGTAGGGGTCCGATTAATTTTATCTGCACATAGTTATCTGGTTAGCTCAACCCCCCGTGTTGAAGAAACTATTCCTTCCCCGTGGATGGTTCTGGGTTCCCCTGATAAATGTCGCTTGACTGTATTCATGAGGGCTTGTTTCTGGGCTCTCTCTTCTGACCCATTGGTCTGTACTTCAGTGTCTATGTCAGCACCATACAGTGTTAGTTCCTGTAGCTTGGTCATACAGATTGAAGCCAGTAAGGCAAAGCCTCTGGCTTTCTTCTTTGTCATGATTACATTGACTATTTGGGGTTGTTTTTTTGTTTTGTTTTGTTTTGTTTTGTTTTGTTTTGTTTTGGTTCTGTACAAATCTGAGGGGAATTTGTTCAATTTCTGTTTTTAAGAAAAGCTATTGGAAATTTGGCAAGGGTTGCATTGCATGTCTCAATTACTGTGTAGTATGAACATCTTAATAATGTGAATTCTTCCAGTCCATGTGCACAGAAGGTCGTCTCACTTATTTGTGTCTTCAATTTCTTTCACGGATGTCTATTAGTATTTTAGTGTTCAGATCTTTCATGTACTTTGGTAACTTTATTCCTAGGAATTTTATTGTTTTCGATGAAATTGTAAAATGCTGTTTTCTTATTTTTTAGTTCTGAAGGATTGCTGTGAGCATATAGAAACACAGTTGATGTTGTATATTAAGTTTATATTCTACAACTTTCCTGAAATTGTTTATTCATTCACAACTATTTGTGAATGAATTATTGTCATTCACAATGTTTTGATGGGTTCTTCATGGTTTTCTATAAATAATATCATGTCTTCTGCAAATAAACTCAGTTTTACTTATTTCTTTCTGATTTGTATATATGTTATTTTCCTTGCCTACGTACTCTGGCTAAAATTTTCAGTGCCATGTGGAATACAAGTGATGAGAGTGTGCATTTTTGTCCTGTCCCTGATTTTCAAAGAAACGGTTTTAGATGTGGAGAATAAAGTTACCTTTTGGTTTATCAACTGTGCCTTGCTTATGCTGAGAAATACTTCCTCTTTACCCATTTTTAAAGAATGTTTACCATGAATTGATGTTGAGTTTTCTCAAAAAAATTTTTTTCTACATCTGTTTAGAGGATCATATGGAATCACCATCACTGGAATAAATTCCACTTGATAAAAGTGTTTGGTCTGCCTAATAGTTTTTTGACTTTGGTTTGCTTAGAATTCACGCATCCATATTCATCAGTGTATTTGCTTGCACTTTCCTTTTTTCTCTAGTTGTGTCCTTCGTGGTTTTGATATCAGGATAACGCTGGCCTCATCAAATTGGTATCAAAAAAATTCCCTCTTCTTCTAGTTTTGGAAGAGTTCATAAAAGATGGGTATTCACTCTTTTTAAGCTATTGGGTAGAATTCATTAGTCAGGCCATCTGGTCCTAAAATTTTCTTTTGTCTTAATGTTTTTGATCACTGATTCAACCTTCTCACTCATTATTGGTCTTTTGGGGATTTTCCTTTTTTTAATGATTCAATCTCGGTTGATCCAAGAGTCAAAAAACTTATCCATTTTGGTGGGAGGGAGCAGTTATCCACTCTGTTGGAGAATAATTGTGCATAGTGGTGTCTCACGATCTCTTGTATATCTGTGGTATATGTTGTAGCATCTCTTCTTTTGTGTCTAATTTTATTTATTTTGAGCCTTCTCTCTTGGTGAGTCTACTTGAAGATTTGTCTGTTTTCATTTTGAGCTTTTCTGTTGTCTTTTTAGTGTGTATTTCATTTCTATCAACTGAAATCTTTGTTATTTCCTGTCTTCTATTAACCTTGTTCTTAGTTTTCTCTCCTCTTCCTAGGCTTTGATGTGTAAAATTACTTTGTTTATTGGAGATCTTTCCTGTTTCTTTTTTTTAACACTTTTTATTGATTCATAATCATTTTACAATGTTGTGTCAAATTCCAGTATAGAACACAATTTTTCAGTTATACATGAACATATATATATTCCTTGTCACATTTTTTTCTCTGTGAGCTACCATAAGATCTTGTACGTATTTCCCTGTGCTATACAGTATAATCTCATTTATCTATTCTACAATTTTGACCTGTTTCTTAAAATAAATACTTACTGTCATGAATTTCCCTCTAAGAAATGTTTTTGCTAAGTCCCATATTTTGGAATACTGAACGTTCATATTTATTTGCCTCTAGATTTTTAATTTTTACTTTTTTTTATAGGAGTATTGTCAGTTTGCAATGTTTTGTCAATTTCTGGTGTACAGCACAATGTTTAATCACACATGAATATACATATATTCATTTTGATATTCTTTTTTCACCATAAGCTACTACAAGATATTGTATATAGTTCCCTGTGCTGTACAGTATAAACTTGTTTGTCTATTTTATATATACCAGTCAGTATTTGTAAATCTCAAACTCCTGATTTATCCCTTCCCATCCCCTTTTATCCTGGTAACAATAGGTTTGTTTTCCATGTCTGCGAGTTTGTTTCTGTTTCATAAATAAGTCCATTTGCCTTTTTTTTTTTAGATTCCTCATATGAGTGGTATCATATTGTATTTTTCTTTCTCTTTCTGGCTTTCTTCACTTAGAATGACATTCCCCAGGTTCATCCATGCTGCTGCAAATGGCATTATTTTATTCTTTTTATGGCTGAGTAATGTTCCATGGTATAAATATACCACAACTGCTTTATCAAATCCCCTGTCTATGGACATTTATGTTGTTTCCATGTTTTGGCTATTGTAAGTAGTGCTGCTATGAACATTGGGGTGCAGTTGTCTTTTTAAATTAAGGTTCCCTCTGGATATATGCCCAGGAATGGGATTGCTGGATCATATGTTAAGGCTATTTTTAGTCTTTTGAGGAATCTCCGTACTGTTTTCCACAGTGGCTGCAGCAAACTGCATTCCCACCCACAGTCTATGAGGGTTCCTTCTTCTCCATATCCTCTCCAGTATTTATCATTTGTGGCCTTTTGAATGACGGTCATTCTAACTGGTGTGAGGTGATACATGATTGTAGTTTTCATTTGCATTTCTCTGATAAGTAGCGATATTGAGCATTTTATCATCTGCCTATTGGCCATTTGCATGTCTTTATTGGGGAATTGCTTGTTTATGTCTTCTGCTCAGTTTTTGGATTGGGTTGTTTGTTTTTTCCTTATTAAGTTGTATGAGCGGTTGTCAGTCTCATCTTTTGCAAATATTTCCTCCCATTCCATAGGTTGTCATTTTGTTTTGCTGATGTTTTCCTTTGCTGTGCAAAACCTTGTAAGTTTAATTCAATCCCATTTGTTTATTTTTGCTTTTATTTCTGTTGCCTGGGTAGACTACCTTAGGGCAACATTACTGAGGTGTATGTCAGACAATGTTTTGCCTATGCTTTCTAATAGGAAGTTTATTGTGTCTTGTCTTATGTTTAATTCTTTAATCCATTTTGAGTTTATTTTTGTGTGTGGTATGAGGGAGTGTTCTACCTTCACTGATTTTCATGCTGCTGTCCAGTTTTCCCAACACCATTTGCTGAAGAGACTGTCTTTATTCCATTGTGTATTCTTGCCTCCTTTGTCAAAGATTAGTTGACCAAAAGTTTATGGGTTCATTTCTGGGCTCTCTATGCTGTTCCATTGAGTCATATGCCTGTTTTTGTACCAATGCCATGCTGTTTTGATTACTGTAGCTCTGTAGTATTGTCTGAAGTCTGAGAGGGTAATTCCTCCAGCTTCACTTTTTTGTACATCAGTAATGCTTTGGCAATTCTGGGTCTTTTGTGACTCCATATAAATTTTAATATGATTTGTTCTATTTCTGTGAAAAAATGTTGTTGGTAATTTGATAGGGATTGCATTAGCTCCTGGACTCTGGGGGTCTTGGGTGAGGTGGGGACTGGAATGAGTTGGGGTAGGGGTGAGACTGGGCATTCAGCCTAGGAAGCCATCAGGGTCATATTTTTTTCTCTCTCTTTTCTGTCTTCTTTGACCCACTGACTCTTTAGTAGCATGTGTTGTAATCTCAAATATTTGTCAGTTTTCTAATTTTATTTTCATAATTGATTTCTAGTTTTATATCTAGGGTCAGAAAAAAATGCTTAATGAAATTTCAATCTTCTTAAATTTATTGAGGCTCATTTTGTAAACTTACATACAATTATTCATCCTGGAGAATGTTCCATGTGTGCCTGAGAAGAATGTGCATTCTCCTGTTTTCAGGTGGAATGTTCTGTAAGGATCTGGAAAGTCGCTGGTCTCATGTGTAGTTTAAGAGCATTATTTCTTTATTGGTTTTTCTGTCTGGATAATCTATTCTTCAAGGTGTGATATTAAAGTTTCCTACTGTTATTACACTGTTGCCCATTTCCCATTAGAGGTCTGTTAATATTTGCTTAATATTTATGTGCCCCTATGTTAGGTGCATAAGTACTTACAAATGTTATATCCTATTCTTGGGTTGACCCTTTTTCATTATGTGCTAACCTCCTTTGTCTTTCGTTTCAGGTTTAGGCTTAAAGCTTTTTTTTTTTTTTTTTTTTGTCTGCTACAAAGATAACTTTTCCTGTTTTCTTGTGTTTTCCATTTGCGTGGAGTATCTTTTTCCATTACTTGACTTTTAACTTGTGTGCATCCTTAGAACTCAACTCAAACTTTTATTGGTAGGGTATCGCCAAGACTTCCATTTATTCTGCTACTCAGTATCTTTTTTTTCACAGAGTTTATTTCTTTTTTTCAACTGAAGTATAGTTGATTTACAATGTGATGTTAGTTTGAAGTGTACAACAAAGTGATTCAGAATATGTATATATATTTGTGTATAATGTATATATATTAAAAATCTCTTCCGTTATGGATAATGGTTTTTAAAAAGATACTGAATATAGTTTCCTGTGCTATACAGCATTTGCTTGTTTTGTTAAATTTATTTTCTATATAGTAGTGTGTATTTGTTAATTCCAAACTCCTAGTTTATCTCTTTCCCCCTCTCCTTTCCACTTTGTTAGCTCTAGTTTGTTTTCTATGTCTGTGTACCATGAAATATCCTTTGATGTGAATTTAGCCCATGCAAATTAAAGGAGTCAGGGATAACTACAAATTTGCACTGCTGTCTTGTTCATTATTTTCTGGCTCTTTCATACCGCCTCTGTTGCTATCTTCTTTTACTCTCTTCTTTTGGGATTTGAAGATTTTTATGTAGTTGTATGTTTGATTCTTTACTCTTTATCTTCTTTCCGTGTATCGATTACAGGTTTTTGCTCTGTGGTTACAGTGTGGCTGTTATAAAACAACTAACAGTCTACCTTAACATGATAACTTCTTAAATTTGAATGCATTCTAGAGCTATTCATTTTTATTCTCTCTCTAACATTTTATGTTTCTGATTTCACAACTGACATCTTTTCATCTTGTGTAGTCCTTTGTAATTTATGCAGTTATTGTTCATTTTACCACTTTAGTCTACAACCCCCATGCTAGATTTATAAGTGATTTACTCATCACCATTACAACAGTAGAGAAATCTGAATTTTACTATACATTTTCCTTTGTTGATGAGGTGTATACATTCATACGTTTTCCTGTTACTAATTAGCACCCTTTTACTTTGGCATGAACATTTTCTCTAAGAGTTCTTGCAGGGTTGCTCTAGTGTTGATGACGTCTTTCAGCTTTTGCTTGTCTCCAAACCTCTTACCTTGCCTTCAAATCTGAAGGACTACTTTGCTGGGTAGAGTATTGTTGGTTGGGAGGGTTTTCTTTTTCTTTCATCACTTTGAATATATCATGCCATTCCCTTCAAACCCTCAAAGTTTCTGCTAAATAGTCTGATTGTCTTATGGGGTTTCCTTTGTACATAACAAATCACATTTCCCTTCTTGCTTTTGCAGTTTTCTGCTTGCTTTAAATTTTGATAATTTAATTATAATTTGCTTTGGTGAAGGTCTCTTTAGAGTCATATTATTTCAAACTCCCTTGGCTTCCTGGATCTAGGTAGTACATTCTTTCTCCGTGTTAGAAATGTGTTCAGCTATTAAAAAATATCCTTCTGCCCTCTTCCCCTTCTTTTCTTCTAAAACCTGTATAATCTGCATATTACTCCACTTGATGATGTCTCATATATCCCTCTAGCAATATTTACTATTTCATTTTTTTTTCCACCATTGATTGAATACAGTTCGTTGCCTTGACTTTGAGTTCATTGATTCTTTCTTCTGTTTCATCTAATGTGCCCTTAAACCTCTCTATTGAATTTTTCAGTACTGTTACGGTATTCTATAGCTCTGTAGTTTCTCTTTGGTACTTTCTTCTATTTTCTCTCTTTTTTGAAATCCTCACTTTGTTCATACATTTTTCTCCTGACCTCAGTGAGCATCTTTATGACTCTCATTTGGAACGTAAATCTCTGATCTCCATTTTTTTGGAGCTATGTCTGGACTTTTATCCTGATTTGTCTTTTCTTTGGTACACAGTCCTCTGTTTCTTTATTTTCCTTGACTCTCTGTGTTGATTTGTGCCGTAGATCATCTTATGCAGTAGGTCACTTGAAGGAGTGGCCTGGTGGAGGAGAAACAAAGCTTATTTTTCAACTTGCCCTAGCTCTTGGTAAACTCTCAAGCCTGTGCAGTTACCCAAGCTGCTGACTGTGTTCCTGGAGGCTTCCAGTAGTTGAGAGTGTGCTAAGATTTGTCATTATCCCAAAGTGGTGGGTATCAGTCATCACTTAAAAGCAGACTTCTTGGCAGGTGTGTTTGTCTTCCTGGTGTGGAGGCATCTTTGCAACATGATCTTCTTTTATACTTGTAAATTTCATTGCCAAGGGGGAAAATTATGCTTTATTTTTAGTCACAGTGATTTCCCTGTGTCAGTTTGTTCTCAAGCACCTTCAGCTGAAAATAAACAATGTGCCAGAGCAGCTTATTGTGGGATAGCATCCTCTGAACCCCTTTATTTCCCCCATATAATACTTCCCAGGATATTTCACCTATTAAAAATTTAGTTGAAGTCTGTGGAGGGAAGAATTACATTAGTCACTCAGAGTTGGAGGTCCAAAAATGAGACAAATGTTTATACTGTGATGAAAATAAATAAGCAGAAAAGAAGAAATCTACATGCATTCCCCACGTTCTCTTAAATCAGTCTCTTGGCGCTAGGAATAGGTCATTCCAATAAAATGTCTGACTTTTATTTATCTGATGGGGATTCTCATCTCTTTCCAAACTTGTAAAGTAGACACTACTTGTCTTGCCTGATTCACATAGAAGCAGTATTCTTTGACAGTTACGATTGTTAATTTTCTGTGTCGAATTAATTGGGCACAAGGAGGCCCTGATTACTGGTAAAACATTATTTCTGGGCATGTCTGTGAGGGTGTTTCCAGGAGAAGGGAGCATTGGATCAGCTTAGAAATGATTCTCTCCAACAGCAGTGTGTGTGGAAATTGTCCACTTGATTGAGAGGTTGAAGGAAAAACAGGAGAGAAGTGACAAATCCATTCTTTCTCTTTGAAGTGGAACATTATGTTCTCCTGCTCTCAGGTATTAGTACTGCTGGTTCTTGGGCCTTCAAATCCAGACCAGGACTTACACAGTTGTCTCCCCTGGTTCTCCCCTGAAACCGAAAACGCACCACAAGCTTTCAAGTTTGCAGATGACACGTTTTAGGACTTTGGCCTCCATTATTAAATGAACCAATTTCTATCTATCTATCTATCTATCTATCTATCCTCATCTATCAAACATATATATCTATGTGTCTGTCATATGTGTATGTAGATACATTATATATACATGTATGTATCATCTATAGTATATATGTAAAAATCTATTATCTATGTATGTTTTTCTACTTATGTATGTTTATGTATCTATTGATCTATATATCTATCATCTATGTATATATGCATCTTTTTATTATCTGTAAAGTATATGCCTACCTGTGTTTTTATATGCATGTATCTGCTTTTTATCTATCTCCATTGAACACTGACTAATACATAACAGTGGCACAAGCTCACCCTTGCTGGGCAGTTATGTATTAGGGAAGCATGATTTTGAAGAACAGCAGAATCTAAACAATGAAATTTTAAGTGCAGTGCTTCCAGTGTTTACGTAGATATATTGAAGTATTTTTTTCTGTTACCATAGATGAATTTAGGACCATTTTTCCAAATTATAATCTGCCAAACAGGAATAAGATTCTAAATGTTGAGAACTTGAAGTGATGGTACAGAGGTTGGTTTCTATGGAGTTGTCTTTTCTGAGTCCCTTAAGTGGCACTACTTTATGCAGGAAGAATCCCAAGTTTATAACTGGCTGGCATTTAAGGTGCATTATCTGGTGACAGAAGGACCCAAGTATCAGAACCCACATTGTTCTGACTATCTAGTTTGGAACCCTTTATACCCCTTGTCACTGGATGAGACTAAAAGGCCAATGTTGTTCACAGACAAGATCAAAGTGGAAACTGAAATTCCCCAGGTCTGGGGCAATTTAGTCCTTTGTCACTAATCAATTGACATCTGCACACCTCAATTCCTGTGTACTCCTGCCAGTTTGTAAGAGCAAAACAGGTTGTGAATTTCTGATATAGAAGACCAGCAGTCTGGTTTTCTCTAGATAGATAGATGATAGAAGATAATACATAGATGATAGGTAGGTAGATAAATAGATAGATAGATAGATAGATAGATAGATAGATAGATAGATAGATAGATAGCTGATAGATAAATGGATAGGGTTTGGCTTTGTCACTTGGCCAAGTTAGTTCAGACTTCTGGTCTGTTTATATTTAACTTGTGGTGTTAGGCAGCCTAACAGGTGGAGCAGCTGAGCTACTTCAAGTTGTACACAGGTGGCCCGAGAACCAGCTGAAACACATGCTCTGGCAAGTATTTGTGCCAAGAGTTAGTGCCAGAACCACTTGTGACCTCCTTGAGGGGTCTGAGGATGCTGCATAGGGAATCAACCCACAGGGTTTGATAGCAATACTGCCGTGGTATGTCCCTGAGGAAAAGTCTAGCACCATGCCTCTTTTCATGCAAAGGAATGTATTCTGTCCCAATACTGTGCCTAAGAAAGGAACAGTCCTTGAGCTTCCATAAGGGTTCCTGGGGCCAGTAAAATTACTGGAAGGGGAGATAGAGTGACATTGTTCCTCATTCATCTATCTCCTGTGGTTGGTCCACCTGCTCAGTTTGGCAGGAATAAAAACTAGTTTGGGTTCTAAGTCACTATCTAGATTTTGACACAACCAACAATCAAAGTGATTCTTTAATTTGGACAGGACACCAGTGTAGGGTGAATGTGGAATGTGGACAGTTTGTCTGTTTTGTATAAAGCTAAATGTAGTTTTAGCCTATGATCCAGCAATCATGCTTCTAGTAATCTATCTGACTGAATTGAAAATTTATGTCTACACAAAGCTGCACACGAATGATTGTACAAGCTTCATTCATAATTGCTGAAACTGGAAGCAAGCAGGGTTTTCTCTCCCAGGTGGATGAATGAGCCACCTCTTGTCCACACACACACACACTCACAGGAACACTATCTGGCAATGGAAGGATAAGCATTCAAACCACAAAGAGTCATAAATGAATCTTTTTGAAAAATGGATGAGACGTCACACATCATGAAATTAACTATTTTCATTAGAACAAGTGAGTGGCATTCAGCGTTACCATGCTGTGCAATGACCTCCTCTATCTAGTTCCCAAACCCTTTGCTTCCCAGTCTGCACTGAATATGTCAATGCCTTCTGAGGGAATCTTGCCACCTTACAATACAAAAAAGTTGTCTGGTCTAAGGACATGGATGTCTTAATATTTATTTAGGGCTTCTTTTTTTATGTTTTGTAGTTCTCTGTGTACATGTCTTTCCTGTCCTTGGTTAACTTTATTCCGGAGTATTTAATTCTTTTAGGTGCTATTTTAAATGGAACACTTTCTTAATTTCCTTTCTGAAATGTCCATGACTGTTGTGAATGAACCTTAAACGCATATGGCTAAGTGAAAAAATCCTGTCTTAAAAGACTACACACTGTTTGATGTCATTTACAAGCCATTGTGCTAAGGGAATATGGTAGTTCAGCTAAACCTGTCTCTACACAGATCCCCACATCCCTCTTGAAGCTTCTAGGACTGAAGCCACGCTCTGTCCCTACACAGGACCCCACATGCCAAATGAAGCTCCCAGTGCTGAGATTGGGCGGGGGGCAATATCCAGGTCACCATGTACCACCAAGCTCCTGGAACTGAAGCCAGGCTGGGTCTCCACCCACATCCCAGTGTTCTCCTAGAAGCTCCAAGGACTGAGGTCAAACCAGGTCACTACCCATATCCTCAAGTAGCCCCTTAAGCTCCCAAGACTGAGAAAAGGCAGGGTCTCTAACCAAGTCAGCAGGGACACCCTGATGCTTTCAAAACAAAGGCCAGGCTGAGTATCTACCCAAGTTTACAAGGCACCCTGAAACTTCCAGGACTGAGGACAGGCCTTTATCCAGGTCTCCACATGTCTCCTAAAGTTCACAGACCGGCCTGAGTCTTCACTCAGGTCCCCATGTCCTAGTGTTTGCAGAACACCGTCAGGTCTAAATGTACTCAGTGTACACAGAATATGAAGAAATGTACATTTACCATGTAGACAGAATTTGGTCAATTTGAACTAGCTTAGGGCTGCTCTCCAAGGAGGCACAGGTCACACACATCTGTCCATTAACTTTGGGCAGGAGAACTAGGGCTTACATTCCTTGGGGAATAAACCAACATTAGGCTCTGCACTTTAACCACATCAGGAAACTGAACAAAATCTTTCTGCCGTTAAACATTTCAACATGCAAGACAAAAAATAGTACCCATTGCTCTGGTCATGTGATGGTCAGAAACCAAGGCTAAGCCAGGAGTTTCTTGTAGTGCAGCCGGTCTCCTGCAAGGACAGGCAAGAAGTGGCCTGATTTCAGTATCCTGGGCTCCCAGCAGGAGGCGGCCACACTGGATTGCTGAGCAGGACAGGCCTGCACAGCAGAAGCGGTGAGAGGCTGTCAGGCCATCCTGTCAGCTGATCCTGGGTGGAGACCAGCCCTACACAGAGGCCTCTCCTCCCCCCACCCCCACCCCCCACTGCAATAGCTCCTGAATAAATCTGCTGTTGCTGCTTTAATCACTGTCTGGCTCTGGTTCTCTTTGAGAGAGGACACAGTAGGAAGAGAAAAGGGGGCCTCTACACACCAGGGAGGGAGGCTGCAGGAGAAACCAACCCTGCCGACACCTTGAACTCAGACCTCCAGGCCCCAGATTCCTTGAGACAATAAATGTCTGCTGTTTATCCACCCAGTCTGTGGTGTTTGCTATGCAGCCCCAGGAAACACACACATCATCGTCTGTGGAGAAGTGGTGAAGAGCTGGGTTTTCATCTGAGCTCCACCACCAATGAGCCACTCTAGGACCAGTTACCCCCACGTCCATGCCTTGGTTTCCCACCTGGAAAATGGGATTGGTAATAGCGCCCATCCCAGAGGGTGGGCCATAGGGTGGATTCCCTGAGCAAAAGCAAGTGAGGTGGGCAGAACTGGGCCCCGTGATAACCATGCAGCATGCTGGCCATCACCCCAATATTCTGGACCCTCTCCTCTGCAGGGGAAGAGTTATGTCTAGTCTGGGGGAGGCCGGCACACAAGCACCATCTCCAGCTGTTAGCAAGACTTTGTGTACAGGTGAGGGGGGATCAAAATTTGTCACCCCAAGTGTACCATTTTGGCATAAGCATCATTCTGAGCTGAAGGTGATGGAGAAGCAGCAAAAAGAAGACCTCTCCTCTCCCCAGCTGCCTGATCCCTTTGAGAGCACGCCTCCCTCTCTCCTGTCCAAGGAAGGGAAAACGAGTCTTACTGTCTGAGACCTCACCGACTGCAGTCTGCAAAACCATCCTCACTAAGTAAGCTTTGTCTTGCCTTGTCCCCCATATATTTACATTCCCACGACTTACTGTCCCTACTAGCTGAAACCTGTTTTCCTTTCTCTTGTCACTTTTCGAGAAACTTATCTCCCTTTGTTAAAATGGCATGGAAGCCCTCAAGTCTAACTGTTTCACTAGGTCTCCACTTCATTTGTGTGAATGGCTCTGTACGCAGACGTGATAAACCTTTTGCTCCTGTTAATCGGTCATTTGCCATTTTAATTTGCTGATCTGTGATACAGACCAAAAGAGAGCAGAGAAAAAGATTTCCTCCCCTCCAGGGCAGCAAGTACCCCAACAGCCAACACCGCCTGGTTCTTGCTCTTCCAGCATAACAAGCGCTGACCCTGAGTATAATGCTTTGGGGAGCCCTGGGAGCCTCCAAGAAAACAGAGCCTGGGGTGGTCTTGGGCTTCCCAACCCTGCAGTTGAGGTCAAAAGAGGGAGAGGTCTCAGGGCCTTAAGATCGGCAGGGCCCCTTTGCCAGCGGAAGAGTAGGAGATCTGTTTGTGGTTTAGCTCAGTCCAAGCCCCTCCTGCATACGTGGCATCCTAGCCGTGAGGTTAAGCAAGGGGTTGGCTTCTTCTCCTCAGACCAGTCTGTGGCCTTTGTGAAATGCCCTGGGATTCATGGTGCTAAAGGTGTCCCAATGCTGTGGCCTCCTGAGACTCCAGGGACACACAGGTCATGCAGGGTGGCCACGCTGGGCTCTGACACAGTGTGAAAACCCACTCTCAGGGCAAGTCTGTCAGGTGAGAAATAGCATCTAATGGCTGTTGTGGGGCTCAGAGGGTGCCTCTGAGTGGGCAGGACAGTTGCAGAATCATCAGAAGAGACTCTCTCTCCGCAGCAGCTCCCCAGAGGAGCCCAGCTGCAGGCAGAGGTGGACCCCACTACTTGGAGCCCTCAGGCCTTGAAACCACCACCCCGGGCCACCCTGGGTGGGACAGACACCTGGGCAGCTTTGGTGATTTCCTGCACCTGCTGCAGGTAGAGCCCGCCCTGTCTTCTTCATGGCCAAGTTCTCACCCCTCCCCGCAGGCCTCCTGGGGGCTAATGGGATAGGGGTGTCCATGGCCGGACTGGAGGTTCCATGGTGGGCTGGAGGCCACACAGCAGGCAGGAAAACTCCCCAGATCCTGCCCATTTACACCTGTCATGATCATGGAATGGCACCCAGTGCGCCAGGCTATCGCTGTGGTAGATGGTGCAGTGGTCCAGGGGCCAGGCGAGCCTGTTGGGGATGCCCAGCCCAGGCAGGTGTCTAACTTCTAAGCAGCCAGCATAATGTCCAGGGATCCCTAACCATGCTCCTAAATTCCCGGGGAGGAGGCCTCAGCAAGTTCCCTGGCAAGACCAAGAGGTCCACCAGCAGCATCTCCCTCCCCCAACTAAGTTTCAGCAAGAAAATTTTGGCTACTTTGAGTAAAACTGTTGTAAATATTCATGTGTAAGCCTTTGTGCACATATTTTTCATTTCATTTGGCAAAAAAAAAAAATCCTAAAGAGTTACTAGGTCATGTTGCATTTTTGTTTTAAGGAACTACTTGACAAATTTCCAACATGTTGGTACCATTTCCACCAGGAATAGAGAGTCCCAGTTGTTCCAAAGCTTCACCAACATTTGCTATGTCCATCTTTCTAATTTCCACTGCCCACTAGAGCCTCCCCACTCTGAGATTCAGAAAACCGGAGGATCCACCAAAAGGAGCCCATCCCTGTGCTATGTTGCAAGCCAGCTTAGATCTGCTCTTTTGGCCTTGAAATGAGACCTGTGGGAAATGGGACCTGAGATTCCCCTAAAGATGGCATTCTGCAAGGTTTCCACAAGACCCCTTTCTACCCTGTCTGAATAAATTACTAGTAAACACCTGTTGCCTTCACTCCAGGAACAGTCTGGGAAGCTGATCATCTGAGTAGCCAAGTAACTGCCCAGAAGCACAGGCATGGCGTCACAGAGGCAGGGGAGGAGGATGTTCTCTGCCTCCGCCCCACCAAGTGGCTGCCAGCGCCCAGCCCTTTCCATGCCACCCTCCCCCCAGCCAGGGCCCCACCAAGTGGCTGCCAGCGCCCAGCACTTTCCATGCCACCCTCCCTCCAACCAGGACACCAGCTCACAGAGCCTCCTCTTAGGTGGTTTCCCTTTGCAAAAACTTCCCTCCACCAGGATATGCATTACAAAACCTTCCTTTAGCAGGATTCATCTTATAATTCGGTTTTGGAGGCCACCCAAGAGGCCTGTCTCCCTGAAGCCAGCTCAGCCTAGTTCATCAGGGCAGCTTTTCTGGGACACACTCATCTCTTGTTCATCCACTCCCAGCTCAGACCCAGAAAGACCCCCTCAGGTCTCGTGCCCCACGGCACTGCCTAGAGGCCCAGTCACTCCCATCCTGCAAGGTCCCTCCCTCCCCTGTCCCCTGCAGAGCCACCAGGAGCTCCCATCTGCCCGAGGCAGGCTGTCTGCTCTGTCCTGGGGGAGCCTCTGTGGTCATCCACTCCCAGCTCAGACCCAGAAAGACCCCTTCACACCATGAACCCCATGTCTCTGTCTGGGCCCCTGCTTCCCTCCTGCTTGGTCCCTCATTCCTTTCAGGGTCACCAGGAGCTCCCACTTACCTGAGGCAGGCTGTCTGCTCTGTCCTGGGGAGGCCTCTGCTGACAGGCCAAAGAAACAGGAAATACCCTAGGGGGCCACCCTCACCCAGCACAGCAGCCATCATCTGACTTCGTCACTCTGGATGGGCTCTGGGTGCGGTTCAGGGTCCCACAACATCTCCTGGTTCTCATCACATCCCAGCACAGTCCAGAAGCGAATCACTAAGCAACTCTGTGCCAGCATGCCCCTCTCAACACACGGGGCTCACGTGGGCAGCCCCCCGGCAGGGCTCAGTGCACAAGAACCATGCAAGTAGTCCTTACTGCAGGATACCCTGGGCTCCACCTGGCGCTCAGAGCCGACCCTGAACTAACAAGTGACAGCTCCCGGGCACACCTGTGACCCTGGGCCCCACTCTGCGTGGCCCCTCCACCGGTTCTTCCAGAGGCTTCTAGGTGCCGGGGTCTGGGGCCTCTCTCCGTTGAACCCCTTCTTTTCCTGACTCCTGGATTTCTCTTGTGAGAAAAGGGTTTTCTTGAAATTGTCTACCGCTCATGGACCAGTTGAAATGATTAGAAAACAAGCCAGAGCTGCAGGCCCACATCTGCCCTGACCCTCAGAACCCCACACCCGTTCCTAGGACCTGGACAGCACAGTGGGGCCTGTTTTCCACAACTGTAAGCCCCTGACTGGGGAGGACTGACTGACCCAGGCTGCCCGACCCCGCCGGCTAGCACTTCCCACGTGTGCCAGGGTTGAGGTCTGTACAAATGCCTCCTCCTTGGAGCTAAAGCAACTGCAGGTATACCTGAGGCCATAGTCCCTGCCTGGTCAGTGGCAGTGGGGCTGGGCTGGTGGGAGGGAGGGAGGGGCCAGGGCTACGCAGGTGGCCCGCTCCGAGTGGGCCTCTGCTGGACCTTCCATGTGAGTTGCTGGGGGGCCTCCTACTAAGGAAGAGAATGTTCCTCCCTGTGCTTTTGGAAGTTCTCCCCAGGCAAAAATGAGGACACAAGAGAAAAGGCCATAAGGGCCAGGAAAGGAAGGTAACTCAGGTCCAGAAGAGCGCCCAGACCAGGACTGTCCCGTGTGGCCTGCGGGCACCAACTCAGCATGCGTGCTGTCACTAGTGTGGGTCCAAGCCCTTTTCTCCAGCCTCTATGATCCTTGCACATATCCAGGTGGTTTCCCTGGCGGGGATGAATAAACTTCAGGGCAGCTGGCCTGGGAGTGAGCTCACATTTAGTCAGAGATTCCTCTGCACGGGGACGCTCCTTAGGGGGGCTGCTGGCCACATGGGAGAAAATTCCCCACCTCTGGCCAACTTTAGGATTTTTTTTGTACTTGCCTACACCTGATGTCGTTAGAGCCCACCCCATCCCTACTTCAAGGCTAAGTTCTTACCCCTCTTTATCTCTTTATAGCCCTCTTGGGGGCTAATGGGATACATGTGTCCATGGCAGAACTGTGGGCCCATGACTGGATTGGGGAGTTCATGGCAGGATTAGGGGAACCATGGTGGGTTGGAAGCCACATGGCAGGCAGCGGGGCTCCCACTGATCTTGCCCATCGATAGGTCACGGTTGTAGGCCTGCACACAGTACATCAAGCTCCTGCGTGGTAGAAAGTACAGTGGTCCAGGGACCAGTCCAGTCCATTGGGGATGCCCAGCCCATGCAGGTGTCCGACCAATGAGTGATCAGCCTAGGGCTTGTACAGGGGGCCCTGGCAGTGCTCCCACACTTCCAGGGACCATTTGCTCTGCTTCCCCACTCCTGACACTAGCTGACACACAGTCATGATGCCGTGACTCTGGCTGCCAGATGTCCAGTCAGGAGGGCCCCAGAAGCAGCACCTGGCACCAGAGAAGATCTGTCTTTTGATGGGCAGTGGACACATGGGATATTAGGACTTTGCTTTGTGTCTAGAAACACTGAGATTCTTTGAAGCTGGCCTGCCCATGTAGACTGGAAACTCGTTGCACATCCAAGTTACTCAGGACCAACATCTGCACCTCCCAGTACCCACGTCCCACCAACCCATGTTCCTAGTGTGGATATCCATGTACACAAGCTGCTCTGTGTCCTCTTCCCACATGGGATGCCTTCCCACCTCTGCTTCCCCTGACAAGTGCCCAGAACTCACATGTCCTGGGAAGGAAGGGGACTAAGGAGAGGATGGCCTGTCCTGTCTGCTCCCTGAGGACCCAGTCACAGGGCTCAGAGGCTGCTGGGCCTTGAGCTCTGGAAGCTCCTAGGTGTGTGATAAACATAAGTACATGAAAGATCTGAACACTAAAATACTAATAGACATCCATGAAAGAAATTGAAGACACAAATAAGTGAGACGACCTTCTGTGCACATGGACTGGAAGAATTCACATTATTAAGATGTTCATACTACACAGTAATTGAGACATGCAATGCAACCCTTGCCAAATTTCCAATAGCTTTTCTTAAAAACAGAAATTGAACAAATTCCCCTCAGATTTGTACAGAACCAAAAAAAAAAACAAAAAAACAAAAAAACAAAAAAAAACCCCAAATAGTCAATGTAATCATGACAAAGAAGAAAGCCAGAGGCTTTGCCTTACTGGCTTCAATCTGTATGACCAAGCTACAGGAACTAACACTGTATGGTGCTGACATAGACACTGAAGTACAGACCAATGGGTCAGAAGAGAGAGCCCAGAAACAAGCCCTCATGAATACAGTCAAGCGACATTTATCAGGGGAACCCAGAACCATCCACGGGGAAGGAATAGTTTCTTCAACACGGGGGGTTGAGCTAACCAGATAACTATGTGCAGATAAAATTAATCGGACCCCTACTTACATAACTCACAAAAAAATTAACTCAAATGTATTAAAGACTTGAACGTAAGACCTGACCCCATAAAAATCCTAGAACACAATCTAGGGAAGGAACTCCTGGACAGTGGCCTTGCCAATATTTGTTTAGATACGACACCAAAAGCAAAGGCAACTAAAGCCCAAAGGATCACATGAAGCTATATCAAACTCAAAAGCTTCGCCAATGCCAAAGGAACAATAAAAATATGAAAAGTTAGCCTGTGGAACAGGAGAAACTATTTGTAAACTGTGATTCAGACAAGGCATTAATATCAAAGTTCTATAAAAGGCTCATTCAACTCAAGAACAAAAAAATAAACTATGAAAAGGGCAGAGAAACTGAATGGGCACATTCCAAAGAAGTCATCCATAAGGCCGACGAGTGCATAAAAAGCTGCTCCATGTAACTAGTCATCAGAAAGCTGCAACTTAAATCCATAAAGGGAGGAAGGAAGAAAGAAAGGCAGGCAAGGAGGGAGGGAGGGAGGGAGGGAGGGAGGAGGGCAGATGTCAGCTCACACTTGGTTGGCTGCCATCGAGAAGACAAGGCATGACAAGACTCGCCCCAGATGTGAGGAGGAAGACAGCAGTGTCCGACGTCAGTGACATGAGGAATCTTAAAAAGAGAAAATGTCAAAGCAGAGTAGACTGGTGACTAACAGGGGTCAGGGGGTGGGGGAATTGAGGACATACGTTCTTAGGGCGCAGCGTACAACCAGCAGCGGAGTAAGTTAGTGCTGGAGATCTAACGCACGGCGCGCAAGTATAGTCGACACTGCTGTATTACAAACTTCAACCTTTCCAAGGAACTAGAGTTTAAGTTTATCACCACAAAATGAAATGGTAATTGTAGGAGCTGCTGGAGGTGCTGGGTAACGCTCTGGTGGGCATCACATTACAAGGTGTCAATGTATGAAATCACCCCTTTGCACACTGACACATGCGATGTTACACATCAATGATATCGCAATTAAATTTTAAACAAATGAATGTTAAATAAATGAGGTTCAAAGGGAAGAGAAAGAAAAGCAGACCTAAGCACAGCGCCCCGTAGTGCGGGAAGGTTAGGTCAAACGCTGAAAGCACTGCCTCCTGAGGAGAAAAGGCCCGGACTCCCGCCTGAGCCCCTGGGAGCCTGCGCCCTGAAGGAGAGCTTCCCGCACACACGCGGGAACCCGGGCTGAAGCGCCTCAGCCCCTGGGGGGAGCACAGGGATCTGGCCGGGCCGTGCTTCTTAGGGACCACTGGGGTCGCTCCTCTCCGCAGGACAGTCACATTACCCAGAACCCCCATAGATTTTAGGCACCACCTCAGGACTTCAGTCAGAAACTATGAGCCATAGGAGCCATAGGAGCCATGATAGGAGAACCAGAAGTCAGAAAGGGAAGACAAAGGGACAACAGAAAGAGATTCAAAGAGATCAAGAGCGGGTGCGCATCAAGCACTGAACTTGGAATGCAGACGAGCCCCAGGGAGAGGAGCACTGACCCCTTGTACAGAGACCCCCCCAGGCCACGTGGGGAAGCCTGCAGTTTGGCTGCAGGAAGGAGGCCAGTAAAAGGTGCGAGGAGGGTGACGCTGCGTCAACAAACAATTCACAGCAGAGGGTGTGAGATTAGGTGGGTGTTTAATTCATCTGGCCTCTCATTGAAATTTCTCATTAATAGCCACCCGTCAAGAATGGAATACGCTGACAGCAGCACAGCACCGGGTTGTCAGAGTAGGTTTGTGGCTCGTCATGGGGAGAATTCAGAGATGAGACCTGGACGTCAAGAAAGTAAAGTGGGGGCTTATTACTCAGCGACAGTCTTCTCTCCAAGGGAGATGGGCTGTCCTGGGTGAGTAGCTGCGCTGAGTGTTTGGCAAGCTGTTGATACGGTGTTTAAAAGTGAATGGGCAGGATGTTCACTGGGAAGGGAGAGGTTGTGGTTGTAGTTCTTGATTTTCATTCCAGCTCCACCCTCCCAAGGCAGGAGGAATTTTTGTCCTTCTTTAGTCTTGACTGCAATGTCATGATATCAGTGCATGATGGGTACTTCTCATCTGCAGGGCCAGTTTTATTGTAGCAAGAGCATAATGAGCAAAACGTTACATTCAGATGCACACAGTTCCAGCCTTCTCCCACCTTTCTTTGTCTGCCTCCAGGGGATTTGTCAACCCGAAGCGTGTGGTATTTTATCAGTCCGGAAGCTCCTACTTTTCTTTCTTTGTCGCAGGACGCCCGTTGTTCACAAAACGTAAGGATTCCTGCCATTTGGTACACGTTCCCCTTTCTCTGCTTACATCGAGCTATCCGGCTGCTCGAACAAATGGACTGGAGTACCTTAAATGCAGACTGAAAGCTGGAAGTTGGTAGGCAGTTCAAAGATAGTGTTGGGGGTTGAGAGGTTCTTGTCTTGCTGCAGGAAGAATTCAAGACAAGACACAGGGTTAAGAAAGCAAAGCAAGGATTCAAGGACAGATGGCACACTGTCGAGGAAAGAGCAGGCAGACCCAGGTGGGTGGCTGCTCTGAGTTTCCTTGGCAAGGTCAGTATATGAGTGTGAAAAGGAACGGGAAGAATATTCCTCAGTGGGGAGGGGTTTGGGGCCATCCTTCCTGACCTGCATCCCGGCTCCACCTTCCCAGGTGGGGAGGAGGCAGTTTTCCTCCTTATTCGCCTTGACTGGCAAGTTGGATGAGGTCATAGTGAACAAAATGTTACACTTGGATGGGGGTATCATAAACAAAAAGTTACACTTGTATGGAAATCCTAATGATCGAAAGGTTACAATCGGATGGCGGGGATTCCTGTCCTGTCCCACCCTTCTGCCTCCAGGACGCTTATCAACCCAGAAGGCATTTTATTTTTCAATCTGTCCAGAGGATCCTATTTTTCTTGGTCTGTCCCAGGACCCCCACGGTTTACAAGATGTGTGGTTTTCTGCCATTTGCACATCTCCCCACTTCTCTGCTCCTATCTAGCTACCTGCCTGCTCTAACAATAGGACAGTACGATGAATTTGGAGACAAGAGGTTAGGGTTTCAAAACAGCGTCCATAGAGGCAGGACCGCTTTAAGTGTACACATTTAAGGAAACCCTGAAAACAAATGTTACAACAGACCAAAAGGGAGTTTCTGTGGATAATGCGGGAAGTGCTACGTTCTTAGTTTGCTGGGAGTTTCTGTCCTTTGAATTCCCTGCTACGTACCTGTATGGCATGGGGAATGGTCTACATAATTTTAAAGGTTAATTTATAATAAAAATGCTTTCTTACTACTTACACATTTTATTGTACTAATTTTGCTTCACATTGTAAAATAATAGTTCACTCAACATTGATTGGATACAGAAGGAGACTGGTTTTGCACCCCGGCAGGGTGAGCTGAAGACTGCTGTCTGTTACTCACCACTAATTCCTCAGTTCAAGTTCACTGAAAGTGCGTTGAAATGTAGGTGCGGGGAGGGAGAAAGTCACATTCACAGAGTTCCCCTGGATGCTGGAGTCCTCGATAAGCACATCTACTTAGTTTTCTGATGGAATTTCGTCGAACGCAACATTCCACCTCCTGATCCCAGTGCCCCACTTTGGGAAATTAGGTCTCCCGGGTGTCCTAGTTTACACTAGATGCGAGTTGAGCCCACATCTCTCTCACCCCACAGCCCACAGCCCACAGCCCACCGGAAGGGGACAGACGAAGCTGCTTGGGAGCAGCCCTCCCTCTATTTCCCTGGACCCATTCTGGGTTTAGAGAAGGAGAGATCACCTAGAGGAAGAGGAAAACCCCAGTGTTCAGGAGCACTAATTTAGAGACATGTCATGAGTCTGTGCCTAAAGCCGCCCATGGCAACTTTTGTTAATAGTGGGAGCGGCAAACTCAGGTCAGGACCCAGCTGCCGACCCCCATCTCCTCTGCTGGCCAAAGTCTCAGGCTTGATACTCCCTCTGAGAGTTTATGAAATATCAGAGGACAGAAACAGATGATTTTTCAAGATTTATTTCACAGGGGTGATCAGCGACCTATCAAAGAGTCCTGAGGTGAGAACGTCAATGCCTCCTCACCACCCCTGATGTGTGGAAGTCCTCCAGTGTCTCTTGGAGGGTTCTGGAATGTGAAAATCATCTTTGCCATCCCATTACAGATTTTATCAGAGATCTTACTTCTATATTGCCTCTGGCTGTACAGGGGTTGGCAGGCTGGTTTATAATTTATTTTGCACCTGTTGTCGCTTCATGAACTGTGGAGGTCTTGATAACTTTTACATTTGTGGCTACGCCCAAGAGGAGAGCAGCTATGAAGGCATAGATGCGACCGAAGACCACTCTCAAATATACCACTGATTCTTGGCTTTGTTTTACTGACCGCATCATTCTTGGTGGGGATCCGCTGTCTTGGCTCCCTCCAGCACCTTTATCTGCACAATATGGAGGGTCCCAGCCTACATGGCAATGGCAATTCCTTCTGTTGTTGCAAATTCCTCTAAAACTGCATTTCTCAGGGTTACAGTCATATGTTATCGCAGCTATAGAAGCATTGCAGAAGTTATTCTCACAGAACTTTCCAGGGGCACAGGGGGTACCGTTTCTCACATGACCAACATCATTTATCCCTGTTGCTATGTGTGTGTCTAATCCCCAGCACCACACCTGTGAGATCTTTGACTGATGGAACGAGGCGTGGTCTGGCAGCCGGGGAAGGTGTGTGACGTTGCCGCACTGCAGCCTTCCACACTTTATGTCTGCATTCTGACAAGGGTTAAAAGTCATTAGAGGAGCTCTTCTTGAACAGTGTCCAAATCGAGTGGCCTTTGTATTTATTGTATAGCAGCTGTCGTCGGCATTCACAGCGTGTCTTCCAAAGATCTCTTGGCAGTGCATGGTGCGGTCAGTGCAGTTTCCATGATAGCAGTAGCCCTCCTCGGTACAGGGGGTTCCATCTTGCAGATAAAAGTTCTGGGGGCATAGGTAAGTACCCCCAGGGCAGTACTCGGGGAGGTCACATATATTTTGGATTGGTCTGCACAGCGTTCCAGGCGTAGCGTACGTACAGTTTGTACAGCACATTTCTTTATCACAAACAGATCCTCTCTTAAGGGAACAGTCAGTGTTACAGCATGTGTTGCTATAACACTGCTTTAAGGAGCCACAGTCACATCTCTCTGAACCCTCCACTACAGAGTTTCCACAACGTACATTTATCAGGCTTGCATTAAATGTCTTCCAAACCGTGTCAAATATACAATGGCCTTGAGTTTTCACTATGTTCCGCCAGTGTATGATGGAGCAGTCACTGAAGGCGTCTGTCAAAGCAGCGTAGGGTGACATAATGCAGACGGTCCTTCTCATGCAAGTGCAATCTTCAGAATCAAAATACAGACCAAAACTTCTCCCAGTGTACCGGGCTGCTAAGATACTTACCATTAAGTGATGTCTGCCTAGGTAACCAACAAAGAGTATGTCATGCATATTGCATGTACGATACAGTGGTGGGTCAAAGGACGCGGGTCCATGTTTAATCACTATGAAGGATGAAACGGGTCTGACAGTTGGTCTAAGGTTAGTTCTGTGATACACAGCATATGGGCTTTCATACACACGATAATCATTCATAGTTGTTGGATCTCTCACATTATATACTAGGACTGCAGTGACAAAGTACCTTATGTTAAGACCTGCATACATGGAGTCCATTAAGTTAGCCATATGTAACATGTAGTTTACACACCGTGTTACATTTTGGAATACACGATACATTGTATTGGAAAATTGAGCAAATCCTCTGATAACTCCTATATGCGGGGCAAAGTACCTAGAATTCAAATAATGGTGGCGGGCTTCACTGATACCAGCTTCAGGGAACAGGGGGTCCCCATTCTGCCTGTCTTTCAGGCTATGCACAGGTCCCATTGTATCGGCGTCTGCCACTATCTGAGAAACCACATGTTCAAATGTTTTAGAATACCTGAGGGGTTTTATTTCATAGGCAAGGTCATCCAGCTTCATAATACCTTCAAGACCCCCATAGCACGTGTCCACAGTGACCATGGAGAAAGGAATCCCCTCCACGTAGCCGAGGTGGTAACAGTCTGAAGGGATGAAGGGGAAGTCCATCTGCAAGGCGCCTTGCTCGTCCTGAGTCAGCAGCAGCAGCTGTCCAGGCCAAAAGATGTTCTTGCTCTTCATGTGCATAACGTGCCTCTGGCCCCCGAAGTACAGGCTGTAGGAGAGCCATCCTGGCATCTGAACGCCCTTGCCGTGGTGGAGCTCCTTCCTGGGTATCACCACCTCCGAGGAGATGTAGCGCCATGAGGGATGGCCTTGAGAACACTGGACTGGAGCCAGCATGGCCCAGAATCCAAGCAGCAAGAGGGCTGTCCTCCGAGTGACCTGGCTCTCTGCCAGCTTTGTGCCCCTGTTGAGGGACATCTGTCAATGAGAACAGGTGAAAAGAGGATCCCAGAGAAGCCAGGTCTGACCCATCTGTTGTGGCCACCTCCGGTCAAGGGGACACTGACAATGAACAAAGCCCGCCTGGGCCTGCCAGCACTTACCCCTGGGTGGGTCTCCTACCATAGTTAGGTAACAGTCAACAGGTGTGGCAGTGGGTGGGGTCTGGATATTAACTCAGCCAGGGCTGAACTGGAAAAGTGGGAAGGCTGTGTCTGTGAATGCTGGCATGGAAATGGGAGGTGACTGGGCCAGTATGTAATGTAAATTAATGCTTCCCCAATGCTCTGTAAAACCCTTCAGTGTCCACCATCTGTTGCCCCTAAATGACAAGATTTGATTTTCCTTGCTCCAACTGTTCAGGACAGACTCTGTTCCTGACTGCCTATGGCCCCAGGCTTGTTCCCTCTAAGCATTTTCTGTGTTTCTTTCCTGGAGTGTGGTGGGTTCCTCCTGTGCACGCGCTGGTCCCTTCTCAGTTGAAGACACAAGGACCTGTCTGTTGGTGCCCAAAGTGAGAGTCCAAATACTTCTCATAGTTAAGCAAATTTTGTACTTTTTTGTGCCACATCATGACCAGGAGAAGGTAACTTACTGTCCTCCAAACTAGGAATATTTTCCTTTCATTTTACAAACGTAACCCCAGCATTTAAGCTGAAAGTCACCAAGGACGTACCTTCACGGTAGTCTGTTTACTCCTTGCTTTCTTCCTGTTGGTCAGTATCCTTCCCTTTCTCACAGGCCTGCTCGTCCCTGGTGGATCTAACACATTGTGCCGATCTTCACCTCCAACAGTGTGAGATGCAGGCTTCCAAATTAGAATCTCCACAGAGTTTAGGAGGAGAATAACTGATGTCTAAAAATCTAACGATGTTTTCCTTTCCCCTTTCTTCTATACGGGAGCTTCCCTGTACAGGCCCACAATTTTATTCTCTCAAATTCCCATTGATATTTTGAATGTTATTTCCACCTTTATTATTTACACCCTGTACAACATGACGTATTCTTTTCCCTTTGTTCACCATTTTTTAAATAGACTTTATTTTTTAGAGCAGTTTCAGGTTCACAGCAGAATTGATGAGAAAACACGGAGAGTTTGTACATAGCCCTCCCCTCCCACACATATAACTCCCCTACCCTCAACATCCCTCATCAGTGTGGCAAATTTTGTACAATTGATGAACTAACATGAACACGTTATTTTCAACCAAAGTCCATAGTTTACATTAGGGTTCACTCTTGATTTTGTATATTCTGTGGGTTTTAACAAATGCATAATGCCATGTAGACACAACAATTGTATCGTATAGAATAATTTCATTGACCTAAAACTCCCTTGTGCTCCCATCTGTTCATTCCTCCCTCCCTCCCTCTCCCCAAACCCCTGGAAACCATGAACTTTTTATTCTTCCTGCAGCTGTGCCTTTTCCAGAATGTCATTTGGTTGGAATTGTGTAGTTGAGAGCCTTTTCAGACTGGCTTCTTTCATTTACTAATACGTTTTTTTAATTTTCTTCTCTGTCTTTCATAGCTTGAATGATCAATTTTTTCTTTAGTACACATATATTTTTAAATTGACAAATATGTACTGTTCATTGTTTCTAAGAATGTTTAAGCTTTAGATTTTTAAACTTACATAGTTATCAAATGAATAAAGCCAACCACAAAATAAGAATTAACTCAAAAGTTACATACACCTTGCTATTAACAGTAAAATTATTTACAACTGCCAAGATATGGAAGCATCCTAAGTGTACATCAATAGTTCAATAGATAATGGATATATATATATGCATTATGTGTGTGTGCATATATATGTATATATATATATATGCATTGTGTGTGTGTATAATATATATATATATATATTATACACACACATATATATAATGGAATACAACTCACCCATGGGAAAGAAGGATATTTTTCAATTTGTGGCCCTTCATTCACTTTTTTTTTCACTTCAAAAACCAGAGTTTTATATGTCAAAAACAGCAAAACACCTAGAAATAAACTTAACCAAGGAGGTTACCTATACTTTGAAAATGAAAGTAACACAAAGAAATGGAAAGATTTCTCGTGCTCTTTGGTTGGAAGAATCAACACTATCAAAATGGCCGCACCCCCCCAAAACAACCCACAGATCCAGCGCAACTCCATCAAAATACTCCCAACATTCCTCACAGAACTAGAACGATTCCAAAATTTATAAGAAACCACAGAAGACTTCAAACAGCCAAAGCAATCTTTTGTAGGTCTCTCTTCCTTTTTTTCTCTTTCTTCTTTTTGTTCTCTTTTCTTATGGTTTGATGACTAGAGAAGGTCCTTTAACATTTGTTGTAAAGCTGGTATGCTGGTGCTGAAATCTTTTAGCTTTTGTTTATCTGTGAAGCTTTTGATTTCTCCATCAAGTCTGAAGGAGAGCCCTGCTGGATAGATATTCTTGCTTGTAAGTTTCCCCCTTGCATCACTTTAAATATATTGTGCCGCTCCCTTCTGGCCTGTAGAGTTTCTGCTGAAAAATCAGCTGATAACCTTACGGGAGTTCCCTTGTATGTTATTCGTTGCTTTTCTCTTGTTAATTTTTATATTTTCTACTTATCCTTAATTGTTGTCAATTTGATGACTGTGTGCCTTGGTGTGTTCTTCTTAGGGTTGGTTCTGTGTGGTACCGTCTGCACTCCCAGGACATGGGTGACTCTTCCCTTTCCCAAGTTGGGGAATTTTTTGGTTATTATCTCTTCAAAAATTTTCTCAGGTCCTTTCTCTCTTCTCTTCCTGGGACCCTATAATGCGAATATTAGAGCACTTCGAGTTGTCCCAGAGTTCTCTTAAACTATCCTCATTCCTTTTCATGCTTTTTTCTTTTTTCTGTTCTGCAGTCGTGATTTCCACTAATCTGTCTTCTAGCTCACTGATCTGTTCTTCTGCCTCATTTAGTCCAGTCTTGGTTCCTTCTAATGTATTGTTCATTTCAGTGAGTTTATTCTTCAACTGTTTGCGTATTCTTTATATTTTCCAGCTCTTTGCTAAAAACTTCACTCTGTGCATCTATGCTCCTCTTGAGTTCTCTGAACATCTTGGCCGTCATGACTTTGAACTCTTTCTCAGATCCATTGTCTGTCTCCTCATCACTTATTTCCTCTTCTGGGATTTTATCTTGTGCCTTGGCCTGGGAGATATTCCTTTGTCACCTCATACCGTCTCTCTTGTCTCTCTTTCTATGTGTTTGTGGATTCTTTCCATGGGCTTTGGGATTATTGTTTTCTTATTTCTACTCTATGCCCCTGGTGGATGAGGCTGGATTAGAAGTTTATGCAGGTTTCCTGGCAGGAGGAGCCAGTGCCTGCCCACTGCTGGATACAGCTTGGTCCTGGAGCTCTGGTGGGTAGGGCTGTGTTTAGAGGCCTTTGTGGCTTGGGAAGTCTGCTGATGAGTGGGGCTGTATTCTCACCCTGTATGTTATTTGGCCTGAGGCTTCCCTACAGGCTGTTGGGTGGGACTAAGTCTTGGTGCTAATGATCCAGTCAAAGTGTCAGCCTCCAGGAAAGCTCCTGTAGATGAATACTCCTGGAATGTACGCCACCAGATTTTATGTACCTGAGTGAGTTGCAGCCATCCCCTATGTCCCCAGGAACCCCTCCAAATCCAGCAGGCTGGCCTGATCCAAGTTCCTATGAAATCACTGCCTCTGCCCTTGGACCTGGTGCAGGTGAGTTTCCATGTGTGCTTCCCAAGTGAATGGAGACTCCATTTCCCCCAGTCCCATAGGGGTCTCAGAGCCAAGCCCCACTGGACTTCAAAAGCAAAGATCCTGGGGTCTCCTTCTCTTCCCAATGCTGGGACCCAAGCTGGGGAGCCTGATGTGAGGCTTAGAGCTCTCACTCATCTGGAAGGCCATTGCAAATTAGCAAATCTTCAGTTTGTGGTTCACCCAACAGAGGGGCATGGGGCCCAATTAAATCGTGAGCATGCCCCTCCTACCATCCTGTTGTGGTTCCCTCTTTCTGTTTCCAGTTTCAGAAGATCTTTTTGGCTAGGGTCCGTTCTTTTTTTGATGGTGGTTTCACATTCATTTGTGGTTTCACTGTAGTCATAAAGAGTGGCAATCTTGTGGTCCTACCACTCCGCCATCTTGACCGGAACTCTCCCCTTTATTCACCATTTAATTATGCAAACACACATGGCTTTCATTTGTTTACTTCTCATTTCTTTCTTCTTCTCCCATCCACTATTTGGGCTCATTTTCATTTTACCATAAAATTCTCTTTCACAATCTCCTTTGGTGCCTCACAGATGATATGGACTCTAACTTGCTTTTTAATACTATCTCTTCTGTTAAAGTGTTATTCTCAGCATGAAACATTTTTTTAAGGCCCAGTTTCATAGGTACAGTATGAGAAACTTGTGCTGATTGCCCCCTCAGAATCCATTGTGTCTGCTTATACATCACAATGAAAGGTCTACCTTAACTGCCTATCTTAACCCCTTTGAATAGAATCAGATTTTCTCTCACAAATGGGATGATGGGATAGGCCATGTGTCTGTGTGACTCAGGGTTTTTCTCTCTTCCTGGGTACCCAGGCTGAGGACCATGTTGTACAAAGTCATGAGGGAGAGGCAGTCTCCTTGAGGAGGCTCAGCCTCACCTGGTCCACTGACATCTTCTTGACTTCAGAATATTTCCTGAAGTGGATCTCTGTTCACCTAGGGATGGGGCTGGAGTGGGTTGATGTGATTAGAGCTAAGGGGAACATTAAGTATAGCCTGACCGCCAGTCCTCAGTCATCATCTCCGGGGACACAGCCATGAAGGATGTGTTCTTCACTGCACAGCATGAAGGCCAAGAATGCAGGCATGTGTTACTGTGCCCAAGACACTGCAGTCCAGACAAAGCATTGTCCCATGCACAAAAGGCACAGAATCCCTTCTAATTGCCTATTCTCATAAAAATTCCAATTAATTATCAGAGCTTCTGAAGTCAGTCAGCTAAATCCATAGAAGAGACTCTGTGAATCAATAGAGCAGAACAGAACAGCAAAGCTCAGAGAACAAGCTAGCCTGCAAGCAGCACAGGAAAGGCATGTGAAAAATTCATCCCATCCATTACTGAGGTGTCTGCTGAGAGCAGGGCAGAACTACCTCTCCAGCAAATCAGAAGTAGTCTCATACAATCCCCAATGAAGACTGCAGTAGGGTTTTAATGTGTTTCAGGCCTGAGGGAGGAAATGTGTCCTGCTCAGAGGAAGGCTTATCGCCCCCGTGCGGTCAGTTGGAATAAGGCAGGTGAAACATGGCTCACACTTCACTGGAGAACATGCTCTCCACCTGAATGCCTTCTGAATCTGTACACCCTTGGAAATTCAAACTGAAATAAAGTCAACTATCCCATATCTTCTCAAACATAGTTAAGGAACCATTCACTGGAGATGGTATGGAAAGCAATGCATGAAGATGCAAACTTTGCCTTATACCAAATTCACTCAAAAGTTTTAGATACCAACTTCACATGCAACACTGTACAAAGCCTAACAGGAAATGTAGAAGGAAATTAATGTAACCAGGGGTTGATTCATGTAGAACCTGAGCCTTGAGTTTCAACACAGAACACAAAAAGGCAAGCTACAAAGAAAAATAAGGAATACTATTGAGTTAATCAAATTGAATGTTTTGAGTTTGTTAAAGACATTACTCAGAAAATCCAAAACAAGTACAAACTAGGACTGAAATATTTGGGAACACATCTCTCAAAAAGGATTCTCACACAATATTCAAAGAACTTTAAAGCAAATGACCTTATTCCAAATAGGGAAACATCTGCTTTGACCCCTTAACAAAGAAGATACTCAGATTCTATGCAAAATTACACCAAGAACTGGGAAGGAAGGGGACAGAAACACAACGGTCCAGTTCAATACCTAGAAGTCTGTGTGACTCTGATCTAGTTCAACATGAAAAAGAGAGCCTACAAAGCAACAGCAAACCTCATGCTCAGTGTAAAAGCCTCAGATGTACTGATGATTTCTAAATAGAAAAAGACAGAAACCTGGTCTGGACTCCTGTGCCTCAATGGTGGACTGGAATTCCCACGCAGAGTCGTAATGAAAGACATAAGAGGCACCCACATGCAACCTGAGGGATGAAAATTGTGTCTATTCACAGAACACAAAGTACATCCTTCTATATGTGAAATTATTAGTAATTAAAATTATTATTTCCCCTGCTCAACTAATGTGGCAAAATTATAGGACAAAATACTGTTTCAGGAAAATACACCTAATTTACATACATACACAATCAATTATCTGTCAAAGAATTTATCAAAACAATTTCATTTCCAATAATGTCAATATTTCTATTCAGGAATATTGTTCACCAATGTACAAAACTATTTTTAAGTTGGTAAAATTTACTACATGATTGATATGAATGGAATGTAAAATCCTTTCCCAAGTGCTCTGTGGATACCATGTCAGATTTTTGGAACACTAACATCAAAATTCCACACAGAGGACAAGCCTCACCCAGATCCAGTTCTCCTAAACTCCACAGACAGAGGCACTTTGGATAAGTTATCTGAGGAGCTAGTGTGTTTCATGTTGTGGATAAACTGGGTGAAGTGAAAACTGTGCTATTTTTTGAATTTCAAATTTCCACAGTATTCCACCAAAATTGTAGAAGAAATTATAAATCAATTCTGTAATGTTACACAATCAACACACATACATTAATTGCATGTCTAAACACTAATAAGGAAACATCAAGGATAAAATTAAGATAGAAGGAAAGGGGGAAAGAAATTAGGAACAAATTAACAAGGATCAAAGTGACCAAGAAGGTGAAAGACTTGCACATTGAAAATTTGAACATATTGTTGGATAATTTAAAAAGATGGCAACAGAGGTTCAGAGATCACATCCTCGTGGAAAGGAAGAATTACAATGGTTACAATGTCCATTCTGCCCAAATGCAGTGAATGTGTCCCTACCAAACCTACAATGGATTCACCAGCGAAATAGAGCCAGTCATCCTAGGTACTGTGTGGAGCAAAGCCAGAGCATCTCGAATAGCCACAGCACCCTCTGAGGAAGGAGACCAAAGTGGGGGCATGGGGCTTTCTGATATCACACTCCACGAGGAGGCTACAAATTTTACATGCAATCGCCATAAGTATATAGAAGGAAACATAGAGGAAAATCAACATAAACTCAGGTTTGCCTTATAGAACCTGATCTCTGAGGTTAAACCCACAGCACAAAAAAGGCAATCCACAAAAAAAAAAAAAAAAAAACTAGAATTCATCCAATTAACTCTTTTTACTCTGTGAAAGTCCTTTTTCAGAAGAAAACCCTGCACCACTCAGAAGCCTGTCACACAGTGTAAGATTCTTCTAATTTTACAATCTTCTCCTCACCTGTTGCTCCAAGTGGATCTTTTCCAAGCAGGTCCTATGAAAACCAAGTTTCTGTCCGTGCAGACACAGCCCTGTGCTGTCCTGAAGCTGAATCCCCAGCATATCTTAAGGAGATCGAGCTCCGTTCAGCCTAGATGCTGAGATTGTAGGTTGCCAAACCTACAGAACTGCTTTCAGCTGCACTCAGGAGCAGGACTCACAGGGAACCCACTTGCAAATCAGGTCTGACAGGAGAGCTCTGAGGCCCCCTGTGGTCACTTGGAATAGTGCAGGTGAAACATGGCTCCCGCTTCACTGGAGAACATGTTCCCTGCTAGCACACCTGCTCAGTCCATTAACACTTGGATATTTTATCTGCAGTAAACTCAATTATTATTCCATGTCTTCTCCAAAATACCTGAGGAATGACTTGTTGGAGACGGTATGGAATGCAATGGATGAAGATGCAAACTTTGTCTTCTATGAAATTAATTTTAACATTTTTAGAGACCAATTTTACAGGCAAAACTCTACCAAGCATAAAAGGAAACATAGAAGAAAAGCCACATAACCTCAGGTTGGTTCATTTAGAACCTGAGCTTTGAGTTTTAACACAGAACACACACACACACATCCACAAAGAATAACAAGAAATAATAGTGACTTTATCAAATTGAATATTTCGATTCTGGGAAAGACTTTGTTATGAAAATCAAAGACAAGTACAAAGTAGGCCTAAAATATTTGAAAGCACATATTTCAAAAAGGAGAGCCAAGCAACCTAGAGTTTGTGGGGAACAAAACCACAGAGTATATCAGGGAAGGGAGGGGCCGGGAACACAATGGTCCAGAGCAGCTCCTGGAGTCCTGTGTGACCCTGGTCTGGTTCAAGATGGAAAAGAGCAGCCTACAAAGCAGCAGCAAACCTCATGCTCAGTGTGAAAGGCTCCCGAGCTCCTCATGGATTCTACATAGAAAGCTGGTCTTGACTACTATGACTCAGTTGTGCAGCGGAATTACCAACCAGAGTTTTGCAGAAAGGTGTAAAAGGCGTCCACGTGCGTACCGCGAAGCGAAAACTGGGTCTGTTCCCAGCACACAGATCACATCCTCTTATAGGTGAAAACTGTTAGGAATTAAAAACAAATGATTCCCCCTGCTCAACAAATGTGGCAAAATTCTAGTACAACTTATCACTTCTCAAAAAGCCGTGAAATTTGTATACATACACAATCTTCTGTCAAAGAATTTATGAAAACAATTTCATTTCCAATAAGGTCAAAATTTATATCAAGGAATATATTTCATCAAGGTACAAGACTTATTTTTATATAGGTAGAGTTGTAATGACTGGAATGTAAGATACTTCTCTAAACACTGTATCAATACCATGTCAGAAACACAAAGAAAACATCAAAATTCCATAGAGAGGCTAAGCTTCACCCAGATCCACGTCACTCAAGATTCACTGAGAGGTTAGAAGCACTGTGGATAGATTAATTAGGAGTCAGTTTATTCTGTGTTTTGGGTGACCTGGGTGTGGTAAAAAAAAAAAGTGTGGTATTTTTTAATTTCTAATTTTCCTTATTATTCCACCAAAAAAAGTATAAGAAATAATAACGGAATTCTGTAAAGTTACACAATGAATACACGTAAGTCAACCGCATTTCAAATACTAATGAAACCATCAACAAAAATAAAGAAAGCAAACAACCTTATCTACAATTACATCCAAAGGCAGAAATGACTGAGAAATCAATGTAAAACAGATGAAACACTTGCACTATGAAACTTGAACACATTGATGAATATCTGAAAAAGAAACAGAAGGTCAGAGATCATGTTCTCATGGAAGGAAGAATTACAATGGTTAAAATGACCATTCTGCCCAAATACAATGAATGCAATCTCTACCAAACCTATGATGGATTCTTCACAGAAAGCGAACCAAGCATCCTAGGGTTTGTGGGGAACAAATCCAGAGTATCTCAAATAGCCGCAGAGAGTCTGAGGAAGGAGACCAGCCTGGAGTCATCGGGCTTCCTGAGGTAACACTGCTTATGAAGCTACAAATTTTACATGTAAAATGATACAAAAGTATATAAGGAAACATAGAAGACGGTTAACCTAACCTTGAGTCTGTCATGCAGAGCCTGATCTTTGAGATCCTGTTCATGCTGGAACATAGATAATCCATCACAATTAACGTGGAGGTTAAGCTTCACCCAGATCGAGTTCATCCAAGCTCCACACAAATTAATGGCACTGAGGAAAGATTATTTGAGGAGCCACTGTCCTGTTTGTTTTGAATGACTAGGTGTTTTAGGAAGTGTGGTATTTTTTGAATGAATGAATTCAGGAAATTTACACAATCCGTAAACAGAAATCAGTTGCAATTTGAAACACTAATCATGAACCATCAAAATATATTTTTTAAAAAAGGAAAAAAGGAAACAGCCCTATCTGCAATTACATCCAAAGGAACAAAATACCTAGGAATCATTGTAAACACGAATGTGAAATTCTTGCACACTGAAGACTAGAAACCATTGAAAAAGACAGAAACAGAGGCAGAGACCCAGGTACTCATGGCCCTAGGGAGAGAGAGAGGGACCGCACTGAGGGGGATGCATTGACACCCACCCTACCACAAGGGGACACAGTGCCCCACTTTACTCTGAGGGAGATGGAAAGCCCACAGCTTCTTCCTGGGTTTAGAGAGCAGCCTGTACTCCCAAGAGAAACAGGAGGACCCTAATCTACCAGAGGACAGAAAGCACTCCCATAAGGGAGAGATTAACCCTACACTTGCTGAGCATGATGGACAGCCACCTAACCTCCCTAAGGGCAATGGAGAGGCCTCAATGCCCCCGAGTGAAGCTGAGAGCCCCTGACCTTCCAGAGGAGGGCAGAGGGCCCTGGATCTCCCCCAGCAGCACGAGCGGCCCCAGTCCTCCCCGAAAGAGATGTGTGGCTTGTCATCCTCCCCAAGGGGGAGAGTGAGTCCCCTGTGCACCGCTTCTCGCTCCCCTTCTGTGCCCTCATCTACTGGTGACTAGGAAGCTGGGCGCACTACTTACAGTAACTGTATCAAGCCGAAGCTGTTTGTTCCATCCTCAGATTTGGACGAGCCTTAGATCAAAAAACACTCTCCTCAGAGCTCTACGGGGATGAGCACAAACCATCTAGTTGAAGTAGGACGAACAATTCTCTTCTTGGTCCTACTGATATGTGGGTCACGTACACTTCTAGCAAGAATTGTCACACAAGATCACCTGTGTGTAATATTCTCGACTTTACCCCACCCACAATTTGACATGGAGCCCTGTTCTATGTAACAGAAGGAGAATAAAAACTTGTATTTGTCTTCAAGGCAGAAACTGTAGCAGGCCCATTTGCCCTCTTCTTCCTAGCAGAATATGTCAGTTTCATTATAATGAATATTTTCACTACAATCCTGTTTTTAAGAGCAGTTCACAACCTCTACACTCCAGACTGATAAACAGCCCATCATTAAAACACTCCTCCTAACACTGTCCTCTCTATGAATTTGAATATCCTACCCACAATTTGGAGATGGTCAACTTATACCTCTCTGCTGAGAAAGTTTGCCCCTATCGTTAGCTCAATGTCTGTGATAACGTTCACCCTGCATCATCACCCCACCACAAACATGAGAAATGTGTCTGACCACAGAGGTACTCTGACAGAATAAATGATAGAGGTTCAAACACCCTTATTCCTGGAATCATGAAAATGGAACCATCCTTAAGAATTTTGAAGTCTCCATGCCACCACAGGACACCATATGTTCCACAGGAAGGGCCACTGAATGAGCTGTCAGGCCCACAGCCCCAAAATGCGGCTGCATACGCTTTCAGTACTGATAAACCCTCTCATTTCTACTGTCATTCTCCTGTGTTCTCAGAAATTACACCTGCAGTAAGCAGCTCACAGTGGTCCCTGTTATCTCCATGCTAATTAAAACCTTATCCCCTGAGGTGCTGAAACTCCCAATGCATATTTCTAACATGTTCTACCACATCGATACTATTTCTAATATCATAAGATATCTTGTGGACTCTGATGCCAACAAGATCTCTAGTCATGGACCCATGACTAATCACTCTATGCTCACATATAACTTTGTTAATGCTGTTGGTGTATATATATATTTAATTTGGAATGATGCTATGACTCAGCTATGGCCATCAGAGGCCTTAACACAATCAAGCCACTTGTAGGTCAGGTTAAACTAAATATTATTTACAGACATAATTAACCATAATGTGTTATTCTGTCACTGCTCACAGGACATAGAACCATTACAATTACATACACACGTGTATCAGGTAAATAGCCTGCTTAATCAAAACCTCCTACCTCCCACTAAATCTCACATTTCCTAAGCCATTTCTGTTCTGACAAACTCCCCAAACAAGGCAAAGCATATGACTACTGTGAACAAAAATACTGCAACCAAATGAAACCGACAAAGGCCTGATCTCCAGAATACGTAAGAAGCTCACACGACTCAATAAGAAAAAAATAAACAACCCAATACAAAAATGGGCAGAAGACCTAAACAAGCAATTCTCCAAGGAAGGCATACAAATGATAAATAGACATGTGAAAAAATGCTCAATATCACTAATTATCAGAGAAATGCAAATCAAAACTACAATGAGCTATCACCTCACACCAGTCAGAATGGCCATCATTCAAAAGTCCACAAATGACAAATGCTGGAGAGGCTGTGGAGAAAAGGGAACCCTTCTTCACTGCTGGTAGGAATGCAGTTTGGTTCAGCCACTGTGGAAAAGAGTATGGAGATTCCTCAAAAGACTAGGAATAGACTTACCATATGACCCAGGAATCCCACTCCTGGGCATATATCCAGAAGGAACCCTACTTCAGGATGACACCTGCACCCCAATGTTCATAGCAGCACTATTTACAATAGCCAAGACATGGAAACAGCCTAAATGTCCATCAACAGATGACTGGATAAAGAAGATGTGGTATATTTATACAATGGAATACTACTCAGCCATAAAAACCGACAACATAACGCCATTTGCAGCAACATGGATGCTCCTGGAGAATGGCATTCTAAGTGAAGTAAGCCAGAAAGAGAAAGAAAAATACCATATGAGATAGCTCATACGTGAAATCTAAAAAACAAACAAACAAAAAACAAACAAAGCATAAATACAAAACAGAAATAGACTCACAGACATAGAATACAAACTTGTGGTTGCCAAGGGGGCAGGGGGTGGGAAGAGATAGACTGGGATTTCAAAATTGTAGAATAGATAAACAAGATTATACTGTATAGCACAGGGGAATATACAAAAGATCTTATGGTAGCTCACAGAGGAAAAAAATGTGACAATGAATATATATATGTTGATGTATAACTGAAAAATTGTGCTCTACACTGGAATTTGGCACAACATTGTAAAATGATTATAAATCAATAAAAGATGTTTAAAAAAAATTCACCCTCTTCCCACCACCCACCTCTGGTAACCAAAAATCTGATCTTTTTCTATGAGTTTGTTTTTGTTTTTTTACATATAAACCAAATCGTACAGTATTTGTCTTGCTCTGTATGACTTTTCTCACTTAGCCTGATGCTCTCAAGGTCAATCCATATTGTCACCCATGGCAGAATTTCCTTTTTATGGCCAAATAATATTCTGTTGTCTAACTATATCACAACATTTATGTCCACTCATCTGTCTGTAGACACAGGTTGTTTCCATTCTTGGCTATTGTAAATAGTGCTGCTAAGAACATGGGGGTGCAGATGTCTCTTCAACATAGTATTTTTGTTTCTTTCGGTTACAGTTCCCACAGGTGGAAATGCTAGGTCATGCAGTAGTCCTATTAAATGTTGGAGAACCTCTCTAATGTTTTCCATAGAAGCTGAACCAACGTATAAGCCAACCAAAAGCACACAAAGTCTCCCTTTTCTCGACACCTTAGCTGGCATTTGATGGTCAGCCTGTTGTCTTTTTGATGAATTCCATTCTAACGGTCCTGAGGTAGTATCTCATTGTGCCTTTAATTTTAATGTTTCCAGTGTTTAGTGATGTTGAGCACATTTTCATGTGTTTGTTGGAAATTCATATATTTTCTCTGGAAAAATGTCTTTCGGGTCTTTTGCACAGCTTTTAATTGACTTATTTGTTTCTGTGCTTTTGAGTTGTATGGTACATATTTTGGATATCAACCCCTTATTAGCTATAAGATTTGCAGGGGTTTTTTTCGCATTATGTTGGCTGTCTTTTCATTTTGTTGATTGTGTGTCTTGCTCTGTAGAAGATTTTTAGTTTGATGTATTTCCCCTTGTTAATTGCTCCACTTATTATATTGTTGTGTACACTTAAGGTATCATCAAAAATAATTTTAAGACCTACGTTAAAAAGATTTTTACTGTTTTCTTCTAGGAATTTTATGACTTCCAGACTTACATTTGCCTTTATTTCATTTCTATTTAATTTCCATGAGTTATGTTAGATGGGGGTCTAGTTTTATTCTTTTGCATGTGATTATTGCAATTTTCAAGCACCATTTATTGTCAAGACTCTTTGCTCCATTGAGTATTCCTGACCACCTTGTCAAATACTGGTTGACCTTATATGCATGGGTTTGTATCTGGACTCTCAGTTCTATTCCACTGGTGTATGTGTCTATTTTTATGGCAGTACCATTCTATTTAGATTATTATAGCTTTATAATACTGTTTGATATCAGGGAGTGTGATGCCTCCAGCATTGCATATACAAGGTACTTTGTGGTTCCTTATACATTTTTGTATTGTTTTTTTTCCCTACCTTTAAAAAATGCTGCTGGATTTTATATAAATAGCATTAAATCAATAGATGGCTTTGGGTAGTATGGATGTTTTAACAATATTAATCCTTCCAATCCATGGACAAGGGATAACTTTACATTTATGTCTATCTTTTTCAGTTTCTTTCATCAGTGTATTGTAGAGATCTTTCATCTCCTTGGATAAATTTTTTCCTTACTATTTTATTGGTTTTGATGCTGTTATAAATAGAATTATTTTATTTCCTTTTCAGATAATTTTCAGTCTATAGAAAGCTGACTGACTTTTGTACTTTAAGTTTTTATTCTACAACTTTACTGATTATGTTGATTAGTTCTAACAGGTTTCTGGTGAAGTTTTTAGGACTTCCTATGTTTAAAATCACGTTATCTAAAAATAAAGACATTTGTACTTCTCATTTTCCAGTTTTGATGCCTTTCGTGTCTCTTCCTCACCTGATTGCTCCAGCTAAGGCTTCCACTACTATGCTGAGTGAATGTGAGAGTGGGCTGCCTTGTCTTGTTCTGACATTAGGGGGAAAGTTTCAGACCTCCACTACTGAGAATGTTTTTAACTGTGGCCTTGACATATTTGGCCTTTATTATGTTGAATTGCATTCATTTTACACCTAAGTTGTTCAGTGGTTGTTTTTTGTTTTTTGTTTTTTTTTTTTTTGTCTGTTGATGATTAAATTTTTTTGTACTGTTAATGTGATGACATTTGTTTGCTTTGCTTGTGTTTATTCAGAAATTTTAAATCTACATTCATCAGGGTTATATAGGTTATGAGGGCCTATAATCTTCTTCTCTGGCAGTGTCCATTTCTGATTGTGGTATCAACGTAATGCTGGCCTTAGAAAATGAGTTTGAGAGTTTTCCTTCCTTATCCATTCTTTTAAAAGACTTTGAGGATTGGCATTAATTCATTAAATATTTGGTAAAATTTACCAGTGAAGCTATCTGATTGTGAGCTTTTCTTCATTTCAAGAGTTTTGCTTACTGATTTAATCTCCATACTAGTAAATGGTCCATTTAGATTTTCTGTTTCTTCCCAAGTTGCTCTTGGTACGTTGTATGTTTCTAAGAATTTTCCCATTTATCTAGGTTGTCCTGTTTGTCAGCATGTAGTTGTTCATAGTAACTTATTATCCTTATTATTTCTGTGGTAGAGTTGTAATGTCTTCTCTCTTATTTATAATTTTGTTGATTTTGGTCCTCTCTCCTTTTCTTGGGTAATCTAGCTAAAGGTTTGGAATTTTGTTTATTTTTTTAAGGAGCCAGCTCTTAGTATTGCTAATCTCTTCTGTTGTTTTGTCTATCATATTGATCTCTGCTGTAATCTTTATTATGTTCTTCCTTCTGCTAACTTTGGTTCAGTTTGGTCTTTTTCCAAGTCCTTGAGGAGAAGAGTAGGGTTGTTTATTTGGGATCTTTCAAGTTTTTTAAGTCAGGCATTTATTGCAATAAACTTCCATCTTGCAATTGGTTTTGCAGCATCCCATGGGTTTTAGTATGATGTTTCCATTTTAATTTGTCTCAAGACACTTTCTTATTTCCTCTTACAGTCATTCTTTGGTAGATTAGTTGGTCAGGAGAGTGTTGATCAATTTCTATGTGTTCAATAGTTTTCCAATTTTCCTCATACTATTGATTTCTAGATTTATATTATGGTCAGAGAAGATACTTGATATAATTTCAGTCTTCTTGAATTTGTTGAGATTTGGTATATGGCCTATCATGTGGTCTCCTCTTGAGAGGAATGTATATTCAGCTTTTTTTTGGACAGAATAGTCTGTATATAACTGTTAGGACCATTTGGCCTTAAGTGTTTTTCACATCAACTGATTCTTTATTGAAGTTTTGTCTGGATGATCTGTCCCTTGTGGAACATGAGGTGCTAAAATTCTCAACTATTATTGTATTGCTGTTTATTGTGCCTTTTGGCTTGTTTTTGTTGTGTATATGTGGGTACTCTGATGTTGGATGCATAAATATTTATAATGGTTATGTTTTCTGGATGGATTGACTCCTCTAACATTACATAATGACCTTCTTTGCCTCTTTTGACCTTTGTTAGATTAATGTCCTTCTGACTGTTGTAGGTGTAGCTTACCCCCTTTTTCCCCTATTTGTTTGAAGTATCTCTTCCCATCCCTTCACTCTCAGTCTATGTGTCTTTAAAGACAAAAATTCAATAAAGAAACATTGACTTGCACTACATCTTTGAAAAAATAGACCTAACAGATATATACAGAACATTCCGCCCAAAAGCAACAGAATACACATTCTTCTCAAGCACACAAGAAACATTCTCTAGATAGATCATACATTAAGTCAGAAAACAAGACTTAGCAAATTTAAGAAGACTGAAATCAAACCAAGTATCATTTCCGACCAAAATGGTGTAAAACAAAAAATTAATGACATAGGAAAATAGGAAAATGCACAAATGTGTGAAAAGCAAAAATCATACTCCTTAGAAACCACTGAGTAAAAGAAGATATCAAAAGTGAAATAAAAAATATTGTGGGGTGACGTCAGCAAGATGGCAACATAGGTCATTACAGACTTTGCTTCCCCTCACAAGAAGAACAGCTACAACTGTTCATGGGCAGGAAGGACACCACTGAGAATACACTAGAACATGGGGTGATGCTGAAGCACCCGTGTGCACTGTGCAGAGAGAGACCACAGTAAAAGGACATAGAGTCACACTTGTGCCTGTAGTCTGAGAGAATGTGGATACATTACAAGTCATCTTAGATAAAAACGAGCACAGATCTTTTTGTTTCACATTTTGTGCAGTACTGAGAAAAAGTAGAATCCACAAACAGTGACGCTTCTGTGCAAAGCTGAGGAAGTTACTTTTGAGGCTGTTAAAAGAATAACAGAAATAAAGGACATATCTATGTTCCATAATTGTGTTTACTTGATTTATCTAATTAAATGGAAAAGATTTGGTTAAAAAAAAAAGACATACGTTGATTAGATTTATTTTGATTGGCTTCCTATTAATCATGATGTACCACTTGTATCACAGGACTGATGACGTTGTCGACTGCATATAGATAGAGCTCACCATAAGAACAGTGGTTTTTGTTAGACAAAGAAAGAAGGTTCAGTGAGCCATTGTGAATTACACGGGGCAGGGAGAATGAGGAGATGTTGAGGAGAATGGAAAGGAAGTGAGACAGTGCAGTGGAGGTACCCACATAGCAGGGTAACCGGGGCAGGAGGGAGTCACTGCATGAGCAACCTTGAAGGACTGGAGGTGTTGATAACAAGGTGGTGTCTCTGATTATTAACCTAGGAAGTGACACATTCAGTCAAACCTACATCACTGATGAGCTCTAGTAGTTTTTTGGTGGCATCTTTAGAATTTTCTATGTATATTATCACATCATTTGCAAATAGTGACAGTTTTACTTCTTCTTTTTCAACCTGGATTCCTTTTATTTCTTTTTCCTCTCTGATTGCTGTGGCTAGGACTTCCAAAACTATTTTGAGTAAAAGTGGTGAGAGTGAGCATCCTTGTCTTCTTCCTGATCTTAGAGGAAATGCTTTCAGCTTTTCACCATTGAGTCTGATGTTAGCTGTGGATTTGCCATGTACGGCCTTTATGATGTTGAAGTATGTTCCCTCTAGGCCTATTTTATGAAGAGTTTTTAATCATAAATGGATATTAAATTTTGCCAAAAGCTTCTTATGCATCCATTGAGATGATCATATGGCTTTTATTCTTTTAGTTTTTCCACATTTCAGAAACTTGGCCAACTTGCTCATAGGGCCGGGCTATCTGCAAGGATGGCAGGACTGCAGATCCACACCTAGGTCACGGAAGTCCAGACCGATGGGTACGTTGAGTCTTAACCATTATATCAACACTCACTGTCCAACCACATGTCTTATTCTCTTGTCTGTCCCGCAGGGCCCAGACACTTCAGTTTGCACACTTGGCAGTGGCTGTCGGAGGGCATCATCTTTATTGTTACTCATCCAGTAGGGGCACAGTGGTCCAGGTGGACTGGTCCTCGGGCTCGCTGGGGGACTTAAGGAAGTTGAGATTTATTTGTGTATTTATTTCCTACTCAACAGTCCAGACCACTCTGTCCTGGACCCCTGAGGGTATTTGGAGTAAAGGCAGAGGCTCAGAGGGGCCCAGGATGACTTCTTTCATCTAGAATGTTGGCCATGCTGGTTCCTGGACTCCTGAGCTGAAATGAAAGTTCTGAGGAAGCTTGTACCATATTCCATCTTTCCAGGAAAATAAGAAAAGTCCCTCAGCCCTGAGTAGACTTAGAAGAAGTTCTGTGAAATTAGTGGGCCAAGAATGCCCACCCTGAGCTCCAAACCTTCACAGGCTGATGGGGATTTGATGGCGATGCAGATTTTCCTTGAGGCTCCATTGGTCAAGAGCATCCTTCAGGGAAGCACAATCTCCACCCAGTCAGGTTCCTGCCTCTCAAGGGGTCTTGGAGTATTTCACAGGCTTGTCCGATAGAAGGTCCTTGAGCAGTACGGTGGGAGCCCAGGAGCACCTGTATGTCTATGTTTTGTACGTTGGGAAACCATCTATACTGATCTCCAGTGAATCAGACAGCCTTTGGTGTAGAGCACATCTACTTACTGTTATGTAAAAACAACCACAAGGATCATCCATATTAATAAATGTTGCAAAACTGACTAAAGACGATGGTAGTGATGATTATGATGATTTACTGCTACCATTGAAGATAGTAATAAACTTAGAAAGATGGCAGCGCAGCATACAGACTCCTGTAAGCAAATTTCAGGGTACCCGTATCAGACTGTCCTGGGTGTTTCAGAGTCAGGGTCCTAGGTTTGCACACAAAAAAACAAATTGTTCTGAGAGGCGAAAACAAGAAGAAGGTAAAATACCAAACAGGAGGAGAGTAGGGGTGAACTTGGGAACTCATACGCAAACCAGGGAAGGAGGGTCCTAAGGGACATAGAGAAAGTGCCCTCGTCCATGGTAAATGGACACTGTCCTGTCTCCACAGAACCACCACCAGGTTTCAGAAGATGGGTCAGTTGGCTCATGGGCCTGGGCTCCGTGCAGGGAAGGCAGGATCTCTGTCCATACCCCGCATGCAGGAGCCTCCTCTGTGATACATGCAGACCCTCAGTACTGTCTCAGCACCACTACCTTGCCATTCTGCCATTTGTGCCAACCCAGGTCCCATTGAGTCCGGATGTCCCAGTGGGCAAATGTCATGCCACGGCTATTGGAAGACATGGTCTCAGGTGACCCTGGGCCAGTAGGGAGGAAATCATGTTGGCACAAACAGCGCCAAGACTCCCTGGAGGGCCTGGAAAAGTGTGCAGTGACCTGAGCAGGCACAGTGCCATCTTCCTGTCTCCAGTTCAGCACCAGCTTTTCCTGGACACCTGCGTGGACTGAGAACACGTCCACCTGTTCGGATGAGCCAAGGATACTCTCCTTCTCATGTTGGAGAACAGCCTTCAATGTAAATCAAGTCATTCTCTCACAGACCACTAATTAAAGTAACATATTTATCGAGGGTCTCCTGCATTCCAGACTCTGAATTTTCCTGGAGACTAAGAGGTGAAACATAACAGTACCACCTTCACCAAGTTTATAGCTCAGCAGAGGAAATAAAATTAAATAGAAAAAAATGCGAGATACAGAAGTCTGACTCAGGATTGAGGTGATTTTCCTGCACGGTGTCCCACAGTGTCCCAGGGCTGATGTCCTCCTCAACTCCAGCACCTGCGACATCGATTTGACTGAGCTAACCTGGTGATGCCCCTACTTCACAACTGGGTTGTGACCTCTGACTTCCTACTGTCTCTTGCCCTCGTGTTTGTGGCGTGTCTCAGCACATTGGAGCCACGGATGTGGCTCCTCAGTGAGCCGTGCGCCTTCCAAGCCCAAGTGCTTAGTGAGAAAAGAAGAAGAGAGCTTCCTTCCCTCTTCTGTGAATACCTGGCCTCACAAAGGCTGGAATGTTTAGTAAAAATGTTCTGACTTAATTCCTTAGTCACTCCCTGACCTACACTCTGTCACAGAGACATGAGGTAAAATGCAGGAAATCAGAGTCAAGGTTGTGACCTGGCTCGATCAAGAAGTTCTAGACCAGGTGGGAGGACTCTCTCTCCTCTGAGAACAGAGTCTCTGCTTTGACCAAGAGGGAGTAGCTGCTCTTATGGACTGAATTGCACCCCTATAAATTCCTGTGATGAAATCCAGACCCCTAAGACTTCAGAATGTGACGGTAGTTGGAAATAGGGCTTTAAAAGAGATGATTAGGTAAAAGTGAGGTCATGTGGGTGGGCCATAATCCAACACGCTGTCAGAAGAGAAGATTAGGACGCAGACTTGCACTCTCAACTCATGGAGGAAAGTCCACAGCAAGACTACGGCCAACGGCAAGCAGAGGAGGGAGGCCTCAGAAGAAACCAAACCCACCGACACCTTGACCTTGGACTTCAGCCTCCAGGACAGTAAGGAAATGAATTTTTTTGTGTAAGCCTCCCAGTCTGTGGAGTTTTGTCTTGGCAACCCTAGCAAACTAACACAGCTCTGTTTCTCCTATATCCTCTTTCTTGCAAATAAGAATGATGAACGTAGCACCAAAATCCACACAGCACATAAGGGGAACCACGCAGGAGGTTGAGGAAATACACAATGGTGATTCTCCTGGTTTTTTGGTCTCCTGCAAAAGTAAAGGAAAATGAGTCAGAACCACCAGAAAAGACTTGTGAATAGACAATTTTCAGGAGCCAAATAATCTCCCTGGTAAAACAAACTTGACTTTCATTCAGTTGGTAGAAATAGTACTGTGCATTTTCATCTTTAAATTTTTTTAATTCAATTTCTTGATGTTTTAAAGAGGCTATAATCCATGTACATGGTTCAAGATCCTGAAAATACAAAATACTTTGCATTAATTTGTGCCTATCACCACCTCTCCTCCTCGCCCAGGATGCCCTGCCCTCCACAGGGAGCCACTGTGCTTGGTTCCCCAGGTGTCCTTCCACAGTGTCCATATGTTCATACAAGGAAATGTGATATATATTTCTCCTTCACCTCACCCCAATTAAAAACACAAATGGTAGTACACTAGGTATGGGGCTTTGTTATATCTTGCTTTTATTCACTTGACAGTATCTTGGAAATTAGCCTCTATCGGGACATAGTTTCCTGCACAACAGTCCTCTGAGTGGATGACGTGCTATAATGCACTTTACCAGTTCACGCTGGGATGAACACTCATAGTCAACAAGCTTTAATATTACAAATAGTGCTGCAGTGCACAGCCTTGGCCGGTGTTAGTCCACTGCTCGCAAGCGTGCAAGATACACTTTGAAAGGGTTTGTAACTGGAGTATTTTAGCTGAAAGGGCATTTGATGTTATGAGTGAGACGGGGCGTTGCTGAATCCTGAGAAACTTAGCAATGATCTTTTCTCTCTCTTTAAACTGTAACCTCTATATCAGGTCTCTCCTTCATCTGTGTTTCAAGATCCTTTCCAATCTCTTCTGCCTTCAGAAACCCTCTGTAACCTGTCCTATCTCCCAGCACTGCCCTTTATCCTCCCACCCATCACAGCCTGACCTGGGGTCTACCTGCCGTCTCCCTTCCCCATCTGCCCAACATTGCTCAGCCCCCTCCACTAGATCCAGAGTCAACGTGACCATATAACTCCCTGAGTACAGAGAGATGGATCATCAATGATTCTGAACTGTTGGGCCTAGGTGTCCAGGAGACAGAGGGAATCCACGGGGCAGGGTAGGGGGGCATAGCTGGCGAGAAGAGAGAGAAATAATATTCTCATCTATGGTGATCATTCAGGTGGAGATCCTACAGAGCCCAGACATGGGGGCAGCAGAAGTCAGGGTTGGAGACAACTACCTGGGAGTTGGTGCCCAGAAAATACAGTTGAACTGAGAGGCAGGGGCTCCAAAGAGGAGGGCAAGTGAGAGAGCCTGCTGTGAACCCACTGTGAGTGCTGGGGAGAGACACACATGGGCCAGGACGCAGCAGAGAAGCCGGAAGGCAGTAATGAGCATCCCCAAAGGAAGGAGAGAGCGTCGTGGCCATGAGGATGTGTCAGTAGCAGCACATGCTGCAGAAGGGTGGAGGAGAACGGAAAAGAGCTACAGGGGTGGGGAGACAGAGGTCAGTCATAAATTTAGGCCAGTTGCTGCCTAACACTGGAGTGCTAAGTGCAGAAGCCAGGTTGTGGGATATGCTGAAAGACAGATGAAAATTGATAAGTGAAAACCTACATATTCAAGTCAAGAATCTGGTAAAATATTCTTTTAAGGAACATAGAAATACAATTGCAGGTGAGGGGACATTAATTTTTAGGTGACGCTAGCTCCTGACTCCTCCCCTTTCCCCCTCCTCCCTCCATCATGTATGCCCCTCACTCATGACAGTAGAATCATCATGTTCTTTCACCACCCAGGTATGTGCCAACCTCAGGGCCTTTGTACATGCCCTTCCTGCTGCCTGGGATGTCTTTGACCTAGTGCTTCAAGTGGCTGGTGGCTTTTGCTCATCTGGATGCTGACTTAGATGCTAACTCCTTACAGAAGCTGCTTGGACCACCCCATCTAATACTGGCCCCTCTCCATCCCTACTCCACATGACCCTGGTTGTTTTCTTCATAGTGCTCCTCAAAGTTATGCTTTTGACTTGATTTTTATTTGTAGGAGTCTGTATACTCCACCAGGCAACTCGAGGGCAGGGTCCCTTTTTGTCTCATTTACCGTGTCCCCAGTGCTTACGATTCTATTAACTAGTATTTGCTGAATTAATGGAAGGGAACTTAAAGTCCTCTTAGTGAAGACACACTGACTAGCGATGAGAAGTTAAGTGAGTTTCCCAGTGTCACACAGGTAGTTATTTCAAGTCAGTCCAGAGATAGTAAAACGCACATTTCAGAGGAGAACCAATTGCTAATGAATGAAAAAAAAGATGAAGATTGTGATTCAGGGAAAACATATACTCCACAATATAAACTGTGGGAAAATGTAGTGTGACTCATTAGACCAGCGGCTCTTATGAAACAAGGAGCAAGTGTTCCCTCAGTGAACTGGTAGTTCCTGAAGGATTCAAATTCAGAAGCTCTTCAGTGTTTTCCCAAGGTTTGTTGGCATAAAATTCAGCTGGGGAAAAATCAACTACTTTAATGTCTCTCCTGATATTAATTTCTTTTAGCAAACTCAAGAGCAAAAAACAAACAAACAAACAAAAAACCCTCAAACACGTGTGGTTAACCAATTTTAAATTACTGACTCAAAAAGTACAATTTTTTAGTAAAAGTTGATATATTCAGAGAGATGTACACTCTGTAGACAGAGTGCAGATTGTCTCAGAAGGCCAGAGGGGCTGCAAGGCGTGGGGCTGGGTGCTTAGTTTAAAATAAAAGTAGATACACACTCCATAGACAGAGTGCGGGCTGTCTTGGAAGGCAAGGGAGCGAGAGGCCCCCAAAATATAATTCTGTCTAAAAATTAAATGTGACTTCCCCTTCCAATTACACGAAGGACAATGTCTGGGCTTCCTCACCTATCACCAGCAATTAGAAAGCTGAACAAAATACAAGGAAGTATTTTCAGAGCCTGGACAACAGGCAGTGCAGGACCAGGTTCCCAGTGCGAAGGTCAGCAGAGCGAGCCCAACCACCACTCTGGCTTTCTGCCTCAAGGCAGCTTTGACACTGCAGCAGGTTCATTAGAGAGGAAGCCCAGATACATCTGAGGAAACATCTGAGCTGAGAACCCAGATGTGCTGGGGACGCCCAGGAGGCTCTCATTTGTGGGGCAGGACATCAAAAAGGAGGGAGGACCCCAGACAGAAAGTTGCTGCCTAGTATTCCCTTGGAGTCTTTGCTGTTGAATCCCAATCTGAGCATGAACAGCGTGAGATTTAACAAACCTGGGCAGGAAAACTTTTGAGAAAAGAAAAATTACATGTAAGTTGAATAATTTCCGAAGTCCATATGGTGCTGGGGGTCCTCACCAACTATAGTAGACAAACCTTCTTGAATATATGGGACATTCAGTTGAGACCCCAGAGAAAGCACATATTAAAAGTGACCCTAGTATAAAGGACACTCTAGAACTGTACTAAAAAAAACTTTTAAATAACCCTTGAATGAGTCCAATTGATATACAAGTGATAATTTCTTGCCAGAAAAATAAATCTAACACTTTTAAAAACATACAACAAGATTTAAAACAGCAGACACTCCAAACACTTTGGAACTTCCAAGGGACTTAAGAACCCAGTGCAGTGTCAGGAACCAAGGGCAGGTATTTATATATTTCTTATTATTTCAAACCAACCTAAGAAAAATTATGTAAAACCACTTTATATACTGAAAATACTTGACAATACTAGAGAAATTAACTACTTTCTGGTAAGATATGAATTCTCAAGACACATATAAAGCAGCTGAAACAAAAATGTAAAATGAAGAAGGAAGGATATAAAATAATTTGATAATTACTTCTGACAGCCAGGTATGGGCTATGCAAGTTAACAAGCTGACTACAGAAGTCACAGATATTTCCAGAGCACTGAGAATAGGAGGAAATTCATACTTTGTGAAGATACTTTAACCCTGATATCAGAACTTGACATAAATGACACAAAACAAAAACACACGCCAATTTTACCTATTACTTCTGGCATCAAAATAATATTTGATTAAAATGCTAACATTATATGAAGAGTTGAATGCTAACGGACATTTTAAGAAATTATTAGATTTCTCAATTTTCAATGAAAAGGCACTTTAAACCTTTAAAAGTATCACAGTTCAAAGGACAAGAATCACAAAAAATACACAACACAGTTCTTTTCTACTTCCTAGGAATCATTTAGAAAATACACATTTAAAAATCTCATCCATAAAAGCAACTAAAATTTAAAATAAACAACCTTTAAGGAACATACAGACTGAGTAAGTAGGAAAAAATCAAATTTACTAAGGACCATTAAAGACAAACAAGAAAGAAAATGCCATGAGTCTGGAGAACACCATGTGTTTTAGCAATATCAACCTTTCTCAAGTTTAATTATAACAGCCTTCCAATGAAAATCTCAGTATGTTGTTGAGAATCTGACTAAGATTTAGCTAAGTCATAATGCCTCATTGAGATTATGGTTCTAGTACAAAACAAAATCCGCCTGATTAGTGTAAATGTAGGTTTTAAGATGACAACGTGCCTGATAAAGGCTTTATCGTCAGCATAAGCCATTACAGACCAGCCATTCAATGAGTGGTGATGAAACTGGGTAGTTACATTTCTTAAAAAAGAAAAGTATTTACATCTTTCCTGAATAACATACTTGAAAATGAATTTGATATAAAATTAAGTAGTGTTTAATAAAAAGCATAATAAAACAGAAATATGTATACATGATTTCTAGTTGAAGATTTTAAACACAAAAATGATAGAAGCAAATTAAAGGAAATATATAAAATTCTTTTAAACTTCAGCAGGTTAGTATTTTTATAGGTTAATCTTTTTAACATTAAAACATTAGTACAAATTGATTTAAACAGAGTAAAACAGATCTAAAACACACAAAGGACATTTATATGATGAAATAAAAATAGAAAAACATAAAACATTGATCTTACAAGAAAAGAGTAAAGCAATCTTTTCTACCTTTAGATTTTAAAAAAACTTTCAAAATATAGCAATTAAATCAAAGCCAGTGAACAGCAAACATACATAAGTTGGTAGATTTCTAGAAAGCAATTTTTAAAGATATGTCAATAAACCTCTCGTGATTCCACTTCTAGAATTTTACTCCTCAAAAGGGTGGGGGCAAATAATATGGGAACTTGTTTTTACATACAAGAAGCATTCAGGTAGGCTTAAAGATGGAAAAGTTCTGAAGAGCCCTATATTTAGTGTCTAAATAGTAAGAAAATGGTTAAAATACAGCACATGCATTCCTGATACAATATTAATGCTGCCATTATCATGATGTTTATGAAGATTTTTAAATACAGGTTAGTAAATGCGTCATAGCAGCTACTATTTACATTGCATGTTCCATATGATGAGCCCTTAACTTACTAATCTAATTTAAATCCTTACAGCGGATCAGAAAGGGAAATTGTGTCGGCAAATCAGATGCCCAAGCTTATGCCCTTTCACTACATGAGTCTCAATATTAGGTGTTATATGTGAAAGAAATAAAATGAAAGATAGTGGGGGAGGTTATGGCTCAGTGGTAGAGCTCATGCTTAGCATGTACGAGGTCCTAAGTTCAATCCTCAGTACCTCCATCAGATAAATAAATAAATAAACCTAATCCCCAACACCGCCCCCCTCGAAAAAAAAACCCAAACAATCAAAAAAAAAAAATGAAAGATAACACAATATATGTGTGTGTGTGTGTGTGTGTGTGTGTACATAGTGTAATCAGCAATATTTACATACAAGTTTATTAGGAATGCAAATATATAAAAATGTTAACAATAGCTCTGTCTTGGGTATAGAGATGTGGGTAATTCTTATGGGTAATAGAGATGTGGGTACTTAATAAATTTCTACAATATATTATTGACATAATTAGGATAAAAACCACTTTTATGAATGCTAAAGCATTCACAGTGAAATAAGTCAGAGAAAGACAAATATTGCATATTATCACTCATGTCAAATCTAAAAAATCAAATGAATGAATATAACAAAACAGAAGCAGATTCACAGATACAGAGAACTGATTAGTGGTTACCAGTGGGGAGAGGGATGGGGAGAGAGGCAAGGCAGGGGTAGAGCATTAAGAGAGCAAATTCCTGTGTATGAAATAGAGGAGCTACAAAGGTATATTGTACAGCACAGGGAATATGGACAATGTTTATAATAACATTAAGTGGCGTATAATCTATGAGATGTTTAATCACTGTTTTATACCTGAAACTAATATATTATTGTAACTTAACTATACCTTAAAAAGTGCTATTGCATCAAAAATTTACATAAAGAATCGGGGGATATTATTTTTAATTAGTAGATTTATTGACATTTCCCCGTGTGCATTTTATTTTAGAGTTCTTTAGTCAAAAGTGAGTTCAAGACGTGAAAGCAGTAAAGGCCACAGCTACTAGAAAAGTTCAAAGCCATTTTTTTAACCATTTCAGATATTCATGGACATAACTTTTCTTTAGACTAAGATCAGAAAGCAGGGACAGTAGTGCCTACAGAATTATCAAACTTGCTTTGATAGATGTTGACCGTTCAAAATATTGTTCTCCACACTGCTTGAACCTAATCCTATGTTAGCATTATATCAATAACTATTGTATACTTAACTACACAAAATCCTACAGCTTTATTCAGATCATATAATTTGAAAACTGAATTCACTGTGGGAAACTTTCTCAAATGAACATGGAAGTGAGCGTGGGCGCAGCTCCTTCACGTACAGGTCCCAATCCACAGGGATTTCAGCATTTGAGACCATACCTGCTCATTCTTCACCGTCTGCAGGAAAGACATTAATACATTGTCAGTGCTGCCATAAGCTCTTCCTCCTACATGACTGGGGCGTCCAAGACCAGGACAGCAGCACCTGCAGGGTCTGGGGAGAGCTGTTTCCTGGTTTTATCCTCTCTGGATGGAGAGCAAGGAAAGGAAACAAGCTCTCTGGTGTCTGTGAGTAAGGGGACTAATCCCATCCATGAGGGCCCCACCCTCCTGACCTAATTACCTCCCGAGGCCCCACATCCAAACACCAGCACGCTGGGGACTAGGCTTCAACACGAATCTTCAGGGGACAGGAGCATTGAATTCATAGCAGAACCTATGTTGGTTTTTAACATGTCGGTGACAGCATTTGAGTGCTGAGCCCTGTCCCATTTCTCCCATTAGCCCTATGATTTTGGTATTGTTGTTTTTCATTTTTAAAGACTTATTTAATTTTTTTTAACTTTATTGAGGTATAACTGACAAATAAAATTGGGAGACTAAAGTGTACATGGAGATGACTTGATACATGATCACAATGTGAAAGGATTCCTCCAGCCTACTTAATGAGCACACTTATCACCTCTTGTTTTAGAACCTTTGAGTTCTACTCTCTTAGCACATTTTAATTGCACAAAATAGTATTATGAACTATAGTCACCAGGTTGTGCATTAAATCCTCAACCTATTTATCCCTATAACTGAAATTTTGCTCCCTATTACCAAACTCTGCCTACTTTCCCCAATCTCCAGCCTTTGGAAATGGCTTTTTTACTCTCAGTTTCTATGAACTTGATGTTTTCTTAAGATTCAACATATGTGATGCCATGCATCTTTTGTCCTTATCTGTTTGCTTATTTCTTGTAGCCTAGTGCCCTCAAGATCATTCCATGCTGATGAAGATCAAAGGATTTTGTCCTTTCTGTGGGCTGAATAATATTCCTGTGTGTGTGTGTGTGTGTGTGTGTGTGTGTGTGTCTTTCACATCTTCTTTAACCGTTCATCTGTTTACAGACACTTAGATTGTTTCTATGACTCGACTATTGTGACTAATGCTGCAAGGAACATGGGAGTGCAGATGCCTCTGCAATGTCCTGTTTTCATCTTCTTTGCACATATACCCAGAAGTGGGCTTGCTGGTCATATGGTAGTTCTACTGTTTTGCAAAGTGACTGCACCAATTTACCTTCCCATCAACAGTGCACAAGGATTCCCTCTTCTCCACATCCTCGCCAACGCTCGTCCTCTCTTGTCATCTTGATGGCAGCCTTTCTAACAGGTGAGGTGGTAACTCACTGAGGTTTTGATTTAAGTTTCCCTGAAGATTAGCAATGCTGAGCACCTTTCCAAGTCCCGTTGCCCGGGTGTACGTCTTCTCTGGAAAAGTGTCTGTTCAGTTCCTCTGCCCACTTTTCAATCAGATTCTTCTTCTTGTTGCTGCTGCTGTGGTTTGTTACTGTGTGGGTTCTTTGTATGTTTTGAATATTAACCCTTTATCAGACATTGCAGATGTTTTCTCCCGTTGTGTAGTTGTTTTTTCATATTGCTACTGATTTTCATTGCTGTGCAGAGCCTTTTCATTTGATATAGATACATTTGTTTATTTTTGTTTTCGTTGCCTTTGCTTTTGGTGTCAAATCCAAAAAATTGTTGCCAGGATCAGTGTGAAAGAGGCTATTGCTTATATTTACTCATAGGAGTTTTATGATTTCAGGTCTTAAATTTAAGTCTTTAATATGTTTTGAGTTGTTTTTTGTGAGTGTCATAGGATGGGGGTCCATTTCATTCTCTGCATGTGGCTGCCCAGTTTTTTCGACACCTTTCATTGAAGAGACTATTCTTTCCTCACTGAGTATTCTTGGCTCCCTTGTCAAATGTTAGTTGAATGTATATTCATGGGTTCATTTCTGAGCTCTCAATTCTGCTCCATTGGTCTATGTATCTGTTTTGATCCCAGTAAAATACTGTTTTGATTACTAAAGTTTTATAGTATAGTTTGAAATAAAAAAAGTATGATACCTTCAATTTTGTTCTTTCTCAGGATCGCTTTAGCTATTTGGGTTCTTTTGAAGTTCCATACAATTTTTAGGAATGTTTTTCCCCCTTTTTTTTGGAAAAAATGCCACTGAAATTTCCATAGGTACTACATTGATACATATGATATAGAGGTTGCATTGGGGGGGATGGATATTTTACTGCTATTCATCCAATCTGTAAGCATGGAATGTCTTTTCATTAATTTTGTGAACATTTAATACATAAATCTTTGTCAGCACCTATGATTATTTTATTCATATATATTTTTAGAACTAGAATTGCTAAGTCTACTATCACAAGCATTTTACAGTTTGTAAATGCATATTGCCAAATGATGCTCTGGAAAAAAATGTTAACCATCTGCATTTTCCCAAGAGTAGCACCTAAAAGTGCTGGTCTCACTGCATCCTCACTGCCTTGACTTTTACAATTTTTCTGACTCCTTGCTAATTAGATATCCAAATAAAATGTTACTTTCAAATTTGAACCAAATGTTTATGGAGATTCTGACTAATGAGGAGTTCTAAGGAGGAGCATTCTACATGTTTAGATGTCTTTATTTGTAGTTGTTTTCTTGTCTGCAACCTTATTTGGTGGGTTGGATACAGGTGTGTATAACACAGATATGTGCCTGTGTTCAGTTTCCTCCTAAGGTCTGAAACCTCTGCCTGATACCCTGTTGCTCTCATGTGGTGCTTTGCTATTGTTCTTATACTTCCCTGCCTGAGAGAGAGCCTCGCAATTAGTAATATTCTTCCATCAGTAATTTGCCAGCAATTCTAATGAAAAGCACCCGCGGCCCCGATTTTCAGCTGATTCCTGAACTATGAATAAATGCAAATTGTCTGATGGACAAACTCTCATCAAACATGAACTCTGCATAGGCAATGGGTAGATGGTGGAGAGAATTTTTAAAGGAGTGTGGCACAGACATCCAGTTGGCTCCCAATAGCCTTGTCCCCTTCCCTCTAGGAGCAACTAAATGCCCAACTTTTAACTGGGCACATAGCTGCCCAAGACTGCAGATTTCCCAGCCTCCTTTGCAGCCTGGTGGTTTGTGTGAATCAGCTCTTCCCCCGGGATGGGCAGGAAGCAATTTGTGAAGTTTCTGAGATATTTTCTAAGAGAGAGAGGCAGATCCTTCTTTCTCCTCCTTCTGTCCTGCTTTTGGGAACATAATCTCTGAAGCTAGAACTTCATCCTAGTTCAAGTCCACCCTGGATGAGGGCCACTCCCCTGGGCTGACAGAGCATCAGAGAGAGGAGCTTCCTAGAGCAGCCCTGCCAGATCAGCCCTGCACTGTTTCCAGACCAAATGGGAGACAGGTGCAAACTTCTACTTGTTGTTCTTGCATGCGGCCTTCTTGTTACAGCAGCTGAACCTCAGCCAGTACTGCAGATTTTGAGGGGACTCTGCCATTTAATTCCCATGGGTCAGGCTGCCCCAAGAACCACAGCTGTCTGACATTTTCAGCTCTCCCTTCCATGGGGTGACAGCCAAGCTCACCTCCGATCTGCTCTCCTCTCCAGGCACCTCTCTGGAAATTGAATGTGTGAAGATTGATGCTCCCAACTAAGTCAGTTTATCTCCCGGGCATGTGATCTTATATTTTCCTGCTTGTTTTGAAATGTACTATGCTGACTCTTTCCCTGCTTACCAGCAGATTCTAACTGGGTAATTCAGGGAACAGGCTGTCTCATGTATGGGGTAACTTGGTTATTGCTAGAAAGATCAGTTTGGAACTGCCAAGTTCCCTACAAAACTGATGCATTTAAAAGATTAATTTAAAAAAATTGTAGTATAAGGCTAGAATGGGAGACTTGGTTAAGCCGTGGCCTGAGCTCTCAGTTCAAGGAGACTCTCTGGGTGTCTGGTCTTGTCCATATAATTTCTTACGTTCCCTCCTCCCTATGGAACCTGCAAATATATGGAGATAAGAAACTTTAATATATGATAAAATATTAAACTTGTTGAGAAGATTGTAAGATTTTCATAGTTTATTTATTCATGTCTACAGAGTGTCTTTTCATTTAGGGCTGGTTTAAATTTTAGGGCAGTAATAAAAAATTTGAGATACAGTAAGGCCAACAGATCAGGAGATGATTGCCCTTGAAAAGATAGTTGGTTACTTACAGTTCCCAAGAAAAGGGGGCATGACACACCACAGGGGGCCACCTAGGGTAGCACTGGGGTTGGTAGGAGGCAGGGGGAGAGGAGAAATTTGGACAGACATGTTTATTGTGATTTCCTTGAGAAGGAAAAGGTGAGATTGGGTAAGGAGGTTTAGGATTGACTGGTCTGCATAACTTCAGGACTCTAGAGCACAGAGGCTGACCCTGAGTGGTACCTGACTCAGGGTGAGTAGGGTAGCAGGATAATGTGAAAGCCACAGAGGAGGTATTATAGGGGGGTGAGCTCAGAATTATTTAGTTTGTATTTGAAAAGCATGTCAGGGAGTAGGAGAGGGTAAGAGGGAGTGGGGACCAAAGCAAAGTGACTTGGGCATGTCGTGTGGTTGTCCAGAGCAAGCTGTGCCTGGCATATGCATGCACGCAGATGTTAAGGCATGAAGTTTACTGAAGCTAGAAACATGGTCCATCCAAGGGCTCAGCTTAAGTGTCACCTCCACAGAGACACTTCTCCGTCTATACAGTCTACACTGACAGCCTCCACCACCCACATCTCCCCAGCCATTACCCACTTCCTTCCTTCATAGCATTAAGGGCCTGTTCCTCTGTTCAAAACTTGGCCATTGTTCCCCCTACTCACTCACAGAAAAAGACCTGACTGTGTCCCAGCCCCTCGGATCTCCTCTCCCCGCACTGTCCCCTCTCTCTGCCCACTACAGCTTCACCCTGAACCCCAGATTCCCTGTGCCCTGCTCTTTTCTCCAGAGCACCACTTGCTCTAACACGCTGTGTTGTGTTTATTGTCTGTCCTCCTTCCGCAGGGTCAGCTCCACAGGAGCAGCAGGGTTTCGTTTGTCTGTCTGTTTGTTTGATGGGTTTATTGGTTTTTGTTTTTGTCTGTTTTATTTTTTCCAGTACCTACAACCTAAGTGAGCGCAGAGCCCATGGTAGAGGCTTAATAAACAGTAAAAAAAAACACCTCTTTTTTTTGTAATTTTTAATTCAATTTATAATGGGTAAGGGAATTAAGTGGACATTTCTCCAAAGATATACAAGGTGCCAATAAGCACAGGAGAAAGATGCTCAAAATAATCAGACATCAGGGAAATGCAAAGCAAAACCACAAGGTATCATTTCACAAGCAATAGAATGGCTAAGGCCAAAAAAAACCAGTAAGTGATAGCAAGGATATGGAGAAATCAGAATCATCATATCCTGCTTGCTCAGGCCACTTTGGAAAACAATTTGCAGTTCTTCAAAAAGTTACACAGTCACCACATGACCCAGCAGTTCTACTCCTAGGTATATACCTAAGAAAACAGAAAACGTATGTCCACACAAAAACTTGTACATGATGTTTACAGCAGAATTATTCATAATAGTCAAAATGTAGAAACACCCTAAATGTCCATCAACTGAGGGTTATGAATAAACAAAAGTGGCATATTTATATGATGGAATATTATTCAGCCATAAAAAGGAGTGAAGTGGATATATAATACAACATAAATTAACCTTGAACAGTAAGCTAAGTGAAAGACGGCAGACAACAAAAAGTCACATTATATGATTCCATTTACATGAAATGCCCAGAATAGGAAAATCCATAGACACAAAGTAGATTAGTGGTTGCCAAGGGTTGGGAGAAGAAGGGGAAGGGAGATCCAATGGAGAGTTTCTTTCGGAGGTGACGAAAATGTTATGGAATTGGATAGTGGTGATGGGTGCACAACTTTGTGAATAAAAAGGACCATTGAAATTTACAATTTAAAAGGGTGGATTTTATGAACTATATCTCAAGAAAAAAATGATCCTTGCAATAGATGCAATGTACAAAATGTATGCTTTTTAATTAAAATCATATTTTATACACACACATTATAACCCTAAGTAGGTTAAGAATACACTATAAGGGGAGGGTATAGCTCAGTGGTAGAGTGCATGTTTAGCATGCACAAGGTCCTGGGTTCAATCCTTAGTACCTCCATTAAAAAAAAGAAAAATATTTTCATTAAAAAATATACATGCTATAAAAAAACATAGGAAGAGATCAAAATGCTAGGTTGGTGGAACCACAGATTATCTCTTTTTAAATATTTCTGCATTTTTCCAGATATTATTTAATAGGCATACACTGCTTTTTAAAAATGGGGGGAAAGCTTTTTTTAAACAAAAAAAGCAAATTATTAAACTCCCAAGTGTATGAAAATTCCTTAGCTTAGTATACAAGGATCTCAGTCACATGGCCCTAAAAATGACCTTTTGTCCCCCTCCCCTTACAGAGGCGGATCAAGTTGAACTCCCTCCTTCCAGAAACATGATGCCCTCTATTTCCAGGGCACCTCCAGTTCCTGTTTTCCACCCTCCTCTCCAGTTGCTCCCTCTCCATCTTCTCGGTCCTTTCCTCTTCCTTCTCCTCCACCCGAGCTGTAAATAATAATGTCCCATGGGACTCTCACCAGGCCTCTATCACACTACGCGGCTGCTTTGGCCCCCACTGGCCACGCAGGACAACGGCGCACACCTTCGGATTTCTGTGAACCTCAGACTTGGAAGAACTCTCAGCCTGCCACTGCAAAGCCAGTGAAGGACTGCAAGGACTACTCGCCGTGACACTTACAGTCCCTTCCCCAGAGAGGGAATGAGGCTGCCAAGCTGCAGCCTCGGGGAAGGGGACAGGTGCGGGACCCACGTGCAAGTGAGATGCACTGATAAACAACTCTTATTACTACCTGAAATGTTCTTTTCTGTGCTTTCCTTGCTGGGTGTGTCTCTGTGCCTCTGGAATGTCAAGGACTTGAAGTATCGTAGCTGAATCCCTGTCCCCAGCACATAGTGGGTGTTCAATCAGCATTTTGGAATGAATCTGACAGTCACTGTGCTTTACACAAGGACCCAACAATGACAAATCTTGCTGCTGCCCTCGAGGGACTGTTCAAAACAAGACAACAGGCCCCAAATGGAGTAGTAGCTTATGCTAAATCTCATGTCATCAAACTGAGGCTTAAACAGTTTTTGCTCCCTCAGAAATGGCATTCAGGAATTCCCAATCAGCCCTAGTTGAGTAATCTGCATGATAGACCCCTAACGTCCCCTAAAGGAAAGTTATCTTGCAATAACCAACCCAGTTTTGGCCTGGTGTAACTTCCTCATTCCTGCTCCCTTCTACCTATAAAAGCCCTTCACTTTGTGCAGATCCTCAGACCTCCTTTCTCTCTGCTAGACTGGGTACTTCTCAAATCATAAGTTGTTATTATTTAAGATTATTAAAATCTACCCAGTTGAATTTTATTTTTTTAACAGAATTTACAGTCTATTTTAAGATTACATTATGCTTTTAAGAGATTAGTACAGGATCATATTACAGGGTTTATTTTTGCGGTATAACAAACTATCACAAAACTCAGTGGTTGAAACAATTCTTTATTATTATCTCTCCTAGGTCTGTGGGTTGCCTGGGCTCAGCTCAGTGGTTCTTGCTTGGAGTTTCTGATGCTGCTGCAATTGGATGGCACCCGGGGTGGCATTATCTGAAGGCTCCACCGGGCTTCCTCACATGGCTGGCTGGTGGCACTGCTGGCTGGCTGAAAGCTCACCTGGACAGTCAAGCTGAGCGTGTCCATGACCTCTGCGTGTGGTTTAGTCTTCTCACAGCAGAGGCTGGGTTTCTAGGGACAGCAGCATAAGAGCAAGAGTTCCCAGATTAAAAAAAGAAAACAGTGGAAGCTGCTAGTCCTCTTAAAAGGCAGACTCAGCACTGGCTGAAAGTCACTTGTGCAATTCCCTGTCAGTCTGAGTAGTCACAAGCCAGCCCAGATGCAGGAGCCTGGAGAAGCAGACCCCTTGTCTCCTTGGGGTGTGGTGTCTTGTGTGTGTATAGGAAGGGGAGCAGTTGCAGGTGGATGCCTTTTTTAGATAAACCACCACAAACATTCTGGGATTAATGCTGTAATCTGGCAACAGATGCTGGGAGCCAGCACAGCCTAGTGTGCCCTGGGAGCTCACAATCCAGAAGGGGAAGCACATTAAAAAAGATTATTCCAAAACCTTCCATGAAGGAGGAAATAGTATGAGACTTGTCCTCGCTATTATCACCTAGACACTAGACAAAATCCTTTAAAGACATTTTTTTTTTTTTTGGTTATTGGACAACAGGCAGTACAGCAGTTCATTAGGGGCCATGTTACAAAGTGCCCTGAGGGCTTCACCAGGACTTGATCCTTGTCTAACAGACAAGAGAATCTCTGTGATGTTGAAGCAAAGTGAAGGGGGCGGACAGGGAGCACAGGCAGGGCTCGGCTTTGTGGGGTTCATGTCTGGAGACCACAGACCAGATGGGAAGAAGTTCTAACAACAGACCCCACGGGGACCCATAGGAGCTGTCCAGTCCACTCACAGAGACCCGGGGCCTTGTCATGTTCAGCCCTGCTTCCAAGTGGACAGTATTGGCTGGAGGTGTGCTAAGCCTGTAGTTTCTTAGAGAGACGGAGGAGATATTGAGAGGATGTGAAAGGCCCCTGAGACACTTGGACTTGACACCATCCATGTGATCTCAGCTCTGGGAAGTGGCAGCATGTCATATTTAGGGTTGTTCCCACACCAGGGCAGCAGCTGCCTACCCCAGGTCTAATTTTGCATCTTCACTGTAGCAGTGAGACATTTCCAGAAGAACAAGACACTAAGACCTTCAACATAGTGTCCTTCTGACCCCTTGCTTCTCGATCGGGGATAATGCTCTATGACACCCAGTTGTCCTCACTACACATTCAGTGTTTACTCACCCAGCACACACTCCCTGAGGCCCCACCACGTGCCAAGCCCAGTCCAGACACCAGAGGACAGCAGTGGTTAAAACAGGTGAAGGGAGATCCCCATTATCATGTAGCTCAAAGGTTCAGGATCTTTGATTAAATAAAAATTCAGTTAAAGGAGGGAAGATTAAACAAAATGTACAAAAATCAGGAGGTGATAAGTATCATACACAAATTAAGACAAGAAGACTATTTGACCAAACATCTAAAGGTGCTTAGGGAGCCAGCATACAGAGGGCAGGGTGTTCCAGGCTGAGAGAACAGCAAGTGCAAAGGTCCTGAGGTCACTGTGGGCTGCGTGTTGAGTCTTGTTTTGTCTGAACGAATACTTGGTCTTGCCTTGAGTCTGTATTTTGTTTTATCTGTAATCCTTCATTTCATTTTCCTCACTCATTAGTGACCTGACCTGGTCACCAATGTGGTAAATTCAGCGAATTCAGTTCCAGTGATTCAAAGTGGAAACCGAGGTGAATTTGGGACAAGTCAGCATGAGTCTGTTGAGTGGCCTCCCTGAGACCAGCCCACTGCTAGGGACTGGAAGGCCGTGGAGTGAATGTGATGGGTTCCAGACTGATGACTCCAGTCGATAAACCTCCTGGATGTCCGCATGCCCCTTCCCTCCACCTCCACCCCAATCTCTGAGTCATAAGCTCTGACCCTGACCCTCTGTCACACTTTCATTTTGTATGTCTGGCTCCTTCTGGACCTCTCAGCCTGAAAGTCCTTCAAGTTTCTCAAAGTCAGTGTGTCCCAAACTGAGTTCATCTGTTGCCTCTTTACCTTGAGGTCCCTGTTGGTGAGGGAACCCCCTAGTGACTCCATCCTCAAGCTCTAAGACAGGGCTTCTCCTCCACCGCACCACTGCCATGCACCCTACACGTTGATTCCACCACTGCAGGACTCCCTGTCATCCTCTCTGCCCCCTTTTCAACCTTGGGCTGCACACCAACCCCCCTTCACTAAACTCACTTGAGATGAGTAGGATTTCACATGCAATCATCAAGGCCACATAATCAGGTGTTGCTGGGAATGGCATCCCAGTGCCAAGGACAGACAAGAGCTCTCTGAGCAGGCGGAACACAACACATTGTGGTTGCAAGACACCCATAGAGGGAGTGAGGCCGGCATTATGCTGCAGCCCCTCCCCATGAATCCCCCAGTGTGCTTTGTTCCAAGCTTTGCCCTTAGTGACTGCCACTCCTTGTACTGTGTTAGGGGGATGGCCATTCATTCATTCACTCATATTTACTCATTCATTCATCTTGTGTTGTTTCCCGTTCAGTGCCAGTCTTTGGCTAAAAGATAACTCATCCCTGGAGACCCTGCTCAGATGTCACCTCCTCCATGAAGCCCTTCTTGATGTCTGTCCCATCTTCTGGCTGCCTCTGGCCTCATCTGGGACCCCCAGTGCTGTGATCATGCTTTGATTATCTCTCCAGCCTTTGAGCTCTGTGAAAATAATGGGCCAAATACAGAAAAAAAAAAGCTCAGAAAAAATAAATAACTGAATAGGTGAAAGAATTAAACACAGGTCACGTGTAGGTCAAGTTCACCAAGATCGATTTCTTCTTCCTCCTCCCTCCCTGCTTCCAGGACCAGGAGCCCAAAGGATCTTATCTCACCCTCACCTCATGCAGAACCTTAACCGTCTGGGTTACTTTGTCTTTAATTTAATTTCTTTACACTTTGAAGGCATTCCATGACTGTACCTACCCCTCAGTATTGAGAAACTTAATTATCACTTGAAAGGCAGGGCTCCTTCTGTGTGTTTGAGCCAAGACAGGGGGTGATGAGAGTGCAGGATGTGGGGAGGAGACTGCTCAGTGGCTGGGCCTCTGGGCAGAGGAAGAGGGGAAACAGAAACAGACGGAGGCAGTTTCCACCTGCTCCCCCACCAGGACATGCTTCCCTCTCTTTGTACTAAATCAAAATGATTGTAACTACCTGGGATTAACATGTCCCCTCGGTAGATGATCTGTCCTTAGGAGATAGCTGTAGAGGTCACAGACCTCAGTTCTCAGCTCTCTGCATGACCGGGAACAAGTGGCTGGTGCCTGTCGAGGCCGTGATCCCAGCCCTCTGTGAACTTGATAGTGACGCTGCTCAGGGTGAGCTTCCAGAGGCCGGCGCGGGCAGGTGCCTGGCACTGGCAGCTATGAGATGCTGCAGCCCCTGCTGCGCCCGCTGAATGCTGTTCTTGAAATCCCCGCTGGCTGTGTTTGTGGGGCGCCTCAGTGGAGCAGCACAGGAGGGAGCGGGAGAAGGCAGGGTGGGTCAGGGCAGCACTGAAACACAGAGGACTGGGCTTTCCCCCAGTCCCTCCCAGCTGCTGCAGGCCCTGATGCCCCTGGCCACGCACACTGAGCATCACAGCCTCCTGAGAACTCAAGCTTCAGCCTCACAGCCTGGCCCTGAGGGCTGAGGAATGTGTTAAGAAGAGCCTGCCCACAGGAGCCTGGGGACTCCAGGGCTCCAAAGTGCACTGCTGAGTGGACTGTGGCCCGGCAGGGCTGGAAAGAGTGGGTTATGGAGGGGCCTGGCCTGCGCTACCTTCGCCTTTGGCCACGCCACCCCGAGGGCACCTAGTGTCTGCTGATCTCAGAGGCCGAGCAGAGTGGAGCCTGCTCAGCAGTCGGTGGGGGGCTGACTGGGATGTCAGCTGCTGGGGCCTTCTGCCACTTCTCTCTCCCTCCTTCTCCCTCTCCATTTGCTACTGCCACCAATCCCCTCAGCACAGGAGCACTTTCGGCCTTTGGGAGGTGGCACCCACTTGTGGAGTCCTGGTCAGGGGGTGGGGGGTGGTTTGTGAGAAAGGGCAGCCTGGCTGGGCTGGTGTTCACTGTGCTGCTGGCAGCTCTGAGCTGGGGGGGGCAAGTTGGGCCTCTGCAGGAAGACAGTTCTTAGTACCCTGGAACTGTTTGAATAAAATGATTATATGGCCATTTTTATACTCTGTTATTTTATTTTCCACAAAATTGGTAGCAAAGTTGTGTGTGTGTGTGTGTGTGTGTAAAAGAATGAAAATGACAAATTCTCAAGTGAAACAGAGGAACCAATCACAGGATAAAACATGGATGAGCCTCAAAAACATGACACTAAGTGTGAGAAGCCAGATAAAAATGGGCACAGTTGTACACATCCATCTACATGAAATACATAGAATAGGAGAATCCATAGAGAGAAATTCCACACAGGTAGTCACCCAGCGTGCGGGAGGGTGCAATGGGAAATGAGTACCAGATTTCTTTGTGAGGTAATGAAATGTTCTGAATCAGATAGTGATGATGGTTTTACAAACTTGTAAATAGACTATAAATCACTATATTGTACACTTTTTAAAGGGTGGATGTTATGGTATGTGAATTATATCTCAACTTAAAAATAATGACTAGTGAGGTGGGGATAGCTCAGTGGTAGGTCGTGCGCTTAGCATGCACAAGGTCCTGGGTTCAATCCCCAGGTCCTTCATTTAAATAATTAATAAACTATATCTACCCTACAAATGTTGTGTGATTTAATCTAAAGCACCATAAAAATTAAATTTAAAATAGTGATTAATAAATAAATGCTTTTGAAAAAATACATGGGGAACACACAGTATCCTGTTTCATTTGACTCCCACTCTACTAACCTCTGTAGATATGAAGAAAGACCTCCCAAATGAGAACAAACACTATTTATTCAGAACTTACTCTGTAGAATGAGGGAGTCAGCCACCACCAATTGCATTAGGCTGACACTCAGGGCAGATATAGGAATGGGAAAGCTTCTGGTGGAAAAAAAGGAAGGCAGGTCCTGCTCAGAGGTTGCAACGTGGGGAAGCTGCAGGCAGGCTGACAGGCAGAAGGGCAGCCTATATAGTTGCTTAAGGGAACATACCTGGCTTTGCCCCATTTGGTTCTAAATTGAAAGGACTAAAATGAGGAGACAGTCAGTCACTGACCTGGTCCTGACCTGTGGGGCAGACTGCTGTACAGGTTGTGGTCTGGCTTTCCAGTTTGGTAGCTGCAGAGCTTCTGTATAAGGGCCTCCAGGTTAGGGGGAGAGTTTCCCAGGTTCCCAGGCAGATTTAGAAAATTCTACTTGCCAAAACCCCCTTTTTCATAGTCTTCAATCAATCATATACTCTGTGGATAGATAAATTATATTGTCTTTATAAGTAAGTATAAACAATGGTAATCATTACAGTAATGATGGGTGACAACAATGGTAATTTCTATTATGACAAATCTCAGGATTTCTCATTTTGCTAATGTCTGCCTTGTGAATCTCAATTACAATTAAAGAATGTTAATCCATTGAATTTTTTCTTGCCCCCCCACCACCCAGCCATCTGATCAACCTTGTGGCAGCAGCTGCCTGGAAACAACCAACTGATGCAAAATCCACCTGGAAATATATGGATCACAAGGTGATGGCGGTGCACCAAAGCCCAGAAATGAGGTTATATCCCAGTTCACCTTTGGAGGTGTAGCCCCAATTCTTTGGATCTATTTAATGGAGGGTGTAACTATCCAAGGACTCAAGTCTTGTTGGAAGGTCAGTGACTCTCATCACACAAATTAGGCACTAAACCTCCTTGTACAGGAAAGAAACAGGAGTACATACATCATAAGACCACTTTTGGGTACCACAATCCCCACAGAGCAGACCTGCTCATCAAATACAGAGTGAAGTTTAATTTAGGGGGAGTTTAGTTGAATCCTTCAGATAGCTTAGTGTTATAGTAGCTGGAGTTCTGTTCACATAATTATCATTGGCAGAAACATTCTTCATTTCATAATTTATGTATGGGAAAGTATTTGTAAAATGTCCAGCACTACCTAAATTAATATTAATCATTAACTACTGCATAGACAAATACTGACAACATGTCCAGAACAGAAATGAATTAAAACCCTGTGATCCTGAGAACCTGAAAAGAGAAAATACCCCTGGTAGTATTCATTGAGACCTTGTACTTGAGATTTATCTGCATTTGCTTATTTAATCTTCACTACAACCTGCTATTTATAAACCAGTCTTTTATTTTTTTTCAAGTGACATAAGCCAAGTTCAGAAACTTTGCTATATGAGAAAATCATGTGGGTAGAAAATGACAGAGCTAGTTTTTAAACTTGGTCAGCCTGTTTCTGAATCTCAAACTCCTAAGCACGCAGGTGTGAAGGGTGGACCCTAGGCTTGCATTTTGCCAGGACGTGTCACCTCTCAGATCAGCGATTGGAGACCCTCCCTGTTATCATCAGCTTTCTCTTTCTGGCTCTTCACACAATGCCTCCCATGCCCAGGTCAGGAATCCTCAACTGCACTGATCCAGTCTCCCAAAGCAGCCTCACTTCGGAGTTTTATCGATTAGCTTTACCCACATGAACAATTTTCAGGTCCCTCTGACCTTTCAAGGTCCTGATGATCAAGACCCCGATCACAGATGACAACAAATATCTCCCCCTCTTATGGCTTCATCTGTCATGTCTCCCAGTGGGTTTTATACAAATTTGGCATCCTACTAAGACTTGATAATTAAATCATCCCCCATGCTTTGTAAATACCTCAGACATTCCCCGTTGTCTTCTGAATCTCAGAAATTCTCACCTTTTCCCTCACTTTCAAAGTGGGTTCAACTACTGTACAAATTAAATAATCAGGAGAAATGCTTCAATTCATTGTCATGAATCCACAATATTCCTGCTTTCCTACCTATTGTTAACATCTTTCCTGTTTAAACTGAAAGTCAGTTCTACCCTGGGTAAGTCCAGTTTATCAAATATATTCCCTTCTCTCTACTCTCTGGAGAACTTTTTATTATTAATTATAAACTGAGGGTTCCTTATCGACAAAGTCCCCAGTTCCTTCTAATCTGTTCCCCTTAAGCTCTTTCACTCCCTGCATTCTTGAAACAAAAAAATGTTCCCTGAATCAGTTTATCTCTAGTTCCTGCTGAATGTATTTCCTGCTTCCAAAGTAAACTGAAAGAAGAGTGCATGGTTAGTTACAATCTCCAAACTCCCCTCCCACAATTTGGCTTACTAAAATTAATCTCCCTGTTAAAACTGACCTACCTGCATATTTATAAATCTTGATAATCTTATAGTTATCTCCCCATAATTAAATCCTATGAATGTTTCTCAGTATTTTACTTGGAACTAGAGCAGAATTAGACTATGACCTCCCTCAGGAACTTTCATTTCCTAGGATTCTCTGATATCACAAACTCCTGACTGCCTTTAATCAGTACTTCCCAGCGTCCTTTGCAAGGTTCTCCTCAAACAATACTAGTTACACACCTGAAGACTCCATCTTGGTCTCTCCTCTCTCCTTTTACTATACAGTCTTTGAAAACTCATGCAGTTATTCAGTCTCCCATGGTTACCTCTATAATAATAATGCCTAAAACCTCACGTCTAGATTTCATTTCTGAGGTATCTATACTTGCATGTGAAATAGGAACCTAAAATTAAATGTATATCAAATTGAAGCCAGTGACTGCCTCCCCAAATAGAAAACTACTCCTGTAGTCTCCAGTCTTAATTGTTACACCATTATTCAGGACTTCAACTTTCACATAACCCCTCAGAACCACACAAACATAGTCAAGGACTGATTTTGTCTCTGCAATGAGCACTATTACCTTTGTTCATTTCCACCAGGACATCCACATACATACCTTCCCCTGCACTCCTAATGCTTCAGTTTCCGGTAGATTCCTCCTAGGTTCCCTCTTTAAATGACCACTTGACTAACTCTCAACTCCCTACTGTCTTGAATAGAATCTACAGAGAACACATCTAATTTCTCACTGTATCTCTACTCATCTATTTCCTGTATTTCCTAACCCCTTGAACTAACTGCAGAAAAGTCTACTGCATATTGACAAGGCAAGTTTCCCTTGACTAGTTTTTTAACCTGTATTTTGTTCCCCTTTTCCTTTTTTTCTTACATTCTTTTGTATATTTTTTTAAATTTTATTTTATCTCCACTATTTGTTTTATTAACCATAACTCCTTGGGGGGCCCGCCCCCTCGCATAGGTCTGGGGCCCCGCGAGACGGCGGGCGGGGTGGAGCCAGGGTTGGAGGCGGGGGCGCGGCCCGGCTGGCCGGAGCGGGAGCCCGCGGCCCCGGGGAAACGGGGGCAGAAGGGGGCGGGCTCCTAATCCGGCTCCATCGGGTTCTCCCACCTCCCCGGCCGCGGGTCCCAGCGGCTCGGGCGGCGGGGAGGGCAGCGGCCAGGCTGCGCAGCTCCGCGAAGGCTCTAGGCGGCCGCGGCCCGCAGGCACCCGGCTTGCGCCCGCGTCGCCGCCACGATCCTAAGAGGAAGGTCAGCTCCGCCGAGGGGCGGCGAAGGTGGAGCCCAAGAGGAGATCGGCGAGGTTGTTGGCTAAACCTGCTCCTGCAAAAGTGGAAAGGAAGCCAAAAAAGGCGGCAAAAGAGGATAAATCTTCAGGCAAAAAAGAGCAAACGAAAGAGAAAAGGGAAGTAAAGGGAAAACAGGCCGAAGAGGATAACCAAGAGACTGAATAAGATTTACCTGCAGAAAATGGAGAAACTAAAAATGAGAGCCCAGCCTCTGATAAAGCGGGAGAGAAAGAAGCCAAGTCTGATTAATAGCCATCACCCTAAGACACGGTCTTAGCAGTGGTCCCTGTCTCCCTTCTTGTACAAACCAGGGGAATATTTTTATCAACTATTTTGTAAATGCATGTTTTTTTTTTTAGTAGCTCTAGAAACATTTTTAAGAAAGAAGGAATCCCACTTCATCCCACTTTTTAAGTGTAAATGCTTTTTTTTAAAGAGGTGAAATCATTTGTTGATTGTTTATTTTTTGATACAACCAGAAAAAAGTGGGATATTGAATATGGGAGGCTTTGATTGTCTTGGGTGTCAGCTTAACATTCCATAGATGGGGGTAGTTTTTATATCCTATAATACACAGAGCATACTTAAATTGCAGTTTAAAGTCAGTTGTGCATGAAATGTCTTGAACGCTTTAAATTACTTCTCTTCCCATGTTGTTTTTAGTAGAATCGTTTCCTAAAGCAAACTGCTCCTTGATCTTGTGCACTCTGTAACATCTTTGGTCGTGATAGTCCAGTTTTCCTAGTAACTTTGTTAATGTGCTGTGAACAATTGAAAATTTGAGTATATAGTGTATAGGATATTAAATTGTGAATTGGTGGGACTTATGATATAACAGCATATCAACATTTAACAATATTGGTACTTGATATCCTGTTAAGGAAAACTTGCCTCCAAAGTTTAAGCTGGAAAGTCACTGGAATAATTGTTTAGCAAAGAATCATAACTACATGATTTTTTTAGATTTTTGTACATATGTTAAGAATTATGTACAAATTGAAATGTCTGTGTACTGATTCTTATAACAACCAATAAAAATCTCAATTATGAAATTAAAAAACTATAATTCTGTGTTGTACTTTGTGTGGTTGCTTAAGGATTAATGCTCTTTTTTTATTGAAGTATAGTCAGTTATATGTCAATTTCTGGTGTACAGCATACAGTTTCAATCATACATATACATACCTATATTCATTTCCATATTCTCTTCCATTATAGGTTACTACAAGATATTGAATATAGTTCCCTGTGCTATACAGAAGAAATGTGGTTTTTTTTTTAATCTATTTTATATGTAGTAGTTAATATCAGCAGTTCTCGAACTACCAGTTTATCCCTTCCCACTCCCTTTCCCCCAGTAACCATAGACTCATTTACTATATCTATGATTCTGTTTCTGTTTTGTAGATAAGTTCATTAGTGTCTTCCCCCCCCCCCCTTTTTTTTTTTTTGGTTCCACTTGTGGGCATAATTCTGGAGGAATTCTAATTCAAAAAAATACATGCACCCCAATGTTTATAGCAGCACTGTATACAATAGCCAAGACCTGGAAACAACCTAAATGTCCATTGACAGATGACTGGATAAAGAAGCTGTGGTATATTTATATAATGGAATACTACTTGGCCATAAGAAAAGAATAAAATAATGTCATTTGTAGCAACAGAGATGGATCTGGAGATGGTCATGCTAAGTCAAGTAAGCCTGAAAGAAAAATACCCTTGACTACTACATACAAATTATAAATCCACAGAAATTCCATGTACACAATAACCAAAACTGCTCTCAGATGGCCTGTCACCAAGGCCTATATTCAAATTAAACAATCATCTTTAGATTAAAAATTCACTTACACAATAAAATTTGGATCCTCCTGTGTACATTTTCCTCCAGTAATGACCAGAAACAAAAAGAATAGGAAAACTGAGTTTGTGCCTTTATTGAGTATGCAGTCACCACACTCCTGACCACAGAGCTTCATTCTCTGTCTAGAAACAGACATAGAGCTTTCTGTGGACTCTCTTTTTTTATAGAACTGGTAACTTCACCAGTTTGATAATCCCAAGGACACATCAGGTTTAACTTGGATGGGAATCAAGATACATCTACTCAAGGAGAACCTTCTTTAACAGAAGCTTTTCCTTCTCCTGAGGTTAACCATTTAGATACATGCAGAGAAAATGAGGGTGATTCCTTTAATCTTGCTAATACTCTAAAAGCCTCCAAAATCCATCTTGATGTCTTTGGCCAGAGACTTCACTGTTTTGTGGATTGTGGTCAGGTCTGGGAAGAACTGCAGAGGATTTGCAGCAAGAGAATCAATCTTGATATAAATGAGATTAATCTACAATCTCAGGCTGTGGGTTCAGTGTGGCTCCACATGAGGAGTGGTGTTTTGGATAATATCAAACATTCAAGGAAGATATTTTGAGGTTTATAAAGTGTTCATCCTTTCATACTGAGGTAAATAATACTTAAATTACAATCAACTACATGAAGTTTCCAAGGATGCAGGAAAGAAAAGAATACAATTGGAGAACCTGGGCTTGGCCAGGAAAGATTCTTCAATTCTTACTATGGGTTTAGGAGTAAACAATGGGTGTGAATTCAGTAATATTTATAGATTTTGTGACAGTGAGAATTTCCTCGAATTATTTGATTCATCTGTGTAGTAGAGGCGATTCTTTTTGTGGAAAGTGAGGGAGGTGCTGAGAATATTTAAAAATGGAAAGATATGGAGACAGTCTGAAATATTTGGGAGGCATGAAAGAAGACGTAATCATCTAGATAGAGTATGGAGATGTTTGAAAGATGTTGGGAGATTTGTGAATCTGACCAAGTTTAAGATCCTAGTTATATTCAGCCATGGAAGAAGCAGGCATTTGGAGTCATCCAGGATTGGGATCTTGATCAGCAGATGTGATAAAAGGTCAGAGAGATATGAAAATTGTTGGTCTTCATAACTATATGTTGAAATCACTTAATTTGATTAAACTTGGCATATAAAAGAAGATATGTTGGCACAGATGTTAAGGGAGAGGGTCAGTGCCCTGGAGGTTCTCCTAGCATTTGAGGTCAGGGAAGAAACTGAATAATAACTTGGAATAATGTGGGTTAATTACCTTTAAAAACTCTGATTTTTATTTTCTAGTAAGTAAGTTTGGGACAGTGACATTTTCCTTATGAGCTGCAGTAGCCAAAGCCTTCTTAGTTTGGCCCCTAGGAAACAAGATTTCTCCCCTTTTCTCTTAGATCACTCTGCGTTTTCAGGTGGGCTGGTAGCTCACTCCCAGGTAAAGGTTTAGAGATTCATGACTGTTTGGTCTGAGAATTGTAGATAAGATTCAAGCCTCATAGTTTCCTTCTGTTTTCTTAGACTTGCTGCTTAGAGCACACACTGTCTGAGAGAAAAGATACAGAGGGAAACAGCTAGCAGCTGAGTTCTTGGCAATGCATCCCTAGGTGACTAGGGACTCGTTCTTTCTCCTGAACCAATAACTATATTTCCAGTAGATAGAAATGTGTCTCCACATGGAATGAGTCTTCTAAGTGTATCCAGGAGGCATTCAGGCTCTGAGCACTAGTCCTGTTGTAAAAGAAAAGAACAAATCTGACTCCATATTAGATCTGTTTCTTTGGCTTTAACCCTGTGTCCTGTTTTCTAGGCTGTCTTGCTGGCTCTGCACCTTTTGTAAAAGAATATTGTCTATAGCCTGAAATATACAGGAGAGCCTATTCTCAAGGCTCTGACCTTCAAGGATATTAACACTCTTGCACATCTATAAAGATGACAAGTTGCAGAATAGAAAATAACATTTGTTTTGTTAGAGGTTTTACAGGGTCACCATGACCTGACCCACGTGGACAGTTGCAAGAACAAAGAATTCCTACACCAAGAAATTTGCAACAACCAACCACACACCCTCCCCTTTTTAGTTTAAAAGGAGCCTGAATTCTGACATGAGTAAGATGGTTCTCCAGGACATTAGTCTGCCATCTTCTTGGTCTGCCGGCTTTCCAAATAAAGTTGCTGTTTCTTACCCCAGTACTTCATCTCCTGATTTATTGGCTTGTCATGCAGCGAGGACTCAGTAACAGACTTAGGATTCCAAAGTGTTCCTGGAAATGCTGAAGGTACAGTTTGGAAACAAGTAATAATCAACAAGATAAATCAACTGCAATAGATTCATTCTTGCTTATATGCCTGCAGTAAGAGTTGTTGCTGAATTTTGTCTTGACAAAACCATAAAACATTATGCTGAATAAAAATGGGCCAGTTTTTCCCTTAATAATACATTAGTAGTAATCATTTAGTCAATTCCTATAGTTAATGGAATAATAAAGACTATTACAAAGGCATACATCAATCAGAAGATAACTTTGACTCTGAAAATTGTGGTGCCAAAAATGTCTTAAATATTAAGTATATATGTATATGTGCATATACACATATATATACATACTTAATATTTATGCAGATACACAAAAATAACAATAATAAGAGAAAACTCTGATAAAAGAAAAATGAAAATGTAGTTTAACTTTCTTAGGGGGCTTTCACACCAGCCCTCACTGGCTCGCCCTGCTGGCTTTCACCCGCCCCCTCAAACAGTGCTTGGTTCGTGCCCACCTCCATCGGGGAGCTCAGCCACTGGCCTGGACACCTGCCTAGGAGTTGCCTCACTGCTGAACAGCACACAAGCAAATTTTTTAAAAACTTACCCCTACAAAATAACCTCCATGCAATTAAAAAAAAAATCCTACTTGCTCCTTACACTCCAGAAACCGCGGGAGGCAAGGGCTCTGGCGGAGGAGCCTCTCCGGGAGCCGATTCCATCCATCCGGGCGCGCCAGGGTCAGCGCTGCAGCCACTCACAGCAGCCCCCTCCCTGTGGTGCCGGGGCTACTGACCGAGCATGTGAGTGGCGGCGGGGGCCACCACCAAGGGGTGGGTCGGCTGAAGAGCCGAGCTGATGCAGGGTCTGCGAGTCACCAAACAGCCTGAGATGATAAAACGGAGCGGAGTGCGTGCTGATGGCGCGCAGTGCCCCACGCAGCTCGCCGGCTCTGAGCGGTCGCCTGTCAGAGTGTCCCCAGCTCTGTGGACTCCCTGGTCACCCTGCCTCACTTTGCCCCTCTGTCACCTCTGGGGAGCTCAGCCTCACCCCTTTCCTCCCACCTCACTGGGGGCTGCACGAAAATAAAATAAAAATAAAATAAAATAAAATAAAATAAAATAAAATAAAATAAAATAAAATAAAATAAAACAGGAAAAGTGTTTTTTTTTTTTTTTCTTTTTCCGTTCTGCTGGGCTGGTGTGCTGACTTTCGGATCTGTTTGCCCCCAGCTCCCACTCACCTGCGGGGCCCTCAAGGGGCTGGAGCCGGCGAGCACGGGTTGCTAGCCGAGCTCTGCAGCGCCCGACCCCGGTGTCTACACTGCCGCAGGTCCGCGCAGAGAGACCATCCTCCTACCCTCGCCTCCCTTGACTTCCGTTCTCTGACTGAGCCTGCTGCCCAGAGCCAGCTCCATCCTTCACCTGCTCCCAGGGTCCTCGCTCCCAGGCCGCAGCAGCGATGCGACGTGGGGTGGGAGGGGGATTTGTGAGGGGACCTACCTATTTCCCACCCTCATGGTTCCCTCCCCACCGCCTGCTCCTGCCTCCTGCTTCTCTCCTTTGTCGTTCAGACACTGGTATGTCTGACTGTGCTCGTTGTTCTTTGCTTTTGCAACCCTGGAGCCAAAGCCGGGTGATGGGGAGACCTAAAAGAGAGGTCAGGTGTTAAAAAAAAAAAAAAAGCAAGGAGTGTGTGGATTTGCAGCATTGGGAAACCAAGGGAGCACCCTGGCTCAATTGATCTCGATGCCTCGTGAAGTCTTCCCCGATTTTAGAGCGAGCCTGTCATTGTTTTCAATATCTTACACTTCCTCCCGTTATAGGATCCAAGGAGTCCCAGCAAAATGCTCCCCCCTGGGCAGCAGCAAGAGAGTATCAGGGTGAGAGTTGGGGGGATTTCTCAAGAAGCAGCAAGCATCCTTCTCACCCCAGTTTTGGTAGCTGGGCAGAGGTCTGGGTTGAGAGCAAAAATCCCCCAAGTCCTGGTGGGTTTAGGTGAAGAGGATTCCAGGGTGAAGTCAGAGCTGGGAGCCCCTGCTTCATGCATCTCCTCTTCAGTCTCTGCCTCTCATCCCCTGCCAGCTCCACAAGTTTAATTTTTAAACAGTAACAAGGACAGGGTGAAGTCAGAGCTGGGAGCCCCTGCTTCATGCATCTCCTCTTCAGTCTCTGCCTCTCATCCCCTGCCAGCTCCACAAGTTTAATTTTTAAACAGTAACAAGGACAGGGTGAAGTCAGAGCTGGGAGCCCCTGCTTCATGCATCTCCTCTTCAGTCTCTGCCTCTCATCCCCTGCCAGCTCCACAAGTTTAATTTTTAAACAGTAACAAGGAGTCAGTCCTGGGGGTGGAGAGTGGCAGTAAAATCTGAGACCTCAGACCAGCACTGTGCCATTCCCTAATTTACATTGTTGTTGCTGCTGCTGCTGAGAGATAGGTAGAAAAAGGAGACACAGAAGAATGTTGCAGATGTGGGAAGCGTTCCCTTTTCAAGACAACTTAGAACAGCAGGGTGTACATATACTCAATCTTGTAACCAGAAAGATTTTCCCCTGGGAGATGCGTTTCATCGCTCTTCCCTAAACATCCCATTTCTTGCTCTAGATGAAATAGTCCTGAGACAAGCTGGGAGAAAGGTCTGGTTGGCAGGGGACCAGAGGTGCCAGCACAGTGGTTTCAGAGCAGGAAAAGGTAAGGAAGTGTGACCCTCAGGAGGGTCTGCCTCCCTGACCTGGGGGTCCTCAGAAGTCCATGTGCTGGTCACTCTGTACCCCTGTGGTGTCTACCACCCCGGGAGGGCAGGGGCCTGTGCTGTCAGCACCATTGTTTTACCTTGGGAATCTGGCACACAGTAGGTGCTCAGTAATCATTGTTGAGTGAACAGTAATACTGGGTCCAGTTTCTGTGGGTGTCTGTCCCCCTAGTTCAGGGACCCCTCAGGGCCCACCTCACAACTGGCATGAAAATAATAATACCACCAGAAGCAATGACAGTTCCTCAGAATAAGTGGGCTTTTCCAAGCACTCTCCACTGTTGCATTGGCCTCCCAGCAGGGAGGTGGGCTGTGAGGGGCAGCACTTCACTCTCCATTGCAACAAGGAGAAAGCCAAGGGCCACAGAGAGGAGTGCCTTTCCAGTGTCACTGCTCACGTTCCCACCTTTTGGGAGACTGGGAGGCTTTTCTGCTACATTCTGGCCCTGAAGCCCCAATCCTGTGTGGACATGCCTCCCTCCCTGGGGCAGGGAACCACTGAGTGACCTCAGTCATTTGTCACCAAGCAGAGGGACTCATCCCAGCTCATCATGTTACCTGCAGATTGTGCTAATAGCGGGATCCTCTGAGAGACATCACACTATCTCCCACCCTGGGAATAGGTGAGCAGCTCACAAGTTTCCTGGAGAGGATGGTCACATGGCCTTAATCTGGCCAATCAGCATGTTCCATCATCTCTGGCCATTGTGACTGGCTCAGGGCTGGGCACCAGCCCAGGCAGGCTCTGCAGTCAGGCCTTGGTCTTGGAATCCTGGGGGAAGAGAAGTTCTATTTCTGTTGGGAACTGAGGGGCCATGATATCAGCCTGTGGCAGTTGGTGGCTGTCTTGCTCTCAAAAGGCAGAGCCATGTGAAGATGACACCAGTGGCAGAGCCCAGAGTAGGGGAAGGATGACTTCTGCTGATGACACTGAGCTCCAGGTACAGCCCTGCCTGAAGCTGTCGCCCCGTGGACGTCTCAGTTAGTGGGTAAGTCATACTTTCCTGCCTTCTTTGCTTCTTTAAGCCACTTTGGTTTTCTGTCACTGGTTTAAAAAGAAATCTGACTATTCCTTCAATCTGGCTAAATGTAGACCCTGGAACTGCAGCAGTGTGGTGACAGGCAATGATGTGGCTAATAGACTCCAGAGGCCTCTGTTCAAACAGGGGATTGTAACTGACAAGGGAGAGTAAACATGGCCTCAGTGAATGGATTTGCTAGTGGCAGCTCCCAGTTCCTGGATATTAGAGAGCACACACTCAGCTGGGTCTCAGCTCTGCTGTCACACTGCTACACACACCTCTCTCCTCTCCCACCTGCCTGGCCTAGCAGGGGCTGAACACCCCAGGGCACCTGAAACAGCCCAGTGCTTTGTGTTGTAACTTACACAGGCTGCCCCCATGTCTGATGGTGAGGGTGACTGGGTCCCAGTTTACAGAGAAGGAAACAGACTAGAGGGGCTCGCTGGTGAGCTGCGGGGTCCACTATCTGATTTGTGACATCAGAGTGGGCAGCCCCACCCCACCCCAGCCAGGATGGTCATGAAACAAAGGGGCTCAGGAGTCCTGCTCCGTCCAGCACTTCTCCAGGAGGTGAGGGTGGGGAGGAGGAAGCAGGAGTAGGCCCTTTTCTATACAACACCCCTGCAAGGGCACACATGTGACCCCACAGACTGTCCTTCCTTCCTTATGACCTGGGCCTCCTTGGCTGGGTGTGAGGAGCACCCTACCCACGGGGACTGCCTTCCATGGGTGCACCTGCCCACATGTGAGAGGATAGCACCCCAAGTTAAGGCCCCCCATGCTCAGATGATTACATTCTGGAATTGAGGGGTGCCCAGGGGTCAGGAGGCCAATACTGGCCTTAGGTGCAAACTGTTATCCAGGGGGCTGATTTTTTAAATTAAATTACACATTTGCAATCCAATAGTCAAGCCCCTTTCTCAGCAGCCTTGTAGGCTCTCAGGTTTTACTCCTCTCTGGGACCAAGTTCTTAGCTTCAAATTGAGTCCCATTATGGACATGAACATGTCCCTTTCATGTGCCACCTTCAGTATAAGAGGATACCACAAACTCCCCTCCCTTCACCTTGTCAGCGCCCCCACACAAGGAGTTGGGCTCTTTTGATGCAGTTGTGCAGCTGTGTAAGCTAAGGATTTAGAATGACCAGGCTAGGAGAGGCCTGCCCCATATGGCAGGGTGGGCAGGCAGGCAGGGGGCGATGATTCACCTATAAAACCTCAGCTGGTGTCAGGCAGTGACAGCAGAGTGGCAGACAAGGGCTGAGTGGGTGCAGAATAAGTGGATTAAATGTGTTCACCCAGCCACCTCAGGGATGGCGGCCCTGGAGCATGACTACAAGTGTGCAAGATGGATGGTCCCCAGTGCCTGGACCCCTGCCTTCTAAAAATCAGCGTGAGATGTGTCTTTGAAATCAGAACACGGGTTCAAACCTTCCCCCTCCTCTTGGTCAATTATTCAAAGCAAATGAGCCTTAGTTTTCTCATGTGTAAAATGGGAACATTGAAGCCTCTCCCTCTGAGGGTGGGGAGGGGAGTAAATGGGGCGACAGCAGAGCACAGGAGATGTCTGGGCTAAGCCTGCACCTGGGAGGCCATTATTGCTGCTAAGACCACTGTCCTCCAGGGCAGGGTCTGCACACACTTCCTGTGAAGGTCCAGAGAGTAGACGCACCCTTGCTTCCTGAGATGTGTATTATTGAGATACAATTGTCACATAATGTTGTTAGTTTTAGGTGTGCAGCATAATGATTTGATATATGTACATACTGTGAAATGATCACCGCAGTAAGTTTATTTGACATCTGTCACTGCACGTAGTTACACATTACTTTTCTGTGATGAGAATTTTTAAGATATACACTCTTAGCAACTTTCAAATGCACAATGCATTGTGTTAACTACAGTCACAGTGCTGCACATTATGTCCCCAGGGCTCGTTTATCTTATAATTGGAAGTTTGTGCCTTTTGATTATCTTCACCAATTTCACCCACCCCTACTCCCACCTCTGGCAACCAGCAATCTGTTCTCTGTTTCCATGGGTTCAGTTTACTTTTTTGGATTCCACATATAAATGAGATCATAGGCATTTGTCTTTCTCTGTCTGATTTGTTTCACCTAGCACAATGCCCTCAAGGTCCATTCATGTTGTCACAAATGGCAGGATTTACTTTTTTTAATGTCTGAATAAGATTCTATTATATATGTACATATCACATTTTCTTTATCCATTCATCTGTCAATGGGCACGTAGGTTGTTTCCATACCTTGGTTATTGTACATAATGCTGCAGTGAACATGGGGGTGCAGCTGTCTCTTTGACATAGTGACTTCATTTCCTTTGGGTATACTCCCAGGAGTGGAATAGCTAGATACATGGGAGTTCTATTTTTAAGTTTTTGAGGCATCTCCATATTGTTTTCCACAGTGACGGCACCAGTTTACATTCCCACCAACAGCGCACAAGTCTCCCTTTTCTCCACACCCTCACCAACACTTGTTATCACTTGTATTTTGATGACAGCCATTCTGACAGGTGTGTGATGACATCTCACCTTGGTTTTGATTTGCATTTTCCTGATATTGAGTGATGCTGAGCACTTTTTCATGTACCTGTTGTCCATCTGTGTGTCTTCTTTGGAAAAATGTCTGTTCAGTTCCTCTGCCCATTTTTAAAATCAGATTGCTTGTGTTTTGCTGTTGAGTTGTAGGAGTATTTTATATGTTTTGGGTAACCCCTTATCAGATATATGATCTGAAAATACTTTCTCCTCTTCTGTCTGTTACCCCGACCTCTGCTTTCTGGATGACTGGGGTCCAGGCACTCAGGAATCGCTTCTTCTCACATGTGTTTCCAATAGTGGGTGGGTGGGGGCTGTGTTGTGATAAAACTGTGCATAGCTGTGGGTCACTATCCCCTCTTCTAGGAGGTGGGCTCTCAGGAGCGCAGTGTGGGCAGGGATGTTTCCCTGAAGTCATTGTTCAGATGGTCACATGGTCTGGAATGCACATCTTCCAGCCCGGAAGTGATGGGGCAATTTGTAAAGGGAGGACCTTGCAGCTAAAACACAGAGTAGGTGCTCTTGTTCCTTGTTGGAAGGACCTGGAAACCAAGTTGTGTGGAACAGGGACTCCGCCAGGTCACAAAGCCCAGTTCAGACTTCTGGGATGCTGAAACCTGCTCTGAGCCACTGTCACTGAGGAGGGAAAGGCCTCAGCAGAAGGGAGGAGCTGCTGGATTGCATTTTCTCTGCTTGTCAAGGATCAGCTCTGGTGATATGTGGCACATGGGCTTAGCTTTGGGCATGTAAGAGGAGAGGTTATTGAGGGAGGACTGGCTTTTTCCTCTGATTGAGGGCCTACTGTGTGCCAAGCACAGCAGTCCTCTGAGTTAGGGTTGGAAATCCAGGCACAGAGAGGTTGGGGAAAGTTTCCAGGTCACACAGCATTAGAGGCAGTACTGAGGTCTGATGCAGACCTGATGCCCAGCCCACACTCTCTCTCCTTTCCCAGGACCACCATGATCCCACTTGTCAGCGTCCCCCAGAGAGGCCTGGGTATGGGCACTGGGACCTTCCCTGCCTAACATGCCAGGAGCCTTAAGAGGGAGGTCAGGGATCTTCCTAAATCCATGATGCCCAGAGGCTGCTCTCAGCAAGGGGCCCAGCACACTCTCTGGGCCAAATCCTAGCTCTGTCCTAAGTCACTCTGTCTTCCCCCCCTCAGTTCTCCTGTCCACACGAGGCTGGAACCAGCAGCCACTTCACAAGATTCTGAGGAACCTCCAGGATCCTGGAAGCAGCACCTGCACACAGGGAGCACGGTGAGGTCAGCTGCACTGTTCTCCTTATCTTTTCCTCACCTCTTTGCTGGACAAGGAGGAGTCCCAGCAGGGGCCGGGCTTGTCCGGATCCTCACCCCCACTCAGAGTCCAGCAGGGGGGTGGTGCCCAGGTAGGACTCTGTCCTCTGTCCCTCCTGGGCATCCTCATTCCTCACACCTCAGCTGCCTGGACACTGTCTTCCAGGGGCCTCTCTGTGCCTCCCCCTGCCCGCCTGGCATCCCCCACCCAGAGCTATTCCAGCACCCTCTGGCCCTTGGGCCCACACCTACTCCATGTTGAGTGGAAGTGTGGTGATTGACATGCTCTGCCTCTGCCCACAGTCCCGAGAGCCCAAGGTGAGGAGAGGGTGTGTCTCTATTCATGCTTTAATTTGCTCAGAGATTCTTAGCACCTACTTTGCTGGGTGGATACAGGGGACAGAGTGATGATGTGAACGCAAGAGAACTGGACACAGGGGACATCAGCAGAGCATGAGGAAGAGGTGAGCCCAGGCTGGTCTCAAACCCCTTCAGCTTTTCTCATCTTTAAAGTGGGACAGACTGTTGTGAGGTGACCGGCAGCCTGATTCACAGCCAGACACTGTCCTACATGCCTTAGAAGGAGGGGCTCACTGACACCTCATGGAAATCTATGTGGCAGGGACTGCTGTTATCACCCCTTTCTGCTGATGAGGAAACTGAGGCACAGAAAGGTGAGGTGACTGCCCCAGATTCCAGAGACCAGGCCATCTAGCTCTAGGGTCCGGGTTCATGGTCAGTGCCCACTCTGGGTGTCTCCGACCTCCCTTCACCCTCAACTGGAACCCACAGTTCATGGGGAGCAGTTTCTCCGAGCACTGCTTTCCCAGAAAGCTCAAAGGGTTGGTTGTATTCACTGATGGGCACCCAGGGGCTGGCCACACTGCAAGGCCTCAATCAATGTTTGTTGAACAAATACCTGAATATCTGCATGTACTTGCACGGTGCCCCCCAAATCCTTATCTCCACAGCATGTCTGGCTGCACAGCTGACACTTCCTGTCATCAGGCCTCTGCCAGGGACAGTCGGGGGATGCGAGCTGCTCAGCTAGGGACAGGAGCCTCAGGAGCCCTGTGGCTGCCCCAACCCTCCCCTGGGCTGTCCCAGGCCAACCCACAGGGAGGCCCAGCCAGCTTCCAGGAATAGCAATGAGGTCGCCATCCCTGGGGATGTGGAGTATGTGTTGAGGGGTGTTTCCTGAGGGTGACTCTGCATCTGATGGGCCACTGGGAATCAGACTGCTTTCAACGTCCATTCTAGCCCACACCTCTGCTGGCAGCATGGAGCAGGCCATAAAGGACACAGGCCATGGGGCCAAGGTTATAGCAGGGCCCTGCTCCCTCTCTGTGCCTCAGTGTCCTCATCTGTAACAGAGAACTAGTAACGGCCACAGGAGGGCTCACTGAGACCCTGCTCTGTGGCCTTGGGTGGCCACTGCCCTCTCTGTGCCTCAGCGTCCTTGTCTGTAATAGAGAACTAGTAACATTTTTCTTAGCTCCTTTTCGTCACATTTTCCTGAGTCCCTTTCCATATTGAGCCCACAGCACTCACAGAGCTCACAGATTGGAGAGATAATCAGAGTGAGGTCACAGCCCTGGGGGTCCCAGAGGAGGCCAGATGGGCTGCAGGAGGTGGTGAGAATCTAGAAGGGCTTCATAGAGGAGGTGAGGTCTGAGCTGGGTCTCTAAGGATGAGCTGTCATCTAGCCAGGTCCTGGCACTGAGCAGGACCCAAGCACATGATGAATGAGGGAGTGAATGAATGAATGGGCATCCCACTAACAGAGTGAGGGGGGCAGCCTCCCAGGGCAAGGCAGGAAACAGGAAACCCTGGAGGAACAGAGGGCAGGGCTGCAGTGTGATGCCAGCCTCACCCTTTATGGGCATCTGGCCACCACTGTAGCCTGTTCTCTGGTGGATTGGGGGCCCTCATCTGTCCTCTGCTCTGGGACCTGCTCTTCATTCCCAGCAACACCAACCTGTGTCCCTTCTGTGTCCCCAAGTCACCTGGACCTGACTGGTGGGGGATTGTGAAGAGTGGGTGGATGTGCAGCCCAAGGCAGAAGAGGGAGGGAGAGGATGCTGGGAGACCATAGAGGGGATCACCAGCTGGCAAGCATTAAAGGAGTGGGAAGAGCTGAGCCTCGGGGCTGAAGGATCCCGCTGCTGGTGGCCTCCTTCACGAGGGGACTTCACAGTGAGAAGGCAGTCATGGGGCAAGTGCTGAGCTCAATTTAGGGCACACTGACCTGGAAAAGTTCAGCATGGAGATGTCCAGAGGAGCTGGAGGTAGGGGATGAAGGTGCCACTGCAGTCAACGTCAGAGCTTGAGACCCAGATGAGGTAGGGTGGTGATGCAGGGGAAGGGGCTTGAGGACATCAAGATGTTCACTCACTGTGTCCTCAGGGAGGAGACCATCATGTTCATTCCATAGCCATCTGGTGCCTAACACAGTTGGGCTTAGGGAGGTCACTCAGTAGACAGTTGCTAACTACCCAAATTCCCCGTTACCACATTAAATTCCTGGTGTGGAGCCAGCTGGCACTCTCTGGAGTCATAAACCCACACCCGTGAGATCTCTGTGTGCCTGGAGAACAATGACACCTTACCTCCCATGCCCCACTGCAGGACCCATTGTGTAAAGGCATTTCTGCAAAATACAAAACATCCCTTAATGTGTGTCTACCCTATCAAAACACATCACCTCAGGGGAACAGGCCTCACATCCGGCCCTTATTACAGTGGTAAAGCCTATAGTTTAGAGAAGTCCCTGACAGATCTCACAACCGATCAGGTACCTGTGGACGAACTGATCATGCAGCCCACTTCTCCCTGTGTGCAGCACAAACTCCCCTCATAAAAGAGACGATACGCCCACTGTCGGCACTCATGCAGTCACCTTTTACCTGTGTGGCAAACCCCCCCTTGTCTATAGCACTATCCCTATTAATCTGAACTAAATTCTTTTCAGAATCTTAACACGAATCACCAGCCCATATTTATGCACACAATATTTAAGAAACGCCAGGCAAAAATAAACATATTGGTAACTCAAGTTAATTACTTACAATAGTGAAAATAAGATTTACAAATAAAAGCAAAATACATATTCAAGGAGGGACTAAGAACCCACACAAAACTAAGACTATACACGTGCATAGCAATAGGGACGCAGGGCTTAAAAACTGACAATCTTTGACACAAAAATTATCTTCCCCCACTCCTGAAACACCCATAAGAGTCAGCTAAACTGTTCGATGTGAGTTTACTATATTCCATGAAACATAACACTGCCTTATTTTGTATACATTTAAATATATTCTACAATATTTCTCAGATCTCAATGCAAAGAACTCTCACACTAAGCCAATTGGGATGGGCAGGGATGCCTACAGATACACAACTAAAATACCTGCTATACAGGGTGGGCGGGGTGTGGCGACGGGCCCGGGCTGATGCCTTCCCTCCCGCCGCGACGGAGGTACTGGGTGGGTTTGGGCAAGTTGGTGGAGGCAGGAGGGGCGGCCAAGGTCCGCGCTGGGCTACGCCTAGGCCCGGAGGTGGGTGGGTGGGGCTCAGGGGCCGGCCGGCCGGCGGCCCGGAGGCCCGGAGGCCCGGGTCCGGACGCCTCCGGGGCCACTTGCCCCTGCCAGCGAGCCTGATGCGTGGATCCGAGCTGGGACGGGCCTGGAGAGTCCCGGGGTGGGCGGGAGGCGCTGGGAGGCGGGCGGCAGGCGCGCGGTGCGCTCTGCGCTCTGCGCTGTGTGCGCTGAGTGCAGGGCGCGGTGGCTTGGCTTGGCTTGGCTTGGCTCGGCTCGGCTCGGCTCGGCCCGGCCCGGGCCGGCCGAGGCGGCGGCAGGGAAGGCGCAGCGCGGGCTCTTGAGGCGCCGCGCGGCTCCTGCCGCTGTCTACGGCCATACCACCCTGAACGCGCCCGATCTCGTCTGATCTCGGAAGCTAAGCAGGGTCGGGCCTGGTTAGTACTTGGATGGGAGACCGCCTGGGAATACCGGGTGCTGTAGGCTTTTTTTTTTTTTTTTTTTTTTGGCCTCCTGCCTCCCTCTCCTTTAGCCGCCGCCCCTGTCCCCAAGGCGGCTCCCCGCAGGCCCGAGCACCTCCTGACCCTCCCCCCCACCCCCACGCCACGCCCGCGCAGCCCACGGCCTGCCCCGACCGCGCGGCAGGCAGGCAGGCGGGCGCACAGGCAGCGGCTTCCCTGCCCCTTGGACCTCGCAGCCCCGGCCCCCCACAGCCCCCACAGCCCCCCGGCCCTCCCCTGGGGGGACTGTGAGGCGGGAGGGGCGACGGCCCGACCGCGACTCCGCCGCAGGCCTGGGCTCCCTCGGTCCGTCCTCGTCCTCGTCCTCCTGCCGCCCGCGGCCCGCGAGCCCTCTCGACGTCCAACGGCGCCCAGCCGCCGGCTGCCCGCCCCAAGTCGACGCCAGCGCCCGCCCGCCGAGACCGCCTTCTCTCCACCAGCCTTGGCCTGCTCTCCCCAGGGAAGGAAAGGACGTTCCCGTCCTTCGCCCGGCAGGGCCACGCCCACCGGTCGCCCCTCCGTGTCCCTTGGAACCTGGGCCCCGCCAGAGCCACTTCGTGCGTTGGCCCTCCAGTTCCACGACGCCCCCCTCGGCACACGCCCGTCGCCGCTGCTCTCCAGCAACAGCCACCCAGGCGCACTCAAGCAAGTCCGGGCGCGCCCGGCCCAGAGAGGCCCGGAGTCGGAACCGACGGCCAGAGAGACAGAGAGACGACGGAAAGCAGGACGACGACACGAAAACCCACCCACGGGGACACGCACACTGCCGCCGACACGCTGACCTGCGCACACCCACCGCCGGCGGGACCGTCTCGTCTGTCTGTGCCGGGCCCCCGGCCCGCGGCTCCCGGGGAAGGAACCCGAGCAGCGCGCAGAACGGGACTCCTGAGACGTCGTCTGGGAGTCCTGGGGCCCCGCGGGGGACTGCCAGCCCCAAGGCACCTACCTGCCTCCTGCCCGGGGTGCCGCCCAAGCACCACCACCCTGCCTAGGGGAAGCTCCGTCTTCAGCAGAGGCTCATCTGCGGCTCGGCAAGGTCTGTGACAAGAGCATCTGTCCCGGGTGTGTCTGTCTGCTTCTGGGTCCAGCGTTGCCCCCTCCGTCTCCCTCTCTCCCTCTCTCTGTCAAACTCTTGTCTCTCTGTCAGTCTGTCTCTGGTCTCTTTCTCTGTCTCTGTCTCTGCCTCTGCCTCTGCCTCTGTCACCCCCTCACCCCCCACCCCCTCCCAGAACGCACCCCCGGCGCCGCCTGTCTCTCCACCACTGTGTCTCCTTCCTCTCTTTCTCCCTCTCACCATAGCCTCTCACGTTTGCTCTCACTCTGGCTCTCCTGGAGCAGCTGGCTTATGCTCCCTCTCTTCCCCTCCGTTTGTCTGGGTTGGGGGTGGGGGTGGAGGGGTGTGTGTCTAGATGTGTGTTTTCAGTGTGTGTGTGTGTGTGTGTGTGTGTGTGTGTGTGTGTGTGTGTGTGTCTGTGTGTGTGTGTGTGTGTGTGTGCGCGTGTGCGTGCGTGCGTGCGCGTCTGCGTGGGCCGGCGCGCGCTCCTGTCCGTCCGATCGTCCGTCCTTCGGTCCGTCCCGTCTTTCTCAGCCCTCTCTGCAAGGGGCTGTCTTCTTTCGCCACGGGGGCTGGGCAGGGAGGCCCGCTAACGTCCACCGGCCCGGTGTGGGGTGAAGGGTGGGGCGGGGTGGGGCGTCGGGCCCGGGCTGATGCCTTCCCTCCCGCCGCGACGGAGGTACTGGGTGGGTTTGGGCAAGTTGGTGGAGGCAGGAGGGGCGGCCAAGGTCCGCGCTGGGCTACGCCTAGGCCCGGAGGTGGGTGGGTGGGGCTCAAGGGCCGGCCGGCCGGCGGCCCGGAGGCCCGGAGGCCCGGGTCCGGACGCCTCCGGGGCCACTTGCCCCTGCCAGCGAGCCTGATGCGTGGATCCGAGCTGGGACGGGCCTGGAGAGTCCCGGGGTGGGCGGGAGGCGCTGGGAGGCGGGCGGCAGGCGCGCGGTGCGCTCTGCGCTCTGCGCTGTGTGCGCTGAGTGCAGGGCGCGGTGGCTTGGCTTGGCTTGGCTTGGCTCGGCTCGGCTCGGCTCGGCCCGGCCCGGGCCGGCCGAGGCGGCGGCAGGGAAGGCGCAGCGCGGGCTCTTGAGGCGCCGCGCGGCTCCTGCCGCTGTCTACGGCCATACCACCCTGAACGCGCCCGATCTCGTCTGATCTCGGAAGCTAAGCAGGGTCGGGCCTGGTTAGTACTTGGATGGGAGACCGCCTGGGAATACCGGGTGCTGTAGGCTTTTTTTTTTTTTTTTTTTTTTTTGGCCTCCTGCCTCCCTCTCCTTTAGCCGCCGCCCCTGTCCCCAAGGCGGCTCCCCGCAGGCCCGAGCACCTCCTGACCCTCCCCCCCACCCCCACGCCACGCCCGCGCAGCCCACGGCCTGCCCCGACCGCGCGGCAGGCAGGCAGGCGGGCGCACAGGCAGCGGCTTCCCTGCCCCTTGGACCTCGCAGCCCCGGGCCCCCACAGCCCCCACAGCCCCCCGGCCCTCCCCTGGGGGGACTGTGAGGCGGGAGGGGCGACGGCCCGACCGCGACTCCGCCGCAGGCCTGGGCTCCCTCGGTCCGTCCTCGTCCTCGTCCTCCTGCCGCCCGCGGCCCGCGAGCCCTCTCGACGTCCAACGGCGCCCAGCCGCCGGCTGCCCGCCCCAAGTCGACGCCAGCGCCCGCCCGCCGAGACCGCCTTCTCTCCACCAGCCTTGGCCTGCTCTCCCCAGGGAAGGAAAGGACGTTCCCGTCCTTCGCCCGGCAGGGCCACGCCCACCGGTCGCCCCTCCGTGTCCCTTGGAACCTGGGCCCCGCCAGAGCCACTTCGTGCGTTGGCCCTCCAGTTCCACGACGCCCCCCTCGGCACACGCCCGTCGCCGCTGCTCTCCAGCAACAGCCACCCAGGCGCACTCAAGCAAGTCCGGGCGCGCCCGGCCCAGAGAGGCCCGGAGTCGGAACCGACGGCCAGAGAGACAGAGAGACGACGGAAAGCAGGACGACGACACGAAAACCCACCCACGGGGACACGCACACTGCCGCCGACACGCTGACCTGCGCACACCCACCGCCGGCGGGACCGTCTCGTCTGTCTGTGCCGGGCCCCCGGCCCGCGGCTCCCGGGGAAGGAACCCGAGCAGCGCGCAGAACGGGACTCCTGAGACGTCGTCTGGGAGTCCTGGGGCCCCGCGGGGGACTGCCAGCCCCAAGGCACCTACCTGCCTCCTGCCCGGGGTGCCGCCCAAGCACCACCACCCTGCCTAGGGGAAGCTCCGTCTTCAGCAGAGGCTCATCTGCGGCTCGGCAAGGTCTGTGACAAGAGCATCTGTCCCGGGTGTGTCTGTCTGCTTCTGGGTCCAGCGTTGCCCCCTCCGTCTCCCTCTCTCCCTCTCTCTGTCAAACTCTTGTCTCTCTGTCAGTCTGTCTCTGGTCTCTTTCTCTGTCTCTGTCTCTGCCTCTGCCTCTGCCTCTGTCACCCCCTCACCCCCCACCCCCTCCCAGAACGCACCCCCGGCGCCGCCTGTCTCTCCACCACTGTGTCTCCTTCCTCTCTTTCTCCCTCTCACCATAGCCTCTCACGTTTGCTCTCACTCTGGCTCTCCTGGAGCAGCTGGCTTATGCTCCCTCTCTTCCCCTCCGTTTGTCTGGGTTGGGGGTGGGGGTGGAGGGGTGTGTGTCTAGATGTGTGTTTTCAGTGTGTGTGTGTGTGTCTGTGTGTGTGTGTGTGTGTGTGTGTGTGTGTGTGTGTGTGTCTGTGTGTGTGTGTGTGTGTGTGTGCGCGTGTGCGTGCGTGCGTGCGCGTCTGCGTGGGCCGGCGCGCGCTCCTGTCCGTCCGATCGTCCGTCCTTCGGTCCGTCCCGTCTTTCTCAGCCCTCTCTGCAAGGGGCTGTCTTCTTTCGCCACGGGGGCTGGGCAGGGAGGCCCGCTAACGCCCACCGGCCCGGTGTGGGGTGAAGGGTGGGGCGGGGTGGGGCGTCGGGCCCGGGCTGATGCCTTCCCTCCCGCCGCGACGGAGGTACTGGGTGGGTTTGGGCAAGTTGGTGGAGGCAGGAGGGGCGGCCAAGGTCCGCGCTGGGCTACGCCTAGGCCCGGAGGTGGGTGGGTGGGGCTCAAGGGCCGGCCGGCCGGCGGCCCGGAGGCCCGGAGGCCCGGAGGCCCGGGTCCGGACGCCTCCGGGGCCACTTGCCCCTGCCAGCGAGCCTGATGCGTGGATCCGAGCTGGGACGGGCCTGGAGAGTCCCGGGGTGGGCGGGAGGCGCTGGGAGGCGGGCGGCAGGCGCGCGGTGCGCTCTGCGCTCTGCGCTGTGTGCGCTGAGTGCAGGGCGCGGTGGCTTGGCTTGGCTTGGCTTGGCTCGGCTCGGCTCGGCTCGGCCCGGCCCGGCCCGGGCCGGCCGAGGCGGCGGCAGGGAAGGCGCAGCGCGGGCTCTTGAGGCGCCGCGCGGCTCCTGCCGCTGTCTACGGCCATACCACCCTGAACGCGCCCGATCTCGTCTGATCTCGGAAGCTAAGCAGGGTCGGGCCTGGTTAGTACTTGGATGGGAGACCGCCTGGGAATACCGGGTGCTGTAGGCTTTTTTTTTTTTTTTTTTTTTTTTGGCCTCCTGCCTCCCTCTCCTTTAGCCGCCGCCCCTGTCCCCAAGGCGGCTCCCCGCAGGCCCGAGCACCTCCTGACCCTCCCCCCCACCCCCACGCCACGCCCGCGCAGCCCACGGCCTGCCCCGACCGCGCGGCAGGCAGGCAGGCGGGCGCACAGGCAGCGGCTTCCCTGCCCCTTGGACCTCGCAGCCCCGGCCCCCCACAGCCCCCACAGCCCCCCGGCCCTCCCCTGGGGGGACTGTGAGGCGGGAGGGGCGACGGCCCGACCGCGACTCCGCCGCAGGCCTGGGCTCCCTCGGTCCGTCCTCGTCCTCGTCCTCCTGCCGCCCGCGGCCCGCGAGCCCTCTCGACGTCCAACGGCGCCCAGCCGCCGGCTGCCCGCCCCAAGTCGACGCCAGCGCCCGCCCGCCGAGACCGCCTTCTCTCCACCAGCCTTGGCCTGCTCTCCCCAGGGAAGGAAAGGACGTTCCCGTCCTTCGCCCGGCAGGGCCACGCCCACCGGTCGCCCCTCCGTGTCCCTTGGAACCTGGGCCCCGCCAGAGCCACTTCGTGCGTTGGCCCTCCAGTTCCACGACGCCCCCCTCGGCACACGCCCGTCGCCGCTGCTCTCCAGCAACAGCCACCCAGGCGCACTCAAGCAAGTCCGGGCGCGCCCGGCCCAGAGAGGCCCGGAGTCGGAACCGACGGCCAGAGAGACAGAGAGACGACGGAAAGCAGGACGACGACACGAAAACCCACCCACGGGGACACGCACACTGCCGCCGACACGCTGACCTGCGCACACCCACCGCCGGCGGGACCGTCTCGTCTGTCTGTGCCGGGCCCCCGGCCCGCGGCTCCCGGGGAAGGAACCCGAGCAGCGCGCAGAACGGGACTCCTGAGACGTCGTCTGGGAGTCCTGGGGCCCCGCGGGGGACTGCCAGCCCCAAGGCACCTACCTGCCTCCTGCCCGGGGTGCCGCCCAAGCACCACCACCCTGCCTAGGGGAAGCTCCGTCTTCAGCAGAGGCTCATCTGCGGCTCGGCAAGGTCTGTGACAAGAGCATCTGTCCCGGGTGTGTCTGTCTGCTTCTGGGTCCAGCGTTGCCCCCTCCGTCTCCCTCTCTCCCTCTCTCTGTCAAACTCTTGTCTCTCTGTCAGTCTGTCTCTGGTCTCTTTCTCTGTCTCTGTCTCTGCCTCTGCCTCTGCCTCTGTCACCCCCTCACCCCCCACCCCCTCCCAGAACGCACCCCCGGCGCCGCCTGTCTCTCCACCACTGTGTCTCCTTCCTCTCTTTCTCCCTCTCACCATAGCCTCTCACGTTTGCTCTCACTCTGGCTCTCCTGGAGCAGCTGGCTTATGCTCCCTCTCTTCCCCTCCGTTTGTCTGGGTTGGGGGTGGGGGTGGAGGGGTGTGTGTCTAGATGTGTGTTTTCAGTGTGTGTGTGTGTGTCTGTGTGTGTGTGTGTGTGTGTGTGTGTGTGTGTGTGTCTGTGTGTGTGTGTGTGTGTGTGTGTGCGCGTGTGCGTGCGTGCGTGCGCGTCTGCGTGGGCCGGCGCGCGCTCCTGTCCGTCCGATCGTCCGTCCTTCGGTCCGTCCCGTCTTTCTCAGCCCTCTCTGCAAGGGGCTGTCTTCTTTCGCCACGGGGGCTGGGCAGGGAGGCCCGCTAACGCCCACCGGCCCGGTGTGGGGTGAAGGGTGGGGCGGGGTGGGGCGTCGGGCCCGGGCTGATGCCTTCCCTCCCGCCGCGACGGAGGTACTGGGTGGGTTTGGGCAAGTTGGTGGAGGCAGGAGGGGCGGCCAAGGTCCGCGCTGGGCTACGCCTAGGCCCGGAGGTGGGTGGGTGGGGCTCAAGGGCCGGCCGGCCGGCGGCCCGGAGGCCCGGAGGCCCGGGTCCGGACGCCTCCGGGGCCACTTGCCCCTGCCAGCGAGCCTGATGCGTGGATCCGAGCTGGGACGGGCCTGGAGAGTCCCGGGGTGGGCGGGAGGCGCTGGGAGGCGGGCGGCAGGCGCGCGGTGCGCTCTGCGCTCTGCGCTGTGTGCGCTGAGTGCAGGGCGCGGTGGCTTGGCTTGGCTTGGCTTGGCTCGGCTCGGCTCGGCTCGGCCCGGCCCGGGCCGGCCGAGGCGGCGGCAGGGAAGGCGCAGCGCGGGCTCTTGAGGCGCCGCGCGGCTCCTGCCGCTGTCTACGGCCATACCACCCTGAACGCGCCCGATCTCGTCTGATCTCGGAAGCTAAGCAGGGTCGGGCCTGGTTAGTACTTGGATGGGAGACCGCCTGGGAATACCGGGTGCTGTAGGCTTTTTTTTTTTTTTTTTTTTTTTTTGGCCTCCTGCCTCCCTCTCCTTTAGCCGCCGCCCCTGTCCCCAAGGCGGCTCCCCGCAGGCCCGAGCACCTCCTGACCCTCCCCCCCACCCCCACGCCACGCCCGCGCAGCCCACGGCCTGCCCCGACCGCGCGGCAGGCAGGCAGGCGGGCGCACAGGCAGCGGCTTCCCTGCCCCTTGGACCTCGCAGCCCCGGCCCCCCACAGCCCCCACAGCCCCCCGGCCCTCCCCTGGGGGGACTGTGAGGCGGGAGGGGCGACGGCCCGACCGCGACTCCGCCGCAGGCCTGGGCTCCCTCGGTCCGTCCTCGTCCTCGTCCTCCTGCCGCCCGCGGCCCGCGAGCCCTCTCGACGTCCAACGGCGCCCAGCCGCCGGCTGCCCGCCCCAAGTCGACGCCAGCGCCCGCCCGCCGAGACCGCCTTCTCTCCACCAGCCTTGGCCTGCTCTCCCCAGGGAAGGAAAGGACGTTCCCGTCCTTCGCCCGGCAGGGCCACGCCCACCGGTCGCCCCTCCGTGTCCCTTGGAACCTGGGCCCCGCCAGAGCCACTTCGTGCGTTGGCCCTCCAGTTCCACGACGCCCCCCTCGGCACACGCCCGTCGCCGCTGCTCTCCAGCAACAGCCACCCAGGCGCACTCAAGCAAGTCCGGGCGCGCCCGGCCCAGAGAGGCCCGGAGTCGGAACCGACGGCCAGAGAGACAGAGAGACGACGGAAAGCAGGACGACGACACGAAAACCCACCCACCGGGACACGCACACTGCCGCCGACACGCTGACCTGCGCACACCCACCGCCGGCGGGACCGTCTCGTCTGTCTGTGCCGGGCCCCCGGCCCGCGGCTCCCGGGGAAGGAACCCGAGCAGCGCGCAGAACGGGACTCCTGAGACGTCGTCTGGGAGTCCTGGGGCCCCGCGGGGGACTGCCAGCCCCAAGGCACCTACCTGCCTCCTGCCCGGGGTGCCGCCCAAGCACCACCACCCTGCCTAGGGGAAGCTCCGTCTTCAGCAGAGGCTCATCTGCGGCTCGGCAAGGTCTGTGACAAGAGCATCTGTCCCGGGTGTGTCTGTCTGCTTCTGGGTCCAGCGTTGCCCCCTCCGTCTCCCTCTCTCCCTCTCTCTGTCAAACTCTTGTCTCTCTGTCAGTCTGTCTCTGGTCTCTTTCTCTGTCTCTGTCTCTGCCTCTGCCTCTGCCTCTGTCACCCCCTCACCCCCCACCCCCTCCCAGAACGCACCCCCGGCGCCGCCTGTCTCTCCACCACTGTGTCTCCTTCCTCTCTTTCTCCCTCTCACCATAGCCTCTCACGTTTGCTCTCACTCTGGCTCTCCTGGAGCAGCTGGCTTATGCTCCCTCTCTTCCCCTCCGTTTGTCTGGGTTGGGGGTGGGGGTGGAGGGGTGTGTGTCTAGATGTGTGTTTTCAGTGTGTGTGTGTGTGTCTGTGTGTGTGTGTGTGTGTGTGTGTGTGTGTGTGTGTGTGTGTGTCTGTGTGTGTGTGTGTGTGTGTGTGCGCGTGTGCGTGCGTGCGTGCGCGTCTGCGTGGGCCGGCGCGCGCTCCTGTCCGTCCGATCGTCCGTCCTTCGGTCCGTCCCGTCTTTCTCAGCCCTCTCTGCAAGGGGCTGTCTTCTTTCGCCACGGGGGCTGGGCAGGGAGGCCCGCTAACGCCCACCGGCCCGGTGTGGGGTGAAGGGTGGGGCGGGGTGGGGCGTCGGGCCCGGGCTGATGCCTTCCCTCCCGCCGCGACGGAGGTACTGGGTGGGTTTGGGCAAGTTGGTGGAGGCAGGAGGGGCGGCCAAGGTCCGCGCTGGGCTACGCCTAGGCCCGGAGGTGGGTGGGTGGGGCTCAAGGGCCGGCCGGCCGGCGGCCCGGAGGCCCGGAGGCCCGGAGGCCCGGGTCCGGACGCCTCCGGGGCCACTTGCCCCTGCCAGCGAGCCTGATGCGTGGATCCGAGCTGGGACGGGCCTGGAGAGTCCCGGGGTGGGCGGGAGGCGCTGGGAGGCGGGCGGCAGGCGCGCGGTGCGCTCTGCGCTCTGCGCTGTGTGCGCTGAGTGCAGGGCGCGGTGGCTTGGCTTGGCTTGGCTTGGCTCGGCTCGGCTCGGCTCGGCCCGGCCCGGGCCGGCCGAGGCGGCGGCAGGGAAGGCGCAGCGCGGGCTCTTGAGGCGCCGCGCGGCTCCTGCCGCTGTCTACGGCCATACCACCCTGAACGCGCCCGATCTCGTCTGATCTCGGAAGCTAAGCAGGGTCGGGCCTGGTTAGTACTTGGATGGGAGACCGCCTGGGAATACCGGGTGCTGTAGGCTTTTTTTTTTTTTTTTTTTTTTTTGGCCTCCTGCCTCCCTCTCCTTTAGCCGCCGCCCCTGTCCCCAAGGCGGCTCCCCGCAGGCCCGAGCACCTCCTGACCCTCCCCCCCACCCCCACGCCACGCCCGCGCAGCCCACGGCCTGCCCCGACCGCGCGGCAGGCAGGCAGGCGGGCGCACAGGCAGCGGCTTCCCTGCCCCTTGGACCTCGCAGCCCCGGGCCCCCACAGCCCCCACAGCCCCCCGGCCCTCCCCTGGGGGGACTGTGAGGCGGGAGGGGCGACGGCCCGACCGCGACTCCGCCGCAGGCCTGGGCTCCCTCGGTCCGTCCTCGTCCTCGTCCTCCTGCCGCCCGCGGCCCGCGAGCCCTCTCGACGTCCAACGGCGCCCAGCCGCCGGCTGCCCGCCCCAAGTCGACGCCAGCGCCCGCCCGCCGAGACCGCCTTCTCTCCACCAGCCTTGGCCTGCTCTCCCCAGGGAAGGAAAGGACGTTCCCGTCCTTCGCCCGGCAGGGCCACGCCCACCGGTCGCCCCTCCGTGTCCCTTGGAACCTGGGCCCCGCCAGAGCCACTTCGTGCGTTGGCCCTCCAGTTCCACGACGCCCCCCTCGGCACACGCCCGTCGCCGCTGCTCTCCAGCAACAGCCACCCAGGCGCACTCAAGCAAGTCCGGGCGCGCCCGGCCCAGAGAGGCCCGGAGTCGGAACCGACGGCCAGAGAGACAGAGAGACGACGGAAAGCAGGACGACGACACGAAAACCCACCCACGGGGACACGCACACTGCCGCCGACACGCTGACCTGCGCACACCCACCGCCGGCGGGACCGTCTCGTCTGTCTGTGCCGGGCCCCCGGCCCGCGGCTCCCGGGGAAGGAACCCGAGCAGCGCGCAGAACGGGACTCCTGAGACGTCGTCTGGGAGTCCTGGGGCCCCGCGGGGGACTGCCAGCCCCAAGGCACCTACCTGCCTCCTGCCCGGGGTGCCGCCCAAGCACCACCACCCTGCCTAGGGGAAGCTCCGTCTTCAGCAGAGGCTCATCTGCGGCTCGGCAAGGTCTGTGACAAGAGCATCTGTCCCGGGTGTGTCTGTCTGCTTCTGGGTCCAGCGTTGCCCCCTCCGTCTCCCTCTCTCCCTCTCTCTGTCAAACTCTTGTCTCTCTGTCAGTCTGTCTCTGGTCTCTTTCTCTGTCTCTGTCTCTGCCTCTGCCTCTGCCTCTGTCACCCCCTCACCCCCCACCCCCTCCCAGAACGCACCCCCGGCGCCGCCTGTCTCTCCACCACTGTGTCTCCTTCCTCTCTTTCTCCCTCTCACCATAGCCTCTCACGTTTGCTCTCACTCTGGCTCTCCTGGAGCAGCTGGCTTATGCTCCCTCTCTTCCCCTCCGTTTGTCTGGGTTGGGGGTGGGGGTGGAGGGGTGTGTGTCTAGATGTGTGTTTTCAGTGTGTGTGTGTGTGTCTGTGTGTGTGTGTGTGTGTGTGTGTGTGTGTGTGTGTGTGTCTGTGTGTGTGTGTGTGTGTGTGCGCGCGTGTGCGTGCGTGCGTGCGCGTCTGCGTGGGCCGGCGCGCGCTCCTGTCCGTCCGATCGTCCGTCCTTCGGTCCGTCCCGTCTTTCTCAGCCCTCTCTGCAAGGGGCTGTCTTCTTTCGCCACGGGGGCTGGGCAGGGAGGCCCGCTAACGCCCACCGGCCCGGTGTGGGGTGAAGGGTGGGGCGGGGTGGGGCGTCGGGCCCGGGCTGATGCCTTCCCTCCCGCCGCGACGGAGGTACTGGGTGGGTTTGGGCAAGTTGGTGGAGGCAGGAGGGGCGGCCAAGGTCCGCGCTGGGCTACGCCTAGGCCCGGAGGTGGGTGGGTGGGGCTCAAGGGCCGGCCGGCCGGCGGCCCGGAGGCCCGGAGGCCCGGAGGCCCGGGTCCGGACGCCTCCGGGGCCACTTGCCCCTGCCAGCGAGCCTGATGCGTGGATCCGAGCTGGGACGGGCCTGGAGAGTCCCGGGGTGGGCGGGAGGCGCTGGGAGGCGGGCGGCAGGCGCGCGGTGCGCTCTGCGCTCTGCGCTGTGTGCGCTGAGTGCAGGGCGCGGTGGCTTGGCTTGGCTTGGCTTGGCTCGGCTCGGCTCGGCTCGGCCCGGCCCGGGCCGGCCGAGGCGGCGGCAGGGAAGGCGCAGCGCGGGCTCTTGAGGCGCCGCGCGGCTCCTGCCGCTGTCTACGGCCATACCACCCTGAACGCGCCCGATCTCGTCTGATCTCGGAAGCTAAGCAGGGTCGGGCCTGGTTAGTACTTGGATGGGAGACCGCCTGGGAATACCGGGTGCTGTAGGCTTTTTTTTTTTTTTTTTTTTTTTGGCCTCCTGCCTCCCTCTCCTTTAGCCGCCGCCCCTGTCCCCAAGGCGGCTCCCCGCAGGCCCGAGCACCTCCTGACCCTCCCCCCCACCCCCACGCCACGCCCGCGCAGCCCACGGCCTGCCCCGACCGCGCGGCAGGCAGGCAGGCGGGCGCACAGGCAGCGGCTTCCCTGCCCCTTGGACCTCGCAGCCCCGGCCCCCCACAGCCCCCACAGCCCCCCGGCCCTCCCCTGGGGGGACTGTGAGGCGGGAGGGGCGACGGCCCGACCGCGACTCCGCCGCAGGCCTGGGCTCCCTCGGTCCGTCCTCGTCCTCGTCCTCCTGCCGCCCGCGGCCCGCGAGCCCTCTCGACGTCCAACGGCGCCCAGCCGCCGGCTGCCCGCCCCAAGTCGACGCCAGCGCCCGCCCGCCGAGACCGCCTTCTCTCCACCAGCCTTGGCCTGCTCTCCCCAGGGAAGGAAAGGACGTTCCCGTCCTTCGCCCGGCAGGGCCACGCCCACCGGTCGCCCCTCCGTGTCCCTTGGAACCTGGGCCCCGCCAGAGCCACTTCGTGCGTTGGCCCTCCAGTTCCACGACGCCCCCCTCGGCACACGCCCGTCGCCGCTGCTCTCCAGCAACAGCCACCCAGGCGCACTCAAGCAAGTCCGGGCGCGCCCGGCCCAGAGAGGCCCGGAGTCGGAACCGACGGCCAGAGAGACAGAGAGACGACGGAAAGCAGGACGACGACACGAAAACCCACCCACCGGGACACGCACACTGCCGCCGACACGCTGACCTGCGCACACCCACCGCCGGCGGGACCGTCTCGTCTGTCTGTGCCGGGCCCCCGGCCCGCGGCTCCCGGGGAAGGAACCCGAGCAGCGCGCAGAACGGGACTCCTGAGACGTCGTCTGGGAGTCCTGGGGCCCCGCGGGGGACTGCCAGCCCCAAGGCACCTACCTGCCTCCTGCCCGGGGTGCCGCCCAAGCACCACCACCCTGCCTAGGGGAAGCTCCGTCTTCAGCAGAGGCTCATCTGCGGCTCGGCAAGGTCTGTGACAAGAGCATCTGTCCCGGGTGTGTCTGTCTGCTTCTGGGTCCAGCGTTGCCCCCTCCGTCTCCCTCTCTCCCTCTCTCTGTCAAACTCTTGTCTCTCTGTCAGTCTGTCTCTGGTCTCTTTCTCTGTCTCTGTCTCTGCCTCTGCCTCTGCCTCTGTCACCCCCTCACCCCCCACCCCCTCCCAGAACGCACCCCCGGCGCCGCCTGTCTCTCCACCACTGTGTCTCCTTCCTCTCTTTCTCCCTCTCACCATAGCCTCTCACGTTTGCTCTCACTCTGGCTCTCCTGGAGCAGCTGGCTTATGCTCCCTCTCTTCCCCTCCGTTTGTCTGGGTTGGGGGTGGGGGTGGAGGGGTGTGTGTCTAGATGTGTGTTTTCAGTGTGTGTGTGTGTGTCTGTGTGTGTGTGTGTGTGTGTGTGTGTGTGTGTGTGTCTGTGTGTGTGTGTGTGTGTGTGTGTGCGCGTGTGCGTGCGTGCGTGCGCGTCTGCGTGGGCCGGCGCGCGCTCCTGTCCGTCCGATCGTCCGTCCTTCGGTCCGTCCCGTCTTTCTCAGCCCTCTCTGCAAGGGGCTGTCTTCTTTCGCCACGGGGGCTGGGCAGGGAGGCCCGCTAACGCCCACCGGCCCGGTGTGGGGTGAAGGGTGGGGCGGGGTGGGGCGTCGGGCCCGGGCTGATGCCTTCCCTCCCGCCGCGACGGAGGTACTGGGTGGGTTTGGGCAAGTTGGTGGAGGCAGGAGGGGCGGCCAAGGTCCGCGCTGGGCTACGCCTAGGCCCGGAGGTGGGTGGGTGGGGCTCAAGGGCCGGCCGGCCGGCGGCCCGGAGGCCCGGAGGCCCGGGTCCGGACGCCTCCGGGGCCACTTGCCCCTGCCAGCGAGCCTGATGCGTGGATCCGAGCTGGGACGGGCCTGGAGAGTCCCGGGGTGGGCGGGAGGCGCTGGGAGGCGGGCGGCAGGCGCGCGGTGCGCTCTGCGCTCTGCGCTGTGTGCGCTGAGTGCAGGGCGCGGTGGCTTGGCTTGGCTTGGCTTGGCTCGGCTCGGCTCGGCTCGGCCCGGCCCGGGCCGGCCGAGGCGGCGGCAGGGAAGGCGCAGCGCGGGCTCTTGAGGCGCCGCGCGGCTCCTGCCGCTGTCTACGGCCATACCACCCTGAACGCGCCCGATCTCGTCTGATCTCGGAAGCTAAGCAGGGTCGGGCCTGGTTAGTACTTGGATGGGAGACCGCCTGGGAATACCGGGTGCTGTAGGCTTTTTTTTTTTTTTTTTTTTTTTGGCCTCCTGCCTCCCTCTCCTTTAGCCGCCGCCCCTGTCCCCAAGGCGGCTCCCCGCAGGCCCGAGCACCTCCTGACCCTCCCCCCCACCCCCACGCCACGCCCGCGCAGCCCACGGCCTGCCCCGACCGCGCGGCAGGCAGGCAGGCGGGCGCACAGGCAGCGGCTTCCCTGCCCCTTGGACCTCGCAGCCCCGGGCCCCCACAGCCCCCACAGCCCCCCGGCCCTCCCCTGGGGGGACTGTGAGGCGGGAGGGGCGACGGCCCGACCGCGACTCCGCCGCAGGCCTGGGCTCCCTCGGTCCGTCCTCGTCCTCGTCCTCCTGCCGCCCGCGGCCCGCGAGCCCTCTCGACGTCCAACGGCGCCCAGCCGCCGGCTGCCCGCCCCAAGTCGACGCCAGCGCCCGCCCGCCGAGACCGCCTTCTCTCCACCAGCCTTGGCCTGCTCTCCCCAGGGAAGGAAAGGACGTTCCCGTCCTTCGCCCGGCAGGGCCACGCCCACCGGTCGCCCCTCCGTGTCCCTTGGAACCTGGGCCCCGCCAGAGCCACTTCGTGCGTTGGCCCTCCAGTTCCACGACGCCCCCCTCGGCACACGCCCGTCGCCGCTGCTCTCCAGCAACAGCCACCCAGGCGCACTCAAGCAAGTCCGGGCGCGCCCGGCCCAGAGAGGCCCGGAGTCGGAACCGACGGCCAGAGAGACAGAGAGACGACGGAAAGCAGGACGACGACACGAAAACCCACCCACGGGGACACGCACACTGCCGCCGACACGCTGACCTGCGCACACCCACCGCCGGCGGGACCGTCTCGTCTGTCTGTGCCGGGCCCCCGGCCCGCGGCTCCCGGGGAAGGAACCCGAGCAGCGCGCAGAACGGGACTCCTGAGACGTCGTCTGGGAGTCCTGGGGCCCCGCGGGGGACTGCCAGCCCCAAGGCACCTACCTGCCTCCTGCCCGGGGTGCCGCCCAAGCACCACCACCCTGCCTAGGGGAAGCTCCGTCTTCAGCAGAGGCTCATCTGCGGCTCGGCAAGGTCTGTGACAAGAGCATCTGTCCCGGGTGTGTCTGTCTGCTTCTGGGTCCAGCGTTGCCCCCTCCGTCTCCCTCTCTCCCTCTCTCTGTCAAACTCTTGTCTCTCTGTCAGTCTGTCTCTGGTCTCTTTCTCTGTCTCTGTCTCTGCCTCTGCCTCTGCCTCTGTCACCCCCTCACCCCCCACCCCCTCCCAGAACGCACCCCCGGCGCCGCCTGTCTCTCCACCACTGTGTCTCCTTCCTCTCTTTCTCCCTCTCACCATAGCCTCTCACGTTTGCTCTCACTCTGGCTCTCCTGGAGCAGCTGGCTTATGCTCCCTCTCTTCCCCTCCGTTTGTCTGGGTTGGGGGTGGGGGTGGAGGGGTGTGTGTCTAGATGTGTGTTTTCAGTGTGTGTGTGTGTGTCTGTGTGTGTGTGTGTGTGTGTGTGTGTGTGTGTGTGTGTGTCTGTGTGTGTGTGTGTGTGTGTGCGCGCGTGTGCGTGCGTGCGTGCGCGTCTGCGTGGGCCGGCGCGCGCTCCTGTCCGTCCGATCGTCCGTCCTTCGGTCCGTCCCGTCTTTCTCAGCCCTCTCTGCAAGGGGCTGTCTTCTTTCGCCACGGGGGCTGGGCAGGGAGGCCCGCTAACGCCCACCGGCCCGGTGTGGGGTGAAGGGTGGGGCGGGGTGGGGCGTCGGGCCCGGGCTGATGCCTTCCCTCCCGCCGCGACGGAGGTACTGGGTGGGTTTGGGCAAGTTGGTGGAGGCAGGAGGGGCGGCCAAGGTCCGCGCTGGGCTACGCCTAGGCCCGGAGGTGGGTGGGTGGGGCTCAAGGGCCGGCCGGCCGGCGGCCCGGAGGCCCGGAGGCCCGGAGGCCCGGGTCCGGACGCCTCCGGGGCCACTTGCCCCTGCCAGCGAGCCTGATGCGTGGATCCGAGCTGGGACGGGCCTGGAGAGTCCCGGGGTGGGCGGGAGGCGCTGGGAGGCGGGCGGCAGGCGCGCGGTGCGCTCTGCGCTCTGCGCTGTGTGCGCTGAGTGCAGGGCGCGGTGGCTTGGCTTGGCTTGGCTTGGCTCGGCTCGGCTCGGCTCGGCCCGGCCCGGGCCGGCCGAGGCGGCGGCAGGGAAGGCGCAGCGCGGGCTCTTGAGGCGCCGCGCGGCTCCTGCCGCTGTCTACGGCCATACCACCCTGAACGCGCCCGATCTCGTCTGATCTCGGAAGCTAAGCAGGGTCGGGCCTGGTTAGTACTTGGATGGGAGACCGCCTGGGAATACCGGGTGCTGTAGGCTTTTTTTTTTTTTTTTTTTTTTTGGCCTCCTGCCTCCCTCTCCTTTAGCCGCCGCCCCTGTCCCCAAGGCGGCTCCCCGCAGGCCCGAGCACCTCCTGACCCTCCCCCCCACCCCCACGCCACGCCCGCGCAGCCCACGGCCTGCCCCGACCGCGCGGCAGGCAGGCAGGCGGGCGCACAGGCAGCGGCTTCCCTGCCCCTTGGACCTCGCAGCCCCGGCCCCCCACAGCCCCCACAGCCCCCCGGCCCTCCCCTGGGGGGACTGTGAGGCGGGAGGGGCGACGGCCCGACCGCGACTCCGCCGCAGGCCTGGGCTCCCTCGGTCCGTCCTCGTCCTCGTCCTCCTGCCGCCCGCGGCCCGCGAGCCCTCTCGACGTCCAACGGCGCCCAGCCGCCGGCTGCCCGCCCCAAGTCGACGCCAGCGCCCGCCCGCCGAGACCGCCTTCTCTCCACCAGCCTTGGCCTGCTCTCCCCAGGGAAGGAAAGGACGTTCCCGTCCTTCGCCCGGCAGGGCCACGCCCACCGGTCGCCCCTCCGTGTCCCTTGGAACCTGGGCCCCGCCAGAGCCACTTCGTGCGTTGGCCCTCCAGTTCCACGACGCCCCCCTCGGCACACGCCCGTCGCCGCTGCTCTCCAGCAACAGCCACCCAGGCGCACTCAAGCAAGTCCGGGCGCGCCCGGCCCAGAGAGGCCCGGAGTCGGAACCGACGGCCAGAGAGACAGAGAGACGACGGAAAGCAGGACGACGACACGAAAACCCACCCACCGGGACACGCACACTGCCGCCGACACGCTGACCTGCGCACACCCACCGCCGGCGGGACCGTCTCGTCTGTCTGTGCCGGGCCCCCGGCCCGCGGCTCCCGGGGAAGGAACCCGAGCAGCGCGCAGAACGGGACTCCTGAGACGTCGTCTGGGAGTCCTGGGGCCCCGCGGGGGACTGCCAGCCCCAAGGCACCTACCTGCCTCCTGCCCGGGGTGCCGCCCAAGCACCACCACCCTGCCTAGGGGAAGCTCCGTCTTCAGCAGAGGCTCATCTGCGGCTCGGCAAGGTCTGTGACAAGAGCATCTGTCCCGGGTGTGTCTGTCTGCTTCTGGGTCCAGCGTTGCCCCCTCCGTCTCCCTCTCTCCCTCTCTCTGTCAAACTCTTGTCTCTCTGTCAGTCTGTCTCTGGTCTCTTTCTCTGTCTCTGTCTCTGCCTCTGCCTCTGCCTCTGTCACCCCCTCACCCCCCACCCCCTCCCAGAACGCACCCCCGGCGCCGCCTGTCTCTCCACCACTGTGTCTCCTTCCTCTCTTTCTCCCTCTCACCATAGCCTCTCACGTTTGCTCTCACTCTGGCTCTCCTGGAGCAGCTGGCTTATGCTCCCTCTCTTCCCCTCCGTTTGTCTGGGTTGGGGGTGGGGGTGGAGGGGTGTGTGTCTAGATGTGTGTTTTCAGTGTGTGTGTGTGTGTCTGTGTGTGTGTGTGTGTGTGTGTGTGTGTGTGTGTGTCTGTGTGTGTGTGTGTGTGTGTGTGTGCGCGTGTGCGTGCGTGCGTGCGCGTCTGCGTGGGCCGGCGCGCGCTCCTGTCCGTCCGATCGTCCGTCCTTCGGTCCGTCCCGTCTTTCTCAGCCCTCTCTGCAAGGGGCTGTCTTCTTTCGCCACGGGGGCTGGGCAGGGAGGCCCGCTAACGCCCACCGGCCCGGTGTGGGGTGAAGGGTGGGGCGGGGTGGGGCGTCGGGCCCGGGCTGATGCCTTCCCTCCCGCCGCGACGGAGGTACTGGGTGGGTTTGGGCAAGTTGGTGGAGGCAGGAGGGGCGGCCAAGGTCCGCGCTGGGCTACGCCTAGGCCCGGAGGTGGGTGGGTGGGGCTCAAGGGCCGGCCGGCCGGCGGCCCGGAGGCCCGGAGGCCCGGGTCCGGACGCCTCCGGGGCCACTTGCCCCTGCCAGCGAGCCTGATGCGTGGATCCGAGCTGGGACGGGCCTGGAGAGTCCCGGGGTGGGCGGGAGGCGCTGGGAGGCGGGCGGCAGGCGCGCGGTGCGCTCTGCGCTCTGCGCTGTGTGCGCTGAGTGCAGGGCGCGGTGGCTTGGCTTGGCTTGGCTTGGCTCGGCTCGGCTCGGCTCGGCCCGGCCCGGGCCGGCCGAGGCGGCGGCAGGGAAGGCGCAGCGCGGGCTCTTGAGGCGCCGCGCGGCTCCTGCCGCTGTCTACGGCCATACCACCCTGAACGCGCCCGATCTCGTCTGATCTCGGAAGCTAAGCAGGGTCGGGCCTGGTTAGTACTTGGATGGGAGACCGCCTGGGAATACCGGGTGCTGTAGGCTTTTTTTTTTTTTTTTTTTTTTTTGGCCTCCTGCCTCCCTCTCCTTTAGCCGCCGCCCCTGTCCCCAAGGCGGCTCCCCGCAGGCCCGAGCACCTCCTGACCCTCCCCCCCACCCCCACGCCACGCCCGCGCAGCCCACGGCCTGCCCCGACCGCGCGGCAGGCAGGCAGGCGGGCGCACAGGCAGCGGCTTCCCTGCCCCTTGGACCTCGCAGCCCCGGCCCCCCACAGCCCCCACAGCCCCCCGGCCCTCCCCTGGGGGGACTGTGAGGCGGGAGGGGCGACGGCCCGACCGCGACTCCGCCGCAGGCCTGGGCTCCCTCGGTCCGTCCTCGTCCTCGTCCTCCTGCCGCCCGCGGCCCGCGAGCCCTCTCGACGTCCAACGGCGCCCAGCCGCCGGCTGCCCGCCCCAAGTCGACGCCAGCGCCCGCCCGCCGAGACCGCCTTCTCTCCACCAGCCTTGGCCTGCTCTCCCCAGGGAAGGAAAGGACGTTCCCGTCCTTCGCCCGGCAGGGCCACGCCCACCGGTCGCCCCTCCGTGTCCCTTGGAACCTGGGCCCCGCCAGAGCCACTTCGTGCGTTGGCCCTCCAGTTCCACGACGCCCCCCTCGGCACACGCCCGTCGCCGCTGCTCTCCAGCAACAGCCACCCAGGCGCACTCAAGCAAGTCCGGGCGCGCCCGGCCCAGAGAGGCCCGGAGTCGGAACCGACGGCCAGAGAGACAGAGAGACGACGGAAAGCAGGACGACGACACGAAAACCCACCCACCGGGACACGCACACTGCCGCCGACACGCTGACCTGCGCACACCCACCGCCGGCGGGACCGTCTCGTCTGTCTGTGCCGGGCCCCCGGCCCGCGGCTCCCGGGGAAGGAACCCGAGCAGCGCGCAGAACGGGACTCCTGAGACGTCGTCTGGGAGTCCTGGGGCCCCGCGGGGGACTGCCAGCCCCAAGGCACCTACCTGCCTCCTGCCCGGGGTGCCGCCCAAGCACCACCACCCTGCCTAGGGGAAGCTCCGTCTTCAGCAGAGGCTCATCTGCGGCTCGGCAAGGTCTGTGACAAGAGCATCTGTCCCGGGTGTGTCTGTCTGCTTCTGGGTCCAGCGTTGCCCCCTCCGTCTCCCTCTCTCCCTCTCTCTGTCAAACTCTTGTCTCTCTGTCAGTCTGTCTCTGGTCTCTTTCTCTGTCTCTGTCTCTGCCTCTGCCTCTGCCTCTGTCACCCCCTCACCCCCCACCCCCTCCCAGAACGCACCCCCGGCGCCGCCTGTCTCTCCACCACTGTGTCTCCTTCCTCTCTTTCTCCCTCTCACCATAGCCTCTCACGTTTGCTCTCACTCTGGCTCTCCTGGAGCAGCTGGCTTATGCTCCCTCTCTTCCCCTCCGTTTGTCTGGGTTGGGGGTGGGGGTGGAGGGGTGTGTGTCTAGATGTGTGTTTTCAGTGTGTGTGTGTGTGTCTGTGTGTGTGTGTGTGTGTGTGTGTGTGTGTGTGTGTGTGTCTGTGTGTGTGTGTGTGTGTGTGTGTGCGCGTGTGCGTGCGTGCGTGCGCGTCTGCGTGGGCCGGCGCGCGCTCCTGTCCGTCCGATCGTCCGTCCTTCGGTCCGTCCCGTCTTTCTCAGCCCTCTCTGCAAGGGGCTGTCTTCTTTCGCCACGGGGGCTGGGCAGGGAGGCCCGCTAACGCCCACCGGCCCGGTGTGGGGTGAAGGGTGGGGCGGGGTGGGGCGTCGGGCCCGGGCTGATGCCTTCCCTCCCGCCGCGACGGAGGTACTGGGTGGGTTTGGGCAAGTTGGTGGAGGCAGGAGGGGCGGCCAAGGTCCGCGCTGGGCTACGCCTAGGCCCGGAGGTGGGTGGGTGGGGCTCAAGGGCCGGCCGGCCGGCGGCCCGGAGGCCCGGAGGCCCGGAGGCCCGGGTCCGGACGCCTCCGGGGCCACTTGCCCCTGCCAGCGAGCCTGATGCGTGGATCCGAGCTGGGACGGGCCTGGAGAGTCCCGGGGTGGGCGGGAGGCGCTGGGAGGCGGGCGGCAGGCGCGCGGTGCGCTCTGCGCTCTGCGCTGTGTGCGCTGAGTGCAGGGCGCGGTGGCTTGGCTTGGCTTGGCTTGGCTCGGCTCGGCTCGGCTCGGCCCGGCCCGGGCCGGCCGAGGCGGCGGCAGGGAAGGCGCAGCGCGGGCTCTTGAGGCGCCGCGCGGCTCCTGCCGCTGTCTACGGCCATACCACCCTGAACGCGCCCGATCTCGTCTGATCTCGGAAGCTAAGCAGGGTCGGGCCTGGTTAGTACTTGGATGGGAGACCGCCTGGGAATACCGGGTGCTGTAGGCTTTTTTTTTTTTTTTTTTTTTTTGGCCTCCTGCCTCCCTCTCCTTTAGCCGCCGCCCCTGTCCCCAAGGCGGCTCCCCGCAGGCCCGAGCACCTCCTGACCCTCCCCCCCACCCCCACGCCACGCCCGCGCAGCCCACGGCCTGCCCCGACCGCGCGGCAGGCAGGCAGGCGGGCGCACAGGCAGCGGCTTCCCTGCCCCTTGGACCTCGCAGCCCCGGCCCCCCACAGCCCCCACAGCCCCCCGGCCCTCCCCTGGGGGGACTGTGAGGCGGGAGGGGCGACGGCCCGACCGCGACTCCGCCGCAGGCCTGGGCTCCCTCGGTCCGTCCTCGTCCTCGTCCTCCTGCCGCCCGCGGCCCGCGAGCCCTCTCGACGTCCAACGGCGCCCAGCCGCCGGCTGCCCGCCCCAAGTCGACGCCAGCGCCCGCCCGCCGAGACCGCCTTCTCTCCACCAGCCTTGGCCTGCTCTCCCCAGGGAAGGAAAGGACGTTCCCGTCCTTCGCCCGGCAGGGCCACGCCCACCGGTCGCCCCTCCGTGTCCCTTGGAACCTGGGCCCCGCCAGAGCCACTTCGTGCGTTGGCCCTCCAGTTCCACGACGCCCCCCTCGGCACACGCCCGTCGCCGCTGCTCTCCAGCAACAGCCAGCCAGGCGCACTCAAGCAAGTCCGGGCGCGCCCGGCCCAGAGAGGCCCGGAGTCGGAACCGACGGCCAGAGAGACAGAGAGACGACGGAAAGCAGGACGACGACACGAAAACCCACCCACCGGGACACGCACACTGCCGCCGACACGCTGACCTGCGCACACCCACCGCCGGCGGGACCGTCTCGTCTGTCTGTGCCGGGCCCCCGGCCCGCGGCTCCCGGGGAAGGAACCCGAGCAGCGCGCAGAACGGGACTCCTGAGACGTCGTCTGGGAGTCCTGGGGCCCCGCGGGGGACTGCCAGCCCCAAGGCACCTACCTGCCTCCTGCCCGGGGTGCCGCCCAAGCACCACCACCCTGCCTAGGGGAAGCTCCGTCTTCAGCAGAGGCTCATCTGCGGCTCGGCAAGGTCTGTGACAAGAGCATCTGTCCCGGGTGTGTCTGTCTGCTTCTGGGTCCAGCGTTGCCCCCTCCGTCTCCCTCTCTCCCTCTCTCTGTCAAACTCTTGTCTCTCTGTCAGTCTGTCTCTGGTCTCTTTCTCTGTCTCTGTCTCTGCCTCTGCCTCTGCCTCTGTCACCCCCTCACCCCCCACCCCCTCCCAGAACGCACCCCCGGCGCCGCCTGTCTCTCCACCACTGTGTCTCCTTCCTCTCTTTCTCCCTCTCACCATAGCCTCTCACGTTTGCTCTCACTCTGGCTCTCCTGGAGCAGCTGGCTTATGCTCCCTCTCTTCCCCTCCGTTTGTCTGGGTTGGGGGTGGGGGTGGAGGGGTGTGTGTCTAGATGTGTGTTTTCAGTGTGTGTGTGTGTGTCTGTGTGTGTGTGTGTGTGTGTGTGTGTGTGTGTGTGTGTGTCTGTGTGTGTGTGTGTGTGTGTGTGTGCGCGTGTGCGTGCGTGCGTGCGCGTCTGCGTGGGCCGGCGCGCGCTCCTGTCCGTCCGATCGTCCGTCCTTCGGTCCGTCCCGTCTTTCTCAGCCCTCTCTGCAAGGGGCTGTCTTCTTTCGCCACGGGGGCTGGGCAGGGAGGCCCGCTAACGCCCACCGGCCCGGTGTGGGGTGAAGGGTGGGGCGGGGTGGGGCGTCGGGCCCGGGCTGATGCCTTCCCTCCCGCCGCGACGGAGGTACTGGGTGGGTTTGGGCAAGTTGGTGGAGGCAGGAGGGGCGGCCAAGGTCCGCGCTGGGCTACGCCTAGGCCCGGAGGTGGGTGGGTGGGGCTCAAGGGCCGGCCGGCCGGCGGCCCGGAGGCCCGGAGGCCCGGGTCCGGACGCCTCCGGGGCCACTTGCCCCTGCCAGCGAGCCTGATGCGTGGATCCGAGCTGGGACGGGCCTGGAGAGTCCCGGGGTGGGCGGGAGGCGCTGGGAGGCGGGCGGCAGGCGCGCGGTGCGCTCTGCGCTCTGCGCTGTGTGCGCTGAGTGCAGGGCGCGGTGGCTTGGCTTGGCTTGGCTTGGCTCGGCTCGGCTCGGCTCGGCCCGGCCCGGGCCGGCCGAGGCGGCGGCAGGGAAGGCGCAGCGCGGGCTCTTGAGGCGCCGCGCGGCTCCTGCCGCTGTCTACGGCCATACCACCCTGAACGCGCCCGATCTCGTCTGATCTCGGAAGCTAAGCAGGGTCGGGCCTGGTTAGTACTTGGATGGGAGACCGCCTGGGAATACCGGGTGCTGTAGGCTTTTTTTTTTTTTTTTTTTTTTTTGGCCTCCTGCCTCCCTCTCCTTTAGCCGCCGCCCCTGTCCCCAAGGCGGCTCCCCGCAGGCCCGAGCACCTCCTGACCCTCCCCCCCACCCCCACGCCACGCCCGCGCAGCCCACGGCCTGCCCCGACCGCGCGGCAGGCAGGCAGGCGGGCGCACAGGCAGCGGCTTCCCTGCCCCTTGGACCTCGCAGCCCCGGCCCCCCACAGCCCCCACAGCCCCCCGGCCCTCCCCTGGGGGGACTGTGAGGCGGGAGGGGCGACGGCCCGACCGCGACTCCGCCGCAGGCCTGGGCTCCCTCGGTCCGTCCTCGTCCTCGTCCTCCTGCCGCCCGCGGCCCGCGAGCCCTCTCGACGTCCAACGGCGCCCAGCCGCCGGCTGCCCGCCCCAAGTCGACGCCAGCGCCCGCCCGCCGAGACCGCCTTCTCTCCACCAGCCTTGGCCTGCTCTCCCCAGGGAAGGAAAGGACGTTCCCGTCCTTCGCCCGGCAGGGCCACGCCCACCGGTCGCCCCTCCGTGTCCCTTGGAACCTGGGCCCCGCCAGAGCCACTTCGTGCGTTGGCCCTCCAGTTCCACGACGCCCCCCTCGGCACACGCCCGTCGCCGCTGCTCTCCAGCAACAGCCAGCCAGGCGCACTCAAGCAAGTCCGGGCGCGCCCGGCCCAGAGAGGCCCGGAGTCGGAACCGACGGCCAGAGAGACAGAGAGACGACGGAAAGCAGGACGACGACACGAAAACCCACCCACCGGGACACGCACACTGCCGCCGACACGCTGACCTGCGCACACCCACCGCCGGCGGGACCGTCTCGTCTGTCTGTGCCGGGCCCCCGGCCCGCGGCTCCCGGGGAAGGAACCCGAGCAGCGCGCAGAACGGGACTCCTGAGACGTCGTCTGGGAGTCCTGGGGCCCCGCGGGGGACTGCCAGCCCCAAGGCACCTACCTGCCTCCTGCCCGGGGTGCCGCCCAAGCACCACCACCCTGCCTAGGGGAAGCTCCGTCTTCAGCAGAGGCTCATCTGCGGCTCGGCAAGGTCTGTGACAAGAGCATCTGTCCCGGGTGTGTCTGTCTGCTTCTGGGTCCAGCGTTGCCCCCTCCGTCTCCCTCTCTCCCTCTCTCTGTCAAACTCTTGTCTCTCTGTCAGTCTGTCTCTGGTCTCTTTCTCTGTCTCTGTCTCTGCCTCTGCCTCTGCCTCTGTCACCCCCTCACCCCCCACCCCCTCCCAGAACGCACCCCCGGCGCCGCCTGTCTCTCCACCACTGTGTCTCCTTCCTCTCTTTCTCCCTCTCACCATAGCCTCTCACGTTTGCTCTCACTCTGGCTCTCCTGGAGCAGCTGGCTTATGCTCCCTCTCTTCCCCTCCGTTTGTCTGGGTTGGGGGTGGGGGTGGAGGGGTGTGTGTCTAGATGTGTGTTTTCAGTGTGTGTGTGTGTGTCTGTGTGTGTGTGTGTGTGTGTGTGTGTGTGTGTGTGTCTGTGTGTGTGTGTGTGTGTGTGTGTGCGCGTGTGCGTGCGTGCGTGCGCGTCTGCGTGGGCCGGCGCGCGCTCCTGTCCGTCCGATCGTCCGTCCTTCGGTCCGTCCCGTCTTTCTCAGCCCTCTCTGCAAGGGGCTGTCTTCTTTCGCCACGGGGGCTGGGCAGGGAGGCCCGCTAACGCCCACCGGCCCGGTGTGGGGTGAAGGGTGGGGCGGGGTGGGGCGTCGGGCCCGGGCTGATGCCTTCCCTCCCGCCGCGACGGAGGTACTGGGTGGGTTTGGGCAAGTTGGTGGAGGCAGGAGGGGCGGCCAAGGTCCGCGCTGGGCTACGCCTAGGCCCGGAGGTGGGTGGGTGGGGCTCAAGGGCCGGCCGGCCGGCGGCCCGGAGGCCCGGAGGCCCGGGTCCGGACGCCTCCGGGGCCACTTGCCCCTGCCAGCGAGCCTGATGCGTGGATCCGAGCTGGGACGGGCCTGGAGAGTCCCGGGGTGGGCGGGAGGCGCTGGGAGGCGGGCGGCAGGCGCGCGGTGCGCTCTGCGCTCTGCGCTGTGTGCGCTGAGTGCAGGGCGCGGTGGCTTGGCTTGGCTTGGCTTGGCTCGGCTCGGCTCGGCTCGGCCCGGCCCGGGCCGGCCGAGGCGGCGGCAGGGAAGGCGCAGCGCGGGCTCTTGAGGCGCCGCGCGGCTCCTGCCGCTGTCTACGGCCATACCACCCTGAACGCGCCCGATCTCGTCTGATCTCGGAAGCTAAGCAGGGTCGGGCCTGGTTAGTACTTGGATGGGAGACCGCCTGGGAATACCGGGTGCTGTAGGCTTTTTTTTTTTTTTTTTTTTTTTTGGCCTCCTGCCTCCCTCTCCTTTAGCCGCCGCCCCTGTCCCCAAGGCGGCTCCCCGCAGGCCCGAGCACCTCCTGACCCTCCCCCCCACCCCCACGCCACGCCCGCGCAGCCCACGGCCTGCCCCGACCGCGCGGCAGGCAGGCAGGCGGGCGCACAGGCAGCGGCTTCCCTGCCCCTTGGACCTCGCAGCCCCGGCCCCCCACAGCCCCCACAGCCCCCCGGCCCTCCCCTGGGGGGACTGTGAGGCGGGAGGGGCGACGGCCCGACCGCGACTCCGCCGCAGGCCTGGGCTCCCTCGGTCCGTCCTCGTCCTCGTCCTCCTGCCGCCCGCGGCCCGCGAGCCCTCTCGACGTCCAACGGCGCCCAGCCGCCGGCTGCCCGCCCCAAGTCGACGCCAGCGCCCGCCCGCCGAGACCGCCTTCTCTCCACCAGCCTTGGCCTGCTCTCCCCAGGGAAGGAAAGGACGTTCCCGTCCTTCGCCCGGCAGGGCCACGCCCACCGGTCGCCCCTCCGTGTCCCTTGGAACCTGGGCCCCGCCAGAGCCACTTCGTGCGTTGGCCCTCCAGTTCCACGACGCCCCCCTCGGCACACGCCCGTCGCCGCTGCTCTCCAGCAACAGCCACCCAGGCGCACTCAAGCAAGTCCGGGCGCGCCCGGCCCAGAGAGGCCCGGAGTCGGAACCGACGGCCAGAGAGACAGAGAGACGACGGAAAGCAGGACGACGACACGAAAACCCACCCACCGGGACACGCACACTGCCGCCGACACGCTGACCTGCGCACACCCACCGCCGGCGGGACCGTCTCGTCTGTCTGTGCCGGGCCCCCGGCCCGCGGCTCCCGGGGAAGGAACCCGAGCAGCGCGCAGAACGGGACTCCTGAGACGTCGTCTGGGAGTCCTGGGGCCCCGCGGGGGACTGCCAGCCCCAAGGCACCTACCTGCCTCCTGCCCGGGGTGCCGCCCAAGCACCACCACCCTGCCTAGGGGAAGCTCCGTCTTCAGCAGAGGCTCATCTGCGGCTCGGCAAGGTCTGTGACAAGAGCATCTGTCCCGGGTGTGTCTGTCTGCTTCTGGGTCCAGCGTTGCCCCCTCCGTCTCCCTCTCTCCCTCTCTCTGTCAAACTCTTGTCTCTCTGTCAGTCTGTCTCTGGTCTCTTTCTCTGTCTCTGTCTCTGCCTCTGCCTCTGCCTCTGTCACCCCCTCACCCCCCACCCCCTCCCAGAACGCACCCCCGGCGCCGCCTGTCTCTCCACCACTGTGTCTCCTTCCTCTCTTTCTCCCTCTCACCATAGCCTCTCACGTTTGCTCTCACTCTGGCTCTCCTGGAGCAGCTGGCTTATGCTCCCTCTCTTCCCCTCCGTTTGTCTGGGTTGGGGGTGGGGGTGGAGGGGTGTGTGTCTAGATGTGTGTTTTCAGTGTGTGTGTGTGTGTCTGTGTGTGTGTGTGTGTGTGTGTGTGTGTGTGTGTGTGTGTCTGTGTGTGTGTGTGTGTGTGTGTGTGCGCGTGTGCGTGCGTGCGTGCGCGTCTGCGTGGGCCGGCGCGCGCTCCTGTCCGTCCGATCGTCCGTCCTTCGGTCCGTCCCGTCTTTCTCAGCCCTCTCTGCAAGGGGCTGTCTTCTTTCGCCACGGGGGCTGGGCAGGGAGGCCCGCTAACGCCCACCGGCCCGGTGTGGGGTGAAGGGTGGGGCGGGGTGGGGCGTCGGGCCCGGGCTGATGCCTTCCCTCCCGCCGCGACGGAGGTACTGGGTGGGTTTGGGCAAGTTGGTGGAGGCAGGAGGGGCGGCCAAGGTCCGCGCTGGGCTACGCCTAGGCCCGGAGGTGGGTGGGTGGGGCTCAAGGGCCGGCCGGCCGGCGGCCCGGAGGCCCGGAGGCCCGGGTCCGGACGCCTCCGGGGCCACTTGCCCCTGCCAGCGAGCCTGATGCGTGGATCCGAGCTGGGACGGGCCTGGAGAGTCCCGGGGTGGGCGGGAGGCGCTGGGAGGCGGGCGGCAGGCGCGCGGTGCGCTCTGCGCTCTGCGCTGTGTGCGCTGAGTGCAGGGCGCGGTGGCTTGGCTTGGCTTGGCTTGGCTCGGCTCGGCTCGGCTCGGCCCGGCCCGGGCCGGCCGAGGCGGCGGCAGGGAAGGCGCAGCGCGGGCTCTTGAGGCGCCGCGCGGCTCCTGCCGCTGTCTACGGCCATACCACCCTGAACGCGCCCGATCTCGTCTGATCTCGGAAGCTAAGCAGGGTCGGGCCTGGTTAGTACTTGGATGGGAGACCGCCTGGGAATACCGGGTGCTGTAGGCTTTTTTTTTTTTTTTTTTTTTTTTGGCCTCCTGCCTCCCTCTCCTTTAGACGCCGCCCCTGTCCCCAAGGCGGCTCCCCGCAGGCCCGAGCACCTCCTGACCCTCCCCCCCACCCCCACGCCACGCCCGCGCAGCCCACGGCCTGCCCCGACCGCGCGGCAGGCAGGCAGGCGGGCGCACAGGCAGCGGCTTCCCTGCCCCTTGGACCTCGCAGCCCCGGCCCCCCACAGCCCCCACAGCCCCCCGGCCCTCCCCTGGGGGGACTGTGAGGCGGGAGGGGCGACGGCCCGACCGCGACTCCGCCGCAGGCCTGGGCTCCCTCGGTCCGTCCTCGTCCTCGTCCTCCTGCCGCCCGCGGCCCGCGAGCCCTCTCGACGTCCAACGGCGCCCAGCCGCCGGCTGCCCGCCCCAAGTCGACGCCAGCGCCCGCCCGCCGAGACCGCCTTCTCTCCACCAGCCTTGGCCTGCTCTCCCCAGGGAAGGAAAGGACGTTCCCGTCCTTCGCCCGGCAGGGCCACGCCCACCGGTCGCCCCTCCGTGTCCCTTGGAACCTGGGCCCCGCCAGAGCCACTTCGTGCGTTGGCCCTCCAGTTCCACGACGCCCCCCTCGGCACACGCCCGTCGCCGCTGCTCTCCAGCAACAGCCACCCAGGCGCACTCAAGCAAGTCCGGGCGCGCCCGGCCCAGAGAGGCCCGGAGTCGGAACCGACGGCCAGAGAGACAGAGAGACGACGGAAAGCAGGACGACGACACGAAAACCCACCCACCGGGACACGCACACTGCCGCCGACACGCTGACCTGCGCACACCCACCGCCGGCGGGACCGTCTCGTCTGTCTGTGCCGGGCCCCCGGCCCGCGGCTCCCGGGGAAGGAACCCGAGCAGCGCGCAGAACGGGACTCCTGAGACGTCGTCTGGGAGTCCTGGGGCCCCGCGGGGGACTGCCAGCCCCAAGGCACCTACCTGCCTCCTGCCCGGGGTGCCGCCCAAGCACCACCACCCTGCCTAGGGGAAGCTCCGTCTTCAGCAGAGGCTCATCTGCGGCTCGGCAAGGTCTGTGACAAGAGCATCTGTCCCGGGTGTGTCTGTCTGCTTCTGGGTCCAGCGTTGCCCCCTCCGTCTCCCTCTCTCCCTCTCTCTGTCAAACTCTTGTCTCTCTGTCAGTCTGTCTCTGGTCTCTTTCTCTGTCTCTGTCTCTGCCTCTGCCTCTGCCTCTGTCACCCCCTCACCCCCCACCCCCTCCCAGAACGCACCCCCGGCGCCGCCTGTCTCTCCACCACTGTGTCTCCTTCCTCTCTTTCTCCCTCTCACCATAGCCTCTCACGTTTGCTCTCACTCTGGCTCTCCTGGAGCAGCTGGCTTATGCTCCCTCTCTTCCCCTCCGTTTGTCTGGGTTGGGGGTGGGGGTGGAGGGGTGTGTGTCTAGATGTGTGTTTTCAGTGTGTGTGTGTGTGTCTGTGTGTGTGTGTGTGTGTGTGTGTGTGTGTGTGTGTGTGTGTGTGTCTGTGTGTGTGTGTGTGTGTGTGTGCGCGTGTGCGTGCGTGCGTGCGCGTCTGCGTGGGCCGGCGCGCGCTCCTGTCCGTCCGATCGTCCGTCCTTCGGTCCGTCCCGTCTTTCTCAGCCCTCTCTGCAAGGGGCTGTCTTCTTTCGCCACGGGGGCTGGGCAGGGAGGCCCGCTAACGCCCACCGGCCCGGTGTGGGGTGAAGGGTGGGGCGGGGTGGGGCGTCGGGCCCGGGCTGATGCCTTCCCTCCCGCCGCGACGGAGGTACTGGGTGGGTTTGGGCAAGTTGGTGGAGGCAGGAGGGGCGGCCAAGGTCCGCGCTGGGCTACGCCTAGGCCCGGAGGTGGGTGGGTGGGGCTCAAGGGCCGGCCGGCCGGCGGCCCGGAGGCCCGGAGGCCCGGAGGCCCGGGTCCGGACGCCTCCGGGGCCACTTGCCCCTGCCAGCGAGCCTGATGCGTGGATCCGAGCTGGGACGGGCCTGGAGAGTCCCGGGGTGGGCGGGAGGCGCTGGGAGGCGGGCGGCAGGCGCGCGGTGCGCTCTGCGCTCTGCGCTGTGTGCGCTGAGTGCAGGGCGCGGTGGCTTGGCTTGGCTTGGCTTGGCTCGGCTCGGCTCGGCTCGGCCCGGCCCGGGCCGGCCGAGGCGGCGGCAGGGAAGGCGCAGCGCGGGCTCTTGAGGCGCCGCGCGGCTCCTGCCGCTGTCTACGGCCATACCACCCTGAACGCGCCCGATCTCGTCTGATCTCGGAAGCTAAGCAGGGTCGGGCCTGGTTAGTACTTGGATGGGAGACCGCCTGGGAATACCGGGTGCTGTAGGCTTTTTTTTTTTTTTTTTTTTTTTTGGCCTCCTGCCTCCCTCTCCTTTAGCCGCCGCCCCTGTCCCCAAGGCGGCTCCCCGCAGGCCCGAGCACCTCCTGACCCTCCCCCCCACCCCCACGCCACGCCCGCGCAGCCCACGGCCTGCCCCGACCGCGCGGCAGGCAGGCAGGCGGGCGCACAGGCAGCGGCTTCCCTGCCCCTTGGACCTCGCAGCCCCGGCCCCCCACAGCCCCCACAGCCCCCCGGCCCTCCCCTGGGGGGACTGTGAGGCGGGAGGGGCGACGGCCCGACCGCGACTCCGCCGCAGGCCTGGGCTCCCTCGGTCCGTCCTCGTCCTCGTCCTCCTGCCGCCCGCGGCCCGCGAGCCCTCTCGACGTCCAACGGCGCCCAGCCGCCGGCTGCCCGCCCCAAGTCGACGCCAGCGCCCGCCCGCCGAGACCGCCTTCTCTCCACCAGCCTTGGCCTGCTCTCCCCAGGGAAGGAAAGGACGTTCCCGTCCTTCGCCCGGCAGGGCCACGCCCACCGGTCGCCCCTCCGTGTCCCTTGGAACCTGGGCCCCGCCAGAGCCACTTCGTGCGTTGGCCCTCCAGTTCCACGACGCCCCCCTCGGCACACGCCCGTCGCCGCTGCTCTCCAGCAACAGCCACCCAGGCGCACTCAAGCAAGTCCGGGCGCGCCCGGCCCAGAGAGGCCCGGAGTCGGAACCGACGGCCAGAGAGACAGAGAGACGACGGAAAGCAGGACGACGACACGAAAACCCACCCACCGGGACACGCACACTGCCGCCGACACGCTGACCTGCGCACACCCACCGCCGGCGGGACCGTCTCGTCTGTCTGTGCCGGGCCCCCGGCCCGCGGCTCCCGGGGAAGGAACCCGAGCAGCGCGCAGAACGGGACTCCTGAGACGTCGTCTGGGAGTCCTGGGGCCCCGCGGGGGACTGCCAGCCCCAAGGCACCTACCTGCCTCCTGCCCGGGGTGCCGCCCAAGCACCACCACCCTGCCTAGGGGAAGCTCCGTCTTCAGCAGAGGCTCATCTGCGGCTCGGCAAGGTCTGTGACAAGAGCATCTGTCCCGGGTGTGTCTGTCTGCTTCTGGGTCCAGCGTTGCCCCCTCCGTCTCCCTCTCTCCCTCTCTCTGTCAAACTCTTGTCTCTCTGTCAGTCTGTCTCTGGTCTCTTTCTCTGTCTCTGTCTCTGCCTCTGCCTCTGCCTCTGTCACCCCCTCACCCCCCACCCCCTCCCAGAACGCACCCCCGGCGCCGCCTGTCTCTCCACCACTGTGTCTCCTTCCTCTCTTTCTCCCTCTCACCATAGCCTCTCACGTTTGCTCTCACTCTGGCTCTCCTGGAGCAGCTGGCTTATGCTCCCTCTCTTCCCCTCCGTTTGTCTGGGTTGGGGGTGGGGGTGGAGGGGTGTGTGTCTAGATGTGTGTTTTCAGTGTGTGTGTGTGTGTCTGTGTGTGTGTGTGTGTGTGTGTGTGTGTGTGTGTGTGTGTGTGTGTCTGTGTGTGTGTGTGTGTGTGTGTGCGCGTGTGCGTGCGTGCGTGCGCGTCTGCGTGGGCCGGCGCGCGCTCCTGTCCGTCCGATCGTCCGTCCTTCGGTCCGTCCCGTCTTTCTCAGCCCTCTCTGCAAGGGGCTGTCTTCTTTCGCCACGGGGGCTGGGCAGGGAGGCCCGCTAACGCCCACCGGCCCGGTGTGGGGTGAAGGGTGGGGCGGGGTGGGGCGTCGGGCCCGGGCTGATGCCTTCCCTCCCGCCGCGACGGAGGTACTGGGTGGGTTTGGGCAAGTTGGTGGAGGCAGGAGGGGCGGCCAAGGTCCGCGCTGGGCTACGCCTAGGCCCGGAGGTGGGTGGGTGGGGCTCAAGGGCCGGCCGGCCGGCGGCCCGGAGGCCCGGAGGCCCGGAGGCCCGGGTCCGGACGCCTCCGGGGCCACTTGCCCCTGCCAGCGAGCCTGATGCGTGGATCCGAGCTGGGACGGGCCTGGAGAGTCCCGGGGTGGGCGGGAGGCGCTGGGAGGCGGGCGGCAGGCGCGCGGTGCGCTCTGCGCTCTGCGCTGTGTGCGCTGAGTGCAGGGCGCGGTGGCTTGGCTTGGCTTGGCTTGGCTCGGCTCGGCTCGGCTCGGCCCGGCCCGGGCCGGCCGAGGCGGCGGCAGGGAAGGCGCAGCGCGGGCTCTTGAGGCGCCGCGCGGCTCCTGCCGCTGTCTACGGCCATACCACCCTGAACGCGCCCGATCTCGTCTGATCTCGGAAGCTAAGCAGGGTCGGGCCTGGTTAGTACTTGGATGGGAGACCGCCTGGGAATACCGGGTGCTGTAGGCTTTTTTTTTTTTTTTTTTTTTTTTGGCCTCCTGCCTCCCTCTCCTTTAGCCGCCGCCCCTGTCCCCAAGGCGGCTCCCCGCAGGCCCGAGCACCTCCTGACCCTCCCCCCCACCCCCACGCCACGCCCGCGCAGCCCACGGCCTGCCCCGACCGCGCGGCAGGCAGGCAGGCGGGCGCACAGGCAGCGGCTTCCCTGCCCCTTGGACCTCGCAGCCCCGGCCCCCCACAGCCCCCACAGCCCCCCGGCCCTCCCCTGGGGGGACTGTGAGGCGGGAGGGGCGACGGCCCGACCGCGACTCCGCCGCAGGCCTGGGCTCCCTCGGTCCGTCCTCGTCCTCGTCCTCCTGCCGCCCGCGGCCCGCGAGCCCTCTCGACGTCCAACGGCGCCCAGCCGCCGGCTGCCCGCCCCAAGTCGACGCCAGCGCCCGCCCGCCGAGACCGCCTTCTCTCCACCAGCCTTGGCCTGCTCTCCCCAGGGAAGGAAAGGACGTTCCCGTCCTTCGCCCGGCAGGGCCACGCCCACCGGTCGCCCCTCCGTGTCCCTTGGAACCTGGGCCCCGCCAGAGCCACTTCGTGCGTTGGCCCTCCAGTTCCACGACGCCCCCCTCGGCACACGCCCGTCGCCGCTGCTCTCCAGCAACAGCCACCCAGGCGCACTCAAGCAAGTCCGGGCGCGCCCGGCCCAGAGAGGCCCGGAGTCGGAACCGACGGCCAGAGAGACAGAGAGACGACGGAAAGCAGGACGACGACACGAAAACCCACCCACCGGGACACGCACACTGCCGCCGACACGCTGACCTGCGCACACCCACCGCCGGCGGGACCGTCTCGTCTGTCTGTGCCGGGCCCCCGGCCCGCGGCTCCCGGGGAAGGAACCCGAGCAGCGCGCAGAACGGGACTCCTGAGACGTCGTCTGGGAGTCCTGGGGCCCCGCGGGGGACTGCCAGCCCCAAGGCACCTACCTGCCTCCTGCCCGGGGTGCCGCCCAAGCACCACCACCCTGCCTAGGGGAAGCTCCGTCTTCAGCAGAGGCTCATCTGCGGCTCGGCAAGGTCTGTGACAAGAGCATCTGTCCCGGGTGTGTCTGTCTGCTTCTGGGTCCAGCGTTGCCCCCTCCGTCTCCCTCTCTCCCTCTCTCTGTCAAACTCTTGTCTCTCTGTCAGTCTGTCTCTGGTCTCTTTCTCTGTCTCTGTCTCTGCCTCTGCCTCTGCCTCTGTCACCCCCTCACCCCCCACCCCCTCCCAGAACGCACCCCCGGCGCCGCCTGTCTCTCCACCACTGTGTCTCCTTCCTCTCTTTCTCCCTCTCACCATAGCCTCTCACGTTTGCTCTCACTCTGGCTCTCCTGGAGCAGCTGGCTTATGCTCCCTCTCTTCCCCTCCGTTTGTCTGGGTTGGGGGTGGGGGTGGAGGGGTGTGTGTCTAGATGTGTGTTTTCAGTGTGTGTGTGTGTGTCTGTGTGTGTGTGTGTGTGTGTGTGTGTGTGTGTGTGTCTGTGTGTGTGTGTGTGTGTGTGTGTGCGCGTGTGCGTGCGTGCGTGCGCGTCTGCGTGGGCCGGCGCGCGCTCCTGTCCGTCCGATCGTCCGTCCTTCGGTCCGTCCCGTCTTTCTCAGCCCTCTCTGCAAGGGGCTGTCTTCTTTCGCCACGGGGGCTGGGCAGGGAGGCCCGCTAACGCCCACCGGCCCGGTGTGGGGTGAAGGGTGGGGCGGGGTGGGGCGTCGGGCCCGGGCTGATGCCTTCCCTCCCGCCGCGACGGAGGTACTGGGTGGGTTTGGGCAAGTTGGTGGAGGCAGGAGGGGCGGCCAAGGTCCGCGCTGGGCTACGCCTAGGCCCGGAGGTGGGTGGGTGGGGCTCAAGGGCCGGCCGGCCGGCGGCCCGGAGGCCCGGAGGCCCGGGTCCGGACGCCTCCGGGGCCACTTGCCCCTGCCAGCGAGCCTGATGCGTGGATCCGAGCTGGGACGGGCCTGGAGAGTCCCGGGGTGGGCGGGAGGCGCTGGGAGGCGGGCGGCAGGCGCGCGGTGCGCTCTGCGCTCTGCGCTGTGTGCGCTGAGTGCAGGGCGCGGTGGCTTGGCTTGGCTTGGCTTGGCTCGGCTCGGCTCGGCTCGGCCCGGCCCGGGCCGGCCGAGGCGGCGGCAGGGAAGGCGCAGCGCGGGCTCTTGAGGCGCCGCGCGGCTCCTGCCGCTGTCTACGGCCATACCACCCTGAACGCGCCCGATCTCGTCTGATCTCGGAAGCTAAGCAGGGTCGGGCCTGGTTAGTACTTGGATGGGAGACCGCCTGGGAATACCGGGTGCTGTAGGCTTTTTTTTTTTTTTTTTTTTTTTTGGCCTCCTGCCTCCCTCTCCTTTAGCCGCCGCCCCTGTCCCCAAGGCGGCTCCCCGCAGGCCCGAGCACCTCCTGACCCTCCCCCCCACCCCCACGCCACGCCCGCGCAGCCCACGGCCTGCCCCGACCGCGCGGCAGGCAGGCAGGCGGGCGCACAGGCAGCGGCTTCCCTGCCCCTTGGACCTCGCAGCCCCGGCCCCCCACAGCCCCCACAGCCCCCCGGCCCTCCCCTGGGGGGACTGTGAGGCGGGAGGGGCGACGGCCCGACCGCGACTCCGCCGCAGGCCTGGGCTCCCTCGGTCCGTCCTCGTCCTCGTCCTCCTGCCGCCCGCGGCCCGCGAGCCCTCTCGACGTCCAACGGCGCCCAGCCGCCGGCTGCCCGCCCCAAGTCGACGCCAGCGCCCGCCCGCCGAGACCGCCTTCTCTCCACCAGCCTTGGCCTGCTCTCCCCAGGGAAGGAAAGGACGTTCCCGTCCTTCGCCCGGCAGGGCCACGCCCACCGGTCGCCCCTCCGTGTCCCTTGGAACCTGGGCCCCGCCAGAGCCACTTCGTGCGTTGGCCCTCCAGTTCCACGACGCCCCCCTCGGCACACGCCCGTCGCCGCTGCTCTCCAGCAACAGCCACCCAGGCGCACTCAAGCAAGTCCGGGCGCGCCCGGCCCAGAGAGGCCCGGAGTCGGAACCGACGGCCAGAGAGACAGAGAGACGACGGAAAGCAGGACGACGACACGAAAACCCACCCACCGGGACACGCACACTGCCGCCGACACGCTGACCTGCGCACACCCACCGCCGGCGGGACCGTCTCGTCTGTCTGTGCCGGGCCCCCGGCCCGCGGCTCCCGGGGAAGGAACCCGAGCAGCGCGCAGAACGGGACTCCTGAGACGTCGTCTGGGAGTCCTGGGGCCCCGCGGGGGACTGCCAGCCCCAAGGCACCTACCTGCCTCCTGCCCGGGGTGCCGCCCAAGCACCACCACCCTGCCTAGGGGAAGCTCCGTCTTCAGCAGAGGCTCATCTGCGGCTCGGCAAGGTCTGTGACAAGAGCATCTGTCCCGGGTGTGTCTGTCTGCTTCTGGGTCCAGCGTTGCCCCCTCCGTCTCCCTCTCTCCCTCTCTCTGTCAAACTCTTGTCTCTCTGTCAGTCTGTCTCTGGTCTCTTTCTCTGTCTCTGTCTCTGCCTCTGCCTCTGCCTCTGTCACCCCCTCACCCCCCACCCCCTCCCAGAACGCACCCCCGGCGCCGCCTGTCTCTCCACCACTGTGTCTCCTTCCTCTCTTTCTCCCTCTCACCATAGCCTCTCACGTTTGCTCTCACTCTGGCTCTCCTGGAGCAGCTGGCTTATGCTCCCTCTCTTCCCCTCCGTTTGTCTGGGTTGGGGGTGGGGGTGGAGGGGTGTGTGTCTAGATGTGTGTTTTCAGTGTGTGTGTGTGTGTCTGTGTGTGTGTGTGTGTGTGTGTGTGTGTGTGTGTGTGTGTCTGTGTGTGTGTGTGTGTGTGTGTGTGCGCGTGTGCGTGCGTGCGTGCGCGTCTGCGTGGGCCGGCGCGCGCTCCTGTCCGTCCGATCGTCCGTCCTTCGGTCCGTCCCGTCTTTCTCAGCCCTCTCTGCAAGGGGCTGTCTTCTTTCGCCACGGGGGCTGGGCAGGGAGGCCCGCTAACGCCCACCGGCCCGGTGTGGGGTGAAGGGTGGGGCGGGGTGGGGCGTCGGGCCCGGGCTGATGCCTTCCCTCCCGCCGCGACGGAGGTACTGGGTGGGTTTGGGCAAGTTGGTGGAGGCAGGAGGGGCGGCCAAGGTCCGCGCTGGGCTACGCCTAGGCCCGGAGGTGGGTGGGTGGGGCTCAAGGGCCGGCCGGCCGGCGGCCCGGAGGCCCGGAGGCCCGGGTCCGGACGCCTCCGGGGCCACTTGCCCCTGCCAGCGAGCCTGATGCGTGGATCCGAGCTGGGACGGGCCTGGAGAGTCCCGGGGTGGGCGGGAGGCGCTGGGAGGCGGGCGGCAGGCGCGCGGTGCGCTCTGCGCTCTGCGCTGTGTGCGCTGAGTGCAGGGCGCGGTGGCTTGGCTTGGCTTGGCTTGGCTCGGCTCGGCTCGGCTCGGCCCGGCCCGGGCCGGCCGAGGCGGCGGCAGGGAAGGCGCAGCGCGGGCTCTTGAGGCGCCGCGCGGCTCCTGCCGCTGTCTACGGCCATACCACCCTGAACGCGCCCGATCTCGTCTGATCTCGGAAGCTAAGCAGGGTCGGGCCTGGTTAGTACTTGGATGGGAGACCGCCTGGGAATACCGGGTGCTGTAGGCTTTTTTTTTTTTTTTTTTTTTTTGGCCTCCTGCCTCCCTCTCCTTTAGACGCCGCCCCTGTCCCCAAGGCGGCTCCCCGCAGGCCCGAGCACCTCCTGACCCTCCCCCCCACCCCCACGCCACGCCCGCGCAGCCCACGGCCTGCCCCGACCGCGCGGCAGGCAGGCAGGCGGGCGCACAGGCAGCGGCTTCCCTGCCCCTTGGACCTCGCAGCCCCGGCCCCCCACAGCCCCCACAGCCCCCCGGCCCTCCCCTGGGGGGACTGTGAGGCGGGAGGGGCGACGGCCCGACCGCGACTCCGCCGCAGGCCTGGGCTCCCTCGGTCCGTCCTCGTCCTCGTCCTCCTGCCGCCCGCGGCCCGCGAGCCCTCTCGACGTCCAACGGCGCCCAGCCGCCGGCTGCCCGCCCCAAGTCGACGCCAGCGCCCGCCCGCCGAGACCGCCTTCTCTCCACCAGCCTTGGCCTGCTCTCCCCAGGGAAGGAAAGGACGTTCCCGTCCTTCGCCCGGCAGGGCCACGCCCACCGGTCGCCCCTCCGTGTCCCTTGGAACCTGGGCCCCGCCAGAGCCACTTCGTGCGTTGGCCCTCCAGTTCCACGACGCCCCCCTCGGCACACGCCCGTCGCCGCTGCTCTCCAGCAACAGCCACCCAGGCGCACTCAAGCAAGTCCGGGCGCGCCCGGCCCAGAGAGGCCCGGAGTCGGAACCGACGGCCAGAGAGACAGAGAGACGACGGAAAGCAGGACGACGACACGAAAACCCACCCACCGGGACACGCACACTGCCGCCGACACGCTGACCTGCGCACACCCACCGCCGGCGGGACCGTCTCGTCTGTCTGTGCCGGGCCCCCGGCCCGCGGCTCCCGGGGAAGGAACCCGAGCAGCGCGCAGAACGGGACTCCTGAGACGTCGTCTGGGAGTCCTGGGGCCCCGCGGGGGACTGCCAGCCCCAAGGCACCTACCTGCCTCCTGCCCGGGGTGCCGCCCAAGCACCACCACCCTGCCTAGGGGAAGCTCCGTCTTCAGCAGAGGCTCATCTGCGGCTCGGCAAGGTCTGTGACAAGAGCATCTGTCCCGGGTGTGTCTGTCTGCTTCTGGGTCCAGCGTTGCCCCCTCCGTCTCCCTCTCTCCCTCTCTCTGTCAAACTCTTGTCTCTCTGTCAGTCTGTCTCTGGTCTCTTTCTCTGTCTCTGTCTCTGCCTCTGCCTCTGCCTCTGTCACCCCCTCACCCCCCACCCCCTCCCAGAACGCACCCCCGGCGCCGCCTGTCTCTCCACCACTGTGTCTCCTTCCTCTCTTTCTCCCTCTCACCATAGCCTCTCACGTTTGCTCTCACTCTGGCTCTCCTGGAGCAGCTGGCTTATGCTCCCTCTCTTCCCCTCCGTTTGTCTGGGTTGGGGGTGGGGGTGGAGGGGTGTGTGTCTAGATGTGTGTTTTCAGTGTGTGTGTGTGTGTCTGTGTGTGTGTGTGTGTGTGTGTGTGTGTGTGTGTGTGTGTCTGTGTGTGTGTGTGTGTGTGTGTGCGCGTGTGCGTGCGTGCGTGCGCGTCTGCGTGGGCCGGCGCGCGCTCCTGTCCGTCCGATCGTCCGTCCTTCGGTCCGTCCCGTCTTTCTCAGCCCTCTCTGCAAGGGGCTGTCTTCTTTCGCCACGGGGGCTGGGCAGGGAGGCCCGCTAACGCCCACCGGCCCGGTGTGGGGTGAAGGGTGGGGCGGGGTGGGGCGTCGGGCCCGGGCTGATGCCTTCCCTCCCGCCGCGACGGAGGTACTGGGTGGGTTTGGGCAAGTTGGTGGAGGCAGGAGGGGCGGCCAAGGTCCGCGCTGGGCTACGCCTAGGCCCGGAGGTGGGTGGGTGGGGCTCAAGGGCCGGCCGGCCGGCGGCCCGGAGGCCCGGAGGCCCGGAGGCCCGGGTCCGGACGCCTCCGGGGCCACTTGCCCCTGCCAGCGAGCCTGATGCGTGGATCCGAGCTGGGACGGGCCTGGAGAGTCCCGGGGTGGGCGGGAGGCGCTGGGAGGCGGGCGGCAGGCGCGCGGTGCGCTCTGCGCTCTGCGCTGTGTGCGCTGAGTGCAGGGCGCGGTGGCTTGGCTTGGCTTGGCTTGGCTCGGCTCGGCTCGGCTCGGCCCGGCCCGGGCCGGCCGAGGCGGCGGCAGGGAAGGCGCAGCGCGGGCTCTTGAGGCGCCGCGCGGCTCCTGCCGCTGTCTACGGCCATACCACCCTGAACGCGCCCGATCTCGTCTGATCTCGGAAGCTAAGCAGGGTCGGGCCTGGTTAGTACTTGGATGGGAGACCGCCTGGGAATACCGGGTGCTGTAGGCTTTTTTTTTTTTTTTTTTTTTTTTGGCCTCCTGCCTCCCTCTCCTTTAGCCGCCGCCCCTGTCCCCAAGGCGGCTCCCCGCAGGCCCGAGCACCTCCTGACCCTCCCCCCCACCCCCACGCCACGCCCGCGCAGCCCACGGCCTGCCCCGACCGCGCGGCAGGCAGGCAGGCGGGCGCACAGGCAGCGGCTTCCCTGCCCCTTGGACCTCGCAGCCCCGGCCCCCCACAGCCCCCACAGCCCCCCGGCCCTCCCCTGGGGGGACTGTGAGGCGGGAGGGGCGACGGCCCGACCGCGACTCCGCCGCAGGCCTGGGCTCCCTCGGTCCGTCCTCGTCCTCGTCCTCCTGCCGCCCGCGGCCCGCGAGCCCTCTCGACGTCCAACGGCGCCCAGCCGCCGGCTGCCCGCCCCAAGTCGACGCCAGCGCCCGCCCGCCGAGACCGCCTTCTCTCCACCAGCCTTGGCCTGCTCTCCCCAGGGAAGGAAAGGACGTTCCCGTCCTTCGCCCGGCAGGGCCACGCCCACCGGTCGCCCCTCCGTGTCCCTTGGAACCTGGGCCCCGCCAGAGCCACTTCGTGCGTTGGCCCTCCAGTTCCACGACGCCCCCCTCGGCACACGCCCGTCGCCGCTGCTCTCCAGCAACAGCCACCCAGGCGCACTCAAGCAAGTCCGGGCGCGCCCGGCCCAGAGAGGCCCGGAGTCGGAACCGACGGCCAGAGAGACAGAGAGACGACGGAAAGCAGGACGACGACACGAAAACCCACCCACCGGGACACGCACACTGCCGCCGACACGCTGACCTGCGCACACCCACCGCCGGCGGGACCGTCTCGTCTGTCTGTGCCGGGCCCCCGGCCCGCGGCTCCCGGGGAAGGAACCCGAGCAGCGCGCAGAACGGGACTCCTGAGACGTCGTCTGGGAGTCCTGGGGCCCCGCGGGGGACTGCCAGCCCCAAGGCACCTACCTGCCTCCTGCCCGGGGTGCCGCCCAAGCACCACCACCCTGCCTAGGGGAAGCTCCGTCTTCAGCAGAGGCTCATCTGCGGCTCGGCAAGGTCTGTGACAAGAGCATCTGTCCCGGGTGTGTCTGTCTGCTTCTGGGTCCAGCGTTGCCCCCTCCGTCTCCCTCTCTCCCTCTCTCTGTCAAACTCTTGTCTCTCTGTCAGTCTGTCTCTGGTCTCTTTCTCTGTCTCTGTCTCTGCCTCTGCCTCTGCCTCTGTCACCCCCTCACCCCCCACCCCCTCCCAGAACGCACCCCCGGCGCCGCCTGTCTCTCCACCACTGTGTCTCCTTCCTCTCTTTCTCCCTCTCACCATAGCCTCTCACGTTTGCTCTCACTCTGGCTCTCCTGGAGCAGCTGGCTTATGCTCCCTCTCTTCCCCTCCGTTTGTCTGGGTTGGGGGTGGGGGTGGAGGGGTGTGTGTCTAGATGTGTGTTTTCAGTGTGTGTGTGTGTGTCTGTGTGTGTGTGTGTGTGTGTGTGTGTGTGTGTGTGTGTGTCTGTGTGTGTGTGTGTGTGTGTGTGTGCGCGTGTGCGTGCGTGCGTGCGCGTCTGCGTGGGCCGGCGCGCGCTCCTGTCCGTCCGATCGTCCGTCCTTCGGTCCGTCCCGTCTTTCTCAGCCCTCTCTGCAAGGGGCTGTCTTCTTTCGCCACGGGGGCTGGGCAGGGAGGCCCGCTAACGCCCACCGGCCCGGTGTGGGGTGAAGGGTGGGGCGGGGTGGGGCGTCGGGCCCGGGCTGATGCCTTCCCTCCCGCCGCGACGGAGGTACTGGGTGGGTTTGGGCAAGTTGGTGGAGGCAGGAGGGGCGGCCAAGGTCCGCGCTGGGCTACGCCTAGGCCCGGAGGTGGGTGGGTGGGGCTCAAGGGCCGGCCGGCCGGCGGCCCGGAGGCCCGGAGGCCCGGGTCCGGACGCCTCCGGGGCCACTTGCCCCTGCCAGCGAGCCTGATGCGTGGATCCGAGCTGGGACGGGCCTGGAGAGTCCCGGGGTGGGCGGGAGGCGCTGGGAGGCGGGCGGCAGGCGCGCGGTGCGCTCTGCGCTCTGCGCTGTGTGCGCTGAGTGCAGGGCGCGGTGGCTTGGCTTGGCTTGGCTTGGCTCGGCTCGGCTCGGCTCGGCCCGGCCCGGGCCGGCCGAGGCGGCGGCAGGGAAGGCGCAGCGCGGGCTCTTGAGGCGCCGCGCGGCTCCTGCCGCTGTCTACGGCCATACCACCCTGAACGCGCCCGATCTCGTCTGATCTCGGAAGCTAAGCAGGGTCGGGCCTGGTTAGTACTTGGATGGGAGACCGCCTGGGAATACCGGGTGCTGTAGGCTTTTTTTTTTTTTTTTTTTTTTTGGCCTCCTGCCTCCCTCTCCTTTAGACGCCGCCCCTGTCCCCAAGGCGGCTCCCCGCAGGCCCGAGCACCTCCTGACCCTCCCCCCCACCCCCACGCCACGCCCGCGCAGCCCACGGCCTGCCCCGACCGCGCGGCAGGCAGGCAGGCGGGCGCACAGGCAGCGGCTTCCCTGCCCCTTGGACCTCGCAGCCCCGGCCCCCCACAGCCCCCACAGCCCCCCGGCCCTCCCCTGGGGGGACTGTGAGGCGGGAGGGGCGACGGCCCGACCGCGACTCCGCCGCAGGCCTGGGCTCCCTCGGTCCGTCCTCGTCCTCGTCCTCCTGCCGCCCGCGGCCCGCGAGCCCTCTCGACGTCCAACGGCGCCCAGCCGCCGGCTGCCCGCCCCAAGTCGACGCCAGCGCCCGCCCGCCGAGACCGCCTTCTCTCCACCAGCCTTGGCCTGCTCTCCCCAGGGAAGGAAAGGACGTTCCCGTCCTTCGCCCGGCAGGGCCACGCCCACCGGTCGCCCCTCCGTGTCCCTTGGAACCTGGGCCCCGCCAGAGCCACTTCGTGCGTTGGCCCTCCAGTTCCACGACGCCCCCCTCGGCACACGCCCGTCGCCGCTGCTCTCCAGCAACAGCCACCCAGGCGCACTCAAGCAAGTCCGGGCGCGCCCGGCCCAGAGAGGCCCGGAGTCGGAACCGACGGCCAGAGAGACAGAGAGACGACGGAAAGCAGGACGACGACACGAAAACCCACCCACCGGGACACGCACACTGCCGCCGACACGCTGACCTGCGCACACCCACCGCCGGCGGGACCGTCTCGTCTGTCTGTGCCGGGCCCCCGGCCCGCGGCTCCCGGGGAAGGAACCCGAGCAGCGCGCAGAACGGGACTCCTGAGACGTCGTCTGGGAGTCCTGGGGCCCCGCGGGGGACTGCCAGCCCCAAGGCACCTACCTGCCTCCTGCCCGGGGTGCCGCCCAAGCACCACCACCCTGCCTAGGGGAAGCTCCGTCTTCAGCAGAGGCTCATCTGCGGCTCGGCAAGGTCTGTGACAAGAGCATCTGTCCCGGGTGTGTCTGTCTGCTTCTGGGTCCAGCGTTGCCCCCTCCGTCTCCCTCTCTCCCTCTCTCTGTCAAACTCTTGTCTCTCTGTCAGTCTGTCTCTGGTCTCTTTCTCTGTCTCTGTCTCTGCCTCTGCCTCTGCCTCTGTCACCCCCTCACCCCCCACCCCCTCCCAGAACGCACCCCCGGCGCCGCCTGTCTCTCCACCACTGTGTCTCCTTCCTCTCTTTCTCCCTCTCACCATAGCCTCTCACGTTTGCTCTCACTCTGGCTCTCCTGGAGCAGCTGGCTTATGCTCCCTCTCTTCCCCTCCGTTTGTCTGGGTTGGGGGTGGGGGTGGAGGGGTGTGTGTCTAGATGTGTGTTTTCAGTGTGTGTGTGTGTGTCTGTGTGTGTGTGTGTGTGTGTGTGTGTGTGTGTGTGTGTCTGTGTGTGTGTGTGTGTGTGTGTGCGCGTGTGCGTGCGTGCGTGCGCGTCTGCGTGGGCCGGCGCGCGCTCCTGTCCGTCCGATCGTCCGTCCTTCGGTCCGTCCCGTCTTTCTCAGCCCTCTCTGCAAGGGGCTGTCTTCTTTCGCCACGGGGGCTGGGCAGGGAGGCCCGCTAACGCCCACCGGCCCGGTGTGGGGTGAAGGGTGGGGCGGGGTGGGGCGTCGGGCCCGGGCTGATGCCTTCCCTCCCGCCGCGACGGAGGTACTGGGTGGGTTTGGGCAAGTTGGTGGAGGCAGGAGGGGCGGCCAAGGTCCGCGCTGGGCTACGCCTAGGCCCGGAGGTGGGTGGGTGGGGCTCAAGGGCCGGCCGGCCGGCGGCCCGGAGGCCCGGAGGCCCGGAGGCCCGGGTCCGGACGCCTCCGGGGCCACTTGCCCCTGCCAGCGAGCCTGATGCGTGGATCCGAGCTGGGACGGGCCTGGAGAGTCCCGGGGTGGGCGGGAGGCGCTGGGAGGCGGGCGGCAGGCGCGCGGTGCGCTCTGCGCTCTGCGCTGTGTGCGCTGAGTGCAGGGCGCGGTGGCTTGGCTTGGCTTGGCTTGGCTCGGCTCGGCTCGGCTCGGCCCGGCCCGGGCCGGCCGAGGCGGCGGCAGGGAAGGCGCAGCGCGGGCTCTTGAGGCGCCGCGCGGCTCCTGCCGCTGTCTACGGCCATACCACCCTGAACGCGCCCGATCTCGTCTGATCTCGGAAGCTAAGCAGGGTCGGGCCTGGTTAGTACTTGGATGGGAGACCGCCTGGGAATACCGGGTGCTGTAGGCTTTTTTTTTTTTTTTTTTTTTTTTGGCCTCCTGCCTCCCTCTCCTTTAGCCGCCGCCCCTGTCCCCAAGGCGGCTCCCCGCAGGCCCGAGCACCTCCTGACCCTCCCCCCCACCCCCACGCCACGCCCGCGCAGCCCACGGCCTGCCCCGACCGCGCGGCAGGCAGGCAGGCGGGCGCACAGGCAGCGGCTTCCCTGCCCCTTGGACCTCGCAGCCCCGGCCCCCCACAGCCCCCACAGCCCCCCGGCCCTCCCCTGGGGGGACTGTGAGGCGGGAGGGGCGACGGCCCGACCGCGACTCCGCCGCAGGCCTGGGCTCCCTCGGTCCGTCCTCGTCCTCGTCCTCCTGCCGCCCGCGGCCCGCGAGCCCTCTCGACGTCCAACGGCGCCCAGCCGCCGGCTGCCCGCCCCAAGTCGACGCCAGCGCCCGCCCGCCGAGACCGCCTTCTCTCCACCAGCCTTGGCCTGCTCTCCCCAGGGAAGGAAAGGACGTTCCCGTCCTTCGCCCGGCAGGGCCACGCCCACCGGTCGCCCCTCCGTGTCCCTTGGAACCTGGGCCCCGCCAGAGCCACTTCGTGCGTTGGCCCTCCAGTTCCACGACGCCCCCCTCGGCACACGCCCGTCGCCGCTGCTCTCCAGCAACAGCCACCCAGGCGCACTCAAGCAAGTCCGGGCGCGCCCGGCCCAGAGAGGCCCGGAGTCGGAACCGACGGCCAGAGAGACAGAGAGACGACGGAAAGCAGGACGACGACACGAAAACCCACCCACCGGGACACGCACACTGCCGCCGACACGCTGACCTGCGCACACCCACCGCCGGCGGGACCGTCTCGTCTGTCTGTGCCGGGCCCCCGGCCCGCGGCTCCCGGGGAAGGAACCCGAGCAGCGCGCAGAACGGGACTCCTGAGACGTCGTCTGGGAGTCCTGGGGCCCCGCGGGGGACTGCCAGCCCCAAGGCACCTACCTGCCTCCTGCCCGGGGTGCCGCCCAAGCACCACCACCCTGCCTAGGGGAAGCTCCGTCTTCAGCAGAGGCTCATCTGCGGCTCGGCAAGGTCTGTGACAAGAGCATCTGTCCCGGGTGTGTCTGTCTGCTTCTGGGTCCAGCGTTGCCCCCTCCGTCTCCCTCTCTCCCTCTCTCTGTCAAACTCTTGTCTCTCTGTCAGTCTGTCTCTGGTCTCTTTCTCTGTCTCTGTCTCTGCCTCTGCCTCTGCCTCTGTCACCCCCTCACCCCCCACCCCCTCCCAGAACGCACCCCCGGCGCCGCCTGTCTCTCCACCACTGTGTCTCCTTCCTCTCTTTCTCCCTCTCACCATAGCCTCTCACGTTTGCTCTCACTCTGGCTCTCCTGGAGCAGCTGGCTTATGCTCCCTCTCTTCCCCTCCGTTTGTCTGGGTTGGGGGTGGGGGTGGAGGGGTGTGTGTCTAGATGTGTGTTTTCAGTGTGTGTGTGTGTGTCTGTGTGTGTGTGTGTGTGTGTGTGTGTGTGTGTGTGTGTGTGTGTCTGTGTGTGTGTGTGTGTGTGTGTGCGCGTGTGCGTGCGTGCGTGCGCGTCTGCGTGGGCCGGCGCGCGCTCCTGTCCGTCCGATCGTCCGTCCTTCGGTCCGTCCCGTCTTTCTCAGCCCTCTCTGCAAGGGGCTGTCTTCTTTCGCCACGGGGGCTGGGCAGGGAGGCCCGCTAACGCCCACCGGCCCGGTGTGGGGTGAAGGGTGGGGCGGGGTGGGGCGTCGGGCCCGGGCTGATGCCTTCCCTCCCGCCGCGACGGAGGTACTGGGTGGGTTTGGGCAAGTTGGTGGAGGCAGGAGGGGCGGCCAAGGTCCGCGCTGGGCTACGCCTAGGCCCGGAGGTGGGTGGGTGGGGCTCAAGGGCCGGCCGGCCGGCGGCCCGGAGGCCCGGAGGCCCGGAGGCCCGGGTCCGGACGCCTCCGGGGCCACTTGCCCCTGCCAGCGAGCCTGATGCGTGGATCCGAGCTGGGACGGGCCTGGAGAGTCCCGGGGTGGGCGGGAGGCGCTGGGAGGCGGGCGGCAGGCGCGCGGTGCGCTCTGCGCTCTGCGCTGTGTGCGCTGAGTGCAGGGCGCGGTGGCTTGGCTTGGCTTGGCTTGGCTCGGCTCGGCTCGGCTCGGCCCGGCCCGGGCCGGCCGAGGCGGCGGCAGGGAAGGCGCAGCGCGGGCTCTTGAGGCGCCGCGCGGCTCCTGCCGCTGTCTACGGCCATACCACCCTGAACGCGCCCGATCTCGTCTGATCTCGGAAGCTAAGCAGGGTCGGGCCTGGTTAGTACTTGGATGGGAGACCGCCTGGGAATACCGGGTGCTGTAGGCTTTTTTTTTTTTTTTTGGCCTCCTGCCTCCCTCTCCTTTAGCCGCCGCCCCTGTCCCCAAGGCGGCTCCCCGCAGGCCCGAGCACCTCCTGACCCTCCCCCCAACCCCCACGCCACGCCCGCGCAGCCCACGGCCTGCCCCGACCCCGCGGCAGGCAGGCAGGCAGGCAGGCAGCCGGCCAGCCAGCCGGCCGGCCTGCCTGCATTCCGGCAGGCGCACAGGCAGCCGCTTCCCTGCCCCTTGGACCTCGCAGCCCCGGCCCCCCACAGCCCCCACAGCCCCCCGGCCCTCCCCTGGGGGGACTGTGAGGCGGGAGGGGCGACGGCCCGACCGCGACTCCGCCGCAGGCCTGGGCTCCCTCGGTCCGTCCTCGTCCTCGTCCTCCTGCCGCCCGCGGCCCGCGAGCCCTCTCGACGTCCAACGGCGCCCAGCCGCCGGCTGCCCGCCCCATGTCGACGCCAGCGCCCGCCCGCCGAGACCGCCTTCTCTCCACCAGCCTTGGCCTGCTCTCCCCAGGGAAGGAAAGGACGTTCCCGTCCTTCGCCCGGCAGGGCCACGCCCACCGGTCGCCCCTCCGTGTCCCTTGGAACCTGGGCCCCGCCAGAGCCACTTCGTGCGTTGGCCCTCCAGTTCCACGACGCCCCCCTCGGCACACGCCCGTCGCCGCTGCTCTCCAGCAACAGCCAGCCAGGCGCACTCAAGCAAGTCCGGGCGCGCCCGGCCCAGAGAGGCCCGGAGTCGGAACCGACGGCCAGAGAGACAGAGAGACGACGGAAAGCAGGACGACGACACGAAAACCCACCCACCGGGACACGCACACTGCCGCCGACACGCTGACCTGCGCACACCCACCGCCGGCGGGACCGTCTCGTCTGTCTGTGCCGGGCCCCCGGCCCGCGGCTCCCGGGGAAGGAACCCGAGCAGCGCGCAGAACGGGACTCCTGAGACGTCGTCTGGGAGTCCTGGGGCCCCGCGGGGGACTGCCAGCCCCAAGGCACCTACCTGCCTCCTGCCCGGGGTGCCGCCCAAGCACCACCACCCTGCCTAGGGGAAGCTCCGTCTTCAGCAGAGGCTCATCTGCGGCTCGGCAAGGTCTGTGACAAGAGCATCTGTCCCGGGTGTGTCTGTCTGCTTCTGGGTCCAGCGTTGCCCCCTCCGTCTCCCTCTCTCCCTCTCTCTGTCAAACTCTTGTCTCTCTGTCAGTCTGTCTCTGGTCTCTTTCTCTGTCTCTGTCTCTGCCTCTGCCTCTGCCTCTGTCACCCCCTCACCCCCCACCCCCTCCCAGAACGCACCCCCGGCGCCGCCTGTCTCTCCACCACTGTGTCTCCTTCCTCTCTTTCTCCCTCTCACCATAGCCTCTCACGTTTGCTCTCACTCTGGCTCTCCTGGAGCAGCTGGCTTATGCTCCCTCTCTTCCCCTCCGTTTGTCTGGGTTGGGGGTGGGGGTGGAGGGGTGTGTGTCTAGATGTGTGTTTTCAGTGTGTGTGTGTGTGTCTGTGTGTGTGTGTGTGTGTGTGTGTGTGTGTGTGTGTGTGTCTGTGTGTGTGTGTGTGTGTGTGTGTGCGCGTGTGCGTGCGTGCGTGCGCGTCTGCGTGGGCCGGCGCGCGCTCCTGTCCGTCCGATCGTCCGTCCTTCGGTCCGTCCCGTCTTTCTCAGCCCTCTCTGCAAGGGGCTGTCTTCTTTCGCCACGGGGGCTGGGCAGGGAGGCCCGCTAACGCCCACCGGCCCGGTGTGGGGTGAAGGGTGGGGCGGGGTGGGGCGTCGGGCCCGGGCTGATGCCTTCCCTCCCGCCGCGACGGAGGTACTGGGTGGGTTTGGGCAAGTTGGTGGAGGCAGGAGGGGCGGCCAAGGTCCGCGCTGGGCTACGCCTAGGCCCGGAGGTGGGTGGGTGGGGCTCAAGGGCCGGCCGGCCGGCGGCCCGGAGGCCCGGAGGCCCGGAGGCCCGGGTCCGGACGCCTCCGGGGCCACTTGCCCCTGCCAGCGAGCCTGATGCGTGGATCCGAGCTGGGACGGGCCTGGAGAGTCCCGGGGTGGGCGGGAGGCGCTGGGAGGCGGGCGGCAGGCGCGCGGTGCGCTCTGCGCTCTGCGCTGTGTGCGCTGAGTGCAGGGCGCGGTGGCTTGGCTTGGCTTGGCTTGGCTCGGCTCGGCTCGGCTCGGCCCGGCCCGGGCCGGCCGAGGCGGCGGCAGGGAAGGCGCAGCGCGGGCTCTTGAGGCGCCGCGCGGCTCCTGCCGCTGTCTACGGCCATACCACCCTGAACGCGCCCGATCTCGTCTGATCTCGGAAGCTAAGCAGGGTCGGGCCTGGTTAGTACTTGGATGGGAGACCGCCTGGGAATACCGGGTGCTGTAGGCTTTTTTTTTTTTTTTTGGCCTCCTGCCTCCCTCTCCTTTAGCCGCCGCCCCTGTCCCCAAGGCGGCTCCCCGCAGGCCCGAGCACCTCCTGACCCTCCCCCCAACCCCCACGCCACGCCCGCGCAGCCCACGGCCTGCCCCGACCCCGCGGCAGGCAGGCAGGCAGGCAGGCAGCCGGCCAGCCAGCCGGCCGGCCTGCCTGCATTCCGGCAGGCGCACAGGCAGCCGCTTCCCTGCCCCTTGGACCTCGCAGCCCCGGCCCCCCACAGCCCCCACAGCCCCCCGGCCCTCCCCTGGGGGGACTGTGAGGCGGGAGGGGCGACGGCCCGACCGCGACTCCGCCGCAGGCCTGGGCTCCCTCGGTCCGTCCTCGTCCTCGTCCTCCTGCCGCCCGCGGCCCGCGAGCCCTCTCGACGTCCAACGGCGCCCAGCCGCCGGCTGCCCGCCCCAAGTCGACGCCAGCGCCCGCCCGCCGAGACCGCCTTCTCTCCACCAGCCTTGGCCTGCTCTCCCCAGGGAAGGAAAGGACGTTCCCGTCCTTCGCCCGGCAGGGCCACGCCCACCGGTCGCCCCTCCGTGTCCCTTGGAACCTGGGCCCCGCCAGAGCCACTTCGTGCGTTGGCCCTCCAGTTCCACGACGCCCCCCTCGGCACACGCCCGTCGCCGCTGCTCTCCAGCAACAGCCAGCCAGGCGCACTCAAGCAAGTCCGGGCGCGCCCGGCCCAGAGAGGCCCGGAGTCGGAACCGACGGCCAGAGAGACAGAGAGACGACGGAAAGCAGGACGACGACACGAAAACCCACCCACCGGGACACGCACACTGCCGCCGACACGCTGACCTGCGCACACCCACCGCCGGCGGGACCGTCTCGTCTGTCTGTGCCGGGCCCCCGGCCCGCGGCTCCCGGGGAAGGAACCCGAGCAGCGCGCAGAACGGGACTCCTGAGACGTCGTCTGGGAGTCCTGGGGCCCCGCGGGGGACTGCCAGCCCCAAGGCACCTACCTGCCTCCTGCCCGGGGTGCCGCCCAAGCACCACCACCCTGCCTAGGGGAAGCTCCGTCTTCAGCAGAGGCTCATCTGCGGCTCGGCAAGGTCTGTGACAAGAGCATCTGTCCCGGGTGTGTCTGTCTGCTTCTGGGTCCAGCGTTGCCCCCTCCGTCTCCCTCTCTCCCTCTCTCTGTCAAACTCTTGTCTCTCTGTCAGTCTGTCTCTGGTCTCTTTCTCTGTCTCTGTCTCTGCCTCTGCCTCTGCCTCTGTCACCCCCTCACCCCCCACCCCCTCCCAGAACGCACCCCCGGCGCCGCCTGTCTCTCCACCACTGTGTCTCCTTCCTCTCTTTCTCCCTCTCACCATAGCCTCTCACGTTTGCTCTCACTCTGGCTCTCCTGGAGCAGCTGGCTTATGCTCCCTCTCTTCCCCTCCGTTTGTCTGGGTTGGGGGTGGGGGTGGAGGGGTGTGTGTCTAGATGTGTGTTTTCAGTGTGTGTGTGTGTGTGTCTGTGTGTGTGTGTGTGTGTGTGTGTGTGTCTGTGTGTGTGTGTGTGTGTATGTGTGTGTGTGTGTATGTGTGCGCGTGTGCGTGCGTGCGTGCGTGCGCGTCTGCGTGGGCCGGCGCGCGCTCCTGTCCGTCCGATCGTCCGTCCTTCGGTCCGTCCCGTCTTTCTCAGCCCTCTCTGCAAGGGGCTGTCTTCTTTCGCCACGGGGGCTGGGCAGGGAGGCCTGCTAACGCCCACCGGCCCGGTGTGGGGTGAAGGGTGGGGCGGGGTGGGGCGTCGGGCCCGGGCTGATGCCTTCCCTCCCGCCGCGACGGAGGTACTGGGTGGGTTTGGGCAAGTTGGTGGAGGCAGGAGGGGCGGCCAAGGTCCGCGCTGGGCTACGCCTAGGCCCGGAGGTGGGTGGGTGGGGCTCAGGGGCCGGCCGGCCGGCGGCCCGGAGGCCCGGAGGCCCGGGTCCGGACGCCTCCGGGGCCACTTGCCCCTGCCAGCGAGCCTGATGCGTGGATCCGAGCTGGGACGGGCCTGGAGAGTCCCGGGGTGGGCGGGAGGCGCTGGGAGGCGGGCGGCAGGCGCGCGGTGCGCTCTGCGCTCTGCGCTGTGTGCGCTGAGTGCAGGGCGCGGTGGCTTGGCTTGGCTTGGCTCGGCTCGGCTCGGCTCGGCCCGGCCCGGGCCGGCCGAGGCGGCGGCAGGGAAGGCGCAGCGCGGGCTCTTGAGGCGCCGCGCGGCTCCTGCCGCTGTCTACGGCCATACCACCCTGAACGCGCCCGATCTCGTCTGATCTCGGAAGCTAAGCAGGGTCGGGCCTGGTTAGTACTTGGATGGGAGACCGCCTGGGAATACCGGGTGCTGTAGGCTTTTTTTTTTTTTTTGGCCTCCTGCCTCCCTCTCCTTTAGCCGCCGCCCCTGTCCCCAAGGCGGCTCCCCGCAGGCCCGAGCACCTCCTGACCCTCCCCCCCACCCCCACGCCACGCCCGCGCAGCCCACGGCCTGCCCCGACCCCGCGGCAGGCAGGCAGGCGGGCGCACAGGCAGCCGCTTCCCTGCCCCTTGGACCTCGCAGCCCCGGCCCCCCACAGCCCCCACAGCCCCCCGGCCCTCCCCTGGGGGGACTGTGAGGCGGGAGGGGCGACGGCCCGACCGCGACTCCGCCGCAGGCCTGGGCTCCCTCGGTCCGTCCTCGTCCTCGTCCTCCTGCCGCCCGCGGCCCGCGAGCCCTCTCGACGTCCAACGGCGCCCAGCCGCCGGCTGCCCGCCCCAAGTCGACGCCAGCGCCCGCCCGCCGAGACCGCCTTCTCTCCACCAGCCTTGGCCTGCTCTCCCCAGGGAAGGAAAGGACGTTCCCGTCCTTCGCCCGGCAGGGCCACGCCCACCGGTCGCCCCTCCGTGTCCCTTGGAACCTGGGCCCCGCCAGAGCCACTTCGTGCGTTGGCCCTCCAGTTCCACGACGCCCCCCTCGGCACACGCCCGTCGCCGCTGCTCTCCAGCAACAGCCACCCAGGCGCACTCAAGCAAGTCCGGGCGCGCCCGGCCCAGAGAGGCCCGGAGTCGGAACCGACGGCCAGAGAGACAGAGAGACGACGGAAAGCAGGACGACGACACGAAAACCCACCCACCGGGACACGCACACTGCCGCCGACACGCTGACCTGCGCACACCCACCGCCGGCGGGACCGTCTCGTCTGTCTGTGCCGGGCCCCCGGCCCGCGGCTCCCGGGGAAGGAACCCGAGCAGCGCGCAGAACGGGACTCCTGAGACGTCGTCTGGGAGTCCTGGGGCCCCGCGGGGGACTGCCAGCCCCAAGGCACCTACCTGCCTCCTGCCCGGGGTGCCGCCCAAGCACCACCACCCTGCCTAGGGGAAGCTCCGTCTTCAGCAGAGGCTCATCTGCGGCTCGGCAAGGTCTGTGACAAGAGCATCTGTCCCGGGTGTGTCTGTCTGCTTCTGGGTCCAGCGTTGCCCCCTCCGTCTCCCTCTCTCCCTCTCTCTGTCAAACTCTTGTCTCTCTGTCAGTCTGTCTCTGGTCTCTTTCTCTGTCTCTGTCTCTGCCTCTGCCTCTGCCTCTGTCACCCCCTCACCCCCCACCCCCTCCCAGAACGCACCCCCGGCGCCGCCTGTCTCTCCACCACTGTGTCTCCTTCCTCTCTTTCTCCCTCTCACCATAGCCTCTCACGTTTGCTCTCACTCTGGCTCTCCTGGAGCAGCTGGCTTATGCTCCCTCTCTTCCCCTCCGTTTGTCTGGGTTGGGGGTGGGGGTGGAGGGGTGTGTGTCTAGATGTGTGTTTTCAGTGTGTGTGTGTGTGTCTGTGTGTGTGTGTGTGTGTGTGTGTGTGTGTGTGTGTCTGTGTGTGTGTGTGTGTGTGTGTGCGCGTGTGCGTGCGTGCGTGCGCGTCTGCGTGGGCCGGCGCGCGCTCCTGTCCGTCCGATCGTCCGTCCTTCGGTCCGTCCCGTCTTTCTCAGCCCTCTCTGCAAGGGGCTGTCTTCTTTCGCCACGGGGGCTGGGCAGGGAGGCCCGCTAACGCCCACCGGCCCGGTGTGGGGTGAAGGGTGGGGCGGGGTGGGGCGTCGGGCCCGGGCTGATGCCTTCCCTCCCGCCGCGACGGAGGTACTGGGTGGGTTTGGGCAAGTTGGTGGAGGCAGGAGGGGCGGCCAAGGTCCGCGCTGGGCTACGCCTAGGCCCGGAGGTGGGTGGGTGGGGCTCAAGGGCCGGCCGGCCGGCGGCCCGGAGGCCCGGAGGCCCGGAGGCCCGGGTCCGGACGCCTCCGGGGCCACTTGCCCCTGCCAGCGAGCCTGATGCGTGGATCCGAGCTGGGACGGGCCTGGAGAGTCCCGGGGTGGGCGGGAGGCGCTGGGAGGCGGGCGGCAGGCGCGCGGTGCGCTCTGCGCTCTGCGCTGTGTGCGCTGAGTGCAGGGCGCGGTGGCTTGGCTTGGCTTGGCTTGGCTCGGCTCGGCTCGGCTCGGCCCGGCCCGGGCCGGCCGAGGCGGCGGCAGGGAAGGCGCAGCGCGGGCTCTTGAGGCGCCGCGCGGCTCCTGCCGCTGTCTACGGCCATACCACCCTGAACGCGCCCGATCTCGTCTGATCTCGGAAGCTAAGCAGGGTCGGGCCTGGTTAGTACTTGGATGGGAGACCGCCTGGGAATACCGGGTGCTGTAGGCTTTTTTTTTTTTTTTTGGCCTCCTGCCTCCCTCTCCTTTAGCCGCCGCCCCTGTCCCCAAGGCGGCTCCCCGCAGGCCCGAGCACCTCCTGACCCTCCCCCCAACCCCCACGCCACGCCCGCGCAGCCCACGGCCTGCCCCGACCCCGCGGCAGGCAGGCAGGCAGGCAGGCAGCCGGCCAGCCAGCCGGCCGGCCTGCCTGCATTCCGGCAGGCGCACAGGCAGCCGCTTCCCTGCCCCTTGGACCTCGCAGCCCCGGCCCCCCACAGCCCCCACAGCCCCCCGGCCCTCCCCTGGGGGGACTGTGAGGCGGGAGGGGCGACGGCCCGACCGCGACTCCGCCGCAGGCCTGGGCTCCCTCGGTCCGTCCTCGTCCTCGTCCTCCTGCCGCCCGCGGCCCGCGAGCCCTCTCGACGTCCAACGGCGCCCAGCCGCCGGCTGCCCGCCCCAAGTCGACGCCAGCGCCCGCCCGCCGAGACCGCCTTCTCTCCACCAGCCTTGGCCTGCTCTCCCCAGGGAAGGAAAGGACGTTCCCGTCCTTCGCCCGGCAGGGCCACGCCCACCGGTCGCCCCTCCGTGTCCCTTGGAACCTGGGCCCCGCCAGAGCCACTTCGTGCGTTGGCCCTCCAGTTCCACGACGCCCCCCTCGGCACACGCCCGTCGCCGCTGCTCTCCAGCAACAGCCAGCCAGGCGCACTCAAGCAAGTCCGGGCGCGCCCGGCCCAGAGAGGCCCGGAGTCGGAACCGACGGCCAGAGAGACAGAGAGACGACGGAAAGCAGGACGACGACACGAAAACCCACCCACCGGGACACGCACACTGCCGCCGACACGCTGACCTGCGCACACCCACCGCCGGCGGGACCGTCTCGTCTGTCTGTGCCGGGCCCCCGGCCCGCGGCTCCCGGGGAAGGAACCCGAGCAGCGCGCAGAACGGGACTCCTGAGACGTCGTCTGGGAGTCCTGGGGCCCCGCGGGGGACTGCCAGCCCCAAGGCACCTACCTGCCTCCTGCCCGGGGTGCCGCCCAAGCACCACCACCCTGCCTAGGGGAAGCTCCGTCTTCAGCAGAGGCTCATCTGCGGCTCGGCAAGGTCTGTGACAAGAGCATCTGTCCCGGGTGTGTCTGTCTGCTTCTGGGTCCAGCGTTGCCCCCTCCGTCTCCCTCTCTCCCTCTCTCTGTCAAACTCTTGTCTCTCTGTCAGTCTGTCTCTGGTCTCTTTCTCTGTCTCTGTCTCTGCCTCTGCCTCTGCCTCTGTCACCCCCTCACCCCCCACCCCCTCCCAGAACGCACCCCCGGCGCCGCCTGTCTCTCCACCACTGTGTCTCCTTCCTCTCTTTCTCCCTCTCACCATAGCCTCTCACGTTTGCTCTCACTCTGGCTCTCCTGGAGCAGCTGGCTTATGCTCCCTCTCTTCCCCTCCGTTTGTCTGGGTTGGGGGTGGGGGTGGAGGGGTGTGTGTCTAGATGTGTGTTTTCAGTGTGTGTGTGTGTGTCTGTGTGTGTGTGTGTGTGTGTGTGTGTGTGTGTGTGTGTCTGTGTGTGTGTGTGTGTGTGTGTGTGCGCGTGTGCGTGCGTGCGTGCGCGTCTGCGTGGGCCGGCGCGCGCTCCTGTCCGTCCGATCGTCCGTCCTTCGGTCCGTCCCGTCTTTCTCAGCCCTCTCTGCAAGGGGCTGTCTTCTTTCGCCACGGGGGCTGGGCAGGGAGGCCCGCTAACGCCCACCGGCCCGGTGTGGGGTGAAGGGTGGGGCGGGGTGGGGCGTCGGGCCCGGGCTGATGCCTTCCCTCCCGCCGCGACGGAGGTACTGGGTGGGTTTGGGCAAGTTGGTGGAGGCAGGAGGGGCGGCCAAGGTCCGCGATGGGCTACGCCTAGGCCCGGAGGTGGGTGGGTGGGGCTCAAGGGCCGGCCGGCCGGCGGCCCGGAGGCCCGGAGGCCCGGAGGCCCGGGTCCGGACGCCTCCGGGGCCACTTGCCCCTGCCAGCGAGCCTGATGCGTGGATCCGAGCTGGGACGGGCCTGGAGAGTCCCGGGGTGGGCGGGAGGCGCTGGGAGGCGGGCGGCAGGCGCGCGGTGCGCTCTGCGCTCTGCGCTGTGTGCGCTGAGTGCAGGGCGCGGTGGCTTGGCTTGGCTTGGCTTGGCTCGGCTCGGCTCGGCTCGGCCCGGCCCGGGCCGGCCGAGGCGGCGGCAGGGAAGGCGCAGCGCGGGCTCTTGAGGCGCCGCGCGGCTCCTGCCGCTGTCTACGGCCATACCACCCTGAACGCGCCCGATCTCGTCTGATCTCGGAAGCTAAGCAGGGTCGGGCCTGGTTAGTACTTGGATGGGAGACCGCCTGGGAATACCGGGTGCTGTAGGCTTTTTTTTTTTTTTTTGGCCTCCTGCCTCCCTCTCCTTTAGCCGCCGCCCCTGTCCCCAAGGCGGCTCCCCGCAGGCCCGAGCACCTCCTGACCCTCCCCCCAACCCCCACGCCACGCCCGCGCAGCCCACGGCCTGCCCCGACCCCGCGGCAGGCAGGCAGGCAGGCAGGCAGCCGGCCAGCCAGCCGGCCGGCCTGCCTGCATTCCGGCAGGCGCACAGGCAGCCGCTTCCCTGCCCCTTGGACCTCGCAGCCCCGGCCCCCCACAGCCCCCACAGCCCCCCGGCCCTCCCCTGGGGGGACTGTGAGGCGGGAGGGGCGACGGCCCGACCGCGACTCCGCCGCAGGCCTGGGCTCCCTCGGTCCGTCCTCGTCCTCGTCCTCCTGCCGCCCGCGGCCCGCGAGCCCTCTCGACGTCCAACGGCGCCCAGCCGCCGGCTGCCCGCCCCAAGTCGACGCCAGCGCCCGCCCGCCGAGACCGCCTTCTCTCCACCAGCCTTGGCCTGCTCTCCCCAGGGAAGGAAAGGACGTTCCCGTCCTTCGCCCGGCAGGGCCACGCCCACCGGTCGCCCCTCCGTGTCCCTTGGAACCTGGGCCCCGCCAGAGCCACTTCGTGCGTTGGCCCTCCAGTTCCACGACGCCCCCCTCGGCACACGCCCGTCGCCGCTGCTCTCCAGCAACAGCCAGCCAGGCGCACTCAAGCAAGTCCGGGCGCGCCCGGCCCAGAGAGGCCCGGAGTCGGAACCGACGGCCAGAGAGACAGAGAGACGACGGAAAGCAGGACGACGACACGAAAACCCACCCACCGGGACACGCACACTGCCGCCGACACGCTGACCTGCGCACACCCACCGCCGGCGGGACCGTCTCGTCTGTCTGTGCCGGGCCCCCGGCCCGCGGCTCCCGGGGAAGGAACCCGAGCAGCGCGCAGAACGGGACTCCTGAGACGTCGTCTGGGAGTCCTGGGGCCCCGCGGGGGACTGCCAGCCCCAAGGCACCTACCTGCCTCCTGCCCGGGGTGCCGCCCAAGCACCACCACCCTGCCTAGGGGAAGCTCCGTCTTCAGCAGAGGCTCATCTGCGGCTCGGCAAGGTCTGTGACAAGAGCATCTGTCCCGGGTGTGTCTGTCTGCTTCTGGGTCCAGCGTTGCCCCCTCCGTCTCCCTCTCTCCCTCTCTCTGTCAAACTCTTGTCTCTCTGTCAGTCTGTCTCTGGTCTCTTTCTCTGTCTCTGTCTCTGCCTCTGCCTCTGTCACCCCCTCACCCCCCACCCCCTCCCAGAACGCACCCCCGGCGCCGCCTGTCTCTCCACCACTGTGTCTCCTTCCTCTCTTTCTCCCTCTCACCATAGCCTCTCACGTTTGCTCTCACTCTGGCTCTCCTGGAGCAGCTGGCTTATGCTCCCTCTCTTCCCCTCCGTTTGTCTGGGTTGGGGGTGGGGGTGGAGGGGTGTGTGTCTAGATGTGTGTTTTCAGTGTGTGTGTGTGTGTCTGTGTGTGTGTGTGTGTGTGTGTGTGTGTGTGTGTGTGTGTGTCTGTGTGTGTGTGTGTGTGTGTGTGTGCGCGTGTGCGTGCGTGCGTGCGCGTCTGCGTGGGCCGGCGCGCGCTCCTGTCCGTCCGATCGTCCGTCCTTCGGTCCGTCCCGTCTTTCTCAGCCCTCTCTGCAAGGGGCTGTCTTCTTTCGCCACGGGGGCTGGGCAGGGAGGCCCGCTAACGCCCACCGGCCCGGTGTGGGGTGAAGGGTGGGGCGGGGTGGGGCGTCGGGCCCGGGCTGATGCCTTCCCTCCCGCCGCGACGGAGGTACTGGGTGGGTTTGGGCAAGTTGGTGGAGGCAGGAGGGGCGGCCAAGGTCCGCGCTGGGCTACGCCTAGGCCCGGAGGTGGGTGGGTGGGGCTCAAGGGCCGGCCGGCCGGCGGCCCGGAGGCCCGGAGGCCCGGGTCCGGACGCCTCCGGGGCCACTTGCCCCTGCCAGCGAGCCTGATGCGTGGATCCGAGCTGGGACGGGCCTGGAGAGTCCCGGGGTGGGCGGGAGGCGCTGGGAGGCGGGCGGCAGGCGCGCGGTGCGCTCTGCGCTCTGCGCTGTGTGCGCTGAGTGCAGGGCGCGGTGGCTTGGCTTGGCTTGGCTTGGCTCGGCTCGGCTCGGCCCGGCCCGGGCCGGCCGAGGCGGCGGCAGGGAAGGCGCAGCGCGGGCTCTTGAGGCGCCGCGCGGCTCCTGCCGCTGTCTACGGCCATACCACCCTGAACGCGCCCGATCTCGTCTGATCTCGGAAGCTAAGCAGGGTCGGGCCTGGTTAGTACTTGGATGGGAGACCGCCTGGGAATACCGGGTGCTGTAGGCTTTTTTTTTTTTTTTTGGCCTCCTGCCTCCCTCTCCTTTAGCCGCCGCCCCTGTCCCCAAGGCGGCTCCCCGCAGGCCCGAGCACCTCCTGACCCTCCCCCCAACCCCCACGCCACGCCCGCGCAGCCCACGGCCTGCCCCGACCCCGCGGCAGGCAGGCAGGCAGGCAGGCAGCCGGCCAGCCAGCCGGCCGGCCTGCCTGCATTCCGGCAGGCGCACAGGCAGCCGCTTCCCTGCCCCTTGGACCTCGCAGCCCCGGCCCCCCACAGCCCCCACAGCCCCCCGGCCCTCCCCTGGGGGGACTGTGAGGCGGGAGGGGCGACGGCCCGACCGCGACTCCGCCGCAGGCCTGGGCTCCCTCGGTCCGTCCTCGTCCTCGTCCTCCTGCCGCCCGCGGCCCGCGAGCCCTCTCGACGTCCAACGGCGCCCAGCCGCCGGCTGCCCGCCCCAAGTCGACGCCAGCGCCCGCCCGCCGAGACCGCCTTCTCTCCACCAGCCTTGGCCTGCTCTCCCCAGGGAAGGAAAGGACGTTCCCGTCCTTCGCCCGGCAGGGCCACGCCCACCGGTCGCCCCTCCGTGTCCCTTGGAACCTGGGCCCCGCCAGAGCCACTTCGTGCGTTGGCCCTCCAGTTCCACGACGCCCCCCTCGGCACACGCCCGTCGCCGCTGCTCTCCAGCAACAGCCAGCCAGGCGCACTCAAGCAAGTCCGGGCGCGCCCGGCCCAGAGAGGCCCGGAGTCGGAACCGACGGCCAGAGAGACAGAGAGACGACGGAAAGCAGGACGACGACACGAAACCCCACCCACCGGGACACGCACACTGCCGCCGACACGCTGACCTGCGCACACCCACCGCCGGCGGGACCGTCTCGTCTGTCTGTGCCGGGCCCCCGGCCCGCGGCTCCCGGGGAAGGAACCCGAGCAGCGCGCAGAACGGGACTCCTGAGACGTCGTCTGGGAGTCCTGGGGCCCCGCGGGGGACTGCCAGCCCCAAGGCACCTACCTGCCTCCTGCCCGGGGTGCCGCCCAAGCACCACCACCCTGCCTAGGGGAAGCTCCGTCTTCAGCAGAGGCTCATCTGCGGCTCGGCAAGGTCTGTGACAAGAGCATCTGTCCCGGGTGTGTCTGTCTGCTTCTGGGTCCAGCGTTGCCCCCTCCGTCTCCCTCTCTCCCTCTCTCTGTCAAACTCTTGTCTCTCTGTCAGTCTGTCTCTGGTCTCTTTCTCTGTCTCTGTCTCTGCCTCTGCCTCTGCCTCTGTCACCCCCTCACCCCCCACCCCCTCCCAGAACGCACCCCCGGCGCCGCCTGTCTCTCCACCACTGTGTCTCCTTCCTCTCTTTCTCCCTCTCACCATAGCCTCTCACGTTTGCTCTCACTCTGGCTCTCCTGGAGCAGCTGGCTTATGCTCCCTCTCTTCCCCTCCGTTTGTCTGGGTTGGGGGTGGGGGTGGAGGGGTGTGTGTCTAGATGTGTGTTTTCAGTGTGTGTGTGTGTGTGTCTGTGTGTGTGTGTGTGTGTGTGTGTGTGTGTGTGTGTGTATGTGTGTGTGTGTGTGTATGTGTGTGTGTGTGTATGTGTGCGCGTGTGCGTGCGTGCGTGCGTGCGCGTCTGCGTGGGCCGGCGCGCGCTCCTGTCCGTCCGATCGTCCGTCCTTCGGTCCGTCCCGTCTTTCTCAGCCCTCTCTGCAAGGGGCTGTCTTCTTTCGCCACGGGGGCTGGGCAGGGAGGCCCGCTAACGCCCACCGGCCCGGTGTGGGGTGAAGGGTGGGGCGGGGTGGGGCGTCGGGCCCGGGCTGATGCCTTCCCTCCCGCCGCGACGGAGGTACTGGGTGGGTTTGGGCAAGTTGGTGGAGGCAGGAGGGGCGGCCAAGGTCCGCGCTGGGCTACGCCTAGGCCCGGAGGTGGGTGGGTGGGGCTCAGGGGCCGGCCGGCCGGCGGCCCGGAGGCCCGGAGGCCCGGGTCCGGACGCCTCCGGGGCCACTTGCCCCTGCCAGCGAGCCTGATGCGTGGATCCGAGCTGGGACGGGCCTGGAGAGTCCCGGGGTGGGCGGGAGGCGCTGGGAGGCGGGCGGCAGGCGCGCGGTGCGCTCTGCGCTCTGCGCTGTGTGCGCTGAGTGCAGGGCGCGGTGGCTTGGCTTGGCTTGGCTTGGCTCGGCTCGGCTCGGCTCGGCCCGGCCCGGGCCGGCCGAGGCGGCGGCAGGGAAGGCGCAGCGCGGGCTCTTGAGGCGCCGCGCGGCTCCTGCCGCTGTCTACGGCCATACCACCCTGAACGCGCCCGATCTCGTCTGATCTCGGAAGCTAAGCAGGGTCGGGCCTGGTTAGTACTTGGATGGGAGACCGCCTGGGAATACCGGGTGCTGTAGGGCTTTTTTTTTTTTTTTGGCCTCCTGCCTCCCTCTCCTTTAGCCGCCGCCCCTGTCCCCAAGGCGGCTCCCCGCAGGCCCGAGCACCTCCTGACCCTCCCCCCCACCCCCACGCCACGCCCGCGCAGCCCACGGCCTGCCCCGACCCCGCGGCAGGCAGGCAGGCGGGCGCACAGGCAGCCGCTTCCCTGCCCCTTGGACCTCGCAGCCCCGGCCCCCCACAGCCCCCACAGCCCCCCGGCCCTCCCCTGGGGGGACTGTGAGGCGGGAGGGGCGACGGCCCGACCGCGACTCCGCCGCAGGCCTGGGCTCCCTCGGTCCGTCCTCGTCCTCGTCCTCCTGCCGCCCGCGGCCCGCGAGCCCTCTCGACGTCCAACGGCGCCCAGCCGCCGGCTGCCCGCCCCAAGTCGACGCCAGCGCCCGCCCGCCGAGACCGCCTTCTCTCCACCAGCCTTGGCCTGCTCTCCCCAGGGAAGGAAAGGACGTTCCCGTCCTTCGCCCGGCAGGGCCACGCCCACCGGTCGCCCCTCCGTGTCCCTTGGAACCTGGGCCCCGCCAGAGCCACTTCGTGCGTTGGCCCTCCAGTTCCACGACGCCCCCCTCGGCACACGCCCGTCGCCGCTGCTCTCCAGCAACAGCCAGCCAGGCGCACTCAAGCAAGTCCGGGCGCGCCCGGCCCAGAGAGGCCCGGAGTCGGAACCGACGGCCAGAGAGACAGAGAGACGACGGAAAGCAGGACGACGACACGAAACCCCACCCACCGGGACACGCACACTGCCGCCGACACGCTGACCTGCGCACACCCACCGCCGGCGGGACCGTCTCGTCTGTCTGTGCCGGGCCCCCGGCCCGCGGCTCCCGGGGAAGGAACCCGAGCAGCGCGCAGAACGGGACTCGTGATTCGTCGTGTATACCCCAATAAACAAATGGAGACTGAGAGACACAGTTTCAGGAAAATTAGAAAAGTACAGCTTTACTGCTGTTAGAGGCAGCCGCAAGCCACTGCAGGCGAGTTACTCTGATTTGGTGAATCCACCTCGGAGTTGGCGTCCTCAGGTTGTATAGAAAAACCAGAGAGAACAGAAGGCCGACAACAATATGGCATTTTCCAAGGTGCTGACTTCTTATTCCTGAAGAATCCACCTGGCCTCACGGAGAAACTCTGGAGTGTCTGTTCTTTCTTTGGAGTTTGTAGCCTGTGATCACCTTCCCGGAGCACAGCTTCTGGGTTAAAGGCTAAGCTTTTTTGGGTAAAGAATTTACAGGGAGTGTAGAGCATCATGGGCAGGCTGGGTGCTCTTTAGCACAAAAGCAACTGAGCAAGTGAACCTGAGATGGAGGTTTGTGGGAGAAAAGGGGAAAAGAAGTTGCAAGAATTTTAAGTTAGAACAATCAGCAAAAAGCTTTAGCATCAGGGAGGCCAGTCTCTTAGTTTCCTAATTTTTCAAATCGCCACTTTTATTTCATTTTAAAAATTTTTATGGAAATAGGCTGTCGGTGTCGCGGTATCATGTACACATACACACTGTATGCGGAGAGAGCTGATGGCTACTCTGTTTATTGATTTTTGTAAAAGGGTTTATATAGGACATGCATGATGCCTCACATACCATCTAAGTTATAACAATGTTAATCTTAAGCTATTTAGGTTCCCAGGCTACAGGTTCCCAGGCTCCTGCAGTAAACACATGATGTTACATGATCAAGGACAGACTGTTTTAAAGTTTGTCACAAAACGTCACTAAGTAGGCCATCTCTTATCCAGCCAGCTCTGCCTGTCTTAGGTTGTCCTCCTCTGAGGATCTTACCCGTCGTTGGCTATCCAGCCGTCCATACTGGATACATTAAATAGGCCACCTCTTATCCAGCCAGCTGCGTGACATTTCTCACAGCTTATCAGTTCAGCCCATGGCTTATTCTCTAGAGCCTTCAGGCGGGGGCCTACATAGGCATCATTCTCCTTCAGCTGTTTTTTGTTAAATTGGGACATTGTCTGGGGTACTTTTTGATGGAAGGAACAAACATGATCATGTCAGTTATTGAGGTGCTTAAAAAGAGTTCTAGTGGTTCTTCTGCAGAGGTAGGGTGTGTAATAAATTAGCAGCCTGATTTTATATATATATATATATATTTTAATCCTATTATCAGAATGGAAAGCAGGAATTGAAAGGTTTTTAGAAAGACAGAGCAGAGGTCTTGGGGGCTCAAGACAACAGGCCTGAAAACCAGTTGGAGACTTCAGCATTCACTTTTGATGTACAAGCTTTTGCATCTCCTAGGTTTTGAATTTGAGATCTCATTCAATAATGAGGTTACATTTTTAGATCTAGCAGGTAGTGTGAATCATGGCACAAGTTGTGCTTTGTGCGGCAAGTAACACATATAAGGCCATTCAGTTTTGTGATACCACTTTTTGCATTAAAGAGACTTCAGAGTTGTGATTACCCAGTTACCCCCAGTATGGGAATAGTGGTCTTGTTTACATTACAACTTAGAGCAGAGTAGGTAGCTCTAGTGTCTACTAAGAAATCCACCAATTGAGACCCACTGTTAGTTGTACTCAGGGCTTCTGAGGAACTATAGTTACTGGGGTTTTTAAGACTGTCAGGAACTTTGGGCCCCCTTTATTTATTGCCATCATTTATTTTACCTTTCCAGGTCATCATGATCTCTTGAGGTTTGTTTTTGGGTGTTTCTGTCCTTATTATGTGTTTTTATAAAGGCCTGAACATAGAGAATTTTTTCTCACTTATAATTTTTTTTTTCACAAAACAGTTTTAACCTCCTTCCCAATCACATATTAACAAGTCATACTACAATAAAGTATCTTTTCGGGGGGGCACTTTGGGGAGGCCTATAGCCAGGGAGCCAGTTGTGTAATTTTAACTTCTGATGTGGTATTTACAAATATACATAATAGTACATAATAAGAGCTATTGACCATTACATGTAAGTTTTCCTTTTTTTTTTTTGTTAATATCTGATCTAAATCAGTTTTATTGTCTAGAAACTTAATAATTACAAGAGGAGACCTTGAAACCATAAAGTTGTAGCTATAAGTTGCCAGCAGACATTGCTTTGAGGGTGGCTGGTGGTGTCCCAAGTCTGATACAGTTTAGAAAACTCAAGTTCTTAGCAATATGGAATCTTGTCTGAAATCACGCCTACAATGGTTACCTAGTTTTACTTTGGATGTCTGACTTTCAAATGTATTTTTATCTTTAAAAACCAAAGCACATGTCACCATTAATGATTTTAGTGCTTTTTTAGATACGAAGAGATGTAAGAATTTGGGCTCATAAAACCGTCTCCTGAAAATACTTCACTGTCTGAAGGCCTGTCCTGGCAGTGCTTCTCAGGGCACAGAACACTTTGTTCCTGATCTCCACCCTGAACGCCTTTCAGGGTGTGCTGAAGGTCAGCGACTGCAGTGACTTGGGACTTAATCCTTGTGAAGGCAGATGGCAAGTGCCAGTGTTATTGGCAGCGCTCCCTCAGGGTCATAAATTCGACCATGGTTTGGGCGGCATTTTATGACCATTTTGTCCCACAGTGCTAGGAATGCTCACTCCTAGGTCAGGCAAGGATTTTGTCGCTAGGCCACTCAGTGTGCTCCCACTGGGCCAGGCTTTGTTAACAGTAGCAAGAAGTCTCTGGACCACCTGTCTTACTAGTTTGTTAAGGTCCAGGAAAATATTCCCTTTTGTTGTTTCTTTCCATATTTAGAGTTACACTATTATAATCATAAATCTTCTATAGAACTATATATATCTGGGTCACTGCTTCAAGTTGCCTAGTCATCATTTTATCAGAGGCTTAGTCATATATTTATTAAAGTAAGAAACAACAATTCTGTAAAATGCGCAACATGTACTAATACAACTAGTAGTATGCTAAGGTCATAAGAATTCAAGTCAAGAACTTTTATTAGGTAATTTGAGCTATCTATAATAAACTTTCCCTGAACAAAATAAAACTCAGTTTAGTCCAAATGAAATAATTAAAAACTTGGAACAACTGGTCCAAGTATGAGTTTTTCTGTACTAACATAATCCAAAACACCAAATCCAGAGAGACCTTAATTTACACGTGTGAATTAAATTCTTCTAGGCTAAGTAAGAAGAGGGGAGGGGAAAGAACAGAAACAGCCCTCACCAGGCCCCGTGGGGGCTGAAGGTCAGGTCATCTGTGGACAGCCCCAGCCTGGTCCAGCTTTCTAACGGCTGCTCTGTTTCTCAGCACCCAGCAGCCTCCTTGTAACGGCTCTGCCACTTGGGGAGTGGAAGCTACTGATACGGAGACTCCAGCCTCTGCTTGGTCAGGGCTTGTTCTGACTCATTACCTCTGCCACTCCTCTCTGCCTACTTGACACTTCTGCCCAGACTAGCGAGTGCTGACAGCCCTGCTGGTACCAAATTCAAATCCCCATGGAGAAAAGATCTGACTGCTTCAAGTAGCTACTCTCCTTCCTGCTGGGCAGAGGACTGGCATCCATCCACCTCCACAGATGGAGGCCCCTGTAAATGAGTGCCCTTGGGACCAGCACCTCCTCCTCTGGCCAGGATGGTGAGAAGGCACGGCTGCTTTCTCAGAGAGCCTGCGGGATGGGATACACTCAGCTTACACCACTGGGAGCTCCTCTCTGAGCCAGCAGAGGCTTTTGCTGAAACCTGGGAAGTTAGGTGGATCATTCCAAAGGGGGTGCCTTTCAAAGCCCATTCTGATCTAGGTCTCTGAAGAGACATAATCTACCTAATTTTGAGAACACTTGCTTGTTTAGCTTCTTTTTATCTACCCTGAATTTTGGATTCAGCCTAGAAAAGCTGGTTTGACAGACACAAGGAACATATAACATAAACAACATATTGCTACTGTCTTCTATCAATGATTCATGGTTAAATTTAAGGCTGTCTGACATCATTGGAAAGCTGAATAAGTGCACCCACATCACTTTATTTATCTTCATTTGTGTTCCTTAATCTAAATAAATGAGTTGCCACTTTAAAATCAAACATATAACACTGCAAGGGAAAGTGGTGTGAAGTTTAGCAGAAGTTGCTGTTACCTAGGAGCCGCTGGTGTTATTTTGCTTTAGGAGGCTGATGCAAGGCAATATGGAAAGTGGTATTTATTCAGTTGATATATGAGACCCACTATGTGCCAGGAACTGTTTTCAGCCCTGCGAATATAGCAATGAGCACGACAGTCAGTCTCTGCTCTCAGGGGACCTAAATAGTATACGCTCAACTTGTTTTCCCACTTTTTTTAGAACACTGAAGAGCAGGGTGAGGTGTGGAATGAAGGCCAAAATGAATGAATGATGGTTCTGCACCACAGTTGGCTAACTAAAGTATAAATGAAAGATCTTAAGCAAATAGATTAGCAATATGAACACTGAAAATGGTAATTTAAGTCTAATTTTAAGAAAGCTGTGAGTCAGAAAAATATCATAATGATATTATAAATAACAGCCTTGTTGCCTTTATCATTTCTTCCTTTTCCTCTCCCACCCCTTTCATTTCCTCTGACTAAAGGGGGAAAAAAATCTCTCAACAACTAGCAGTAAATTTTTTTTTAATTGAAGTAGTCAGTTACAATGTGTCAATTTCTGGTGCACAGCACAATGTCCCAGAGCAGTAGACTTTTTAAAAATTGAAGTATGTAGACTTCTTAATGACTGGATTGGTTTTATGCTTTCCTAACCACTGACACGTGATGAAATCTCTGCTCTGCAGCCCTGAGTAAACACCAGTTTCCGTCACAGAGGACTCCGTACCACCTCTGCGTGACTCAGCCCCAGGCCAGCATAAAAGACCCTGCCCTAGTTCCAGCTCTGATTTACTTTTTCTGCAGCAGTTTCATCACTGCTCAAAAAACAGCTCTTTTCAAAGTTCCATTAAGCCCACCAAGACACAGGCCCATGGGGTGCTCCTTCTGCTATAACTCTCAGTACCAGGGAGGGCAGGCTGCCAGCAGTAGAATCTCCACAGATTTCTGAAGAGCTGGTCAAATATAACTTGACATCTATGCTCATCCCCTAGAACTGGCAATGGCCTTGATTCCTAGGGAGACCCTGTTATGCAGCGCACTGACCGCCAGATCATGGCTAGCAGATGATGACCACATCATTCCCCAAACCGAAAGCATACAGAAACCAAAGGTCAAATCTTAGCCTGAACAATTTCCACCCCTATTTAATAACTTTTTAAAAAGGACAGATTTATACCTTTGAGCTATTGCCCAACTCTGTTCCTGTATCTGACAGTTTGTATACTCTCCCTCCTCAACCACTCTCTCCCCAACCTCAGCCCCCGGAAACATTTCTCTACCACTCCCACCCTAACTGCTCCCAATTTAATGTAGTGTAATCCCAAACAGCCAATGCAACCATGCTGTGATATTGGGCCACAGGGCAGTTTCACTGGGGAAATGAGCCAGCAGTCAGATTCACTTAGAAGCTGCTCTTCAACTGCCTGATGGATAGTTCAACCTTGGGCAGGGACTGACTCACAGATAGAGTGACCTGCCTGCTCCAGTAGAATGGTTGTCAGAGTCAGTCTCAGGATAACATACTTAGTATGAAATGAAAGGAAAATATTTATCATGCTAGCAAATTTGTAAGACTGGACTTGAATTTCCTAAAGGCATATTCACTTTTCTTGTTGTAATCCATACCTGTATTTAAAAATAATAATGTCAATTATTATTAAAATCTGGCATGTGATTCTACAGCTTAATACACAAAAGTAGAAAATTCAGCAATGTTAAAGCCGCCATACAGTAGTTACTTCACATCAACCAGGCGAAGTGAGGCTTACAGGTTTCTGGTGAACCCATGACTCTTAATATGGAAACACCCAGAAACCGACACACTGCTCTCTGGCCTTCCTTATTCTGATTTTTGGGCACAGAAATAAACAACTTGATTATGAAAATAAAGGTAGTCCACAGATCCAGAAATGCTTATCTCAATGATTTTTTTTTATTATCCTCTAAAATAAGGCATTGAAAAATATTTTTGAGAAACCTGGGCTCATTGAGAATATATTAGTAATATTTAGATAAACCTGCTACACTTGTTGCTGCAGAAAAAGGTAAGAGCTATGTATGTTCCTCCTAGGACTTGGAGATTTCCATAACACGTCCGGTTGACCTCCACTCTTGGTTGGCTATGCTAAAGAATCTTTTCTGTAATTATCAGTTACAGACTTTAATTAAAAGGCAGCATATGTTGAACATTTATAAGATTATATAAAATAGCATTCCTGCTTTCTGATGCGCAATTATGCTTTCATCATCTATAAAACATCACAATAATAAAAATCAGAAAGAGAAAATGACTTTTGTGAAAAGTAGGTAAAACCCAGCTAAAAACTAACAGGAAATAAATAAAATTCCCAGCAGAGTTTTAAAAATAGGAATTGAGAATCTGATTCTAAGATTTACATGAGATGCAGAGGGCCAAAAAAAGCCAAGGCATTGTTAAAGAAGAATTAAATAAGATAAATTACTCTGTAGATACAAAAACTTAATATAAAGCCACATAAATTAAGGTAGTAATATTGAAACAAGAATAGAAAATAGACCAATGGAACAGATCAGAGGCCACATATATGGAGACATGTGATCTATGACAAAGCAAGCACTGCAGATTAGTGATAAAAATACATTAATAATTAATGGTGTCAGGTCAACTGGATAGCTGTGTACAAAAAGGTAAATCTGGAAACCTATCTTACAACATTCATAAAAATATATTCCAGAAAGAAGCTACCTTCCCCTCAGCTTTATAGTGGTTAATAATGTACCTATGTGTCTTGTGTAACAGAACGGTTTCTTAGTGTTAAAGAAAAAAACCAAGGTGGTGGTGGTGGGGTATAGCTCAAGTGGCAGAGCACGTGCTTAACATTCACAAGATCCTGGTTCAATCCCCAGTACCTCCTCCAAAAATAAATAAACCTAATTACCTCCCACTGAAAAATAATTAATTAAAAAGAAAAAGAAAAAACATAACTGGACAGTAGTAGTAAAAGTAGTAAAAACAGGCCTTATTTAGGACTATTGCAATAGTGGAAAAGAAACCTCAGAACCATAGAACTGGCCTCCACTCTGAAAACACTGTGGACAAGTGGGGACTTACAGCCAAGGCGCAGGGTCAGGGCCAGTGGATGGGAAGTTACTAAGATGAAATCTCATGGCTGGAGGAGATTCTGGCTGACGGCAGGCTCGCATGAGCAGAGAAATTCAGTAAGACATTAAGGGTAATCAGATACCAGGGGTGGGGGTTTCTAGCTATAACTGGTGATGCAGGCCAGACAAGGACGAATGTCAAATTCAAGGCCCTAGGCCTGGAGGAGCCTGACTGAAATTTAGTCCAAGAGAGAGTTTTCTCTAGAATTGTGATGCCAGTTAAACTGAGGTATCATTTTGGGACTCATCATTCAAAGTTTAAAGAGAAGGGCATTATTTGAAACGCAGACAGTGTGTGTTTTTAAAAGCCAAAATTTATTACAGACTTCCAAACTAGGACTGAAAAAGCCACTGAAGCATCCTATGGGTTTTAATTTCTAATACGATAAATATTAATCACTATATCCTGCATCGACAAAAAGCCCTTTTGAGTCCTCTACCCCTTCCCCCTTTAAAAGAGTAAAGCGTTCTTGAGATTAAAGGTAAGAAAAGCACCATGAACTATCCCCTGTTGTAACACAGCCATTTCTTGCCATAACCTACAAAGGAGCCACTGGGGGCGGGTTTTAAGCACCTATTTAAACCCCTGGCTGGGTCTAGGGAAGCTGGTTTTTGGTGACCTAAGGAACTATGACTACAGGTAGTTTTTTTCCTTTGTTCTTTTTCTTAGTTGTTTCTTTTCTCTATTCTTTTTTCTTATTTTTATTTAGTTTGTTGGTTTGTATTGTGAGTATTGCCAGTGAGTGTAGCTAGCAAGTCACCGTGCCGCAGGGCCCCGCGGCTAGCTCTGCCGAGAGGGAGATTGGCAGCTACCAGCTCAAGACCACCGGCCAGGGCAGCCATGTCAGGGTGAAGCTGGCCCAACACATCCCGCGTGCGCCATGAGGGACCTGTGGTGAACGCGCTTCAGGAGGAGGAACTCAGGCCTTCCATCAAGCCATCCCCTGACTAAAAAGGGCCCTGGCAGACTTCATTGATGTTATGCATGGGCTACAGGTGTGACCGACCTAGGACTCATGGATAAGCCAGAAGTGATGGCCACCTACCTGATCCGGGGCTACAACCCAAGGTGGAAGGCTCTACCATCGCCATGAGGCCCCTGCCTTGAGCTGATCCCCCCAACAACTGAAGTCCTTTCTCATCCCACAAGTTTAGCTGAAGGTTTGTGTGTATCCAAAGAGGCATCCTTTCAGCAAGCCTGCTACTTCCACCTTTGCTTTGTTCTGTAACCTAGAAAGTCAGTGGCCTGGGAAGGACCGGAAGTCAGAGTGCAAGACTAACAGCACAGCCAGCGTCCCAGACCCGGCCTGGAGCCAAGGACCTCCACTTCTAGCACAGCCACCCGTGTGGCCCTGCAGCAATCACCACCCAACAACCCCAGGAACAGCAGCAGTGGTGGAGCCTCAGATGGAACCCACCCAGGGTGCATCCTTCCAAGGAAATCCCCTGCATGCTGGGAAGCCTACAATGCAGCCTGAAGCAGAGTGGAGCTGACTGAACATCCCACGACAAGCAGTGGGGACAAGAAAGTGGGGAAGTCAAGCTACACTCCCTGCGCTTTCTACTGTGCATGAAGACCATGAGTTCCGTGGAGCTGACAACACGGTGTGGGAGGTGGGCCAGGGGCTGGCTTCACACGGCTGCAAGTGGAGCAGTGCCAGAAGTGCACGCCGCTGCAGGTGCACGGCTCGCCCCACCGAGGACTTCACCTAGTGGAGGGTGGAGGGGTGCGGGCCGTCCCAGCATTCTCTGCAGGGGATTCAAAATAAGAGGGTATCTGGGACCTCCATGGCATTCAAAGTCATCATAACCAAAATAACAGTCAGCTTAAAGGATGGCTTGAAGCCACCTGGGAGACAGGAGGAAAGGCCGCCCTGGCTGCAGGCCAGCCCATCCACTGCACCCTGGGCGAAGCTTCAGAGCCTGGACTGTTGTCCTGGGGAGCTTCTCCCCTCCCCTGCTCTCCTCCCTCTTCTCTTCCATGTTTGTGGAGGAGGGGAGATGGTTCTGTACAAACGAACATTTAATAGGAAGTGGTTATTGACTTGAATGTTTCTCATTAACGTTTGTCTTAGAGAACACAAAGCTGTCACTTCCTGGAGCAGCTTGCATAACCGGCTCACTGGAGAGTTCTGGAAGGGTTCTTGATTGAAAATTTCATGGCAGGTTTTTTTGCATGTCCTCTAGGCTAAGGTGCAAACCTTTTGGCACGAGATATCTTCCTGAATGTATCTAGCACAATGCCTGGCACATAATAGTGCTCAATAAATAGCATTTCCCTCTTTTTCCCTGCAAGGAAAATAACTGTAGGGAAATTTTGGCAGAGAGGGAGACAACTGTGTATGTGGAGGAATGTTTTCTGGATGAGGCTGATCTGAAGGATTGAAGGCTAGGTTCCTTTATTCACTCTACAGATGCTGTCGCCTACCCAATGTATTTCAGGTGCTGTTCTGGAATAATAGTATCTCGGTGACCAAAAACAAACACATGGGTTTACAATCTGGGGAGGCAGACAAATATTCATCAAATAATAAGCTACATATGCTTTTACACGGGAAGCAACCAAAATGTCCAGTAGGAAAATGGTGAAATAAATAATGGTGAAATAAAATGCTCTTTTGATTTAGTATTATATAGCCACTGAAGTTGTTTCAAATAACTGTAAAATAATTATAAGAACATTACTTATTTTGAAAGTGGGATATAAAAGCATACAGTATAATCCCCATTTCTAAGAACAAATGTACGTTTGCCTACGCACAGGAATTTTGATTACATCCACGCTGAGCGATGGCTCTCCCCAGTGATGAGTTTAGAAAGCAGAGCATGTTCTCAGTACAGAGAGAACAATCCAGGAGGCAAGGAGACTTGTTTTTCTATTCTGAATTTGTAACTTGGAAAAGTACAGGCTTTGCATACTTTAAATGAGGAGCTCAGCTTCAACACGTGTTCTTTCTTTCTCTTTGGGTTGTTTCATTTTGGCTTGGATGGGGCAGGGACATAGGTGAAGGTTCCTGAGGACTCTCCTTGCTGAGCAGATGGGTATGATTCCAGGAAAGCCAGTACACACGGGCTCCTGGAGATGCATGGCATCCGGGCACTAATTTCCTCTCAGTGCCTGCCCAAGCAGGGCTCACCTTCCTCTGTCTGCTGTTTGGTTTTTGTCTGCTGTTTCTGAAGACAAAAGTTTGTGTCCAGAGGCAAAGTTTCAGAGATGCTTCCAGGGATGTTGATGGGAGTTTAATTTTCAAGTGAGTGTTCCTGGGCATCTAATTAAATTCCTGCCATTAATTAAAGTCTGGATGACTCTGCGTTAGTATCATCATTTCGCAGCAGGAACTCTCATCTTCTATAACTAAATGTGTACTTTCATTTTTGTAGCTGTTAAATCAGACATCCATTCACATTAGATGCCAGTATACACCAGCATTAAGTGCCCACCCCCACCCCCCAGCCAAATTGTGGGATGATAAATTGGGAATAGTATTTTGATTAGCTTTTTGTAAGGATGTAGGAATATTATTTTAACTTTAGCAGGAGCCTGCTCAGTCTCCTTCACTGTTACCCCTTCTTTCCCTAATCCACCACAGGCATCGTTATTTGAGAATGAAGGTTTAGGGAGTAATGGTGTAGTCCTGCAGGGCAGACCTACTGCTCCACGAGTCTTGAACATGAATGATATAAAGGAAGAAGGCCTTTTCCCCCCTTGTTTTTTTTTTTTTTTTAAATTATATAAACATGAGTCAGCCTCTTCATTGGCAATGTCATGTCATGAAGGGTTAACAGCTTGAGATTCAGGACACTCAGGTTCTGGCTAAGCTCTGTTCCCAAGAGTTTCTATGTGACAACGTGTGATTTTAGCTTCAATTTCTTAAGCTGATCTTTCTGGTCCATCACACCTATGAAATATACTAAATCTACATTTCTGGTTTTTTTTTTCCAAATCTACGTTTCTCATCAGTGTTACTTTATAGTTTTCCATTTTTTTAAAATAGCTTCTCTTTTTCCAATGTGATTAAGGAACAAGGCCAGGATTAAGTCTGAAGCACTCAGAAAACAGGATTTTTTTCCCCCTGTGGCTTATCAGCATTTTTAGTTTCTAGTATCTCAAATACCAATTGCAAACCACAGCTGGGAAAAAGAACATGATGAATTGAGTCTGGAATCAAATTGCTCCTTATTTTCACAGACACATGCATTTATCAAAAAGGGATATAACTTGCAACAACTCTGATAAGTTCCCAAGACTTAGTCCACACCAAGTATTTGTAACCGTCCCCTGTGCTGTCACTGACGTTCAGCTGGGTCTATGTGTGTTGAATTTGGGGCAAAGAAGTCTACAAACTTGTGATGGGAGTAAAACTTCACACTCCTTAGTGAAAGCAAGCATGATGGCCAAGGTTAATTGACTCAATGCAACTTCTTTTTCCTTTCCAATAAACATTCCCAGGGAGAGAAGCCCAGCTTCAATGTAAGATTCTTTGGGTGGCTGCTCAAGAATATGACTGAGTTCAAGAGGAATAAAGGAGATGAAATCCACATTTTAACTGTAAACAAATATGTCACTGAAAAAATTCTAGACTCTAAAATCCACGTATATAATCATCATCACAGTAATCTGACATGCAAGGAAATATGGCATGAGTCACTTGTGTATTTCTTTCTCTCTTGCCCCTTTTAAAAGATCTAGACTCCTAGGGGGAGGGTATGGCTCAAGTGGCAGAGCGCATGCTCAGCACGCATGAGGTCCTGGGTTCAACCTCCAGTACCTCCTCCAAAAATAAATAAATAAACCTAATTACCTCCCCCACCAAAAAATTAATACATTTTTAAAAGAATCTAAAGCTCTTAAGTATATACACTTTAGGAAACACAAACAAACAAAGGACTCCTACTGACATCAATGTGAAAATTTTAAATTGGAAAATTAGTTTTTTTCATTTTCTATTTATTCTGTTTTGCTAACATTAAAGAAGCCAAAGATACAGAATTCTACGTCTTAGATACTCATTTTTGAAAAAATCTGAATGTAAAAAACTTTATTTCTTTAATTATTAATCAACAGTAATCATAATTTGCCCATCTGTGCAGAATACACTTGCAGGAACTGTGGGGAAATAGAAAAGAAAAAATAAGTACTGTTCCTATGAGATGCTAAGTCCCTTGAAGGCAGGGAAAGGGTGATACTGTATCTACAATCCATAGCACAGTGTGTCACACAGCAGGCACTTAAGAGGTGGTTGACTGAATAAATAAGTACTTTCCAACAGGCCTGAAGGCCAAATACAGGCACTCCCTAAAGTTCCACACCATATACACACTGATGCTGCCTGTACACTGACTTCCTTCCTGAGCATCAGCCCTCTCCCCACCGCTAGTCCTAGCTCCCTTCCTGCTGAGGTCACAACCAGGCCTCAAGGGCCAGTGACTCCAGCTGTTGGAGATTTACAATCTGACGGCCCTATCTCGTCACCTTCTTTCCTCCCCTCAGACCGTGTACCCAACCTGTGTGCGCACCTTTTATTCTGCCTTTCACTCCTCGTAGCTGTGTTAATTCTGCTTCAAGCAGCTCTCCTCTTCCCTCTTTCACTGATTTTTGTCCCTTTCCCTCAGTAAAAGAACTCTTCTTCCGCCCTCTGCCTCACTCACATTCACCTGGGAACCCACAATTCACCCTATAGCTTAGTATTCCCAGCACTGTAAGTCACACTCTGGAACAAGAATCAGGGCCACCCACCTCCAGAGATCTCACGAATAGTTAAAAGTCCTTTAGGATCTCCAGAGTAATCATTCTTTCTCATTTCCTTCTAACTAAATTATTTTTTTCTCAAACACCATCATTCAAGATAAAAAAAAAATTTAAATACTATTATGACAGCCATAAAAAGGAATGAAGTATTCGCACACACTAAAACTTGGATGACCTCGAAGACATTACGGAAAGTGAAAGAAGCCACTCATAAAAGTCAACATGTTACATGATTCCATTTATGTGAAATGTCCAGTACAGGAAAATCTACAAAGAAATGTAGCTTAGTGGTTGCTTAGGCCTGAAGGAGAGGGGCGGGGGGGAATAGAAGGGTGGTTTCTTTCTGAGCTGAAAAAAATCTTCTAAATTTGACTGGTGGGGGGAGGGTACAGCTCCCATGTGGTAGAGCCCATGCTTAGCATGCAAGAGGTCCTGGGTTCAATCCCCAGTCCCTCCAGTAAATAAAGTAAGTAAACCTAATTACCCCTCTCCCTGAAACAACATCAACAAAAAGCCAAAATAAATAAATAAAATATTTGAAAAAAATAAATAAAATTGACTGTGGTGATGGTTGTACATACATGTGAGTATATGAAAACCACTAAATTATACACTTTAAACACACAAAGTGTACCATATGTAAACTGTATCCCAATAAAGCTGTTTAAAATTTTTCTTTTATATATACACAATTTTATATTATGTATATAAATGCACAGATGTATGTGTATTTATACACACACACACATAAAATGAAGAAAAAATAAAATAAAGTAAAAACCCTGTACCTTTCACTTGCTTAATAAAACTTTACCACTACCTTTGAAGCTGTCTACATGGCTCTTCCCAACATAACCCTTTACCTCTTCAGACAGGAAAATCATTAATCTGAAGGTGAAAACATTTATTACCCTTTTGACTTTCATTATAGTTTTACTACGTATGTATGTATCTCTAAGGAATACATTATTTAACTTTGTAAGATTTGAGACTTTCCATAGATGTACTTGCTATATATACTTCCGTAACTTGGGTTTTTCATTCAACACTGTATTTTTGAGAGATACTAAAGCCTAACTCAAAGAGAATTCTTGTGAGTTAATGAATATAAAGTACTTATAGCAATGGCTCACTCATTACAGGTGTTCCCTATTATACATATATATAGTTATATTTAGTATATACATATAATATTATAGCAATTGCTCCTTTCTCTGTGAATGTGTGTTATTTCATCAACTGCATTACACATTAATAGTTTTCAAACTATAATACTATCTGAGTTGCACAGACCTTTGGGAAATTCTAGATATTTGCAGTTTCTGGATAGCTAAGATTTAAACTGTTGATGTATCAATTTGTTTCTAAACACATTTTAGAATTTGAACAACCTCAAAGAATGAGCTTTATAAAAAAATTTCAACCATTTCCAAATTCCTTTCTAAACTTGTTTATGAACATACATGAGACAGTTTTAATCAGACTGTGCCAAACTGTTTTGTGCTTTTTAAAAATAGTCCTTCATTTATATACTTCCATGTATTGACCCAGCCCACTTAGTTGCCATTTTTAATGTTTCTGTGTGCTTTCTGGATTTCCATACCAGTCACAGAAGTACAGCCAAGGAGGGAGGAAATGAAGCAATCTGGCTCTAAGCCCTTACCAGGACTTCTGGGTTCCTGAGTCCTTGCTTAGGGTGGATCATCTATTCTTCTCGAATGATTAATTTTTCCCACTGAAGCTGCTGGTGCCAGTTTCCACTCTGCATGCGATCACAGGGCAGTTTTAATCTTGTACGCCAACATCATCCATTTGTGGTGGCTGCCTGGAGCTCTGTGCTGGGAAGAACTGTGAGGTCAAGTTTAGGTTCAGCAAAAGGGAGGCCTCTGATTTATTACCAGTGTCTGCAATAGCTACATTTCTAAACACCGCATTCCCTGCTGCTCCCACTCATAACGAGATGATGTTAAATGGCTCCAGGGTGGTGCCAGAGTTCCAATGCCCAGGACCTGGTCACACAGTTGACTTCCCAGTCTGAGAGCTCTCTCTTTTCACCAACACTGCATACATCTGATTAAGATATATTTGCAAGCACAGATATTTATAGTTACTGTATTTGTGTTTTGGATTTGCACATGACCCATACAAAAAAATTAATTTATTTAGAAGAATATCTAAACATTTTGAGGAGCGATAATTAAATTCCCCATTTCTATTATTTCTAATTTGATTGCATTATGGCTCAGAAATGTGTAAAATGTTTACTTTTTACTAAGTGTATCTTCTTATTTTCAGAACATGACCAAACGTTAATTTATTTCTTTGCAAAGCTGTTGGCTCAGTTTTTCAAAAAATTCACTTTGTTACCACATTCTTTTGGCTTTTTACATACAGATCAGTTATGTTTTCATTGTTCTGGGTGCTTTTTTAAAAAAATAATTCTGGTCTTTCATTCTCTCTTAGACTTTTCCTTTAGACTCTATGATCTAATACCTGTTTTGTCAGTGAAGATTGCTTTCAGTTCTAGATACCAGAACACCTGACAGATAATAGTCTGACCAAGCAAGGGTAGGGCAGGATGTGAATATGAGGTTAGGCTACATGAGGCTGCAGAAGTAGGCGGGAGCCAGGTTATCTGAGCTTTTATTCAACTGCAGTGAGAAGCCAGTGGCAGGGTTTAAGTGGGGAGGGCAGAGCACACTATGTCATGTTTTTCATGTTTTCAAGCCATCACAGTGGATGAGGTGCAGAATGGACAGTAGGAGGGTAAGGGAGGAAGCAAGGAGATGATCAGGAGCTGTCTTTGGCAGCAGACCAGTAAGAGAGAAAGGTGGCTGAAACTGGTTGTAGAAATGAAGGCACCGAGAAGAGGTTGCCATCAGGATGCATATTGTAGGCAGAGCCAACAGGACTTGCTGTGGGATTGCACGTGGGCTGGGAAGGGAAGAAAAGCCAAGGGTGACTCCCGTGAGTGCTCCCTTCAGGGAAGGGGATCCAGGCCTGGGGGTGATCAGCAGATAGACTGATTCAAAGTTGGGAGTGGGGAGGAGGGATAGTATAGTTCAAGTTGTAGAGCGCATGCTTAGCATACACAAGGTCCTGGGTTCAATCCCCAGTATCTCCTCCAAAAATAAATAAGTAAACTTACTTACCCCCCCAATAAAAATTTTAAAATAAAATAAATATGAAAAGTTTTTTAACAAAATTAGTTTTTTTTAATTAAAAAAAAAGCTGAGAGACTGTGAGATCACTCTGAGAAGAGAGGGCATGCAGGAAAGAGAAGGAGGCTGCGCATTGTGAGAAACCTGGTGAAGGAGGAGGAGGAAGATGGAGTTAAGGTGGGAAGGATTTGGGGTGGAGGCAGTCTCCAAAATTCAGAGGAAAGTATTTCAAGAAGGAGGAAGTGCTCAATTTTATCATTTGTGTCAAATGCAGCTAAAAGACTGAGTGAGATAAGAATAAAATCTTAACCTTGAATTTAGCAAAACTGAAATCATTAGTGACCTGGATACAAGCCATTGCAGTGAAGGGGCGTGGAGGAAAGCTAGAATGAAATGGAGGGAACGTGAAGAGAGGCAGCCTGAATAGAGTGGATAAATAGAATGGTAAGTGGAGAGGAATTTGGGGTCAAAAAGTTCTGTTTGTTTAATGCACAACATTAGAGCATGTTTATATCCTGTTACTGGCAAGTGGTCATTACACTCACAGGACTCCAGAACTCTGCGTCATAGCTTGAAATGACCCTTCAGTCCCTAGTTTACTCTAAAGTTAAAGTTACAACTTTAATTTCTGAAACCTTTAAAATAAATGGAATCTTTCCCACCTATTTCATAAAACAGTCATCTCCCACAGAACATATCCCTGATTAATGTTTCCCCAGAAGAACACATGTGTTGTTAACATCTAAACAGTGTAACAGCTATTTATCTCTCAATACATTTTTCAGATGGTATCTACGTTGATAAAGTTTATGCTAAATCTTCAAAAAAAAAACATTTTAAACTAAATGGTTTCCTGGAGAAGCTTCATGTCCTTTCCAAATACAATAGGTGGACCTTCAATCACACTAGACACTTTACAAAGCTCTGGAGTGTTGACAAAGGAGATGTGATTATGTGATGTTGCTGGTCTGAGAGGTCACTGCCAGTCCACACAGTAACTGTATGTTAACAACCATACTAAATGTGAAGTGACCAAGAGCAATGTTTTAAGCATTTTACCTCCTACCACGGTATTTATAACTTTTATCTCCGTGTCCTTTTGGGACTTAGGAAATTGGTAGGGTTTTTCAATTGACATGCTGTGTCTTATAATTTTTTCTGTTTAAAATAATGGGAAACAGTCTCTTCAGAGTTTTTCTAGGAGAAAGTCTGACATTTTCAGAAAAAGATTACTGAGTTATTAATGGCAGATAATTTCTCAGTTTTGTTTTACTCTTAAAATTTTACTTACCTAGGAAATTACTTAACTTTGTTTCTTCCAAATCAAGTAGTAAAATTAAGGCTCCTTAAAAATGTACCACAGATATTCTGCTGTTTTGCATCCTCCCTGCACAGAACTGGGGTTGTGCATGGTCCAGTCTGAAAAGCATGTACAATAAAGCAGTCTTCACATTAATGAGGAAACCTAAGTGGAAAAATGACTTAAGATAATTAATATCAATTTAACTCCCAACAGAAACAAATTATTAAAAGTGGTTCTGAAGGGATATTCAACAAGGGATTTTTAAAGTGGTTCCAAAGGAGCCATGTTGTAGGGTAGAAATGCAGAACTTGTGTATTATCTTTCTACATAAACTCTCCTAATGTTTTGGGAAGGCCAATGGGAACATTTGGTCCTACTGGCCTGTGTTAAGGCCAAGAGGGCCACAAAAGGATAAAGTCCTGTGAACCATGTAACTGAGCAGGACCCAACTGTCATCAGTGACCATCTGACATCTGTAATGATGTTTGTAACTCCTTTACTGCCTAATGGTTTAAAGGGTTTTTCTCATGATCTTGCTGACCAGCATTAGGCTACAAGGGAGAGAGGCTTGGGTGGTCTGGCCAACCCCCTTGTGGTGCTGTGTGCAGGGATCATGCTCAGTGCCCTGCTCCTGTCCCCAGTGTCCTCCTCTTCACTGCCTTTGCTTTCTTTATATCCTGTTATTTGAGCTCAGCCCTGCTTCAAAGGCTAAAAGCTTTTATCAACCTGACTTGAAACTGCACAGGTTTTTCTCTAGAGCTCTTTTCCACGGAACCCCTCCCTATACACCCTTGTTCTAGGCACTCTAACATTAGGAGTCCCAAAACCAGAGGTGAACTTCGTATCCAGCAGAGAGAAGGGGACCCCTACATTTGCAAAAAACAAGAACTGAGCAATAATTTGTTACCCTGTATGCAGTCTCTATGGAAACCGGCTACACCCCTTGAACTCTTGAACTTTTACTATAACCTCCCTCTGCCTTCTCTCCCCAACAGGCTCACAGTCTTAGAGGCATCAGCCCACTGTGACCTCCTTTGCCTGGCAAAGAAAGCAAGCTGCCTTTTCTACTTCATCCAAAACTTGGTCTTCAAATCTCAATTTGGTAAGTGGGGCCCAAAAGCCATGTTTTGGCAACAACCAGGCCTGGTCACACGCGGGAAGCAGCTGTGGGTGCGGTTCCCTAAAGTGCTTTATGGAGTCACTCTCCTATGCAGCCAAATTTCCTATCTGTATAATGCAGAATTCAGGCCTTTCCACTGTGATGTTTTTCTCCTTTTTGTAACATGGCACTAACGGTCCCTCTAAGAGGTCTGATCGAAGTATGGGCTCTGCCGCCAGCCGAGCCAAGAGGGATGCGGGAAAATGTGGCTTTCAAAAGGCAAGTTCCAAGTTCCCAGGTACTGTATTTCTATTTTAGGCATTTAGTTTACCGTTTCAGATACTCACCAGGTGTCTTCCGTGCGTGTTCCTTAAAGGCCGAAGCAACCTATAGACTCCCTTGCGCTGCTTTCCGTCTTAACCGGCGCGCCGGCCACACTGGGCGTGCCCATGGGGCTGTGAGACGGCGGAGTGGGAGGGGTGGGCCAAGCCGACTGAGGAGCCCGGGAGCTCCTAGAGTGCAGGGTACCCCAGGCCATCCTGCGCAGGCAGTCAGAGGCGGGGGCCACTTACTGGTCCGCGAAAAACCCAGTCTCACCAGCATCTCTTGGAGGTGGACCTGTTTGCACAGTGAATTCGACTCTGTGTTCGCTGGCTGCATTGGGCGTTCGTGGACGGGAGACGGTTCGCGGAAGAAGCTCTTCTTTGCGCGGCGGGACCACCCTCGGCGCACACGGAGGGGCAGAGCGGAAGGCAGGGGCCCTCGCCGCGCACTCTGGGGGCTGTAGTCTCTTAGCGGCTCCCAGTTGGTGGCGTGCAGGGCTGCAGGACTACAGTTCCCAGGATGCGCAGGGCGTGGGGGCGGTGCCCAGCCGCCTGCGCTCACAGAGGACAGGAGTGAGCGAGTGAGTGTGTGTGCGCGCGCTTGGTCGCCGCTAGAAGCGCGGCTGCCTAATGGCTCGGTTCGTACCGTTGCCTCAAGGGAGGTGAGTCGCAGGGAGAATAATGAGGGCGGCAGTAGGGAATTAGGATGGTGTAAAGGCTGCGACCTGCTGACCCCGGCCTACCCTGTGCAACTCACTTTTACCCAAAATCAAGACCAGACTCGCGTTCCTCCCTCCTCCCCCTTACTCTGCAGCTTCATTCTTTCTCGTGTGTGTGTGTGTGTGTGTGTGTGTGTGTGTGTGTGCGCGCGCGCGCGTGCCTAGTCCAGGCCCAGGAAACTAATTTTTATTTTCCAAAATGTTTAGGGGAACTGATTTGATATCTGAGAAACTTCACATTTTGTTTGCTGCCCTCTTCTCCACCCAAAGTGCGCCCTTTTGGGGAGATATTCATTGTAGGGGCCTGCTTCAAAGTATAACTTAAAGAGTTTGGGTAGGGGGACATTGGTGGCTGCTTTGTGAAAATATCACCTACACCGAGCGCTTTTTTCAAAGATGTGGAAGTTGAGGCATTCGTGAGGTTAATTATTGGTTTCCCAAGGTCCACTGAGATCAGAGATGAGTCGCCCCAATTTCCAAGCAAGTATCTAGTAGGATGTTTTCACCAACCCATTTGAGTAGAGAGGTCTCCAGAAAAAAAAATCAACCTTAAAATGATAACGGCTTAAGCTCCCCGCACCCCCCTTTTTTATGCTTTGAATTGAGCTTAATCTCAACTCAGGACTGACTGGCCAGTTTCTCAGAGACACAAATAATGACGCTGATCCTTAGGAGCCGACTGGTGTTCCAGCTTTGGGAGAGTGATAGTCAAGGTGTGGAGCGCTTAAGCAGCATTGGAAACCCATGAAGTGCAACATCTCTGCTTTGGAGGGAAAGCGTAACACAGCACTAGGGATGTATATCTTCAAACTTCTCCACTCTGATCTGTTGAATTTTTCCATCTAGAAAATGGAAATATCCAAGAGCACTCTGTTTCCACATAGTCTCTTAATAACTGATGCCTGTAAATTCCTTATGCTCTATGTTCCTGAAGGGAAACCTCCTCAGAAAAAGAGCCAGTGGAGTCTACACCCTTTCTTTGTTCTTTGTCTTTATTTCTGCATCTTAAACATTTGTAAGATATGTGCATGGAAAGGGAACTCTTCGGAATTTAAAAGCTAAATTTTAAACTTTGTATATTTTTCTAAAACTTTTAAGAATTTTAATTACTATGATATTGACTGTGCACTTTTCTGTAGATGCTATGTTTATATTGTTTGGAAAATGGAGTTGATTTACTTGACAGACAAGAACTATACAAACAGGATATATTTATATGGTTCGAGGTATGTTTTATAATAGTATTGTTCTTGAAGTATACATCCTAATTTGACCTTATTTTAAAATATCCTTTAAAAATAGATTCTCATATTTTTATTCTACCAAATTTGACAGCACTAATTAATTAATTAAATTTTTGTTGTTGTTTGTTTTCTTTGATAATGCTCCTAATAAATGAAAAAGACTTGCAATACTTTTTGACTTAAATGCTTTTAAAATTAATAAAGATGTTTTGTGAGATATTATTAAAAGCCCCAATAAAACACCTCTTTCAAAGGTTAGACCTTTTCAGAGATCAAGGTGCTACTTCTCACTCCCTTGTTCTATTAGGAGCTGCAGTGACTCTTCTAGGTTATTCTAATTCCTGTGCCTTGAAATTCAAGGCAAAAAGACCAGAAAAGCTACTGTAGTCCAGAGATTTGTATTTTTTAACTGGGAGATACTTGGGTATTAAAGAACTAACAATAAAAATGTTGGTTTACATTACATTTATAAAGAAATAATTTCAAAATATTTTCTCAATCTAAAGTAATAGTACTTCTGTTGCACTGAAGACTGGCATCTATAGGATTCTATCTTCTGGCATTTAGACAAGTTTTAGATATATATTTTGAGTAATAGATTCATAATGTTCCATTTAATTAGAAGCAAACATTTACTCAAGATGAAAATAACACAAACAGTATGATTTCTAATTACCTTGTTAAAATTAGTCAGTTTGGCAACTTGTATGACAACAGACATATACTGGTATCTGAAAATAACATGACTAAGTATGCCTAAGGCAGTTTAATATAATTATTTACTTATAAAGTTTTTTCTTTTAGAATATCACATTTTATTCACATTTTTTAACTCATTGAACTTCCATTAACCACATTATTTATTACTCTAAGTCAGTGTCATATGCAGTTTTTGGAGTTTTGTACATGAGACTTACCTACTACACTGGATAAGAAGCATTCTATTTCAGATACAGAATTCCTAACAACCTGAATTTGATAGGTGGCTGAAATGTAAGGAAAAGCAACACAAGAAGACAGTATGTAAATTCTGAGGTGGATTTTGAAGAACAAACCTGTTTATCTTCTTGGTTCCTTTTGTAAAGTTTATATTTATTTATTTTTTTAAAGACTAAACTCATACTTTTGCCATTTTTTAATATTCATCTAGTTTGAGATAATGTGTTTTTAAATTTTTCATTTCCTACCAGTGATTACTATAATGTATAGTAACAATGTACTGAGTCCATTTAATAAAAATAAGTAAAAATCATTTTGAAGATCTTGAAATTAAATGTATGATAAAATGCAATAAATGTTTTATATATCTCTCAAAAATTAATTTGTGTTCTTAAAGCATTCTAAATTTTTTTTAAAGTTTTGTAAATCCAGGTGGCTTTTAACAAGTGTAAATGCCTGTTTTGTTATATGCTGCATTTTTATTTTTAATTATTATGAATTATGACATTTTCACATAATAAAAATAATTTATATCAGAAAAAAAATCCTCATACTCTAAAAGTTTAAAAATATTTTTATTGAAGTATAGTCAGTTTACAATGTTTTGTGAATTTCTGGTGTACAGCACAATGCTTCTGTCATATAGGAACATACATACATTCGTTTTCATATTCTTTCTAATTGTAAGTTATTACAAGAAGTTGAATATAGTTCCCAGTATGAACTTGTTGTTTATAAGAGACAGTTGTTTTGATACAGCATAGCACCAGGATAAACAATGTGGGGATATTCAACTCTACTATATTTCCTTAAAAATTAGTGAAAGGAACAGGACATAAAGTACGGGCATACCTCCTTTCATTGTGCTTCACTTTATTGTGCTTTGCTGATTGTGTGTGTGTGTGTGTGTGTGTGTGTGTGTGTGTTTACTGGAAAAAAAATGTATTTCAGTTAATCGGGAAGCTTTGTCAGAACCCTACCCATGAGGAGAAAAGACAATAGCTGCCATTATTCCTGTTGGTTTGCTTTGGAATCCGCTTTGTGTGCAGTCAGCGAACTCTCTCGGCCACCGCTGTCCCGCTGTCCACAGGCTCCTCTGACCGTGGCATGGAGGAGGAAACAATGCTTTGCGCTCTCCTTCCCCTCGGTGTTGGCACTTTCCTGCGGCCCGGGCGGCGGTGGCGACCGCGGGCTGTTTGCTGGCTCCTTGGGGCAGTCATTGCTCTCCAGAGAGCCTCCTCTTGGCATCTTCTCCTCTTTGAGATGTTGCTGCTCAAGTCCTGGGGATCAGGGGGGCTGGCGGGGTCCCCAGAGCTCTGCGGCTCAGGTGGGGGCGGGAGAGCGGCACGGGCGCCTTCCGGGGCTCTGAGTGGTGGTGGTGGTGGTCGTGCTCCTTCTTGAGGGACGAGGAGGCTCTGCCGCTGCGCCCCTTCGCGCTGCTCTCTTTACGTTACCACCCGGGGCTCTTTCAGGTCTTCAGTCCCTTCCAGCTCTTCTCGCCGAGGGTGGACACCAGCAGGGGCCTCACCACCTCCTTCACCTCTATGCAGACCCTCTCCTGGGTCTTGCACTTCTTGATGGGGAGCACGGTCTCCTGCACGGACCGGATAGAAGACTTTTTCACGGCTTTCTTCTTGGCCTCGGCGGTAGAGACCGCCACCACACTGCCCGGCTCTCGCCCCGCATCTTGGGAATGGCCTGCGGGTCGGCCTTGGCTTTTCGCTTCCTGCCAGGGTGTTTAATGACCATGACCTGGGCCGATGTGGTGGCCCCACCCCCTTCAGCGTTGTTTCCGGTGAAGTTTGAAAAAGGCATCCTGACTAGCAGCTTCCAGGGACGCTTCTCCAGGACCCTTTTCACCTGCACGCCCTCTGATGCTGCTGCCTTGGGGTCTTGTGCCGCTCCCTTTGGGGCGTCCCCGACCTTTGTCAGTTCCTGGAGCTTTTTGGAGTACATAATCAACTCCACTTTGGAGCGAAAGGCTTTTCCCTGAGGACTGATCAAATACACATCATACTTCCCAGCGGAGCAGCCAGATTCCCTTTGCTTAAGCTTTCAGGTCCAACCTTCAGGCAGAGTGCGGTTGTCGTACATGGGTCCCCAGTCACGAATGAAGGAGCGCCGCTGTTTGGGGGAGGCAGAAGCTTGCGGGATGGCTGGCGCTGAGCCCAGTGCTTCCGTGGTCTCTGCCTGCCTCTGCTGGCTCGCAGAGTGGTGGGCCCGTGGCTGCAGGAGCCCATGCTTGCCCTCTTTGTCTTCTTTCTTCACCTTTTGAAACTTTGAAGGTTTGTCCTTGAGGCCCTGGAGATCCTGTTCTTCTGACTTTTCTTCCCTGAGCCCTAACATTCCAGCTACCGTGGAATCTTGTTAGAGCTGGTCTACAAAAGCAAGATGTATTCTGGGGAGTCACATGTCACATCAAAGCAGAAACTGGTGAGTCTGTATTTTTATGGAGCCCAAAAAGAGGTAAGGGGACAGTGGTGACAATGGCAGTGTGACTGAAGAGGGCTGGTACAGAGGTGGTGAGGACAAGATTCCTCCATTGGAGCGGCAATAATGCTTTACTCAAGAAAGGTCCTGGCCACACAAGGCAGGTCTGCAATGCATGTCACTAGAGCAGACTGTGGGGACAACAAACAGGTGTCCCGTCACACTCCCTGGACCCTCCAGTCTAGGACTATGCTTTACCCCCTTGCGCTTAAAACACTAGTTACTACAAATATCAAACATTTTCTGTGATTCTCATCTTCTCTTAGATAACTCTGGCAGCCTGGCGACAAACTGCTCTAAGCCAATTAAAAGATTTCCACTGATACTCACTTGTATAAAAGATTATGGTAAGAAAATAAAAGCAAATGTATCCTAGGCTCCCTGACTGGGATTTTTAAGTCAAAGTCCTAAAAAAGCCCATAAATAAGCCTATTTTCCCTAACTCCCTGGTGGAAATTCAGGAAAAGACCTGAAAACTCCAGATCTTGGTTGTTGTTTTTTTTTTCAAATAGGTATCCAGCATTTTCAAAAGACCCAAGAGGAATGCTTAATCTCGTTAACTGAAATCACTGAGATGCAGATGAAAATTCCAGCCGTGAAACCCAAATTTCTCCTCTAGAGTAACTGCTTATTAACAATGAATTTTACTACCAAGGCTTGAGAATGTTTCGCTTTTGTAGCATAACAAAATGCACCAAACTCGTCAGAGTCCTACAAAGTCTAAGCCACTTAGCCACACAGGCCAGTAGGTTTGGTTCCATAAGCACTAACCACCCCAAATCTGATCCTGCCATCTCACAATTTGGGGCACTGATCCTGCACAGCAGAGACACAACATGTGAATGGCTCTGCAGAGCCTTTCCTGTTCCTCGAAAAATAACCAGAAGCACACATCTGCCTGACCGTGGGTCAGGAATATCAATTTTGTGGTGGAGCCCATTTCTGCTGGGACCAATCTTCACACACAACAGAAGCAATGGCAATAGAGGTATATTCCAGAGTAAGCTTTCACCCCCGTGGTTTCACGCTTAGCATAAATGGTCTCCTCTGTAAGAGTAATCTCTAGACTCCTCACAGTGACCTTAAATCTTAAGTGCAAAAACCACAAAAACATTGCCACATCACGTAGGTCACCTGAGTTTCAGTCTGCGTGATTCAGTCAGAACTAAAAAAGAAAATAAACTTTCAGAGACAACTGATAGGAACGACAGCGATGCGATGAACGTGCCCCATCTGGCACTGGTGGCCTTGAGCTGGCTGTGCTCCAGGATTATGGAAGCCCGCTACATGCTATGTCCCACTCCACTTATGTAACTGGAGGATCGCCAGTGAAGGGGGGGAGGAGGCCGCACATATTCTGAGGCCACAGCACCCCCAAAGGCCTTGGGGGCGCGCCCCCACCGAAGAGCTTCAGGTGCTGCCGGACACATAGCCCCCTACCCACGGCTCCTGATGGCAACTATAACCGCTTCTTCATGATGAGATGTGGGACCAGGAACACAATGTCTTGTGCCTTTTGTGGGTGGACGACCTACTTGTTCCTGCTAGATAGGAAAGGAACTCGCTCCCAGTGGGTGCAGGAAGTCCTGGAATGGGCGAGGAGGAGGAGGAGGCAAAGCCCGGAGATGGGGGTGACGGCGCTGGAGCCTTTGCTTCGCACTCGCCCGACCGGAGGCGGACTGCGCACGCGCGCCGGTGGGGGCGCCTAGTAACGGGGAGGGGAGCGCACGAGGGAGGCGGGGCGCGCGACGGAGGCGGGGCGCGCGACGGAGGCGGGGCGCGCGACGGAGGAGAGGGGAAGGCGCGGTCAAAGGAGAGGCCCCGACGCGGGCGCGCGACGGCGCCGCGGGCCCGAAGCCCCGCGAAAGGCACGACGCGCGCGCAGCGCGGACAGGCGAACCCCGGGCGACAGGGGCGCCTGTGGGGCCGGGGCCGGGGCCAGGATGCGCGCCGAAGGCGGGAGGGAGCGGGGAGCCAGGCGGAGGCAGCCCTGGGAGTCCGCGTGGAGGACGGTCACCCGCAAGTGCGGAAACGGGCCGAGGGGGGAGCCGGCCCCAGAGGGAGGGGAGGGTAGAGAGGAGGGACGCCTCCCGCCAGCCGCGTCGCCCGACCCCGCGGGCCCCTACCGCCCCCTCAGCGAGGGTCCCCTCCCGCGGCCGCGGCCGTCCCTCTCACAGCCTCTCCTCCTCCGCTCCGAGCGGCGGCAGCGGCCATTTCCGAAACGGCTTTTACCACAGCCCTGCAGGCGCCGGGACCCGCGCGGCCCCACATACTGTGTATTTTACAGATTGAAGGTTTGTGGCAACTGTCATCAGATGATGGTTAGTTTTTTTTTTTTTATCAATAAAGTACTTTTAGTTAAGATAATATACTTTTTAAAAAGACAACACTATTGCACGCTTAATAGACTTCACCATAGTGTAAACATAACATTTCTATGCACGGGGAAACCAGAAACTTCATGTGACTCTCCAACTCTCCATTGGGATATTCCCTTTATTGCTGTGGTCTCGGACTGAACCTGCCATACTCTGAGGTCTGCCTGTATATTGCTCATTTGCAGAAGGCAAAATTCAAGCAAGACCTTTCCATTAAAATTTTTCTGCAGAAACAAAATTCTTGCCTTGTGAAATTTCTCTTTTCCTGAGATTAGCAAGTTAATTTAGGAATTTTAAGTGTTTTACTGAAACCTGTGGAGGAATAGTTTGCAACTTTTCATGACGTTGTATCATCTCTGAAAACTTGGGTGTTAATCTACATGAAAATGAGACCTTGTTTATATTATACATTCCAAAAGATTTCATTTCTGATTCCTGAATTTGGGATGCTATCAAAAGAACTGAAAAACCTGGTCATGGAAACTGGACTCTGTTACTTTGTGACAAATTATCTTTTCATGAGTTAATTACACACAAATTCATCAACACTTCCCTTTCACTCAATTTATTCATTTATTTCCATCAGTATGGACTCTTTGATATATATTGTATACTTTGGGTTATAATCCAATACCACTCTCTTCTGTTGCTCAGAGTGTTCTAGTTTTGGCCTTTGGGAGCTCTTTCGGTTAGCTCCTGTGCCTCTGGGATAACTCTCTCAATGTCATATGGGTTTTTGTTGTTGTTATTTGTTTGTTTCAGTTTAGTGGGGGTTTTTGGTTGTTTTCTGTTTTTGTTTTTAGCACTTCCTTACATTTTGGCAAGATGAGATGCAGTGGGTTCATCTTGCATGTTTCCTGCCTCAGTCCTGGAATCAACAGAAGCCTTAGTTCCTTTTACTGAAGAATGGCATTAGAAACCAAGATCTGGATGCCAGGTGTGTGGACCACTGAGGTGGGCCAACTGTTTTTCAAAAACCATTGTCACTCTGCTCTGACATAAACTTTCTACTACAAGCGAACTGTTCTCTTTGTATTTCCTGGTGTTGAACTTAGCTTTCTCATCTATATCGTTCTGACCTCCAATCCCAGTCCATCAAATGCTCTGTTGGTTGTCATTTCTTGCATGAGTCCCTCAGCGAGGCATCACCTTTCTGTTTTCTGACCTCCCAGCGCACGCTGCCCTCCCGTGGCACGCGTTGCATGCTTTAGTTCAGAGTTTTTCTGCTTGTGTCTTCATTTTCCTCCTCCATTCTAAGTCTAGAGAGCAGGTCACTGTCACCAAGTGCTGACTCCCCTCAAACTCCTAGCAGAGTGACTATGGCTCATGCCTCAAGGCTGTTTTGGAAGTTGAAAATATATCACCACCCTGGAGAGACCTGTCACAGGGGATTGAAAAAGCTTCCAGATGCTGTAGTCTTCCTGGAACTGATGTAAACCACTAGCCCAAGCAGGAAGTCAGGAGGTATTTTCGTTTCAATTTGTTTCTCTTATATTCTGTAAGAATGCATGTCAACTGAGACTAAATTACATAATAGGGAACTTAATTTAGGAGGTATCAGTTGAAGTTGGAAATAAGATTTATTGCTGTAAGTTCCCTTGAATAATCTGGTGTGTTTACTTTTTTCAGACTCTGTCAGTTAATAACTATGTCAAACAGTTTAAATTGTGGTTAAAAAACACATAACAAAATTTACCATTTTGCCCTTTTTTAAGTGTACACGTCAGTGGCATTAAGTACTTGGCAATGTTGTGCAGCCATCTCCACTATCAATTTCCAGAACTTATTCATCAGCCCAAACTGATTTTCTGTGACCTCTTTTCTGCTTTGCGTACCTATGGATTTGCCTGTTCTATAAGTGGGATCATACATTAATTGTCCTTTTGTATCTGCATAATTTTCTAAAGAACTGTCATTTCACATAACAACTGGCAGCCTTTGAGGTAGTATGTTTGCTAAATCTTGTGACTCTCTTGGCTTTGAGGCCATGTTGCCTGATGCAGCCTTCTGGGTAAGAGACCAGATAAACTTGGAGGGCTTAACAATGTAGGGGCTCTCCCTTGAATCTATTAAACAGCCAGAATTTGTCATGTTTCTCTTAGGCCTCTGACAGGCCTCAGTCTGTTTCTGAGGGATAGTTGTGGGCATATAATGCCTTCTGAACTTCTAAAACTTACCTGTTTTTTCTCAGTTGCTAAACATTATCCCTGTTTCTTTTTGAATCCATTCTAAAGTTCTCAGTGTAAAAGTACCAGTCAATATATTTGATTTCATAATAATAGTTGACATTTATTAAGCACTTACTCGCGTTCAGGCAGGCTAGCATTTTATATATAATTCATCAGTTATTGGCCATTACAGATCCTTGGAACAGCTGTTACTCATGTCTTGCCGGCAAGATTAGAGAGATTAAGTAATCTTCCCAAGGCCACAATGCTATGTAAGCAGTGAAAGCAGAATTACCATTTAAGTATGATTCCACGGCTGGAGGTTTTAAGCATCAAGGTATGCTCTCTCTCACAAATTCCCCTATTCATGTTTAATTGCCAAAATGAGATTAGGAAGATGAAAGGAATTGTTTCAGTTATCCATGGTAATCCATTTGAGGATAACAAAACACCCCAAAACCTAGTGGTCTAAAACAACAATGTATTACTTTCTCTAACCCTGCCAGCTGATCAGGAGGCTCTTCTGTTTCACACAATCATGGATTTGCTAGAAGATCCCCAAAAGCCTCGCACCCGGGGCTGGCAGCTGGTGCTGGTTCCTGACGGGGAGGTCAGCTGGGGCTTTTGACTTGAGGCCTAGTTCTTTCCTATTTGGGCCCCCCCGGATGGCTGCTTGGGCTCCCTCACGGCAGGATGATGGGTTCTAAGGAACATTCTGAGAAGACAAGCCCTGTTGGGATAATGCCTGTCAAGCCTCCACTTGGGATATACTTGCTAATGGCCCATCGGCCAAAGTTAGTCTCGTGGCCAAGCCCTGGCTCAGTGTGGGAGACTGTACAAGGACGTGAATCTTGGGGGGGTGTGGTTTATTGGGGTCCCCTATGGGCATTCTGTGATAATATTTTGTTTGGCTGAGAAGCTTCCTCCTCCTTCTCTCAAGCTAATAGCAAAGATCCTCAATCAGATTTTCATATTTTGTTTCTGGCCCTTTGAGTATATTTATACCTGAAACTTTGGTCATTTTCAGGCTGTTGAACAAATCAATAATTGGTTAGTTAAGTTACTAATTTACTAGTTCCTGCTTTCAAGGTGTTTTTGTCTAGTGAGAAAGAGAAGTGAATAGATACTTACCACACACTGAAGTTAGCCAGGAAAGGGGCCATCCAGAATGCCAGTGGACCCCTGGGAATTCTTGCATCTAAGCTTTAAATGCCCTTGCTCGGGTCACAAGGACTGAGTAATCTGGTTCCCGACTGCTCTTCTTCTTCCTCCTCGGTCACATCTCTATCTCCAGGCAAAAAAGTTTCTTAAAGTTCCTCAAACACCAGGCCTTCCTGGACACCTCATGTCCTTCCTGATGAGAAAGTCTTCCTGCTTGCCTTCAGGCCTGGCATTCGGCAGATGCACTCAGCCTGGCTAATCCCTTAGGAGTTGGCTCAGGGATCAGCCCTCTGGGAACCCCTCCCAGTGCTCCCTGCTCGGTTAGGTGCTTCCAGACACCCTGAGCTCTCCTCTGTCATAGCAGCTTCACCACGGAATAGAAACGATCAGTTTACAGGCTACACATCTTCCCCTCCTCTGGAGTGTGGCTTCCTAGCAGACAGGGACTATAGATTGTGAATCATTGTTTTAAGTTGTGGTTAAAATACACGTAGCAAAATTTACCATTTGGGCCTTTTTCAAAAGTGTACATTGACATTAAGTACATTGACAATGTTGTACAACCATCCCCACTGTCCATTTCCAGAATTTACTTATCAATCCAAACTGACACTCTGTACCCATTACACAGTAACACCCCATTTCCCCTCCCCCGTGCCAGTCACCCTGCCCCGGAACCTCTATTCTACTTTCTGTGTCTGTGACTTGGCCTTTTCTGTAAGTGGGATCGTACATTCTTTCTCCCGTCATATCTGGCTTAGTTCATATAGCATAATGTCTTCAAGGTTCATTCTTAACTGTAGCATGTGTCAGACTTTCCTTCCCCTTTAAGGAATATACACATTCCATTGTATGGATTATACAGCTTGTGAATTTTTACATTCCTAGGCTTGGCAAACAGTCAGTGTTTCTTTAAAGAACAAATAAACACATGACACATGCTTGAGAGGCTGTGGCGTGCCTGAGTTAGTTGAAGTCATTTAAGTGATTGCCCAGGAAGACACCAGTTGCCAACATAAACTTTCAATGTAAACATAAGTAAAATATAAACATAAACATAAATAAAAATAAAAATTTTCACAGAAGAGAAAAGTCAACATTTCCTCCCGAGTGTCATCAGTAGCATTAAAGAAATACTGTTACTGAAAGCCGATCTCAAAATCAAAGCAAAATCTCCAAGATTTCTCCTTCAATGCCTGGGCTCAAATCCACCCTGCAGAGAAGACTCTGCAGGAGATGCTCCCTCCTCGATCTACAGCACTTCCCCTTTGCATCTCCCCTCGCTGGAACCACAGCTCACACCCCCACCTTGTACAGCCCTTTCCATTTCAGCAGTCAGACTGGTGATGGCTGCCTATTGGCACGCAGCACCAATCCTTTTATGTGCTTTTGTTCTTAGAGTCCTTTCGGGGTTGGCTCAGGGTGGTGATATAATCTTTGTCTTTAACTTTGTTGCAGTAAAGAGGGGCACAAGAGGATGGCCATGTCCCAGGTCTCAGGTGAGTCCCTGGGATGTGCCCCACAGAGTGAGGGTCCTTGGCTTCTCGCAGGAAAGAATTTAAGAACGAGCCATACTAGAGTGAAGGTAGATGTATTCAGAGAGATACACATTCCATAGACAGACTGCAGCCATCTCAGAAGGCGGGGGGGGGGCGAGGGGGGGGCGAGGGAGAGAGGGAGAGGTGCACCAGGCCTTGGGTGCAGCGGCTGGGGTGGGGGAGTGGTGGGTGGTTAGTTTTTACTGGCTCTGTAGTTTCATATGCTAACAAGTGGGAGGACTATTCCAACATTTTGAGGAAGGGGCAGGGATATCCTGGAATTGGGCCGCTGCCCACTTTTTGACCTTTTATGGCCAGCCTCGGAATCATCATGGCGTCTATGGGAGTGCCAGTTAACATGCTAATATTACCTGTTATCATATAATGAAGCTCAAGTTCTACTGGAAGTCACATTTTCCACATCTTGGGCCACAAGGTCTTGGGAGTTGACTCTTCCGTCATCTTGGGCCTACTTGAGTTTTAACCAGTTTCTGTCCTATCTTCAACTGCTGTGTTATTCCTTTAATGGTTGTGCCCTGCCCACTTCACTCGTGTCTCACTTGGGTGTAAAGTGTGTTATCTTTTTTCAAAAATATCCTTTTTTCAGATGCCTGCACCCCAATGTTCATAGCATCTCTATTTACGATGGCCAAGACATGGAAGCAACCTAAATGTCTATCGACAGATGACTGGATAAAGAAGTTGTGGTATATATATATTGGAATATTATGCAGCCCTTAAAAACCCAAAATAATGCCATTTGTAGCAACATGGATGGACCCGGAGATTGTCAATACTAAGTCAAGTAAGTAAGAAAGAGAAAGAAAAGAAAAATACCATGAGAACACTTATATGTAGAATCTTAAAAAAAAAAAAAAAGACACAAATGATCTTATTTACAAAACAGAGACAAACTCCCTGACATAGAAAAAACTTATAGCTACCAGGGCAGAAAGTGGGTGGGGAGGGATGAATTGGGAATTCAGGATTTGCAGATACTAGCTACCATATATAAAATAGACAAATAACAAAGTCCTTCTATATAGCACAGGGAACTATACTCAATAACTTGTAATGGCATATGGTGAAAAAGAATATGAAAAGAAATATATATATACGTATAAATGAATCACTATGCTGTACACCAGAAATTAACACAACATTGTAAACTGACTACACTTAAATAAAAATTTTTTTAAAAATAAAAAAATCCTTCTTTGAAAGATAGTCATTACCTCTTTACCCTAAGTCTTGGATCCATCAATGAAATCATGAGTTCTGGGTCTGGTATCAGTACCCATTCTCAGGCACTTCAGGAATTTTGACATTTTATTTAGTAGACAGTTTACTGTTTCTGTGCAGCATGATTGCAAAGGAATTGTTTTCCACATAGCAAAGGTGCTCTCAGTCAAAAGGCTGGGATATGATTTCAAAACCTGCCTCGAGGCAGGTTGTGGATTTCTTGAAAGGACCAACTCTGGATGGACACTGCAGTCACCTGGGCCTCCTCAGATGTCAGATGGAAAGATGGAGCAGTGCCCATCAGCCCCGACTCTAGATTTTGGGCAGCAGCCCCTCAGATTTTATAGGGAGAGCCTGCTGACCCAAGAACTCACTTATCCTGGGGAAGTTTGGTTATGGGATGCTGAACATCCATATGTTGGACTTCTGTACGTTGTGCAAATCAACATATGATATCTGAGGACTGAATTCTGGCAAATGCCTACAAGCTCAAGGAGATTAAAATAACAATAATTTACCATGTACCAGGCACTGCTAATCACCAGCATATATTTACTTACTTAGTTCTCCCAATGACCCCATGAGGTAGGGACACAAATGATTTTCCTTTTTCGGCAGGCTATGTATTGAGGTTCTCTTCAGCTTCTATTTCCTCAGCAATAGGTTTAAATCCAGTCTTCCTTACTAGAAGAATGGGCACACATTGCATAGTTGCATCCCTCAACTCCGGGACAATGCTCCATGGAGCCCGACTCAGTGTCACATGTGAGCATGGGCTGTTCAGAGATAAAAGCTTAACGGTTCACATAAATAGGGCTTGGTCTTTACCAAACCCAACTTGGGTCCACTCGCCCACGTGCAGTACATGTAATGATGCTGGGTTGTGGTGAAGGAAAGTACAACATTTATTGTAGGGCACCAAGAAAAGAGAAAGGGCAGCTCATGCTCAAAACCGGAAATCCCTGATGGCATTCAGGGAAGGGGTTTTAAAGGCAGTGTGAGGCTGTAGGGTGTGTGATCAGCTTGTGCACAATTCTCAGATTGACTGGCATCACGGTCAAGTTTCAAGCACCGTCAACCTGGTTTCAGCCAATCTCTGGTCTACGTGCTTGTTGTCAGCATTTTTATCTGGTTAGGGTCTGCTTTCTGGAAAAACAACATAGGACTGTGTGTCAGGCCTTTACCTGTACCTTTCAGGGAACTGGGAGTTCAGTGGTTCTGCTATGTGGCGGATCTATAGTCTGAATTGTTAACCAATTTCCCGGCCCAACAGCTGTTCTTTGTTTCTACATCTTCACATTTCCTTATCACTAACTTTTGAGCCAGCCTTTGAGACTTAGGGCAGGCCTGGGAGACTGAAGCAAAGGCCTTTTACTTCGAAGGACGGGGACATAGGAGCTTGTAAATGGTTTCAGGCTCCCCTTTTCTTTGCTACTTCTCAGTCTCGAGGGAAACAAGCTCAGGAGAAGAAAGGGAGTAAAGTTTTGGAGAGAGGTTAATTATAAATTCTGCAGAGGAAGTTGGTTTTAGGGGGGCTTTGTTTCAGTCCTTAGCTGATAGTTAACACACACACACACACACACACACACACACACAAAAACACACATGCAGTTGATGCTTAGTGGCCAAGCATAAGTAGAGGGCAGACTTCCGCCAATAAATAATAGAGAGAAAGAGTGGCTGTGGGGAAACAGAACTCCTACCAGCCTCTACAATGGGTGGAAGGAGAAAGGAGTGTGTTAGAAGTCAAGATGCCTGGATTAGAGGCATGTTGAGGGACTGGTAGGCTTTCTACTATTTGTTTGTTTGTTTGTTTTTCATTTCCCTTTCTGACCGCTTTGTTTGGATCATTGAGCAGCATTTTTTGAATGTTCCTGCTAAAAATCAAGATGGCTAGTGAATAATCAGCTGGGGATCAGAAATAACATTATAAGTAGTTTGCATAGCTACTTATTTGTGACCAAAAGCAGGTCAGTGGTTGCTGGAGTGGGGCAGAGAGGAGCAGGAGGGTGGGTTACAAAGAGGTACAGGGCAGGGGGGAGGGGGGTGATGTCAGCCTTACAGCGAGGTAAGGTGGTTCCTCTTTTCTTTTCCCTTTCAGAAACAGCTATTAGACGTCCCAACTCTGCACCCAACACTAAGGGATCCAGGATTCTAGCCGACCTGTGCATCAAAAAATAAACAAGAGCTTGGTAAGGACTAGGGATCCAAGGAAATTGGGGGACTCACTCCACACACACACACACACTCACTGTCACTGGAGAAATAATCCTGGAGAGTGCAAAGTGAGCAGATACCCACCTGCGAGAAGGAATATGTCCAGCCTAACCTAGGGGAGAGTCCAAGCCAGGTTACACACACAGGAGAGGGAGGAACTCACCAGAGCTGCCCCATCGCCAGGGCAACGCTGCACCAGGTCTGAGCTGTCTGAAGTGGCAGCAGCCAGCGACCTCTCTCACAGAGAAGATGGAAAGCGAAAGTGCCGAGCGACTTCCCAGCTACCCTGCTTGTGTGGGTCAGAAGCACCCTGATTTCTGAGGAGGGCCCTCCATAACCGGATTGAGGGGAGAAGAAAGGGAAGAAAAGAGATGATAAGAATATCAAAGGGCATTAAAGAAACAGGTCTTCCGCTGTCTGCTTCAGGACGTCACAGGAAGTTAAGATCTTAGGATCTCTCCACCCGCCGGGGGCACGACCGGAGCCCTGAGTGCTAAGCACACACCGCCCACCATCCTGCTCCGGGTTTCCAGCGCGTGCTGCCGAGTGCAGTAGCAAGAGCAAGTTCAGGTAGACAGGGAGCATGCTCAGAAAACAGGCTGCTGTCTGTGGGCAAGACCACAAATGTGAACTGTAGCGCCACCTTCTGGAATACAAAAGAAAGTTTTAGAAAAAAGTCAGCCTTGTTTAGCTGTAAAAACCAAGGAAGACATTGAAGCTTAGTTAAGGAGGCGCCTGCTACTTCAAATGTGAAAGCAGAAGGGCATACTTACAAGCAATATGAAAAATCAAATAAATATGGTATCACAAGAAGAAAAGGATAATTCCCCAGGAACTGAACCCAAAGGCATGGGATATTGTGATCTAACTGGTAAAATAGCTGTTACGAAGAAATTCCACAAGCTACAAGAAAACTCAGAATGAGAATTCAATGAAATAAGGAATAAAATTAATAAGCAGAAGGAGTTGTTTACCAAAGAGATCGAATTATAAAGAAAAAACGAAGCAAAAATTCTGGAGCCAAATAATTCAATGAATTAGAAGAAAAATGCAACACAGAGCATCTGCAGCAAGGCAGATCAGATGGGCAATGAATAGGTGACTTGGAGGATAGGAATATAGAAAGAGTACAGTTAGAAGAGGAGAGGGAACTAAGATTTTAAGAGTGAATAAATCCTATGAGAGCTATTGGTTTTCATCAGAAAGGCAAATAGCCGTATAATTGGGATTCCAGAAAAGAGAGGGAGAAGATAGTTTGTGTAAAGAAATAATAGCTGAGGACTTCACAAACTTAGGGGAAAACTTGGGTATACAAGTCCACAAAGCTACTAGAGCAGCTATAAAAATTAGAGAAATTAAATGACATTTTTCCATAGAAGACAAGAAAAGATGCTCATCACTGATCATCAGGAAAATGCAAATCAAAACCATGATGAGGTATCACCTCACACCTGTTATAATGTTGATCATCCAGAAGTCAAAAGATACTAATTGTTGGTGAGGATGTTGAGAAAAGGAAACCCTAGTATACAGTGATGGGGATATATTTGGTTCAGGCACTGCAGAAAACAATGTGGCTGTTCCTCAAAAAATTTAAAACAGATTTACTATGTTATTCAGAAATTCCACTTCTGGGTCTATACCCAACAAAATGAAAACAGGATATTGAAGAACTATCTGCACACGCATGTTTATTGCAGCATTATTCACAATAGCCGGTATACAGAAACAACCTAAGCGCCCAGCACCAAGTGAATGAAGAAGGAAGATGTGTACACACACACCAGAATATTATTCAGTCCTGAGAAAGACTTCCTATCGTTTGAAACATGAATGGACCTTGAGGACATTATTTATGCTAAGTGAAATAAGTCAGAGAAAGACAGTTACTGTGTGATTTCACTTATATGTGGAATCTAAAAAAGCCAACTTGGACGGCAACCCTTCCGTGCCTGAGGTTCCGGCATTGGCGCAGCGAGGCGGGCGGGCTCCGCGCGTCTCTGTGGGTTCGCGCCCCAGGCGGAGAGTGGACGTGAGTGAAGGACGCACGGGTTTTGTGATGGAGATGATGCACTGCGTTCCCTGAGGCAGGAGCCCGTTGACTCTGCTTCTAAGGGCTGAAGTGAAGTGTGATGAGCTTCACCTCCAAAGTGCTGAGGTGGTCTCAGGTGGCCGCGGACTTCCGCAGGAAGACGCCCAGACTGAGCGCCCTAGTTGGCTGTGAGAGACCTGGGGTCAGTCCATCCGGCCCCTCCCACCCGGCAAAATCGTGTGGACCGGCTTCCCGGAGCTGCGAGATTCTAGATGGCGCCCGAGGGCGATCTCTGGGACCGGACGTGAACTCAGTTCTAGAACATTCGCTGCCGATCTTGGCAACTTGGAGCTGCCTGCTGCTGAGGTCATTGGTCCCGGGAAGGCAGGACTCCCACCAGGGGGTGTCACGAAGGGCCTACTGAAATAGGAGGCGGTACTGTCACCTGCACACTTGGGCCCCCCGGTGTGGCGGGAAGCCCCATAAAAAGACCAGCAGGACCCCTAGGCAGGGCCGCTGATCTCCTCTGAGCATGGTCCGGTTCCCTGGCCCAGAGGCTCTGCCTCACTTCTTGCCTCTAAAGCGGCTAACTTACACCTGGAATTCTACTGGTTCCCTGAGGTCACTTCTGATTGGTTATTTCCTTCACTCCTGATTGGTTACTACTCTCACTTCTAATTGGTTATTACTCTCATTCCTGATTGGTTATTACTCTCACTTCTGATTGGTCCACTTCCCTAACTTCTGATTGGTCCACTTGTAGTACTTTATTTACATGGGGCTCACTCCTGATTGGACTATTTCTACAAAGCTTGTTCTTGGTTGGTCAACTTCTGTTGTACTTTATTTGCATATGACGTTGCAAAGTGTAAAATTGGCAGCCTATAAAAGGCCTGTGTAAACCTACAGATGGGGTCCAAAGGTTGAAGTGTTAACTGTTTTGGCTCCGCTGGTGTAATAAACCTGAGTTGTCCAATTCTCTGAGTGCTGCTTGGTCTCTCGCCCTGTTCCAGGTTGCTGTCACAACTGAGCTGTAACACGGAGGTGTAACACATTTTTCTGCAACACCGGACTCGACTACCTGCCGTGATGAGCAAGGAGAAGCTGGGTGGTGATTGAATAACGAGGTGAAGAAGGACTCTGTGGAAAACTCCAGAAACATAGAAACAAAAGAAGATGGAACCATAGAAGAATTAGATCCCAATCGATTCTTCAGGAACTCGTGAAGGAAGAGTTTCCTCCTTGCATGAGGTAAGGAACCCTGAGCAGCTGATGGTTAGATTGAGGACAAGTGAAGTGAGAAACTGGTAGCGAAAGAACTAGTAAGAATAAAAAAAAATTCAAAGAAAAAAATTAGAAAGCCATCTTATAAAAACACAGTTAAATGGTGTTTATTGGGGGATTGTGAGGAATAGGATAGATGTTTAAAAGAATAAACTTGCAACTAGTAGAAATCCTACAATTCTAATAGTCAATATAGACAAGAATATACTGTATTATAATCATCAAACTTGCTAAGAGACTGTATCTTAATTATTCCAGCCGCTAAAATGATAATTATGTGACCTGATAGATATGCTAATTATTGCTACCATGGCAATCATATTACAATATTTAAATGGATCAAATCAACATATTTCACAGCTTGAATTTTACACAATGTTGTATGTCAAGTATATTTCAATTATAAAAAATTAAAAGTACGTACAGGAGACTTCGAGAAGCATGCTATTTCAGGGAATGTAATGCATTTAGAGAAGTGTTTAATAAGCACTTACAATACTGAGGTTTATAAAAGTGGTTCCCAGTTGGTACAAAACAAGACTTTTTTAAGTGAAGAGAGGGTTTGCCATTCTGTAATACATTGAGAACTATTTAAAAATATACACATTAATGATGGATATATAAGTGTTCTATGCAAGCTACTTTGAGAAAAATGTTATTTCAAGGATTGAAAATTATAGCTCTTCTGCAATGCATTTAAAGAAGTATTAAACATTTGTAACAATATTTATAAAAGGGGTACCCATTTGGTATGAATGAAACTTCTTTAAGTGAAAAAAGACAAGCAAATGGGGTGATTGATATGTTCACTTTCTTGATTATGGTAATGTCTTCTCAGGTGTATAGATATGTAAACACTTACATATCAAATCGTAAACTTTATGTGAACTGTTATAAGTCAACTACTCCCCCATGAAGCTGCTAAAAACGGTTCTACACACACACACACCCACACCCACCCACCCAGTTTGAAATCAAGTGAAAGTTACACTTGAAGCACTCAGGTATGGTGTATCTCTCCAAACCTGCTTACTTGCAGGAGCCATGGTTCTTCTAAGTGTCCAGTTCTGAGAGAGAGAGAGAGACAGACAGATTGAGAGAAACAATGAATGGTCTGATTCTGGACCTTCAGTGTGGTTGCTGGCATCATTTGAAGTTCACTGCTCTGGGATTCCATGACAGCCGGAGCTGAGGAGAGAACTTACCAGGTGCACTAAGTAGGAAAGACTCTTAATCCCACCCCTCTCTCGTCCCTGTGACTACTACACGCATAGGCAGTCACTGGGGCTTGTGACTTGAACTTTGCAGTCGGTAGTACTCACAGCAGCAGGAGTCCCTCTTCTCTTTACAAACAATGGGCTATTCCTCCTTCCCCTTTATGAGAAAATTGGAAATTGATAATGGAGGTGGGGGAGAGTGTTAAGACACTAAGGGAATGAACTACACCTGAGGGTCCCCTGTAACGGAGCTGAGGACTATTGTAATAATAATCACACACCCTTAGAGAAAGAGTTACAGGTAATTTTCTTCTTTCCAAACAATGTTATGTAACAGTTTCTCACTCCTGGAGGTGTTAAAGCTGCAGAGAATCTCTCTGGTGGTAGCTGTCACACAACTAACAAATTGCTACTAGCAAAAATTTATGGTAAGGTGTATAAATCAGCAGACTTTTTTTTTTTTTTTTTTTTTTTTTTTTTGCCAAAATGATGCCTCCAATCTTGAAAGAGGTGCTTAGAAGGACCTGCTATCCATTAGAAGTTTGCAGCCTTCTCCAGGAGGCCTGGATTGACCTTGGTCCACGTGAGCTGCCTCTCTTGGTCCTTCTGGTGATCAGCAGTTGTTTCCAGGCAGCCATCTAAAATCTTTGGTGAGGGCCAGCCAACAGGTCCTCACACCAAAACCAATGTCTCATTTGCACAGTGTTCTAATCATCTAAGCACTGGCTCTAGAGTAAAAGGAGAAAGAAACAGTGATGCTGAGGCCCAAAGCAAAATGTTGGAAAGGCTACCAACCTCACCCCACCTTCAAAATACTCAACAATGGACCCTGCATAATTGAGGGCCTGAGGCGTGAATTGTTTGCTATGTGAGTGAAATCTGAACAGTTCACGTGGCATGTTGATGGATGCCTGTTCAACACAGGGGCATCCAGCCCAACAAACCAGATGTCACACTAAGGAAGGACCCGCTGAAGCTGAGATCTTTAAGTAGGAACAAGGGAAACAGGGCTGATTCTCACATCTCCAAGGGCATCAGTTTCCAAATATTCAGACAAGGCCCCCTTTGGGAATTTGTATTATGGTTCTCAAGATAGTGACAAGAGGCATTCCACCAACAAACATGTTTTATAAAAATTAATTATTAAAACATGCTTGTAAAAATTAAAACACTACAGCAATTTATTTGAAAAGTAAAATGTTCTCATAATTAACTCACTACAGATAACCAGTGATAGCCAATCCAAAAGTTCAGTGTATTTTTGTTCCTTACCTTCTAAATCTATTTGGTTCTTGATTTGGATAAGGAGAGTCAGACAACAAGCTTGAAACAGAAGGGGCAACACATGAACCAAATGAATTTGGTTCCTGAATGTAAGACAGTGAGTAGCCACTAAGACCCTTCCTCCCCAGGGCAACACTGTATAGGACTGGACTCTCAGGAACCGGCAAATTCTCCTGCAGGGCAAAAGTAGAGCAATGAGTACTTAGTGGTGTGAAATGCAGTTGGAGAAACGTGTTCTCTCAGCAGCACCCAGAGTACCAGGGCAGGACCTCTATGGGAGGAGGGAAGATACTGGGGAAACGGGCAGATACAAATATCAAAAGGCATGAAAAGGATGCAGGAATTCCACCCGCCCGTGAGATTCTAAGAGCATGTATCTGGGGACCTCCCTACTGGGTCCACACTCACTCCAACAGCACTGAGCGACAACCCCATACCTCTCCCCACTCTGCAGCTGACTTCTTGTGTGTGCACAGAGAATGAGCTCTGACAGGCAGGAAACGCCCTTAGAAAACAGGCCAAAGTCTGTGGGCAAGTGAGAAACCACAAAGTTGAATTCCCACCTTTTGGGGAACAATAGAGGTTTCCAACAGCCAACCTGGTGGGTTTTAAGAACCAGAGAAGGTACAAAATCATAAGAATTCTGCCACAGAGGGAGCAAGAAGAGTAGGACCAGTGTACCCATACAAAGGCAGAGAACATTCTGGATAATAACAGCACTAACAAAACCCCATCTGAAGGCAACCAGCAAAGGTTTAAATAAGTGCTACTTCAAATGCAAAATCAGCAATGTAAAACCACAGGGAACGTAAAAATCGAGGAAGCCTGTCATCACCAAAAGATAGCAGTTCTCAAATTTTGTCATCTAGCTGATAAAAATTTCAAAATAGCCCTTTTGAAGAAATTCAGGAATCATTTCAATGAAGTCACACACACAAAATATAGGTTTAAAATGAGATATTGGCCGAAAAGATAGAAATCGTAAAAAAGAACCAAGCAGAAATTTTGGATCTGAAGAACTCAGTGAATGAAATGAAAATGCAATAGAGAGCATTTACAGCAGAGTAAATCAGATGGGAGACCAAACAATGGATAACAAGGGCTTCTTAGAATAACATAGGTGTAACATGTATACAGATTGTTTCTAAAATTCAAGAGGCAGTACATTTTGCATTTTTCTCCAATAGATACATCTTTATTACATTTGTTTTATACATTCATTACATAATGGTGAACAAATCTATTCACAGAAATAAAATGTTCTCATCTTATCCAGCCAATAGCACCTGGAAACATTTTTTTTTTTAAACATGTCCTTAAATACATCTCTATTAACATTTCAGAGTGGTCAGTACATTCATTTACAGAATTAACACTGATATTTCTTTATCTGAAAATCTGAAAATTCTTTATCAATTTACTTTTTGATAGACATTTATTTCCATATCATGGCTATTGTGAATAATGCTGCAATCAACATGGGAATGCATACTTCTCTTCCATAACCAGTTTCTATTTCCTATGGCTATATACCTGGTGGTGGGATTGCTGCATCTACTTCTAATTTTTTACAAAGTAGTTCTACTTTTAATTTTGGAGGAACTTCCATACTGTTCTCCATAGTAGCTGAACCAGTTTACAATCCCACAAGGATTTCACAAGGTTTGCCTATTCTCCACATTCTTGCTAACGTTTGTTATTTTTTGTCCTCTTAATGATCAACATTCTAACAGGTGTGAGGTGAAACCTCATCCTGGTTTTGAGTTGCATTTCTCTGATGATTAGTGACGTTGATCACCTTTTCATGTACTCATTGGCAGTTTGGATATCTTCTTTGGAAAAATGTCTGTTTAGTTCCTCTGCTCATTTTTAATCAGCTTTCTTTTGTTATTGAGTTTTATGAGTTCTTTATATAATGTTTTAGATAGTAACCCCTATTCTGATGTATGGTTTGCAAAAATGTTCTCCCATCCTGTAGGTTGCCTTTTCATTTTGTTTGTTTCTTTTACTGTGAAGAAGCTTTAAGTTTGATGTGGTCCCAGCTGCTGATTTTGTTGTTGTTGTTGTTTGTGCTTTTGGTGTCATATCCAAAATATTACTGACAAGTCTAATGTTGAGAAGCTTCTTCTCTATGTTTTCTTCTAGGAGTTTTATAGTTTCAGATCTTATGTTAAATTGTTTGATCCACTTTGAGTTAGTTTTCTGAGTTATGTAAGTTAGTCCAATTTCACTTTTCTGCATATGGTTCTCCGAGTTCCCCAACATCATTGTTAAAGAGACTATCCTTTCCCCACTGGATGTTCCTGTTTCCATTATTAAATTTTAGCTGACTGAATATGCAGGGGGTTAATAGTGGGCCTTCCATTCTGTTCCATTGGTCTATGGGTCTGCTTTTATACCAATATTATACTGATTTAATTGCTATAGCGTTGTCATATAGTTTGAAATAAGAAAGCATGATGCTTATGGTTTTGTTCTTTCTCATGATTGCTTTGGCCATTTGGAGTCATTTGTGGTTTCAGACAAATTTTAGGATTGTATTTTCTATTTCTATTAAAGATGCACTATATAAGGATTTATTTGACATTTTAATACAATTAACTCTTCCAAATAATGAGAACAGGATGTCTTTCCATTTATTTGTATTTTCTTTGATTTCTTAGAAAAAAGTCCTGTAGTTTTTGTTGTATGGATCTTTCACTTTTGTGGTTAAAGTCATTCCTAAATATTCTATTGTGATTGATGCTACTGTGAACCTTTCTGAGAGTTTTCTTTAATTCTTCTTCAGATGCTTCATTGTTAGTTTGTAGAAAAGCAACTGATTTCTGTGCGTTGATTTTATATACTATAAATTTACTGAATTCATTGATTATATCCAACAGATTTTTAGTTGAGTGGAACTTTTAATATATAGGATCATATCATCAGCAAATAGCAAAGATTTACTTCTTATTTTCCAATTTAGATGTCTTTTATTTCTTTGTCTTGACTAATTGCTGCAGTTAGGACTTCCAGAATTATGTTGAATAAGAGTAGTGAAAGTCAGCACTCTTATCTTGTGTCTGATATTAGAGGAAACGTTTTCAGTTTTTCTCCATTGAGTGTAATGTTAGCTCTGAGTTGTTGTATATGTGGAGGTATGATCTCTCTAGCCCCAGTCTGTTGAGTTTTTTTTTTTTTTTTATCATGAAGTGGTGTTGTATTTTGTCAAATACTTTTTCTGTATCTATTAAATGATCATATGATTTTTATCATTCTATTAATGTGGAATAGCACATTTTGGTTTGCAAATGTTGAACGTTTCTTGCATCCCAGGGATAAATCCCACTTGGTCATGATGTATAATTCTTTTCATGTGTTCTTGAATTCAGTTCGCTAATATTTTGTTGGGAGCTTTTGTATCTGTGTTCATCTGAGATGTTGGTCTATAGTTTTCTTTTCTTGTAGTGTCCTTATCTGGCTTTGGTATGAGGGCAATGCTCACCCCTTTGAAAAAGTTTGGACATGTTTCCTCCTCTCCAAATTTTGGAAGACTCTAAGGATTGGTGTTAATTTTTTCCTTAAATGTTTTGTAGAATTCACCAGTGAAGCCATTTGATTCTGAGGTTTTTTTGTGTTGCAAGGTTTTAGATATTGATTCAATCCCCTTTCTCATTATTTGTCTTTCAGACTTGCTATTTTTTTCCTGGTTCAGTCTTGTTAGGTTGTACGATTCTAGACAATTAGCCATTTCTCGTGAGTCATTTTTTTGTTGACATAAAATTTTTCATAGTAGTCTCTCATCTTATGTATTTCTGTATGAACAACTTAGTATCTCCTTTTTGTTTCTAACTTTGCCTTCTGTCTTTTTTCTTAAAAAAGAAAGGATTAATCTAGCCAAAGCTTTCTCAATTCTGTTTATTTTTTGAAAAGCTACTTCTTAGTTTTGTTGATCCATTCTATTGTTTTCTACTCTATATTTTCATTATTTCCACTCTGGGCTTTATTTCCTTCCTTTTGCTAACTTTGGGCTTAATTTATTCTACTTTTTCTAGTTCCCTGAAATGTAAAGTTAGGTTGTGTATTTTAGACTTTTCTAATCTTTATGTATGAATTTCTCTCTATAACATCTGTAACCTCTCTGGACTGCTCAGAGTTTTGGTAAGTTGCATTTCTATTTTCATTTTTTTTTTGAGAATTTCTTTTATTTGTTCTTTGACCCATTGGTTTTTCAGGAATGTTTTATTTAGTAGATTTTGCAGCTTTGTGGATTTTCCAGCTTTCTTCTTTTATAATTTTTAGTTTAAATCATTGTGGTTGGAAAGGATACCTGGTATGATTTCAGTCGTCCTAAATTTGCTAAAAATTGTTTTGTGTCTTATCATATGATCAACCCTCAAAAATGTGCAGAATGTGCTTGAGAAGAATATGTATTCTGCTGCTATTGGATGGAATGTTCTATAGATGCCTGTTAGGTCCATTTGGTTTAAGGTATAGTTTAAGTTCATCATTTTCTTGATAGTTTTCTGTTGGATGATCAATAGTTTCCTTGGATGATCTGTTACTGAAAGTGAAATATGTTACTATTAATGTATTGTCTATGTCTCTTTTCATATATCCTATCATATCATTAAGTATACACTTAATATATTCAGGTGTTCTAATGGTGGGTCTGTATATATTTATCATTGTTGTATATTTCTGATGGATTGATTACTTTATCATTATATAATCACCTTCTTTGTCTCTTTTTACCATTTTTGGCTTAAAGTCTATTTTGTCAGATGTAAGTATAGTTATCCCCACTTTGTTTTGGTTTCCAGTTGCATGGAATATAATTTTCTATCCCTTCACTTTGATTCTTCTATATTTGTCCTTAAATCTGAAGTGGATCTTTCTTACAGTTGGGTGTTTGTTTTTTTTTAATTCATTCAGCCACTCTGTACCTTTTAATGGTGAAATCAATCCACTTATGTTTAGAGTAATTATTGATGTGTAGGGATTATTGCCAGTTTATTAATTGATTTCTTCTTGTTTTGTATCTCCATTGTTTCTTTTCCTGTCTTTGTTGGCCTAGTTTGTAAATTGATTAATTTCCATGGTGGTATTCTCTAGTTCACCTTTCTTTGCCTTTTGCAGATCTACTCTGGGTTTTTGCTCTGTGGCTGCCTTGTGAATTATATAAAACATCTAATAGAAATGATAGTCCATTTTTGCCTGGAATTGCCAAATCAATCCTGAGGAAAAAGAACAAAGCTGAAGGCATAAACATAAAACGAGCCCAGAAATAAACCCACACACCAACAATCAATTAATCTTTGACAAAGGAGGCAAGAATATACAAGGAATATGCAATATACAATGAATATATACAATGGAGAAAAGACAGTCTCCTCAGTAAGTGGTGTTGGGAAAGCTGGACAGCCTCATATAAATCAATAAAGTTAGAACACTCCCTCATACCACACACAAAAATAAACTCAAAATGGCTTAAAGCCTGAAATATAAGACATGACACCATAAAACTCCAGAAAAGAACATAGGCAAAACACTCTGACATAAATCATAGGAATATTTTCTTAGGTTAATATTCCAAAGCAAAAGAAATAAAAGCAAAAATAAACAAATGGTACTTAGTCAAACTTAAAAATTTTTGGACAGCAAAGGAAACCATAATTAGAACAAAAAGACAACCTGTGGGCTGGAAGAAAATATTTGCAAATGATGCCACTGACAAGGGGCTTAATTTCTAATACACAAACAGCTCATATAACTCAATAAAAAAATTAAAAAATGGACAGAAGTCCTAAATAGACATTTCTCCAAAGAAGACATGCAGATGGTCAAGAAACACATGAAAAGATACTCAACATTGCTAACTATTAGAGAAAAGCGAATCAAAGCTACAGTCAGTTATCACCTCACACAGGTCAAAATGGCCATCATAAAAAGTCTAAAATAATAAAAGCAGGAAAGGGTGTGGAGAAAAGGGCACCCTCTTATACTGTTGGTGGGAATTTAAACTAGTGCAACCACTATGAGAACAGTATGGAAGTTCCTTAAAAATCTAAAAATAGAGTTACCGTATGATCCAGCATTTCTATTCTTCGGCATATATATGGAAAAGACAAAAATTCTACTTCAAAAAGATATATGTACTCCAATGTTCATAGCAGCACTATTTACAATAGCCAAGACATGGAAGCAACCTAAGCATCCATCAACAGAGGAATGGATAAAGAAGATATGGCATACAATGGAATATTACTCGGCCATGAAAAACAATAAAACATTACCTTTTGCAGCAACATGGAGTTTATCATTCTAAGTGAAGAAAGTCAGAAAAAGACAAATATCTTATGATATCACTTATATGTGGATTCTAAAAAATAAAACAAATGAACTTATTTACAGAATAGAAACAGACTCACAGACATAGAAAACAAACTTATAATTACCAAAAGGAAAAGGAGGAAAGGGATAAATTAGAAGTATGGGATTAACAGATACAAACTACTATATGTAAAACAGATAAACAACAAGGATTTACTGTATGGCACAGGGAACTATATTTGATATCTTGTACCTATAATGGAATACCTATAATGGAAAAGAATCTGAAAAAGAATATATAAATATATATATATTTAGTGATATGCTGTACACCTGAAACTAGCTCAGTTTTGTAAATCAACTATAGTTCAATATAAAAAATGGTCCACTTTAGGCTAAATAGCAACCTATTAATGTTAAAAGGCTCCAACATTTTACTCCTCTGTTTTATATTATTGGTGTTAAAATTTACCTCTTTCATAGCATATAATTATTACCATTTATAGTAACCATAGTCATTTATGCTACTCTTTAACTTCTATACTGTAGTTTAGTGGTTAACACACCATCCATTATAGAGTGACAGGTTTCTAACTCTATTTTTCACCTTTGCCAGCGTGTTGTGTACTTTCACATGTTTTCATGTCACTGATTAGTGTCTTTTCATTTCATCTTGAAGAAATTCTCTCAGCATTTCTTGCAAGCATGGTTAGTGGTGGTTACCTCCCTCAGCTTTTGTTTGTTTGGGAAGGAAGGGCCTTTATTTCTCCCTCATACCTAAAGAATAACTTTACTGGAGAAAGTATACTTGGCTGGCAATTTTTATTTTTCAATGTTTTTAATATCATCACTACAACCTCTCTTGGCCTATAGAATTTCTGTTGAAAAATCTTCAGATGGCCTAATGGGGGTTCCTTTGTAGATTACTGTCTTTATTCCCTAGCTGTCTTTAAGATTCTTTAATCATTGATATTTGGCAGTTTCATTAGAATTGAGATAATAGGGTGTTCTAGTAGCTTTGTGAAACTGTATGTCCAAGTTTTTCCCCAGGTTTGTGAAGTTCTTAGCTACTATTTTTTTCTTTTTCTTTAACTGGGAAGTAATTAGATTCATTTATTTTGTTTTTTATTTAATGGAGGTTCTGGGGATTTAACCCAGGACCTCATGCATGCCAACCTGCACTCTACCACTTGAGCTACACCCTCCACACTTAGCTACTATTTCTTTAAACAAACTATCTTCCCCTTCTCCCTCTCTTCTGGAATCCCACTTTCTTGGCTATTTGCCTCTCTGATGGAAACCAATGGCTCTCGTAGGCTTTCTTCACTCATTAAATCTTAGTTCCCTCTCCTCTTCTAACTGTACTCTCTCTATATTCCTATCCTCCAAGTCACCTATTCACTCTTCCATCTGATCTGTCTTGCTGCTAATGCTGTCTGTTGCATTCTTCATTTCATTCATTGAGTTCTTCGGTCCAGAATTTCTGCATGGTTCTTTTTTATAATTTCAAAATCTGTAGTAAAGAAATCCTTCTGTTCCTTAAGTTTATATTTATTTCTGGGTTTATTGAATTGCCTTTTTGAGTTTTCTTGAAGTATGTTGAATTTCATCATAATAGCTATTTTGAAGTCTTTATTAGTTAGATCATAATATTCTATGCCTTTGTGTTTGGTTGCTGTTGAATTTTCTGTGATGACATATTTCCTTGGGTTTTCATAGTGTTTGAATATATGCATCTCTGCTTTCACATTTACCATAGCAGACACCTTTCTTAGTTAAGGGTTTATGTTTACTTTGGCTCTTAAAATTAACCAGATTGGCTATTAGAAACATTTATTTTGTATTCCATAAGATGGCGCTATAGGCCAAGTTTGTGGTTTCTCCCTTGCCAGCTGAGCAAGCTCCCTGTCTACTGGATTCATCTGTCAACAGATGCACTCAGTGCACTCGGGAGTGCCCCGAATGAGCTGGCAGCAGAGTGGGAGGAAGTGTGGGTTTAGCACTCTGGGCTTTGGGGATGTCTGTAGGTCAGGTGGGAAGATTCTTGTGCGGGGTAGTCCAGGAGCCTGGTGGGCAGATTTCATGCTGAAATTCTGAAGCAGACAGCAGCAACTGTGTTCTTCTTTTTCTCTGAAATTCTTATCTACTTTCTTCCCTTTCTCCTTCCTCCACCCAGTCACGGAGGTCTCCTCAGAAATCAGGGTGCTGCTGGAAACAGGTTTCTGCAGCCGTGACCTGTTCAAATGGGTAGCTGGGCAGTTCCTCACCACTTCCCACCTCCTCTGCAGGAGAGACGGCAGTGGCTGCTGTTCAGGGCAGCGTCTCCTGTGAAGGGGGTAGGTCTGGCATAGTTCCTCCCTCTCCTTGGTGTCCCCATCTGTCTCTGTCCTATGCCGATGGCATGCTGGAATCTCTCTGTAGGTGGGCTAGATTTGTACAAAATCTCTTGCCTGTGAGTGTCTGCCCAGATCAGAACTCTCCAGGTTTTTTTCACCAACCATGGTGAATGGTGGTGGGGAAGGCCCTCTGACTCCTTGGATCCACAGCCCTTACCAAAGTCTTGTTTATTCATTTTTGGGTATACATGTGCACAAGAGCTTTCCTGAGTCCTTTGGCCTAGGATGCTGAAGCACTTTTGTTCATATATGTGTTAGAGCGGACAGCTAGATAGGCGCAGAGAAAGGGGGACGCAGGCTAAATGGAAGGAATTGGACAAAAGAGGAGGGGCCAGGGCCAATATTAGGAAACCATACACCATGTAAACAGCAGGGGTCCCTAGGCAGAGAAAGAAAAGCAGGAACCTCTGGACTGATAAGAAGTCACACATTTTGGGGTGACAAGTGTCCTGGCGGCAGACAAAGGTGGGAAAAGGCAGGAATCTCCAGTGTAGAAGTGTAACCTCTTGCTCATTTTGCCCTCATTACAATAAAATTAGCCTTGCAGATTAGAAGTACCCATCGTGCACCGATGCCATGACACTTCTGACCCAGACTAAATAAGGACAAAAATACCTCCTCCCCTCTGGAAGGTGGAGTTGGGATGGAACCAGGGAATACGACCCCAATTCCTTTCCTCCCCAATGAACATTCTGCCCATTCGTTTCTACACCCTATGTGACCAAGTTGCCAAAGAAACTTAGCGCAGATGCTCGCCTGAGCCTGCCCGCTCTCCCCTTGAGAGTGTACTGCCTATTTCTTTAATAAATCCCCATTTTACTGTCTTAACCTCCATGTCTCGTTTCTGAATTCTTCTTGCACCGAGACAAGAACCTAATCACTGGCAACATATATATATGTCTAGTTATTTAGAAGGGGTTGGGGGAGAGAAAGAGGAATGACTTACACTGCTATGAGCTGATGTCACTACCTAGAAATCAATACATTTACATTTATTTAGGCTTCAAAATAAAATCAAGTGTAGCTCTGGGAACTACATTTTCAGAGAACCAGAAAGCCTAAAGCTCATGGCTCCTTCCCCCTTCCTTGGGTTATAAACCTGAAAACCCTGGGGTCTGTAAAACCCAAAGAACCATGAAGGGAGAGAATGACGTTCTTGGCTGTGATTTGGTTGCTGTCAAATCCCTGTTCCAACGCTTACTAAGAAGTAACCTTAGAAAAATTACATCACCTGTCTAAGTCTTGGTTTTCTCATCTGAAAAATGGAGCTGAAAATAATAATTCTTATCTAGGCAAGTAGTAGATCTTCATGATGATGATGATTGGCAAGATCATCTCCATCACTGCATCTTTTTAAAGAGTTACATTGAATTCCATTCTGTGGACATAAGGTCATATATTTATTCAGTTATCTAGTTGCATTAAATACAGCACTCAAGCTGTTTTTTCAACATGTAGGAGGATGTTAAGATGAAAGTTTTCGCTGAGATGCTATATCTATCTATCTATCTATCAATCATCTATCACTTATCAAATATCATGGTAATTGTGAGACTGACCATCTTAAGTGTATTAATTATCTATTGTTGCATAGAAAAATCACCCCCAAACTGAGTGGTTTAAAATACCAGCATTTATTATCTAATACATTTTTCTGGGACAAAAATCTAGGCTTGGCTTAGCTGGGTCCTTTGGCTTGGGGTCACTCACAGGCTACAGTTAAGCCGTTGACCAGGCTGCAGTTATCTTGTGGCTCAACTGGGGATGGGTTCTACTTTAAGCTCATCCATGGGGGCATCAGCAGGATTTGGGTCCTCATGGGTTGTTAGACGGAGGGCCTTAGCTCCCCACTGGCTGTGATTGGAAATAACCCTCAGTTCCTCGGCTCATGGGTGTCTCCTTAAGACACTTCACAACGTGGCACGTAGCTTCCCCTTAGTGAGCAAGAAAGAGAACAAAGGTGCACAAGGTGGAAGTCACAGTATTTCATAGACTGATTTCAGAAGGAACATCCGCTACTTTTGCTACACTCTATTTGTTAGAAGTAAGTCACTGCGTCCATCCCACACTAAAGGGGAGGGCGTTACACCAGAGTGTCAAGACGGGGAGATGGGGAGCCGGTTTAGAGGCTGCCTGCCACACTTGGAACTTTAAAATGAAACAACTCAAAACTACTTACACAATTGTTAAATCTCTCATCCACAGTGAAGGAATAGGAGGCTCAGAGCCCATCAAATACTGAGTGTGCCAGCATCTCTCTTTATGTTTTCACACTTGTTTATTTTCTCTAGGAGAGCTGTCAATTTTTGACTCTCATATTTTGAAGTTAAGCTGTTAGGTACACACAAATTTGGAATTGTTTTATCTTTCATTAAAATTCAGTCTGCTATCATTATGAAGTAACTCTTCTTTCACAGATATTTTCATATGGGTGCACTAGTTTTGGTCTAGTTACTATTTGCACAGTATATATTTTCTACTTTTTTAATTTCAACTTTTCAGTTTTAGATTTTTTCTTTGGTAAACAGCATATTATGTATATTTAATGCTACATATTTTTAAATGCAGCCTGAAAGTCTTTCTTTTCACAACACATTTAGCCCACTTTAATAATGTATTTAATAATATTTGAGCTAAAACTTACTATGTAAACTATGTGTCTATTATTTGTCCTGCTAGCCTATGTTCCTTTTTTCTTCCTTTCTTGTTTATTTTGGCTCAGTTAAATATATTTCCATTTTCTTTTTATGTTATATTAGAGAATGTATACTCTTAAAATTGAGATACAATTCAAATACTAAAAATATCGGAGGGAGGGTAGAGCTCAGTGGTAGAGGACGTGCTTAGCATGCAGGAGGTCCTGGGTTTGATCCCCAATACCTCTGTCAAAAAAAATTTTTTTAATGTACAATTTAATGATTTTTAGTATATCGCAAGGTCGTGTAACTGTTACCACTGATTCCAGAATATTTTCATCACTCCAAAATAAAACCCTATACCCATTAGCATTCATTCCCTACTCCGCCCCGACCCCATTCCTAGCAACCACTAATCTACTTAGAAAATAGATAAATATAGATTTGCCTGTTCTGGGCATCCAGATAGAAATGTATGGAATCGTACGATGTGTTGCTTTTGTGTCTGGCTTCTTTTGCTTAGCATAATATTTTCAAAGTTTATTCCCATTGTAGCAGATATCAATACTTCATTCCTTTTCATTGCCAAGTGACATTTCCTTGTTTGGATATACCTTTTTTTTGTTCATTCATGCATCAGCTGATGGACATTTGGATAATTTCCACCTCTTGTCTCTTATGAATAATGCCACTGTAAACACTCATGTTCAATTATTTGTTTGAGTATCTGTTTTCTGTTCTCTTGGGTATATAACTAGGAGTTGATTGCAGGGTTATATAGAAATCCCATATTTAACTTCTTGAGGAATTGCCAAACTATTTTTCACAATGATTGTACCAATTTACATTTGTATCAGCAATGTAGGAGGATTCCAGTTTTTCCGCATTATCATTAACATCTGTTATGGTCCATTTTTTTCTTATTATAACCATCCTAATGGTATGAAGTGGTGTCTCATTTTGGTTTGATTTGCATTTCCCTAATGATTAGTGATGTTGAACATCTTTTTATATAAATGACCATTTGTACATCATCTTTGGAGAAATGTTTATTCTGATCCTTTGCCTATTTTAAATTGGGTTGCCTTTTTATTGTTGAGTTGTAAGAGTTCTAGAGTTGTGTCTGGTTTGTTGTTTTTTTTAATATTTGGTACACTAGCCCCTTATCGCACATGTAATTTCCAAATATTTTTTCCATTCTGTGAGTTGTCTTTTCACTTACTTAGTAGTGTTCTTTGAAACACAAAGATTTTTAAAATTTTGATGAAGTCTAATATATCTGTCTTTGGTGGTTTATGCTTTTAGTGTCCTATCTAAGAAATCATTACCTAGTCTAAGATCATGAAGATTTATACCAATGTTTTCTTCTAAGAGCTTTATGGATTTAATTCTTATATTTAAGTTTTTGATCAGTTTCAAGTTAATTTTTGTATATGGTATGAGGTAAGGGTTGAACTTTAATCCTTTGTATGTGGATATCCATTTGTCTCAGCATTATTTGTTGAAAAGATTATTTTTTCCTCATTGAATGGCCTTGGCACCTTTGTTTAAAATCAAGTGATTATACACGTATGGGTTTATTTCTGAACTTTCAATTATATTCCATTGGTCTATATGTCTACCCTTATGCCAGTACCACACTTTCTTGATTAAATACTGCTTTGTAATAAGTTTTGAAATTGAAAAGTGTGAGATACACAGCTTTGTTCTTCACTTTCAAGGAAAGTGTTTGAAAAGTGCTTGTTTTGGCCATTCTGGGCCCTTTACATTTACATATGCATTTTTGATCAGCTTGTCCATTTCTGCAAAAAAATTTTTTTTGATAGAGATTTCAGTGAATCTGTAGATAAACTGAGGAGTTTTGGCAGTTCAACAATGTTGTCTTCCAGCTCATAAATGTCTTTTCATTTATTTAGGTATTTGATTGATTCCACTAATGTTTTATAGTTTTTGGTGTATAAGTATTGAACTTCTTTGGTTAAATATATTGCTAAGTGTTTTATTCTTTTTGATTCTATTGTAAAAAATTGTTTTCTTAATTTTATTCTCAAATTGTTTATTGCTAATGTATACAACTGATTTTGGTATATTTATCTTGTATTCTATAAGCTTGCTGAGCTCCTTTATTAGTTTTAATAGTTTTTTGTGGATTCTTTAACATTTATTATATATAAAATTATGTCAGCTGGAAATATATTGCTTCACTTGTTCTAAAATCCGGATGTCTTTTATTTCCTTTCCTAATTGCTCTGGCTAGCACTTTTAGTACAATGTTGAATAGAAGTGGCAAGAGCAAACATCTTTGTCTTATTCCTGATTTTAGGGTGAAAGCTTTCAATCTCACTGTTAAGTATGATGTTGGCTGTGGGTTTTCCATAGACACCCTTTATCAGTTGAGGAAATTTCCTTCTATTCCTAGTTTGTTGAGTGTTTTTAATTGTGATGGGCTGTTAGCTTTTGTCAAGTGCTTCTCCTGAATTTATAGAGATGATCATGTGGTTTTATACTTTATTCCATTAATACGGTGTATTATATTGATTGATTTTTATTTGTTGGGGATCTATCTATCTACCTACCTATCTATTAATGGTGATACTGGGAATTGAACCCAAGACCTTGCATATGCTAAGCGTGCAGTCTACCACTGAGCTATGCCCTCCCCCAGTACGTTGATTGATTTTTATATGTTGAACCAATCTTGCATCCCTGGGATAAATTCTACTTGGACATTGTATATAATTTTTTATGATGCCAGGTTATTTTGTTGAAGTTTTTGCATCTATATTAATAAGGGATATTGGTCTATAGTTTTCTTGTCATGTCTTTGTCTGGTTTTGGTATCAGGGTAATATTGACTTCATAGAATAAGTTAAAAAGTGTTTCTCCATCTTTTATTTCTCGGAAGGGTTTGTGAATTATTGGTATAGATATTTTTAAAATATTTGCTAGAATTTTTTCTTCCAGTTTTATGGAGATATAATTGTATAAGTTTAAGGTATATAGTGTAATTATTTGACCTACAGTCATCACCAAATAATTATATATAATTATAATAAGTTTAGTGAACATCCATCAGCTCATACAGATACAAAATTAAAGAAATAGAGATAATTTTTTCCTTGTGATGAGAAGTCCTAGGATTTACTTCCTTAACAATTTTCATATATAACATATAGCAATGTTAATTATATTTATCATGTTGTACATTATATTCCTAGTACTTAATTATCTTAGAACTGGAAGTTTGTACCTTTTGACTGTCTTTATCCAGTTCCCCCCTCCCCACTCCCCTGCCTCTGGTAACCACAAATCTGATACCCTTTTCTACGAGTTCGTTTATTTTTGAAGTATAATTGACCTACAAAACTATGTTAATTCCCAGTGTATAACGTAGTGATTTGATATTTCCATACATTTCAAAATGAGAAGTCTAGTTACACTATGTCTCCAAGGTATTACACAGTTATTGACTATATTCCTCACACTGTACATTTGATATCTGTGACTCATTTACTTTGCAACTGAAAATTTATAGCTATTGATCTCCCTTACCTATTTGTTTCCTCCCTCACCCCCTACCTCCTGGAGAAACCACCTGTTTGCCCTTTGTATCTAAAATTCTGCTTCTGTTTTGTTATGTTTCTCCATTTGTTTTTTAAGTTCCACATATAAATGAAATAATACAGTATTTGTCTTTCTCTGTCTGACTTATTCAATTTAGCATAATACCCTCTAGGTCCATTCATGTCACAAATGGCAAGATTTCATTCTTTTTTTATGGTTGAGTAACATTCCAGTGTATTTATATATAACAAATTCTTTATCCATTCATCTATTTGTGGACATTAAGGTTGCCTCCATATCTTGGCAGTTACCAGTAATGCTTCAATGAAGATAGGGGTGCATATATCTTCTTTGAATTAGTGTTTTTGTTTCCTTTGGGTAAATACCCAGAAGTGAAATTTCTGGGTCATATGGTACTTCTATTTTTAATTTGGAGAGGAAACATTGTAGTGTTTTTTCCATAGTGGCTGCACCAATTGACATTCCTACCAAAAGTGCACTAGGGTTCCCTTTTCCCCACATCCTTGCTAACACTTGTCGTTTGGATGATAGCTATTCTGACAGGTGTGAGGTGAAATCTTATTGTGGTTTTGATTTGCATTTCCCTGATGATTAGTGATGTTGAGCACCTTCTTATGTACCTGTTGGCATTTTGGATGTTTTCTTTGGAAAAATGTCTCTTCAGGTCATCTCCCCTTTTTGTTTGTTTTTTGATAATTGAGTTATATGAGTTCATTGTATATTTTGGATATTAAATCCTTATCAGATATGTTGTTTGCAACTATCGTCTACCATTTTGTAGCTGGCCTTTTCATTTTGTTGATAGTTTACTGTACAGCAGCTTTTTGGTTTGATGTGGTCCCATTTGCTTATTTTTGCCTTTGTTTCTCTTGTCTGAGGATACATACCTAAAAATATTACTCAGACCAATGTCAGAGCACTTACTGCCTATGTTTTCTTCTAGAAGTTTTATGGTTTCAGGTCTTAGATTTCTTTAATCCATTTTGAATTTATTTTTGTGCATAATGTGAGAGTATAGCCATTTGATTCTTTTTGCATGTAGCTGTCTAGTTCTTCTGACACCATTTATTGAAGAGGTTGTCTTTCCCCATTGTATATTCTTGTCTCCTTTATTGTAGATTAATTGACCATATAAGTATGGGTTCACTTCTGGAGGTCTCTATTCTGTTCCATTGATCTTTGTATATCTGTTTTTGCCAGTCCACTCTGTTTTTATTACCGTAGCTTTGTAGTATAGTTTGAAATAAGGGAGCATTATACCTCCAGCTTTGTTAATCTTTCTGAAGATTTTTTTTGGCTACCTGGGGTCATTTGTGTTTCCAGTAATACTTTAGAAATTGTTTTTGTTCTGTGAAGAATTCCATTGGTGTTTTGATATATGGTCATTTTAACAATATTAGTTCTTCCAGTCCATGAGCATGGTATATTTTTCCATCTGTTGGTATTGTCTTCAATTTCTTTCATCAGTGTCTTATAGTTTTCTGAGTACATATCTTTTACCTCCTTGGTTAGATTTATTTCTAGATATTTAATTCTTTTTGATGCAGTTGTAAATGAGGTTATTTCCTTAAATTTCTATTTTCAACAGTTCACTGTTAGAAATGCAACATATTTCTGTACATTAGTTTTGTATCCTGTATCTTCACCAAATTCACTGATGAGTTCTAGTCATTTTTTGGTGGTGTGTTTAGGAATTTCTATGTATAGTATCATGTCATCTATAAACTGTCATAGTTTCATTTCTTCCTTTCTGGTTTGAATTCCTTTTATTTCTTTTTGTTATCTGATTATTGTAGCTAGGACTTCCAATATTATGTTGGATAAAAGCGGCATAGGTGGGCATCTTGTCTTGTTCCTGATATTAGAAGAAATGCTTTCAGCTTTTCACCATTGAGTATGATGTTATCTGTTAGTTTATTCATATATGGCCTTCATTATGTTGAGGTACGTTTCTTCTATGCCCACTTTCTAGAGAGTTTTTTTTATTATCATAAATGCATGTTTAATTGTATCAAAAGCTTTTTCTGCATCTATTGAGATGGATCATATGGTTTTTATTCTTCAACTTGTTAATGTGGCCTGTCACATTGATTGATTTAAAGATACTGCATTATCCTTGCATCCCTGGGATAAACCCCACTTGCTCATGGTGTATGATCTTTTTAATGTGTTGGGGGATTCACTTTGCTAATGTCTTGTTAAGGATTATTACATCTATGTTCATCAGTGATATTGGCCTGTAATTTTCTCTCTGTTTTTAAATCTTTGTCTCATTTTGGTAACAGGGTGATGCTGGCTTCATAGAATGGGTTCAGAAGTGCTTATTCCCTGCAGTCTTTTGGAATAGTTTCAGAAAAGGTGTCAATTCTCCTCTAAAAGTTTGATAGAATTCACCTGAGAAGCTATCTGGTACTGGACTTTCGTTTGTTGGGAGGTTTTGTAAAATTACACGTTCAATTTCATTACTGTTAATTGGTCTGTTCACATTTTCTACTTCTTCCTGGTTCAGGCTTGGGAGATCGTACATTTCTAGGAATTTGTCTATTCTCGGTTGTCCATTTATTGGTATATAATTTTTCATAGTAATCGCATGACCCTCTGTGTTTATGTGGTGTTGGTTGTAACTTTTTCATTTCTGATTTTACTGACGTGGGCCATCTCTTTTTTTATGAGTCTGCCTAGCGGTTTATTAATTTTATATTCTCAGAGAACCAGCTCTTGGTTCATTGATCCTATCTATTGTATTTTTAGTCTCTGTTTCATTATTCTGCTCTGATCTTTGTGATTTCTTTCCTCCTCCTAACTTTGGGCTTTGTTTGTTCTTTTTTTTTTTCTAGTTCCTTTTAATGTAAGATTAGGTAATTTATTTGAGATTTTTCTTATTTCCTGAGGTTGGCTTGTCTAGCTATAAACGTCCCTCTGAAAGCTACTTTTGTTGCCTCCCATAGATTTTGGATTGTTGTGTTTTCGTATTCATTTGTCTCCAGTATTTTTTTTTAAATTTCTTCTTTAATTTCTTTAGTGATACTTTGGTTGTTTAGTAGCAAGTTGTTTAGCCTCCACATGTTTGTGGTTTTATGCAGTTTTTTTTTTCTTGTTGATTTCTAGTCTCATAGTGTTGTAGTTGGAAAAAATGCTTGATTTCAGTTTTCTTAAATTTACTCAGACTTGTTTTGTGGCCCTGCATGTGATCTATCATGGAGAATGTTCCATGTGCACTTGAAAAGAATATGTATTCTACTGCTTTTGGATGGAATTTTTTACATACGTCTACTAAGCCCTATTGATCTAACGTGTTGTTTAAGGCCAGTGTAGCCTTATTGATTTTCTGTCTGGAAGATTTTTCCATTGATATATGTGAAGTGTTAAAGTTTCCTAGTATTATTTTGTTACTGTCAATTTCTCCCTTTATGTCTGTTATTATTTGCTTTATGTATTTAGATGCTCCTATTTTGGGAGCATATATATTTACAATTGTTATATCTTCTTCTTGGATTGATCCTTTGATCATTATTTAATGTCCTTCTTTATCTCTTACAACAATCTTTGTTTTAAAGTCTATCTCGTCTGATATAAGTATTGGTACCCCAGCTTTCTTTTCATTTCCATTTGCATACAATGTCTTTTTACTCCTCTCACATTCAGTCAGTCTGTGTGTGCCTTTTGATCACACAGGAGACACAGAAGTGAATGTCTTGTGGACAGCATATGTATGGTTCTTTTTTTTAATCCATTCAACCACTCTATGTCTTTTGATTGGAGCATTTAGTCTATTTACATTTACATAATTCTGATAGGAATGTACTTCTTGCCATTTTACTCTTTTGGGTTGCTTTTTATAGTTCTTTTTTGGTCCTGCCTTCCTCTTTTGCTCTCTTCCCTTGTATTTGATGACTGTCTTTAGTATTATGTTTGAATTCCTCTCTCTTTTTGTGTGTGTGTATCATGGATTGTTGGGTTTGTGATTACCCATGAAGTAAATGTATAATATACATATATGTTTAATATATATTTAAGTTACTGATGTCATAAATTCAAGCACATTTTAACAACTCTGCATTTATACTTCCCCCTGTTTACTGTTTTTGAAGTCATGTTGTACATCTTTTTGTTTTGTTTCCCTTAACTACTTATTGAGGATATAAAGATAACTTTACTTTTTGGCTTTTAACCTTTATATGTGATGACTTAGCTACCTACTACCTTTACTGTATATTTGCTTTTATCAATGAGATTTTTCTTTTTGTAATTTTTATATTTCTGGTTGTGACCTTTTCTTTTTCACTTAGAGAAGTCCTTTTAAAATTTTTTTAAGCTGGTTTGGTGATGCTGAACTCTTAGCTTTTGCTTGTCTGTAAAACTTTTGATGTTTCCTTTGAATCTGAATGAAAGCCTTGCCAAATAACATATTCTTGGTTGTAGGTTTTTGCCTTTTCATCACTTTAAAGCATATCATGCCATTCCCTTCTGGCCTGTACGATTCCTGCTGGAAAGTCAACTGATAGCCTTATGGGAGTTCCTTTGTGTGTAACTTGTTGCTTTTCCTTTGCTCCTTTTAATATTCTCTCCTTATTTTTAATATTTTCCATTTTAATTACAGTGTGTCTTGGTGTAGTCCTCTTTGGGTTCATCTTCTTTGGGACTTTCTGTGAATCCTAGACTTGGACATTTGTTTCCTTTATCAGGCTAGGTAAGTGTTCAGCTATTAGGTCTTCAAATGTGTTTTCTGTCCTTTCTCTCTCTTCTTCTTCTGGGATTCATAAAATGCAAATGTTAGTATGCCTTATGTTGTCCCAGAGGTGTCTTAAACTGTTCTTTTTTGTTTTTATTCATTTTTCTTTTTTCTTTTCAGCTTGAGTGATTTCCACTCCTTGGTCTTCCAGCTTGCTGATCCAGTCCTCTGTATCATCTAATCTACTTTTGATTCCTTCTAGTGTATTTTTACTTCAATTACTGCATTCTTCATATCTGTTTGGTTCTTCCTCATATTTTAAACTCTTTGTTAAAAACCTTTAACTTCTTGCTCTGTTCACCCAATCTTCTCTAGAGTTCTTTGAGCATCTTTGTGATTATTACCTTGAACCCTTTATTGGATATATTGCTAATCTCTACATCACTTAATTCTTCTGGGGTTTTATTTTGCTCCTCATTTGGCACATATTCCCGTCACCCCATTTTACCTAATTTGTTTCTTTCTGTATAGTTTGTCAGTCAGTTACATTTCTTGACCTTTGAGAGGAGGCTTTCTCAAAGAGATGTCCTATAAGTCCCAACAGCATACTCCCTTCTGGTCACCAGAGCTATATGTGGGCTGCATGGGTCCTTCTGTTGTGGCAGGCCGACTACTGAGGGCAATCTGGTAGGCATTGCTGGCCCCTGGTCTAATTGGTCGCCAGGCTCTGCCTTGTGTGGAAGCTGCTGGCTGCCGGTGGGTGCTTCCATGTCACAAAGTCACTGGCTGCAGAGCCCAGGAGGTTCCAGGGCTAGTGCTGGCTCACTGGTTAGCAGAGCCAGTTTTTGGGGTTGGTGGTTGTCAGGGTAGGGTACTGGTGAGTGGGTTTATTTCCTGAAATGGCTGACTGTGTGATCTGATGTCAGCTTGCTGGTAAGTGGGGCTGAATCCTGGGATGGATGGCTAAAGTATCCCAGTGTCTCAGAGCTTACATCAACCTGCTGATAGGAAGGTCTGGGGCTCAAGGGTGTCCTAAGGCTGGTGTCAACCTGCTGGTGAATAAAGTGAGGGCACTAGGGGCCCAGGGGTCTAGTGCTTGTTTGCTAGTGGGCAGAGAAATTTTCCAGGGACTCTGGCTGCAGGGTCCTGGGGTTTCTGTAGCTGGTTTTGACCCACTAGTGGGTCAGGCTGTTTCCTGACACAACTGGCTGTTGGGTCTGGGGTGTCACACTGGTTGATGGGGTCATATCCTTGTGCAGGTGGCTGAGGTGCTCAGGGTGTCCCAGAGATGTTGTTGACTTCCTGGTGGGTAGGGCTAAGGCCCAGGGGGTCCTGGGGCTAGTGCTGACTCACTGGTGGGTGAAGCCGGGTCCCAGGATCTCTGGTTTTAGGGCTCTAGGGGTTCTAGAGTTGGTGTGTTGGTCTGCTGGAGGTTGGGGCCAGAGCCCAGTGGGTCCTGGAACTAACGCCTGCCCACAGTGGTTGAGGCATCCCAAGGCTAGTGATGGTCCATGGTGGGAGGACCCATTTCCTGGGGTCTTTGGCTGCAGGGCCCTGGGGTTCTGGGCTAGTGCTGGTGCACTGGGGTGCACGGCTGGGTCCTAGGCCCTTTTGTGGATAGGGCCATGTCTCAGGGTAGTTCTGTGCCCCTGGGGTCTTAAGGCAGCCAGCCTGCTGGTGAGTGGGGCTATGTCCCCACCTGGCTAGTTGCTTGGTTTGCCTGAGATGTCTCAGTACTGGTAATGACAGCTTGGTGCACGGGGCTGGGTCTCAGTGATGATAATCTAGAGGGAGGATTCAAAAATGGTACTTGCTAGCACCAGGGTCCTTGTGGTAGAACAAGCTCCCCAAATGGCTGTGCCAGTGTCTGTGTCCCCAGGGTGAACCCCAGTTGCCTCCTGTCTCTCCAGGAGGCTTTCCAAGATCAACAGATGGGTCTGACCCAGGCTCCTTTCAAATGACTTTTTCTGCTCTGGGTCCTGAAACATGTGAGATTTTGTGTGTGCTTTTTATGACTGGAGTCTCTTTCCCACAGCCCTCTGGCTCTCCCAAAAGTAAGCCCTGTTGGTCTTCAAAGCCAAATGTTCCAGGGGCTCATTCTCCTAGTGTAGGACCCCTGGGCTCAGGAGCCTCATGAGGGGCTCAGACCCCTCTCCCCTTGGGGAGAACTTCTGCTATTGTAATTACTCTTCCACTTGTGGGTTGCCCACCTGGGGTATGTATCTTGACTATACCACATCTCTGCCTTTCCTACCCATCTCGTTCTGGTTCCTTCTTTATGTCTTTAGTTGTAGGATATCTTTTCTGCTAATTCCGCTCTTATTAATAGTTGCTCTATAAATAGTTGTGATTTTGGTGTTTCCCATGGGAGGAGGTGAGCTCAGGGTCTTCTTACTCTGCCGTCTTGGCCATACCCCTCAGACATTTGATAGAATTCATGAATGAAGTCATCTGGTCCTGGGCTTTTCTTTGTGGGAAGTTTTTGATTACTGACTCAATCTCTTTATTTGTTATAAGTCAATTTAGATTTTCCATTTCTTTTTGACTCAGTTTCTGTAGTATGTATCTTTCTAGGAATTTTTCCATTTTGTCTAGCTTATTTAGTTTGCTGTTGTACAATTTTTCATAGTATTCCCTAATAATCCGTTTTATTTCTGTAGGTTTGGTAGTACTGTCACCTCTTTTAGTCCTGATGTTAGTAATTTGAATATTCTCACTCTCTTTTTGTTTGTCAGTCTAGCTGTTGTTGATATTTTCATAGAACCAACTTTTGGTTTAATTGATTTTCTCTATTGTTTTTTATTCTCTATTTTACTCATTTTTGTTCTATTTCTTCTCTGTTTTCTTTCTTTTTTTCTCCTTGCTGTGGGTTTAGTTTTCTGTTTAGTTTCTTAAGTTGAAACATCAGGTTATTGATTTTATATCTTTCTACATATTTACTTTTTAAATGTGTGTATTTTTAATATAATTTATTATATGTTTTGTTTTATTATACTTTCACTTTCATTAACCTCAAAGTTTTTTTTTTTTTTAAGACTGCGGTGTTTAACTTCCACATAATTTTGAATTTCTCAAATTTCCTTCTCTAGTTGATATAAAATTTCATTACATTATGGTTGGAGTACATACTTTGTATGAGTTCAGTCCTTTTAAATATAATCAATACTGGTTTTATTGTCTAACATATGTTCTCTTCTGGTAAATGTTCCATGTGCACTTGAGAAGAATATATATTCTGCTGTTGGTGGGTGGAGTGTTCTATAAATGTGTGGTAGGTCTGGATGGTTTATGTTTTTCAGATCTATTTCCTGATTAATCTCCTGTCTAGTTGTTTTATCCACTTTTTAAAGTGTGATATTGAAAATGTTCCAGGTGTGCTTAAGAAAATGTGTATTCTTTTGCATTTGGATGAAATTTTCTGTACATGATCTATTAGTTCCATATGGCCAATAGTGTTGTTCAATTTTGTTGTTTCCTTATTTATTCTCTGCCTGGATAATCTACCCCTTTTTCACAGTGGAGTATTAAAGCCCCTAACTATTATTGTATTGCTGTTTATTTCTCCTTTCAGCTCTTTTAGTATTTGCTTTATATGTTTAGGTGTTTCAATGATGAGTGTATAAATATTTACAATTGTTATGTCTTCTTGATGTATTGACCCCTTTAACATCATATAATGACCTTTATTGTCTTTTTTCACCACATTTAACTTAAAATATCTTTTTCTGATACAAGTATAGCTACCCCTACTACCTTTGGCTTAGCATTTCCTTAAAATGTTTTCCCATATCTTTTCTTGTTTGTCTTGGTTTTTTGGGGGAGGGGTGTAATTTGGTTTATTCATTTATTTCTAATGGAGGGACTGGGGATTGAACTTAGGACCTCATGCATGCTGACTATGCATTCTACTACTGAGCTACACTCTCCCCTCCTTTTCCGGTATCTTCACTCTCAGTCTCTTTGTGTATTTAAACTGAAAGTAAATCTCTTGTAGGCAGCCTATCATTGGATCTTTTTTTAAAAAAAATCCATTCAGCCATTCTATGTCCTTTGATTAAAGAACATATTTCATTTATGCTTAAAGTAGTATTGATAGGTAAGAAATATCAATTGCCATTTGATTAATTGTTTTCAGACTGCTTCATAGGGTCTTTGTTCCTTACTTCATCTCTTGCTACTTTCCTTTGTAATTTGATGACTTTTTTAGTGATGTATTTTGGCACCTTATAATACTTTTTTTGTGTATCTACTACAGGCTCTTCCTTTTATAGTTTTCATGAGGCTTACTTAAAATAACTTATCCTATTTGGAGCTGATAACAAACTTAACTTCAAAAGCATCTAGAAGCTTTATACTTTTCATATCCTCCCTCACATTTTTGGTTATCAATATTATAATTTATATCTTTTACATGTTATGTATTTCAGAACAAGTTATTATAGTTATTTTTAAAATATAATTTATTTTTTGACTTCGAACCTCGAGTTTAGAGTGAATTATGCACCACCTTTACAATACTGAAGAATCTGACTTTGATATATATTTACCATTAACAATGAACTTAACACAATCCCATGTTTTTATGATGTTAATTACCATCATTATATTTTAGTTTGAAGAACTCCCTTTATTATTTCTCATAAGGTTAAGTCTAGAGGTGATGAAATCTCCCTGCACAGTATCTTCAGGAAAATCTTTAACTCTATTTCTGAAGAACAGCTTTGCTTCATACAGGATTCTTGGTTGACAGTTTTTTTCTTTCAATATTTTGAAGATACCATCTCACTCTCTTGGCATGCAATGTTTCTGCAGAGAAACTGTTACTGTTCTTATGGGCACTCCCTTGTATGTGATGAATGAATGTTCTCATGCTGTTTTAAAAAATCTCTAACTTTTGATTTGACATTTAATTATAATGTGTCTCAGTGTGCCCCTTTTTGGGTTCAACCTATCTGGGTCCTTTCGGGCTTCATGTATCTGAATGTTTATTTTTCTTGCCATGTTTGGGATGTTCTCACCCATTATTGTTTTAAATAGAATTTCTATCTCTTTTTCTTTCTCTTCTCATTCTGGGAGTCCCATAATACATATAATGTTTTCCTATTTGGTGTTGCATAAGTGCTTTAAGCATTCTACATTCATTTTCTATGTTTGTTTTTCTCTTCTGACTGGATAGTTTCATGTAACCTATCTTCCACTTCAGAAATTCTTTCTTCTGGGTGGTTGAGTCTGATGTTGATGCTCTCTATTGAATCCTTCAGCTCTAAAATTTATGGGTTTTATGGTTTCTATTTCTACATTGCACTTCTTATTTTGTCATAAATTGTTTTTCCAGTTTTGTTCTCTGTGTGTTTTTGTAGATCACTGAACTAGTTTGAGAGGATTATTCTGAATTCTTTGTCAGACAGTTCATAGTTATCCTTTTCTTTACAGTCAGTTATTGGAATTGTATTCATTTTCTTTTGTGGTGTTTTGTTTACCTGATTATTCTTGATCTTTGATTCTATGCATTGGTATCTGCACATTTGAATAAGTGGTCTCCTCTTCTGGGCTTGACAGATTTGCTTCATCAGGGATAGTCCTTCAAAAGTCAGCCCATGTTGGGGTCCTGGGTGGGTCAACTCATAGCATCCATGGTCTGGTGGAGTTTGCTGTCAGATCTCTATTTGGGGGAGGCCACTCCTGAGCTCTGAGGTCAGGCAGGGTGCTGTGGCTGGGCTCCTTGTTGGGCAGGTCTGCTAGCTGGGCTCTGCATTACAGTGGGGCTGCTGGGTGGGCTTCCTCATTGGCTGAAGTTGCTGGGCTTTCATATGACCTATCTTTATGACCTATGACCTTTTCATATGAACTGTATAAATATATGCCTCAGTCTGATGGAGCCACAGCCACTCAGGCTGTGATCCCCAAGTGGATCGTGCCACTGGCTGGATTCTGTGTTCAAGCAGGTCCACAGGCAGAACCTCTCAGACAGCTACTCAGGCTGTGGTCTGCTGTTAGGCAGGGGTGCAGACTTCGTCTTAACATTTGGAAGACTTATTTTATCATTAATCCCTTTGAGACAAGACTCAAGTGGGCCTCCTGGGAAGTGCCCTGGAAGGCTGGGGGAGCTGACTGCCTCTTCTGGGCTCTTTTTTTCCCACTGGAGAAACTGTAGGCCCGCCCTCTCAGTGTGGTGCTCTGTTTGCCTGGGGAGGAGTCATGCAGTCAGAGTGTTGCTGCTGCTCCTTACCATGTGGTCCTTCTTGGTCTCTGTTTTCCAGGGGAATGCTTCAGCCTCGCCTCTTAATTTGGGGATTTTTACAAGGTTGCTTGTCTATGAATAATAGCTAGTTGGTCTGCTTGTGAGAGGACTGAGGTTGGGAACAAGCTTTGTCACCATCTTAATGACATCCTTTTCCTGAGTTTTAAATATCTAATACCAGACACCAACACTGAGTGTTAATATACTGGCATATCAGCTGTGAAAGTTGGTTGGCTGGATCTGGAAGTGGTGCACAGCAGTCCCACTCCTCTTCCACTGACAAGAAATGGTCATATGAACACACCTAAAATGAAGGAGGCTGGGAAATGCTGTCCAGCTACGGTGTCCAAAGAAGGGAAGAATGGACTTTGATGAATAGCTAGAGTTCCCTGCAACAGTGAATAACTCACTTGGATTTATTCTGCTTCACAAATCTTCATTGAGTATTGACTTTATTCCAACCACAGAGCTAGAAGGTAAAAGGGTGACAGAGCTGATTTAGCACAACCTGGCCAGGGAGAAATTCATAGACTAAAGAAGGATTAAAGACTTTGTATGAACTAACTACCATTTTAAGACACATAAGGATACTGTGAAAGAGCTGTAGAAGTTCAGTGAATTATTCTAGATTGGTATTTGACTGACGATGATAGCAACTGAGCTCTCCTTTCAGATATAAACAGGATTTAATTGGTAGAAAATGATGGCAGAACGAACTAGAAAAACAATGGAATAATGATAGGATGAGGGGGCTGGGCAGCATTACACATGGAAGCAATTCCTTCTAGAACTTGGCAGTGTGAGAAAGGACTGGAATCTTGCCCAAAGTTGCCCTTATTCATAGTTAGTGATTCTTTTTTCTCTTAGTCCACTGATGTTTGTTGAGTTCTTTAAGCCCTGTGGGGCCCTGTCTTGTGTACTGAAGAGTGGAGAACAGAATGTGGACTGACCTCTGTTTCCAAGGAACTCACAGTCACGTATATCACAACAGAGCCAGCGCCCATGGCAATTTCAGAAGAGGTTCAAATGCACGGGATAAACTGGCCTCTGAACCAGAGACTTGTCTGCTTTTCACCTGCAAGGCTGGACTCAAGTCAGAACTTGAAATCTCTGTGTTCCTGTCCACTTGCACAGAGTTCTGCATGTTTGTGGATGTGAGAGATGAGCTGGATGTGTTTTATAGTGAGCCAGAGAGCTACGCTGCCTCGGTGAATGAGAACTCGACTCTGACCACAGACATCCTGCAGGTGAGAGAGCTGGTCAGTGTCACTGTAGTTAAACCACCCCACTGCCATTGTTTCCATCCCCCGTATGGAAACCTGAGAGAGGGACCTGTAACTGATGCCCAGGTATATACCTGTAGTCATTACTGATGTAATGTCGATACTCCCTGGCTGAGGGCACAGGACTGGGAGAAATGGACATTATAGTTCATTTCTGCTTCCCTGGCTTGGCTGGAAGAACAAGAGTTAGGACTTAAGTCATTATGTTGAAAACTTTGAGGCTGATCTGAAATCATAACATGCCCTGAGAATTTTCTCTTCTCATATAGTCCACTTTGTTTAAATGCCACTGGGAATGATTAAAATAATCCTACATTTTACACTTTGAAAAGCATTAAACACCAAACCGTTTTTTTCTTAAAGATTATATAAAAAGTTTATTTATATCATTCAAATGTTGCCTAAAATGCTATACATCTTAAATGGTCCCTTGCTTTGAAATGATGTATTCTAATGATAAATCCATTGCCTGCTGAAAGAACAGATATCTTCATTCATTCCAGATGAGAATGAATTCTGGATCAGATGTTAGGAGATACTCATTGTGTGTCCTTGGACAAATCAGGCTCAGTCTCTGGTCCTCAGTTTCCTTTCCATGTCTGTAAGATGGACACGGAATGGGGGTCTAAATGGTTTCCAGAAACTCTTGCAGTTCAACAGTCGATGGCTGTGAGATAACAAATGTGCTATAAACCATGAAACAGTTGATACAAATAGATTTTCCTTAATATTCATAAGCTGGTGAAATTTTATAACCCCAGGGCACCAGCTCTAAAGTGAGTTATTAGAATGAAACTCTTTTACATCTGTTGTGTCCTGGGAAGTCACCCTTCATGTGAACACGGGTATATGTACTGCTCCTTCCCCGTTACCAGGTATTGTTCTTGACCTTGAAGCTTTTTATTGATGATTATTGCAGATACATATTAAGCATGATGATCCCCTGGATATAGCACCCATCAAGCAAACTCTAATCTTCAAGCTCAGTAAAACCCATTAATTCTAAGTCTTACTTTTAAAATCCTCATATTTCTTTTTGTTCTGAGCAAGTTTTAAAAACAAACCATCGTTTCCGGTTTTGAGGGAATTGCAGTGAATCTATCAACCATTTTCACTTGTTTTGTCCCCTCTGTGATGTATTTCTCACACATACAGCTACTTTACAAAATAAAACATTCTTCTTCCCACTCTTTAAAACAGCCACCCTCTTGCCAAGAGACAGTCCAAGGTGCACATGCTTCACCTTTTTGAGGATAAAGGCATCAACGTAATACTGTGTTTGTGTCCATGCTGCTTCCTGGAGCCAGTCTGCACTCACACTCCTCGTGGCCAGCATCCTTCATCCTTTTTCTCCAAGGATGTCTGCCCCCATTTCCCCTGGGGTGGGCTTAATGGAGGTTTGACCCATATCCTTTGTGTTTGTTGGAATTTGGGGGAAGAGCAAGTGCCTAGCACTGGCTGCCCTGAGAAGAAGACACATGAAACTTGAAAAGAAAGAACATGGGCCTTCTTTTTATTTTTGCAAACAGTTTTATTGATACATAATTCACATGCCATACAGTTCACCCATTTAGATGATACAATTCAATGGTTTTTAATAAATCCACAGAGTTGTTCAACCATTACCATAATTTTGAAACATTTTCATCCCCCCAAAAAGGAGCCCTGTACCACAAAAGTGGTAATTCCTCATTTGTTCTCTCCCCCAGCTCTGAAAAACACTAATGTACCTTCAATCTCTGGATTTGCCTATTAGGACTATTCATATAAATGGAATAATATAATATGTGGTCTTTCATGTGTAAATTTCTCATGTAAATGCAAGGCTCATGCATGATTGGATCATACATTATTTATTCATCTTTATGGTTGTGTACTTTTCCCTTGTATGAATATACCTTATTTTATTTATCCATTCATCCACTGACAGCGTTTAGATCATTTCCTCCTTTTGGCCATTATGAATGTTGCTGCTATGAACAGGTATGCACACATTTTTCATATGTCTTCATTTCTCTTAGAAGTACGCCTAGGAATGAAAGTGCTATGTCCTAGAGTAACTCTGTGTTCAACTTTTTGAAGAACTGTCAGACCATTTTTCAAAGGGCTGCACCATTATATATTTCTGTCAGGAATGTATGAAGGTTTAAATTTTCCCACATTGTAATAAATATTTATTATTACCTGGTTTTTAATTATTGCCGTGCTCATGGATGTGAAGTGGTTCCCCATTTCTCATATATATATATATTCTTTTTCATTATAGGCTATTATAAGGTATTGAACCCAGTTCCCTGGGCCCTACAGTAGGACTTTGTTGTTTACCTGTTTTATGTATAATAGTTAGTATCTGCAAATCCTGAACTCCCACTTTATCCCTCCACCCACTTCCCCTTGGTAACCATAAGTTTGTTTTCTCTGTCTGTGAGTCTGTCTCTGTTTTGTAAATAAGTTCTTTTGTGTCATTTTTTTAAGGTTCCACGTATAAGTGGTATCATATGGTATTTTTCTTTCTTTTTCTGGCTTACTTCACTTAGTATGACAATCTCCAGGTCCATTCATGTTGCAGTTTGCACTTCTTAATAGATAATAGTATTGAGAATATTTCATGTGCTTTTTTGCCACTTTTATATCTTCTTGGAGAAATATCTATACAGATTCTTTCCCCCTATTTTGATTACTTCTTTTTACTTTTTTAGAAATTGAAGTATAGTTGATTAACAATGTTGTGTTAGTTTCAGGTGTACTGCAAAGTGATTCAGTTTTTCTCAGATTCTTTTCCATTATAGGTTATTATAAGATATTGAATGTAGTTTCTTGTGCTACACAGTAAGTCCTTGACATCTTTTTACTTTTTTTTTTTTAGTGGAAGTACTGAGGATTCAACCCAGGACCTCGTGCATGCTAAAAATGCACTGTACCACTGAGCTGTATCCACTCCCCCACATTTTAGTGGGGTAATTTGTCTTTCCATGATTGACTTACAAGGTTTCAACGTATGTTTTATATATGTCTCTTCTTAGATATATAAATGCCAATATTTTGCCACATTACTTCGGTTTGTCTTTTCACTCTTGATAGTGTCCTTTGATTCACAGTGTTTTCAATTTGTATGGCTCTTTATTTGTATTTTCCTTTATGCTTGTCTTTGGTGATTTACCTAAGATACAAATACCTAAATTCTTCTAAAAATTTTATAGTTTTAGTTCTTAGGACTTTGATTAATTTAGAGCTACACCAAAAATGGTACAAGGAAGAAGCTGAATTCAGTCTTTGCCTGAGAGTATCCAGTTGTCCCAACACCATTTGTTAAAGGACTATTCTTTCTCCCATGAATTTTGTCATCCTATCAGATGTCAATTGACTGTAAACCTGAGGGTTTATTTCTGGGTTTTCAATTCCATTGTATTGAACTTTATGTCATTTTTTTATGCCAGGACCACACTATCTTCAAAATTGTAGGTTTGTAGTAAGTTTTAAAATTGGGAAGTGTGAGTCTTTCAACTTTGGTTTTCTCTTTCAATATTGTTTTGGTTATTCTGAGTCCTTTGTATTTCTGTGTAAATTCTAGTACTGCCTTTTCAAAACTGAAATATATTTGTCATATAACATTGTGTAAATTTAAAGTATGCAACAAGTTGACTTGATGTGTTTATATGCTGTACTATGATTGCTGTGGCAGTGAAAGTTACCACCTCTATTATGTGGCATAATTATCATTTCTTTTTTGTGACTGGAATAATTAAGAACCAGCCTTTTACAGAGTGCAGTGTTTATAATACAATATTATTGCCTATTTTTAACTATACTGTGTATTAGATCTCTAGGACTTAATTACTACTAGTTGCAAATTCATACCCTTAACATCTCTTCTATTCCCCAATTTAACAGCCCCTGGTAACCACCACTTTGCTCTCCAATTTTTTTTACAATTTGGCTTTTTCAGATTCCACACCTAAGTGATATTATAGAGTATTTGTCTTTTTTTGTGTGACTTATCTCACTTAGCATAATGTTCTCAAGGCTCATCTGTGTGGTAGCAAATGGCAAGATTTCCTTCTTCCTCATGGCTGAATAATGTTTTTTTGTATGTATATTTACCACGTCTTCTTTACCTATTTATCCATTGATGGGAACTTAAGGTTGTTCTGTTATCTTGGGTATTGTGAATAATGCTGCAGTAAACATGGGAGTGCATGCATCTCTTTGATATCTTGTTTCCATTTCATGTGGGTGTATACCCAGAGGTGGAATTGCTGGACCTATGGTAGTTCTGTTTTAATTTTTTTGTGAAAACTCCGTATTGTTTTACATACTAGCTGAAACAATTTACCTTTGTACCAACAGTGTATAAGGGTTCCCTTTTCTACCTGTTCTCACCAACGCTTTTTATCTCCTCTCTTCTGGATGACAGCCATTCTAACAGGTGTGAGGTGATATTTCACTGTCGTTTTGGTTTGCATTTCCCTGATGATTAGTGACGTTGAGCCCCTTTTAATGTATTTTGGCCATTTGATTGTCTTCTTTGGAAAAATGTCTTATTTAGTTCCTCTGCCATTTTTTATTGGATTTTTTTGTGTGTTATTTGTGTTTTGTGTTGTTATTGAGTTGTTTGGTTCCTCTGCCCATTTTTTAGTTTGATTACTCATTTTTTGTTGAGTTGTATGAGTTCTTTATATACTTTGTATATTAACCCCTAATCTGATATATGGTTTGCAAATATCTTCTCCCATTCTTCAGGTTGTCTTTTCACTTTGTTTCTTTTGCTGTGCAGAAAATTTTGCATTTAATGTAGTCCTACTTGTTAATTTTTGCTTTTGATGTCATATCTAAGAAATCATTGCCAAGACCAATGTCAAGGAGATTCTTCTCTACATTTTTAAGAGTTTTATGGTATCAGGTCTTATGTTTAAGTACATTTCTAGTTAATTTTTGAGGGTAGTGTAAGATTGAGGTCCACTTTCATTTTTCTCATGTACTTACCCAGTTTTCTCAACACCATTTGTTGAAGAGATTGTCCTTTCCCCACTGGATGTTTTTGCTTCCTTGTTGAATATTAGCTTACTGTATATGCAGGGATTTAATTCTGGGCTCTCTATTTTGTTCCGTTGGTCTGTATGCCTATTTTCATACCAGTGAGATATTGTTTGGACTACTATAGCTTTGTACTATAGTTTGAAGCATGATGCCTCTGGCTTTGTTTTTCCCTCTCAGATTTGTTTTGGATATTTGATGCCATTTGTGGTTCCATATAAATGGAAAAAACATTTTTATGGCTTTGTGAAGAATGACACTGGAATTTTATTAGGGATTGTGTTGCATCTGTAGATGGCTTTGGGTGACATGGGCATTTTAACAGTATTAATTATTCCAGCTCATGAATAGGAAATGTCTTTCCATTTGTTTGTGTCTTCCTCAGTTTCTTTCAATGAAATCTTGTGGTTTTCATTGTATGCATCATTCACTTCCTTGGTTAAATTTATTTTTATGTATTTTATTGTTTTTGATGCTATTATGAATGGGGTAGTTTTAACATTTCTTTTTCAGATGTTTCATTATTAGTGTATAGAAATGCAATTGGTATCTGAATATTGATTTTATATCCTGCAACTTTACTGAAGTTATTGATTAGTTCCAATAGATTTTGGTTGAGTCTTTGGGTTTCCTATATATAAAATCACATAATATGCAAAAAATGACATTGTACTTCTTCCTTCCCAATTTGGATGCATTTTATTGCTTTTTTTTGCCTAACTGCTCTAGCTAGGACATCCAGGACTATATTGAGTACAGATGGTGAGAGTGGACATCCTTATCTTGTTCTTAATCTTAGAGGAAAAGCTTTCAATTTTTTACTATTGAGTATAATAGCTGTGAGTTTGTCGTATATGACATTTATTATGTTGAGTTACGTTACTTCTGTACCCAGTATGGTGAGGAATTTTATCATGAAAGAATGTTGTACTTTGTCAACTGGCTTTTCTGTATCTATTGAAATGATCATGTGGCTTTTATCTTTCATTCTATTAGTGTGATGTGTTACATTTATTGATTTGTGTATGTTGAACTATCATAGCATCCCAGGGATAAATCCCAGTTGGTCATGGTGTATAATTTCTTTTAATGTGTTTTGAATTTGGTTTGCTGATATTGTGTTGAAAAAGTTTGCGATCATATTCATCAGAGTTATTGACCTATAGTTTTCTTGTAGTGTCCTTAAACTGGCTTTGATGTCAGGGTAATGCAGGTCTCACAATGAATTTAAAAGTGTTTCTTTCTCTTAAATTTTTTTGAAGAATCTGAGAAGGACTGGCATTAATTCTTTTTAAAATATGTGGTAGAATTTGCCAGAGAATACTTCCGGTTCTGGAAAGAAGTAGAAAATCTTAACAGATCAATAACGAGTAAAGAGATTGAATCAATAATCAAAAACTTCTCAACATAGTATTGGCTTTTAAATTTGTGCAAAACATATGTTGGGATTTTGATAGGAACTGCATTGAAACTGTAGATCTGTCAAATTAACAATGTTAAGTACTTTTATTCATTAATATGGGCTATCTTTCCATTTACTTCTTTTAAAATTGCTTTAAAAATGTTTTGTAGTTTTCAATGTCAAAGTCACAGGGCTTTTTAAGTTTAGTCCTTTTTAATTTAACATTTTAAGTTAAATTTCTTCCTAAGTATTTTACTCTTGTATGCTATTACAAATTGAATTGTTTCTTACTTCATTCTATTTGTTTATTGCTATTTTGTAAAAATACAATTAGTTTTTTTATAGGGACTGTATCCTGGAAACTTGCTGAACTCCTTTATTAGTTCCAATAGTTTCTACATATTCCATAGGATTTCCTGCACTCATAGTCATGTCATTTTTCATTTCTTGCTTAATTTCTCTGGCTAGAACCTCCAAACAAAGTTGTATGGAATAATTCAAAGGAGGCAGTGCCCTCCCCCCTTTTTTTCTGATTTTCAGGCAAGCATCCAGTCTTTCACCATGAAGTATGATGTTACCCAGATTTTTCACAGAAGCCCTTTATCAGGTTTAGGAAACTCCCTTCTATTCCTGGTTTGTTGAACAATTTTTAATCATAAATAGGATTTGGGTCTTGTCAACTGAGTTTTCTACATATATTGAGATACAACTTTTATAAGAGCTTTAACATTAAAAAGATCATCTTCCCTCCCCTCTCCGTCTTTCTCTCATCTTTCTCTCACAAACACACAGAACCTTTCTGGAAGCCAATTAGAATCTAATTATAAAGAACTTGCTTAAAGATGAATAAGGACAGACAAGATATCCTGATCCCAGTAATCCTTGAACTTGACTGCTGTGTAACAGTTGGTGGGTCCTCAACACAAACAAACTTGCTCTTAGATGGTCTAATACTTCCAAAGGGCATGGCCGTCTATAGCCTGTATACTCCATAATTTTTTCTTCTCAGTAGTTACTGTAGAGTTGAAAATACTAGCATCAAAGGAGAGGGTTTTTCAGAGAACCATTCATTTGTTCAACAAGTGACTGAAGGCCTGTGACATGCCAGGCACTGTTGTAGGCACCAGGCAACTGGCAGTGAATGAGACAGTAAAAATCTCTGCCCTTCCAGAGCCTGCTTTCTAGTAATAACTGCATTTATCAGGTGGTAACATTTACCAGGTGTGTGCTGCTAAAAGGAAACAAACAAAAAAACTTAACAAAAATGTGTTAAAGGAAGTCTGTTACAGCCAAATAGTTCTGATGTGTGTATCTGCATTTTGTGAATATTGCTTCTGGATTATTTTTCTGAATTCTTGCTTACTCCCTTTTTAATTTTAGGAACGTGAGTGCTGATCATTTTGCCTGACACTCTCAGATGTGTTGAGTTTTCTTTCCATATCTTCATCTGCTACAGGGAAGAGCGTTCTGGAAGTTACTTGCATTTATCAGGTAGGCAAGTGTCCTCCAAACTTATCTCAGAATCCCTAGGCAGTGCTAACGGTGATCAGTATGTGCCCATGTCTGGGTGGACAGACACTTTACAAAATGTTTAAGGTGTTGAGTTTTAACTCCCTTAAACAATGGTAATTCTTAAGTGTACTTGGGAAGAACAAAGGTCTTTAGCATTTTATTATTCAGGCTTCATCAGCAATATAGAAATACAGAATGCATATATATACGTAATAAATATAAATATATTCATAAATACAGAATATATGTATACATACACGTATTTATATACACAAATACAAGCGTATATATTTATATAATGTAATAATAATATATATTATGTAGATACTAGATAGATGGGTGGATAAGGAGAGAGTTTTACCCATGAACTGATTCTTGTGATCCTGCTGTCTGGTGCGTTTGGAATTCAGAGCACAGACTTTGATAATACAGCACTGAGGCAGGAGTTGTTTCCCTGGGAAACCTCTTTTTGGTCTTTAATTTTTCAATGGCTTGAAAACGGCTTACCCACATTTTTTTTTACTATAATCTCCTTTATTTACGCTGACTCTGTGTGTGTGTGTGTGTTTGTGTGTACGTGTACGCGCACCTTTCCTTTCCGTCAGTCTTCCTGATCACACTGACGTCTAGCGGTTAACTTTGACGACTCTGGACGCAGAAGTCTAGCTCCAAACCCTGGGCTGTTACTTAGCCGGTGTGCGGCCTTGGGCACATTATTCAACCTCTGTGAGCCTCAGTTTCCTTCACGGTAAAAAAGGAACAATAAACAAACAATCCACCTCCAATTGAAGGGTGTTTTGAGGCTCAAATGAGATACACACGCCGAGAACTTGGGACAGAGCTGGGCACGTACAGAAAGGTGGTAAACGCTGGGTATGGCCCTGTGTGTTTTCCTGATACGCTGTTACTCACTCACTCTCTGCACGACCCGGCCCGTGGGCTGCTGCTCTAAGTGGCGCATCTCACCGCGTCTGGCCTCCAGCGCCGCTGGGCGCCGGCCAGCAGCCTCGCCCGCCTGACCGCAGCGCCTCCTAACAAAACCATAAAGCACTAAGCAAATGGGGCCGGACCGCTACCGGCCCCACCAGGCCCTCTAATTCTTCCCTCCTTGCAGAATGTTCTGGAACATTTCCGCATTCTTGCTCCCGCGGCTGCGCTGGGGAAGGCCAGGCCCGCGGGAGCCACGCCCTCGCGCCGCAGCTCGGAGAGAGACAGCGGCCCCGCATCCGGCGGCCGGCGTCCTGGCCCCGCCTCTGCCCGCCCCGCGCCGCCCTGCTGCTGGAGCTCGGTGCCCCGCCGGTACCTGCCCTTCTGCCTCTGAGCGATCCGGAAGGTGACGCAGTGCCGGCGCAGGCCCCCGGCCAGCCTGCCCCCGCCGCCGCCCCCACGCTCTTGCCGCCCTGGCGGCCAGCAATGGCGCCCTGGTCACGGGCGCGGCCGCACGTGCTCCGCCCCGCCAGCCCCGCCCGCGCTTCCGAGACAGGCTGTGCGCGCGCCTGGAAAGTGCTGGAAAGCCCCCATCCCCGCCCAGCGGTCGGTGAGGACCTTTCAGGAGACGCGCGGTGCACCCGGCATGGCTTTGCCCTCCGTGTGCAAGTGCAGGAGCCGATCCTTCGCGGACCTCCTGGCGGCGTGGGCCCCCGGACGCGAGGGCCGGCCCTTCAGCCCGTCTTGTCCCTGCTGCAGGCGCGCGGCCTCTGCCGGAGCCGCCCCTCCGGCGACCCCAGGCTGCCGTCTGCGCGCCTGCGGTGCGGGTCGGCCAACGTCGCAGGACAGGGAAGCTCTCTTGGCAAACCTGATACCCGGGAGACGACTTGGGTCCCTGGCATCGGGCCCCCCTCTCCTCACTCCCATCCCATCTGTGGACGGAAGATGAGCTCTGGTGTGCGCGCTGCTATCGCCGCAGTCAGAACGTCGTTGCACACAAAGGTCTCTAAGTGAAGGCTGGTGTTACAACTGACCCGGATGGTAAGAGCTGTTACAAAAGTATTACAGATCCATTCGTGTGGTGTTCCCTGTTTTTAGACTTCGCAGCACCCATTCTCAGGAAGGACCAGAGCGGGTGGGGATCCGCCCAGGTGTTTAAATCAGAAGTAAACCGCGTGGTCAGTTCACTTCATGCACGTCTGAGATGGGAGTTGTGATTTTACGTGGAATCATACTTCATTGAAGGTACTGAAGCACTGCAGTAGCAGGAATTGGGTTGGAATGGATAGGGTAGGGAGGGGGCTTTATCCGGAAGATGTTAAGGTGAAACTCAAAAGCTCCTATAACATTTACCATGCATACGTGGAGGGAGAAGGTATACTATTTCACTGCCCTGACATCAAGCAACAACAAACAAACAAAAAAACTTCCCATTAAAAGAGAGAAATATCTAAAAATAGGAGGAATTGGTTATTTTGTGGTTATAGGAGGGGAAAAAGGCTAAAATAAGTAGAATAGAAATCTAGTTGAACCGTCCTGCAGAAGACAACTAGCTGCTTTTCCGGGGAACGGACTTTCAAAAGGATGAGCAAACACTAGGTTACCTTTCATTTTATAATGAATTGTTGAGGTTTCATGTTGTGGTCTTTGGTATCAAGAAGCTGACATTTATTTATTATACTTACTTTGAGTCCCTTTGCTAAATTGCCCCACAATGTGTCCTTCCTCAGAAAGAATCAGCCTCTCCTTTAGCCAGTGGGTTCCCAGTCTGATCGGAAAACTGAGCAAGGGAGTGTGATTTTTACTGAGATACTGCCCTCTGCCTCTGATCATTGATGTCTTTTGACTGTATATTAAGCAGTGCCCTTGTTGGCTGCACATCTGTCTTGCCTCCAGGAACACCATGTTCTCTTAATCATCTCCAAGTTGGAACTCCCTGGTGCCACTCCAGTCCCACCACTCTTTGCAAAAATTGTGCCCACGTTAGTTCTGAAAGCTACGCACTACCACCTGGCTCACGTTACTTTACTTTCAACTGTTCTCAGGCCCAGCAGGGAGCCTAGTTTTGTAAGCTGTTAGCCCTGGGCCACGGATACCGGGCTCGGCTGAGCACAGGCACAGGCACCATCACTTTGGTAAACAGAGGCTTTCCTGGGACCCTTGTTGGCTGGTGGGTTTTTTAGCTGTAAGGAGCAGATCCACTTTAGCATGTCCACTTCTCTGAGCCTTCAGTCCTTTTTTCCCACCATCCACCACGGAAGTTTCTACCTTTCTATTTCAGTGAGTATGGATCACAGCTTTTGTGATCCTCCAGGAATCATGCTAGCATCATCCGTGGGGAGAGTGTTCTCATGGTGGCATCCAGTTCAGTATTCTGCTCTCCTCCTTGCCCAGCACCCTCAGGGTGCAATCCTATGCTTGCTTTCCTGGCTTCTGCAGCAGCTTCACTCTCCTCCTTTAGTCATCCCAGTGCATCCCCAGTAAAGGTGGGGGGCTTGACATGAGCCTGTTGGGTTCAGGGCATTTGGAGACTTTGCAATTCTTAACTGCATCTACCCAGGTATTTTCACCCCAATTTTAGGGGTTTCAGTGCTTTCTCATTAGGACCCTGACTTTGGCACAGAAGACTTGCTGCAGCTAAGAATCCAAACTTCTCTGAAATAGCACTACTTCTGTAGTGAGTCTGCCTGACTGCAGAAGATGAGGGCTTAATTCGGGGGTGCCAGAGACCCTGTGGGTGTCACATTCTGACTGGATTGGTCATCAGTCACCCCAAATCTGTTTTTATCTCTTCAGTAAATCAGTTCCTCTTGGAAGTTGGTACCCAATTCCAAAGTTCTTGTGGTCACACTGTCTCTCATCACTCTTAAGCACCTGAAGTATTGCACAGCCAGGAGTCCCCCACCAGCATCCCTCCTTAGTTTGTCCCCAGGAAAAACAGGAACAGCGCACGGCCACGGCATCCCAGGGGCCGTCCCTGGCATCTGGCCAGCGAGCGATCTGTGTCCAGATCCTGTTTTAGAGCACACATCCTTGGACCATTCCTGGAACTGCTTATCTTAGGTTAGTTTCCCGAATTCTGAGACCAAGAGCTGTGTGTGGAAGGCTCAGTAGGAAGTTCACAGCATAGACATGTAAGGAGGTGAGGAAACTAGGATCAGAAAAAGCAGCCTGGTTGCAGCTGAGGCGTCATTTGATCCTATGGGAGTTCTGAGCTGGCATGGCGCATCAGAGTTTTCCCAAATTGAAGCAAGGAAGGCCTTGTTAACAGTTCTTCAGGCCCAGTTGCTGTTTTTTAGTAGTACATGTTCACATTCTTTCAGTCATTAATTCTTGGGCCAGGGTTTTGTGACTCAGCTGAGATCTGGGAGACTAAGCTTTTCCACGAACAAGAGGCAGGTGGAGGACATGGCTGGGGCTGGGGGTAGGGGGGGGACCTGTCCCTAGGAGGCCTCATAGGGTCCTGCTGTTACAAAGGTACCCTGTTAATTGTCTATTTCTGGTTGCATCCTGGAATTCTGTAATCTAAATATTAAGATTCTTAATTTTTCACTCTTTGCTTGAGAAAAATGAGCTCCCTAATTTAAGGGTGTGCTGACAAGTTACAGACAGCATTTACAAAGTGAGATAGATGTAGGTTTGGAATAACAAGTATTGGGGGCCCCAACTTAGATGAATGGAATCCCATTATAATATGCCTCCCTATAGCGTGGTGTAAGTGTATCTGAGTCCAAAAGCCTACAACCAACAGAAAACTCTCATTGTTGGTTAGCCTGTAGCGTGGGTTGCGTGGATTGGGAAAGCTTTACAATATGTGATAGGATTATAGCCATAAATAAGAAACATTTATATACAGTCAATGAGGTCAGTATGAAGTAACTCCAAAATTGGGGTGAAAGAGGGTTTTGCAAAAGGATTAGCTAAATAGGCCATTGTGAAATAAAAAGCCGAGTGTTACCATAACAGTCAGACCACCATCGGAGAAAATGTGTCCAGTGGCCTACAGACCACCTGATTTTTTTTTTTTTAATTCATGCAACAGACAGATGGGGTTGGCTTCCCACCCTTACGTCCTCAGTGGTCTCGCATGAGAATTTCCTGATCTTCCTTGGGGAGGGCGTCTGAGAGAGCAGGCATCCTAACGCCCCAAACATACTGTCTCCTTTTTTCTATGTAATTGACCAGATAGTCGTCATTTGATACTTGAAATGAGATACATTCCAAAGTTAGTTGTAAGGTATTTCTATATTGACTTATTTTTCAAAATTGTACAAAATCCAAAAAAACCAAAGAAAATAACAGTGAAAAAAATCCTTCTCTCACGAACCTCATAGTCCACCGGTTTCCCTTCTCCAGAAGCAACTAATAGTAGCAGTGCCTTGTGGATGACTCCAGAGCTGCGCTGTGTGTGTTAACTTCTGGGTTCAGTAATTACATTTGCCCTGTTTTTACCTAAAGGAGAGTGCACTGAACACACTGTTTTACTTGTTTTTTTTTTCCACACAGAAATGAAGAAGATACAAGCCTTTTCATGAATTTTTTTCCCCTTGACAAAATGTTGTAAATCTTCTACATCAGTATATAGTGTCACACATTCTTTCTTTAAAAAAAGCCTGCATATTACCTCATTACTTCGAAGTTTCCTATGTTTTGCTGTTACAAATACGTGTTATTTTCTAGTAGGTTTAATATACCTTTGGGCTAGTTCCTCTTTACAGTGCTCTTTTTTCCCCCAAATCTTCATGACTATTCTTGTTTATTTATTTTTATATATGAAGTTTAAAGTCATCTTCTGTAGGTCTCACCTCTCCTCCACAACAAAAACTCCTGTTTTGGTTTGGTTTTGTTTTTTTTTCCATCTAGGTTGCTTTAAATGTATAGATTCATTTAGGGAGTACTGACACTGTGGGTCACACGCCTTCCGATTTTTGGTGTGTCTCTCAGTTGTTTTCGTATAGATCCTTAGACATCTCTTGTTAAGTTTAGTCCATGCTGTTCATCTTTTTGGGTTGCTATTTTAAGTGGGCGTTTTCCCCAGTTATATTTTCTGACTGGACATTCTATAGATGAAAATCTTAATTTCTGTATTACTCTTCTGCATAGTCAGTTTACCGTATTCTGTTATCATCACTAATAATTTTTTGGTTGATTATTTTTTGTTTTATGAGTATATAATCTAAATTTGCCTCTATGAACATCCTTTCTCTGCCTCCTAAACCTGCACATTTGGAAGGTCTTCCATATTCCGTGATTTGGGTTTTTGATACCTCTAATTTTTTTTTATTGAAGTATGGTTGATTTACAATGTTGTGTTAATTTCAGGTGTGTGGCAAAGTGATTGTTATACACATATATATTTATTATTTTCCAGATTCATTTCTATTACAGGTTATATTGAATATAGTTCCCTGTGCTATGCAGTAGGTCCTTGTTATCTGTTTTACATATAGTAGTGTGTATATGTTAATATTGAACTCCTAATTTATGCCCCCGCTTCCCTTTCGGTAACCGTAAGTTTGTTTTCTATGTTTGTGAGTCTGTGTCTGTTTTATAAATAAATTCATTTGTATCATCTTTTTAGATTCCACATGTAAGTGATAATCATATATTTGTCTTTCTCTGTCTGATTCACTTCACTTAGGGTGATAATCTCTAGGTCCATCCATGTTGCTGCAAATGGCAATATTTCATTCTTTTTTATGGCTAAGTAATATTCCATTGTGTATATAGACCACATCTTTATCCATTCCACTGATGAACACTTAGGTTGCTTCCATGTTTTGGCTATTGTAAATAGTGTTGTTGTGAATATTGGGGTGCATGTATCTTTTCAAATTAGAGTTTTCTTTGGAAATATGCCCAGGAGTGGGATTGCTGGATCATGTATTAACTCTCTTTTTAGTTCTTTTAAGGGATCTCTGTACTGTTTTCCAGAGTGACTGCACCAATTCACATTCCCACCAATATTCCCTTTTCTCCACATCCTCTTATGCATTTATTTGTAGACTTTTTGATGATGGCTCTTCCGACTGGTATGAGGTGACACCTACTTCACTGTAGTTTTGATTTGCATTTCTCTAATAATTAGTGATGTTTCTTTTCATGTGCCTGTTGGCCAGCTGTATGTCTTCTGTGGAGAAATGTCTGTTTAGATCTTCTGCCCATTTTTTGATTAGATTGTTTGTGTTTTGATACTGAGCTGTGTGAGCTGCTCATATATTTTGGAAATTAATCCCTTGTTGGTCTCCTCATTTGCAAATATTTTCTACCATTCCGTAGGTTGTCTTTTTGTTTTGTTTATGGTTTCCTTTGCTGTGCGAAAGCTTTTAAGTTTAATTAGGTCCCATTGGCTTATTTTTGCTTTTATTTCCATTACTCTAGGAGATGGATAAAAAAAATATTACTGCAATTTATGTCAAAGAGTGTTCTGCCTTTGTTTTCCTCTAGGAGTTTTATAGTATCTGGTCTTAATGTTTAGTCACTATCTCTAATTTTAATCAAAGGTGAAGTTTACATTTTTGCTCCTTTTTGCTTTGGAATGATTTCTGAGAGGAGAAAAGGCAAATGTTGCCTTCATCACGCCATTTTACAACATTAGACCTCTTTCTGTTGTTTTTGATTGTATAATTGAAGATGTATTTCATGAAACAAGAACCTCACTAACAGAGCCTCTAAACTTCTGAGTTCACTAACTGGCTGGAAAGGGGAGTGGCAACGACGGGCTGGTGTATGCGGGGCATAGTGGCGTGAGATTTCCAGGGCTTGTTAGTGACAACTCCTTTTCTTCCACAGTTGCTTCTCTTTCCACCATACTTTGTTTTTATCACACTTTCCTGTCCTTTAGTTGAATTGATACAGGTTTTCTACTCTACTTGCCTTTAGTTATTTCTCTTCTTTGAAAGAATACCCCTAACCTTTAGCTTTTATTTAATTTCACATTCTTTTGTACAAAATCTAAATATATTCACTAGCACTGCCTTCTCCCTGTCTTGTTTTCATCACGGCACTGAAAGGTTACATAGCATGTGTACCAGTTTGTATGGGGATTGTAGCAGTTCATGGAGCTTTTCCTGGTGTCACAGCGCACCCCGTTGCACTCTCAGAAATGAATTATTGGTCACCATACTTAAATTATCATAGCACCTGACATCACTTCACATGGTTTTTTGTTTGTTTCCCTCACTAGAATGTAAGTTTTATGAAAACAGGCCATTTCCCCCCCTACTTGTCCATTATTTTCAAAGCCTACAGCAGTTCCTGGCACATACTAACCTCTCTATAAATGTTTTCTGAATTAAATGAATGAATAGACTAAGACATGACCCTCAGCATGCTTGGATTATTCCCTGAACTTCTCCCACCCATCTGTTCAGCTAAAATTTGGTCCCCATTGTAAACACAAACATTAGTTGTGGTTGTCACTGTTCAGAATCTAGAACCGATCTATCTCACCAATTTCTGTGCCCCCAGTGATGTCTTACATCCCAGCTCTTCTCTTTGTCCTCACCTTTCCCCCTCGCTGGAATATACCCTTTAGCAGATCTTTCAGTAAGGTTTTAGGGTAGACTCTTAGTTTTCATATGTCTGAAAAAATGTACCTTCCCTTCCCTTTGAATGAATGGTTTTGAGTCATTGTTTTTCCTTACACAGTTTGAAGACACTGCTCACTATTTGCTGTTATGTGTTGTTGCTGAAGACAAATCTGCTTTCAGTGTAATTATCATTCCATTGTAGCTGGTGTGTTCTTTCTTTCTGGAAGTTTTGAAATTTTGTCTTCATCTGGCTGGAGATTCACTTTGACTTCTCTGGGTGCAAATTTATTGGTGTTTATCTTGCCTGGCACTTGTTCCACATTTTCAAGCAGAGGATTCACGTCTTTTTTCAATTCTCAATGATATTCTCATAAGCCATCTGTTTCTCTCCCTTTTCCTTTAGTTTCTCCTTATGGGATGCCTCTCAAATGGGAGCCTCTTCTCTTCATGTTTAAAAATATTTTCTCTCTATGTAATATGATCTCAGTGAATTCCTTAGCACCCTCTTCCAGATCACTAATGGTCTCTTAATTTGTGTCCACCTATAATTATTCACTTATATATAATTTTTTTCTGTTTCAGAGGCTTTATATTTCAAATTCTTTGCAGGTGCTAAACATAATTATTATTAAACCATTTACATTTTGCTCTATTTGCGTTTTTGAAGGTGAATTCATTTCCATTTATTGAGTTGACTTATTCTTTCTCATTGACCATTTTCCTCACGTGCTTTGGGAAGTGTTTGTAGATTTGTTTTGAGAGGATGCTCAACACTCTTTCTCCCCTTATCTATATTTAGTCATTTTTTTTCCTTTCCACAGCGCCAGTCTTAGTCCAGAACCAGTCTTCTTGGTGGCACTGGGCTCCTGTGTGACAATGATATCGGAGATACTGCAGGTGTAGACATGGGCCAACGAGTGGGCTGGTCCAGTTTGCTCTGCTGGGCTTTCCCTGCCTTTTCCTGCCGTGACACACGTGCTGCTTCGTTTGCCATTTTCTAGGGCATCCACTGTAGCTGTTGTAAGTTGACTCTCGCTCTTTGGTGACCCCCACTCTGGTCCCACGTCTCCGGTGGTGAGCCTGGCTTGCTTCCCTCTGTAAATGGAGCGTGTTTTCCCCTTTACCCTGTACGGGTTCCTCTCTCCTCCTTCCCCACTCCCCCTCCCCCGCTCCCAAGCTCGGCTCTCTCCTTCTGACTGGTGGTTTAGTTCTACTAGTTGGTAGGAAAGGAGTGTTAAAACCCCCAACTGTGATGATGAAAGTGGTCATTTCTTCCTTAATTCTAGTTGATTTTTACTTCATTTATTCTACAGCTGTTATCAATACATACAGATTTTATGACTATATCTGTCTTTCTAATTTTAGTGTTTTTAGTGTTTTTCTTGTAGACAGCAAAATCTCACCTCTAAAAAAGTAGTTGATAATCTGTCTTTTATGCAGTGTATCTAGTCCATTTACATGTAATTACTTTAAATTTATACTTAAGGCTGCCATCTTGTTGTTTGTCCTTTGTCCCTTCTGATTTTGTCTCCAATCCTTCTTTCCTGTTTTCTTTTGAATTATTTAAATATATTTTAAATTCCATTTTACTACATCCATTGGGTTTTTAGCTATGTTTCTTTCCATTACGTTTTTGTGACTGCCCTAAGGGTTGTACTATACACTAAGGGAGTACACATTCTTAACTCTTCACTGTCTGCTTAGAGTAAATATTACACTGCTTCATATAAAAATGTAGAAATCTTGTAATTCCCCCCAACAGTGTGCTACCCTTTACAATTGCTTCATATATTATATTTACATAACATTATAGACTCTTCAAGATGTTATATATGTTTTGCTTTAAACTGTCAGTGTTTAAAAGAAATTATATTTTCCTGTGTGTTTACCATTTCCAGTGCTGGTTACTCCTTCCTGAAGATGCATGTTTCCCTTTGGTATCATTTCCCTTCAACTTGAACTTTCTTTAAGGTTCTAATATACAGGCCTGCTGCTGACAAATACTTGAGTGTCTTTATATCACCTTCATTCTTGAAGTATGTTTTCCTGGGATATAGACTTCTGGTTGACAGGGTCTCTCCTGCCCTGGGACTTTAAAGACGTTGTCCCCCTGTCTTCTGGGGAAAAGGACTGCTTGTGTGGGAGGTTGTAGCTGTTGTGTGCAGCACCATTACGGAAGCTGGCCTCAGGCCCCGGGCCATTCTCGTCCTGTTCAACTCCCCCTCACCCCAGAATATGCCTCCTTTGTTCACTCTCAGAGCCTTCAAGTGGTTGCTTACACATTTTGTTCAGCGTTTATAGTTTCTATTGGTGGGAGGGTTGGTCTCTTGGAAGCTTACTCAGCCACACAGGAATGGGACTTTAGAACTTGTTTGAAATCTCTTTTCTACAGTGCTTCCCCAAAGCAGAATTTAAAATAGAATGTTGAAAAAGTCATTACATATATTTTATTAATTTGTTATTTACAACAGTAGTAAGTTTGAAGGGCAATAGGAAAATGTCATTATTTTTTTCCAAGTGCCAATTTACTTTGACCTTTGCAATATTAAATCTTTGTGGTTCTCAGCTTTTAGTTCCCTGGTTAATCTTCATGAGGTTCTTTTTGTGACCTCTCTATTTTTGTTTCTATTTTATTTTATTATTATTTTTTTAAATTGAAGTACCGTCAGTTACAGTGTGTCAAGTTTCTGGTGTACAGCACAGTGTCCCAGTCATGCATATACATAACATTTGTCTTCATATTTTTTCATTAAAGGTTATTACAAGGTATTAAACATAGTTCCCTGTGGTATATATACAGCAGAAACTTTTTTAAAAATCTATTTTTATGTATTATTTGTAAATCTCAAACTCCCAAATTTATCCCTTCCCACCCCCTTTCCCCAGTAACCATAAGATTGTTAACTATGTCTGCAAATCTGTTTGTTTTGTAGATGAGCTCATAATGTCCTTTTTCTTTCTCTTTTTGTTTTAGATTCCACATGAGTGATATCATATCATATGGTATTTTTCGTTCTCTTTCTGGCTGACTTTACTTAAAATGTTTTAAATACTGGTTCAACATGACCTCAGACTTAAAAAAAAAAAAAATCTATTCCTGAGTCCCTAGGCAATTTTGACAACCACCTGAATGCAGACAGCTCCTCCATCATTTTTTAAATCTCCAGAACTGCAACCTCTTGAGTTCCTGATCAATAGCCTCCATCTTCTAGAAGCAGCTGCCTGGATGTACAGCGCACGTTAGGGATTTCTCACTCCCTTTCACTCCCTAACTTTTACCTTCTCTCGCTCTCACTTATTTACTCACTGAATCAATACATCTTTATTGAGCGCCATGTACTGCTTTTAATGTTACAGATTTAGTACTGAGGGAAAAAAAGTGTCAATTTAAATTTGAGCAGGTGATTGACTACATACTTATAACCATCTATGTGTTATCAGGTGGTGAAAAGCACTGTGAAGAAAATGAAGCCAGTTAAAGGGATACAGACTCAGGAGTTGCTCTTCCTGCTAGAGTTCTCTGTCCCCCGGTCACTTGTCTAACTCGCACTTACCCTCTAGATTTAGCATCTTGTATTCTTTAGCTCTCAACTCCCGCCAGCACCCCTCCCCCCATATATGCACCTCCTTAGTGGATTTATCTTAATTCTTTATCTGGTGGGAGAGGTAATCAGGTTTATTTATTTTTTTTAGAGGAGGGACTGGGGGTCGAATCCAGGACCCACATGCATGCTAAGCATGTGCTCTACCACTTGAGCTACACCCTCCCCCATTTTGCACTCTTTGAATTGGATATTATAATGAATTTTAATTGCTTTATACTTATTCTCCTCCAACTTTATATTCAGGTTTTTTTCTTTAAAAATTATTTTTATTGCAGTCACATTGGTTTACAACAGTATGTGTTTCATGTGTACAAACGCTGTATTTTGACTTCTGTACACACTACAGCATGCACACCACCAGAAGTTTAGTTTCTGTCTGTCATCATGCACCCTCTTTTAACCACTCTGCCCTTGGACCAGGCCTTGGCTGGCACAAGCCATGTACAGGTGATGAAAGAGTTTATACTGAAAAATTCAATATCAGACTTAACTGCGAAGATTATTCGTGAAGAAAAAGAAACTCCATACTTTTCTATCAGCATAATGCTTAGTTTTTATTCCATGTCTGCTTCTGTCCCCATCTCTTGTGCCCCATGTTCTCGTTTGCCTTTTCGTTTTCCAGTAACCCTTCACCACTTAGATGATATTTTTGTATCATCTAATTTGTAACTTTTAGAAATAAGATTTCTCAAATAAGTGGGAAATACGTCTTCCTTAAAATTGTATAAGGAAAATACAAACTTAAAAAAACTATGTTTTGATGTAGCAGAATGATTATTTTACTTCTAAAACCCAGCATTCATCAAATACTTAACTACTAACAACTGTTAAGCCTGAAATAAGAACTTTAAAAAAAGCCCCAAGACGATCTAACATATTTCCCCACTGTGTTAAATATGATGGCTGCATTCTCCAAGTATCTTTAGGTGATAACATACACAACAGGCATAGAACTCTTTTATTATTCATTTTATTTTCATATAAATTAACATCCTAGAAACACTAAAAATAGAAACACTAAATACAGTATTGCACATAGCGATCTTTGTTAAATGCCCTATTATATCATTGAAGAATGGTGATATACACACTGGAGGGACTGAAGGAGACAGGAAGACTATAAAACAACAACCAGAGTCACTACGGTTTCTTTGCACTTAAACTACAAACTGAAAGGTAAGAGACCATACTTTACATAAATACAAACATAGTTATGAGAAGATTTTCTTTTTAAGTTGCTTTCCATACTCGGTTGGCAGTAGCAGTAATTCTCCCCTTTATCTGTAAGCATACCCCAACAAATATCATTAAAAGAATTTTTTTAAAAAAAACTATTAATGTTAGAGAAAACCAACACAATGCACCATGAGCTGACTTTAAAATATTCTCAGAAACAGTGGAAGATTTCCTTTTTTTCCTCTAAAGTAAAATAAAATGAAATCTTTTCCTAGGCTCCTTCAGATGATAAATCTTTGCACGCTCATTTTATAACTTTTAATCAACTGCCGTAACACATAAAGACAACCTCAGCCATGTCAAAATATTCAGGCAGCTGAGTTTAATGAACAAGTTCTAGGTAGATGCCAATCCATCCAAAATTTACTCTTTTTTGGTCAATAGTCATGTTTGGCAATTTCATGAGCATCACTTATTTAAATTCATTCAAAGTGTTGTGTCATTTTCTTTGTGAAGGGCAATGGTCAAAGTTAGAGAGGCACACCTTTGGTTTAATTTAGCTTTGTTGCAGATTGGCTTTATGTAGGGTCCCAAAGGACGTGATCTGATAAAAGTCCTCATTAAACTTAAAACTCTGATTCCTGCCTGTTTGAAATGATTTATAGGAAGAGTTTTCCTTTTGCTACAGTTTTTCTAGGAAGAGTTTTCCTTTTGCTACAGTTTTTCTAGTCATTATCTGATGAGTAAAAAAAAATGATAATCTTCTTTCACAAATATATAGTTACAGAGACCAAAGCTGGGAAAGCCTTGACTATGATATATATAAATGGTACTTAAATTTTAAAATAGAAAATTTATAGGTAGACATGAAACTGATACAAACAATTCACTAGAAAGAACATTTAACCATAAATCTAAATGCAGTGATGCGGAGTGCCGGTTGTCAGTGGAAGGGAAAGAGTTTTGCTGTGATGAGGAGTATTCTCACGTAAGTAAATGCTGGGTTACTGTCTAGCATGTTCAGATCAGTGCAGACTCTGCCCCTTGCACATGCTGTCGTGGTCTGTCGGCACAATACCATACACGTCTACAGAAAGAAAAGGTGGCAGATTCTGCACTGGTCTACTGCTTTCGCATTTTTGTATGAATGTACTGTAAAATTCAACATTCAGTGAACTGTCTGGAAAACACAAAGATTATGCAGGAGATCAAGAAGAAAAGTGATCAAAATGATGAGTTTCCTTCTCGCCTTCAGGTCGGAAGAGTTTTGTGGAAGTGGTTGCAATGACTCATTTTCATTCTGCTTTTTGTTGTTCAGGTTTTCATGCTTATTTTTGCTTTCTGAAAATAAATGCAGCAGATTAAAGAGTTACCGTTAGAAAGAACTTTAAGAAATGTATGGAGTTTACAATATAGCCCAAACGAGATCTCTTTCATTTGGATCAAACGCCAAGAAAAGGTTAAAGATCTATCAGTTCATACAGGAAAAAAAAAGATGAGTAGAATCTGTTTTATCTTTTAAAATATTCACTAAGACAAGTTACCAAATGTTCTTGAGAAAAATTCTTTATAATTTAGCTTTTAGTCGATGTGAATGAGTACCAACTCACCTTTCTCATTGTCAATCCTGTGTGCAAAGGCACACACATGAAAACTGCATCGATGCTTCATTCCGTGGCTTATGTGATTTAATTCTCTTCTAGCCTTACAATAGTGTAACTGTGGTTAACCAATTAATAATTATTCCTTCTCATTCTATACACCTTGAAGATTGTACTTTAATCAAAAAGACAGAACATAAACCAAACCATAACACAATACTTGTCATTAGACAAGCTTTTGATACAGAGAACCTGAAGGGGAGATATCTTTTAAATGAAGATACAATTTCTTACTTTGTCTAAACAGGGCTGTTTAATCACATTCCAGTTTGGGTTATTTTAATATCTTTCCCATTTAGACAATATTAGACTAATTTGATTCAAAATGCTCCTATTCTAAGGCCTAGCCCAACTTTTTACTTAAAACAGCATTGGTTACTTACTCCGTGACACCAAGTGATAATCCCTCAAAACACTCAACAAAACATTGACAGTACCGTAAGGGAAAACTCCTCATTGTCACCAGCCCTTCCCTCCCCGGGTGCCCGACTTGGCATTTTATTTTGAAGCAGTGGGCAGAGAGGAGGCTCACATCGGCTGGTTACACTCCGTCTGCTGGCTGACGGCTGCCAAGCCTCAGTGCCGCGGCGCCGTGTACGGGAACGGGCCAGGTCTGAGCAGAGGACATCACACTGCACCTGGCACTTCCCATCATGTTTCAGATCCCAGTGGTGCTCATCCAGTTACAACAGCTGTGCCGTGCTCCGTGTGTGCTGATGAAAGTGAAAGGCTGCCCCCCACTCCCACCAGCACACGCACCCCTTAGTGGATTTATCTTAATTCTTAAGCTTCTAATGCTGAACATCAAGCTTCCCTTAGCCTTTTGGGCCTGATTAAAGGCATAAGGACAAGGGGATTCACGTCAGAAGCTCATTGTTCATTCAGACTTACGAGGAAAGTAATTCAGGTATTATCAGATGAGTTTGTATATATTGAGAAAACAGTGTTTAAAAGCCAAAGAAAATCACAAGTTAAAAAACAGAATAGTTAAATACTTACAATTCCAGAGTCATGCCTTGGTTTTATTTTATAAAGTGATTTTCCCTTTTTCTGCCTACACACCTCTTCAGCTTCTTTTACTCTGGGTGGGGAGAAGACACATGTATTTAAGCTAAGTCTTTCAAAGATCACTATAATCCACCTTATAGTAGGTGAGCAAGTGTCAACTTATTAAGGATTTGATTTATTAGAGAAAATAATACCACATACACAGGAATGTTATCTGACATTTGACTTAAAAACAGAATATTAGAGCTAGAGGTCACCCAGGGGTTCTTAACATCCAGGGGAATCAAAGGATGTTGAATGGACTGGTACACAAACAGTTTACATTTTTAGGAATACACTTTATCCTATATTAAAGGAGCTATATAAAGGAAAGGAAAGAAATATCTTTCATTTTCAGGTGAAGGTGCTGAGACTGGGTCTATTACATAAATAGGGTTGGCACTATTAATTATTTTAATACTTCTGATTTATGTAAATACACAGAATCAAATAAAAACTCATGCTTATTTAAAATAATTTATGTAATCTGTGTATCCATGCATGAAAGTCGTGCAATGAATACTTGGGACAGTTTTTTAAAAAACTGAGCTACATTAAGCATGGGGACCAGTCATTTGAAAACAGAAAAAAGTGAGCAATAATAATGTTTTAACACTTGCAGGATTTTTTTTAAACACTTCAAGGAAAACAGTATTGAGTTTACCAGTTAAAAGCTAAGTTCTGCATTCAGTTCTGGCCCTGCTGTTTGATGCTGGCTAACGCCCTGCCACCACTGCCCTTTGCATTCTCTCAGAGAGTCAGAGCGCTCAGTAATATATAACAGCATCACGATTACTACTACACAGCATTGTTGCCAAGATCAAAAGTTTTAAAAGTTCTTTATAAATTATAAAATACTATAAAAAGTTATGAATGATTGCTTTAACTAAATAAATAGTAAGAAATCAGTAAACTGGAATTCTCTTTTTTGAATTCTCTTAATAAAAAGAGGGGCCATAAGAAAGAAAATAACCTATTAGGTCAATTTACTATTATTATTGTGATTTTCATTGGGAATTAAAAATAGTGTTTCTGGAGAAACTAAAAAAGGCCATGACTTAATAAAAGACTTGTGTTATGTATATCTTGAAGCCTATTTCCTGAAAGAAATGGGTTATAAATCTATTTCTTGAGCCTGATGGCAAACATTCTAATGATAAAATTCATCTCCTATACAGCTGAATAAATGCCTGTTTTTTAAACAGAATGAAACAAATCACCTAGTGCAGCAGCTGTCGGATTACTGTCACCACTTAACGTTAAAGCATGACAAATGAAGGTAATTCCTTTTGGATGTAAAATGCCTGCTAAGTTGATATTGTTAGTAATTTCAGAAAATGATGACAATTTATAAGATACTCCATTGTTACCACTTGTATTACTTTCTTCCCAAGCCATAAATTGCCTTTAATATTTTCTCCAAACATTTGAATACAAAAACATTTTGTTTATATAACAGACTAAAGATTGCAGAGCTCCCATCTTCCTCTGAAATAACTACCAGTAAATACAAGTTGAACTATTTGGACAAAGAGTTAAGAAAATCTTTTTTTTCTTTTGTTAGCACTTAGCCAAAATCCAATAGATCCCCTCTTAAATTTACCAGGAACTCTTTAAAGCATTTTGTGACTTTAAAAAAATCTACTTTGCAAGTATTTAAATCACCTTATTTAAGATCATCTTAATTTTCCCACTATCTTATTTTGCTCTTAAAACACATTTTTAGAAGTATCACAGGAAGCTGAATCTAATACAAACATTTGATTTTACACAAAAACAAATCCAGCTGTTCCTTACAGCAGAGACAATAAAAGTGAAAAGAGAACGTGGCTCAGGGAACCCTGGCAGGTCTCTTGGGCCGTTCATGTGATGGTCATTATGGAGGTCAGGCACTGGGCTCAGCTTGACTTTGAGGACAGTTTAAATCCAGCGTCTAAAGGAGTGAGACCAACAGCCACCAGCAAATCCCACTGGCCTGTGGAGCATGAGTACCTGGGTCGGCAGAAGCCCAGCTGTGGCCCCGGGAGGTTCCTGGGGTTGGCGGGAGGGGTTACAGGAATCCTTCCGGAGCAGGTTGACAGGTGAGCTTTATGTCAAAGAGAAATCTTAATTTTCCATACCTGTGTTAGAAGGGGAAATGGGACTGGGGAGAGAGAGAAGAGCGCTACAGAGTAACCTGGGCAGGGCTGGGGAGTCGGGGAGCGTGTCTCCCTTCTGCTGCCGCAGGACCCCCGGCACTCAGGCCAGAGCCCACGCCCGCCTTCTGGTTCATGCCTCAGTGAGAAGTCACTGCATCCTCCGCACCTCTAGGCACGCACACATCAGTGATTTGGGACGTGGAGCACTGAGCACCAGAATCCTGAACAGGATTCAAATCTGGGAGCAGGAGAATCACGGTGAATTAGTTAAAATGCGGTTCCCAGGCCCACTTTTCTCCCTCCTGGTTGCATCCCTCTGGGATGCGTTTAGAAGCGGCACCAGGAGAATCTGCTGTAGGCGGCCCGTGGGCACCACTTCGAGAGGCAGCGCCCTGAAAGCCAGGAAGTCGCCCTGAAGCCCGGGCAGCCACGCGGTGCCCCTAGACAGCCGCACCTGCTCGCCCCTCTAGCGACGCCATGCACCCCAGGGCCCCGGCCCCAGCCCTCTTAGGCTTCCTAGCAAACCTTGTTGGAATTTTATCTCAACAAAATTCTGACAAGACGTTTTCCCCACACTTTTAGGCAGGAAAAAAGAACGCACCCCTGGAGGTGAGATACTCTGCCAGAGTGGGTAGGAATGAGAAAAATGAGGGAAGCCGGGTGGGGAGGGCCATGAGCAGCTTCCTACTTGGGCCTCCACCTGGGCGTCTGGGGGGAGCTCGCCAGCTACGTGTTCAGGCCTGAGTAGCCTCTTCCCCTCCTGCCTCGCCCCTCATTCAACGATGCCTAAAATTTCTTAAACTGAGTAGGAAAAAGGTGTTCATTTCAATAACTAGATACGAAAAGGCACGGTGACGATAACGTTTCAAATAAAAATGACCAACATGTCCTATTTGGAAAGGAGTGAAAAAAGGGCTGGTACTGCGTTTCCGAAGAGAGAAAGCAGACGCCGCGAGGAAGGAGAAGCCAGGGCGTGGCTGAAGGAGCCCATCCTTCGCCTGCGCTGTTTACCGTCCACTTGGGACGGGTCCGTGGCCGGCGTGCAGACAGAGCTACTGGGCGTGAGTCCTAAACACGTTTTTTTTTTTTTAAACATGGCTGCGTTCACACAACGGGGGCTGCCAGGACATTCGGTAATCAAGGGTTTTTCCTATTAGAGAACTAAAAAGGGAAGTGGAAATTTTTCAAATGGTATCTTTGGTAGGCTGATTCTAACAGCTGCTACTTCTGATCAGCAGTCTAGATCACACAAGGAAAGTAAGAACAAAAACAATGATGAAAACTTCTCTCATCACTTCTGGTGGTTTTGGAAAAACAGTAACAGAAAGCAGAGACTGAATAGGAGGAGACTAAACAGTATATTATGGCTATAAAATTTGATGTTTATGTTAAATTTTGGTGTAGTATCTTATTGTCTATGAAACTTCACATACAACAGTGTGCTGAATACATTTCAAAAGTGCACTTACCCCTCAGAAGACCAAAAGTAATAAAAAAAAAAAAAAAGAGGCATTCCTCTATCTTTTAAGGGAGAATTTAGTTATGGGAAATCTGTCCAAAAGACAGAGGGAATCAGGTTTGCTAAGCAGAGTAGGTGATGAGTTTGAGCAAACAATTTTTGCTGTTAACTGTTGTTCTGGCACTGGTCAGAGAGTTAGAAAAATGGATGAGTGATGCCCAGAAAATGGCATCTTGCTCCCGACAAAGACCAATCTTTGACCGATCCTGAATAGTATTTTTGAAAAAATTAAACTTTTCTCTTTCTTAAATACATGTAAGGAATTTAGCTTTTACTTGACGGCACCTTCATCACTGCTGTGCGCTGACACAGGCCACCCTCTAAGCTAAAGCGCGGACAGCAGTTTGCCCATGTGCTGACCCAGCACCGTAGCATTGTGGGACTTGACTTCGTAGACAGTTTTAAAGTCTTCTCTTTGTTCCTAGGATGGCAGGTTGTGACCACTTCTCCCAGTGCCAGCGCACCTGCCTTACGCAGAGAGACTCTATTTTCTTTAAGAAATTATCTTCTCTGAGCAGGGGGAAACCAGATAACTAAGCTCATTTAAACGAGCCTCAAATTAAAGCAGTAACACTCCGAGTTCAGTCCCAGCTAAACAGATAGTGTTCCTGGACTTGGAGGCAGTCAATTCAACTCTCCAGGGCTTCCCCCTCACTCCGCACCTCCCACATACTTGAGGGCTCACAGCTGTATCTGTAAGGTCAGGGAGGCCAGACGTCTGACTTACAGACAGGCAGGGCTCGACAGCTCTGAACGGCTGACGGTATGATTCTAAGATTCTGAAGCTGGTCCTACTGCACCACCCAACCTCCTCATTCAGCAGCTTGTTTGTAAAGATGGAAAGTAGTGCTGGAATGAATGTGAAACCTGAAATTCCAGCTTAACAAGGGAAAAGAATGTGACGCCATTAACTGGTACCGACAGATTTTGTGATCACCTACAGGACAAAGCATTTTGTGAGGAATGTGACTATGGAATATCCCTCTTTTATAAGTCCTGGGCAAAAGTGATGGGAGGAAAACATAACATCTCTGTGAATTAAAGCTTAAAATTAAATTTAAAGAAAACTCTAATATTAAATTTTTCTTCTAAAACTAAAGTTATAAATGTAACCTAAGAAAAAGTAAATAGATTTCAATACATCTATAGATTTTTTTTATTCCCTACATGTAAAATTTTTTAGTTTTAACAGCTTCATTTGGCTTTAATATAGTAAGCTTAGAAGTTATTAAGCATAGAAAATTTGAGTCCAGGAGACTGAGAATATCCTTAAGGTTTATATTATAAAGACAGAGGAAGGTGATAGAATAAAAAATATACATTATCACAGAATTTGTTGAAACAGCATAATCCATAAAAATATTGGATCACTAGGTTGTACACCTGAAACTAATGTAATTGCATGTCAACTATAATTACAAAAACTAGTTTAAATTCCAATTATTATTTTTATTTGGTATTTTTCAAAACAAATGAAAAGTTTCTCAAATTGTGTCCTTAATATATCTGGACACATTTACACTAAAGATTATTCTAAACAAAGGAGTGGTTTCTGATTTCTCTATTAAAGATGTATTTTTCTCTGTGCTCTCCCCCAAGCCCCAGACTCCGGCAAACATATTCAAAAAGTTCAGTGTGATTAAACGTAATGGTAGTTTATGAGATGAATAAGGGTTCTACACTGACACAGAGAAAAGAAGCCGGACGTCCCTGTAAGCCTGCAGGCAGAGTAATTTTTAGCTACTTTTTAGAGCAAACACCAGGCTGGCCGCAACCGTATCAAGACAGATTTGCTCCCATCATTCAATCAAATGAGAAGGAAAGCCACTTTTCTGCCAGTAAACACTAAAAATTTGGTCTAAATAAGCATCTGGGAAAGTCGGGTTCGTTTCCTGCCGGCTCCGCCTCCGCCCACTGGGAGCAGCCTGGCTCCTGCCCTGGGAGGTGTGGGCGCTGAGGGCCGAAGGTCCCGACCACCAGCTGAGAGCCAGCCCAGCGATCACCACCAGCATTCACCGTGCAGCCGCTGAGACACAGCGCCGCCACGGCTGCCTCCCCCGGCGTAGTCTGCGTTCCGCCCCGCCCCGCTCCACGCCCCTCAGTGGGGCCAGTCGGCCACGTCAACAAGACGGGCTCCATTTTGAGAAACAGTCAGTACAAAAGATCTAGGATTCCCTGACAGTGAGATATGTATGTTCCATGCTTGTGCTCTAAAATCCACAAATACATTCCTCCCATGAGCACAAAGCCGACAAGCAGAGATGACGTGTAGCGGTGCCTCCTGGAACTGTGAAGTATATGTGGGTGAGAGGGGAATCATTTTTTCTTAAGAAAACACAAGCAAATCAACCCCCTGCAGTCTGAATCTCCTTGACAACTGTCTAATGTTCCATAAACACAGGACATGATTATGGATGAGCTGCCTCCGAAGAACCCTCCCCACAGGTTCGGAATGGCTGTAGATGAGGATAAGATGACGGGTAAGGATGGACCCAACCCTGCTCTCACTTCAAACAGAACAAAACCTTCACACACATCTCGGAATAACCCTACGAGGTAAATATTGCCGTTACCCAACTTTTATGATGAGGAAACTGAATATTTTAAATGGTCAAATTACTTGCTTGGGGTCAACACACCAATGTGGCAGCCCTGAAGTTGAGATCCAGACAGACAGCAACCTCCTCAGCTCCAATGTTAAGCATTGCTGTGTGGCATCATCACAATGCAAACGAGATGATGAAACACGACTGACAAAATCTTGTTTATTTACATGTACATTTAAAAACTAAAAAATAATTGGGGGGGGGAGAAGTAATTTGGTTTATTTATTTATCTATATATTTTAATGGAGGCACTGGGGATTGAACCCAGGCCCTTGGGCATGCTAAAAACATACTCTACCACTAAACTATACCCTCCCCCAATATGTACATATTTATTTAAATTTATGTATTTACATTTGTATATTTATGTATTTACATTCATTATAGTAATTTATATTTATTACTATTTATTTAGAAGCATTTGTTTCTAAAAGACTGACTCTTCTTAAAACTCTGAGCATACAAAATGTGACAGTTTAAAATGGGTTTTGATAAGAGAAACTATTTAGAAAAATGGGTGCATGTATTTTACCAGATCCTGGGGAGAAGTACTGTAACCCGACAAATTGTGAACCCTATTCAAGGAAAAGGATTAATGGAAACACAACAGGCTGTGAGGTTCATCTCTGAAAATGTAAGATTGTCCCGGAAAAACAAAACCATCACTACATTTTCTTGATTGTAATTTCTAGGAGGAATTCTTGACATGGCTCTCTGAATAAGATGTGAACTGTAGTCAGTATAAAACTAGAACTACAGAAGAGAGAAGTCTTTTTGGCTGTGCTGTCTTGAACTTCCCACATCTCTGCTTGGCGGGCTCACCACCCTGCCCCTTCACAAGCCTTCAGATTCTTTAGGTGTCCACAGAAATGTTGCCTCTTCAGAAAGGCCTCCTCTGACCACACTTTCTAAATGAAACTTTTCTGCTTTTTAGTCTGCAAAACTGGTTCACTGTTTATTTTCCTCAGTACTAATTTCAACCTATAATTTAAAAATGTGTTTACTTTTTTATTGTCTGCTACTCTAGCTAGAAAGTAAGATCCACTAGAGGAAATTTGCCCAGCACACTGTAGGGCATAATTAATTGTTGAATGAATTAATAAATTAATGAATTTAATTGCTTATTACACCTTAATGAACATGAATTATTCCTTTAGTGAGTGTAGCTCACATTCCCTACACATTCGCAGGCTCCATTTGCAACTAGTCTGTTCCTCTCGTTGTCAATTGCCTTGTCAAAGCTTCAGCTTGTAGGAGTCAGAACTAGGAAGAGGATTTTTTTATGGGTCATTTCTCTAGAAATTGATGCCTGAATTAAAGGGGTAAATGGTTGGTCAAATTCATTTTTTGCTCCAAAGCAACAATGCCAAGTAGCAGTCCAAGAGGCAGTTTCACTTAGGTGTCCCACAAGTACATTACTACATGATAGTAAACCAATGTGGTCGCTTCCTTCTACTCTGATAACATCATATTTAAATCTGAACATACAGCTCGCTTGAATAGAAATTAGGGAAACAGGAGTGTTAACAGTGTGTGAGGTGCTCTTCAGGTTAATGCATCATCTGCTGAGGCCAAGCATTCAGACACTTTTCCTCCAGTCACAGCTTTCAGCTGGGCTGAATCCAGAATTGACTGCCACGTGCTTATGCAGTTCGAAGAGTTACTATACTTTTTCCTGATTCATCAAAGACTACCTGTCTCAAAGTCAACCAGTGAATTAAGTTAGAAAGCACTTTAAACACACAACCCTTACTAATGTCACAACTGATTTATTAAATTAAAATGCCTTAAGCTGACTAAAAATGAAATCACGATAAGCCACACTGCACACTATGGGTCTGGAGGCCTGGTTGCCAGAGCCAGTCTTTCTTACCTAGAATGCCGCGCCCTCCAGGGCTGCCTGTGCAACTCCTGCTTGGCGCCAAGCTGCATGTCAAAAGAAGAATTTTGGGAAGAACCAATGCCCCCTCATTTCTTCCCCCGCACGATACACCACACCAGAGCTAGGCTGTTAGCTCAAGGAGAACAGGGCCTTCGTCAAGTGGACCTGACAGTCTCCTGTGCCTAATGAAACTCACTATGGATTGAGGGAATGATCACTGATCACTTCTCTGTGCAGACTCCGCCTGAACACCGAGTTCAGCTACAACAGAGCAAGAGTGGGAAGTGAAACTGCTCTGGGCCCCCGCTGTCTTCTCCAGGACCACACTCCCTTCATCGGGGTTGGAAAGCGCAACTATTCACAGTCACGCTGTACTAAGCAGCACAGCCCTGTTGTCCAAGCTCCGCTGGGCCGCGCTAGTGGCCAGTGGTGCTCGTGTCTTCCTGCAGGTGAGAGACTAGGACTGCCCGTTTCCTTACAGACCGAAGCTGTGCTCTGTGAAACCTGGGAGAGGCTTGGCAGAGTTAATGTTAGCTGGTCCCCATCTTCTGGATATAATTAAGCTGATGTTTTTTAAAATTATTTTTCATGTTTTGTTTTGCTCAGTAATAAGTCTAGATTTCTTTTGAGAAGGGTTTATTACCAATTATATATGCCTAGTTTCAAGTATATGAAAAAAATTTTTTCTGACTCGTGACAAAATCAATGGGTCAGTTGTCTAAAGCATCAATACAGGAATATAGCATAATGTAAATAAGGTTACATTAACATTTTCAAATAAAAGTTCACCCTTGGACTTAGAATCAAGGCATTTTACCTAACCAAGAAAGTAACCGAATTGCAATAATGCCTTGTATTTACAGAATATGTTCTTAAGATGCTTAACATGCCTTGTCTGTATGTTACATTACCTTGAAGGTAGTCATGATCAGGGTGTTATTTATATTAAATGATGGAGAAACAGCCATTGAGCATCTAGCATGTAGACACTGTGCTCTGTATCATCTCATTAGCCTACACAGGAACACTGCAAGACAAGAGCCACTGCCTCCATTTTGCTGACGAGGGTACTACGACTGTCTATGACTAGAGCTAGTGAGGGGAAGACCTAACTCAGAAATGCTCGTGTTTTCCACCCCATGGATTAGAAAGACAGCAGACCTTTTCAACAGACTATAGAAATTCACCACTTCAAGCAACGTATCTACCCAATCACATGAGTCATCAGGAAAAGCCAGAAAATACGTTACCACCACACTATAATCAAACACCAATTAGGAATAATGGGATAAGGAAATTTTACAGAGGATCTACAACCTTAAAGATACTATTCAATGTAGAAATTCCGAATTAGAGCAAGGAAAACTTGATCAGAAAGGGAAATTTCATCCACACCATGGTGTTATCTTTTGGGTTATTTCTACCGTGCTAAGACCTTCTGCTACTTACACAGGTTATTTTTAAAGGTTTAATGAACTAGAGGTGGTAGATTATTGTTTACTTTCTTTGGGAAACTGCTCTTCCCTAACTCCAGTGATAGTGCCAAGAAGGAAACTGTCACCCACGGGAACCCTCCTCTCTGGCTGCAGAACTGGGTTTGTGAACTGCTGAACTAACCATGGTACCCACGCCTCCAGCCACCGTGTCTGATCCAAAGATGAACATGATTCATCTGGAGTTCTTCCTTGGGATTGCTCTCTCCTGGGCTGTGAGAGTGTACGCCCCGGATGGGACCCATGGCCATGGGTCCACCCTTAAAGAAAAGTCCTGGCTTGGAAATTAGCCTAAACCACAGAGCAGGTTGGAGGGAGGGCACAGAAAGGGGAAAGAGAGTGAGTGAGGCTGAGAGAGAGAAGGACTGGAGAAGAGGAAGGAGGAGGAGAGGACACTTAGAAGACAGGCAGAGGCAGGCAGAGGGGCAGGCACGCCTGACTGACCCCCACAAACCGCAGCTGGAGTTTCTGCCTTCAGGCACCCACAGGCACGTCGTAGCCTGCCCTTCGGTGGTTTGACTGTTTAAACAAATACTCCCTCTCTTTGCTTCAGGTATTTGGAGTGGGGCTTTTATTATCTCCAATGATAAACTTAAATTATGTAAGAAAACATGTTCATGACTTTACTAGGTTAAGTTCTTATTTCGGTATCTGTCGAATACGATGATGTAACAAGTCAAATCAGCAAATTTTCACGGAGAAACCGAGAGGGCAGCCCTGTGGCCCAGTGGCAATGAGTGCTACACTGAAAATGAAGACCTGGAACACTGTGTCGGGGGAACAAAGACTGAAATGCACACCTCGGAAAAGTTACGGTATAAAATAAAAGCAGACGTATCATCAGGCAGCGTAGGACTGACTATTAAAATGTGCAGATAATACATATTATAGGAGAAGAGGAGGGAACGACTGGGCTGGGGAACAGCACTCCACTTCAAGCGTCTGTGCTGCTCGCGGCTGCGCACACTGACGTCGGTGAGTCGGAGGTTTAACCCCGTGGCTGAGCACGCTCCCGTCTCCTGCGGGTGCCCGGCAGCACTCGGAGCGCCCCTGCAATACCCTTCCACTTACCCACAGAGTATATACGCTACCAAGCTTACCCCAAGGCAAGGTTGCCTTCCTGGCGTGTGTGTGCGCCAGCACACAGGGCCCACTCTCACAAGCGCTCTGCACTTGGTTTAACAATTTGCCATCTTGAAATTGTCAACAATTTTTGCGCAAGGGGCCACATGTTTTCATTTTGCACTGTTCCTGGAAATGGCGTAGCTGGTCCTCCACTAAAGAAAGGGACAAAGTTTTCCTGCAAACTATTTAGACCAACAGTTTCGCTTTTCAAAGCAGCCTGTTCGCCAAGAGACATCATCTATTTCGGAAGTCAAAGGGCAGAGAAGCGCTCCCTCGTGTCCCTCCTTAGCCCCTCACTGAAAGCAAATGATTTAGAAAAATCAGAAGCATGCAGCGGAGGGCGCTTGTAACCTGCCAGTTCACATCACTGTCAAAATTAAAGTGAAGTCACCAAGTGTGAGCCAAAAAGCCCATCATATTTTTCTAGCACAGGACAAGCACAGGATGAAGTATTAAAAAAGAATCCGGCTGATTTTAGGAAATACTTAGCAAAGCAAAGCTAGTTCTGCTCATGTCCAGTGGATAAAATATCATCAAATACAGGACTGTTTTCAGTCGTGTTACCTAGAAACACAGCTCTGTCTCATGCAGCACAGGTTAGATGACGTCCAGACTGTGCATCTGACTCAGTTCCCACATCACCTCCAAGGAGGCTTCTCACCAGCTTACGCTACATTCTGGCTCCGCAGTAAAGGGAGGCTGCGGTGCACGGCCACCTGCGTTCTTGTGCTGGGACCTCTGGAGCCACGACCACAGGACCCGCCGCCTCTGCCGTTCACCTGCTCACGTAGGTGCTCTCAGAACCGCAGCTCCCCGACCACAGCCTCATCAGTCCTGTGCAGTCGATGCCCAAATCTCACCCCCTCCACTCTCCTTAGGACTCACGTCAGCTATCGTGAGAATGATCACTGGCACAGCGCAAAGCGACAGGCTAATCTTTCACTTGTGTTCCTGAGTGTGACTGAGCCCCAGGCCCTGTACCTGCGGCACAGGTTGAGATTACAGACCAAAGGAAGCACATGGGGGAACCAGTGAGGGTCAGGAAGGGACTGTGCCCAGGTTAAAAAAAAGCTCCTTTTCACCATTTTCCAAACAGAGCGAGCATTGCTGGGTAAAAAATTGGAACTACATAGCTAAGTGGGAAATAAGTGAACAGTGATCCAAACGTGCTCATGTTTAAGCAATGCTCTCTGCTGCCCCAGCTGCATGGATTTTGACTAAAATCACATCTTTTATGTTAACCCGTATTGATGCATTTTGAGGTAGAATAAGCTCATTATCTTTAGAGTGAATGTTCAAAGCGCTCTCCTGTTCAGACTGCCCTTCTCCCGCCCACTGCGCACTGAGGCGCACCGTCTTCTCTGACGGCGTCCTCGGATCGCAGCGACCGTATGAAGCAGCGCAAGCCTAGTGCACTCTGCGCGCTCAGGGTGTCAGCCATTAACTTCACTGACTTAAGGATGTGTCAGAACCTACTTAGAAGTGAAAACTAGGCAGGTGATCGTGGTTTTGTATGTAAGCAAGACCAAAATAAAGACCATAAGCAGAGAACGGTGGGGTTCTGTGGCGTGGTGAGCAAAGCCCCTTGAGAGCTAAGTTTCCCAAGCTCTGCAGCAAAGCCCGTGCTCGCGACGGCGCGCTGGCAAGGGCGCTGACTGGCTTGGTGTTAGGGTCTGGTTTACCGTGTCCGCGACGTTTCCTTTTCACCCTCCCTCAGCTCAGGCCCAGCTCTCTGAGGACGCTGCCGGGCCAGGCGGCTTCCTCCCTGACTTCGCAGCAGTGCGTCTCTACGAGTTCCACAGTCAAGTGACAGGGACTCTACTTTATATACCTGAGGGGAGAGATTTCCCTTCTTTCCTGAAAAGATGCACTTTAGAATGTGATATGATCCTACAAGACTCTTGAATGATCTTTTAAAAAGTATTGATCATCTGTTTCTTGGGACACCTGGGAGAAATTGCGATATGAACGATGAAATTCTGACAATATCCCTTGAGTGGAGCAAAAACAACAAACCCGATTCATCTTGCCTTACGGCCTTCGCTCTCAGCCTTCTGAGGTGAGTGGGTTTGCCATCTCAGCAGGGTTCTTCTGTTCCTCTTTATTACATGATCTGCTTTTGTGTGGTTTCCTCATCACTGAGGTTGTTTTAACAGACAGTGGTCCCAGCAAACCATCACCCCAGATACTTTTTGCAGCATCACAGTCATTGTGCTGACCCTTCTACTCAAACTCCAGATACTGCCAAACCTCAGTGCCGTCTTAGACCTGATACCCAGGTTGAGGGCCTAGGTTTTCGTTCAGGCTGTAAAAGGTGGCCACCCCTAATTGGTCAGTTTTAAAATGCCATTGTGTAAATGAAAAAAAACCTTACCTCTCTTGTAGAATAAGTTTGTTCTCTTTCTTCCAATAGTCTTTAAAGTCAGAGCTGAATTCATGCCAGATACTGAAGAAAGCATTGGGGGACACCTCCTTCTCTCCGATTTTTGGTCTCATGAAGAAATAGGCTGCAGTCTCCAAAAAGCTGTCAAAGCACACATGCATGTACACACACACACACACACACACACAAAAGCTATGGTTACTTTCCAATATGGGAAATAAATACTTTCTTTATCCAAATGCTGACTTCATTCAAACAGTTATTTTACCAAGAGGACTCAAACTCCTCAGCACCAACAACAGTTGTCTTATGGTTTTATGTTTGAGTTTCTGGAGATGGATATTAGCAGCTGACAAGAGCCCTCCGTATACTGGTAACTATCCCTGGTCCAGTCATTTTCAAGATTAATCACCATGTGTCTGACATACTTCAGAAGGGAACCTGTAATCAGGTTGGGGCAAGTTGGAAGTGGTAGGTACACACTTTCTTTCTAGACTCTGAACAAGTGAAATGTCAGCCCTTTGCCCCCAAACTGATCCGTGTTCTACATGTATGTGGTATTGCTTGTGTGCTATTTGGCTTCCTATGTTGCTGGTGGGAAAGCAGCAGCAGCGCCAGGAGATGCTAACACAGCTCCCGTGGCGATCAGGGCAGTGGCGCGGAGGGGACACCAGCGGGGCAGCCGGCCCTGGGACAGCGGGCTGGCAGGGCCAGTCTCCAGACGAGGCTTCGTACAACTGCACGAAGCTCAGAAGAGTTTCACAAGGGCGACCTGACAAAGAGCACGCAGCTAGTAAATGGGAGAGCCATGACAACGGAAGCCCTGCACGCCCGTGAACGACACCCAGAGTGGGAACCAGGCCAGTGAAGCGGACCGCGTCGCGGTGAGGGAGCCTGGGCAGCTGTGTGTGGCCAGAGCTGCTTCAGAAAGATGTGGCAACCTCCCTTCCCCCAACCATTTTTCTCCCTTTGGCCAAGAGCCGGCACTGTTTCTGCTGCACAAGCTGAAGTCTGATTTGCCCTGAAGTGAAAATTTCTAAGGCAACTTGATTTTGCCATATTGTTTGATTAAAAATATGTGTACACACATACACACACTTACACATATCTGTGTACATATTCAGCTTGTCTTACAGCTGATTGCAAATCCCTACTATGAAAAAATAAAATGAAAAAATCTCCTTTAGACAATCCTTTGAAAAACTGAGACGTGTGGGATAAATCTGCTCAGAAAGTAACAGATCGAGCATCACAGACAAAATCGAACCCCCCCCCCCCCAACTGCGGGCTACCGACGTGTGGCTAGTGCGTTGTTTTTAAACGTGCCTTATGGCTGGCTCTGAGCGGCAAGATTCCCAGGGGTACCAGCTGTTGATTCTGAAGAGAGATGACAGCACTGATTTGATCAAATGCATGACTCTTGGGAATTATATATTTCTCCCCAGTTAGCCTAACAGGAAAAATGACACAGTGGAGTCAAGTAGTCCTGAGAAAGAGTCAGGCTGTGAAGTGGACACGGTTTGCCACGAGCTGTGGTAGTGACAACACAGTGTGCCTGCAGAACGTGCTGCCGGTTTGAGGACTGCCAGGAGGGAGAGTGGCAGGGGGCACGGTCATGCTTTATTAAAACTGGTAAGGATACACAGTACTTCCCATGGGAAAGCCAATCACCTTCCTTATATGCCTAAAGATCATTTATGGACTGCTAGCTAAAATTAGGTCTCAAATCCTTTCACTGTCCATTTATTCTTCTCTGATATTTATGCTTCCCCAGATTGATCATTACAGACCAAACCAGCCCATCTGGGCAGACGTATCTAAGTTGTAACAGCTGGGTCACCCACCCAGCTGTCTTGCATTTGAGAAGCTCTACCATGAGGCAGCACGGTGTAAAGGAAAGAAGGCAGGATTTAGAACGAGGAGACACAGGACATTGACTCCTGACTCTTGGACAAGCTATATGAGCAAACCATTTAACATCACTTTGACTCAGCTTTTTTCATCTGTAAGACAGAGTTCATGGTAAACAATTGTTTTAAAGTCCCATGGGAAAAAAATGGATTCCCGAAGTGTTGCTGAATGTTTTAATGCAAATTGATTTTATATTGTATGTTATTTTATATTATATATATCGCATATTTTATACTGCATATGAAATAAATATAAATACATATTTCCTAAGGTTTTTCTCTACATTATAATTGATTTAATTGGACCTGATTTATTAACAGACACTCATGTGAGGTCCCTGTAGATATTTTTGAGTTACTGGCATGCATAGAGGCTTCTGACACTAGTGATAATTATTCTGTTGGATAATTTCCTCTTGGCTTGGTCATAAATTGCCCACATAGCTTTAAGCAAGTAATGACTTCTGAGCTCCAGTTTCTTCATCTATAAAGTAGAGCCTATGCCTACTTTTCAAGGCTGTCATGAAGATTAAAAGTACCTTCCAAGTTATAAACTAAAATAGCAACACATGTATTAGCTTTATAAGAGTTAGGCATCTTTCCCTAAAAATGCTCTTTGTGCAAAACCTTATCAATTTGTTAGACAAGTTAGTATCCTACAACTGACTTAAACCCAAAGTGTGAAACCAATTAATAGCATGATTCTCCATGAAGAGAACCTACGTCCATAGCCATTTCTGTGGAAGTGGCTGTGGTGACGGAACAAGTGTCACCCAGGAGTGCGACACAGAGTGAAGGCTTATCTGAGGATCGTGAGTGCTGTCCCAAATGCACTCAGTCACCTCATTCCCAGGATAAAGTGTAAGCACTGTTTAAAAATAATGAAGCAAATAAGAGGCCACTTAATTTCTACAAGTTATCAAGGTACCTTGTATTCCAGAGGCATTTTCAGTTATATAGTCCTGTCCAGCATTAGGCGGCACTCAGCTAATTCAAACTTCTATGACAGGAAAGATACCCATTTGGATGGTGGGTGGTAGGGATAGGAGCCATCCTTTCTGAATTATCCCCTTTATCTAAATCAGGAACCAGGAGGGCCCTACCCACCGTACGGGATATGGGACCACTGAAGAGGACAGACATCCTATCTGAGACTTTCCTCTCTACACAGACTGTTCTGTGAGGCCCTCTCAATATGACCCTGGCACACAAAGAGCCAGCAGTAAAAAGAACAGCAGTTCTAACACTAAGCAAATGCACCAATCACAACAAAAGGCAACTCCAGAGGTCACCAAGCAATCAAGAACTCTCTAGTCTTGGTCCCTAAATGGTCCTTTCTGTAAAAGATCAGCACCACACTTCTTTTACTACAAATATCAGAAAGTACAAATATGAGGCTCTGTAATGGAATCAAAAGTAGCTGCAGAATTCTGAAAGATGGCCACAGGAGTAGAATTGTTTTGGAATTTTTTACGACTACCCACACAAAGACAGAGAGCAACTAAGACAGTAAAATAAAAGGCATACAAAACACTGAGTCCAACATCCCCACAAACCTCAGAACGCAATGGGGTAGGACAAACCACTGACAGCACAAGCCCAGTAGCATCCCTGTACAGGGGGAGGAAGAGGGAAGCAACAGGGGGTCCCCATGAAACAGGAGAACCCCCAAATCCTAAGCAGGTGCTCCTGAGAAGTGTAAGGGTCAACCTGAGAACTGCAGCTGAAATTGGAAGGGCTTGATGCACACTAATGCATGGAAGAGAAGAAAGAATCTGTTATAATGGCGGGGAGCAGTCTAGGCTGTGTGAACTCTCAGTACTAACAACGAGGAATTCCCTCTGAGGGCAGAGCTCTGCACTGAGAGAAGATGAATGCTGGGAGTAGTTAAAATTGCGCAGGATAAATGCAAGGACAAAGGAGATAGAAAATGCAGATACATTGGAAGAGAGAAAATTATGGACGGTATGTGTTCATGTGAAGCTAGAATTGAGCCTAGAAAAGCGATCCTCATTCATCTCTTTCTCCTAAAAGTTCAGTAAAGCCAATTTCATGTAAAATGAACAAGAAAAAAATAATGCAATGGAAAAAAGCATGTCAAACACTAAGCATTGCAAACCTGACATGGTGCTGTTTATTATCAGACAGAACAGACTTTAAGACAAAGAATATTACCAGCACCATTTCAAAATAATAAAAACATCAGGAAGACACAACAATCCTAAATACATATGTATTTAATAAGTTTCAAAATACATGAAGCAAAAAATATAGAACTAAAATGAAAAAGAGACAAAACCTCAATCATAATTGGATGTTTTAATATCCCTCTCTCAATAATTGACAGAACCAGGAAAACAGTATCACTAAAGATATGGAAGATTTAAAGATTATCAACAAATGGGCTGAGCTGGTTTTCAGAGTACTGTAACCCATGACAGTGGGCCGCATGAGAGCAATGAAAGCACCAACACAGCCCGTGTGCTGAGTCGTAAACAAGTCTCAGTAAATTTCAAAGGAGTTTTATTATCTGTTATCCAGAACATGTTCTCTGATCACAGCAGCTTTAAATTATGACTGAATAAAAATAACATATCTGGGAAATCTCCAATTTGAAAATTAAGCAAAACTATTATAAATAACCTATGGGTAAAAAAGCAACCAGACAAGAAATGAGAAAATACTGCAAACTGAGTAAACATAAAAGCATAAACTATCAAAATGTGTGGAAGAAGATAAAGCAGTATTAAAGAGAAATTTAGGGCTTTGAAAATCTTCATATTAAAACAGAAAAGGTATAAAATCACTGATACAGGTAGATATCTAACTCAAGAAGCTAAAGAGGAGTGAATTAAACTTGATTACATAGAAATAGAAATAATAACAAGATCACAAAACGAGGAAATAGAAAAACCTTACACAAAACCAGGAAGGTCAGGAGTTGATTTATTGAAAAGTTTAATAAAATTGGTAAGCCCCTATCAAAACTGATAAATAAAAAAAGAGAACTGTGGTTAATTTCACAGATAAAAGCAGGGTCATCATTATAGATCACACAGACCTTAAAAGTATAATATGGCGTATTATACATAATTTTATGCTAATAGATTTAACACCTTAGAAGAAATGGACTAATTCCTCGAACAAAAAAATTTTCTAAAGCTGACAAAAGAAATAGAAATAGAAGTAGTCTTACATCTATTTATTTTCAATTTTTAATAAGTTATTTTAATAAATAAGAAATTATTTTTGATATGCTTGTAATAAAAAATTCTCCTTCCAAAATACTTCTAAGTTGTTTCACAGGTGAATTAACAAACATTTGATGAAGAAATAATGCCAATTTGACATTAACTGTTTCAGAAAACAGAGAATGAGAGCACACATCCCAACTCATTTTATGAGGCCAGCATTACTCTGATGTTGATATTCAAAACTGAAAAAATATACTATTAAAAAAACATACTATAAAAGAAAAAAGAAAGATATTTATAGACCAACATTGTTCATGAACATAAAACAAAAATAAAACATGAACATGAACATAAAAAATCCTTAATTAACAAACTGAACACAGCAATTTATAAAATGGATAATATGTCATGCAATCTGTGGTTTATCCCAATAATACAAAGTTGTTTCAACATCTGAAAACTAATCAGTGTAATATGCCACATGAACAGAGTAAAGAAGAAAAACCAGTTGATCTTTTCAATAAATGCATACAAAGAATATGAAAAAAAGTCAACACCAACTCATTACCACAGAAAGAAAAAACTTTCTGCAAGCTAGGAACAGAAGTAAACTTACACAATGAGATAAATGACATCTGTGAAAAACCTACAGCTAACATCATACTCAAAATCACACATGCCATATGATTTCATTTACATGAAGCCCAAGTATATACAAAGTTACTCCATGTTGACAGACATCAAACCAATGACTGTCTCTTCAGAGGTGTGGGGTAAACAGTTGAGGCAACAGAACTGTTTTCAGTTATGTCTGTACATTTTTATTGTATAAATTATGCCTCAATTAACAAAGAAAGAACAAAAGAAGTAAGAAAAAGAAAGTAAGAGCAGGAGAGAAGGAACAAAAAGGAGATAAAAAGAAGGAAGAAAGGAAATTGTGACTGAGTCCTAAACAAAGCTATTAAAAGACAAAATAAACTAGGAACAAAATAATGGCTCTACAGACTAATGAGAACATGCCAGAGAGATCAATCTATAAAACAGATGAAAAATTTTGCCTAATACTGTAAAACATGTTAAATTAATAAAATGATAGAGGCTATAACAAAACATAACTCTCAATTAAAAAACTCAGAAATGAGATGATAGAACTTAACAAATAATTTGAAATTTAAAATATTTCACACACAAGGACTGAACTAGATGTAATAGTATAGTTAATAACAATAACACGTAATATCTTAATGTAACTAGGAGATAAAATTTAAAAATCAAAGAGAAATAAAGCCAAGAGATGAAAGCCGCAAGTATAGAAGAGAAGAAATTCCCACACACGTTATAAAAGCCCCCACAAATGACAACCAAAGCAATGAAAAAGAAAACATTTTAAAATATTCAAAATTCCAAAATAAAAATATGTGATACTGCATACTGAAATAGCATGGCAATAATCAGCACTAAGACAAAATGCACAGTGATAGTAAGACTACCATATTTAAAAAATAAGGAAAAAGAAAAAGTCTTTTGGTCATTATGCAGACAGACCACTTTCCTTAAAACGAAAAGAATCTTATCATCATCATACATTTAGACAACAACTGTCAGGAGACAATGGAATAACAGATTTAGGATGCTAAAGAGGAGGGTCAACCAAACATTTTGTATTCAACCAAACTGATTTTCAAGTATAAGGGGCATAGGAAAACTGTATACAGTATGAAAGAATTCAAGAAATATTACTGAAATGATCAGTTATTGAAGAGTCTACTAGAGAATGAGCTTCAAAAAGTAAAGAAGGCACAAGAGACACTGATGGAAGGATTGGCAAATCAAGATTCTCAACGTGAGAAAGAATAAAGAATGTTGAATCTTACAGTTAAGAACTCTGCCTTGAATTAGAATGGGAAGTAATAGTAGGAACTAACAATGTATTTTAATTCTAACTGTCCAATGCTAATTCAGTAGCAATAAATAATACTAGAACCCAGATTGTGATCGCCAAAGACCATTCTAAACAACCCAGTTGGAGAAATGGCTCAGTCCAGGTCTGGGATTAAAAAATGTATGAAATGAACCTAGAGTATCTAATCCAAGAAGCTAACAAGGAAGGTCACGTCAAAAAACTGAGAGGTTAACTCAAAGATGGAACACTTTGTGTATCAGCAAAAATAATAACTACAAAGGAGTGAAACACATCAAAATATGTTTAATTCAATCAGCTTATTACAGTGCTTAAAAAAGATTTGGTCACTGTTGGGGGAAGCTAGAGAACCACCTCGTTTTGAAAACTGGAAAACCAAGGGAAAGAATCATTCATTTCCTGTGTGAATATTCTATTGAAATGCCAAGTGAGGAAAAGATTTTCTTTAAAAAAGGCATTTCACTTAATAACTGAGAAAAGTGACAAAATGTCACCATTTTCCAATTCCTTAAAAGTTAAAGTATCTAGATATTGACTGTCAAAGGCTGGTAATATTACAAAAAGAGAAAACCAAGCATGATACACTTCCCCTTGGTAGAACACACTGCAATCTACAAGGTAATTTTGCCATATTCAGACCTGCAACTGATTGAGCATCTAGAGCTAATTATCAGCCTGCAAGAAATACGGGGAGAGGATCATGTTAACCTGCACCAACAGGACAAAATCGGGGAAATCCAGACTTCATGTTTATGTCCCCCAAATTTGTATGTGAAAGCTCTTATCCTCAATGTAATAGTGGTGGGACCTTTTGGAGATAACCAAGTTTAGATGAGGTCATGAGGGTGGAGCTCCTATAATGACTTTTATATATATATATATATACACACACATATATATATATATATAAAATGCTCTTATAAAAAGAGGAAGAAACCAGAGCCCTACTTTGTCCCTCCCTCTCCCCCTTTGGTAACCATAAGTTTATTTTCTATGTCCTTGAGTCTTTTTCTGTTTTGTATATAGATTCATTTGTATTATTTTTTAGATTCCACTTGTAAGTGATATCATACGGTATTTGCCTTTTTCTGTCTGACTTATTTCACTAAGTATAATATTCTCTAGGTTTATCCACGTTGCTGAAAATGGCAGTATTTTCATTCATTTAAAGGCTGAATTTTATATATATATATATATATATATATATATATATATATATATAATATCACGACTGGATTTTTGAATTTTGTCAAATGCTTCTTCTACATCTGTTGAGGTGAACATGTGTTTTGTCTTTCCTTTTGTTAATGTGGTGTATCACATTGATTGATTTGTGTGTTGATCCATCCTTGCAATCCTAGAATGAATCCAATTTGATCATAGTGTAAGATTCTTTTTATGTAGTGTTGGATTTGGTTTGCTAACACTTCATTGAGGATTTTTGCATCTATATTCGTCAAAGATTTTGGCCTGTAATTTTCTTTTTTTGCAGTGTCTTTGTCCGGCTTTAGTATCAGGATCACGGTTGCTTCAGAGAATGAATTTGGGAGTGTTCCCTCCTCTTCAATTTTCTGGAATTGTTTGAAAAGGATAAATATTAGTTCTTTGTAGTATGTTTGGTAGAATTCCCCAGTGAGGCTGCCCAGTCCTGGACTTTTGTTTACAGGGAGTTTTTTGTTTTTTGTTGTTTTAATTAGATTGACCTGTTCAAATTGTCTCTTTCTTCTTGACTCAGTCTTTGCAGTCTGTATGTTTCTTGAAACTTGTCCATTTCTTCAAGGTTGTCCAATTTGTTGGGACATAACTGTACCTAGTATTTTGTTACAATTTTTAAAATCTCTGGTACTGTTTGTTACTGCTCCACTTTCATTACTTTATTTGAGTCTTCTTTTTTTTATTGTGATATTAACTTTATTGCAGGATCTCCGAGATACGCCTGTCTCTCTTCCTTACTCTTAGCTTCTACACTCAACAATGGACAATCATTGGCCCCTTTTACCTTTTTCCCGGCTCCCTCTGTCTTCTTTTAAGGTTTCTTTCTAAGTGCTGTTTTTTTTTCTCTTTTCTTCTTGGTGACCCTGGATAGAAGTTTGATGATTTTGTTCATCTTTTCTTGATTTTTTCTATTTTTTGGATCTCTATTTTATTTAGTTTCTTTTTGATCTTTATTTTCTTCCTTCTGGTGACTTCAGTCTTTCTTTATTCTTTTTCTAACTTTTTTTGGTGGTAGGATACGTTGTTTGAGATTTTTTTTTGTTTCTTGAGGAAGGCCTGTATCACTATGAATTTCCCTCTTAGAACTGCTCTTGCTGTATCATAGATTTTCTAAGGTTGTGTTTTCATTTTCATTTGTCTCAAGGTATTTTCTGATTTCTTCTTTGATTTCATCATTGACCCATTGTTTTCTTTTTTACTGGCATGCAGTTTAGTCTCCATGTGTTCTTTTTCCATTTTTCTCTCTGTGGTTGATTTCTAGCTTCATACTGCTGTGATCAGAAAAGATGCTTGAAATAATTTTTATTCTCTTAAGTTTGTTGAGACTTGTTTTGTGACCTATTATGTTTTCTATTCTAGTGAATGTTCTATATGCACTTGAAAATAAAGTATATTCTGGTTTTTTTGGATGTAATGTCCCACACATATCAATTAAGTCCAACTGATTGCTGAAGCAAGTGAGGCCTGTGGCATCACAGAGGACCTATGCACCATCCATGTAGACATCCATGGTTCTGCTCACAAGCAGCCCAAGGTCCCATCACTTTCTCTGTTCTGTTTGTCCCAGACCTAATGCAAGTCTGTGGTGTGGAGTAGGATGGGGCTCGGGGTTGGGGCGTTGTAGCTAAAGGAACTGAGTGGCTGTGCTGCTGCCTGAGATCTGGGCTGCCTTGCAGACTTCTCCCCAGACCTACCTGCTAAGCTGTGGTATGGCGTGGGTGGAGCCAGAGCACTCTTGCTGGGAGATAAACCACTGCTACTCCAGAGCTCACTGACAATGGCTGTCACTGCCTGTCTGGACCACAGGCCAGGTGCCCCTGGGGTGTCTCTGCATAGCTAACTCTTGTCCTCTTCCAGGGCCTGTCTGCCCATAGCTGCTGAGCTGCTGTGCACTCCTGTGGCACCGTCCTATGTGCACGCTGACAATGTCTGCTCAGTTTGACCCATCACCCCCATGTGAGCACTGACAGTGGTCTTTGTGGTTCTGCCCAGATCACACCCCAGGTGCCCTAGTCTGTCTCTGCACAGCTAGACTGAGTTCTTGCCAAGATCTTGCACCAGGCTATGGTGTGGAGTGAGCAGGGCCAGGGCATTTGCCCCTTCAGATTGGGAACTGTGGTGAGGTGGCAGCCACCAGTGCAAGGCTCTCTCTGCCCTGACTGTTAGAAAGCCAGCACATGAGCACTGCTTGTGAGTAGAGTCGAGCCTTCTGCAGTCCTCAAACTGTCTCAGAAGATTTCGCATCAGACACACCGGCATGTCTCCTCCATGCAGGAACCCAGGACTCAGATGCCCAGATTGTGGCTCAACCTGGTCACTCCCCAGGGTGAGGGTCCACCCATGTGGACCTTCTCTTCCTTATAGGCCCTTCACAGGTGTGCAGGTCCTGTTCCAATGCCTTTTTTCCCATCCTACTCAGTATGTGGAGATCTTTGTTGTAGCTTTGGCTGTATGGGAGTTCTTCTGCCAGTTTCCAGCTAATTTTGTGTGACAGTTGTTCTGCATGTACATGTATTCTAGATGTATTTGTGGGTCAGGAGGTGAGCTCCACATCTTCCTACTCTGCCATCTTGATCTCTCCAAGATTGATATACTGACATGTTTTAATTTACATGAAGGTCCTTTGTTGTCTCGTATCTATGTGGGGTAAAGGAATGAGGGAAAGGAACTGAAATCATACAAAGTATGCTTTCTGACCACTATGGAATTAAACTAGAAGTCAATAATAGTAAAATTAGCAGGGAAATATCCAAGTCATTTCTTTTCCTTTTCTTCTAGTTTTATTGAGATAAGACTGAAAAACAGCACTGTATAAGTTTAAAGTGTACAGCATAGTGATTTGATTTACATATATTACAAAGTGATTACCCTAATAAGTATAGTGAACACCCATCATCTCATGTAGATACAAAATTAAATATAAAAAATATTTTTCCTTGTCATGAGAACTCTTAACTACTAACACATATTATACACAGTAGTGTTAATTATTTTTATCATGTTGTACATTACTTTCCTAGGGTTTATACCTTTTAACCACCCTCATCCAATTCCCCCTCCCTCCATCCCCCCCTGCCTTTGGTAACCACAAATCTGTTTTCTTTTTCTAGGAGTTTGTTTGTTTTTGGAGTATAATTGACTGACAACAGTATGTTAGTTCTTGTTACACAACACAGTCATTCAATATTTCTATATATATCAAAATGATCACCACCATAACTCTAGTTATGTCCTGTCACCACAGAAAGATATTACATCATTATTGACTATATTGCCCACACTCTACATTTCATACCTGTGACTCATTTATTTTGCAACTGGAAGTTTGTACCTCTTAATTGCCCTCACCTATTTCTTTCCACCCTCCAACCGTTCCCCTCTGGCAATCAGCTGTTTGTTCTCTGTATCTATGACTCTGCTTCTGTTTTGCTATGTTTGTATTTGTTTTTTAGACCCCACATGTAAGTGAAATCATACAGTGTTAGTATTTCTGTGTCTGACTTATTTCACTTATGTCCCCAGGGTGAGCTCCAGTTGCCTCCTGCCTTTTCAAGAAGTTCTCCAAGATCAGCAGGTAGGTTTGACCCAGTCTCCTTTCAAATTACTGTTTTATTTCCCACAGCCCTTTGGGTCTCCTGAAAGTAAGCCTCACTGGCCGTCAAAGCCAAATGTTTTGGGGCTCATCTTCTTGGTGCACGAGCCCCAGGCTGGGGAGCTCGAGGTGGGGCTTGGTTCCCTCACTCCTTGGGGAGAACCTCTGCAATTACAATTATCTTCCTGTTTGTGGGTCACCCACCCAGGGGTAGGGGTCTTGACTATTCTGTGTCTCTTCCCCTCCTACCTGTCTTGCTGTGGTTCCTTCTTTATATCTTTAGTTGTAGAAGGTTTTTTATGCTAGTCTTCCAGTTTTTTCTTATCAGTAGTTGTTCTGCAAATAGTTGCAATTTTGGTGTACCCATGGCAGGAAATATGCTCAGAGTCTTCCTACTCTGCCATCTTACCCAGATTCCAAAGTTTCCAAATCATTCCTAAATAATTCATAGGATCAAGAAAATGTCTCAAGGGAAATCAGAAAATATTTTGAACTAAAAGTATAAAATATCAAAATTTGTAGAGTGTAGTTAAAGCAGAACTTAGATGAAAATTTATAGCTTAAAATGTTCTTAGAAAAGAAGAAAGTTCTACTATCAAGAATATAAGATTGCACCTTAGGGAACTAAGGTAAATAATGCAATTTAACCCTAAAGGAAGCAGAAGAAAAGAAGATGAAAAAAAGGAAAACAACAGAAAAAAATCAGCAAAACCAAAAGATAATTTTTAGGAAAGGTCAATAAAATTTATTACCTATAAAAATAAGAGGAAAAAACACACAGTAGTAATATAAATCATGAAAAAAGGGTTATCACTAATCCCATGGACATTTAAAGGAATGTTATGAATAATTCTTTACCAACAATTTTGATAACTTAGATAAAATGAGTCAATTCTTTGAAAGACACCAACTACTAGAACTCTTGTAGAAGAAACAGATAATCTGAAGATAGCTACATCTATTAAAGAAGTTAAGTCAATATTAATACCCTTTCAAAAAAGAAACCACAAGGCCTAAATGGTTTCCCAACTGAATCCTACCAAACATTTATAGGAAAAAAATGAATCTCTTCTAGACAGTAGAAGCAGAAGAAAGAGTTCCTAACTCATTCTATGAGGCCAGTAATTGTCTAATACCAAAACAAGACAAAGACATTACAAGAAAAAAAAATAAATAAAAAGCAAGGCCAATATATCTCTTGAGCATAGGTACAAAATTTCTCAACAAAATATTAGCAAATGAATTCAACATGAATAAAAGGAGTTATACATCATGACTAAATAAAGTTTATTTCCGTTATGCAAGGTGAGTTCAGTATTCAAATAAAAAATACCATTTACCACATCAACAAGATAAAGAAAAAAATATGACATTAACTGATGCAGGAAAAACATTTGACAAAATCTCATACCATGAGAAAAACTCTCAGCAAACTAAGATTTGAACTTCCTTGACTTGATAACAAACATCTACAAAAATTCCTACAATTAACACCATACTGCTGTTAAGAGACTGCTTTCCTCCTAAGAGTGGTAATAAGGCTTGGGTGTCTTCCCTTTAAGTTCTAATTCACACCATACTGGAAGTCACAGCTAACGCAATAAGACAAGAAAAGTAAATAAAAGGTATATAGATTGGGAAGGAAGAAATAAAACTGTCTTTATTTGAAGGTGAATATGACTATGTAGAAATGCCAAAGAGTCTACAAAATGATTCTTGGAATCAATAAACAAATATAGGAAGGTTGAAGGACACAGGTCAATATACAAAACTCAATTGCTTCCTTATACACCAGCGTTGAACAATTAAATTTTAAAATTAAAAAATATAATTTAGTATAGCACAAAAAACATGGAATACTAAGGTATAAATCTAACAATAGATATAAGATCTATGAAGAAAACTACAAAACTGATGAAAAAATCAAGATCTAAATAAATGAAGAGCTATTCTATGAACATGGATAGGAACAGACAATATTGTAAAGATTCCAGTTCGTCCCAACTTCATCTGATTGATGTAATCCTAATAAAAATCCTACCAAATTATTTTGTGGATATTGACAAACTGATTCTAAAGTTTACATGGAAAAGGCAAAAGACCTGGAATGGCCATCACAGTACTGAAGAAGAAAAACAAAACTGAAGCCCTCACACTACCGAATTTTCAGACTCACAATAAAGCTACCATAATTGGGACAGCATGGTATTAGAGAAATAGTAGACATATGCGTCAATGAAACAGAACAGAGTGTCCAGAAGTAGACTCACAAATACAGTTCACTGACGTTTGACAAAGGAACCAAGGCAGCTCAATGGAGAAATGACAGTCTTTTCAACAAACAGTTCTAGAACGACTGGATGTTTATTTGCAAAAAACAAACAAAAGGAGCTTAAACACCACAGACATTACATCTTACAGACACACAGACACACACAGGCACATACACAGATACCTATGTTGTTGATCAACAACATGTGGTGAGAAAAGTTATTTGAAGATGTTATATTATCTTGGGAAGGGGCAAAGATATTAAATAAATATTTGTTAATTTAAATATTTTTTAAAAAAGGGAAATAAAATGTATCATTTCTATTGCTTGACTCAGTCTAAGACTTTTGCTATCCAGGCTTCCTTCCATCCCTCTCCTCCATGGCAGTTGGACCCACATCCAAGTCTAACAGCTGTCCCAGTTTCCTCTGGCTCCCTTCCTGTTTCCCTCAATAAATCCAGCCTTGGTACCTGCCTTTTAGAGAACCTGAAATAACGTAAGTGGAGCCAGAAGCAGCCTGGGAAAACAAGCTGTAAGATGACATCTGGGACAGATTCATTCATCACACCACTGCCACAGGTGGTACATGGGGCAACCCTGGCACACTGGAGGCCATGAACTGCTAAAGATATCACTAGGGGTGGCCTACAAAAAAGTCCTGGTGTGGGAATGTCCTTGCAGGTGTGATGATTCAGGCTACTGAAGGTACAGTGAGAACAATGCCACACAGACAGTGGACTTGGCTGACTAGCTAAGTCAGACTGACACCCCGCAGAGAGATGATGAAAGACCCTGGGCATTAATAGATAGTTAAAGACTACTAGGGGGCTCCTTAGTAGTTTGCAAAGAGGAAGTTATCTCCTGCAGTGAAAGAACAGAAACAGCTGAGCAATAAAAAGATCTAACAGCCATATTAGATCTCCTAAGACATTTAAGTGCACAGCCAAAGCACATCTGCTAAGCTAAACTTAGATCCCTGGCTGGGAAAACCTGGGATCCTGAAACAAGGGATGAAGACACCTGACATCTACAAAGATATCAGGGATCCAGCCAAAGACCCAGGAATCCAGCTCCACCCACCAGTAGGCAGGCATCAGCCTCGGAAGTCCCTGGGTCCTGGCCCTGCACATCAGTGAGCCAGCAGCCTCAGCAGAAGGCAGGGCCTGGAAATCAAAGGGACCAGTGGCCAGCCATGCCTACAAGATGAACCACAGTAGTCAGCCTGCCAAAACAGAAGGACCAATGCACCCACATAGGGCTCTATGAACATACAGCTCTGGTGTCTAGAGGGGAGTACACTGCTGGGACTTATGGAATATCTTCTTCTCCCAGGTGGGAAATGTAACCAACCTATCAGATACACAGAAATAAAAACAGCAAATTAGGCAAAATGAGGCAACAGAGGAGTATGTTCCACATGAAAGAACAAGATAAAACTCAAGAAGAAAAACTTCTAAGTGAAGTAGAGACAGGCAATCTACCTGATAAATAGATCAAGGTAATGATTGTAAAGATGATCAAGGAATTTGGGAGAAGACTGGATGAACAGAGTGAGAAGTTAGTTTTTAACAAAGAGTTAGAAGATATAAAGAACCACCAAACAGAGATAAAAAACATAATAACCAAGTTTCAAAGAGCAGACTCAATCAGTTAATTATTAGAGAAGTGAGAAAATGCAGAAATAAAGGGAAAACAATCAAACAAGAAAAGCAATAATAGCATGAACAACAATTCATCCATAAATCAGTCACAGGACCCTTAGTTCCTCCTCAAGGGCTATACATAATATCTTGATTTATATCCTTGAGTTGTTTTGCAGGAACTAAGACCTCCACCTATGTGGACGATGGTGATCACATGCTGACCATACACATGTAGATCTCTGACTACATGCCAGAAGCCAGAAGACTGATGAGAGATTCCTGAAACATCACTGTTACCTCATTACCAACCACCCAGAAGAATCTCCATGACATAGTCACATACCCTGCAACTCTTACCCCTAATGGGGCCTTTAACCCCTGCCTAAAGCCACTGAGGAAGTTCAGGTCCTTTGAGCGTAAGCTGTCTGTTCTCTTTGCTTGGCGCCCTGCCAATAAATGCTGCACGTTCCTTCACCACAACCAGGTGTCAGTAGACTGACTTTGCTGTGCTTCGGGTGAGGGGACGTAAGTTTGGTTTGGTAACAATGTGAGCTAAAACTTCATCTAACATTATGGCAAACTGATAGATAATGGCTAAACTAACAAATAATAACTAGTACAAGGCTATTATTGAGACATATGGCAGAAATGCTGGTATCTTTTTATACCTATACCTACAGGTTTTATATCAGCTAGCAGCAATCCTCTGTTTTTCTAATTTATGTACTATTATCTGGGAGACAGGCTATCTCATCCCTCACTCACTGTTCTATACATTTTATAATTAACATCACTAAATTTACTCTGCATCAAATGCTAAACATTATACTTGAAATAAGCTACCAAGTTCTGGACTTTGACATTTAGTTTTATTTTTGAATTAGTTTTTTTAAAATTTTATCAAAATAGTACTAGAGTGGGTAGTTATTGGTGGTTACTGATTTTTTTAAAAAAATGTTTTAACATAAAACTACTTAGATATGCATTTCCTTAAATTCTCACTACATTTTGACCTTGAACTACATAATAGGTTATGAAAAAATTCCACTGTCTTGAATCAATATAATAATATTTAACAAATGCAGATTTAGCAAGCCAATAAAGACATTTATCACTATTTTAACCTTTTGTTACTTGTCCTCCTTATTATCTGGTAATTTCTATTAAAAGAGTACAATGCAAGATAATTTATGGAGTTATACAAGTATTTCAATGCTGAATACTTGTGTGTGTGTAAGTTATTGAGGAAGATAGGGAAGAGATTCTCTCCTCTTCCCAGGGGTGTTTATGAGGAAATTGGATGCCATAATCCATTAAAATAGAACTTCACATTTTTCTGTAAGCACTGTGTATGGAACGCACTTTTAACAGCGTGAAAATGTAAAATGTCCTATGCAAATATATACTCTAATTATAGAGGCTGCTTTTAACATGAGGTTGAAATTCTGAAAGCCTACTTCTGAGAACGTGGCTTAGCCACTTAAATAGCAGAGCTGATAAAACACGTATTTCAAGTAAGTTTGGGAGGTTTGGAATATTATCTTTATTTATCCTTATGTAACCAGGAACATATGGGATCTAACTAAAGAGAAAAAGGAAAGATGAGTTGCATGAGTTTTGAAAAAAATGAGACCTATATTTTTATATTCATAAGTAAGGATAGAAATTAAAGGTCTTTAACACAGACTTAAGAAATACATGTATCAACCTGTAACACATTCTTTCTCCTAAGACATCATTAGAACATCTGAGGGCCCGAGAGAAGAAAAAGCAGCTCAATTTTAAAGGACAGATTTTGGAGATACAAAGGGTTTTGATCTTTTTTCTTTTGGTTATACTAAGATGTTGAATCAGAAGTAATAATTTTCTGGTTATTTTTAATGGGCCTGTATTTCTCTAAATAAATGACTGCAAAGTACCTGTATTACCAATATGCAGCCGTGCTTTCAACTGTCACTGAGTGCTTGAAATAGAAATCAACTTTTAAAGAGTGAAGGCTAAGTTTCAGGTCATAAAAAAGAACGTGGGATATGACACTGTACTAGGTATTCACTCATGACACCATAGAATAAAACAAGAAAAAATACAGTGGTTACTGCAGTGTCTTCATCACATCCTATATCTAGTTCTCCCTCTGTTTTCTATTAATTGAAATTATTTTCCAATCTACTGTGGCCTTTTCCATCTCTTACTGCTCTCCTTCTGGCAGTGAGTAACTCAGAGTCAAGAATTTTGTGGCCTACTTTCTCATATATTTTTTTAGACGAATTTTTAAAACCATGTCAAACATTCTCATTTTTAAAACTTGATTTCAATATCCTCAAAACAAAGAATTTTGATCAATTCATGATTTTTCCCCAGAAGGACTAATGATTTTTATAACTAAACAATGTAAAGATTACCAACAAAACTAAAAAGACTTCTTGAATTATTTTATAAGGATATATTTTTATAGCTTTAAAAGTAATCTCGAGGCACTTTGGGAACAGTTTCAGTGGGTTACATAACATCCAATGAGGTTAGGCAACTTTCTGGAAGTAGCACACAGAATCTACACCTATTTGTGCTAATCTAGGGTTTTATGTGCCAATAATAACCTTACTCTTTCAAAAATCAGTATAGATGCGAATTTCCACACCACAGTGTTACCAGTGGGATTAAAATGTATTTTCAATGCAAACATGCTCATGTTTCTCAGTAGGAGTCTCTGTGGCCAGGAACAGAAGCGTGACCTTGGTCTTATCCAGATGGGCAGATACTATTAGCAGAAAGAGGAGGCAGGAGAGGAGCTGGGAAAAACCATGAACCTTTGAAAGAAACTGCTGTTTGAAAAGTAAAAAAGTACATACTCTTTGGGAAAAAAGGCTTTGTTTATTGTATTTTTATTGCATGCTTAGCTACTGTGGCAAATATAGTATTGACTTTGTCACACTGACTTCCCACACAAACGGAGGAAAGCAAGATCAGAATGACTGATCAGCCTGCTACAGGCCCAGAGGTAGCTGCGTTCTTCCTCCCTGACACTGTGCAGACTTACAACTTCAGTGGTACCAGAATTCATGCAGTTATTTCCCTCCTCCAACACTGATTAAAAATTGGCAAGGTAAATGTAGTTTCTAATTTCTCCTGGTCTAAGTCCATAATTATGTTGCCTGTCAGGACAAATGGTGAGCAAACCAGACCAAAAAATTCTTCATGCTACTCGTCATACAAATTTACCTATATCTGATGGACGCAACAGTGGTCAATGAAAAATGTGATGTGTTTTACGATGTAGAAGTTCTCACAAAGGGAAAAATTCAACTTATATTTATCTAAAATTCTTTCACAAATGTGCTTTCTTCCACTACTGTTTTTCATGTTTTATTACTAGTTGTTTCTGATTGCTTTTGCTATAATTTAAATTAAAAGGTGGGGGTTGGAAACTAGTATATTCAAGAATTTTTTAGAAATTGGTACTATGAGATGCACTACGTATACTTTTAAGTATACAGTCAGAACTTCATCCCATAATAATGCCCAAATAAAGCATATTAATGTATTAATTCCGTAAGTATGATTGTAATAATTGCTTCTCTATTCAACAGATTTACTACTGCCTTACTTGTAAGAAGATTAGTTACATTATAATCTTTTAATTGTCTTTAACTCCTGGGGAGGTAAAAAAAAAAAAAAGAATTTCATTCTGAAACATGTTTCAAAAATAATTTTATGTAAAAAATTTAGTAACATATATATATATATGTCCTGTTGAAAACTATACGTATCTCTAAAACAAATGTTTTAGTCTGTAGGAGACGTCACAAACTTCCTAGAAAAATGAGATAGTCCTTTTAAAGTGGCAGAAGTGATATAAGCAAATTCCTTGGTTTTCCTTTACTCACAGAAGGTGTATCAAGTTAATTATACTTTTCTCAGCCTGATTTCCTTTACCTAGAAAGCATGTAAATTAACTGACAAAGGAAAATTATCTAATGTCATGTTTGCAATATAATTCACATTTTACTTTTAGTCATTTCTCTCTGCTTTATTGATGCCAGAATTAAATTCAGTGAAACTAAAGGGACTCATGGTTGAAACAAACTGTTTCTAAAGTCTGCTCTTTTTCTATTTCAAAAGTCAATTGCACCATAAAATATGGTTTTTACCTGTGGAATAAAAAAGGGAAGAAATTCTAAGAAAAGTTTGAAGTTAGCCATAATTTACGAATAAGAACCTCCGAGTGTGAGAAGTCAATTTTATGACTCTTAGGCTCATTATTCTTTAAATTTATAATAAAGGAATGGCCATTTCTTAGACAAATCCAGAATTGCTACATTCTCAGCCTGTGAGCTGACACAGACACTGAGTGATTCTGTGGGAAAATAAAAACCATCATGTTTGGTCTGGTGATACTTTTCCACAGTTGAAGAAAGCTGAGGAGGCTGATTAGAAGTAAAATAAAGGCAGAGGTGGACATAAACACATTCACTGGGGATGCAGCGAACTGAGCAAGATTCTGCTGAAGACTATCCTGTGATACAATGTGGCAGCTCTGCTCCGCCCAGGGAAATCACCTGAAGATGAGTACACGCTCATCTGACTTGTGTCTGGGTTTGGGGTGTAGTTCAAGACTCATCTGCTCAGTCGTCCTGCTTTCTGGGAGAACTGAGGAGTTCAGTCAAACTGTTTATCCCAAGTTATATATTTTTGTTCATGTGAATCAGGAGCTTGAAGTCCCACTTCTTAGATGGACAGCAAATATGAGTGAATAAACAGACAAAATTAGCACATGAAACTATTGTGCTAACAAATGGAATTAAAAAAAGATCTGTCTTGCTTTAAAACTTACTAACCATTGTTTCTTTTGAATATTTTTATTTAGTTAGGAAATCATAAAATGATCTGAAAAACACATAATAATCCGCTATAGAAAAGAATTCTAATTAATTTCTCAGTAAGAGTTCACTATCCATTTTAAATAGACTAAAACTCAAGACTTTTTGGGTTTTAAGGACTCAAACATAAAGACAAATGAGCATAAAATTCCCTTCAAAGCAAGACAGTGAGTTTGTGCAGTCTGCAGTCTGCAACACACTGTCACGTGAACATGCCTTTCATGTTCATGTGAAAGGCCTCTTACTAGCCAGAGGAAGAGCACTTGTCAGCCACACTTGAGGAAACCGCACGTTGCAAGGAACAAGGTGCTCCCTCCCTGCAACCCCAGAAGACAGAAGAAAGGCTGAGGAAGCCAGGCTGGGCCCTCTGTGTTTTCCCCAGCTGCAGTTCGGGATGGACCGTCAGGGCCCCAGCACCACGCTACCCTGGCCGCCTTCTTCACAGTAGCCTTGGTGAGCATGCGCAATGCCTAATGGCCTCAAAACATGTGGGAAAGTTCTCTTTCAATACAGAAAAGGTCCTCAAGACATTTATAGCCCAACTCAGCTATCACAGTTACCTGTAAATGACTCTTAAGTTCTAAAAATTAAAGCACATACATCTGCCACCAATTTGTCACTTGGTCTCCTGTGAGGTGGAAAGTAAAACTAAGTGTCTTAAGTTGTAATAACATCACTGAGATAGTAACAGAACCTCACAAGAAAATTCCTTTGCTTAGGATGCTTTCAATATGCTCACACAACCAAATTTCCCTGTGTATTTGCTGCCTCAAGGTCAAAGGGTAAAAGAGGGCAGGAAAAGCATGAAGGTCAGCTTCGCTGTGATGATACACTGAAATTACAATGGAGTGATCACAGCTCAGGTGTCACAAAGGAAGTCCAGCAGCCACTGAGAATGTGGTCTCAGACAGATCTCTGCCGCACTGAGAACCTGAACTTTCTTTAAACTGTACCAGGTCCAAGGACACCACCAGCTGTATTCAGAACAGAACCTGCCAGCTGCAACCTTATAGTCTCAAAGTCTCCCCTTGTAACTACTCAGCCATTTCAGAACCCACAGATCTTGGCTTAACAAGCACCCTTACTTCTTGCCAGCTCCAATCCTAGTTCTTGACAAGCAATTTTAGTCACCTTGCAGGCTTTTTGCCTCCCCCATTTTGTAGTCTGGCCTGGTGGAACACAATTCAAATGCTTCTTTTATTTTTAGGGGTTTTTTTGTTGGGGGGAGAGAGGTAATTATGTTTATTTATTGATTTACTTTTTTAAGAGGAGGTACGGGGGATTGAACCCAGGACCTTGTTCATGCTAAGCATGCACCCTACCATTTTGAGCTATACCCTCCTCCCTCAAATGCTTCTTGAATCTGTGTTTCCTGGGCTGCAGGCCTAACAAACCCCAAATAGGTACCATTTTTATTTAGGTCTCTGGTTCTGAAATTTTGTTTAATAGCTGGTACTTAAATATTAAGACCACGTAGAACTGGCTTATAAACCATCTTACCCACAAAGTGGATTTCAGCTGGCTTAATAATAAGACCCACAGAACATAATAAACTATAATAAAGTAGAAATAAAAGAAGGGATGGAAGACTGAGAAGATATTAGAGCCTAGATTCCCCTCCCTCAGGGCCTTGCAGAGGCAACTCAAATATTCAGAGATCAAATAAAGAACAAGCGTGTGTGTGTTTCACTTTAACTTTCTTTTGGGGACGGGGTGGGGTGTGGTGGGGGGGACAGAGGGATTTTTGGACAAAGAGGAACTCCAAAGCCTGGGGCTTCAGGTCCCAAAGTTCACATAGGTAGAGAGGGCATTTGGTGATCCACTGTTGCGGGTGGGAGTGGGGTTTATAAAATGGCGAAGGCTTCACAGCTGAGGAGGAGAACTAAGATTCAGGAGCCTGGGGCCAACCCACTATTCCCTCAGCTCCGAGAGGAGCCGGCCGGCCCGGCAGGGCCAAACTCCCCCGCTCCCCGCCAGCCCGCTCACACGGTGTGAGGAGAAGCAGTGAATTCAGCTGATGCAGGCGCACATACTCTGTGGTCTTCCAGACTGCCAGGCGTGTGCGTGATTTTACTTGTAAGCCTGGTTTCCTAGGAGGTGCCCCCAGGTGAGAGCAGCTTATTCAGCCCGTGGGTGGTCAGAGGTTGCACTGAAGCCCCCCGCCCGGTGCCAAGGAGACATACTATTTGCTGACAGATCTGTCTGCAGCTCGGGGAGCGTTTTCGAGTCTGCGCCCTGGCCTGGTCTGACGGCTGGTGCGTGAGGGCAGCCGAGTCCACTGCTGCACAGCCTTCCCGACCCCCGGTGGCTGTGACCCCAGGGGGAGGTGTTTTGAAGGGGATTTTGAAAAACCTGTATGAGCCAGCTGTCCTACATACACACTTAACTCACAAGGTTTAACTATTTTGAGCTGATCTCTACCCTCTCACCATGTGGGTGCTGTTTATTTTACAGATAAGGACAGATTCAAAAGTTATGGCAAATCCCTGGAGCCACAGTGCCAGCCGTTTGGAGTAGGTGGGGTACACAGATCTGACACCAAAATCTATGCTCTGATGATGCCAGGCTGCCCGATACCAGATTCAGCAGAGACAGTGAAGAACACAAAATGAACAAAAAATACATGCCTGAGTCTGAAGTTTGACTCTAGTTTCTGCTTATACCACTGAACACCCTGTAACTTCTGATGTTAATAATGTGAAAATGACATAGCAATTAACATCTATCACTCACTCACTAAGTACTGAGCATCTGGCAAATATTATCTTACTGAATCCTGTTGGGGAGAAAACTTGCCACCCCAAATTCTCTCTTTGGCATATGGATTATTTCAAGCTGAAAACAGTAAATGACCAAAAGACTCAGGAAGGAACTCTTGTAACCAAGCAGGACCCTGTGGGGCCTTCCAAGGACAGACCCCTCTCCTATTATCTCTGAAGCACCCAGATGATAGTATCTTATGTATATTTCCTGAGTTTTTCAGATGCTAAAAACCACCAACAAAGGGAAGAAATTAGCTACTTGATGATCGAGAGCACATGTGTGGCTCCCAGATCTTCTGGCATGTGTAGGGGGTGATAATTTTGACCATCCTGTTCCCTCCACATCAACCAATCAGAGGACTGTGCATGAGCTGATCGCGTACCCTGCGACCCTCTCCCTGACCTGGCCTTTAAACATGCGTTGCTGAAACCCTCCGAGGAGTTCGGGATTTTCTTGGGCATGAGCCACCCTGTCCTCCTCGCCCAGCCCTGCAGTAAACTTTTCTCTGCTCCAAACTCCAATGTTTCAGTTTGGCCTCATGGTGTGTTGGGCACATGAACTTGCCTTTCTTAACACTCTAACATTCCCCCAACTGCCTAAAGAATTTAGATAGAGGCCTTGTTACCAGAATGGAGCTTTCCCCAGAGATACCTGCAGGACTGTGGGCCAGGTTGGGGGGGGGGGGACTCCAGGCAGGGCGTCAGCATCAGTCTGCTCTGTGTCCCTGCCTCTGCTTGGCCCAGCAAACGCTGGTTTACCAAATGTGGCTTTTCTATCTTCATATGAATTGCCTTCCTCCCCCCTTTGATCCACACGCCTGTCCCCAATGTCCTCTTTTGTCTTCAGCTGAAGGTGAGAGTTTCAGTCATGTCGGCGAGGTACTAAGTTTTCCTGGGTCTCCCTTATGTACACGTTATCAAACTTTTACGTGATTTTCTCCTGTTAATTAGTCTCACATCACTTTAATGCTTAGACCAACCAGAGAAACCCAGAAGGGTAGAGGAAAATGTCTTCTTCCCTAACAACTCTCCCCCACAAGAGAGGTGCTGTTGCCCTGGGGCTGTGGTCCGGGCCGCACGGCACAGAGCTCTCACAGGAGAGGCTGGGGCTCGTGGCCTCCCTGCAGAGCATTACCACTGACTGGTGCCCAGGTTATGCAGGGTTGCCACAGAAATGGTACAGAGACTTAATTCCTTCAGGATGTTTCATATTATCCATTATTCTTATCTGTCAATTTTGAATTTCAGAGATAATTGTTTAATTATAAAAGATGGCTCTTTTACTAACAATTTTGTCATTAGCCAGCATGTCTTTCATAGAATTAACTGAAATTTGTTTGTTATAATTGAAGGTCTTGACCTCAATTTTTGCTTTCATAGAAACCAGCCAATTCTGTTTACCAATTTGCCTAGCACCATACAACTACTAAATATGTGATGTCTACTCCCAGGATATCCAGGATCTTGCCTAATAAAGTCATGGCAAAGAACATCTTTTATCCACATTTTCCCTCAAGAGTAATCAGGTTTCTTTAGCGACTGTGATGTTTAGTTTGATGTGTCAGCTTGGTTGGGCTATGGTAACTGGTTTGGGGTCAAACACTAGTCTAGATGTTGTGATGAAGGTATTTTTTAGATGTGGTTAACATTTAAATCAGGAGACTCTGAGGAAAGCAGATTACACCTCATAATAAGGATGGGCTTCATACAACCCAGTTGAGAGCATTAAGGAAAAAAGGCTAGTGCCAGGCAATTCCTTAAAATCAACCCCCTCTCTCTGTATGTAAGTCTCATACACACACACACACACCTCTCTTATTGGTTCTGTTGTCTGGAGAACCCTGACTAATATAGAGAGAAAGGAAAAGAGGAGAAAATTGAGGCAGAGAAGCGGGGAGATTTCTGAGACCCCTTTCTGCGCTCGCCCATGACTGCAAACCTCCATTCTGGAAGCAAAGGTTTGCAAGGGGAACTAAGGGCTACCACCTGGGCTCTGCTTTTGCATGTGGAAACTCAGTAGTTTCCTGCAATCAAATCCTTCACCTTTTTTTCCTGAAACAGCTTCCTGCTGTCTTCTTTTCTCTTGCACTTCACAGTCCTAAATCCTATTCAGGAGAGAAGGTGCTAAACTATTCACAATATTTTGATACTTAACAGACGTACATATTGTCCAAAGTCATAAAGATAAAGTCCAGAAATCCAGTGTAGAAGTAAAGTACATTCTTATACTAGTTTCTGTTTCTTTTATGCCTGAAAATAAAAATTCAGCTCATGACTGACTCCTTGAGATGAAACCCATCAAGTACCTTATAAGCTTACTCTGAGAACAAGCATTAAAACAAAGCAATTTCTCACCATTTATGAGTCTCTGTCAGTGAGGTCTCCTCTGCTTCTTGGTCAATTTTAGCTGAAAATGCAAGAAAAGATCAGATAAATAATAAACGGCTATACTACCTCAAGCAAAACAGATCCAAGTAACACAAAATGTATTTTAATACATTATTAACCCTAATGTACTCCAGCCAGGAATTTATTTTAAATCTATGAACAGGTATGATTGAAGTGGCTATATTTTCTAAGTAATTTCTTTATATCAGTCACATTAACCTGAGAAAACAAAACACTAGCTAACTTGATATTCATATCAAATGTTTGTGTCAAGAATTTAAATGCCAATAATTAGTTGAAAATAATTCTCTCAAGCAATGGTACAAAAACCAAGTAAAAAACCTAAATAGAAATCACATGTGATCTTCATTCGTGCTCCTCACACCAGATCACAAGTGAACAGACCCAGAGATTATTTCTATGGAGATGTAATGCAAAATATGTTTTCCACTAACTCCAAGTGGGGAGAAGACAGTGCATCCATTTATCTGCCCTTAGATTTGTCTAAAAATGAAGAATGGTATTCTGACACAAACCCAAAGAAAAAATTTGGGAAAGAGATTAATCACTATTTTAAAATTATTTAAAATAACATAGAAAACCTCATCATATAAAATACGCATGGCAGTGACTTTCACATTTTTTGACAAATAAGCATTCTAGGAATTTATGTATTATTGTACACACATACACACATATTTGACATAAAAGTTTCAAAAATGCTCCTACTTCACGCAATGTAGTATTTTTTCTTCTGTTAGATCTCAAACTGCAGTCATGACCCACTGAACTGATTTCCTGCTTCACTAATGATCTGTGACACACAGTGTGAAAGTCACTGAGCTACTGGATAAAAAGTGAAAAACATCAATTTAAAAAACTCTGGAGCTAGTGAAAGAAGCTATCCTTTCATAATCATTCCCCTTCGGGTCACACTTGGGGCCATTTGGAGAAACTAGAAGACAAAGTGGAGCAGGGAAAATCGATTATAAAAGCTGGAACTGGGCATGAAATCAAACTGATGGTCACTCGGGAATCGTCAAAGCATCTCCGTTACTACTTAAAACGCAGCCACCCAGCTCAGGCTCCTTCATGTTTTACAATCTCAAGACGGTGTCTGTGTGAAGGCCTCTGCAGCACCTGCAAAGCCGCCGTGGAGTGTCACGTGGCCACTCTTTGCAGGACTGTCAGTGTCAGAACTTAACAGGGATCGCTGGAGCTGGCAGCAGAGATTTTTTTCCCCTTTTTCTTTTTATTCTTTAGATTGTTTACATAACTTATAGGTCAATCACTAGCCATATTAAAAAACAGAGTAAATGTTCCACGAGTTCACTCTGAAAAGTCTCCAACATGAACACACTCTCTTACAAAACTTGCTCTGTGCTGTGTGGCATGAGAATAGCTTGCTTCCAGGAGCAATTCTAGAACCACATAAAGTTTGTTTACGGGAAAACGACAAAGCACCATAATGCGTATCATTTACAGGAAGGATATTCTTCCAATTGACATTGTGTGTCTTTCTTTTTCTTTCGTAAAGTCTAGAGGTTAAGGCTGACATTAGAATAAAAATTCTGAACTATTTTAGAGGAATAAAGTAAATGATTTATGAAATTTAAAATACCCTAGAATGAGATTTCAGAGATCTGTTTTCTGTTCCTGATTCTGCCACTGAAATTAGCTATGTAATCTTAGGCAAATAGACCAATTTGTTAACATACACAAAATATTTAGCATAGTGCCCCAATAATTATCAGGGACTAACTAAATGTTCTTTGAAAATGCTGGATTTCAAGCTCCTGAAATTCCTGAAGTGATATAATATGTAATAATGTTTAACTGAAAACATCAACTTATTTTATCATGTTTCAACATTACATGCAGAAAAAGCAAGCACATACTTAAAGCTTTTCAGAAAACATTAGCCCCTAAATGGTGAGTGGGCTGTGAATGAAGTGAGCCTGACTTGTTCACAATGGCTCCTTGCGATGTGTGCTACAACAGCTCTTGCTTCACTGTATGAGCAAGTTTTGCTGAAAAAACATTTGAATTCAATGTGGCCGAAGACTGATTCTTACTAAAGGAATAAAACATAAAAACAGACCCTCTTCCAAAACCTAACAGCCACATTACAACCATAAAACCAAACTAGAATAGCAAGGGATACTTAAAAATGTTGTATTATCCATTATTTTACATGACTTTGAAGCTGAGAGGATTTGTGTCCTCAGCTGTAATTAGCTTTGATAGACAGTCCAATGAGAGATCAAAGAAAGTACATTAGAACACAAATGTCGACTCCTGATGAAGAGTGGACTGAAGAGACTTTCCTTTGTATGACAGTCTTAGAAATAAAACAATGTTCTGAAAACCTGGGGTGCAATTCAGTTTTCTGGGAACACTGAGATACCATTTTCCAATATGCTGCCTGTATAAACACACCATCAACATTTTGTTATCACGATTCTTTTAAACATACTCATGATGTTACCTTAGTGACAATGCAGGATTTAGTTTCTTTAGTTAGTGAGGATGAAACCTATCGAACTAAAATAAAATTTAATTAAGTTAGTAAAAATTAAGATGTCTTTTACGAATAAAACAACTCCGCCATTCATTTAGGGAGTACCCATGCTAACCACATGAGGTGACGGAAATCTTAAACCAATTGTGTTTTTCAGTTTGAGTAAAAACTTTGACAGGCTGTGTACCATGTATGTTATTTGCACAGTTTTTCAAGTAAAAATTGAACATGACCTAGAAGTAAGATTACTTCCTATAAATGATGTAAACTTCTAATGGCTAATTATTTCATTCCTTGACCTTTTGTTTAGAAATACAAAGATTATTTTTAGTTAATTTCTAATGGCAAAGAAGGCTTTGTAACTAGCTTTGAAAGCCAGCATTACTTTTAGCAGCACTTTCCTACCTATTTATAATCTGCTATCAATAAATTTTATTATACCAAAGTATATAAAATTAATTATAAAAGATAGAAAAGATTCCAATTTTCTACTTCAAGATTTTCCCTTTCTTTATAGCACATGGCTCATTTTTTTTTTTTTTTTGACATATCAAATGAGGATGGCAGCCTTCTAGTTTGTTCATGGTAACGGTTAACTATAGGAAAACTTTAAAAAGCACTTAAAACAGACAACCAGGCACAGGCATGGTTTATAGTGACCCTCACTTGTCATCCCATCACCAGAGGCTCCCAGGAAACCCTGTCCACCTTCCACAGAGGCATCTGTGTGCCTCCTAATGGACACCACTGCCCAAGGCTTCCCTGGCCTCAGATCTCTGGGAACAACTGCTTTTCCCACACTTTGCGTGAAAAAGCTGCTTCCTTGGCAAGATGTTCCCACCACTCTGCCTCTCATTTTCAGATCCCACCAGAGTCAGTGTTTGGGGTAGAACATAAGATTTAGAGTCAAAAAGACCTGGGTATGAAAACTACATCAGCCACTAAATTGTGTGCGATTTTAATAACTCTGATGGTCACTTTTATATAGTAGCTTTTCTTTATCACTAAAACACGGTAGTAATTTCTTCCCTGTTGAGTTGCTTGATTAAATAATGTATAAACACCAGCTGCATCCTAATAATCTTTTTATCTTTCCTCTCCTCAGCACATTACTGTGACTATAAAAAGGACTGGGATATGTTGCTTTCAAAATGCAAACAGTCCAGGATGTCAAGAAAGAACTATCCAATGGAGACAGGATGGAAATACAATGGAAAACAGTTGGCCAAAAAGCTGTGTTCAGCTTGTACAGCGGCAGGTCCAGCCTCTCAGTGTGATAACAAGCAAAGCAAAGGAGACTGAACTACATTCACTTTGAACACAGCTAAGAGATTCCCTCTTCTGGGTGTGATTAACAAGAACCAAACTTACCATCCTGCTGTGACCAGCCGGGAACCTGGATAGAACACATGAAACAACAGCTTTCACGCGCTGCACAGCAGGCAGCACAGGACCTGCTCTCTGGAAGAAGGTCAACAATGAGTTGAGCACTACAGCTCTCCAGGATTTCATCTGGGGCAGTTTCCAGAGTGTGGGCCCTGGAAAGGAGAACCCAAATAAGCCAGCCCATCCAGCTGAGCTGAGGAAACAGAGATGGAAGTCGGGAATCTGAAGTGGAGGGTAAAGTCCCAGAGAGGAAACAGCTTTGCAGAAAAGAATGGCCAGAAATCTGCACTGAGATCTCTTTCAGTTTTTGCTGAGTATTAGGTGGCACATAAATAGAGTAAAACTCTAAGTCAGAGCAAAGAACCAAGAAGCTATAGACTGAACAATTCCCAGGACCCACGCAGGGCCAGAGTGGCTCAAGGGCTAGAGAGCTTCAGTGGAAGGCTGCTGCTGAGCATCTGGACAGGGTGGTTTTTGGAGATGTGTGGGAGGTTGGGGGAAGGAAACTTTATGAGTAGGAATGCCACCAGTGTGAGGGGTACTCTACACTAGCCCCAGCAAAGCTAAAAACATGCCTTAAAGGATCACATTGAATCACAAGTCATTTAAATTGTCTACCAAGACAAAGCGAAATATTCTTTAGAGCAATACACAAAATCCACACATTTAACAACATAACAACCAGAGTGCCTAGCATTTAACAAAAATTTACTAGACCGACCAAGTATCAGGAAAATATAATGAATTGCCAGAAGATAACTAAGTCAACAGAAACAGACCCAGGAATGACAAGAGATGAACTACCAAATAAAACTAAAGCAGCTATTATGACTGTGCTCAAATATTACAGAAAAATATGAACACAGAGAGAAATGGATGTCTTAGTCTGCTCAGTCTGCTGTAACAAAATGCTAAAGACTAGATGGTTTAAACAACAAATATTCATTCATCGCAGTTCTGGAGGCTGGGAGTCTGAGATCAGAGTGTCAGGATGGTAGGGTTCTGGACAGCCTTCCTACTGGTTTGCAGACTGCCAGCCTCTTGTTGGTATTCACATAGTAAAGAGTAGAGAAAAAGGCAAGCTCCTCATATCCCCTCCTATAAGCACTAATTCCACTTATGAAGCCTCCACCCTCATGACCTCATCACCCCTCAAAGCCCCTAATACCATCTTAATACCATCACACTGAGGGTGAGGGTTTCAACATAACAATTTTGGGGGACACAATCCTGCAGTGTATAACAATGAAATATATAAAAAAGACTCAAGTGGAACTTGTAGAGATGAAAAATATAGTATCTGAAATAAAAATTCACTTCATTAGAAAATGAAAATTCACTTGAAAATGCAAATAACACGAAATCAGACATTTCAGAAGCAAAGAATAATGAACTTGACAATAACAGGATCTATTCCAACTGAAGCATATAGAAGACTGAAAAAATTAACTGAGCCTTGATAACCTTGGGACAGCAGTAAACACTCCAGCACATATGTAACTGAAGAAGTATTAGAAGAAAAGGGGAAAAAAAAATAAAAGGAAAGGAGAGAGCTAGGGCAGAAAAGGAACAGAAGAAATAACTACCCAAAGTTCTCCAAATCTGATAAAAACTATAAACTCCCAGATCCAAGAGCTCAATTAACTCAAAGCAAGATAAATACACATGTATACACATACACCAGTGCACACTGTGATCAAAATACTAAGACTCAGTAATAAAGACGGATTTTTAAAACAGCCAGAGGTGGGAGAAAAACACATCTTGTAACAAGAAACAAAAATAAAAATTATTGAAAACTTTATGGTAGACAGAATAATGGCCTCCTGAGTACGTCTACATCCTGAACCTGAGAATCTGAGAATGCATTACGCTCCATGGCAAAGCGGAGTTAAGGCTGCAGATGGAATTAATGCTGCTGATTAGCTGAGCTTGCAGTGAGACGGTCATCCTGCATTATCTAGGAGGGTCCCCCAAATAACCACTGGGTCCTTGTAAGTGAAAGAAGGTCAACAATCAACACAGTTCCCTCCATTTTGTACCTAGAAAGTCATTCGTTCTTCACTTTCAGGATAGTATTCAATAAATCATACAAGATATTCAACACTTTATTATAAAATAGGCTTTGTGTTAGATGATCTTGCCTGAGAGCAGGCTAATGTGTTTTGAGCACATTTAAAGTAGGCTGGGCTAAATGATGCTTGTAAGGTTAGGTGTATTCACTGAATTTTTGACTTACGGTATTTTCAACTTATGTAACTGCATTTTAAGTCCAGAAAGATGTGTACATATTTCTCATCAGAAACTATACAAGCAGGAGACAAGAAGATTTTAAAGTGTGGCAAGAAAAAAAAAACCTGTCAACTGACAACTTTTATTGATATCCAGTAAAAATCTTTTCAAAAATGGAGATAATTAACTAATTATCCAAAGTAATCAAATGCTAAAAGGCCCTACACTTGCAGATCTACACACAAAGAAATTATTCAGGCAGAAGAAAAACATTCTAAATATTCTAATTAAAAGGCAGGGATTTTCAGATTTAGATAGCAAAGATTTAACTATACAGACTCTTAAAGAAACTCATTTAAAATATTAATACATACTGAGTGTAAAAGTAAAAGAATAAAAAAAGGTGTACCATGCAAACTCTACAATAAAGCCAATTACTCAAGCTACACTTTAAAATTCAAGAACCTAGTTAAAGTCTAAGAATTGTCCCTGAAACAGGGCTCCAAGAAGCCACTGTCACAGTCTGAGATTTGGTACATGAGACAAGACCATCTGCCATCAGGGTTAGACGATGTCTCTCCTAGGTCTTTATAAATATTTCACTAAGATCTCATTCATTTACGATGGAGAAAGGGGTGGTTATAGCCGTGTACTTCTATGTGCCCTGGATCTACGTGTCTCACAAGCGCTACATCTCCAGAATACAGAAGGTAATTGGAGACATCTTACGTAGACATACTCCCTCAAATCTAATGTCCCTGATGGTCCAAATGCCCAAGTAACACCCAGTAAGAACATCTGCCAAGCAGAAAACTAACAGACTGATACATTTTTAAACATTAACTGGGCAGCTCTGTGATTCGAAATGGTATATTTATTAATTTATGAGTACTTCCCTGTGAATCAACATGTTGGCATTTCCTAAGTAACTACAGAAAGGAAACTAATTTCATTACACCAGACTTGCTTTAACAACAACAAAGAAAGGTTTAACATTTAAAAAGTGGTAGTCATAAACTCAATTTCTAGATGACTTTTCTTCAAAAAACTAGGAAGTGTCACATCAGCTTCTAAGCAATTAATTTGGGGTCTTGCTACAAGAACATTACAATTTGGTCAGGATTCGCCCTAATGCTGGCTCCTATCCAAGTGCCCAGGGCCTACGGAAGGAAAACTGAGGCTTAATCATAAAAAAAATATGCAGTTACTAGTTTATTATCTGATATACAGGACAAATAGGGAACATTCAAAAATACAGTTCAGGCATTTGACATGTTTTTAAATATATTAGATATAATTTAAATGTATCTAAATTATAATGAACATTCACATAGCTTAAGAATCATGATAATGAACATTACTCAGGCTTTTCCAGAGGACTACAGGCTGTTGTTACAAGGTTCACTGGTGATTGTACTATAATAGAAAGATAGTAAAAAGGAAAAACTGAGACCTGCTAGGAGGGGATTAGCATCATAAAAAGCAAGCGACGGCTTTTAGCTAGGATATGGTGAATACAATGGGGTTAGAGGGAGGCTGACACGTCCCAGGAGACCCACAGGATTTAGAAATGACTAGGTGAGAGACGCACGGTGGGGAGGAGTGTATGGGAAAAGGAGACTTCAAGAATATGGTCAGTACTGCTTCTGAGCTGGCAGGTTAACATTTAGAAATGTACTGTACAAGTATGCATGATGGGAAGTGTACACATTTATCCTCCATAATCTTTTTCCTTTAAGAGCAATGTTGTGGAAAGAAGGTTTGTAAGTAAAGAAGTGAGCAATAAGTTTTGGTGCATTTTCACAATGTAATACTATGAAGTCATTAGGAAGAATGTATTGATATAAAATCATCTCAAAGATATGTCAGTTGGGAAAAAAAAAATCCAAAATAGGCTCATATTTTTACCATGCTAAGGACTCAATATCAAAAAACTTTATAACTAAGCACTCAAAAATGCTGTATTAAAACAAAACTGACTGCATGGCTGAGTTGGCTAGAAATTAAGGAAAATTCTCTGAGGCCACAAAACCAAACAGGAGCAAGACTCCAAAGAGGGGCAAGCAGGCATTGTCTTGGGGATATCACTGAGCCCAGCAGCCCAGCAGCCTAGAGCTACAAGATGGGAGCCTAATCTTACCACATCTCAAGTCTTATTAGAAGGCTACAGTAAATAAGGCGTTGACAGGTTTTGCTATAAAGATAAATATTGGAAATAGACCAATGTAATGGCATGGGGTAAACCCAGAAAAACAGCACACACATACATGGGGAATTTGTATATGAAACGAATGGCACTACATTTTAGGAGAGAAAGGATGGCATGGTCATTATGTGGTACTAAACAACTAAAACCACCTTATCCACACGAAAAAAATTAAATTTGACTTCTGCACACTGCACACAAAAACAATTGCATACATATATCAAAATCAGACTGAAGGATCTAACGCGGAAGCAAAACTATGTATTTTTACAGGAAAATACAGTACAATATCTTTACAAATTTGTAGTAGGGAAAGATTTCTTAAATAAGGCAAAAATTATAGACCATCAAGGAAAAGGTTGATAAATATCACTACAGAGAAATAAAAAACTTCTGTTTATCAATTGTCAGCACAAAAAAAAAGTGAAAAGAGACGCTTCTATGTGGGACAATTTACAACAATTTAACTATGTTTTAGTCTCCTGAATATATAAAGAATTCCTAATAATTCAACAAATAAAAGACAGATGAACAGAGAAATAGTCGAAAGACTCGGAAAGGCATTTCTTAGATGAGGAAACAACTATACACATTCCAAAATATGCTACTTCTCATAAATAATCTGGGAAAAGTAAATTAAAACCTCAATAAAATATCATTTTAAACAATAGATTTGTCCATTCTAAGAACCATATGCTGGCGAGGTTCAGCACAACTGGAACTCTGCTGGTAGAAATGCAGACTGGAACTCATCACTTTTTAGAACAATTTGGCTTTACCTCAGAAGCTGAGGAATTCATGTGCCCTATGACCCAGCAAACCTTCGCTCTCCTAGGTTTGTACCATAAAAAAAGAGTATGGATGTACACCAGAAGTCATGGACATGAATATTCATGTAAGTATTTTTATATTGGCTAAAAAAGGGAAAGAATAGGAGAGAGAAATTGTGCTGTTAGTATATTCCCACACTGGGGCCCATATTAATAAGAAACATGGAAGAACCTCAAGGAAAATGTTCAATGGAGAAAAAGCCACAGAAGAGCATACTCGCAATTCCACTTACACAATGATCATAAACTTGCAAAACTAAATTATAAATATGCAATTGATATTTCTGGCAAAACTATAAAGAGAAAGCATGCAAACAATAAACAGCACTTCAGGATCGTGGTCATATGTGAAGAGAACATGGGAATAATACTGAGGAAGGACAAACAGAAGAGTTGAACATGTTGACCATGTTCTGTTTGTTGAGCAGGGTGTAGATGGCTGTTCATTTCATTATAATTCTTTAGATTTCATTTAGGTTATAATACACACAAACCTACAGGCATGCCCCGATTTATGTTATATATACATAACAAACATATGCCTTTCAAACACACAGGTGACCCTCCTTATTCACGGATTCTGTATTGGTGAAACTGCCCACTCACTAAAATTGACTTTCAGTCCAAAATGAATACCTGTAGCACTTCTGCAGTTACTCACGGACACACAGAGAACAGAAAGACTTGAGTCAGCGGACACTTGCTCCCAACTAAGGCTGAACAAGGTGCGGCTCTGACTTCTTTAAGCTCTCAAATGGTACAAGTGTCTTTTCCTCTATTTATTGTGTCTCATTTTTTTGCATCTTTGTGCCTTCTTCATTTTTGGTAATTTCTCTTTATAAAATAGCCCTTAAGCATAGAGATGCAATGCTGTTTAGTGTCTCTAAGCACAAGGAAGCTGTGATGGGTCTTATGAGAAATTACATGTGTTAGGTAAGCTTCATTCAGGCATTAAGTTAGACTTGGCTATGAGTTTGATGTTAACGAATCAGTAATATAGTAAATAAGGTGTCTTCAAACATGAGCACACATATAGCAAGGTTGTATTTTGGTGATGAAATTAGACCAAAATGTGAGCAGAGACCTGAAGAAACCTAATCCTGTACTGACTCCTAGGAGCAGTGGTTCAGTGTTCATGGCAACTTTATCAAACAAAATTATGGCAAATAATGAGAATATATTTACTTCTGCTTCATTCATAAAATGAACATAAAACACACAAAATTATATGCATGTGTGCACACACATATATAAATATGCTATGTCTCTATTACATATAAAATAAATGTAAAACATACATACGGAAACATAAAATGTTTCATAATAAAAATGAAAGAGCAAAAGGGGCAAAAACAACACGCAGAGGACGTAACCACCAGTAAAATACATATAAAGAGCTGTGAAACTAGACTCATGTGGATAGAAAAGGGCTTTGGCTAATTCTTTCGCACAATAGAAGCAGTATTAATGGTTGATATTGTTACTATTATTATCATATGGCTAATAAGTCAAAAGTTATTTAAAAGATAATTATGTTTTTCTCAATTTTAAGTTGTCAAGAAAAAAGATTAATTCAAAAAATTAAATTCATCCTACCCTTTTACCATCACTAGAAAGCATTCTCATGTATTTTCAGGTAAAGAAACACATCAAACATGCTCACCCTGAATGTGGAGCACTGCTTAAGGGCATCATGGGTACAATTTCCAGTATAAGTTACCACTAGGAGACGTCTCAGCCTTTGGTACAGTTAATATCCACTGTTTTCACCATCTCTTCATTCTCAAGAATAGAATTACAAATACTAAATATGGTGTGAAAATTAATAAAAGGAAGCCACAACTGAAATTGGAGTCATGAAGGCCTGCAGAAGGAGTTCTCTCATCCTACCACCAGGTGCCGACTGCCCCCAAAGGAAGAGTGGTACCTTGCCTCCCCAACAGGGAGCTGCCTCTTCTTTACTTCCCTGGCAGGAGGAAGGAAGATTTTCTTCTTGCCCAGCAACAAGCCCAGACAATGGAAAATGCTGCAGCTCAGCCACGAGAAGCCGTCGCCACCCTGAACTCACTTTCCTCCAATGAACTTTTATTTTTCTCTTGTTGATGACTTCCTTGTCCCACCCTCCTTCCTACAAAAGCCTTCCACTTTGTAGAGCTCTTTTGTAATATTCCTCCAGGTATCTCTCTGCTTGCCAGATAAGATGCTGCTTGATTCATGAGTCATTTGATAAAGCCAATTAATCTCCAAATGTACTCAGTTGAATTTTGTTTCTAACAGTTCGGTGGCAGTGGTGGGACTGAAACAAACTGAAACAAACAGGAACAAGAAACACATGCTTCGTGCAGCCTCTTCCTTGCCATTTCTGAGGGCCGTGGGCACGTTCTTCGTGGCTGAGCTCTGCTCTTTCGCATTTCCGCTCCTGATCTAATTGGCTTTCCTTTACAGAGCAGGTCAGCTTGAGCTGGTAGAGGATTCTGTCCCAAGCCCAGCTGAGCTGGCAAAATGGTTCTGCCTAGAGCCAAGACCCTAGCCTTTCAAAAAACAAAAACAAACAAACAAACAAACAAGAAACCCCACTGCAAATCCACCGGCCCCAGGTGCGAAACCCCAGCCCTTCGCTCTGAGCCTGGGCTCCATGCTGGGAACCGCTGCAGTTCGGCTGCAGTCCTCCACTCGTTTGGAAGCCTTCCCCAGACGCATGCTGGGAATTTCTGGAGGTAGCTGCGGTTTTGCATTTGTGTGGAATCAGTCTGCAGTCCCCATTCCTTGGGGTTTGCTGGCTTGATCCCTCCCCTGTCCAAGGTACACAGGGCACAGGGCCTCCTTGTGGCCAGGACACAGTAACATCTCTTCTTACTGCTGATACATAAAGCTACACAAATATGCTTGTTTATCTTGTTTTCTGTAGATAAAGGCTACCGATAAGTGGGCATCTCAGGAACCAAAAATAGACCTCAGTCCTTTGTTATTGTGCCCAGACCCCCGGATTCAGTCTGTAGTCCCCATTCTTTGGGCCCTGCAGCTTCAGTCCTTTCTGCAGTCCCCAGGTTATTAGTGTGGCTCTGGAAAACCCATACGCCTACCTAAAAGAAATGGGATCCTTTATACCCAGAGAGCTGAGTGGCCACCTTCTGGGTGCACCTGCTTATTTTATTTATGTTTAACAATTATAGTCCCAGAAGTTTCACGTATCTCACAAGATAGTCAACAATTCAGTAAAAATGACCTAGAATTACAGTGGCCACTGTGGGGAAAGTTCCAATTAGATAAGGCAGTTCATTCAGAAAACACCCCAAAGCAAGACATCTCAAACTGGACAGGCAGAGTGGGATGCCTACTTAGCTGGCATGCGGAAGCTTACGAAAGGCTTCAAGATTCCGAAATAGCTTCCTTAAAAGACTTGTTATAAAAGGCTAAGGAAACATCAGACACCAGAGGAACCTAAAACAAAAGACTGTAGGATGGATCTGACTGCAAATGAGACTCCTCCTCCTGCCACCGCCCCCTGCCTCCCCCCCAGCCCCCCAGTCCTTTTTCACCTGTGTACTCAGACAGACCTCCTCAGGGGTCCTTCACCCCTTGGCCAAAGACTAAACTGAGGGCTGCAGCTGAAGAATTTCCTAAACCTAGGGAGGAACCCCAAAAGGTTTTTTGAAGATTTGAGAGTCATTGTCAGGACCTATGACCCAGGGAAGCCCCAAAATGGATGCAGGGAACAAAATGGCAAAACCCTGAGGATGATATTTGACATCCTCAACCAGAAAGTGCTCCCCAAACAGCAACTGACATTTTATAAGCTACTCCCAGAGTCTCCCCTGACTGGACTAGTTGGTAATTCCAATCATGAAAACAAAGGAAGGATGAATCTATGGCAGACCTTAGGGCTTACTGGAAGCTCTCTTCTTATGGCATTTTGGCTCCATAGAATAAATAAGGCCAGTGATCCTTTCCTGGTTGCCCTCTTTGTAAGTGGACTCAGATTAGTGGATTGAAAAAACAGGCAGAAAATAAGATGGGAGACTATAGTTGAGCATTCTGAAAGGACCCTGGGGCAAGATTGCAAACAGAAATCCACCAAGCTAACAGCTTTACAGCTACAATAGCTGCAAGGCCAGAGACCCAAAATAACACACCTACCTCCTAATTTGCATTCCCCTATAGGTCCATCTTGAAAAAAAAAAAAAAATAAAACCAACAAACTCTGATCCAATGATCAGTGTCACAGGTATAATCAACTGGGATACTGGAAAAGCGACTGCCTTCAAAGGTCCCACGCCAAGTCCTCTTGAATGCCCTCTTCCCTACCTCAGGAGAGGAACCCCATATGGGCCCCTCCCAGTTAATTGATCTCTAATGAGTTTCCACTGAACTATCCAGTTCAGTTACTCTCTTAAACAGCAAAGAGGAAACTAAAAATTAATGAGAAACCTTGCCAGGTTCTAGCTGATACTGGAGATACTTTCTATTTTAAACCCCATCCTCATCAGACAACAAATCCCTTAGAGTAAATAAAAAGGAGGTTTCAATAGTGGAAGTATCTAATAAAGTTCAGAGAGAAATTTTATCTCAAACAGTACAAATGACTCTGGGACCTTTTATTGAAAAAACATTCTTTTTTTTGCTATATGACACAGCCCCAGTCAATTCATTAGGCAGGGATCTCCTTTCTCAATTAAAAGGGCTGACACCTTTTGCCTGCAATGGAGGCCTCACCTTGAGACAGGAGGGGAGGTGGCAGGACACAACCTTTAAAAGAATGACATACATTCAGGGTATGGCAGAAACTAGTTGGAACCAACTTGGCCCAAGATGGCGGAAGAGTCCACTCCCGGCAGACCTTGGGCCTCATTATAGGCTCGCTGTGATACATCAGCTGCTAAATGACACCCTCACAGGTGCCATGACACTTCCCAGGCTGACCGTGAAAGGCCAAACAGTGGGTGGGGACCTAACTCCTAGAAATGCCTGCCCTTTCCCCAAAACAGCTGGAATAACTCTCCCACTTGTTAGCATATGAAATTACCCAGCCCATAAAAACTAATCACCCTGAGGCCACTCTACCTTCTGAGACAGACTACATTCTGTGCATGGAATGTGTACCCCTCCCAATAACCCTGCTTGAGCTTTACTGTGGCTTGCTCTTGAATTTTTTCCTGTTCAACACAAGAATCTACTCTCTGGTAGTAACTTAGAATTTCCTGACCAACCCAAGCCTAACATGTGATGTTCCTTGCAGTCTGTCCTTGACACAGAAGACGAAGAAATTTTAAAAAGTCCCTTAATTTAATTGAGGTGCTGGAAAATTTGTGGGCTACTTCTAATACTGACATTGGAATAAAAAAAGTTCAGAACCTATAAAGATTCAGATAGATATTACTAAACCCCTCCCTAATTTACCTAAATTAAAGCCTGAGGCCACACAAGACCTCACTTCCCTAGCAGCGGCTAGTCATTCCCTGCACTGGTCCCTGCACCACACCAATCCTACCAGTCTGGAAACCTAATCGACAGGGGTGGTGATCTGTCCAGTGTCGAGAGCTTTTAGTAAGATAGTTATTCCTCATTTCCTAGTTGTTCCAAACCTGAAAACCCTTTTGTCACAAGTTCTACCTGACTCAAATGGTTCACTGCTCTAGACCTTTGTTCAGCTTTTTTCAGCATTGCTGAAAAAGCTCCTGTATCTACTTGACTTTATCTGGAACAATCAGCAAAATACCCACACGTACATTCTTCCAGGGTTTTCTGAGATCCCTTCTTATTTCTCCCAAGTGCTTCCCCAGGATGTAAGCCGTGTGGTCAGGCCCCATAAGACGCTGCTCTCTGTACATCCCCAGACTGACCAGCCCTGCCTCACCCTTACCTTATGCTCATGACTGCCTCGCATTCCTAAGCTGGAAGTTCGATCAGTAACTACCTGCATGATCAGCCTGACCCCCAGCTATCCACCGTCCCAGCCCTCAGACCAGAACTGCTCCTGTATGTTTGGTCATCAATAGGAAACATCAGTCCTCGCAAGGGTTGCTAACCCAGAGAGCTGTAAGGGACACATTCTAACAGGCCCCTGGCGACCAAGGAGCCCTTCTGATGTCATACCCCTATAACTGACCCCTGCTGCTCCCCTGTGTAGCAAGACTGCTGCTTTGTCCTGCCTGCTTTTGGCTGTACATGGTGAGGTGTGACTCCAAGACTTCGGTCTCTGACTTGTAAGATTCCCCATCCAACAAATCATTGAAGTCCCTGTTGCTGACTCCAGGTTCTTTCTTCTCAGGTTCAGTTTCACATCTGGGCAGCTGCAAGGACTGCAGGACTCTGGAGTGCAGCCCAAAATAAGCACCTTCCGGTCCCCAGGAAATTGATTCTTTTACAATATGTAGATGACCTCCTGCTGTGCTCAGTTACCAAGGAGGTGTCAATAAAAGATTCCATTTATTTGCTGCAACAGTTAGCTGAAAAAGGGCACAGAGTCTCATTACAAATTACCATGATTTCTAGACACAGTTCATTACCTAGGTCATAATCTAAGAGATAAAAAGAGTGCCGCTAACTTCAGAAAGAATTAAGCTAAACTAAGAATCTCCTAGACACAGAACTAAGTGGTAGCCTTATGGATTTCTATCCATGGAAGCTGCTTATTGAAGACTATGAGTTCCTAATTCTTCCTCTATTGGCTTCCCCACTCCATGAATTTATCAAAATTTCAATCTCTGAATCTCTTGCTTGGGATGATACACATGAGTAAGCCTTTATAAAACTAAAACATGACTGTAACTCAATAAAAATACGTGGGAAAAAAAAAACTGAGACAAGTGCTCCAAGAGTCACCTTAGGGCTACCTACCTGTTGAAACCCTTTCACTTTATTGGCACGAAACAAATGACCGTGCATGAAAGAACTAACCAAGCCCCGGGAACGCTCAGGCCCCTGCCTGGCACAGCGCACAACCTGAGTCAGCTGAACGTTTGACTGTAACTGGAAGACCAAACTGAACAAAGCTATAGTCAAAAGATTTTCCCAAAGTAATGAAAGATCCTTTGCTGAGGAATTTAATAGATTCACTTTAACTCATCACCCTGGTTTCTCTGACAGGGAATTCAGGCTGAGAAGACTAAGTAAACAAACCTTGTTACTTAACTTACTACCCCGAGACCGAACTCCATTTAGATTCTTCACTAAGTAGCCAGAGCCTACGTATCTTTGTTCTGCAAATTCTTCACAAATGTATTGTTTCTATGTCCAAAAACCTTAAAAGCTGCCTGGCTGGCCACTTCTTAGGTCCCATTTCTATGAGATCTCCATGATTCAGATTTGCTTTTTCTCTCCTTTAATCTGACTTGCTTCAATTTTATTATCAGTCCAGCCACGTGAACTCAAACGGGGTGGACAAGAACATTTTCCCTTCCCCGACAACCTCACACGGTGGAAGGTCTCCTGAGCTCCCATCACCCTCAACATTTCTTGGCCAGCGGCCTCACCTTCTATGAAGTCTTCTTTTTATTAGCTGCCCCTGAAATAACTCTGATGTTATAATACATGTGATCGGGTTACTGTTCTCCCCTCCGTCCCCAGTGAAGTCCTTCCTGACTGTAAGGCTGACACACACCCCTGACTCCCGGCACTGAGCTACAGGGAACACCGTGGGGCCACGTCGCCTTCTCAGGGCTCACCGATGGCTCCCGCTTGAAAGGCAGCAAAGGCAAGCACCATGCTGGGCACACGACTGCAACTCCCTTTGATGCTGTTGGGGCAGCAACTTTACTTTTACCTCTGGCTACTTCTGCCCAGAAGGCTGAAGGAGAAACCCTTGCATGGGCTTGTACCACAGCCAAGGACAAAGCGGCCAGTCTTTGCACTGAGAGCAGATGTGCTGTCAGAGTAGCTCATGGTTTTGGACTGTTGTGGAAGCAGCGTGGCTTCCTTACGTCCAGGAGAAATAAAATTGAAAGTGGCCTCTATGTTCAAGAATTACTACACTGCCTAATGGACCATTCAAGGTCTAGCAAACGGATGTCATACAACTCCCTTTGTTTCATGGATATAAGTATGTTTTAGTCCTGGTCCGTATGTTTTTAAACTGGATTGACGCCTTCCCTTGCAGACAGGCTGCTGCCTCTTCTGTGGCTACAGTCCCTCTAGAAAAGATTACCCCTACCTGGAGAGCTCCCCTCAAACTTCACAGGCATCCGAGAACCAACTGTACTTGCCAGGTGCTTCAACGAGCCTGTGCAACTGGCTGGCTTTACACACTTCCACTGTGCTTTCCACTCTCAGTCCTCTGGTTTAGCTGAACACACCAATGCATTGTTAAGATTCAGTCAGCAAAATCCGTAGAGCCCCTCCAAATACCTTGGCCAAAAGCACTGCCATTGGTGCTTCTAAATCCCAGATCCACCCCTTTGGAAGTCACGAACTCTGACCTTTTGAGACAGTCATAGGATGCCCAATACACTTGCTTCCTGCTTATTTTGACCCACAACTGATAAAAGAAAAAAAATTCCAATATTGCAAAGGCCTAAATGCTTCTATAAGAGAGAGCCATGTTTTGGTGGAGCAATCTTTCCTCTGTGCACCCCTGGGAGATGAAGACCTTGAGCATCACACCTTGCAACACAGATTTCATCTATTGGAAACAACACCTCCCAGAGAATTCTCTTCAAACTTGTTGAAAAGGCCCTGTCAAGACTTGTTAAACAAACTCTGTGCGGCCAAACTCCAAGGAATAGACTCTTGGATTCATGTGACACACATAAAGACAGCCCTGAACCCTGACTGGACCTGCACATCACTGGTGGCCTGAAAGTAAGATTCTTGGAACTGGAGCAGACGACATCTGATGAGGAGCAGATGACATCTGATGAGGCAGTTTTCCTGAGATATCTGGACCAGGTCTGTTGGAAGTTTGTCCCCAAACCTTGATGATAACATAATGTTTCACATGATCTCCAGTGTCTATGATCTTCATAATCTACATACAGTCTTTGATAAAACCCCCTGAGAGCTCTCCCTCCCACCCTTCCCTGTTACTCAAATATCACCTCTTTAAACTCACTTAATAGCATGGAGGGGAACTACCATCTTTAAATTTAACATTCACCCAAAACAGCGTGCTTAAGTTTTAAAATACACATTTGTCAAAATACATCATATGAACAAAAGGGCTGTTAAGGCCAACAAAAGAGAACTAGGCTCCTGTTTCTTTCCCAGCAACCTCAACACTCACAGAAATGTAACGGCAAACCGTGTTATCCTTCACAGCCCAGCAATGTGGTTTTCGTATGCACACTTTGTCCAAAATACAACTTGGATTCAAAAAGAAAGAAAAGAATCAACATGAAGGAGTGTGCTGAGTTCTGAGCGAAGTTTTAGCTAAGTATGAGGTTTCCTGGTGGTCTCATTCATCCCATCGTTCATACCTCTCATTTTCTTCTTAAAAAAAAAGAAGCACAAGAGAACATTTAAGAAAAACTACAGATGAGTGCCATATAACCATCTGGAGATAAACAATTCATTTCCTTCATAATGCACAAAAATAAAATCATCACATGTGTAGGCATAAATTAGAGGTAAGCTAATTACAGTAACTTCAATTAAACACTTAAGTCAAAAACTTAGGCATCAGTTACAGTCTTCCCACAATAACGTTTTTTTGTAGAGCTGTTCCCTTCTACTTCCTCACTTCGCTTAATTATTAAAAGCTCAGGAAACTGGTTTCCACCCATGCCAATCTAAGAAAAATGTTCCATTCAGGGACATGTGCCACTATGATCATTCCCTCACTTCTGAGACTATTCCTAACTCTCGCTTCCACTACAACAGGATCTCTTGGTTTTTTCTTTCTACCTCCCTGACCTGTACAGGCTTGTCTCCCTCTGCTCATACTGTAAATATATCCTCCTCCGGAAGTCTGCTTCTGAGTCTGTTCTCCTACCTTCCTAGGTGGTCACATCCACGGAATGATCACCTTGCTCACCCTCTCCCCTAGTTCCCTCTGGGGCAGCCCCCCGTGTCTACCACGTTTACACACCTGCTTCCTGGGAATATCCGCCTGTGTGTCCACTTACAAGGTGATCGCGCCATCCAGTCAAATCTTTTCTCAGATTATCTTCTCTAACCCAGTGACTCATACCATTACTCACCCAGCCACTCAAATCTGAAATCTGGACACCTACCATCACCTCTATGTTCACTTGGTCACCAAGTAACTTCTGTTCTATCAGGAATTCTAGCCTCAAATCTATCCTCTGTTCTGCACTGTTCCTACTTCCTCAGAACAGGGCCCCTCGTTTCTCTAACAGTGTGACCCAACAATCTCACAAGCAGCCTCCTGCCTCTGAGACTGGGCTGCCTCCCTGTAGCCCTTCCCCACTGCTGCCAGTGGACCCTCTCTTAAAGCTTTAAATCTCTGCTCACCCACATTCAGGGTAAAGGCCAAGTTGCTCAGCCAGGTCTGCAGGTGCAGTGGCGGGTAAGTGTGGGAGCATCTGTACCACAGAGTCTGTTTTCTCACCACAGGATGAACCAAGATTACCATTAGAGCAATGGGTAAGCGGAAGAGGAAGATTGTGGAGGTCTGAGATAAGACAGAAACCAATCTCAGAAACTGGTAACATTAAGTTCACAAGGGAAGTCTTATAGCACTGCTGAGTAGAAGTGAGTTCCAACAGCAGGTTTCTGTCATGACTTCAAGGTGACAGAAGTCAGTGTCAGGTAAGGACCACCATCGTGCCAAGAAAATAAAAAGAGCTACTATGGTGCAAACATGGAGACAGCCAAGAGGTGGGCTTCACGAGGGGTGTTGGGCTTTTGTCTGGTGAGCAAGACAGTGCACGCTACACGCGGGGCATTTTTCCAGGTGTAGGGACACAGCAAGGAGCAGAGCAAAGCTGCTCTCTGAATGGAGCTCACACTGTTGAGGAATAAACAAACAACACAGTTGCAGAGAGTGGTTAAATGGTATGCAGACTATAAAACTCGGTGGGGTTCAGTTCAGAGCATTATTTGAGAACGTTATTTATTAAAATTATATTCTCAATTCTGCCAAGGATGGTCCTCAGCTAGCACCAGTGCAATGAGTGCCTTATGGCAGTAGGACTCAACTCTCTAAATCTGCCTACTTTAGAGCCGAGATGAGAGGCATTCCTGAGAGGTGTTTCGTGGAGACCATAAAATCTTGGCTTGACTAGAATTGGGAAGACAGGGAGTGCAAAAGAGGGTGGACCAGTGGATTCTAGAGTTAGATGAAATCAGAGACTGTTATAAGTGTGGTTCAGAGACCACACAATAGCTGAATTACAAAAGTAAGAGAAGTTTCTATTATATTGTGGAAACTAATGCAATTAAAATGTCTGGTATAGTCTCGAATTGTTTGAGACAGACTTTGGTTTTTGAAAATGACATACATTAAAAAAGACTTTGGGGAGGCTACAGTATATATGCTCAGCGGTAGAGTGCGTGCCTAGCATGCATGAGGTCCTGGGTTCAACCCCAAGCCCCCCATAAAAAAATAAATGAATAAATAAACCTAATTACCTCCTATCCAAAAAAAAAAAAAAAAAAAAAAGACCTTGGCAGGATATATAAAAACGTAAGTATGCCTATGTAAGGTAATTAGAGCACATAGGTTAATGCAAGAAAACGACTTCATTGTTGAGGAAAACCTCATTAGAAACAAACATGTGGCGTATATTATTTGTACTAAGGTGGAATGTAGTTTTTTAGTGTATAAATTTAAGTTTAGAATTTTGTCCTGATGACTAGATGAAATATGGGACAAAACATTGGCTACATCCCTAGAGAAATGTATTTTGAAACCCATTGTCTTCACTCTACGTCACTGGACACACGCTCATCAGAAACCATGTTTAAAGCTGGAAATTTTTTTTCTGCCACACTTTGGGCACATTTGATCTACAGAAGTTTTTCCAAAGGATATGCTGTTGTCATTATGTCTTTTAGATAACACACAATATAAGGTCCACTGAGACACACACATTTTCCTATTCACTGCTGTAACTCAGCACCCCAAAGAATGTCTGGGCAGGTAGGAGGCCTTCAAAATTTTTTTTCAGTGAACATATAATCATGGAACACTTGAAGAGGATCAGAAAAGTAAAAAAAAAAGTGCTAGAAGAAGAGACATGCAGAAAGACTCATATAATTGGGGTTAACTTAATGGCAAAAAGGTGAAGTATTTCACACCTATAAGAATACGTATGTTATTACCCCTCTAAGAGTTACGGTTTCATTTGTCATGGAGAAGTGTAAGAATCACTAACACCTGAGTTTCACAGTAAAGTAGTTAAAACATCTTCATGGAAGACATTCCAACCTGAAAAGATACTTATCCATTTAGTATGGCTGGATGTGGTCTTCCATGCAAGTGAATTACTAGACAAGTCCTGAAGGCCTAAGACACACCCTGGGAATCAGCATGAATGATTCCCAAAGATACCAGATATGGCCAATCATGTGTGGTTTGCAAGCACAATTCCTAAATCCCACTGGGCTGCAAAACATAATTTTGCTATTCATTCAAAAAAAAAAAATGACTAAGATGGAATCTAGAGGAAATTTCAATGCCTGGCCTAAAATATACAGATTCAAAATATTATCTAATATACCACATATGTGAACAACTATATGGGTGACATACTCATTAATGTTTTACATGTGAAATCCAGCACACTGACTTTTTAAAAATGAGTTACAGGATTAAGGATTCACTTCCACCCGTAAGTGAAAAAAGAGTATTTCACCTTTCACCTACATAGTTCTCTAAAATTACATGTTCTTGGTCCTAAAACCCCACTGGATGGAAAAAGCAAGACTCATTTTTATTCACTATTAAGAGTGGAGTGAGTTTACAGGATCCTCTAATATGTAACTACAAGACTCTGACTTCGGTCAAGGACTATTTAGGACTCAATGAGTAGATTTTCCACTCTCAGTCATGAGGACCTGAGAATGGGGAAATGACAATCACTCTGATATATGACTGACCAAATTTCTGTTTCTATCTTCATGATTATCTTGAAAGATTAAATAATATTTTCCCATCTGAAAAAGAGCTGTGCTTGACATTCAATCAAATTCTGGTGAAACGTATTCATTGTGTATCATCACTAATGACACTTAAACAACCTATAAACACCATGGCCTAATGAACAGAGGATGGAGCCCGTCTTCAGGCTCAGTGGCCTCAGTCTCAGGCCACTTCAGCCTCTGGCAGAAGCCCTGAAACAGCAAGAGCTTCCCCAGAGCCTGGCACGGCACTGAGATCTGATCTTCAGAAGGTAACATTCCAAAGCAGGAGTGTCTGGAGCAGTGAACGCTCTGATATAATGGTAAGTTTCAATGATCTCAAACAGGAAGACTTTACTAATGGACTTTTTTCTCTTAAAAATTTCTTTTATTGCTTTAATATTGTCTGAAATTTTCCATCTCTGTTAATTTCATAGGAATATAGGAAGAATCAAAAAGATAGTATTTATAAAGCTTTTAAGGTTCCTGGAAAAAATGTGTTAAATATCCAGAGATATTTATACCTCCCATAAAAAACAGAATAGAATATTTCAAAGATCTGAAAAAATCAATATACTTTATTTTTGGGCACAATGTTTTGACAAAGCAAGTAAATACCAGGTTGAACTGAAGTCTTAAGTGTAGATTAAACTTACAAGAATATCTAACTTTTTATAATAAAAAGCATAACACTTTAATGCCTTTTAAAGTATATGCTATTTTAACCAGTAACTGTTGCATGTACTGTCATTAAGAAGCAGTAACGATGAGCATTATCCACAAAATAGCGTATTTAGCCCAATGCTAGGCTCTTACAACCGTGTGATTCATGATTAAACATAACTTGTTTTTCTGTGATGTCAAAATAATCCCTTTTAAACCAATGCATATTTTAAAAAATGCCTCCTACCTTTCTGCTGAAAAGGAAGGGAAATGCAACGTATCGCTCCAGAATTTACCTTGAATAATGAATTGTTCCATGTTTTCTTTGAAAGGCTGGATGTGCTCTTTTGAGGATACCTGGTACACTTTCCCTGCTTCAACCTCACAGGCTGAAATTAGAGAAACATTGTTCAGAGTGTCATACTGTTAATGGTACACTAAAATGATTTTAAAATATATTAGAGTTAGAATATCCTGTTTACTGTAATAGTTGACATAAGTCTACATATATTTTGGAAACATCCAAATACTGAAAAAGAAAGCCTATGAACAAGGCTTCATTTTAGGGGATTGTAAAAATAAATTTTAACAATTATAGTAGTTGACATACAACATCCTGTTAGCTTCAGGTGTGTAACATAGTAATTCAACATTTAAATACATTATTAAATGATCACAAGTCTAGTAACTACCTGTAACTACACAAAGTTATTACAATATTATTGACTATATTCCTTATGTTGTATGTATCATAATTTATTTTATATTAAGTAGAAGATTGTACCTCTTACCCACCTCACCTTTTTCAACTGTGCCCACACCCCTACCCCTGGCAACCATGAGTTTATTCCCTGTAGCTATGACTGTATTTCTGTTTTGTTTTGCTTTTTAGATTCCACATATAAGCAAAGTCATGTGGTATTTGTCCTTCTCTGACTTATTCTACTTAGAATAATACCCTCTAGGTTGATCCACGCTGTGACAAATGGAAAGCTCTCCTGTTTTATGGCTGAGTAATATTCCACTGTGGGTGTGTGTATGAAACATATATATGCATATACATAAAACAAATCTTTATCTAACCATCTGTGGTGGACTCTAAAGTTGCTTCTATATCTCAGTATTATAAATAATGCTTCGATGAACATAGGGGTGCCTCTATCATTCTGAACTAGTGTTTTTCTTTTTGTGGGGGGAAATACCCAGAAGTGAAATTGCTGGGTCATATGTTAGTTTTATTTTTAATTTTTTGAGGAATCTCCATGCTGTTTTCCATAGTGGGTACATGCATTTACATTCCCACCAATAGTGCACAAGGGATCCCTTCTCTGCACATTCTCCCCAATACCTGTTATTTCTTGTCTTTTTGGTAATAATCATTCTGACAGGTGTGAGGTGGCATCTCATTATGGTTTTGATTTCCATTTTCCTGATGATGAGTGATACTGAGCATCTTTTCATGTGTTTGTGAACCAGCTTTTTGTTCTGTGGAGAAATGTCTATTCAGGTCCTCTGCACAATTTTCAACTGAATTTTTTTTTTAAGTTTTATGATTTCCTTATATAATTTGGATATAAACTCCTTATCAAATACATTATTTGCAAATATCTTCTATCATTCAGTAGGCTGTCTTTTTGTTTCATTGACAGTTTCCTTTGCTGTGCAAAAGCCTTTTCATTTGATATAGTCCTATTTGTTTACTTTTGCTTTCCTTACCCTTGCCTGAGGAGACAGATCCAAAAAAACATCCCTAGGACTGATACAAAGAACATACTACCTATGCTTTCTTGTAGTTGTTTTGTGATTTTAGGTCTTACATTTATGTCTTTAACCATTCTGAGTTTATTTTTGTGTATGATGTAAGAAAATAGCCCAGTTTCAATCTTTTGCATGTGGTTGTCCAGTTTTCCCAAAAACTCTTATTGAAGAGGCTACTGTTCCCCATTGTACATTACTGACTCCTGTGTCATAGATTAATTGACCATAAAACTATGGGTTTTTTTCTGGGCTCTCTATTCTGTTCCATTGATTTATGTGTCTGTTTTTCTGCAAGTACCATACGGTTTTGATACTGTAAGCTTTGTATTACAGTCTTTGTATTATAGTGACAGTTTTACTTGTTCTGATTTGGATGCCTTTTATTTCTTTTTCTTCTCTGACTGCTGTGGCTAGGAATTCCAATAATATGATGAATAAAAGTGGTGAGAGTGGGCATCCTTGTTTTGTTCCTGATCTTAGAGGAAATGCTATCAGCTTTTCACCATTGAGTATGATGTTAGCTGTGGGTTATTCATTTATGGCTTTTATTATGTTGAGGTATGTTCTCTCTATGCCCACTTTCTGGAGAGTTTTTATCATAAATGGATGTTGAGTTTTGTCAAAAGCCTTTCCTGCATATACTGAGATGATTATATGTTTTTTACTCTTCAATTTCTTAATGTGGTGTATCACACTGATTGATCTGCAATATTGCAACATCCTTGCATCCCTGGGATAAAATTCATGTGCTCATGGTATATGACCCTTTTAATGTATTGTTGAATTCAGTTTGCTAATATTTTGTTGAGGAATTTTACATCTATGTTCATCAAAGATATTGGCCTATAGTTTCCTTTTTTTTTATGGTACCTTTGTCTGGTTTTTGTGTCAGAGTAACACTGGCCTTGTAGAATGACTATGAAAGCATTTCTTCTTCAGTTTTTTCTGGAAGAGCTTGAGAAGGATAGGTATTAACTCTTCTTTAAATGTTTGGTAAACTCCCCTGTGAAGCCACCTGGTGATGGAACTCTGTTTCTTGGGAGTTTTATTTTTTACTCAGTATCATTACTAGTAATTGGTCTGTTCAGATTTTCTATTTCTTCCTGATTCAGCCTTAGAAGATCTATGTTTGTAGGAATGTATCCATTTCTTTTAATTTGTTTAATTGCTTGGCATATAACTGTTTGTAATAATCTCCTATAATCCTTTGTATTTCTGTGGTATCAGTTATAACTTTTCCTCTTTAATTTCTGATTGTATTTATTTGGGCCATCTCTTTTTTTTTGTGATAAGTCTGGTTAAGTGTTTTGTTTAGTTCTCTTTCTGAGATTCTGTCTTGGTCTTTCATGTGGAGGGTATTCCTTTTTCTCCTCATTGTGACTAGTACTTCATTTGTTTTCATGTATTAGGGAAATTTTGTGTAGAAGGTGTCATGGGTGGCCAGGTACATGATTCCCCATGATTGCCAGAGCCAGGTGCTCTAGAAGTGTCCCCAGTGTGGGCTACAGGTGCCTTCCTGTTGTGGCTGGGATGCACCTGCTGCAGGTGCACTGCTGTGTGAAAATGGAGTCACTCTGGGGGACACTGGTGCTGGCCAAGGGCGCTCACTGGGCCTGGCAGAGCTGGGGGCCACTTTGGAGGAGTACAGGCTGGGTCAAGTCTGTAGTGAACCTGCGGTGGGGGAGTGGTGCTGTTAATTTAGATATGCAGTAAGAAATGGTGCTAGTCCAGCTAGGTAGAGGGTGAACCAAAAAACCAAAAAACCCCAACCAATCCCCCACCCACCCATACACACACAAACCAAAAAAATGGCACATAACAAAGAGTTCCTGGGAAATTTGTGTTACAGTCAATTCTAAAGGCTGTTAATGTAACTGAGTAATTCCAATCATGTTGGCTTTTGTTTAATTTAACAAACTTTCTGATTCAAAATGGTTAATGTATTATGTTAGAAAGGGAAGCATGAGTTAGGCTTCCAAATACAGAGAAAAATCCTGCCAGAAAATAAGAACTAAAAACCTCTCGGGTATTCCTACTGGAAAACTGGTTCCAATATATCAATGCCACCATATTGGTATGTTTAGGGGGACAGAGCAAATATCATCTTATCACTATTTCATTAAAGCAGGAACACTGCATGCCATTCTCTGAACTGAATCATGATCATGAGGAGTCTAATTTTTTTTTTTAGGGAATTGAAATATTCAAACTATAACTTCTACAAGTCTCCAACTTCAGTCAATGTTTATAAGTTTCTAGTCACTGCTTTTCTGTAGGCTTCCAGGAGGTCACTGGTATCTACAAACTTGCCTCCAGCACATTTGAAGGAACCACATAACAGACATAACCACATAAGAACAATGTTGAGTATATCGCAATTTGTTTTTTCAAAAACCAAATTGTTTCCCATGAGAAAAACATAATTCAAAAAGACATGAGCACCCCAATGTTCACAGAAGCACTATTTACTATAGCCAAAACATGGAAACAACCCAAATGTCCATCAACAGATAACTGGGTAAGAAAGATGTGGTGTATACACACACACACACACAAACACACACACACAAATGGAATACTACTCAGCCATAAAAAATACAATGCTGTTTTCACCAGCATGGATGGACCTGGAGATTGTACTCTAAGTGAAGTAAATCAGAAAGAGAAAGAGAAATGCCATATGATATCGCTTATATGTGGAATCTTAAAATAGGACACAAATGAACTTCTTTACAAAACAGAAAAAGACTCACAGACATAGAGAACAAACTTATGGTTATGAGGGGGTAAAAGGGGTGGGAAGGGATAAATCAGGAATTTGAAAATTGCACCTCTTGGGGAGTGATGGAGATGTTGGCTATCTTGACTTGTGGTAGTGTTTTCATTGGTGTATACATTTATGAAAATTCATCAAATTATACATTTGAAATATACATAGTTTACTGTACAGGAACCATATTCACACGAAATGTGTTAAAAAATAGGTCAATGATGAACTCGAAGAAGAAATTAAAAAATACTCTGAGACAAATGACAATGAAAACACAACCACACAAAATCTACGGGATGAAGCAAAAGCAGTCCAAAGAGGGAAGTTTGTAACAAATACAGCCTTCCTCAAAACACAAGAACAAGCTCAAATAAACAACCTAAACTACCACCTAAAATAATTAGAAGAACAAACAAAACCTAAAGTCAGAAGAAGGAAAGAAATAATAAAGATCAGGGAGGAAATAAATAAAATAGACACAAAAACAACAGAAAAAAATCAATCAAACCAAGAGCTATTTTTTTGAAAGAGTAAACAAAATTGACAAACCTCTGGCCAAGCTCACCAAGAAGAAAATAGGACACAAACAAAATAAGAACTGAAAATGGAGAAATTACAATCAACATCACAGAAATTAAAAAAAGAAAAAGAAAATACTATGAACAACTATATGGCAACAAACTGTACAACCTAGAAGAAATGGACACGTTTCTAGAAATATACAGCCCACCAATACTGAATCAAGAAGAAATAGATAATTTGAACAGACCAATCACTAGAGGCGAACTTGAATTGTAATAAAAACATCCTAGCAAACAAAAGTCCAGGAGCAGATGGCTTCACTGGGGAATTCTATCAAACATACAAAGAAGAACTCATACCAATTCTTCTCAAACTCTTCCAAAAAACCGAAGAGGATGGAATACTACCAAACTCACTGTATGAAACCACCACCACCCTGATACCAAAACCAGACAAAGACTACCAAAAAAGAAAATTACAGGCCAATATCACTGATGAACACAGATGTAAAAAGCCTTCAACAAAATATTAGCAAACAGAATCCAACGGCACATAGAAAAGATCACACACCATTATCAAGTTGGTCATCCCAGGGACACAAGGAAGGTTCAACTTATGCAAATCAATCCACATGAAACACAACATCAACAAGAGAAAGGACAAAAATCACATTATCATCTCAATAGATGCAGAAAAAGGATTTGATAAAATTCAACACCCATGTATGATAAAAACTCTTACCAAAGTAGGTATAGAGGGAACATATCTCAACATAATAAAAGCTATTTATGACAAACTGACAGGCAACATTATACTCAATGGTGAAAAGCTGAAAGCCTTCCCACTAAAATCTGCACAAGAAGAGGATGCCTATTCTCACTACTTCTATTCAACACAGCACTGGAAGTCCTAGCCACAGGAATCAGACAAGAAAAAGAAATAAAAGGGATCCAGGTTAGAAGAGAAGAGGTACAATTGTCACTTTGCGCAGATGACATGATACTACATATATATAGAAAACCCTCAAGACTCCATATAGAAACTATTAGAGCTAATAAAAGAATTCGGCAAGGTAGCAGGATGCAAGATTAATACACATAAATCAGTTGCATTTCTTTACACTTAAAATAAAATATCAGAAAAGGAAAGTAAGAAAACAATCCTTTTAAAATCATATCCAAAAAAATAAAACACTTTAGGAAGAAACCTGACCAAGGTGGTGAAAGACTTATTATACACAGAGGACTACAGAACATTGATTAAGGAAATTAAAGGTGACTTAAAGAAATGGAAAGATATCCCATGCTCTTGGATTAGAAGAATTATTGTTAAAACGGCTATATTACTCAAAGTAATCTACAGATTTAATGCGATCCCTGACAAGTTACCCAGGACAGTTTTCACAGAACTAGAACAGATCACCCTAAAATTTATATGGAATCACAAAAGACTCAGAATTGCCAAAGCAATACAGAAGAAAGAGAACAGTGCTGGAAAAATGACCCTCCCAGACTTCATATAACACTACAGAACTACAGTAATCAAAACAGAGTGGTACTGACACAAAAATAGACACACGGATGAATGGAACAGAATAGAGAGCCCAGAAATAAACCCATAGACTTACAGTCAATTAATCTTCAACAAAGGAGGTAAGAATATACAATGGAGAAGAGACCATCTCTTTGAGAAGTGGTGTTGGGAAAGCTAGACAGCTGCATGTAAATCAATGAAGTTAGAACACTCCCTCACACCATACACAAAAATAAACTCAAAATGGCTTAAAGACTTAAATGTAAGATAAGACACCATAAATCTCCCAGAAGGAAACACAGGCAAAACATTCTGTGGTAGAAGTCTAAGCAATGTTCTCCTAGGACTGTCTGCCCAGGCAATAGGAAAAAAAGCAGTAATAAACAAATGGGACCTAATGAAACTTATAAGCTTTTGCACAGCAAGAGAAATCATAAACAAAACAAAATGACAACCTACGGAATGGGAGAAAATATTTGCAAAAGATGAAACCGACAAGGGCTTAATTTTCAGAATATATAAACAGCTTATACAATTTAATAACAAAAAAACAAACAACCCAATCCAAAAATCCACAGAACTAAACAAGCAATTCTCCAACGAAGATATATGAATGGCAAATAGGCACATGAAAAAATACTGAATATCACGAATTATCAGAGAAATGCAAATGAAAACTACAATGAGGAATCACCTCACACCAGTCAGAATGGCCATCATTAAAAATTCCACAAACGATAAATGCTGGAGAGGGTGTGGAGCAAAGGGAGCCCTCTTACACTGTTGGTGGGACTGTAGTTTGGTGCAGCCACTATGGAAAACAGTATGGAGATTCCTCAAAAGACAAAAATTAGACTTACCATATGATCCAGCAATCCCACTCCTGAGCATACATCTGGAGGGAACTCTAGTCTGAAAAGATACATGCACCCCAGTGTTCACAGCAGCACTATTTACAATAGCCAAGACATGGAAATAACCTAAATGTCCTTGACAGATGACTGGATAAAGAAGTTGTGGTAAATTTATACAATGGAATTCTACTCAGCCATAAAAACGAATAAAATGCTATTTGCAGCAACACGGATGGACTTGGAGATTGTCATATAAGTGAAGTAAGCCCGAAAGAGAAAGAAAAATACCATGTGATATCGCTTTTATGTGGAATCTTAAAAAAAAAAAGATACAAATGAACTTACTTACAAAACAGAAACAGATTCACAGACATATAAAACATATTTATGGTTACCAGTGGGAAAAAGGGGTGGGAAGGGATAAATAGGGAGTTCAAGATTTGCACATACTATGTACTATATATAAAACATATAAACAACAAATTTCTTCTGTACAGCACAGGGAACTATATTCAATATCTTGTAGTAATCTATAATGAAAAAGAATATAATAAGGATTATATATATACATATAAATGAATCATTATGCTGTACACCAGAAATTAACACAACATTGTAAATTGACTATACTTCAATAGATATATGTATATTCTCCGATTTCCTAAATATTTATCTTTTTAATGGTCAATAGTGCAATCAGAAAAGGGTAATAGCATTATAAATCACAACGCTTCTTGGTGTTGGAGATTTGCTTTCCCTTAACTTCAGAAGGCAACATGCTCCCAACTTAAAAGTAGCTATTTGGCCACATGTTTCCTTCAAAGGTACATATATAAAATATTCACATACTTCTGCCACTAAAATGGATCATGCATCACCTATACTATGAGAAAAGAAATGAAAAGAAGGTACCTACAAAATCAAGAACAGTCTGTTTATATTTCCATCACTCTGCCTGTTCTGAATTGCGACCATCAGCAAGCTAGCCAAAGGAAAGGTCTTAAGGAATTCTGATACTCAACAACAGACCTCTATACCTAAGTCCATGCATAAAGCCAAATTAGTCTTTTAAAATCACAGTGCTTTTTGAATCCATTAATGTGATAAACCATGACATAATGTGTCACTTACTAAAGACAATTCCTACTGAAAAAAAAAAGAATAGGACTATTTCTAGCTACTTCCCTTTCCAACTCATATGGCTCTTCATAGGAACTTTTGATTTCTGAGAACAAATTGATAAATAAACATTACTACTATCTCAGAACTTTTCATAGAAAATGAAGTAAATTGTAGAAGTTTACAGGAATTCTAAAGATGACGCTGAGAGACAGCAAGGAAAGATAAACTAGGTTTTCCTATAACCTTAGCCTTTCCTATAACCTATAACTATAAATAATTAGTTAATACTGATGAATGCCTCTCATAATACATTAAAGACCAAAGTAGCTTAAAATGGAATTAAAGTTATGCCAAATGTGTTTTAAAGAAATGTATACACAGGAATGACAAGCTTCAACCAACAAATAGGGAAGGAATAAGGAAGCCGGAAATTTTAACAGATGCTCAATCTAGTGGGTGAAGGAGGATGAGGACAGGATATTCACATACCCTCAAAGAATCACCACAAATGACTTACTGATTCTAAATGGTAAAAGCATAACTTCATAGTGGAGGAACAGGCAGACACCACCTAGACAAAGTGACCGAAGTGTTTATGCTCATTAGCAGTAATGAGACCGACAGCCCTCAGACACAAGTCAGCCAACAGACAGGACCCAGATCGCTCAGTAGACAAAGCCAGTAGAGACGTGTATGTACAAAACGAGCTGCTGTGTGCGCCCCGATGGCACTGTCAGAAAGAGACTGCAGAGCTGCCGCGGGTTCAAGAGGCCACAGGAGACGTGACAACTAGACGCGATGTGTGATCTCAGATCGGCTAAAACAGCTACAAAGAACATTTGTAAATGCGGGCTGTGGATTAGATAATAGTACCGATCGATGTCAAATTTGCCAAGTTTGATAATTATACTGTGTACATGGCAAAGGACATCCACGTTCTTAGACCGTATACACTGAAGTATTTGGGGGTAAAGGACTGTGTGATATCTCTGACTTGCTGGCAGATGGTTCAGGGAAACTCATGCACATACAAGTACACATACATACATGTCTGTATGTGAGGGGCAGGCGGGAGGGAATGGTAGAAAAAGTGGGAAACAGGAAAATTAGGCAACTGGTTGTCCGGGTAAAGCAAATGTAGGAGTTCCAAGTGCCAGCCTGCAACTTTCCTGTAAGCTTGAGTTACATCAAAATAAAAAGCTATTACAAACAGCAGCAACAGTACATAACAAGGTGTCTCAGTTTGTCTAATTCGGAATTTCAAGACTTCTAACAAAAGGACCTGAGGCCAGGGGGCTGCCACAAAATCCCTTGCTTAGAGGTAAGGACAGTCAAGTACGCCTCTCCACGTCTGACTTAAGCTTCACATTCTGAGGGCGCTGTAGCTGCAGACACAACTACCTCTTTCACTGATGGTGTGGCTGCCACTTCAGAGAGACAGCCAACACACTGGGAAGGCACATTACGAAAGATTATCAACAAGCTCTACTCTTCTAAATAAGTAAAAATATTCAACTTTCCTAAGATGTTGTAGAAACTTGTAACTTCACTGATTTAAAACATATTTAAGACGACATGCAACATTTTACAATAAAATAATAAAAACATTCTTGCTATTTGTAACATTTCACATATGGTTCTAGAATTCTTCAAGTATGTCCATCCTTAACCATAATATTTTCAAAAATTAAGAAGTTGCTCTAACATTTAGGGCTTGTACAAATAAATTCTTTGATTAAAATCTACAAATGAAATGGTGCAATGCCTTGAGTATCAAAGTTTCAATTTACATAAAACCGAAAATATTACACAATGCACACCAATGCACTACAAATATGAACTTACTCAAAGTGAAGCCTCTGACATTTTCTAAGGGTGTAGTAAACTCATACTTCTAGGACTAGGTGCTAATGCTTACCAACGGCAGACATGACTATCCCAGAAGCTCACACAGGAGCCCCATAACACTGGCCAGGGGCTTGGCCGCATACTGGCTGCCCCAAAAGTGTCATTAAATAATGACTTGAAGTGTAATTGCAGGCATCTCTGACTGGCCTAGAAACCTCAGAGACTCCTTTAGAGCCTCTGGAGTAGTTCTGTCACTACAGTTGCCAATGTTTTCCAATTCTGAAAGGTACTGATGCTGGAAATGGAATAAGCAGTGGACTCAGCAGGTTTTCACTGACATAAAGGAGTTTAGTAAATGTTCCACACAATCAAATGGCCATGAGTGACACCCATCAACTGAAACGGACACCAATGTTATTTGCTTCACATGCCCTGATTTCAAACTGTATTTCAAAGCCACAGTAATCAAAAGAGCATGGTGTTGGCAGAAAAATGGAAACATAGATCAATGTAACAGAACTGAGAGCCCAGAAAGAAACTCACACATATATGTACAATTAATTTGTGACAAAGGAGAAAAGAACACACAATGGAGATAGGAGAATCTCTTCAATAAATCGTGTTGGAAAAACTGGACAGCCAGGTTAAAAAAAAAAAAAAGAAGCTAGATCACTATCTCACACTATACACAAAAATCAACTCAAAATGGATTTAAAGACTTGAACGTAAGACCTGAAACCATAAAACTTCTAAAAGAAAACATAGGTACTATGCATTGGTATTACCAATATTCTTTTGGTTGTGTCTCCTCAAGCAAGAAACGCAAAAGCAAAAATAAAGGAATGAGACTTCATCAAATTCAAAAGCTTTTGCACAATAAAGGAAATATTAATATAACAAGAAGCAGCTTACTGAATGGCAGAATATATCTACAAATGACGTATCTGATAAGGGATTAATATCCAAAATACACAAAGAATTCATACAACTCTACATAAAAAACCAAACAATCCAGTTAAAATGGGCAGAAGACCTGAACAGACATTTTTCCAAAGATGACATACAGGTGGCCAACAGACTCTTGAAAAGATGTTCAGCATCATTAATTATTAGGGAAATGCAAATCAAAACCACAATGAGATATTGCCTCATTTCTGTTAGAATGGCTATTATCAAAAAATAGGAAATAGTAAGTGTTGGTAAGAATGCGGAGAAAAGGGAAACCTCATACACTGATTCTGGGAATGTAAATTTATGCAGCTACTATGGAAAACAGTAGGGAGATTCTTCAAAAGAAATTAAGAATAGAATTACCATATGACCCACCTATTCTACTTCTTGGTATTTATCCTAAGAATACAAATGCACTAATTCAAAAAAACATATGCACCCTTATGTTCACTAGCATTACTTATATAACAGCCAAGATATGGAGGCAACCTAATTACCCATCAATAGATGAATGGATATAGAAGACATGGTGTGTGTGTGTGTGTGTGTATATATATATACATATATATATATATACACACAATGGAGTATTACTCAGCCATAAAAAGATGAAATTTTACCATTGCCAACAACATGGATGGACCCTGGGGGTGTTATGTTAAGTGAAATAAGTCAGAGAAGAAAAACAAATCCTGTATGATTTCACTCACATGTGGAATATAAAAAACAAACAAGCAAACAAAAAACAAAGTGAACAAACCAAACCATCTAAAAACAAACACGAGAACAGAATAGTGGTTTACCAGAAGAGGAAGACAAAATAGGTAACAGTGGGTCAACTGGATGGTGACACACGGAAACCATTTTGGTGATGAGCTCACTGTAGGGCATCGAGGAGTAGAAGTATAATGTCGTATACATGAAACTTACATAATCTTATAGACCAACATTAACTGAATAAGAAAATCTGAAAAAAGAAACTTCAGTGAAGTTGCAACTTTTAGAACACAGCTAAAGAACTGTAGATGTTTTTGCAAAATTATCAATTTCTTATAAAAACTGATAAGGGCTTATCAGAAGCCATGAATCCCAACATATATACATTCAAAGCTTTATGATAAAAGAAACCAAGACCATAGGTAGCACAGAAAGGTGGCAGAGGTATAGTAAGAATGATTTGCAAATCACGTGGATAATTGAGTTAACAAGTAACTATTATTAAAACCGAAGAGGATGTGGGTTATGGCTACGTGAGGTGTGCTACTCAAACAAGCTCAGCACCTTTCTACTGCTCCAGACACTGGTCAGAATCCTCCATCCGTGCTCTATTCTGACTTATTCTTCTCTGAGTTTTAGCAATGGGTACAGTCATCTGTGAGGCTGTCTACAAAGCAACAATGAAAGGACTAAATAAAGTGTAAAGATAACACGAAGAAACGTTAACGAGGAGAAGACAAGGCACAGTGTGGCATAAGCATCTCCACAAGTGATGCATTTCTTCCATTTATTTTTAGCTTTGAGAACCAAAGAGAGACAGGTGGGATCACATTAAAATAATGGAAATAAAAATATAAAATTAAAGAATTAAAAATAGGAAGAGACTCACAGACACAGCAAACAAACTTACGGTTACCAAAGAGGAAAGGGAGGGAGGAGGGATACATCAGGAGTTTGGGATTAGCAGATACAAACTACTATATACAGAATAGATGAACAACAAAGTCCTACTGCAGAGCACAGGGAACTACTTTCAACAGCTTGCATAACCTCTAATGGAAAAGAATATATACGTGTGTGTGGGTAACTAAATCACTATGCTGTACACTAGAAACTAACACAACACTGTAAATCAACTATACTTCAACAAAAAAGAGAAAAGAATGAAATAAATGGTAAGTTATTAAGATTCTGTCTCTTAGCCCCAAACCCCCTTTCTGTACTAAGGCCCGGGATGCTGGTGCTGGGAGTCAGCCAGTTACGTTTGTCCTTTGCCATCTGGCTCCCTGAAAGGTTTCACCAAGGAGGAGGGAAGAGAGGGGCTGGAGGAGGTAAGGGGCAGCCGATTCCCGGCTTGGTTTTACAGGCCCAAACCCAGCATCAAGGCATCCCCTCCTCAAAGTACCAGCACAGTCAGTACCACCTCCTCAAAGCTCCCGGTCTTAGCTCTGCGAAGCTCATTCTCGGAGCTCCCGGGGCACTGTCTGCCCAGGCAGCATCCCCTCCACAGACGTGTGGGTCTCAGCCCCACAGAACGCTCTCCCGCACGTGCTAGGTTCCTGGACAACTCCAGCCTCTTCATCTCATTCCTCTGCCCTGGGGATGACGGCTGCTCCCAATATTTACCTGAGAGTTCCCTTTTTGCTCTAGCATGTGTTAAACTAATTACTAATCTGAAATTACTTCTATTACACTAACAGATATGGTTTCTGTTTCCCTGACTTCTCTCAGAACTAGTAGAAACAATAATCCATTAATTTAATGGATTATATATTTTAAAGTACTCCACGGCTTTCTGGCACTAGTATTGAATTTTATTTTTATTTAATCGCTTATACATAATATCTGTTTTAACTTCGCCAGATAACATGCCAGTTTTTCAAGTTACTATTTCCCCCCAAAAGGTTTTATACATAGTACTGTTCATCTGCAAACATATATTTAAAGTCTTCTTAAACATAGTTTCTTTTTTAAATTAAGTTTCATATGGCCCTTAATTGTGTTTACTCTTGAATTTACTAAGCTATGTAATTTCTTCATAAACAATAAAAAAGGCTGAGTGGTCACACATTTTAAATTAGTAAGTCCAGATGATTACATCTCAACTCTCAAACAGATTCTTGGACGGTTGCCTATTTTTATTTCTTCTTAAATACAATGATTAAAGATGTGTATGTACAGAGGAGCATATATACCATGCACACAACATACACCCAACTTCCAGCTTGAGACACAGAACAGAACCAGTACTTTGGAAGAGTCCCATATGCTCCTTACACCCCACCCTCAGGCCCAGAGGCACCCACTGCCTTCAAGGTTGTCTTTTTCATCCCTTTGCTATCTCTAAATAAGTTATTTTATATACACATAAAACTTTGAAAATTGAAATCATGCTGTTTGTATTTTCCCATGCCTTGTTTTTCCTTAAGATTGTATTAATAAGAATTATCTATTTTTAATTCAGACAAATGCAGTGTGATCAGTTTCACTCATCACTAGATGTTCTTTGAAAGAAGATACTACAATTTACTCAGCAATTATTTTATAGAAAAACCTGAGGGGTTTTTGGTGCTGCTGCTATAAATACAAGCAGTTATGAAGTCAGCCTGGTCACCTCTGCACTGGTATATACATGTGGGGACCAAATGCTGGGTCAGAGAATATGGATTTTTAAAAGTTAGTGAAATATTGCCAGACAGTTTCCCAAGAAAGTGTGTCAATTTATATTTCCATTATATTACCATTATTAGTGTAAGAGAGTTCTCACTAATCCACATTTTTGCCAGTATTTCACATCCTCTGACTTTTTAAATTTTTGAAAAAGATACTAATCAGTGGTACTCTGGTGTACTTTGAAAAGGTATTGATACTTACACCCTCACTTTTAACATGCTGTCTGTCATGTACCTCTGTAAATATCTACTTACAAAGCTACCAATGTGTTTTTATCAATGTTCTCCTGCAGGGCAAGTTCATCCAGACAGCTTTATCAAAGAGCACGACTCTAGCTAAGTACAAAGGGTGAGCAGGAGTTTGCAAATTGAAAATGGAAAAAGAAATAATCACAGGACCTCAGCCACAGAGAATGAAACACTCTCAGAGAGATTACCATAAATGACTTGAATCCCATGGTGACAGTTTACTCCATATGTGAAGACTATAATTTCATGTGATAACTTGTTTATTGGGTCCTTGTGTGAAACAGCATCTTATGGCTATGAATTAATCTAAGTTGATTATTGCATGAAAACAAAACATTTTTGTAAGGTACACATTGTAACACAATCAGGGATAATTTCTAAAATAAATCTTCACTTGAAATGTCTGTAAATAAATAATCACCTTTAATTACTGTGGTTTTCTCAACGCAGTCAGGTCAGAAAAGCAAGTGATTAGTGAAAATGAGGAACTACAACTTAACTATTTTTTTCTAATGTGGATAAACGGCATAAAATCTTACAATTAAATGACCGATGACTTGATTTTCTTCTCATTACTCTCCCTTTCACTAGCAAAGTTACAGCTGAGAGTAATGGAGAGTCAAGAGATTTACAGCATGAACAATCTAAACATTCTAGAAAATGTTTATCTGAATTGAGTACATGTGCATATTGGTACAGGGAAGGGGAGGGAAAACGAGAAGAGAAAGATCATTCAAGGTTACTAACTCTGGAAAAAATATGACAAATTAATTGTTTCCTTCAAAGCTTATGTAAAGGTATTTAAACATCTCAAACAGAAGAACTTTATAGTAATCTAATGTAGCCTGAAGGAAATTATGGAGTGACGAAAATTTTTTTTAAGAAGCACTTATATATTACCTTGTACACAGAAACATTTAAATAGTTTATACCACCCTCCCTGGCCCTCAAATTAGAACCATTTTTTTAAAAGTTCTTTCCATCTCTTCTGTCCCCCTCCTTTGTCAAAATCACTATCATCTTTTATTTGAGTTTGTTACTAATTGGTCTCTGAAATTCTATGCTTGTCAAAGCAATATTTTCAAGACAAACCGTATCACTCCAATTCCCTGAACAGAATTCTTCAGTGGCTGGATACTGCATCTGGAATACAATGTAAACCCCTTCTAAAGCATATGAACTTGTACTGTCTACATGATCAGGAAAATATCTCATCTTATGTTTACTGCATTCCATGAATACAGGGGTATCTGGACTGTTCATTCCTCCTGGATTCCCTTCTGGAATAGTATTAGCATCCAGCCTGGTATACAAGCATTAAAGAGTCATCTTACCTCTCCTTCTTCCTCACCCTGTATATCTGTTTGGTGAGAATCTTATTCCAATGCATCTCCAAGGACTCCCAGAACCCTTTCTCCTCTTCATCCTACCACAGGGACCTCAGCTTGTGCCCTCAACAACTGACTGGCTAGGTCTCCAGCTTCGAGTCTCCCCTCTAAACCATCATTCACAAGTGCCTCACGATGACCTTTCAGAAACACCTGAGTGCACTGCGTCCTGGCCTAGAAGCTTTCCCATGGCTAAGCAGTGACTGCAGAGTGGAGTCCAAACACTTCAGCAGGCCCTTAAGACCCTTCACAAGGATGACTTGCCATCTTCTGATTCCATGTCCCCAAACACCTTGTATTCTAGCTATATCAGATTTTACCATCCATTTCTTGTCACTTTTCAAAATCCAATTTAAATATAATCTTACAAGTATATTTAATCATTCCTTTTCTGTGTTTCTATAGTATCTTATCTATATAACTAAAAAAATGCCTTTTTACTGTGTAGTGGTTATTCATATAACTATTGGTTCTCTACTCGTCTGTGAACTATGAAGGAAGGGTCTATGTTTCTATTTTTTATTTTCTATTAATGTAATAAAACAGTTGTTGAGTGATACGTATTAGACTGTAATGTCTCTGAGATTCCTTGCTGATCTAAATCTCACAAATTTTTATTATTGAATTCTATTTTATGAGACATCCCACCCTTTAAATTCATAAGTTGCCTTTCTAGGAAGAATTCTGATAATAAGTAAGAATCTTAAAAAATGTTCATTAACTCTAATCCAGTAATTATAATTCTAGTAATCTATATTAAGGAAATAATCAGAAATATAGTAAAAAGGCTATCAATAAGGATGTTCGATACAGTATTTCTTAAGCGCAGGGAAAACTGGAGTCTAATTTCTTACAAGAATCTAATGACTTACTACATTACAGCACAATCGTAAGATGGATTATTATTAAACCATCTTAAACAGTTTCAGAATTATATTAAATGACATGGGAAATTCTCATTGTATAACTTTCAGTGGGAAGAAATGTATAAAAGTGAATACAGATGTCCAGTCAAATGGAATGATGAATTCATAGGCTGAGCCTTTCTTCTGCTGAAAACACATAGCAATGAATGAGAACACAAAAGAGAAAAGCAAACCAACACAGCATGCTTTTTAAAAAATGTTAACTCTTTGGACCAGGAATAGCAGAGAAGCCCAAGTTAATAAACAGTGTGGACGTGAGAGGTCACTGGAGTGTGTGCATGGCGGGGAAGGTAAAGATCTTGGCTTACGTGGAAACTGGTGGAGGGAGAGGTCACACAGCACGGAACAGAACTGGTCTCGCTACTGGAAACCCAGAGCTGTGACTGGACTCCACACTCATGAAAGGAGGGTCACAACAGCTTATGGTCCACACACAGCTGCATGCCTAGGGCAGCAACAGTAGGCAGATACAGCTTTCCAGGCAAGACCTGAGCCAAGTCATTCACTAGCTTGATATATGAATTTGCAATAACTTATTATGTCCACAGGGCAGGGCTCCCAGGCAGGCCAAGTCAAAATAATTGAAAAAATTAAGACAGTGCAGATATGTGGGGTCAGGGGATGGGAGAGAGCAAGGGACAAACAGACTGACAGACAGTTTCTGTCACAACTCCTCAAACTCTTCAGCTGTAACATAAAAGCAATCATAGATAACTCAAATGATTGGATGTATATGGCTATACTCCAACTGAACTTCATTTACAAGAAGCTCACAGGCTGTAAACTTCTGACATCTTCTGACACCTGTTTTAAATCGGCATTCTAATACCTTAAGAAAACTAATGAGTAGAAACAAAGCGTACAGCTATTAACAAATGAAAAATGAAACAAACTATAGAAAATCCAAAAAGAACTTTAATATATTTTTATAAATATCAAAGAGATAATGGAAAGATAATATCCAAAATAAATTATTTTAAAGGTAAACATAGGTATGTTAAAAAAAGTATTATAAATCTTGAGAAACAAAAAATTATGATGATTTTAAGATAACTGCATTGATAATATAAACACCAGGCTGGATAGAGTCATAGAGAGAGTTAATGAACTGGAAGACATTGCTGAGAAATGCATGAAGGTTACAACAAAAGGAGTGGGGTAGATTTTAAAAATACAAAAGACAAGTTAGGAGACACAGAGTGTTGGACCAAGTGGCTCCAATACACATCTAAAAAGAATTTCAGGAAAAGAGAAAGTGATGAATATATGAAAAGGTTAATTGCCAAGAATTCTTAAAACATTAATGTGGACATCAGTCTTTAAATTAAAAGTTCTAAGTACAGGGCAAGATAATAGACAGACAGACAGATAAACCAATAAAGTCATAATACACGTATTAAAGCAAAGCCAAAGATGAATAAGGGTGAGAAAATTATGAAAGTCACCAAAAATAAAAGACAGATTATCTACAAAAGGATGACAGATTGAAAATAGATTTATCATTGATAGATGAAAGAAGGAAAAAAGTATCTTCAAAATATAGATGAAACTGTTCAATCTACAATTCTATGTCCAGCAGACTGATGATTCAAAAAGGAAAATTTTTCTCAGTCATTTTCAGACTCATAACTTAATACCCACCAAGCCTCATTGAGAGAGCAACCAAATGAGAAGAGAAAAATGAGATGCACCAGTGGTAGCACAGTGATTAATTAAATATATTGGTAAATGTTATTACTTAAGGATTATAAAATATCAGTAGTTTTTAAAAGAAAAATGATAGTAGTAAAAGTCTGGAAAAACATTAGAAGAAAGAAGAGAATAGTTAATTATTAGTTAGAATGTTCTAAAAGTTTCGTCTTATTTGGGAAGGTAAAATATTGAGTAAATTTATGGCATGTTATAAAATTAAATATATTATTAAGAAAATATGTTAATAATTAAGACCAGCCAACAAATTAATAGTAACGCTGTCTATAGCTTTCAAAATGTATTGCAGGAGTCAGGGAGAAAAATATTGGAAAAAATTTCGACACAATAGAAAGCCAGAAAAAAGACATAATATAAAAATACATATCTTATCCAACTATAGAGCAGAGAATGTAAGAATGGACAAAAATTACAAAAATTGTATGCATCATGGTGCCAATGGAGTAATTCATGTATGTGCAACATACACACATACTAGATAAAAACACACCAAAACATTAATATTATTGGACTGCAGGATGACAGATGATGGAAGAAATTTTCACATATTGAAGTTTGAATATGTCATTCTGGCTTATACATGATTTGGCTTAAAGTTCATGCTAGCTAAAACAGACTTTTTTGAGGCTATCAAACATGCACTGTGCATCTGCTTTAACTATTAAAGAAAAGAATGCATTGAAGAATCAAAATGGTTCAGTACCATACTGTTTTAATTACTGTGCTTTGTAGTATACTCTGAAGTAAGGGTGCATGATTCCCTTAGTTCTGTTCTTCTTTCTTAAGATTGTTTTGGCTATTTGGGGTCTTTTGTGTTTCCATACAAATTTTTAAATAATTTGTTCTAGGTCTGCGAAAAATGCCCTTGGCATTTTGATAGGGATTGCACTGAATCTGTAGACCGCCTTGGGTAGTGTGGTCATTTTAACAATACTAATCCTTCCAATCCCAGAATATGGTATATCTTTCCATCTGTCTGTGTTTTCTTCAACTTCTTTTATCAGTGTCATTATAGATATGTTCCTGTATTACCGAAAACTTGAATGTTCTGCACTGTATCAAACTCAAGGACACCACCAGTCATTCTCAGAACAGTATCTGCTAGTACTTGCTAGCTGTAACCTTATGGTCTCAGGGTCTCCCCTTGTAACTATGCAATCATTTTCGACCAATCTTTGCTTAGCAAACACCCTTACTTCTTGCCAGCTCCAATCCTAATTCTTGACAAACAATTTACATAATTTTGCAGTATTTGCCTTTATAAGCCTTCCAATTTTGTGGTTCGGCAGAACACAATCCAAGTGCTTCTTAACTCTTAAATAAAACTGGTCTGTTCCTACTTTAAATTGTTAATTATTTCCAAAATATATTTTCTTCTCTACATTTTTTCAATGTTGTCTGATGTTCCATGCTGAACTGTTATTCATTTTAAAATCATAATATAAAGTTACTTTTAAAAAAAGCTACTGGTTGCATTTGAATTAACTTTATAACATCATTTTTTCTTTTCTCCAACAAAAATAAATAAAATCAGAAATCTACAATTATAAATATAAGTGTTACAAACAAATACAAATCAATACAAATAAGTCTATGGGCTGATTTTTCCTGTGTATGTCTGGACAAAGACATTATTTCAGCTTGAAGCTATAGGTAATGAATTTTAAGTATTTCCGAGCCAGACGCTGAAGGTGGGGGAGGGCAGGAGGTACATGGAAGAATGTGCATGAGAACATGCGTGCCCAGTTCCAGGAACTTAGTTACTCAGTGCTCTGTTCATGCTAAGTCAGGTGGCAAGTGGAACAATTTCTACCCAAGCAAGGCACGGGAACAGAAGCCACCATGGGGCACAACGGCATCAAGCAGAGCTGCTCACAGTCAGAAGAGGCACAAGCTGACCGGGCTGATAAACCAACTACACGTCACTGAGCTCGGGAAGCCAGGGAGCTCCCTGAGGAGCTGGAGAAAGCATGGGAACGACATACATACCAAACACAGCGGATGCTCTTATAAAATGCTAAAATGAGATTCAGTTGTCTTACTTTAAGTGCCTGAGCTGTAACACACTATTTCTTGGTCTTTCCTTAGAAACAACAATTAAGTCTGGAAGCAGAAACAGTGACAGAGCCAGAAGACGGGTGATTTAGGGCTGACAGCTTATCTGCCTTTATCAAACTAATCACACTCTTTATTCTATTTTTCCTTATTATAAATAGCCAATGTTTTTTGGATATTTATTATATGGAAAATATTGGGATAAATCCTCTACATATACCATCTCATTTTCTAAGTCTTCTTAAAAAACAACTTGCTTCTGAAAAAAAAGCGTGCAGGCTACCTGGATCTTCTGAAACGAATTACCCAGTTTGATCACTTAAAAGGGATCATTATTAGGCTACATGTATCAAGGCAGACATTACTTTAAAGCAGTTGTATCCAAAATAACCCCCATTTGACTCTTATTTAGTCAAATCGATGTATATTTATGCCCATCTCACTGCGTAAAGGGGCATGCGGCAGTTTTACTCTATGCCCTGTTGGTATGAAATGCTGCACTCATGCTAGATCCTTCCTAGAAATGGAACTTAAATTCCAGGTCACAAGATTTCCTTCCTTGTGGTATAAAAAAATCTCATTTTTTATGGAAAAACTCATTTGGGAGAAGTAAAAAGTAAGAGGCCTAATTCTGATTTTTGTCAGTTTTTACAGGATCCCTCAGAGTTTGACAGCTTTGTAAACAGCCATTCACAAGCTGAGCTCATTTTACAAAAACAGTAACATGTAATGAGACTATTTCATGACCTAAAGTTTCATTTCCCCACCTTTACTGTAAGCCCCTCTGAGGCACACGCCAAGCTTCTGTTACTCACAGGGGAGCAGGCTTGCGTTTCTTGAAGTGAGTTCTGCCGACTACAGCACCTACCAGACACACTGGGAAAAGCGCTCTGTGCTCAAGTGAGCTGGGAACTGCTGCCGCCCTTTGTCCAGAGGGCCCTGGAAGTGCCTCCAAGCTTACTTTAGCCCAGCAGTTCTCATACTCATTTGGCCATTAAACCCCCAACTTCTAGGGCACCAAATTGTAACAGCCTGCGGACAAACCTGAGAAATGCAGCAGGTGCTAGTTGAGGGAACAGACCTTTCAGAAAAGTTCTTCTGATCCCAATATACAGTATAAACCCTTGGGGTTAAGCTCATCACCTTCTTAACCCTCTGAAGCACTCAGAAATTGCTAAGATGCTCCTTCAATAAGTAGTCATTGCTAGAGACTGACGTGCAGGAGGAAGCAGCTCTCATCGGTACTGGCCACTCGTCCTTTCCAAATCCACTTCCCAGTGTGTGTTAATTTTCTCTTTTTAGCTCTGAGTCTTGTGAGTTAGAAATGTGAGCATTTTCATGACCTAATGTAACTATAGTAAGAAAGCATGTAGATGTGAAAAGTAAATGAGGTAACTTTCCAAAGTGAAGCACCAAGCAAAGTAAGCAAAATCTCCTGTTAATGTGCTCACCACTACACTTGTTTATAAAATCATTTGCAAGACTGAATTGATTGAAGTGTTAGATATTTTCCAGATACCCTAGAAGTGCCCAGCACTACATCAGAGGTGGGGGTGGGGGAAGAGGAATTCCATAAGCAAACCAAGATAACTGGCAAAATTTTGAAGTATGATAAATACTACACATGAAAGGTTTGGGTTTTGTATTGCTTTAAGAAATCATACTTAAATGCACAGTAATGTAGCATTACATAAACAACATAAATATAACATAGTTTTAATTGTTATTTTTAAAAAAAACAAGGCAGTCATTCCTGGACTCAATCAATGAGCATCTGTATTAGAGGCTCTAAGGCGGAGCATCTTAATGACAAGTCTTCACCCTCCCTGGACGGCTGCATCCCAAAGTACCTAGCACATACCTGTCCTGCATCAGGCCCGTAATAAATGCTGAGTGTTAAAGAACAAGCAAACTATACAATGTTACTATTTTGATTTAAATCCATATAAAAGCATCTGTAACTGGAATATAACAACTCCATAAATTTGATTATAGATCAATATCTTTGGATAAACACTTCAGCACTGAGACTGAATCTCTTAAAATTTATCATCTTTTTGGTTTCTGGGCAGCAGTAACCAAGCCTCTTCTTCTCATCTAGTGAGACATGAAATGAAAACCTCACATAAACTTACTCACTTCCTGTCTGTACATAAATAGTTAGAAAGAGGCTTAAATAGGTAGGTGAGGTGTCTCAACTCCGTAACAAGAAGCCTCATGAAAAGAAGGTAAAAGGGATGAGTGAAAAAGGTGAAGGGAATTAGGAGGTACAAACTGCCAGTTATAAAATAAGTCACTCACGGGGATGTAAGGCACAGCATAGGAAATACAGTCAAGAACACTGTAATAACTTTGTATGGTCTGTCATATGTGAAAAAACGGAACCACTAAGTTGTGCACCTGAAACGAGTACAGTTCTGTAAGCCAACTGTACTTCATTACAAGAGGGGAGGGTATGAAAGGGATTTTTTTCACAAAATAAAAAAAAAATTTGTGAACTATTTGCTTTTATGTATTACTTCAAATTTACAACTTCAAAGAATTTCAAACTCTCTTCAAAATGCTTTGGTTGAAGGCTTCTCAACTAACAATAAAGCATTATGCATGCGTATGTCTTCTGACCAAACATGTGAAAGAAAGTATTTTCTTCCCAGGCAAGCTCAAAAGCCACAGGATCCTGGGCAGGTGCACGACGGGCGGGGTGCGAGGGAATACTTATCTTTTAACGACGACATGACAGAAGCCTTCCTCTCACTGAAAAAGCATAAATAACAATCATGAGTTCCTTTAAGACTGTACGTTACCTCTCAGGTCTTTCTTCAGTTTTCTGAGGTCTTTTTGAAAATCTTCAAACTTCATCTGTGAGGCCTGAAAGAGGTCCTGGGGTTCAGGCAGTGGAAATACACACTGCTCCTTTCCAGCGTCCTAAGCAGCGAGAAGCACAGGATTTTCAAATAAACGAGGAGACACAACAGCAGTGACAAAACAATGACAGACGCTGCCGATCGCTCAGCAGTGAAGAACAACGCAGCATGACTGTGTAAAAACCATCTTACCTCATCAAAATTGCGCAGATAATAGGAAACGATGTATGACAAAAGACTCCTGCTGTTGTCCTAGGAGAAAGGCCAAAGTAAGTAGAAATATACTTTGAAAATTACTATATACACAGTGTCAAAAAAATTAATTCCAGCTAATCCACATATTTAGATGAGAATATTTAGGATGAAAGGGGAAATTCTGTTTCACATTACTTTAGTTTAATGACACAGAAGACTTTGCTTTCCCCACGGTTCCAAGCTAAGCTCCGAGTGGAAGCACAGCTGTTTCAGGGTGGAGTCTCAACTGTGTATGCTTTCCTGTTTTCATCCTCCTCCATCAGAAAATTAGCTGATTAATTTTTATGTTTTATTATTAAAAGCATAACTACCATCTAAACTGAAATGATGGACTGTCTCCAGCATTTTTGCACAGCTGGACCAGCAGGTACCACTCCAAAAGCAAGTCTGACTGAGGCTGGTTAGTATGTAGGTTAAGAAAATTTAGAAGTTAAGTATTATTTTAAGTAAGCTGGAGCTTTAAATGCAAATAAATATTATAAATCATGTCAGCAATTGAGATGTAGAAATTAATATCCATACAACTATAAATAATGCAAAATGTGTGTAGTTCTAAAGAAAAAAAAGTAAAATTGTTTCATATCTAACAAAGAAGAAGCTGTTCACTCTTTTTTCTGGCACATTTAGAGGCATTAATTTTTAATTTTTTTTCATTGCTCAAAATCTGGATGTGTGAAACCAACTACATATTTTTAAAACACAATCTGTAATACAGACTTTGTTTTCTGTAATAATCTAGCCAGGACTTTTCCCCCCATTGATAAAAAGAGCAACATCCCTTTATCATCAAATTTGACATGACATGATAATATATCTATCAGACTTCCTGTAAAGCAACATATTCTATATCATTAACAATCTATTACACAGGAATATACAGCTATAAAAATAAAAGCAATATATTCATAAGAAATAGGATTGCCTGTGAAAAGATTTAAGCAACTTGACTTCCTTTGTCTTTCCTAACTTGTAAATCAGTGAAATGATTAGCAGTACTGAATCGATGAACAAAACACGCATTAAATGCCTGCTGATAGGCATGCTGAGCAAAAATTAATTCCAAGTGATCTGAGCAACAGCTCCATCCCTGCAGGCATACAAACAGTACTAAGATACACAAATATAACTATGTAAGTATTAGTTATGAAGAAAGAACAAACTCAGGAAGGCTTTGCATAGCTCTTGTGAAACTATTAAAAAATCTTGCTTCTTGCTTCATTATTTTTTATCTAGATTAATTACTTAAATTAATGAAATTTAACTTATTGGAGGATTGAATAAGATATATCAACCAATATAAAAATATCCCTTATTCATGTATAATTATGAGTATCAGATTCTATTTCAGATCCATTTTTATAAGTAACAGAAAATTACTTGTTTCAATCCAAATATCAGTTTTTTAAGAACTATTCAAGAACTGGCATATGTTTAGAAGAAAGCTTTTGTTTTTGAAGAAATGTGATTTATCAGGTTGACATACTGGAGGTTCCTATGAAAATGTGTATCATACAAACAAACAGCATTTGAACAAATATAACCATCAAAAATCACAAAAATTACGTGCTGTTGGTGTTCTAAGCAAGACTATGTTTTTCTCAATTTTGGGAAAGCACAGTGTCTGGCATTTCATAGAAGCCTGATGAAAGAACGTTAAATGAACGTTGAGTGGATGTATGAATGAATAAACAAGTGAGTTGCTGACTGGCAGAAAAAAAAACAAAAAATATCTTTCTCTCATCAGGGGGATTATTTCCTTATCTAAGAAGGATAATTTATATATTTTCATTTCTATAGGTCAACTGCTCACTTAAACTTAATATTTTAAAAGCATTTCCTTCACAATTTCCTTCATCATGCAGTTCTGCTGGGAGACTCTTTTATCCGACAAACAGAATTCTATTATTTTCTCAGCGGACAATGTCAGACTTTAACTTTGACCATCATGGTGGTTTCCCCAGTCTTATATTCCTATTGATACTATCATAATCTCTTACATGTTAATTTGAAACAAACACAACTATGGAAGTAGAATTAAAAAATAATTAGGCTTGCAAAAAGGCTTAGACATTCTCAGACACACCAGGATCAGGAGAGGGTGATACGTGGAAAAAGATCATCTTTTATATTTTATTTACAAATACTTTCGCTCATCCTTTTTTAGTTTTTAAAATATGAGCCTGTTGGCCTCCCATTGCTTAATATGGAAGAGAAAGGAGAAAGTAATGGATATACTGTCTCATCTATGGAAATTAACTTGTCCTCAGATCCAAAGGATAAAATTAGCAGACATGGTAAAGATAGATCATTACTTTTAGAAAGATAATTATTTTTATATTAAAACGTTGTCTAAATTATTCATTAGACACAGGATTCAAAATTACTTACTTTAGGAAACTTTAATATTCTGTAAATCACAAATATATGACAGCCATTACTTTTATCTAGCTCAGAACACAAAGAAGCTTTTGACCTTGGAACATAAGTATTTATAACAACTGGTTTACAGTCAAACTTATTACTAAACAAGATATCCAGTCTTCAATCTGTTACATTCATTCACCCAAAACACTTACACTGCTTTTGACATCTTTCAGCTTCGGAAGGATGTCTAGTCCAAAGCCATCTGCCTGTCCCCGTGTCTTATTTCCACCGTTCATGTAGTTGCCAAAGGCAAGAACCAAACCCAAAACCTGCATAACCCCTGCGCCATTTTTTAATGTCTGTAAAACAAGATAAAGAACAATTTCTCAATTACACAAAGTTTTGTTTGGATTCTCCTAAGTTTGTGGCAGGCATTCACAGTATACTAGTAATTTTGGGGTAACATCCAAACTTTACCAGTGCTCATTAGTAGGTATATTTGAAGAGCAGTGTCTCCAAAGTTAACTTAAAAAAGTTGCAACACCCACAAGCACGCGGACGCGCTTCTGTAAGCTGAGAGGTACCAACCCGGGCCGTTTCTGTGATGTAATTGCAAGGAAAACAAGTAAGGCGGTAACACGGGAACCACCACAGAATAATGCCCCTGCCATTAGCCGAACTGCACCTGCCTCTGGTACAATGCAAAGTTTTGGCATAAGGTATGGGAAACCAAAACGTAGTTTTAAAGTTTAACTTCCAAATTTAGATTTATCTCTCAAAGTTCGCACTCAATTCTTCCAAAACACTAAGTTTCACTTGAATTTGTATGTCATGTCCTTTGAAAACGTCTTTAATAACATCTTACTACATTTCAAAATGATTTACAAAAACCAGCACGAATGGTACCATTAATTTTTGACATATTATTTTAAATGTTTATATTGGTAATGTCTGCCAAGCATTTATTCTTTGTTTTCTGAAGAATATTTATAGTCATACAGCTGTTCCTAAAGCATTTTGTTGAATCACTAACAATTTGTTGAGAGGCCCTCCCCAAAACAGAGAAAAATAAATAAAATGCCTTCAAATGGCATTCAGTTGGAAGTCTGAGGTATGAGCAGGCCATGCATGAAAAGTGAAGACAGTGCTTTGACAGTAGCAGAAGGAACAGGGACCCGCGGAGCTGGGCAGTGCACTGGAGCAGTACAGCCCTGGGTGCCGGGTGCCCATCAGCACATTTGCTTTAATCTTGCAGCTCAATCGCCGTGCGTTCTCTCCTGTGGGGCCGCTATCCTACAGGTTTTATGAGAACTTACAGTAAACAGAAGACACCCTCGTCTGAAATATGAACATGACTGAACACAATGAAATATCAGAACCCAAGCTTCAGCTCTCTATGGACCAGAACCCACCTCACACAATTTCTGTAGCAATTCCAGTTTGCGACGAATTGAGCAAATGCTTTCTGAAAATGTGGACTGGAACAGGATGCAAAAGACTCGCTCTGAAAAGTTGGGGATTAGTGACAGTTCATAAAGGAACCTAAGGAAATAAAGCCAAGTTGAGAGGAAAAATACGATGCACATAAACACGTTTATCCTCACACCGTTCATGACACTTATGCACAGAAGATACCGCATTTTCCAAACGGAAGGAGCCCCCCCCTCCCGATGCCATCTGCAGGGTCCTATGGAATGCTTACTGCTCAGGTTTGTCCAGAGACTTGGCATTTTCCTTGTCTTTGGAGGACCGGCCATGCTTTTCAATTTTTTCCAGTTCATCTGACTGTGCTCTCTAGAAAGACAGAAGCCAAGTGGTTTTTAGTTAATCATGACCTTAAATATAGCAAAACTCCATATATTTTCATATTTCTTAGCATCTGTTTGAGGTAAAGCTTGACTTACTTCATGAGGCATTTTAAAGTGTTTAAATATCTTTAATGCAAACCAGATCATCTCCAAATCTTCCAAATGCTATTGGCTATTAATGATGTGCCAAAAAATATTTTTATTTATTCCAGCACGCTTTTAAACAGTACAGTTTTCCTCCCTTTTTTTTAGCTGTTTATAATACTCTCTGAAATACAAGACTCATTTTAAACTGGTATTTCTTATTCAGAAATTAATCAAGTTAAATTTGGAAGTAATTTGATCCTAAAGGTGCTGTAAGATTTTTAAAGAAAAAAGTACTTATTTAACTATTGCAATCATTGTTTGTGCCTATTTGTTTTGGGAAAAGAAAAGTACAGTTGCAGTATTGAGTCATGGAACAAAAATAAGTGATTTTGATTCTTCTGAATTTTCTTTTTGATGCAAAAATGGCTCCAGGCTTCTTTTCCTTCTAACTGTCCTCTTTCACCCTTTAAAATCTCAAGCTAAAAATTTATTGTTCTAAATCTGTTTCTTTATAGGAGAGGATCCTCTGCATTTTAACGTAAGGCAGAGTATTTTATAGGCTTCAAGAAACACAAAATTTATTCTTCATGGAGAATTTAGGTGATTTTTATTTTTAGTCTTGTCTCTATAATTCACAAAGATGTTTCAAAACAGTCAAAATCTTACATTTTCTAAATGCATTAAGAAGTTTGAGTAGACCACAAAATCTTAGGTTTGAGTCTAGTCCTCAGAAGTTAAAATCCCTTCAGTATTATTTGTTGTTTAAACAGAAAAGCAGCTCAGCCATAAACTGCTGTAAATGACAGACTCTGACTGATTTCTAGAGACCGTAGATTTCATAGCTATGTTGTGTTTTTCATTCACTGATTGTTTTGAAATGCAGGCTTTTCTGTTGATGGGATTCACTAGGAAAGACTAGCTCCCCAAATGAAGCTTCTTTCAGCAGGGAAAGAAGATTTGATGACAGATCAGTAGACCTTTGGAGGTCTTGATCCATTTTGCTTCTGGAATGTAATGCAACAACAGGATACAGAGAAGTAAAGGAGATGGTTTGGCTTTGCTATAACTTCCACTAAAAAGCCTGCCTTGCCCATCTTGATCCTCATTATAAGGAGTCTCTCTCCAGAATAACACAGAACCTTGTATTTGCTGTTTTATGCTAACTTACCACAATGTCTTACTGGTGCTACACATATGTACCTACTTCTTCTACTGACTGAAGCTTCTTGAAGAGGACTACGTCCTGTGTATGTCTGTGACCAGTATGATTCATGGTACAGTCAGCCCTCTGTTTCTGTGGGGTCTGCATTTGTGGATTCAAGCAAACACAGATCCAAAGTATTCAGGACAAACATTTCCATAAAGCTCCAAAAAGCAAACTTGAATTTTCTGTGTTCCAGCAACAATTTACACAGCATTTACGTTGTATTAGAAATTATAAGTAATCAAGAGGTGATTTAAAGTATATAGGAAATGGAATACTACTCAGCCATAAAAAAGAATAAAATAATGCCACTTGCAGCAACATGGATGGACCTAAGAGATTGTCATTATAAGTGAAGTAAACCAGAAAGAGAAATACCATATGGTATCACTCATATGTGGAATTTTGAAAAAAAAGGACACTATGAACTCATCTACAAAACAGAAACAGACTTACAGAAACAGACTTGCAGACATAGTAAACAATCTTATGGTTACCAGAGAAAAAGGAGTAGAAAGGGATAAACTTAGGAGTTTGAGATTTACAAATATTAGCCACTATATATAAAAATAGATTTTAAAAAAGTGGCTGTCCAAAATACAGAAATATAGTTCTGCTGGCACCTGTTAACCATGCCTTCACCAGTGTGTAACCTTATTAAACTATTTGTGTCTTTTTAAATCTAATAGATTAAAATGTATGTTATCTTAATGCATTCCCCAGGTTATTAAACATCATTCATCTTTATTGGCCATTTGTTTTATTTATAATCATCATCAGTTTTTTCTATTTCTTACTGATATGTAGGCATTTAAATATATTTTCATATTAATCCTTCATCTGTTACATATTAGTTTGTTGCTTATCTTAGTTTATAAATAAACTTTAAATGTATACACAAAAAACAGTAACATACACAGGAGGATGTGTGTGGGTTACATGCAAAAAATGCACAATTTTATTTAAAGGATTGAGCATCTGGGGATTTTGGTAGCAATCCCCTGCAGATACCGAGGGATGACAGTATATAGTTAGCAGTCAGTAAATTATTTTTAAGTACTGAAAAATTAAATCAGTAATTTAATAGGAAAAATGAAGGCCTCCATGTCCTGGGAAAAGAGAGAGATAAAGAGGAGGAAAGACAATGACCAGACAATCAAAATAAGAAATACTGAGGACATAATGATATACAGATAATACCAACAGTTTATCATCGTCCTAAGAGTATAATGAGGGTCCTTATGAGGTAATTTGAATCCCAAATAGGTAACTATGCATGCATGAGACAGAGCCAGTCATGTCAAACGCTAGGATATAAATAGGTAGATGAAGAAGTAAGAAGGCGGTGCCCAGCACGGGTACGAATTCACTTGTCTATACATTCATTCTACAACACTCTCGTGTATCTCTCATTCATCTCTTATGCAGCAATACTTATGTGTAGGAAGGTACAAGAAGTGGAACTAAAACATAATAGGTTTTTAAGCAACGTTCATCAAATCTGCAAGATTCTGCTCTTCATTGCTACAGCAAGACCAACTGTTTCTTCCTGCCCAACATCTCAGCTTTCTCATTGCAAAACGTGGGATCAAGCAAAAGTCAGTTATTTTCTACCTGTTAAAGCCCCAACTTCTCACTCTTATCAGCAACCATCAACTATGTCAAACTAGTGCTACAAATCTGTACCAGAACCTAGAGGTCATCTGGAAAATTCTGGCTTTCACCTCCAAAGGGAATTTGGTCTCAAGTACTCTTCTCTGGTTCTTCTTTACAAAGGATGAATTTTAGGGATTATTCATCCACCCATTCAATCAAAGGCTGACTGTTTACCAGGCATTATACTAGGCACTGGAGATAAAAAGATAAATGCTGGGCTTCCGATTTCCAGCAAAATTCCACCTCACAACACACCCAGTCGCTCCTAACACCACTCTCATTTGTTTAAACCTTCTACAGTGATCTTCCACTGCTTTTTAAAACCGCATATAGCCCTCTGTGAGGGGGTGCTGGTGATCTCACTGGCATGCCAGTGGTGATGAGAGTTACTTATTGAATAGGGTCATTTTTCCTTATGGCCAAAGCTATGTGCACAGTAACTACACACTAACACAGCAATTAACAACGTAAAGGAGCTTCCAAGTTCCAAACGTTCAAGTAACAACCCTTTCCTCTCCAGCTCTCGCTCACATACCTCCCAAGGTTACATCATTCCAGTCTCCAGCACAGGGGTTATCTTTCAGTTACTTCCTTTCTTTTACTGTACGCCCCTTCCCACCCCCACCCCAGTTACCTGCAGATTTCTTCCAGAATATCCTTTTCTCAAGGCTTCCTGTTTGCCTACACATGAAGTAGATCCCTTGCTGCTAAGTTGCAGGCCTTCACCGGTTACTGAAGATTCATCCCACCCAACACCCAGACACACCAGTCACCCACCACGGGCCGGAGGGGACCCCGGTCCCTGGTGCCACGCCTGCTTTCACAAATACTCTGGCCTCCACAACCCTAAGCCCACAACCCCCTGCAGCTGGACCCTGCTATTTCAACGCCTGAGAAAAACTGTACCTTTGACAGAGAGGAGGCTGGGGAGCAGGGGTGGAGAGGGAGAGGAGGATGCTGAGAGGGCCGGGTGCACAGTTGCGTGGCCGAGTCTGTTAAGGGCACCCAGCAAGTGTGTCTGTTCCAGAGAAGGCGAACTTGGATTCCCGAGAGTCAGTAAGAATAGCTGCATGGTCCATCTACCTTGGAGACTCACGGTGCCAGACAAATGCTCTTAGAAGTCATGTTGTTGAAAAACACTTCATTTTAACAGTGACCCCCATACTTAGTCAACCATGAAACATGTTTGTGTGTGAGAGAGAGAAAAAGAGAAAGACAGAGACACAGAGACAGAGAGAGAACGTGACAGTAACACTCCCAAGGACCCAGTGCTCTAAGGGACACGGGTGAAAACACTGTGCCAGGCCAGCCTTTTACCGGTTCCTTAATTCAGTTTCTACCATTTTCATAGTATTTCTATTCTGAATCTAATCTTTACATCTTTGCCTCTCTCCTCAAACACCACCATGCCTGTCACTCTTAGGCTTGCCTCCTAACATGAATGTCCCCTTTGATTATAATCTTATACTCTCTTTTCTGGATTCCCTCCCACCCCTCTGCCAACTCCTCAATCCTCACTGCCTGGTCTGCCTGATCACCACTTGATGGGTGCCTTCAGCCCGCTGCCATTACAAGCCCTTGTTTTCCCTCCACGTCCACACAGGCAACTACTTTCTCAACATTTTCACCTGGATATTTCAGAAGCATCTCGACCAAACAGAAGTCTAAAAATAAACTCACGTTTTCTCCCCCTAAACATTCAGTGATCCTGGTTACTGGACACTGGAAACTAGTCGCCCAGCCAGAAAGTCATCCAAACATCTCTGTGTCTGATGCGTCACAGAGTCTCAGATTCACTTATTTCCCTCCACTTCCACGGCCACCATCCTCGGCCAAACTACCAGCTCTCTCAATTCAACTACCCCGATACTGGGCCTGGTCTCCCCATAACCATCCGTGGCTCTCTCTAATGTAAGTCCTACATGGCACTCAGTGCTATTTTTTTAAGGATGTGGATCAGAACGTGTACTCTATGTCACTCTACTTACGACTCAGTAACAGCTAACCAGCACTCCTGGAATAACACCCTAGACCTTGGGTGCCTACGAAGCCCACACGGCTCGCCTTCCTCTGCCTCCCATCTCAGGTATTGCTCCCACCGGCTGAACACATGGTTCTCGGTGGCTTTCCTTCAGTTCCACAAACATTTCACATAAATGCCGTGCCTTGTGTCTAGAACATTCCCCACACTTCTCAGCTTCCACAGAACCCACTAGCTCCTTGTTTCAGCTCCCACCTCTCTGCTTTGGGGAGGCCCCCTTAACTGCCTCATCCCTGCAGAATCCTCCAGGCAATACAACCCCGCTGGGCAGACGCACTTCCCCCTCACAGCACACACCCCAGCTGCACATGAACACGCAAGGCCTGACTCCCACATTCGAAGGAAAGCTCCATGAGCACAAGGATAGTCTATTCTGTCATCACTGTGACCAGAGCACATGTCTGAAATAAAGCAGACGTTTAACAAATGTCTGATGAAATAAAAAATGCCTGGAGTTTATTATATACAGATTCCTTCAAACTCACTTATTTCTTCCTAATGTCCTAGCTCCTCATTCAGTCTCACCCTTCCTTCTGTGTCTCTCCTTGCCTTCTGTGTCTCTCCTTTCTGCAGCAAAAACAGCAACTACCGGGAGTTGAAGTGGTGGGTGACAGTGCCAGTGCCAGCGGCCGTCTGAGTTTGAAGAGGTTAAGGTCAGCATGTTTGGTGGCGTCAGCGGTGACAGCCAGGCGTTGGGCCCCATGCCGGACGGGGGTTCAGGGGAGTGGGCCTGGTCTCAGGGAACGGTTTTCTTTCCTTTCCCCCAGGTAGTAAATCCAGCACCAGCAGCAACCTGGCTCTTTCTGTAATTTACCCGTTTATTTTTCCCGTTTATTTCTCCCTCTCTTCAGTCCTTTCTTCTTTCCTCCCTAAACCTCACGCTCCTTTCTCCCCCAGCCAGCTACTTCCCTGAATCCCTTCACAACCCTCTCTCTACCTCTCAAGCACAGTATCTTGAAGGCACACTGACTTCTTTCCTCACCTTTTGTTTGGTGTTTGAATCCCTGCAATCTGGCTTTTGTTCTTGTTTAGATCACTCTCACTAAGCCCAAAAATGTTCCTCTTACAGCCAAGAATCTCATCTGTAGATAAAACAAGGGCTCACGTCTCCCGAGCCCTTGGTAACAGTCAGGTGCCCTGCAACTTCCTCTACGTGCATAATGGCACAGACACAGGCACTAGCACCTACAGCATCATCCCCGTTTGTATGATGAGAAAGCTGAGTCTCAAGTCTCGACCAATAAGCACAGGGGCCAAGGTTCAAACAAAGCTGGAGTGGCTCCCAAGCCCTCATCCACCATCTCCTGCTGTCGATGGCCCTACGCTGAGGTCTCTTCACAAAGCTCTACTGAGTCTAGACCGCCTCCTGAAGCGGCCCAGGTCCTTAAAAACCAACATGGGGCCAAGATGAAGTCACTCCATTGCTTGTCAGTCCTTCTTGTGACAAAAAATCCTGGCACTAAGACCACAAACACATACAGGAAAGCTATGAAAGATGGAGGGAAGGCTGACTGGCCAGAAAGCTGACAACGTGAGGAATGGTGAAGCTCCCTGGGTTTTCTTTCCCCTTCATCCCTGATGTGCTGGAGAAGCCTGGACCTGGAACCACCAGAAGATAAGGGTTGTATATAGTCTGCCCCCTCCCTCTAGTCAAGGGACAGGGGAAGGGATGTCTGGCAGAAAAAACCTTGTTCTTAATATTGGCCCTACTCCAGCCACAACCAAAAGAAAAACTGACCCCTTGTGGAATCAGTGTGGCCAAGTGCAGCACTGGAGCTGCAGGCTGACCTGGCAGCGGAGAGGTAAAGGTGGCGAGTGGGAGGAGTGCTGCTCAGCAAGCTGCCTCCCCCAACCTCCACCCTGCAGGGTCTGGGGGGCCAGCAGGCACTTCCTCCCCCTCAGCAGCAACGAGGCAGAACGAGGTGGCTCAGAGTGGTGACACTGAGCACTGCCATCTCACTAGGACATGGGCAAAGGACAGAGATTTTTTTTCACCAAAGAGAATATACAGAAGACAAACACATGAAAAGATGGTCATTTGCCATTAGGAAATTGCAAATTAAAATCATAATGAGATATTACTATACACCTATTAGAACGGCTAGAATTTTTAAAAAATGGTGACAATACCAAGGATGCAGCAAAATTAGATCTCTCATATATTGCTTCTGAGAATGTTAAAATGGTATAGACGTTATTGAAAATAGTTTGGCAGCTTCTTAAATATACATTTACTATACAACACAACAAATACAATGTTGGGCATTTGTCACAAAGACACAAAAACATATCCACACAAAAAATTAATATATATGAACATTCGTAAGTTTTATTTGTAATAGCCAAAACCTCAGCATAACCCACATGTCCCTCAATGTATGGAACAAATTTTGGTGCATTCATACCACGGAACACTACTACTCAGCAATGGAAAGAAATGAACTTTTGATACACTCAACAATTGGATGGATCTCAAGGGAATTAATTATACTGTGTGAAAAAAGCCAGTATCAAAAAGTTAATTACTATACAACTCCATTTATTTAACACTCTCAAAAATGACAACTACAGACATGGAAAACAGATTAGTGACTGCCAGGGGTTAGGAATGGGAAAAGGGAAAGAGTGTGAGAGATTTTGCAGAGGTGGAACAATTCTGTATCTTAACTGTAGTGATGGTTACACAAATCAACACACAATAAAACTGCATGGAAACATACACACATACAGGCATGCGTGTGCACGCACACACACACGTGTGCACGTGAAACCAGCAAAACTGCAAAAAGGTCTATGGATCATACCAATCTCAGTGTCCAGATTTTAACACTGTACTACACTTTTGTAAGTGCTACCATTCAGGAAAACTGGGTGAAGGCTACGTAAGACCTCAGTGAACTAGTTATGCTATAATTATTTCAAAATAAAAACTTAAAAGAAAAAAATCAACATGGCCCATTGATCATCTGTTCCTTTATGTCCCCAAAGTTCATCCTCTGAATACCCAACCTTAGTTTATGGCCATCTAGTCCGAACACCCAAGAACGAGGTCCACTTCTAGTCTCTTCCCTCCGCATCCAGTTAGGCGACACTTCCTATCTAGGTCAGCCCTGAAGAAAAATCTCAGAAGCAGATTTCTCCCTCTCCAATCTCACTGCCACTCCAGAACGCTAAGACCACATCTGTCCCTGTCAGTCTCAACCCCTACGCAAATCTCATTCCAAGGTCTTCTATGTTATTACCTTCCTCCAACAGAGGATTCCTCACCCCAAATACATTATAGCTTTCCACATCTATGCCTTTGATCAAACTGCTCCACCTGCTCTGAAAGTCTCTCATCTCCTCTCTTACGTTTATAAGGACATTTAAGAACAGCCCCAAATATTGCCTCACCATGAAGATTACCCCATGTCCCCCAAGATCAAGAAACTGTTGCCTCTTCAGCAAATAATCCTGTTCTTTCCATAGAACTCTATCATCACATTAGGCTCCAAATATTTAGTTACATATTTGACAGCCATCATCGGATCTGGCAAACATCCATCTTTGGTTTCTTTCATTTCATCTGAATAAAAAATATGCATGTTGGGTACATTATGAATGAAATAGCCTTAGTTGTGTTGGACTGGGGATTTCTCAGCAATTTTAAGGGGAAAAGTTTCTGCATTATTAACTGACCTCTTAAAATATACTTTCCCCACATTATACAATCAAGAGTCTATGGGTATACCAAAACCAGGCAAAGACACCACCAAAAAAGAGAATTACAGGCCAATATCACTGATGAACATAGACGCCCAAATCATCACCAAAATATTAGCAAATAGAATCCAACAACACATAAAAAAGATTATACATCATGACCAAGTGGGGTTCATCCCAGGGATACAAGGGTGGTTCAACATACGCAAATCAATGCACTACATCAGATCAACAAGAGAAAGGACAAAAACCACATGATCATCTCAATCGATGCAGAAAAAGCTTTTGATAAAATTCAACACCCATTTGTGATAAAAACTCTCGCCAAAGTGGGTATAGAGGGAACATATCTCAACATAATAAAAGCTATATATGACAAACCCACAGCCAGCATAGTACTCAACGGGGAAAAACTCAAAAGCTTCCCACTAAAATCTGGGACAAGACAAGGCTGCCCACTATCACCACTCCTATTCAACATAGTCCTGGAAGTCCTAGACACAGCTATCAGGCAAAAGAGAGAAATAAAAGGGATCCAAATTGGAAAAGAAGAGGTAAAAGTGTCACTATATGCCAATGACATGTTACTATATATAGAAAACCCTAAAAGGTCCACCCCAAAACTACTTGAGCTGATTGAAGAATTCAAGCAAGGTAGCAGGTTACAAGATTAACGTTCAAAAATCAGTGGCATTTCTTTACACTAACAATAATCAACAGAAAAAGAAAGTAAAGAAATAATCCCCTTTAAAATAGCACCCAAAGTAATAAAATACCTGGGAATAAATCTAACCAAGGAGGTGAAAGAATTATACACAGAAAACTATAAACCATTGATGAAGGAAATTAAAGACTTTAAAAAATGGAAAGATACCCCATGCTCTTGGATTGGAAGAATCAATATTGTTAAAATGGTCACACTGCCCAAGGCAATCTACAGATTTAATGCAATCCCTATTCAAACTACCCAGGACATATTTCACAGAACCAGAACAAATCATAACAAAATTTATATGGAACCACAAAAGACCTAGAATTGCCAAAGCATTACTGAAGAGAAGGAAAGAGGCTGGAAGAATAACTCTCCCAGACTTCAGACAATACTATAGAGCTACAGTCATCAAGACAGCATGGTATTGGTACAGAAACAGACATATAGACCAATGGAACAGAACAGAGAGCCCAGAAATGAACCCACAAACTTTTGGTCAACTATCTTTGACAAAGGAGGCAAGAATATACAATGGAATAAAGACAGTCCCTTCAGCAAATGATGTTGGGAAAACTGGACAGCAGCATGTAAAACAATGAAGCTAGAACACTCCCTTACACCATACACAAAAATCAACTCAAAATGGATCAAAGACTTAAACATAAGACAAGATACAATTAACTTCCTAGAAGAAAACATAGGCAACACATTATCTGACATACATCTCAAATTTTCTCCTAGAAGAAATAAAAGCAAGAATAAACAAATGGGACCTAATGAAACTTACATGCTTCTGCACAGCAAAGGAAACCATAAGTAAAACAAAAAGACAACCTATGGAATGGGAGAAAATCTTTGCAAATGAAACCGACAAAGGCTTATCTCCAGAATATATAAGCAGCTCATATGATTTAATAAGAAACAACCAAACAACCCAATCCAAAGATGGGCAAAGACCTGAACAAGCAATTCTCCAAGGAAGACATACAAATTATCAATAAGCACACGAAAAAATGCTCAATATCACTAATTATCAGAGAAATGCAAATCAAAACTACAATAAGGTATCACCTCACACCAGTCAGAATGGACATCATTCAAAAATCCACAAATGACAAATGCTGGAGAGGCTGTGGAGAAAGGGGAACCCTCCTACACTGCTGGTGGGAATGCAGTTTGGTGCAGCCACTATGGAAAACAGTGTGGAGATTCCTCAAAAGACTAGAAATAGACTTACCATATGACCCAGGAATCCCACTCCTGGGCTTATATCCAGAAGGAACCCTACTTCAGGATGACACCTGAACCCCAGTGTTCATAGCAACACTATTTACAATAGCCAAGACATGGAGACAGCCTAAATGTCCATCAACGGATGACTGGATGAAGAAAACGTGGTATATTTATACAATGGAATACTACTCAGCCATAAAAACCGACAACATAACGCCATTTACAGCAACATGGATGGATGCTCCTAGAGAATGTCATTCTAAGTGAAGTAAGCCAGAAAGAGAAAGAAAAATACGAGATCGCTCCTATGTGGAATCTAAAAAACAAAAGAAAAAAAAAAACAAAGCATAAATACAAAACAGAAATAAGACTCAGACATAAAATACAAACTTGTGGTTGCCAAGGGGGTGGAGGGTGGGAAGGGATAGACGGGATTTTAAAATTGTAGAATAGATAAACAAGATTACACTGTATAGTACAGGGAAATATACACAAGATCTTATGGTAGCTCACAGAGAAAAAAAATGTGACAATGAAAATATGTATGTCCATGTATAACTGAAAAATTGTGCTCTACACTGCAATTTGACACAACATTGTAAAATGATTATAAATCAATAAAAAATGTTTACAAAAAAGTCTACGGGTAATTTATATACCATTTGTTGACTTACATTTCCTCTAATCTTGAAAGAGATACACTTTTTATAGTCCACAGACTAATATACTGCAGTCCCACAGATCTTTCTTCCTCATGTAAAACAAACAACTGGGATACCTTTAAATGATAAGGGCTGAGAGGAATTTGCAAAACAGTGGTCAGATAGCAATCTCAAGTTTTATGTGTAAGGGCTGAATGGCTCTTCTGGGGGATCTGAAAGAAACACTTAACCATATATTGTCAAATCACTGTATATTGGTGAGTAAACAAATTCAGAGCCAAATACACATCTGGAATCATTCAACTCCCAAAATAAACTTTCAACTGAAAAAAAAAAAAGCACAATCTAAAAGTTGAGAACCATGTTTTATTTGGGGACCTTGCTGAGGCCATATTCTGGGAAGACAGCCTGTCACATAGCTCTGAGGAACAATTCCAAAGAGGTAAGAGAGGAGCCAGCATACACAGGAGTTTTTGCTGGAAAAAAACATGTAGTTGAACATCAAAGGATTACTGCTAATTACAAACAGCAGACCTCTCAAGTTAATGATGCTAGTGCTTTTCTATATATGGGGAGATGCAAGAGTCTGGGCTCACTGAAATTATTCCTCTGCTATGCGTCTTAACCACCCAGGGCCAGTATCCTGTTTTTCTCCATCCTGAATGTCAGGGGCAGCTGGAGCAGCTGATGGCCTGATGGTGGGCAATGGAATGGCAGGCAACATTCTTTGTTTACTGAAGTGGCAGGCAACATTTTTTTTTTTTTTGGTCCAAAGTTCAGTGAAGGAAAACATGGTAGGACTTTTATACCCTCATGAAGAGATTTGACTATTCCTTTAATTAATTGATTTCCCAGTTAAATGTTAGTTGTTGCAATCATGGGCAACAAGGGGAGGATGATGGCCGCCTCAAGCAGAATGTCAAAGCCATCAAATGCTATTCCTGTTCATGAATAATTTCAAGTCAGGACTCAGTTTAGGTAGTAACCAAGGCTCTTAGCAGGCACCTACGACAACAACCAACACTTGCTACCATAGAAGAATCTCTACCTTAAATGACATTCACAGGCTAAACTTGAAATTCTATATAAACGACTACATTCCTATTCTTAAATACATTCCTGCAATGTCAGCAGAATAAAGGGATTTAAAGAAGGTACAGTGAACATTTATGACACCAGGTTAAAAAAATTTATCATGGTTGTGAGACAGGAGGGAAGGAGGCAGGGCACAACCATTAAAGGCGTGTTGAGATGTGAAGTGAATTTCAAGGGACTGATACCTGTAGTGGGTCTAGCAATGTGAGACGTGGTAGGGAGTGGGGGGAGGGAGAAGATCAGGAGCAGAAAGATGGGCCCTGGAGATCTGAATACGGCCTCTCTTTACGTCCCCTTCATGGACACACAAGGGAGACAGCTGTCTGGGCATGCTGGGGAAACAGGTGAGGTCAGCCCCAGCAGCTCCACAACTGCTTTACTTGGGGTAACAGATTCTGTGATGCACCATCAGAGACTTGGCTTTCTGTCACGGTAACAAGAAAGCGAGAGCCCTTATTTCAAATGCAAATGTAAAAACTGATCCTCAAGTTAACTTTGTGAAACATCTGATCACAGTTACTCTGTCTTCCTTAAAATGTATGTCATCATTAAAATTATGATCAAAACGTCAATGTTTTTAAAAAACATTCTACCTAAGAAAATTTATCAAAGCTAGTGTTATAATTACCAGAGATAACTGCATTCATTTAGTAAATTTTTGTTTGTTTGTTTGTTTGCAGTGCTTACTGGGTTCCAAGGTGATATAATTAATGTTAAGGAAAAAAAGCAGACACAGAACTTTCATGATACTGGAGACGATAAGAGTAAAGGTAATCCTGTGTGGAATGTGTGGAAAGTCTAGGCTAAGTGCTCTGGAGGTGAGGTTGCTATGAGTCTGTGACAGGAAGATTTGTGACAGGGAAGAATGAGTGAGAAGGAAGGAAAGAGAACTGAAGGTTCAGGAACATTTACTAGGAGGAGATGGTAAGCAGAAATCTCCTGAAAGAACAGCTTTTGTCAATGCTGTTCTAGCGGTGGGACCAGGAGGCTGCCAGAAAGAGAGGCCAAGTGGCTGGAGGGCAAACAGCTGGGAGGGCTGTCTTCTAACGGGTCAGCCCTTGGATTTCACCAAGCAAATTAAAACCAGGTGTTACAGATGAAAAATGTATGTGAACATTTCTGTGTCATTTATTTCTACTGAAGCAGTGATAATCATTCTTTCATTTTCCAGGAATTCACTGGAGATAGTTTACCTAAAAGAAGCACAGCAATAAAAAAAACTAGTCAACAGAACAACAGAAAAAAGACATAAATGAATTTATCTACAAAACAGAAATAGAATCACAGACATAGAAAACAAACTTATGGTTACTGGGGGGAGGGGGTGGGAAAGGATAAATTGGGAATTCGAGATGTGCAGATGCTAACTGCTACATATAAAATAGATAAACAACAAGTTTATACTGTATAGCCTAGGGAACTATATTCAGTATCTTGTAGTAATCCATAATGAAAAAGACTATGAAAATGAATAAATGTAGGTGTATGTATGACTGAAACATTATATACACCAGAAATGACACAACATTGTAAACTGACTATACTTCAATTAAAAAAAAAATCAGTCAATACACTATGATTTGGCAGGAAATGTCACATCCTAGAGGAACAAGAAACAAATATAATTTCTGGATTTCACTAAGCCGATAGAGTCAATCTGTAAGTCATTCAAGATCTAAAGCTTTTATTTTTTAATTGAAATTCACCTTAATTAAGCACATTTTGTGGTTGACAAATAGCACATGATACCACTTATATGTGAAATCTAAAATAATGGCACAAATGAGCTTATTTGCAAAACAGAAACAGACTCACAGACACAAAAAACAAACTTATGGTTACCAGAAGGGAAAGGTGAGGGAGGGAATAAGAGGGGAATTTGGGATTGGCAAATACAAGCTACTAATATAAAGTAAATAAACAAGGTCCTACAGTATAGCGCAGGGAACTCTATTCAGTATCTTGTAATAACCTATAATGAAAAAGAATGTGTGTGTATCTATGTATGTATATATATATGGCTAAAACTCTATGCTGTACACCAGAAACTAACAACATTGTAAATCAACTATACTTCAATAAACAAAACAAAAAACCCAAAACATTATTCACAATCAAAGTGCTTGGTATTTTAATAAAAACCACAGTAACAGCCTCACCTCTAGGACTGAAGAAAACTTCCTGTAGTAGGGGATATTTAAGCTATTCCTATAGGACTGACTATTAGAAATTTACCAGGTAGAAAAACATGGGGAAGGATATTTGAATTACAGTCATGAAAAATAAAAGGAAATGATAATAAAGAGTATGAGCTGGAGTGAAACTACAAGCAACACGGTGACTTCTCAGATACGGAGTTTAAGTCCAGCTGGAAACTGAGCCTCAAAATATCATCCCTGCTTGGGCTGGTTTTGTACTGTGTCAGCTGAAGGAGGCTGGAGCAGCATTTGCTACAGTTCCACTCTGATGGTTGTGGGTTAAGGCTGATCACAAGACAAACGAGCACAGATCTGGAATGCAGAAGTGAGGAGGAGGACGACATGAGGCTCTGCAGTTGAGCTGGGTTGAGAGCTGCTGCTGCAGATCAGATATACAGCTGCTGATCTGTGTGATCACCTAATTGCCCGTGGCAGCGCCCAGGTCCGCAGCTCCTGCAGCTCCCACAGCTCCCACCGCATGATCTCCTTTAAGACCTCAAGCTCTAAATCAGGCACCAGTGCAAAGTGCTTTGGCCTCTTCTGAAATTCGCCTTTGTTGTTAGAACTTGATGGGGTGAGAAACATCTGCAAGTTTCGGTTTCTCCTTGTGAGTTCCCGTTCCTCTCTTACCTGCCCCAGCTTTTTTCCACTGCTGACTCCACTGACCTGCAGCAATTTCAGCACCCCCACCACATGCAGAGGCAACAGCTTCTCATAAGCTTCTTCACAGGCTTACCATGTAACAAGAAAAGAGCAAATCTGACTCTGTATTAGATCTGTTCCTTTGGCTTTAATCTTGTTTTCTAGGCTTAGTCTTGCTGGCTCTGTACCTTTTGTAAATGTTGCCTTTAGCCTGAGATATACAGGAGAGCCCATTCTCAAGGCTCTGGCCTTCAAGGATGTTAACACTTTTGCACTCATATAAAGATAACAAGTTGTAGAACAGAAAATAACCTTTGTTTTCTTAGAGGTTTTACAGGGACAGCATGACCTGACCCACGTGGACAGCTACAAGAACAAAGAAATCCTACACCAAGAAGTCTGTAACAATCAACCACACCCTCTCCCCTTTGCAGTATAAAAGGAGCCTGAATTCTGACTTGCGGAAGATGGTTCTCCAGGACGTTAGTCTGCAAACTTCTCAGTCTGCCGGCTTTCCAAATAAACTTGCTGTTCCTTGCCCCAGTACCCCTTTCTCCCGATTTACTGGCCTGTCGTGCAGCAAGCAGAACGAGTTTGGACTCGGTAACACCCATATTACTTAAGATCTAAAAAAACCCCCTTATACCACACCACTCAATAGTCATTTTGCTTCCCTGGTTTAACACCACGTGATACAGTGTTTCTATTATTTAAAATTTTCAAATAAGGTAACAAAATACTATTTTCTTTCTGAAGAAGTCACAAAAATCTGAGTGATTTTTGTGTGTAATTTACCAATCTGTGGAAGAAGTAGAGAAGAAAGGCCAGAGCTCATTCTAGTTTGGGAAATAGAGTGCTTGATTATAACTAGAAGGACACCTCCATGAAAAAGACCATTTCCCTCTGAAAACAAAGCAAAGCTCATGTAGAGTAAGGCTGGAAATGCTGTGTTTATTCCGAGGTTGGTTAGTACGAACTGAGACTTCTGCGGTCAGGACTGGCTCTCTTTTCATGGGTGTGTCTCTTCACATGGATAAAATAATAAATCATGCTATTAAAAATGAGCATACTTGCAGGGATTCCAGGAACCAACTCAATAAAGCAATGAAACATGAGCGTATGGATTGAAACAGCTCTGTGGATGAAGTCAATAGTCCTCTCACACTTACGTGCAGAAGCTAATGACCAAGTGTTGCTTAAAACATGTATCAAGTAAATACCTCTAGGAAGTTATCGGGACACTTAATCCAGCTCCTTATCATTAATGTAATACGGTACCCACTTTTGAGGATGCTGTATCATGTGATATGTGTCAGATCCTTCTTCCAGATTAAAGGTTATGGTATGACAACTACTGCAGTAAGATTATTAAAACTATAAGACGTGCCTGTGAAATCCAATCCTGAGAAGCATAAATTTAAATCTCTAATTCTTTCTACCCTACCTGCTTTTCTTTTTTCTCCTTTGAATTGGATTAGAGCTGTTTAATTACAAAGGGAGATGGAATTTTTTTCCCCTTCTTTAAATTTTTTTTTCTTGAACTGAAATTCTAATATGATTCACCTCCAAGATTTGGTTTTGTCTTACTATATAAGAATTTTTTGTTTCTTGACTATGAAATAAAGGGAAAATTGAACTTATCTGAAAAGAACCCAATTCAACTGACAGTTATGTGAGGACGTATTTACAGACAAATTTCTGAATTGATGTTACATATTCAACACACTAAAGAAAAAATAAGGAATCTACCTCAACTCTTCCTCTGTCCACACACCCCACCATAGTCTGTCAGTGTATATATAAGGAATGTCTTCCTCTGTCCACACACCCCACCATAGTCTGTCAGTGTATATATAAGGAATCAGAATCAGTAGATACAATTACCCAACTGTAAATTTGAAGACATTTTACTCTCTGAACTCCATGGTAGTCAATAAATCAAAATTAACTAAAAAGAGTCTTGCTTTTAAAAACTCAGTAGGATTCACTGTAGTACCTCTGGATTCACTAGGTTTTAATTCCTCAGGAAACAGGTTTTGGGCCCCAGGATTGTGAGTTAGATTTGGAGACAGCCCCAAATTCACTCACATCTAGAAGAGAACACCCACTGCCAAACATGCCATTAGGGGAGAAAAAATGTTACATCCTCATTAAGGTTGTATAACAAGGACTTCCATCTGTTTCACAGGGTAAAACAGAACTGCTTTGAAATTGTCCAATGACATGTTAGCATCTGGCAAAAAGAAAGCTTGTATTTATAGCAAAGGATTCAGGTTGGCTATGTTTATTGTTCTCAAGGGTAAGTAGTGGAATGCCAAGTACGAGAGTTCCTTTGTTCACTGGAAACAAATACAATATTGTATGTCAACTATAATAAAAAAGAAGAAAGAAATTAATTGCTAATGAAAAGATTATTGCTTATACATTTAATAACAAAAATGGAGTTTAAAGATTAGCTGATTTTTCTAGATAAATTTTATTTATTTATTTAAAAAATGGGGGGGTTTAATTAGGTATTTATTTATTTATTTATTTATTTATTTAATGGAGGTACTGGGGATTGAACCCAGGACCTCGTGCATGCTAAGCACGCGCTCTACCACTGAGCCATACCCACCCTATGATAAAATTTAAATGTCACTTTGAATGCCATTATTAAGGCAAAATTAAGACTCTATTTAGATACGTTTCAAAAACTGTTTCAGACCTAAAATTATAGTTACAGTTATAGCAACAAAGTTTGAAAGATTTCCAAGGAGGTCCCAAGCTAAATTCAAGCATGCACAGACCGATTTTTCCTTCCTGAGGCACCTTCATACGAGCAAGACTCATGTCATATGCAGCGACAAGTTATCTGTGAATTACATGGCAAGTAAGAATAAACCTCCCCAAAAGCCTCACCCTTCCCTACTGTCCATGCCAGTTATTGCCTCTCAGCCCTCAGTTTACTCCCATGGAACCCATTCCTGAGATAATGGACAGGTCTCTTGGCATTTTGTCCTTTAACAGTGAACACACCGTTAAGCTTTACCAGTAGGAGGTGCTGGAGGAACAGAGGAGGAAGGGGCTCCTCTTCCTGATTCTGCTGTGCAAGTGTTTGCCTCTTCCTCCTGCCGCACAGCTAATCAGCAGTGTGGGTGTGTGAGGACTTCTGGGGGTCCTCGGGCCCACCACAGCCGCAGCAGCATAACAGAGGACAGAGCCCCTTGGCAGCTTTGCAGTCCTGGCCTGGGCCCAGTGACCTATTCACTCCCTGTGTGGCTACCATGCACTGCATACCTGCACCAGCCATGGCTCACCCATGCCTGGAGATTTTGTTTCCTGGGCTCTTTCAACATGGACGCTGTACACTTGGGCTCCATGCCCCATGGGGCATCCTGACACCTGCACTTCTGGCCACAAGCTGTGGCTCACCTGCTGCCGTTAAGTGTATTTTCTACTTACCAGAGACTGGGGACCTGGGTGGCTTCTCCAGCGAGATCTGCACCCCAGGAGAAAGTGCCCCCTTCCAAGTTAATCCTTGCTTGGGAACTCTCCCTCAGCCCTAGGTACCATTTGGTCATCTTTACATCCTTGTACACTCTCCCATCACAGGCTAATCATACATTATAATAAACTTTCTTGTCTACAATACCCTGAGGCTTCCATCCCCCGACTGAGCCCAGACTGTTAGAACGTACAGTGCTCAGGGCCTCACATCCAATTTCTGGCCTTGAGACTGCTAGACTCCTATATCCATCTGAATGAATGAATAGGATACCTCAACCTGAACATGACATTTATTTCCCCATCCTTCACCAAACCACTTCCACTTTTCAGTTAATAGCAACCCTACTGTTCAGGCCAAAATCCTTAGGATCACCCTTGATTCCTATTTGTCACAGTCTGTATCCAAACCATCAGCAAATTCTATAGACTTATTCTTCAAAATATTTCCAGAATCCGATCATTTCTCCCCAGCTCCGCGGCTCCTACTGCAGGCCAGGCCATTGTCATCTCTCACCTCCTTAACGGTCGGTCTTACATTCCATCCTGCCTCGTCCATAAACAGCTTTCCTTCTAAAACATGACTCCTCTGATCAAAACCCTGAATTAACTTCCCATTTGACTAAAAGTAAAATTCAAAATCGTACAAAGGCCCAGGTTTTAGAGGAGATGTACTTTAAAACATCTCTGATGATCTGCAGCTGTATTCCACTCCCTCACAGTTTCCTTTGGGCCTTCCTCCTAGTCCTTGAAGACTTCAGCCTGCCTCACACGTCAGGCAGGAAATCATCCTGAAATATCCACATGGTTCCTCTTCCTCCTCTCCTGCAATTCCTACTTAAAATAGCATCTTTCAAATAAAAGTATTTTAAACTGTACACACTACCCTGGGCAATCTCCATCCTCCTGAAGGTCAACTTTGCTGGGACAGAGTATTCCTGGCTGATAGCCTTTTTATCTTTCAGCTTTTTGAGAACGTCATTCTACTCCCTCCTGGGTTATAGAGTTTCTGCGGAGAAATCTGATGGTGGTCTAATGGGGATTCCTTTGTTGGGTTCCACCCTTTTTCCCTGGCTGCCTTTAAAATTCTTTTTCATTGATTTTTGACCACTTTCATATAATGTGTCTTCAAGAAGTTCTTTTTGCATTGAGGTAATTTGGACTTGTGTGTCCAGTTCCTTCCACGAGATTGGGAAGTTCTCAGATACTATTTCCTTAAATAATCTCTCTGTTTTCTCTCTCTTCTACTGGAATAATTTCCAGATTTCTATCTGTGAGCTCCCTGATTCTCAATTCCGTATGGTCTGCTCCATTTCCAGTACTTTCTAATGCATTTTTCATCGTGTTTATTGAGTTCTTCAGCTCCAGAATTTTATTTGGTGCTTTTCTAGAGTGTCAGTCTCCTTGGTAAAGCATTCCTTCTGTTCAGTAAGTTTATTCCTGAGCTCACTGAACTGCCTTTCTGAGTTTTCTTGTAGCTCACTGTGTTTCTTCATGACAGCTGTTTTGAATTCTCTTTCACTTAGATAATGCTCCGTGTCTTTAAGTTTCATTTCTGGAGAACAGTCATTTTCTTTTTGTGACACAATGTTACCATGGTTTTCCGTGGTGCTTGGTAAGCTGTTCCTCTGCAGGTGCGTTTGAAGTAGAGAGCACCTTTCCTCTTGAAGTAAAGCTTTTTTAAATTTGATTCTAACAGTTAAACAGCTTAGTAATTTGAGGCCTTTCCTCCACTTTCCAGGAGGCGCTGGCAAGCACAAGGCTGTGGCTCCTCTGCCTGAGCTGCCTCCAGTTACACTTAAGGGTCAGCACTTTCCACCTCCCCAGCTCTGTCGGCGGTGCTGCCTGTGCCCGCCTGCTGCTGCCTGTGCCTTCAGTGTCCCTGGTGCCCTGCTGCTGCAGTGTCACTGGCATCGCCGCCGGGGGCACTGGGATGGAACGCACTTCTACCACGTTCACGGACTCCTGAGTCGTGGGTTCCTCTGCTACGACCAAGGTTGTCGGGTCTGCAGGCCCCACTGCCACAGTTCCTGGTGGTCCCAGTCACCACTGTGGCCAAGAGGCCAGAGTTGTATGCACTGCCTTCCCTAATGCTACCGGGTTCTCTGGGGGTGTGCAGGGCTGAGCCCTGTGGCTGGGGGAAGGGGGTTCGGGGTCACAGGCACCTCCTCTGCTGTTCCCCAGGTTCCACCTCAACGTGTTCCATCTACCCGCCTTCAGAGGTACAGACACGTGGAACTCTCCAGTGTCCCGGTGTGTTGGGCAGAGGCACACCTGTCGAGTTGTTGATGTTTTACTGATTATATATTGAAGGGGAGAGAAATAGAGATCCATCTCATTTCACCCTTATGCTGACATGCTAAGATGACATTTTCATGTAATAATTCTTATGGCAAAAGGAGGTATAAATGGAAATAACACATAAAAAACTATATATTCACTTATTTTGTAAGAGGTAAGAAGTAGCAATGTTAAGTTATAACTATAGAATAGATGCCTTCCTCAGCATTTATAATATATTTCTGGAAGCATGGGTAACATTTTCAAAACGATACACTTCTACTGTTCTCATGACATTAATTCTACTGTTCTCATGACATTAATAATTTAATTCAAGGAAGGAATCAGTTAAAAATGCCCCCCACCTGAATCATCACCTAGTTAGGCATATGACTCTGAGCAGTTATATTCTTAACTTTAACATTTCCCCCAACTTATTTGATTATATGACACTTTTTGAAGTACAACCTGCAAACACTATATTGTTTTACTGAATCCAGTTTAAAAAACACTATTTCAAAAAAACCAGAGTGTATAAAAACTCATACAAGAGAGAATACTGAACTCATTTCAATGTTGAGTTCCGTTCAGAAAAGAAATGACTGAAAGAAAAATACCATATGAGATTGGTCATATGTGGAATCTAAAAAAAGAACGTAAATACAAAACAGAAACAGACTCACAGACATAGAATACAAACTTGTGGTTGCCAAAGGGGAGGGGAAGGGACAGACTGGGAGTTCAAAATTTGTAGATACTGACAGGCATATGTAGAATAAATAAACAAGATAATAGTTTACATACAAGTTATAGTTTATATAACAAGTACCATACTATATACTGTATAGCACAGGGAAATATATGCAAGATCTTGTGGTAGCTCACAGCAAAAAAGAACGTGACAATGAATATATGTATGTTCATGTATAACTGAAAAATTGTGCTCTACACTGGAATTTGACAACATTGTATAAAATGACTATAACTCAATACAAAAATGTTTAAGAAACAAAGAAAAAGGAAAGTTGAAACAGCAAAAAAGTAAAAAAAAAGAAAAATGACTGAGTACAACTATATATACCGTGTAGTCTAAGGTCAATACAAAATTATCCTGCATATGAAAAAAATCCAGTAGATGCCAACACCAAAATGACTCATGTTCAAATGATCAGACAAGGGCTTTAAAACAGCTGTTATAACTATGTCACATGATATAAAAGAAAATACATTAAGAGTGAATGAAAAAATACAGAATTACAAAAATATAGAACTATTTAAAAACAACCAAATGATAATTCTAGGTTGAAAAATTACATTAGAAATAAAGCTTTTTTTACTGGATGGGTTGAGTAACAGAATAAAGATGACAGAGGAAAGAAGCAGTGAAACTACCCAATATTATGAATAGAGAGAAGAAAATATTGAAAATGAACAGATTCTCAGGAACCTATGTTAACTATTAAAAGGTCTGAAAATATGTGTCACTGAAATCCCAGAAGGAGATTAGAACAGGGTAGAAATGAGTATCTGAAGGTTGAAGGATGGAAGGTAGAAAGTTTTCCAAACGTGATAAAAACAGTCAAGAAGTTCATCGAACTCAGACTAAATACAAAGAAGACAATGTCTAAACATATAATGTTTCAGTAAGATTCAGTGGAGGTCAGGGGTAAATGGAATATATTCAATATGAAGAAAGACAGAAAATGTCAGTGTAGACTTCTGTATCCAATGAAAATGGTATTCCAAAATGAACGTGAAATAAAAGTATTCTAAGATAAATAAAACTAAGAAAATTCACTATGAAAAGATCTGCACCTAAAGAATGTTAAAGCTACTTCTCAGTTTGAAGGAAAATAATACTGGAGGAAAACCTGAGCTTCAAGAACAAAGGAGAAGAGAATGACGTCAGTACAACGGTGGAGCGCGAACCTCTGGACTGTCCTCACCGCCTCAGACACACACATTAAACAACGCATTGACCAAGTCACTCCTGCCAAATAACCAAAACAATCTCAAAAAAGAATAAATTTGGCAGCAGCACACTTCCTAATTTCAAAATATATTATGAAACTACAGTAATTAAACATTACAGTACTGGCATATAGACTAACGGAACAGAACAGAACACCCAGAAATAAGCCCACACGTACAGAGTTCCTCAACAAGGACGTCAAGAGCACCCAGTGGGGAAAGGAGTCTCTTCAACAAACGATTTTGGAAAGCTGGATACCCACATACAAAAGTATAAAACTGTACTCTTATCTCAACGCCATTCACAACAATCAACTCAAAATACACTCAAGACTTAAACATAAGACCTGAAACTGAAACTCTTAGAAAAAAAACTTATGAAAAGTTTCATGACAGTGGTCGTGGCATGATTTCAAGGATGTGACACCAACAAAAGCGAAGACAAACAAATAGGACTATAATTATTTGTAAACCATGTATCTGATATGGGGTTAATTTCCAAAATATATAAGGAACTCTGATAACTCAGTAGTTTAAAAAACACTTCTGACTGAAACAATGAGCTAAAATAAATAGAGACTGAAAAACAACAGAAAAGATCAATGAAATTAAACGCTGATTCTTTGAAAAGATAAAATTGACAAACCTTTAGCCAGACTCATCAAGAAGACTCTTTTCCTTTGGAGAGAGCCCAGATCAACAGAATCAGAAATGAAAAAGAAGTTACAACCAACACCCCAGAAACACAAAGGATCATAAGAGACTACTTAAAGCAACTAAACATCAATAAAATGGCCAACCTAGAAGAAATGAGCACATTCTTAGCAAGGTACAATCTCCCAAGACTGAGCCAGGAAGAAACAGAAAATATGAACAGACCAATTACCAGTCCTGAACTTGAATAGTAACTAAAAAAAAAAAAAAAAAAAAAAAAAAAAAAAAAACTCCCAACAAACAAAAGTCCAGGACCAATTTTTTCACAGGTGAATTCTACCAAATATTTACACAAGAGTTATCACCTATTCTTCTGAAACTATTCTAAAAAACTGCAGAGAAGGGAACACTTCTGAACTCATCCTATGAGGCCACCTCACTCTGATACCAAAATCAGACAAAGATATCACCAAAAAAGAAAATTACAGGCCAGTATCACTGATGAACATAGATGCAAAAGTCCTCAACAAAAAATAGTAGCAAATCGATTCCAACAATGTATTTAAAGGATCATACACCACGATCAAGTGGGATTTATCCCAGGGATGCAAGGATTTTTCAGTATCTGCAAATCAATCAATGTGATACATTAACAAAATGAAGAATAAAAATCATATAATCATCTCATTAGATGTAGAAAGCTTTTTGACAAAATTCAACATTTATTTATAAAAAACTCTCCAGAAAATGGGCATAGAGGGAATACATCTCAACATAATAAAGGCCATACGTGAGAAAACCACAGCTAACATCATATTCAATGGTGAAAAGCTCAAACACTTCCTCTAAGATCAGGAATAAGCCAAGGATGTCACTATCACAAATTTTATTCAACATAGTTTTGGAAGTCCCACCACAGCAGAGAAGAAAAAGAAATAAAAGGAATCCAAACTGGAAAGGAAGAAGTAAAACAGTCACTATTTGCAAATGACACGATACTATACATTCTAAAGATGCCACCAGAAAACTACTAGAGCTAATCAGTGAATTCGGTATATTTGCAGGATACAAAATTAACATACAGAAATCTGTTGCATTAGTATACACTGACAATGAAAGATCATAAAGATAAATTTAAGGAAACAATCTCATTTACCATCACATCAAAAAAAAAGAATAAAATACCTAGGAATAAATCTACCTAAGGAGATAAAGGCCTGTACTCCAAAACTGTAAGACACTGAAGAAAGAAACTGAAGATAGCACAGATGGAAAGATATACCATGTTCTTAGATTGGAAGAATCAATATTGTTAAAATGACCATCCTACCCAAAGCAATCAACAGATTCAATGAAATCCCTATTGTTAAAATGACCATCCTACCCAAAGCAATCAACAGATTCAATGCAATCCCTATCAAAGTATCAAGCATATTGTTCACAAAACATTTTAAAATTTGTATGGAAACACAAATAGCCAAAACAATCTTGAGAAATAACAGAACTAGAGGAATCATGCTCCCTGATTTCAGACTACACTTCAAAGCCACAGTAATCAAAATAGCATGGCGCTGGCACAAAAACAGATATACAGACCAATGGAACAGGACAGAAGGTCCAGAAATAAACCCATGTACTTATGGTCAATTAATCTACAACAAAGGTGGCAAGAATACACAATAAAAAAGAAGACAGTCTAGTCTCTTCAATAAGTACTGCTGGGAAAACTGGACAGTTACATGTAAAAGAATGAAATTAAAACATTCTCCAACACCATATGCAAAAATAAACTAAAAATGGATTAAAGACCTAAATGTGAGATCAGACACTCTAAAACTCCTAGAGGAAAACATAGGCAGAATACTCTTTGACATAAATTGCAGCAGTATCATTTTTGATCTGTCTCCTAAAGGAAATGAAAGCAAAAATAAACACATGGGACCTAATTAAACCTAGAAGGTTCTGCACAGCAAAGGAAACCATAAACAATATGGAAAGACAACCTATGGAATGGGAGAAAATATTTGCAAACCATGCAACGGACAAGGGATTAATTTCCACAAAATACAAAGAGCTCATACAGCTATCAAAAAACCAAATAGTCCCTTCAAAAATGAGAAGTTCTAAACCTACATTTCTCCAAAGAAGACAATGCAGAAGGCCAACTGACACATGGAAAGATGGTCTACACCACTTATTAGAAATGCAAACCAAAACTACAATGGTGTCACCAGTCAGAATGTCCATCATCAAAAAGTCTACAAATAATAAATGCTGGAGAGGGTGTGCAGAAAAGGGAACCCTCCTACACTACTGGTGGGAATGTAAATTGGTGCAGCCCCTATGGAGAACAGTATGGAGGTTCCTTAAAAAAATAAAAATAACGGAGTTACCATATGATCCAGCAATTCCACTCCTGGGCATGTATCTGGAAAACATGAAAACTCTGAACTCTAATTTGAAAAGACACGTACTCCCCAACGTTCACAGCAGCACTATTTACAATAGCCAAGACAGGAAAGCAACCTAAATGTCCATTAACAGATGACTGGATAAAGAAGATTAATGTATATATAGTGTACACACACACAAATAGAATATTACTCAGCTATAAAAAAGAATAAAATAATACCACTTGCAGCAACATGGATGTACCTAGGGATTATCCTGCTAAATGAAGTCAGAGAAAGACAAGCATCATGTGATATCAAACTTACAGGAGGAATCTAAAAAATGATACAAATGAGCTTCTTTACAAAACAGAAATAGACTCACAGACATAAAAAACAAATTTAGGTTACCAAAAGCGAAAGGTGGTGGGAGGGATAAATTAGAAGTTAAGAGATTAACAGATACACACTACTATACATGAAATAGGTGAACAACAAGGACATACTGCATAGCACAGGGAACTATCTTCAATATCTGGTAATAAACTATAATGGAAAGGATTCTGAAAAAGAAAATATACATATGTAACACTAAGTCAACAATACTTCAATTTTAAAAAAAGACTTAAAAAAATGAGCTAAAGACTTAAATAGACATTTCTCCAAAAAAAAAATACAATGAGATATTACCTCACACCTTTTAGGTTGGTTATTTAAAAAAAAAAAAAACAAAAAACCCTAAAAACAGTAAGTGTTGGTGAGGATGTGGAGTAATTGGAAACTTTGTATATTGTTGGTTGGAATGCAAAATGGAGCCGCTGCTGTTAAAAACACTGTGGAGGCTCCTAAAAATGTCAAAAATAGAACTACCATACAATCCAGGAAACTTGCTTACGGGTATTTTATTCAAAAGAACTGAAACTAGGTTCTCTTAAGGGAGGATGCACTGCGATGTTCACTGTAGCACTATTCACGACAGCCAGGATGTGAAAATAACCTAAATGTCCGGTGACAGACGAATGGGTGAAGGTAATATGTCATCTGTATGGAACAGAAAATTATTCAGCCTTGAGAAAGGATATCCTGCAATACGTGACAAATAGATGAGCCCCGAGGAGACTATGCTAAGTGAAATAAGGCTGCCGCCAAAAGTCAAAACCTGCAGGACGCCACGCACAGGAAGCATCTAGAATAGTCAGACTCCTGGAAGAAAATAACAGAATGGTGGTGGCCAGGGGATGGGGAGAGGGGGAAATGGGAGTTGCTAATCAATATATATAAAATTCCACATATGCAAGATGAGTAAATTCTAGTGATCTGCTCTACAACATTGTATCTATAGACAACAATATACTATTATATACCTAAAATCTGTTAATAAGATAGCTCTCATGTTAAATATTCTTACCACAATTAAAAAAAAGAACAGAGTTTTAAAAATGGAGAAAATGTGGATAAATATAAAACACTACATTTAAGTTCTCTAAATATATATTACTATTTAAAACAAAAATTACAATGATGCCTCATGGAGTTTAAAGTGTATATACATTTTGCTCATATAACAAGTAAAACATTAAAATGCAAGACAGTGAACAGACATATATGGCATTATGAAAGTTTCTGCATTTTACACTGTTAGACTGTGAAAGTTTAAGGATGTATATTGTAATTCCTAAAGAAGTAGAAAAAAAAATATGTAACAAAGTGGCATAGTTAAAAAAACAGAAATAAAATGAGAAACAAAGGGAAAAACATGTATTTAATCCAAAATTAGGCAGAAAAGGTAAAATAAAAGAACAAAAAGCTAAAGGACAAAGAATTACAGACTTAAATCCAACTACAATTGCATTAAATGTTAACAATCTTCAAGAAGCACTCTTATCAATGCTCCAAGAAAGAAGGGGTCATCACAGTGGGTAAGAAAAATCCACATATATAGTCTACAAAAGAGGCAGCTCTAACAAAGATACAGGGAAATTGGAAGAACATCAACAGAGTAAGAAAAACCACGGAAACTGCAAGTATCAGAAGAATGGAATGGCTATCCTAGTATCAGTAAAAATAAACTTCAAGATACAGAATTACCAAACTAAAGAAAAATATTTTCTTAGTAATAAAAGCAACATTCAACAGACAAAAAATTCTAAATGTGTATGGGCCTACTAGAAAGCCTGAAAACACATGAAGCAAAAGTGGACAGAATTTAAGGGAAATTTTAAAATTTCATAATTTTCTTAAAATGTCCTAAAATAGTAGTTACCTCTAGCCACTGCCGCTTCCACATCCTCTCCTCACGCCCATTCTCTCCGAAGCTCACTTACATGCACTTCCTTCTCTGCATTGGCTAACTCTTCTTTTGTGCCTCCAAATCTTAGAACTCACCATTTTCTGCTTAGGACACTGCTACTTCCTGGGTAACTCCTGCTTTCACTCCCAATGTCCCCTCCTCAGTGATGCTTTGTTGATTCTATCTTTTCCACCTTTCCTTCTCACCTTCTGAGCCCGTGTGTGCCTGCACCAGGGTAGGCGGACACTTAACATTTCCCACACACCTCCTCTTGTGGAAAAATGTGTTACAGCTCAATTGGGATGGCAGCCTGGATCCGAGTAAGAGACCAAGCAGCACTCGGAGAGTCGGAGAACTCAGGTTTATCACACCAACAGACCCAGAGGTAGCACTTCAAGCTCGGGATCCCGTCTGTAGCTTTACACAGGCCTTTTATAGGCTGCCAGTTTTACGCTTTGCAACATCATATGCAAATAAAGTACAACAGAAGTTGACCAACCAGGAACAAGCTTTGTAGAAATAGACCAATCAGGAGTGAGCTCCATGCAAATGAAGTACTACAAATGGACCAATCACAAGTTAGGGAAGTGGACCAATCAGAAGTGAGAGTAATAACCAATCAGGAGTGAAGGAAGTAACCAATCAGAAATGAGCTCAGGGAACCAATAGAATTCTAGGTGTAAGTTAGCCGCTTTAGAGGCAAAAAAGGAGATAGAGCTTCTGGGCCAGGGAACCGGACGGTGCTGGGAGGAGAGCAGCGGCCCTGCCTAGGGGTCCTGCCGGTCTTTTTATGGGGCTTCCCGCCTCCCTCTAGGCTGCGGGGGACGAAGCGCAGCGGCCTCGCGCTAGCTCTCAGCCCGGTGCCTGACGTGTGGTGAGTGTTCTGTAAACGTTTTCATATGGAAGAAATAATGAAGGAAAGGAGGCACGTTATTTCTGTTTTTCTTCCAGTTTGCGGGATATCTGAGCATGCTTTCAAAATGGAAAAGTAGGGCAAGAAACAAGTGCAGAGGGAGAAGAGCTCAGTGGCTGGAGAGCACAAAGATATTCTTAGAATTTCTTAGATAAAGAGAAGGTGGTGGTGGTAAAAGAAGGAAAACTGGTAAGTGTGACCCAGATGACTTCCTCTGCATGTGCCTGTGAGCTGGGAGCGTGTCAGGGAAAGGAAGTGGAGTCACAAGCAGCCTGAAGGTTTTACTGTGCTGAGCCTGTTTCTAAGAGCTCATGCATCATTTATTCATTAATTCCACACATTCAAGAGCACACAGAAGATACAAAACCTCTACTATAGTTAGACTGGGTTGCTGGACTGCCCCCATCTGATATAGTCAATGAGAATGGCAGCTAGAATCCCAGACCCCTTGGGATTAGTAAACATACTGGTTTCATGTAGTTGGAACCACACGTTCTTCTGCTGTGCCCTTGTGTGGTGTGAGTGGGAGAGAAGGGACAGAGTAAGTAAAAGCATCTTCATCTCAGGCTGAGATGAAACTGGCCTATTTTAATCTAGCTCTGATACAGCTGTGAAGTCTTGGAACTGTGGGACGTGGGAAAGGCTCCTGACGAGGCACACCACAGATGTGCACTCGTACCGCAGGCTGCCTTCTTTTTATCAGTCATGGGTAAACATATAGGCTATCAACAACTGAAAAATACGCAGAAATTTGTTCTGTATTGTGCACTAAAAAATAAACAACTGGTTCCACAGTCTTGGGATCACCTTGGGTTCAATGAAGTATGTATTATCAACTGAGAAATCTCAAGCATCTGGTCAGCCCCCTGGACATTCAAAAGGCTAAAAGTAATCTGGGAAAAGGAAACACTTTGTCTAGCACCTCCAAGAGCTCTTGAGGCAATAGTCTGAAATTATATCAACAGGAAGAAAATATATGTATTTAGTTTGCCCTAAAACAAAATGCCACAAACTGAATTTAAAATATTATTTGAAAAAAATCACAGAAAAATCTGATGAACCTCTTCTAGGATAGTAATGATGAAACTTTTATCACATGGTTATCACTTTTGAATCTTTGAAGAAGTATTTCTGAAATTATATTTATGAAAGCAACATTACTTTTTATACTGACCTGCCAAAAATGTACAGCATTTGAAATAGTGGTATTTACAATGTTCATCTCTTTCATTGATAAAACCATACCAAGAGGAAAAACAGTGCAATTCTCAGGTCATTCTTTAATTAATTAGTAATTATTATGAATATTATATACAAAACATCATGCTAAACATGCCTATCAGCAGACTCCACTAATTAATTCATATATATATATTTACCATTTGCTGAATCCTTCCTGTATGCCCAGTATTACTTAAATCTAAGTGCTGGGGATAGTTCCATGGGTAAAACAAATACTTCTGCCTTCACTGGACTTGTATTTTAATGGATGCTAATCAGGAATTAGCATGAATTCTATTTGTATGTAAGATACATATAATTATCTACTATTCATCATTGATGCTGTAAGTTCTTCTACTGAAGATGGCTACCAAAAAAATCTAGCCCGTTACTACCTGAACTAGTATTACTATGAACCATTCCTGCCAAAACAGTCATTGTTTTCCTGGCACAGTGGAAGTCGGAACCATCAAATTCAACAACATCAACAATAAAAAAAAAGACAACAGATTTAACCAGCGACAGAGAGCACTTGTTCTACTTTCACAGAGAATCTAGGTAAGAAATTCTGGGTAGCTGTCTAGTCTGCCTAGAGTCAGAAATTTATATTTCGTGAAATTAATTTACTTTGAAAGGTCAAAAACTCCCAAATAAAATATTCTAAACCACTGCAAAATAAAATTCCCCGATAAATAGTTGTCCCCAATGTTCTTTATTTTTTCTGTATATATTTATGCACATGGATATACCAACTTCAAATAAAACGTTCATCTCTCTTTATATAATATACACACAAATATACACACATATATTATGTACATACATAAATGAATATATGTAAGTATATGGAATGTATGCACCAGGTAAATAGTCATGCATACACTGACATCTTACATCATTACGACCTGCTTGAAGAAATTACTTTCCCTGCTATTTCCTCATTTCTTCCATATGGCTCTTCCGGTTGAGAGAGGCAGGAAAGACTCAAGGAAAATAAAAAATCTCTGTGCCTCCAAATGGTTAAGTTTTTCCCAGCTCTCCATCATGTAGTGACAACTACATCATAAAACATTCACGCTTTCCCTCTCAGTCCTCATTAACGCTGGGGTGCCTGGGCTCACGGTGTGGACCAGGCACCCACTCCACACTCACCCACAGATTTTACGGCACCATGAGAAATATTTGCTCTTATAAATGCATCAATCTCACAGGGGTGCCCCATATACATATATTTTAAAAGTACCAAATCCAAGAATGGACAAGGAGGTCAAACATATGTCCTCAGGGAGTGGTCAGAGAAGAGAGAATCCTGTCTACCTCGTGTCTCCTCAAGCCAGGAATCATCTGATTTGGCACAGAAAAGGCAAGGACCAACTCAGACCATACCCAAAGAGCACAAAGTGAAAAAATAGTATTTTTCTAATTCTAATGAAAAAATACTAGTGACAGAATAGGGGCATGCTGAGACTTTCACCTAGACATAATCAAAAACACTGAAAAGGAGATCGCTTCCTTGCTATGTGAATCAGTGTTATTTATTGCCATGTCCCAGCGGAAGCCATTTCATGTATCACTGCCCAGACTGCACCACGTTCTGGTCATTCTCCTCTGGCACCTCATTCCCCTTTCCTGCCAACTTCTTAAGAAACAATGTTACTAGAAGAAAGCCGTGATGTCCTGCCACTCAGTGAAGATTCGAGAGACAGAGTCAGAATGAATTAAATCCCAGCTACAGCACATGACCTGTGTGACCCTGAGCAGGTCATTCAGACTCTCCATGCCTCAGTTTCCTCATCTGTAAAATGCAGCAATAGTAGGGGCTACCTATGGTTTACATGTGAAGATTAAATGAATCAGTGCATAATACAGTGCTTTCCTCAAATTAACCTCCATATATTTGTTTGTTTGTTTTTATGGGGAGAGGTAATTAGGTTTATTTATTTATCTATTTTTTAATGGAGGTACTGGGGATTGAACCCAGGACCTCATGCACGCTAAGCATACGCTCTACCTGAGGTCTACCCCCTCAACCTCCACATAATTATTGATTCTATTTCAAAGGAGAGAATGTGAAACTTCACATACAACATGTTTTGAATCACAAATTTTAAAACTATAAGACCACATATTTTTTCAATATGTTCCTAGGAAGTATTTCAAGAAGCCTAGACTCATGTAAATTCAGTGCACCCGTATCAAATATCCTCAAAGTACACTCAAGCAGCCAGCCTAGATGCGCACATTGACAAGCACCGTGCGTGTATTATATACTCACACGTACAATTCCCTATTACTCACATTCTCATAGAGAGCTTGAAGGGTCTCCAGGTCAACCACAGAATTGTCCAAGTTCACAACAGCTGTGCAAAGAAAGACAAAAGAAAGAATATAAATTGCCATAAGCCAGCTGTGAAAAGGTGTTTGACCATCTCGAACTGTTATGGAAATGACAGGCCAGCAAGAAATAAGCACCACTCGGAGGGTTGGAGTACTCAGATTTATCACGCCGGCGGGCTCAGAGGGGCTTCTGCTCCGAAGCTCTGAGCACCTCCAAGACGTGTGCATGGGGTTTTATGGGGTTAATTACAAGTAAGGGGCTATTAGCCAATAAGGCTCCAACAGCAAAACCAGGGAATCGGTGCACTGGGCTTACCTAGTAGGAGCAGATCACGTTACCGACACTTGTTGAGCCTGGATTTACGAGTTAGCTTGTTAGCCCAGTAAACTGACACTAAACTTCAGATTTACGAGAGCCCAGTAGAACTTAGATCAGTAAACTGTCACTTATTACACTTAGATTTATGAGTTATCTTGTTAGCCCAGCCCAGCTTTTCCTTCACAAAACAACAGTGACCGTCTGCAGAGTGGTGTTCACGGCCACGCAGGCAGAGGGAGTGGGGCTCTGCCTTCAGTGCACACACTTGTCCCACTGCCAAGGCCAAGGGCAGGCATTTCAGTGGGGCACGCATCAAGCGCTAAAGCTTTCACTTGCTCCACAAATACAGATCCCACGGACAGGGCCCAAAGGCCAAAGGGAAATGTGAGCCTGTCGCTTTCACGACTCGCCTGAGTGAACCTGAAAATGTGTTTAACACCAGAGAAATGGGCAAATCACTCGTGTTACTGCCACATCCTGGTTTTACACTAAAGCACATTATCTGCCAATTTACGTAAAGAATTTTGAAGAAAGTTAAATCTGATCATTCAGCTGAGAGACTTAAAGTGGAAATAACAGATGCATTTCCTGTTGTGACTTTAAATTGTTATAATCAAAGGATAATTCTTTGATTGTGATACTGAGAGTAGCAGAGATGAATGCTTAAAAATCCCTCCTTAATATACAAAGTGCCCATGCTAACACAAGGAAGGAGTGGAATGGATAATCAAAAACTGGCAATAAGTTCTCACGTGTATCTTTCAGCCTGGGAAACACTGAATTTTGGAGTCCGTGCGTTTTATTACTTAGTTTAGGCGTAGGTTACCCAAAAGCACTCTGCAGTAGCTAGGTACAGATTAGCCAGAATGAGGTGAGTTTGCCCTGATCAAACACGTGCTAAGGAGTCAGTGAAGCTGCTGTGGGATTAAAGATTTCTGGGAGGAAAATCAGAGCGGCTGGTCATAAACTGGTTAAGTGTACTTGGATAACTGAGGTATTTTATACTGTCTTTTTTCTCAAAGCTTAAAGTACATGAGACATTTTCTAGTTGACTCTGGCAAAATTCCAAGAAAGAATTAAGAAAGCCAAATCTGAAACTGAAGCACAGGAGGGGTGAGAAATCTAACCAAGATAACTTGGCATTTCTATTTGGAGCCAGGAACGGAGCCCAGGTTCACCAAAAAAATACCATCCCAACTAGAAAGTAATACTTCTAGCCTAATAATATGCTGCTTTCTCAATCTCCAAAAAAAAAAAAAAAAAAAAAAAAATAGGTCTCAAATATAAATCTAAGAATCTGAGATTTACAATCAAATACTTTAACTCTTAGACCATGTAAGGCAAACACATCACAAACTGTTTAATGTTTCGAAGTGGTAAAAGCACAGCCCAGCTAAGTCTGGCTGTATTCCAAAAGCTAATTCAAGGGGATTTAACAAATTATTTTCACTAGACATAATACGGCTAAAAATAATGTAACAAAATACATAAAACCCAAAAAAGATAGCAACTTCACATATGGAGTTACCATTTTTAGACTACAAACCTTTACATTTGTGCAGAGCCTAGCCCTTAAGAAGACTCCTAGAGTGAACCCAAAGTTCTCTGATGTTGGAATTCATTAGCTAATAATCCAGTATTTCTGTATTTCTCAGCTGATATACTGAGAGACTGACAGGAAAAGTATGAGGGAAATGCTAGTGAGACAGGATGGAAGGGGGCATGACACAGCCATTCAAGGAATGCCACACAATTAACATCAAAATGGTGAAAGATTCCACCCCCAGGAGGCCTTGAGGCTCAAGATGATGGGAGATTTAACTTCTAGTAGACCTTGAGCTTCATTATACGCTCATTGTAATACATTAACACGGTGAATAACACGCCCACAGGCACCTTGGGAGTCCCGAGGCTAGCCACAAAAGGTCAAGGAGTGGGAAATGGCCAACTTCCTGGGAACCCCAGCCCCTTCCCCAGGCTACTTAGACTGGTCCTTTGACTTATTAGCATATGAAGCCACCAAGCCCGTAAGAACCAGCAACACGGAGCCTCGGGGCCCGCCCCTCTCTCTCCCTCTTCAGAGACGGCCAACACTCTGTCTATGGAATGTGTGCCTACTTTTAATCTGAGCACCCAACCCCCACACCTTGTGGCCTTTCTCTTGCCTTTCAATGTATCTCTGAATAAATCTACCTTCACTCAACTGTGGCTCGCTCTTGAAATTTTTCCTGCACGAAGCCAAGGACCCACACTTGGCAGGGCATGTCCCAGGGGCTCAGCTGAAGCCTGGGACATGGCCCTTCTCATGCCCCACATCTGTTTTCCTGCATCACTAGAAGTCAATTTAGAGTAAGGTCTCATTTTCAGAACAAGGAAAAGAAACACAAAAAAATCATTCATACTCAAGTCAAAACTCATAAAATATACTATTACCTTTTGACTTCATCTATTATTTTAAAACATAATATTATTTTAAAGTTTTCCCTACATGAAACTTCACTTGTATATATATTGAGTTTTCTCATATTTTATCTCATGCAATGTCATGTGCCAAAGAATATCTTAATAAATGTCATATGGTCCTAAGCAAGTCCTCAAAAAGTCCTAACCCATGTGTGAATGAAAAATAGTGCCTGCCATATCAGTGACAAAGGATGCTGCAGCTATCAAGCTATCTCATTGCAACTGCCCCTGATGGTATCTCTATCAAGACGTCAGTCACTGCAGCTCAGCTCCCCCTCCCTGCGCTGCCCCCTTAGGGGACTGGAAGGGATGCACAGGACACTGGCCCTAGGTGGCTAAGGTGCACATCAAAGGACTGGTTTCAGTGAGCCCAGGCTTTTGCAACTTTCCATACAAAGAAAAGTGCTAAATTCCTTAACTTGAGATATCTGATTTTCTTTCATTAACATTAATCTTTTGATGTTCCAATTACCCGTCTTTGTTGCAAAAACTATATATCTTGGCTCCTCCCCTGCCTCTGCAGAGCAGTCTCTTAGACTTATCTGAGAGGTTGCCTCCTGGCTTGAAGCCCTCAGAAAGTCCACCAAAGAAAACACAATTCTCAATTTATAGGTTGTGCCTTTTTTTTTTTTTTACATTTGACAGTTTTGGCAACCAAGTATGAAGGGACTCAGAGCAGACTTCTCCCCTTTGCCTGGACTCTCCAAGGATTGGGAGCCTTGGTACTGGCAGAGGCCTCTTGGGCCCATTTGCCTCCTGGGAAAGTCCAGGCGAATTTGGTGAGTCTCTCCTGGTTTTTGGATCTCCCGTTATGTGTTGACCATCCTAAGTGTTATTCAGTGGTGTTAAAACTCCTCTCTGGAGGAGTAGGTTACCCTTTAAACTTGGTTTCAAGAAGGTTATCCTCAGTGAAAGGCACTGGGAAGATTCTGCGCAGGTTAGACACTGAGTGGTTTCATCCTCAGTCGAAAGACTGGGAAGACTTTGAACACTGAGTAGGGTTGGACTGAGTAACTAGGGGGAAGACTGACCTGTTGTTTTTCCTTGAATTGGCTACCTTAATAGAATTTGTCAAATACTGGGGTGCGTGTATCTTTTCAAACTAGAGTTCCCTCTGGATATATATCCAGAAGTGGGATTGAGCACTATATACAATAGCCAAGATGTGAAGCAACCTAAATGTCCTCGGACAGATGACTGCATAAGGAAAATGTGGTGTATGTATACAATGGAATACTCCTCAGTCATAAAAAAGAATAAAATAATGCCATTTGCAGCAACATGGATGGACCTAGAGATCATCATTCTAAGTGAAGTAAGCCAGAAAGAGAAAGAAAAATACCATATGATATCACTCATATGTGGAATCTAAAAAAAAAAAAGAAAAAGGACACTATAAACTCATCTACAAAACAGAAACAGACTCACAGACATAGTAAACAATCTTATGGTTACTGGGGAACAGCAGTTGGGAAGGGATAAATTTGGGAGTTTGAGATTTACAAATGTTGGCCACTATGTATAAAAATAGATTTTAAAAAGTTTCTTCTTTATAACACAGGGAACTATGTTCAATAACTTGTAATAACCTTTTATGAAAATATATGTATGTATATGCAAGACTGGGACACTGTGCTGTACACCAGAATTTGACACATTGTAACTGAGGGTACTTCAGTTTAAAAATAAAAAATAAAAAGAGAGAGCTTGTTGAAATAAGACTGAAATCTTATGAGAGCTTTTCAGTTCCAAAGACAGGATTCTCCTCCTGGCCGGCAATGGCTTTTCCAGGCGACTGAGAAACTTGCAGCAGTGGTGGAGGCAAAGACCTCATGCCGTGCAGCTGTCCCTGCAGGGAAACCCACTCATTAATTAAAGCTCCCTCTGCCAGGGACGTGACTCCGAGCTGGCTATTCCGTGATCTGAGCAGCCTTGGCGATCTTACGCCACCAGAGGGAGAAGCCGAGACACATAAGAGGGAGCTGAGACGACGGGAAAACCTAGAGGCGCTAAGCCCTCAGGCGGCACACTGGCCCACCACGCTGTCGTCACTTGTGCTTTTACTGTGACAAACTGGCCTTAGACTGGGAATAAAGCTTTCAAAACAAACAAAAGGAACAACAGATTGCCAGACTCCAACTAATGCCCCAGCCAGGTTTATGTACGTACAAAACTTACAAGTACATAATTGGGAATTAAAGAAAGTCTCGCCCTGAAAATACTAAGAGGGGGCCCTCTGATGGTGTACACTGTTAAGTTAGAAAAGCTGCCTTGATAAAAATGTCTTTTCTGACTTCTGACCTTTCAGAAACAAAAGCCCTTCTAGGGGGAACCTGCATTTCTCTTCCTGTGTCTTAGAAACGTAAATGCTCCATCCAGGCGTTGTGTACGTGTGTGTGTCCTCAAACTGGGTCTCTGCCGTCCAAAAGGCACCAGGACGGGGTGCACTGGGCAGCCTAGTGAACAGATCAGGATTCTGCGCAGTCCTCCGTCTGACTGCACCAGCTCTCAGGCTTTTTGCCATTGTGAGCTTCCTTGAGTCAGCCTGTGCAATGAAGGCCTTTACTTCCTGGGAGTAACCTTTCTGGGTCTCATTTGGGAGGCATCCTCCCCACTCCCCCGTGGGAAAGCCTCTTGCATCTTAATGGTCCGAATCACTATGAATGTGTATCTCATTAATAACCAGATGACGGATTCTTTGAATTGGAGAAACTTCTAAATTGGTAACATTTTAGAGAGCTCTCATTATAAACAGCTGTTTTATTGTACCTATTAAAAATCAAATCAAACGGTGGAAAAAAATACATATATATCTCATGGTTAACCTGAGAACTCCCTTAGTTTAAAACAAACAAAAAAAGCAGTTTGGGAAGACTTATCTGTGTTCTCCTCGTCCCCTCAGTGGGCCTTACAGATGCTAATAAAAACATCAGAGTAATTAATGTTAATTAGGCTGACCAACAGGCAAAAAAAAAAAAAAAAAAAGAAAGAAAGAAAGAAAAGAAAAGAAAGAAAGAACGAACGAACTGTAGGGAAAGTCTAGCGACTTTTTCCAACAAGGTAGAAAACTTAAGGGGAACTATCCCAAATGGACAAAGAAATCTTTGGATGGTTATTTAAAATGGGATAAATAAGTGGACACTTACGGGATTTAAACAAAAGGTTTTGATACTACGCTACCTAAGGTTAAATGGGCTGAAGGGACCCCCTACTGGTCCCCAATATTAAAAGCCCAAACAAGTCCACTCTATTTACCCCAGGTTAAAATATATATATATATTTAAAGGGCTGAAAAAAATTACACTGCCGACCAACAATTATTTGGGGCAACAGGCCAATTAACCAAGTTTGCAGACTGACGAAGGGCCTGAGTCCCTTGGCTCAACCCCTCTCTGGGGACCCCAGAGCCTTTTATGTAGACAAGCTTCTAGGATTCCTCCTGTAAGATCAAAATTTGTTGACCGAATTCCAATGAAAACTAAAATTAAAGATTTAAAAGTTGATAGGATTGAGATGAAGATCATAAACGTTGGTATATTAAATGGGCTTTATATAAGATGGTTACATTTCTTTTGCTTAACTATGAGATAAACACGTTTCACTGGGGAATGCTTCCCCTGCTTGGTGAGACAGGAGGGAAGGGGACAGGGCACAACCATGAAAAGGATGACACAACTGGAGACAGGACAGAAACTGGCTAAAACCCACCTAGGCCCAAGGTGGTGGAAGATGCCACTCCCAATAGACCTTGAGCCTTATTATACGCGCATCGTAATATATTAGCGTGCTAAATGGCACACCCACAGGTGCCATGACAGCTCCAAGGCTGACCCTCAAAAGATCAAAAAGGGGGCAGCGGCCCAATTCCTGAAAACCCCAGCTTCTCCCCCAAGATACCTGGAATAATCCCCCAACTTGTCAGCGTATGAAAGTACTGGGCTCGTAACAACCGCCCACACCTTGCCGCCTCTGTCTCGTGCCTTCTGAGTTGGCCTGCATTCCACCTACAGAATGTGTATCTCCAGGCCACTCTCACTTTCTAAGATGACCCCATCTCCTGGGGCCCCTCTTTGTCCCAGGGCCCCACACTTTGTCTATGTCTGGAGTATGTAACTCTCTAGTAAACTTGCTTTCATACTTTACTATGGTTCACTCTTGAATTCTTTCTTATGTGAAGCCAAGGACCCTCATTTTCCTGCAATACCTTTTCTGGTGACCACAGAAGGACCAGGAATGGGCCTCAAAGGGTATGATCTCGATCCATCTCTCGGGCTACAGCTCCTTTCTTTGGAGGGTGGCTGGAACGTCTACTGAGATGTGTAGATTCAAGTAGCCCCTTAGGGGGCAGCTGATGCCACCAATGGGATCTGGCAGAGACCAGCTCTCTAGCCATGAAGGAGCCTGTTGAGCCCAAGGCTTTTCTCCCCTCGATCTTTCTCAATCTCCCCTATCACTCCATCTCTTTGGGTGCAAGAAGATCCAGGGAGACAACAGCCCAGACATCCAAATTAAGACCATGTGGCACGTAACTGGCAACCTGACTGGGTGAGTTTCCCCTCCGTGACTCCTAAGCCTAACTGCTCCTCCTTACTTGTTCTTAGTCTCAGTTCAGTTCCAGGACAGGGGCCCAAATTGGGAGATTCCGGGAGTCCTCCTCTAAATCTGTGGCCCAGCCCTCCCCGAGTGCTCTTGGGGCTTACGGCCTCACTGCACCCCTGAGCAGGAGTCACGGGGGTACCTCCCTCACCAGGTTCACGGTCATGGACTTCCCTCATGGAGGATGCGGACTTTATCAACCCTGAGGCAGAGGCAGTGGTGAAGCACCTTTCTCTCTGGTCTGGGAAGCACTGTGGCTTCACACCTTTCCTTTTCACCCTGAATTTCTCTTATTTTCTCCTCTGTCTTGACTTCTAAGACTGTTTATCTATCCTTGAGCCTCATTATCACTGCCCTGAGACACTCTAACCCTACCCTTTGGTAGGTCTCCTCCCTCCCTCTGTGAAGGATTTGGGCCCTGCGACTCTGGTCATGTTTCTCCTGCTGATTCTTGCTCCTCTCCTCGACTGATCCAAGGGGGCCGCCTCAGGCTCACGGATGCGAGAGCCGCCCATCCTCCCTGTGTGGGTGCCTTTGTAATAAATGCTGCACTCTCCTTCACCACCACCCTGGGGCAGCAGATTGGCTTTACTGCACGCAGGTGAGTGGACCCAAGTTTGGTTTGGTAACGTCTCTACTGAGCCTTCAAAGAGAAGCCGTGACAGGTAAGCTTAAAAAAAAAAAAAGACACTAGAAGCCACATATTTGTGTTATTGGTTCCATAAATTCACGAAGGCAGCAATACCTAAGGAAGCAAAAGCCAGACACCAGCACAGGTGACAACACCTGCTGCACACGGTACTATAAGCATAACCATCGTGTGACAATGCAGGAACCCGGGGCTGAGCCCTAACGAGTAAAACATGGTATTTCTAGGGGAAGAAGTGTCCTCTTCCTCTTCACATCTACAATCTGTGGTGGATACAAATGGTCAGTTTTTACTCATTCAAGAGTTTCTTGTACTGTCTTAATTGTACTGCCAGGAGATAAAAAAGAAAAAAGAAAGAAAAAAAAACCAGTTTGGTGGAAATGCCCAGGATTACTACCTCTAAATTTTTATTTGAAACCCAGTAAAGCATAGAAACTTCTGCTAAGTGCATGCCATTGTGCAGTTTGATGACAACAGAGTCAAGAGTCACAGACAACATCCCTTTATAAGGAAATACTGATGCACTGATTCCTGTCTGAAAATCTCCTCCCCTAGGAGACACTGTAAAACTGTCAGAATGCCTTGCTTAATAAAAATTTCCTAAAGATGCAGTCCAGCGACAAAAAATTCTGTTGGCTTTGCTTGGCTTAACGTATCCAACAAGTTATTAAAATTCACATTTCTGATAGAGAGGAAGACACTTGGAACCATCATCATATGAACATTTCGCACTTGATAATGAAACCAAGCTGGACGTTTTGGGGCCCTTCTGAGAACAAAAGCCTTTCCATGTCCCCTGCTTGTTGTTTGTAGGAGAAAGGCTTCAGCCTCCTAGACACTCCCCGAGTTACTCATTAGAGGAGGGAGGGAACAAAGGAAGGGCAGTCAAGAAACAATTGTGCAGAGTGCAGCTATGGGGCAGGGTCCTGGTTCCTCCAAAGCGGAAATACATACCAATCTGATGCCTCTCTCTGGGTTCTTCTAAGGAACTAAGGCCTCCACTCGGTGGAAGATGGTAACTTCAGGCTGAGCACAAGCACATGGATCCTAGACTCCCTGGAACCAGAAGGCTGAATATTGAGATTCCTGGAACATCACCCTGTTACCTCACCACCAACCAACCAGAGGAAGGTCACACACCCTGCAGAATTCTCCCAAAATTCTGCCTATAAAAACTTTTTCCAAAAACCATCTGGGGGTTTGGGCTTTTGGGGCATGAGCTGCCCGTTCTCCTTGCTTGGCCCTGCAATAAGCCTTTCTCTGCTCCAAACGCCCACATTTCGGTTTGTTTGGCTTCACTGTGCGTTCAGCACATGAACTTGGATTAGACAACAAGACGACTTTACACATCCTACCACCAAACTTGCATGAGCTCCTGATCATATGTGCACACAGACACAAGCACACCCAGCAGTGGGAAACTTGCCAGGAGACACAGTGCTACATGCTTTTAACATACATGCGAAACACACAAGTTCTTGAATGGTATTTCAAGCAATTCTGGATTACCTAAAGAATACAAAACATTTATATGCGTCTTCAAAGAAAACAGCGTATCTTCTTGAAAACTTTTTCATTAATTCATTGAACAAATATTCAGAGTTCCAAGTCTGGGCCAGACACTCTTCTCAGCCCCGGGGATATGGTAATAAACCTGTCAGATATACGTTCCTGCCCTTGAAGAGTTTACACTTTATTAGCAGACAATTAAAATGCTGTTTGCCCTAGAAAGAACGAACACTGCAGTTTTATAATGTCCTATAATTTACAAACTGTATTCACTAATACTGTCTTCTCTTTTTAGGCATCTTAACCCAGTGGCAGACAATGAAGTGTCAGAGGCCTATAGCTTCTGTACCTAGGCTGCATAAAGAAAGGCTTTCCTGTTGGAAACAACAAATCTTATACCCAATTCACCCCTGGTACACCTCAAGCACACTTGCTTCTACAAGGTTAACCACCCAGGTTTCTGATTAAGTCAGTGGGTGTCACACACCCATGGGCCTTGTTTGCAAGAGCTGCACAAGGTAAACTGTCAGACAGCAAATGCTTTCGTTTGAGTCAGTATGTCACCTTCTTACATGGGCCGGGGAAGAAAGTGGATACCAAGACCATCCTTTCTGAATAAAATCTTTAAATGCAAACAAGACTGCCACTATAGACTGTGCAATCCAGCCACACTGTAATTCATTTCTGTTTCTGGAGAGGTGCGTTGACTGGACCATGCTGGTATGACTCAGGGTTTATCTCAACTATTGAGGTAAGACTTACTTGACTTCGGCAGGTGACAAAATCAAGGGTATGGAATAAAGAAGGAAGAAAAAAGACTGGTCCATTCCAGATAGTGTTTATTTTAAGCATAGTGTATAAATGAGCAAATAGTTACAAACAATGTGCTGCACTTTGTGTAAAATCCACTGTCTGCTGAATGGTTTCCATAAACCAGCACTGCACGATTCTGCCACATTTTTGTTTGTTTCTTACTTTCAAGGGGGACAGAGTCCATTTCAATGTGTCTGAATGTGTCTGTGTAGGAAAATGATTGCTAGTGATTAAAATACTTTGCCAAAGCACTTAAAAATTCAGTCTCAGCTGACATCCTGATCCTCATTGTTCAAGAAGAAGCAACTTCCTGTTCCTAAATTTCCCAGAGATGATCACATCTGCTTCCATTTCCCTCTTCCCAGCCGAGGAGAGGGCAGTGTAAGTGTATTGCCCTCACCTGGCAGGCTATCACGCAGAGAACTCATCCTGTCTTCCAGAATCTCTTTTTGGCACAGGATGAGTTAAAGGTTGAAACTAAAAGTTATCTCCCCACACTGCATCGTGTGCCTACACTTTAAGTCTTTCACTCAGTGTTCTGAAATTACTGCTCACGAGTATCTCAGATGCTAGGAAAACACATCATCGCTTGTGACACCAAGGCCTTTCAGCGGTGCAGACGATGGGAATGTTTCATCCCAGAGATTATGACCGAATCAAGGACAGCTAACTGCTTGTTCACCCTGCTTCCCCACAGCGAGGCCAGGAGCCCCAAACACCTGTTTGACAGGTGAGGTGGAATTTAAGACGCAGGCACTGAACAACAAACATTATGTATGTGTACTACAACAGGAGCGAGGGCTCAGCAGATGGCCGGCAGGTGAATTAGAATTAGCTCCTCTATTTCATTATGATTTATTATTATATATTACTACATGTTTTTAAATAGTTTATCTAAAAATGTGCATTGGGCATCTTTGGACCCATTCTAAACATTTCAAACTTTTCAAAAACTAACAGAATCTATTGTGATTCAAATGAATATTTGAATTATATTCAAACACACACAAATTTCTTAAATTTATATTTTTGCCAAACAACTAAAGAATGCAAAGTCTTAACTCAGTTAAATAAGGTAATGTTAGCAAATTCAGGAGCTTAAAATTGAGTGGGGCATAATCTCTCTTTTTCTGTTACTGTAACAGAATATAAAAAGTTTATTGATATGGCCTTCAAATTCCACAGTGCGACTAACCATTAGAGAACTACTATTTGTGGAATTTGGGTATAGTATTAAGAATAATATCCACCACCATCTGGAAAGGCAATTAAAATACCCTCTTTTCAGATACACATCTGTGTGAGGTCAGATTTTCTTCATATATTTCAACCGAAACATCACATAGCAATAGAATGAATGCAGGATCAAGATATGAAGCTCTAGCTGTCTTTTATTAAACCAGACAGTAAAGAAATTTTCAAAAATGTAAACAATTTTCAAAGTCTTGCGCAATTCTGAAACTCCCTTCACAACTTAATTCATAAGGACTTCATTCTGCTGCTGACAACTGCGGAGAAGTCGCCCCCTAAGTTCCACCATCTCCTCCAACGAGGCTGCTATTTGCAGTGGGTTTCAGGGCAAAATGATGCCTTTAAGCCTATCACAGAAATGACAAAGTTCACACAAGGAACTGGGAATATGGTTCACACTAAGCTTTTCCGTACTATTTGATTTCTTAATTGTGCATACGTAATAATTTGATTGAAATTGTCCATCAATTTTACAACATATTCTGAAGCATTGGCTGACCAAAGTGTTACCAGGAAGTGGAGATCTTGTATTCAGTTTGTGAAGAAAGACGCAAAATAGTCCTCAGCATGGAAGAGCATTACTCCCGTCACTCTCAGAGATGACATGCCACTGCAAAACTCTGGGCGCATGTCAAACACAAACAACTGTACAGAATTCAATTTTAAAATGCAAACATGACTCCAGTTATCAAAGGGGCTTTCGCTTGCCCCCAAATAATAGTCCAAATCCCCACCCCTCTCATGGATAATGCAACAGAAATATTTTTGCCAAAAAGTACAATACCCTTCCATCACAAAGCTGACGTGATTAATTACGCGCTCACAGAGTGTCTGTGCTCAAGTCTGGGCTCCACCCCCACACAGGCCGGTCTTAGCCCCGGGCAGTGCTTTAACCAGCGCCCAGTGACTGCGCAGCAGCACAGGGGGAAGTGCCCTGAGGGAGCGGCAGTGATGTCTCCAGGCTGCACAGAGCTCACCTTCTGGGGCGGAGGGGCAGCAAAAATGAACGCAATTAATCAATATGTAATTCAGATAGTAAGTGCAATGAAGGGAAGAAAACCCACACCCAGAGCTCACTGCTTCAGAAAAGCCCCAGGTATTGCATTTCTCCTTCCCATAAAAGTATAATCCAAACATCCAACTATGGGACAGTGTCATAAAAATATCAGCCAAGTTCAGCCCAGGATTTTTGCTGGGCCTGTAATGAAGGACTTAACAATAATTCATTTTACCTTCACTTAATAATCTACATGTGACTTAAAATGATTATGAGGTCTTTTTTTTAATAAGAAACTCTAAGTAATGAATTTACATTTTAAATTAAAACATTTTCTGATAATAAGTTTCTGAAAATTGGTTTTAATGAAAGTGCACTTACCGCACACGCACTTCTCCCCACGACGAAGCCACACTGATGAAAAGGTTATGGAACCCACCAGATGGAGCCCACTTTCCTCTCAAATTTCTAATCCTTGCTGACTTTTCATCTCAGTGAAAACCATTCACCAAACCACCCAACAGCATTTGCTACATTTTAATGTCTTCATAAATATACAAAATGGGTCTTAACATTCCATATCCTATGTGAAGAAAACCCTTATAGGTTAAAAAAAATGAAAAAAAAAAGGCGTGAAGCAATTTCTAAGTGAGCCTTGTGAACTTGAATTTCATAAAGAAACCAGATACTAGAAGACCTACTGGGAAAAAACCAACATTGCTCACACTGAACCCAACTTTTGAGAATATTACAAAAATAAACAAATGATTATGAATAAACTTTCTTACTGTGGATAAAAAATGTTGCCTGCCATTCCAGCAAACAACGGACACTCTCAGGCCACCGAGCCATGGTGTGCCCTGAGGGAGCTCAGGGTGGAGGACCACAGGACACTGGCTCTGGGTAGCGAGGGTGCGTATCTAAGGAGCAATTTCAGTGATCACGGATTCTTGCATCTTTCTTGCCATACACAGAAAAGCACTAAAAGCATTAACTTGAGGTGTCTGTTTTTTGTGCTTAGCAGTGATCTTCTGATGTTTGACTGTAATTTTTTTTTTTTTTTTCCCAGCAAGAACTCCTTCACATCCTGGCCCCTCCCTTGCCTCTCTGGAGCAGTCCCCCAGAGCCAGCTGAGAGGCTGCAGCCCAGGCAGTAGCGCTCAGTAAGTTCCCCGAATAAAACTTAACCCACCACTTCTAGGATGGGCATTTTGCTTTGGTTGACATCATGGTAATTAATAGGCAAGTGAAAAAGCTTGCATCTCCAAGAACGAAATTAGAAACTATAACAAAAAAAATCCCTGGAGGTTGTAAACTACAACTCGTTTTATAGAAAATTTCGTAACAAAACCGTTACTCAGTGGCAGCCCAGCAGGGTAAAAGAACCGCTCCAGGTGCAGGCCATCAAAATACACAGGGAAAGTTATTACACAACAGCCTTCGAAGTTCCCCCAGTTCAGAGAGGGCATTTCCAGGTTTTTAAAGTGTTCTACTTTTACAGTCAAAGCTAGAAGCTAGTTTACCTTTCACAAACATTTGGTCCCTAACAAAACCCGAGCAGCTTGGCCCCAGAACTCATACCCTTATCATTGCGAGACTACACTTGAAAGTTGAGGGAAAACCCAGGGAAGTACAGACGCCAAGAAGAGAGACACTAAGAAGAAGTAATATGCTTAGACATGAGTCAAAATGAAAGCAAACAGTAATCAAAATAGTGTGGTATTGGAACAGAAACAGACATACGGATCAATGGAACAGAATAGAAGGGCCAGAGATAAACCCACACACCTACAGTCAATTAATCTTTGACACAGGAGGCAAGATATATAAAGGAGAAAAGACAGCCTCTTCAGCAAGTGGTCTTGGGAAAGCTGGACAGCCACATGTAAATGAATGAAGTTAGAACACTCCCTCATACCGTAAATAAACTCAAAATGGCTTAAAGGATGAAATATTAGACACCATAAAACTGTAGGTAAAGCATTCTGACACAAATCATAGCATGTCTTCTCCCATGGCAATAGAAATAAAAGCAAAACTAAACAAATGGGACCTAATCAAACTTAAAAGCTTTTGCACAGCAAAGAAAACCATAAACAAAGCGAAAAGACCATCTATGAACTGGGAGAAAACATTTGCAAGTGATGCAACCGATGACAAGGGATTAATTTCCAAAATATAAAAACACCTCATACAACTCAGTAACAAAAAAAACCAAAAGAACTCAATCAAAAAATTGGCAGAAGACCTAAATAGACACTTCTCCAAAGAAGACATCCAGATGGCCAATAGGCACGTGAAAAGATCACTACTTACTAGAGAAATGCAAATCAAAACTACAAGGAGGTCTCAGCTCACGCCAGTCAGAGTGGCCATCATCAAAAAGCCTATGGATGGTTCCCTGTGCTGTACAGTAGGACCTTGCTGTTTATCTAGTTTATATGTAGTAGTTAGTATATGCAAGTCCTAAACTCCCAATTTATCCCTCCCCCCTTATATATATATGTGTGTGTGTTTGTATAACTGAATCACTATGCTGTACAACAGAGACAAACATATCATTACATACTGACTATACTTCAAATGAAAAAATAAATTAATTAATTACTTTAAAAAATTCTATAAATAATGAATGTGGGAGAGGGTGTGGAGAAAAGGGAATACTCCTACACTGTTGGTGGGAATATAACTTGGTGCAGACCCTATGGAGAAGAGTCTGAGGTTCCTTGAAAAACATCATAGAATTACCATGTGATCCAGCAATCCCATTCCTGGGCATATATCCAGAGAAAACAATAATCCAAAAAGATACATGCACCCTAAAGTTCACAGCAGGACTGTTTACAACAGCAAAGACATGGAAGCAGCCCAAATGTCCGCTGACGAATGGATAAAGAAGATGTGGTCTGTGTACACACACACACACGCGCGCGCGCGCGCGCGATGGAATATTACTCAGCCATAAAAAAGAATGAAATAATGCATAATTGCAGCAACCTGGATGGACCTAGAGATTGTCATACTAAGTGAAGTAAGTCAGACAGAGAAAGACAAATATCATAGGATATCACTTATATGTGGAGTCTAAACAATGATACAAATGAACTTACAAAACAGAAGTAGACTCACAGACATAGAAAACAAACTTATGGGTACCAAGAGGGAAAGGGGGAGAGGGATAAATTAGGAGTTTGAGATAAGGAGACAAGTTTCTATATATAAAATATATGAACAACAAGGTCCTACTGTATAGCACTGGGAACTATATTCAATATCTTATAATGAACTCTAATGGAAAAGAATCCAAAAAAGATATATATTCTTTTTCATTTTGCTGCATGCCAGAAACTAACAGAACACTGTAAATCAACTATACTTCAACTAAAAAAAAAAAAAAAAAATTGAAGCAAGCATCCCCAAGGACTACACTAGAGTGATATTTTGGATTTCCCTATATATTCTCTGAGCAACCAGTGACCTAAAAAAGAGGCACAGAGAGTTCTATCACTACGCACCACCAGACTTTTACAATCACAATATGGTTTAGTTCATTGATAGCCTTAGTCCAGACTGTATTTTTTCTATACAAATTTGTTTATCTTTGCTTGGTTCAATCAAGAATAAGCAAATCTATTAACTAATAATTTTCTTGAAAATATGTTTCCTCACTTAATTCACAGATGTGAAAAAAAATCCACAGTGTCATTTCTCAAAGAAACAGAGTCAATAAGCAAACTAGGGAGTTTTTATAAAATGACATTTAAAGTGATTAACAAAATTTGTGAAATTTATATCATCCAAAGTTTTAAAACTCCATATTGGTTGCCAAAAGTATTATGCCCTTTTGCCAGTTCTGTTTTTGTACAGGCTGCATATTATCATTTTAGTAGGTAGCACAGGTCCTCATTCTGAAACAAGCTAATTTACTACAGACAGCACTGAAGCAGGAGTCAGAGGAACGGGACCACCCATTCTGGTCCTATGGAGGGGAAGCCCCAGATTAGGCTTAATCTATAAACGTCAATTCCCTTCACTGCAAGATGGAAATTAACTCCCTCCCTCTAGACCATTCGATACAACTGTGAGCAATGACAGCAGCAGCACGGTGGACAGCGCAGTGATTCAGCATGCAGCATCCTCGGCTGCCCCTAGATGAATAACTGAGGCTTTGCTAATTAGCATACTGATAGCTAAAATGGCACTGGTGAAACTAAAGGTATACAAGGCATGTGGATTAGCTGAAACCTCTCAAAGATGCCCTGGCCCACCCCATCCCTTCCACAGGCAGAGCATGAGAACCCAGTGGAGTGAGTCCCTCTGGTTGGGATCTTTAAGGAGGCTGCCTGAGGCTTTGTCCCTCAATAGTCATAGGTTCAGCCTCTGGCAGCACTGGATTTCTAGTTGTCTGGTGCAGACTGAAGGTAACAGATCCCTACCTCTGTGATGTGTTTGCATCAGTGTGGAGCACCTTTCAGACAAGATATTGGTAGGAGTACCTATAAGGACACAGAGCTAGGCAACCTCAGGTTTACACGGCATGCTTTTCAAACCATTCTGTTCCTGCTGGCCAATAAATATTTAATAAAAATCTACACGAGAGAGAGAATTAGATCAGAAACCGTGTCATTTTATCCGGTAGTAGAGTTATCCTATTACTTGTGTGGCTGCAAAACTTCCACTTTGCACTGTTGGCCTAGGCAATATTATTACCAGCACCCCTTTCATTCTCAGAAGCACCCAGATGGATGATAAAACATGTGGATACTCTACCTAGTAGTGAGACTGGGGTTGGGGCGCACAAAGCGGAGCCTTATGAAATTTGAAATTCTTTTACACCTACTATTATCTACCAAAATGGACCTAAGAGTTGTGAATACCATACTGACTCCTGAAATACGAGCCAAATGTTACATAGAAAATTCAGTTTATTTTCAAAAACTACAAACCTCTAGATACTCTCATAATACCAATTTCTGGGAATTATACTAGATTACTTAAAGAGATCCTCCCAAAGAGAAAAATTTTAAATGCTGGACAAAATACATTTGTAAAATGCCCTAAAAGACAAGAGAGAAGACAAGAGAGGAATGAACATGCTAATCAAAAGGCAAGAGACAACCCTGAGAAATGAGCCAGCTCAGAAACTGCCTTTGTCCTCGGGGTATCAGCCCGACCCCACAAATCTGAACTTTCTGTTGACAGCTTCACGGGGCCAGGGGCTAAATATTAAAGTTCAAGGCCCGCCCAATGATTCTAGCTCCTCCTATAATAAACTTGGACTCAAACAGCTACACACTCAGGGAAATCAGCTCACGCAGCGGACGAAGAGTTGCACAGCCTGACGGGGCTTCTATGACTTAAGGAGACCCTAAGCCCACGGTACCCCCCGTCTCTAGCACAGACTAGGGCAAATCCTCTCTGAAAGGCACTTTCATCCTAGAGTTTACATTATTCTCAGCCCTTGCAGTGGGATTTTTCAGAGGCAGCACACCAGTTTCATTCCCCCACCAGAAACCTGGACCACCAGGCATATTCACAGCTGCCTTCCAGCGGCTCGCTGTGACCTTTTCGCCCCGCCCCCCGCCCCGCACGTAAAGCCAACCCCTCGGCCCTTTGCGCTTGGCACTGAGGGCTCTTCGTGTGCCGCTGGGGGAAACGCTCTGTGTTCACCATCGAGTCTGAGCGGGACGTGGATACAGCGGCGAGACCGCAACTAGACCTTTCGCACCTATGACCCAACCTGCCACACGAATTGCCCTAACACGGGACTTTAGAATAGAAGCGTTACAAAGCAGACTCAACTCTGAGCTCTCCTAGACTTCTGACAGGGAAGGAGAGAGGGAAAACAACTCGTGCAGTTTTTACAACCTTACACATACTTTGTTTTTGAGACAGCAGTGCTGGCTGCAGGAAAAGCACAACCGGGGGGAAGCAGGGCCTCTGAATGAGAAGAGCAGGACCGGCTGCTGATGTGGGCGGAGTGCAAGTTCAGTCTGCTGTGTTAACGAGCTGTGCGGCCTTGACAGAGACACATAACCACTGACAGAACTTAGTTTGCTCTTGTCTGAGATGACCCTGGAGGTCAGGATACATTCTTCAGCCGCTTCCACGTCCAAACCCAAAGATGTTTGTGCTTCTGTGGCTTTCTCAGTGGAGGCATACCCTGACAGAAGTCAGTTTTCTTCTGGAGGCCACAAGTGACTCACTCGTGGGCACCACGGATCCGGACAACACGCAGGCAGGACAGGGCTGCAGGCACTGAAAGGCACACACTCGCTTCTTCAGATTTCTAAGGTGGCTGTGTTTTAGAAAACCTCGTGCAGCGATTCAGAGTGACTCAAGCAATCACTTCACATCCGAATAGGATAAAGTTTATGTATAATTCTGCCGTCCACGCTGTGGTCCTGTGAGCGCCGCACGCTAAGCCAGCAGATTTTCAATGAACTCACACTGGCCTCACCACACACGGATGTGAGGTGAGCTCCTTTGCTCATAAGACTCTCAGTACTAACTCAGCCCAGGCAGTATTTGACTGAAGGAAAGGACCATATTATTATTTTCAGATTTCATTCCATGACTTAACTGGGCCACATCTGCCGGCTTCAGAAACACCAAGCACTCCGTGGCGGCAGCCTCGGTGTCCTATTCCGTGACTACCACCACCGATGCTTCAGTAAGAAAGTTCCACCATCGCAGCAGTTTAATAAAAAGTTAAACTGTGACTGAGTTACTCATCAATCGACAGGGCATACCAAGCGTGCGCTACTTATGAATTTTTCTACCCATTATTTTAAACCTACCAAATAGAATCCACACTCATAAAGAGGTAAGCTAGGAAGTCAGTTAAATCTTTTCATGATTTATAAACCACATGTCATTAATAAGTACATTCTATTGGATAATTTAATCTTCTTTAAATCTATTCTAAGGCTCTGAATAGCTTAAAGGACATTTTGAATATAAATTTACTCCCTCTGTTCACCTTCAGGCAAAATCTTTCAGCACACATATGACGGGCCAATGTGGCACAGGGATGCCTGTAAATAACAGAGCAGAGTCCAAGCATTAAAGTGTTGGCATGAGAGCCATTTTAAAAATGTTAAAAATCACCCTAATTCCACATAAAGTATTTTATAAATCTGCTTAAAGATATAAATTAAAACACCACCATAAAAAATAACAGAAGGTCATGATAGCCCTGCTTCCATGGGTCTGGGTCACCAACAATAATATGAGTGGGCAGGAATAACCTGAAACTATCTTTGACAGTTACTAAAAAAATGATTCAGGCCCCACGTAGGCAGAAAAGCCAGGAGGGTTACACAGAGTTATCCCAAAGAATTCAAAGAAGAGGGACCCGTTGTCCACCATAAAGTTATACATAACACGACTACTTAGTGACTCAGCATCTCACAGTAGCTCAGACAGGAGGACCAGGAGAATATGCCCCATCAGTCACTCGGCGCTTCAGAGACATCTGAGACACACGGTCATTCAGCCTCTCGAACGGTTTTGAGTTTGCATTTAATCCCCATACATGGCAATCCAGTCTACTACTCAGCATCTCTATCATCAGAACACTGTTAAACAACAGCTGAAACAAGCTTTCCTGTAACTCCTACATTGGTTTTAGCTGATCTACTAGGAAATTTTAGGTTTACTTCCTCTCCTTTACGTTAGCTCATCCAACACTGAGACTCAAGCCTCAGCATACTTCCCACCCCTGCGGCCCCTCCTCTCCAGGCACTGTCAGTGGCTGAGATGTGCCCCACGTCGGGCTCTCACCAGTGTTCGTCAGCCACGCTTGGAATGTGACACGGAGAAGTCTAACCTGCACAGAGCACAGTGGGACTAGCAATTCTTCTGAAGTAAAAATTAAACACTTACTAATGCAGGCTAAACATGTCATATGAGAATTAGGCTCTTAGCAAGATATAGAAATGACATAAAAGCCAAATTACTCCAAACCTTTCCAGAAACAATCATGGCAGAAAGTCTGCTAGCACTTATAGGGAACACACTCATTTGAATATAACCAGAAAGTCTAAGTTTGAAATAATTTTACCACTAAGCACCATATCCTTCAGCCCAAATTTCAGTATTCCAAAGCTGAATTTTCAGTTTTACTCACCGTGTTGGATATCTTTCATATCTAAGTGAAGGCTAGACATCAGGATTCCAACTGCTTGTGATCTCTTGTTGCTTAGTAACTTGACAACCTGCTCAAGAAAGAAAGGAAAAGAGAGAGATGTTATCTGAACTCAGTGATACGCTTAATAGCATGTTACGCTTTATCCTAAAAGATGAACAAATAACTTAATAACATTGTATCAAAACAATGTGAAAGAAATTTGGGGTTTTATATCTCACATCTTAAAAATCCACGGTCTCTGCCCTGGTGTTCACCACGGGCCTCAGTGTCGGGCTCTTTACCAGCCTTTTAATAGCCTGATCGGCCAACATTAAAATTTCTAATCATTTAGGAAATTAGTTTGGTCTCTGTAAAATAACAACTACACATCTGACCTTTGCAGCCTGAGATTTAAAAAGTGTTCCTTTTTTCTAATGCAGAACCTTGAAACACTGGTCAACAAGTGAAGGGAAAAATTAAACAGCACACACACAGAGAATCTGTTAGATCAATCAGGTTAGTTTGAGCACAAAATAGAAAACGTGCTTTTTTTCGGGTCTTTGAGAAAGCTCACTATTTCACTGGCAGTTGCTCTCATTTTGCACTTGGCCCACATTTCATGAGGAACTTTCCAACTAATTAATGGTGATATGATCATCAAATCCAAAGGGCTGTGTTAGCTCACTCTCAAATCTGGCTTTCCAGAGAGTCCAGAGGCGTCAGGCCACATAATCCATGAGAAGCTCCCTAACACAGACGTGGGCATGTTTAAACTGTGTTTCCCAGACAGTAACACACTACTGGTAAGTCCTGCTTATGAATCTATTACCCCAGATACCGATCTTGTGCAGCGAAGCAAGTTCTACTTATTGTGAGCATTTTGTTATAAATTTGCTTAGACAAACTCTAGAGGAAAAGAAAAAAGTTTATTGTCAAATTCCAGAAGTGATAGCCACTCTAAGTTGAGTCAATTAGGAAACTAATAAAATAATCATGCTCTGCTGTCACACGATGTCACAGAGTAAAACAACATTCTTAACAGGAATAGCAGCATCCTTGGTTCGCTCTCAGGGGTGTGCGGAGGCTGTGCCCGCTGCTAGGCAGGGCTGGGCTCTGGCCCGGCCGGCTGCACGGCCCAGGGAGTACTGGTCCTGGTGCTGCCCCGCGGTGGGCAGGCGAGGCTACCGGGGTGGATGGCTGTGGGCTAGGCTCACTGGGGCTAGTGTCAGTCTGTAGGTGGGTGAAGCCACGTCCTGGGTTCTCTGACTTCCACACCCAGGCACCCCATATCTGGTGTCGACACACTGGTGGGCATGTCTGGGTTCTGAGCTGGCTGCAGGGCCCTGGGTGTCCTAGTAGAGTGACAGTAGTGGCCCACTGGTGAGCAGGGCTGAGTCATGCCCCCTCTGCTGGGCAGGGCCAGGTCCTGGGCAACTAGGGGGCTAGAGGGGACTAGGGCAGCTGGCCTGCTGGTAGGTGGGTCTGTGTCTCTGCCTGGTTAGCTGCTCTGCCTGGGGCATCCCAGGACTGGTGCTGACTGCTGGTTGTGGGGGCCAGGTCCTGGCACTAATAAGCTAGAGAGAGGATTCCAAAATGGCGCCTGCCAGCACCAGTGTCCACGTGGAGCATGAGCTCACCAAAATGGTTCCCCAAAATGGTTGCAACCATTGTCCTTGTCCCCAGGGTGAGTCCCAGTTACCCCCTGCCTCTCTGGGTGACTTTCCAAGATCAGTAAGTAGGTCTGTCCCAGGCTCCTTTCAAATGACTGATTCTGCCCTGTAAGAGCAGAACCTCTATTTAGCGCAGCCCTTGGGCCTTCCCAAAGGCAAGCCCCACTGGCCTTCAAAGCCAGACATGCTGGGGGCTCATCTTCCCAGGGCAGGCTGGGGAGCCTGATGTGGGGCTCAGACCCCTTGTTCCTTAGGGAGGATCTCCACAGCCGTGATTATCTTTCTGTTTGTGGTTCACTTACCCATGGGGATGGGTCTTGACTAAGCCTCGTATCTGCCCCCCACCCTTCTTCTGTGGTTCCTTCCTTGTATCTCTAGTTGCAGAAGACCTTTTCTGCTAGTCTTCAGGTTGTTCTCATGGACAGCTCGTCTGTAAACAGATGCAGTTTTGGTGTGCCCAGGGCAGGAGCGGAGGTCGGGGTCTTGTTACTACATCATCTCAGTCAACCCAAGTCTATTTTTTTTTCTTTAAATGTGACCTATATGAGATGATAGGTGTTCACTATGCTTACTGTGGTAACATTTTTTGATGTATGTGAGTCAAATGATTATGAGGTACACCTTAAATTTATACAGTGCTATGTCAATTACATCTCAATAAAACTGAAAGAAAATAATGTGCAATCTACAAAATTAGGGCATATCACCAGAAGAAAAAATGATTATTCTGAATCTCTCCATATTCACATCAGATTCAGCTAATATTCTTAATCAAGTTTTTATCTTAAATATCCCTTTGAAGGACTGTATAGGATTATGAACATGGAACCTGTAAACTAAAGGATTATTTCTCAAACTTCAATATGCACATGAGTTATGTGGGATCTTTTTAAAATGCAGGCTCTGATTCCTGGATCTGAGGTTCTTTCAAGTTCCCCGGTGACGCCAGTGCTTCTGGGCCATATATCACAAGGGTCTAAGGTTCTTCTGCTTGGTTTTTACACTTTCTGGAAAACCTCCTCCAACATCCTAAAACCTCAGATTCCTTATCTAAAAAAATACCAACAGCATCAATGTCAAAGAGCTGCAGGAGACATTTAGCATGAAAATGCGTGTGCGCCTTAGCGACGTCCCAGCAAAGAGTGTATTTACTACGGTAAGTGATAGCTGAAGAATTTACATATTTAAGAAGGCATTTTAAATGTTTTGTCAAAAATAAAATATTTGGCACCTTTTTTGTTTACTGAATTTAATTCCATAAGAGGATTAATATTATCTTCCTCTCCTCACCTGTAATCTCCTTAAAAAAGAAAACCAGGCCCTAATTAGTTTTGAGGAGTTTCCAATAACTGCAAATGGTTTCTCCATGTAAATTCACTTTCCCGGCATTCTACACGACCAATGATACATCCATGTGGAGAAGGCACAACCTTAAGTCTTGGAAGAGAGTAAAACCAAAATGCTCATGCATGTGGCCACAGTCAGCAATTTTAGGACCCTGATACAATTACTATAATTATGCTGCATAACTAGAAATGTGCTTAAAATGAACATTAATGAATTTTTGGTCTGAAGACTTACACACGGAAAACTATAAAACACTGATTAAGGAAATTAAAGAAGACTTAAAAAAATGGAAAGATATCCCATGCTCCTGGATTGGAAGAATGAATTTTTGGTCTGAACAGTTACTTCTTCACATAATATATAAACTGAGCCAACTCTGGGAACTCGTAGTAGAAGTGTGATGGCAGAGGCAGCAAGGATATGGGAATATATTCATAAATATTTTTATAGATCATTTAATATTGATTTGTTTTCTCTATTGTCTTCAACCCTCATTACCTACCTGAATGTGCACAGAAATTTCTAATAATTGGAGTCCCAGGATAGTATATGGTAACTAAATTGACAGGTACTCCAGAAGCTTAAGGTTGAAGACAAGTTACATGAGAAATACTGAAAATCAGTGATTTTCACTAACTTTTTTTGCTTTTTCAACTTCAGCCACCATTCTGTGAAAATGCACAATAAAATGACCAAAAGACAAGTCTTAGTGTCCCCTCATCCTTGTCTTCCCACTGCCTCTCCCCGCCCCTTCTATCCCGGGAAGAGGGTGCAGGGAGTGCATGGCTATGTTTGAACAGGGCCACATTCCCCAGTAGTTCAGGCGTGTTCCACCCAAGCATGCAGAGTGAAGGCGGGAAGCCGGCCAGCTCAGGGGAAGTATACTTTCCCCTAATTCCACCAAAGACCCCTTGCGGGTTAGCAGCAACTCTGGGTCAGAATTCCAGCTGCAGCACTGTCGTATCCTTGAGCATCTTACTTAATCGCTTAGATACTTGCATCCTGATCTGTAAAATGGAGGACACACCTCACCAAGTAGATGACAGAAGGATTACTGCAGACGCAGATCAGTGTCACCTACTCAAACTGTGGATCACAGGCTGCTGCCCGTCCTGTGTGTCACTGTCCACTAAGGGATATATATGTACAGAAATTGGGATAAAATGTTACAAAAACCCAGAGAGACATACAATCTAGATTCAAAACATAAAATTATTTCATCAAATTGCTATAAAATTTCTAATTTCCTTTTTCTAGTAATTCATACATACTGTGTTTTCCAAAAGTATCAGAGCATAATGAACTGGGGATTTAATACCGGGCCCTTCACCAAGACAGTCTGAGAGCCACTCGGGCAAAGCACCTCCCCAGGTACAAAGGGCAGCACCAAGACACTGCAGACTGAATCTTCCCTCGTGCCAAAATTAATATGCTGAAACCTCATGCCCAGTAGGATGGTGCCTCTGAGAGGTGATTAGGTCATGAGGACGGAACTCTCATGAGTGGAACTGATGCCCTTATAAAACAGACCCAAAGAGACCCCCACCCCTCCCACCACGTGAGGACACAACAAAACGACGGCCATCTGTGAACCAGGCTGAGGGTCCTCAGCGGACACTGGATGTGCTAGTGCTTGATCTTGGGCCTCTCAGCCTCTAGAATCACAAAAAATACATTTCTGTTGTTCATAAGCCACCAAGTCCATGGCATTGTGTTACAGCAGCCTGAACAGACCTGGGAAGCAAGACCAGAATGATAATGACGGCTTTGACACAAATCTACTCATAAACCCCCAGCCTTCCCCTGCAGCCTCAGTGCTGGTGACAAAAGCAGAACTCCTGGCGAGACAGCAGGGTCCCAGTGGTCCCCAGATGGAAGGTCATTATACGTCGCCACCTCTGGCCTAGAGCATTATAGGTGGAGCCTCAGATTCAATGTCAAAGCCATTTTATATCATAAATTATTCCTCTAAACAAAGAAAAAATTATTGTGAGGAAACTAAGACAGGTCATGTAGAACAACACATTCAGAAAGAATTTAGCAGCTTTTCATCTTAAACCAAATTAAAAGCAGTAAGTTGATTATCTTAGGTGAACTATTTCCTCTTACCTCTGAATAAGTGACAAAGAAGGAAGAATTAAAGGGTAAAAGTCATTTTTAAAAGAAACAATTACGACTTACTCCTTCAGAAATGTATGTACCTTTTTTTTCAGATTTGATCATTGATTACAGCAATAACAAGGTGATTCCCAGGCACCGCCGTGAAATAAAATAAAGCCTGTGCAGTATTTTGTGTTTTTAAAGGAGCAAGCAAGTCTAGTGCAGCAGGATAATGATAATGCCTCCCCCTACTGGGGCCACTTTTCCTCTCGTGACAGCCCCAAAGCATCACAACAGAATGGACAGTGAAGCCCCTATCAACTGGAGTACTGAAAGAAAATTTAAAGAGTGAGAAAAATTTTGCTCTTCACAGATTAGTAATTTTAAGTATAATCAAGAAATCTCAGGTCACAATTAAAGTCAAGTCCTTTGGGAAGGAAAGATTGGCCCTTAGCTCCTATTCACTTGCTTTATTGCCTCACAGTCAAAAACTGAAACAGTGTAACACTAATTTACTGATCATGCCTATTGGAATTATTGGCCAGTGTAACTCCCAGAATTAAAATTAGGCAGATGTCCTTAATGAAATCCATAAGGGTAGACCTGCAAGCAACAGACTGGTGTCCACATTTAAAATGAGCGGAACAAAAGACTGCTCAGTACTGAACAGCTGCACGTGCGGCTTGGAATATGCATGGGCTTGAAAGGAGAATGCAAAACAGCTCATTAATTTTTTATATTAATTACATGTTCAAATGACGGATTTTTAGATACTGTGTATTTAATTTATCATCAACATTCGTTTCACCTATTTTTAGATTTCTATGTGGCTACTAGACCATTTAGAATTGCATATGTGGCTCACGTATTTCTGTTGGGCAGCACTGATCAAGAAGACCTAACAACTCCAGACAAGTTACTAATCTCATTTAGCTTGGCCCTAGATTTCCTCTTTTTTTTACATACAAAAAAACAAAGGAAGCTAAAAATGCCACTCATGTCAAAGGTTCCTTGGCTGGTGAAAAGCCCTCACTTCTGAGTCAGTAAACAAACAAACAAAACCCCCCAAAACTACATGCCAGTGTGTTCCCTGTTAGACAGTGCAAGCAAAACAAGGCAGAAGTATGCAGAGGGACCATGTATCACACAGGCCAGAATGAGATCCCTGAGTAAGTTCAGGAAGACTCTTTTTTCCACCAATATATATGACCCCAGAGAATTAAAGACTATATATTCAAAATCCTTTCTTTTTAGACTGGATATAACTTTCCTATTAATCAAATGTGGTTCACACTACTTGCTGATGACAAAACCTAACCTAAGTGAAGCTATTGAGAGAAATTAAAACAATGTCTCTCTCTCTCTCTTTTTTTTTTTTTTACTATTTACAGAAATCATACCTGATCTTTTTTAAAATTTCAATTTTAGCACTGAAATAGTAGAAAGTAAATAATCCATTATAATATCAACTGCCAGATACAACCACCACCTAGAGTTAAGTGGACACATACCTTTAGTAGAACCTTGCATCTAGGACGTGTCTTGCGAAGTTTCACTCTGTAACAGACCAGACCCCCTCTGCAGATGGACCCATCTGATCTGGTGCTTAGAAGGAGCCTAATGCTGGCAAACTATGAACCTTAGCTAAACTTGTTTGCTCTGGTCAGCAGTCAGTTCGCTCTCCTCATATTCACTCCTTGGACCCTACATCTTTTATTTTGTCCTCTAACTTTTCATCCTTTCCACATATCATTTCATCCACTTCTACTCTGGTGGTTACGAGGAGAGAATCCAGAGAAATAACTGGAGAATTAACCATCTAAAGACACTGCAAGATACTGTTTTCTGAGTCACAGTAGCTCTCAATTTGGCTCCAATAACACTCTTTTCTATTAGTGATTGTTTATTGATTATTTTGTTAATACAGAATGTTACGTAAGTAAGCGGATGCATCAAAGGGCTCCACATTAAATACCCAATAAACAGATAACTTGCAGTTTCTTACAATCTAGTGAAATCACATGCTAAAGATAGAAACTATCTAACTTGCTCATGGTCTAAATGCGGAGTCACAACAAGGATTTTTGTTTCCTAATTCGTAGTCAGGGAGAGCGCGTTGCTTTCCTCTGAAACGGTGTACACGGCCTCACTGGAAACTGAATATTAGACTACAGGGTTACACGGCCAGATCCGACGAGGCAAACCCTTCCCTGAGTAGGGTAAGAAAAGAAAATCAACTACCGAGATTAAGGAGAGGTGAATTCCAAAGCAGAATTACGGAACATGGCAATCGCCGTTTCCCACACAGCTGTTAGAACACAAGGTGTACGCACTGCACTCAGGGAGCAACAGATGCAAAGAGCAGCCTTGGACGTCTAATGAGAAATGAACAGGAGAATACGAGCAAATGTGAAATAGTAAAACTGAACTAAACAACAGACGAGGAGCGGAAGGAGATGCAGAGAGGGCACAGTTCCCAGACCCAGAGCTTCCCCGGGTTTGATGTGTGTGGAGGGGGGAGAGCTGCATTTCCGTCCAAGCCTTTGCCTCAGTTAGCACCTGTGACTGCACACTTTCTTTAGCCAACAGAGCTCAGTTTTCCCATCTGTACAGTATAGTTAACAATCCACATGCAACACTCCCATAATTTGTGACAATCAAGTATGTAATGTGAACAATTTTTAAAGTATGAAACATTTTGCAAATGCAAGGTGTTGGTGTTAATTTACTAATTTAAAAACTAGCAGTTATATTTTACAATGCTGTAAAAGCACTCGAGCTTATTCCAACGAGAGGACGACAAGTCATAATAGAAAGTAGTAAGGAATAAACAAAATAAAGTCTGGTAAACTCTAGAATTAAGACAGAACAACCCCACACGTTGACTAATTTACAAAGTGCCGTTTCTCTAAGAACTCTTAGGCATACTGTTCGCCATTCCATAACTTTGGGATTCAGTTTTCTTACTTTGCAAAGATACATGTCATTTCTATATTCTGATTTGATGAGTCAGGAATCAAGAGCCTTCTCCATACTGCCTGATAATATTTCACAGAAACAGCAGACATTTTAAGTCTTAACTAGTCTGCACTCAAAAGTGAATAATACTTATATGGGATTTTGCAGAGCAAGAGGTTGTCAGGGTTTTCAGCCCACCCACCTGAGCAAGGAGAGCTGCCCTTCTTACTTACACTACCAGCTTCTCCTGTTCTGGTAAGTTATACCTCGGAGCAGGGTGACCAATGTCACGGGCATCCCAAGGCATGGCAGACGGCAGGAGGCACTGACCCCGACCGTGCCCAGCAGTGATCCTCACAGACATGTGAACTCATTTATCTTGGATACACACACAGGAGCAAAACTAGCGGGTCAAGTTGTATACATAGCAAACTTCAGCATTTCCTGCCACACAGGTTTCCAAGGTAGCTGTGCTTGTTTGGAGCGCCAGTAGGCTAGCTAACGAAATGAACAAGGAACACTCTGTACTTTTCAGTAGTGTTCTTAAAGAGGTACAAACCTCAGAGTTGTGATAAAATTGTTAAATATCTCAGAACAAAATCACAAGATTAAATGTTACCCAGCAAGCTCTAAAACAGGTGTTTTAGAAAGTGTTATACAATGTCAGTGGTGACTACAGAAATACACACATGAAGGACAGACAACACTAAGATATTCATCAAGTAACTTTTAATTTCTTAACCCATGACTATTAACTGAGCATTTAGAAGCAGTGAATTTAGGAATACACAGTTTTAGACATACATCAAATGTCTATAAAACCACTGAACACATTTTTAAAGGCTAGCTAAATCATGCTAACACTACAGTCAGCTACACAGAGATGTTGATTAGAAGTAATTCTGAATGATTTGTAGGAATACAAGCATCCTTGGAAAGTACTATTAGCAAACGTTTACCACTGTATTACATTTTTCTAGCCAGTTTATGCTACGTCACTCCTAGAATCTGTGGGTAACAAACTAAATCAGATCAAAATAATAAGGAAATAAATCATCTTTTTTTCAAAGATTCACTTAGAAATCAAATGAAAGCCATTTTAGAATCAGATGCTATTAGGGATTATGAACATTTGTCTCTCCCAGCTCAGCGTTACTCTCTTGAGTTTAGAGCAGCAAGAAGGCAAAGAGACTCAAGTATCCTCTGGAATTCTACATGAATAACTCAACGCCAACCTCCTCACAAAGCCCAGCCTTATTCTGCAGTCTCCTTATACTATCCTATGGAGCTAAAGTACTGAGTTCAGTGCTTCACACGGTTAGTATTCAATGAAGAGTCATGGAGCGAATTAATGCCATGTGGATTCTCTCACTCTCTTAACTGATTCTATAAAATTCCCTTATGTCACTACACAGTGACTTGATCTCAGGGGAAGCCATGGGTTAAGTCTGTAAGTGATTCAATCCCCCCAAAAAGACTGGCTCGGGTATTTCATTTGTCTATTTCTAAAAATCCAGAGGGGAGAAAGATATTGAAAATGTAGTGATAAACAAAATGCGTAACAGTAGCTCAGGGCAGGAAACTGACAGTGGGCAAGATCCAGACGCATTAAATCACATGGCCTGTATGAAGAGGGGAGCTGGGGCACCCCAGCTGATGTGCACAGCTGAGCCAAGACTGACCTGAACAGCAGAGAGTGGCTCTTATAAAAATCCCCGAACATTTTCTAAGTTTACGGCAACTCATCTGACTATACCTGTTAATTATCTGCTCAAGAATCATGCATCAACAGAGCCCATCACTAGGCAAATAGATACATTATTTCTAATGAAAACAGAATTGCTACCCCAGCCTTCAAATCATTTCTTTGGTTCATGAGACAAGAGGTAAAAATATATCCTGAAGACCAAAGATCCAAACCCTAGCACCTTCCATGACTGGTCCCATGTGTCTAAAAGATGACCTCCCTCCAACCCTCAGCTGCTCTTAATGGAAACAACAGGGAATTTGCTGAAGACATGGAAAGAAGGGTCACTTTCCACTTTCTAAGGCACTGCCATGAAAAGCCAAGCCCAAAGTAGCAAAGAAGAAGAAAATGAAAACCCTGAAAGAAATCTCTAAAGCAGCTTAATATATATTTGGCTTTTTCAAAAAGTCTAATAATCAGAAAACATATCAACTTTAAGGCTGGTAATGGACCCATATCCCACTGTGTGAGGGCCTGAAGGAAGCAATTGAAGGCCTGGCTAGATTCCCTCAAGACTCTCCAGAGAGAATGGATGATGCTAGTGAGGGAGGAGAAACATCCATTTTCAAGCAGTCACCTGAAAGGAAATCACTCCTCTATCAGTGGAACCAAGTGGATGCAAAAAACTAAAGCCATGCAACAAAGGTGTAACTCCCAACAGAACCTCACGCCTAACCTTCACAGCGGCTCACTCACGGACTAAATCCACGTGAGCATGAATCATGAGCTCATAACCTCAATGTCTCTCTCACTACAAGCACAGGCTAATTCTATACCAAAACCAATCTCCCAGGGCAAAAAGGGAGCGACCTTGCATGTAACATAACAGACATGAATAACCTGAAGTATTAAAAAATATAAGCCCCTTAAAATATAATATATGAATAATTAGGAGTTACTAGTGATTAAATTATCTGCCTGTCTGAGTACAATTCTTTCTGCCGTTCCAACTTTGATGCTGGGGAGCAGATGAGAGTAGAAATGGAACCTTATTCTTGGCGGTATCAGTTGGCTTTGACCACCGGAAGACAGGGCAGCCCTGAGGCTCACTGAAGCAAGGCTAAGTATTTCACAACGCAGTAACTGATACAAATGAAAAGAGGCTTTTACAAAGAAGGCAAAGGAGTACAACAGCAGTTTTACATACCCTTTACCTTCTCAGACTGACATCCTGCCATAGAAGCACCTCGGTTCAGTCACGCAAGGATGACATTCAAGCTCGATTTCTCAGCTTGCACATGGAGATACCCGAGGGCAGTAAGGAGGCATTCTTGACTCACTGCAGTATCTCAGGCTTCCTCTTTGTTCTCCCTTTCCAGTGTTTGAACTGGAAGCCAAATACTAGTCACTAAAGTACAGGCCGGAAAGGGAATGATTCGAGCTTGTATAACCGGTTTGATAAAACATGCCTAGAGAAACAAGGCCAGGAAGCGAGCTAGTAAAGAACAGAGTAACTCCTTGTTTCCCCAGAGGGGTCACGGGCAATACAGACAGGAGTCATCCTCATCTGATTCAGCATGATTTTCTAAAGGTAACTCATCTCTAGAGAGATCGATACACACACATCTTTGGGTAATGACAGTTTTTAGACACCTCCTAAAACAGAAGTCATGTGATTAATCCCCAACATCACGATCATGATAAGCACAACGTATGTCTCCTTGTGGCAGAGAAGAAACAGACATGCAAACTCGACTGGATTTGGGCTTAAAGAAGAGACACAAATCGGCACCTTCACACACAAGGCTCATGTGCACTCACCCTTCCAAGGCCTTTCCCTTTCTTCTACAACGGGTTTTCCCTTCTCTGGAAGCTCTCTACACCCTTGATATCTTCTCCAACAGAAGCTCTGCCCAGTGTGTAAAATTTCTTTGGCCCTCCTCACCTTTTTCTCCTCTTTTCAGGGGTCATCGGGAAGAAGATTAAGAACCATGGCGAGGGTAGGGGGGTTGAGTGCCACCTGAGGAGGTTGTTAATGCAAAAATAATTCAATAATTTGTACGAATTTTTTCTGCCCCCCTTTTTTTTCTTTGTCCCCCTAGAAAAACCATTATGCTGACATTATGGACTAAAGGACAATCTGACTGGAAGAAATGAAAAGGATTGAACCTATTGTCACAGCTATCAATCAGTTTAAAAATACCTTATTGATGAAAAGGATCCAGGGGTAAAAAATGAACTCATGCACTGTAGCAATTCCATCACTACCGACATCTCTTTCATCCATTTGAAAGGCTGACTGACCTACACCCCAGACTTTAAGAAACTATGAAATACAGAGACTGTCACCAGCAGGTATCCCAGTAGTTGTCAGGAACCCATTTCCAAAGTTCCAGAGCATTAGAATGGCCCACTTTGCTTGTCAAGGTGAGTAGGAGACCAGTGTGCAACATTTGAGAATACTGCCCGTTGCTTCTGGTTCTGTGTATAAAAATACAGAAAGAGGGGGGATGTAATAATCTGATCTTACCCCTAATTAGTAAGGGGGTCTGGGTCTTATTACCTCTAAAATTACTCCATTCAGTTTTCAGAACTAGTAATATCTTTTCAGATGTAAACATTTCTGTGAACCTCAGGATGTCTTCATCAAGATAATATGTTATTCCCTTCCAATGACCTCTGTGTAGTTTAAAAAAAAAATGCAAGCAAGAGAGATGGTATCACGTATTTTGAGAATAAAACTTAAAGAGAAGACAGACCCATAACTCAGTAGTTTTCTAGTAACTTGAGTTTGTTAAGTGCCTGTAAAAGTTGAACGAATGAAAAAAGCATGGGCAATATACAAGCTTCTGAAAATTCACAACTGATTACATTTTAAAAACACAATTTCAGTGTAACTAAACACACAAAGATTAATAAATATATAGGCAAAACAGCAAGACTGCAATAAGATGAGTAAGAAAGACAGTGACAAGAATGACAGATCCAGTGTGTGTGGTCCTGCGTGGCCCAGTGAAAATGCACCACAGACTATTCAAGGAGGAAATGGTACAGTTATCAAAATGGAGCAATGAAACCTGTGAAACCATATTAGTAACCTCAAGAATGGCAAACGAGTGCATCCGGGGAGAAGCAAGATGGCGGAGTAGAAGGATGCTCGTAGCTCATCCTCTCCCACAAATACACCAAAACTCACACCTACAGACCCACTCAGCCAACCAGAGCACCTGCTGAACTCTGACAGAACATCGCCCTCTTCGAAAGACAAAGACGCCCAAAATCTGGTAGGAGAAAAGGAAAAAAGACAGACGAAAAAGCAAAACGGTGCGGGACCCTCCCGTGGGGAGGCAGCGGCAGAGGAGGAATAGGGCTCATTCGCTGGGTCTCCTCCCTCCAACGGAGAGGCCAGCGGGACAGAGGGGGAGCCTCCGAGGCTCAGATCTGCCCCAGCACCCCTTGACCGAGAGAACTGAGTTAAACGGGCACAAAGGGTCCCCACGACACCCAGCCCGAGACGTGAGCCGGCAGCTGGGGGCCGGGACAGGCCGCCCGAGCGGGGCGGAGGACGGGGGCGGCGGCACAGAGGCGACCCCGGGCGCCTGCAGGGGGCTGCGTGCCATGGTGGGGAGATACAGAGCAGAACCACCTGGACCCCCCATAAAATAGGGAGAAAAAAAAAAAAAGCAAAGCAACACTGCTGGTGTGCCCTGGGGGAAGGGGCGCCGTAGCCTTTGTCTCTTCAGACCCACGGCGCCATTACTGGCGCTTCTCGCGAGAAGAGAGGCGGGGTGCGGCAACAGCCGCCATGTCCTCCTGTGCGCAGCGCCGGGGCGGGGCCGGGGGCGGGGCCGAGCCCTGAATCCGCACCAGGGGCTCCGCAACCTCCTGGGCAGGACTAAGACTTGTTTACAGCACGAGGCAGATAGGATCTTTCTGCCCTGGTACCTCAGAGAACTCGCACCGCCAAGACAAAGAGCTGGGTTTTGGAACAGAGCAGGGATGGGGTGATTCCGTGGCCTTCCCCGAGCCCGCCTACGGAGCGCCAACCTGAGGCGGAGCGGGCAGCTGCACAGAGCAGCGGAGCCACTGGCGCCGGGAGAGGGCGGGCTGCCATCCGCCTTCCTGGCAGGAACGCAGCATCCGACCGCGGTGCCGGGAGGGGGAGCGATCCACCCACCTGCCTCCCCCAGAGCACATCATCTCACTGCCGCATCGGGAGGGGGAGTGACCTGCTGGCCCACTGCAAAGGAGAGCCGCACCCCGACCCAGTGTTGGGAGGGAGCACTATCTTCCTGCCGACAGGCACTACGAGCAGCACAGACGAGGGCGCCAACAGAGGGCCTCTGCAAACAGCAAGCGGAGTTTGCGAAACAGGGCGAAGACAGAAAGACTTCTTGATAAAACCATGAACAGCGCACAGTCTCCAAGAGAACATATCCTTTTTTTTTTTTCTTTTTTTAAAATCTTTTTTATATCTGTTTTATTTTCTATTAACTTTTTAATCTTTACTTTTTAAAGTTGTGTATGTTTACAGTTTTAATACCTTAAAAATTTTTCTTTTAAAATATTGTTATTTTAAAAAATCCACTTCATTTCATTTTTAATTCTCTTGGTTTTGATCTGTTATTGATTATTCACAGGTTTCAAATATTGTTTTTTGATTTTTTTTCTCCTTTTTATTAAGGTTTTCAAAAGACATCTCAACTCGATTGCTATTCTGCTTCAACTTGCTCTTCTATTATTGATTATACACTGTTTTCAAACCTTTTTTATCTCTCTGCTTTTAAAATTCTCTTTTATCTTTTGTTAAAATCTGTTCTATTTTCTATAACCTTTAAACAATTTACTTTTTAAACAATTGTATATGTCTCCAGTTTTAATCCCTTTAAAGTTCTTCTTTTAGAATATTTTTATTTTTATTTCTCTTTTTACTACTTTTAAAAATACACCTCATTTTATTTTTATTTCTCTTGGTTTTGATCTCCTATTATTGATTATACACAGGTCTCAAATACTGTTTTCTGATCTTCTTTTTTTAAGGTTTTTAAAAGACATCTCAACTCAATTGCTATTCTGCTTCAACTTGCTCTTCTATTATTGATTATACACTGTTTTCAAACCTTTTTTTTTTCTCCTTTCTCTTAAAATTCTCTCTCTCTCTTTTTTAAGTTTTATTCCTGCATAGGCTTTAGACAGATAAATAAATAAACTCCTTAAGGACCACAATAGATAACTGATACTCCATAAGCCACAGTGCCAGAGAGATATGAGCAATATGAAGAAGCAGAGGAACCACTCCCAATTAAAAGAGCAAGAGAAATCCCCTAAAAGCACGATCAAGGAAATAGACATTGATGGCCTACTAGATCAAGATTTTAAAAAAAGGAGTGATCAAAGTACTGAAGGAACTAAAAGAGATAGTGTTTTGAGATATAAAATGTCAAAAATGAAATTGAAGCTATAAAGAAGAGCCAAGTAGAATTGGTAAACTGAGATGAGAGCTGATCTAAAGGCTGTACAAAGCAGGCTAGATAATGCAGAGGAATGAATAAGTGACCTAGAAGACAGGACAACAGAAAACACCCAATCAGAACAGGTGAGAGAAAAACAAATAAAAAAAAAAACAATGAAAACAATATAAGGGACCTATGGGATAATCTAAAGTGTACCAATCTACGCATAATAGGGGTTCCAGAAGGGGAAGAAAGAACAAAGGGGATTGAAAAGGTATATGAAGAAATCATGACGGAAAACTTTCCAAACCTAAAGAAGGAATCAGATATCCAAGTACAGAGGGCTCAGAGGGTCCCAGACAGTAAGAACTCAAACAGACCCACACCAAGACATATCATAGTCAAGATGGCCAGAGTCAAGGATAAAGAAATGATCCTAAAGGCAGCAAGAGAAAAACAAAGAGTGAGTTACAAGGGAACCCCCATAAGGCTCTCAGCTGATTTCTCCACACAAACACTACAGGCCAGAAGGGAGTGGCAAGATGTATTTGAAGTCCTGAATGAAAAAAAGATGCAACCTAGGATACTCTATCCAGCAAGGCTGTCCTTTAGAATAGAAGGAGAGATAAAGAACTTCACAGACAAGCAAAAACTAAACGTGTTTAGAAACACTAAACCCATACTAAAAGAAATATTGACAGGTCTAGTCTAAATAGAAAAGAAGCAGGATGCTACAAAAAAGAGAAACTCATAACTGGAAAGGTGATAACTTCCATGAAATCCAAGTAGAATAAACACAAAATTGTAAAAGAAGACATCTAAATCATTAAGAGTGGGAGAGGGAAGCAAGAAAATATAAAGTTTTTTTTTTCTTTTTATTTCAGATTTTTTGTTCTCGGTAGGATGGTTTTGAGATTACATTACTATCTGTTTAGTACAAACAGTTATAGTAATAGGTTAATAGACTTACAAAAAAGGGTAACCACAAGCCAAGAACTTACAATGGAGTCACAAAAACTAAATAAAATCCAAGATAATACAAAGAAAAATTACCAAACCACAAAAGGAAGAAGAAAGGAACAAAGAGGAAATACCAAATCAACTGCAAAAATAAGTTCAAAATGGCAATAAACACACATCTATCATTAATTACTGTAAATGTTAATGGACTAAATGCTCCAGTCGAAAGACACAGAGTGGCAGACTGGAGAATAGAGCAAGAGTCTTCAATATGCTGCATACAAGAGACCCACTTTAGGAAGAACGACAAATATAGATTGAGAGTGAAAGGATGGAAAAGGATATTCCATTCAAATGGAAAAGCCAAAAAAGCAGGTGTTGCAGTACTGATTTCAGACAAAATAGACTTTAAAACAAAGGCCATAAAGAAAGATAAAGAAGGACATTTTATAATGATTAAAGGAGTGATACAAGATGAGAATATTACACTCGTTAATATATATGCACCCAATATAGGAGCACCTAAGTACATATAACAACTACTAACAGAGATAAAGGGGGAAATTGATGGGAATACAATCATTGTCAGAGATTTTAACACCGCATTAACATCACTAGACAATCTTCCAGACAGAAAATAAATAAGGCAACAGAGAAATTAAATAATACAATAGAAAAATTAGATTTGGTGGATATTTTCAGAGCATTACACTGCCCCCCCAAAAAATAGGATATACATTCTTTTCAAGTGCACATGGAGCATTTTCTAGGATTGATCATGTACTTGGGCACAAAAGAAGCCTCAACAATTTTAAGAAGATAGAAATTATCTCAAGTATCTTTACTGACCACAATGCCATGATACTAGAAATCAACTACAGAGAAACAAAGGAGGAAAAAAGGAAAGCGTGAGGATTAAACAACATGCTATTAAAAAACCAATGGGTCAATGATGAAATCAAAGTTGAAATTAAGAAATACCTTGAGACAAATGAAAATGAAAACACAACCACACAAAACTTATGGGACGCAGCAAAGGCAGTGCTAAGAGGGAAGTTTATAGCGATACAGGCCTTCCTCAAAAAAGAATAATAATCTTAAATAAACAATTTAACCCATCAGCTAAAAGAACTAGAAAAAGAAGAGCAAAAACACCCAAAAGTCAGCAGAAGGAAGGAAATAATAAAGATCAGGGAGGAAATAAATAAAATAGAGATTAAAAAAAAAATAGAAAAGTCAATCAAATCAAAAGCTGGTTTTTTGAAAGAGTAAATAAAATCGACAAACGTCTGGCCAAACTCACAAAGAAGAAAAAAGAGAGAGCACAAATAAGCAAAATAAGAAAGGAAAATGGAGAAATTACGACAAATAACATAGAAATACAGAATATCATAGGAGAATATTATGAAAAACTATATGGAATCAAAATGGATAACCTAGTGGAGATGGACAAGTTTCTCGAAACATATAGTCCACCAAGACTGAATCAAGAAGAAACTGATCACTTGAACAAACTGATCACTAGAAATGAAATCAAATTAGCAATAAAAAACCTCCCCACAAATAAAAGTCCAGGACTGGATGGCTTCACCAGGGAATTCTACCAAACATACAAAGAACTCATACCAGTCCTTCTCAAACTCTTCCAGAAGACTGAAAAGGAGGGAATATTCCCAAACTCATTCTATGAAGCCACCATCACCCTGATACCAAAACCAGGCAAAGACACCACCAAAAAAGAGAATTACAGACCAATATCACTGATGAACATAGATGCAACTATCCTTACCAAAATACTAGCAAATAGAATCCAACAGAACGTAAAAAAGATTACACATCATGATCAAGTGGGGTTCATCCCAGGGACACAAGGGTGGTTCAACATACGCAAATCAATCAATGTAATACATCACATCAACAAGAGAAAGGACAAAAACCACATGATCATATCAATAGATGCAGAAAGAGCTTTTGATAAAATTCAACACCCAGTTATGATAAAAACTCTCACTGAAGTGGGTATAGAGGGAACATATCTCAACATCATAAAAGCTATATATGACAAACCCACAGCCAGCATAGTACTCAATGGTGAAAAACTCAAAAGCTTCCCACTAAAATCTGGGACAAGACAAGGCTGCCCACTATCACCACTCCTATTCAACATAGTCTTGGAAGTCCTGGCCACAGCAATCAGGCAAGAGAGAGAAGTAAAAGTTATCCAAATTGGAAAAGAAAGGTGAAAGTGTCACTATATGCAGATGACACAATACTATATATAGAAAACCCTAAAAGGTCCACACAAAAACTACTAGAGCTGATTGAAGAATTCAGTAAGGTAGCAGGTTACAAGATTAACGTTCAAAAATCAGTTGCATTTCTTTACACTAATGATGAATCAACAGAAAAAGTAAAGAAATAATCCCCTTTAAAATAGCACCCAAAGTAATAAAATACCTAGGAGTAAATCTAACCAAGGAGGTGAAAGACTTATACATGGAAAACTATAAAACACTGATGAAGGAAATTAAAGGAGACTTTAAAAAATGGAAAGATATCCCATGCTCCTGGATTGGAAGAATCAATATTGTTAAAATGGTCACATTGCCCAAGGCAATCTACAGATTTAATGCAATCCCTATCAAATTACCCAGGACATATTTCACAGAACCAGAACAAATCATAATAAAATGTATATGGAACCACAAAAGACCTAGAATTGCCAAAACATTACTGAAGAAAAAGAAAGAGGCTGGAGGAATAACTCTCCCAGACTTCAGACACTACTACAGAGCTACAGTAATCAAGACAGCATGGAATTGGTACAAAAACAGACATATAGACCAATGGAACAGAATAGAGAGCCCAGAAATGAACCCACAAACTTTTGGTCAACTAATCTTCGACAAAGGAGGCAAGAATATGCAATGGAATAAAGACAGTCTCTTCAGCAAATGGTGTTGGGAAAACTGGACAGCAGCATGTAAATCAATGAAGCTAGAACACTCCCTTACACCATACACAAAAATCAACTCAAAATGGATCAAAGACTTAAACATAAGACAAGATACAATAAACCTCCTAGAAGAAAATATAGGCAAAACATTATCTGACATACATCTCAAAAATGTTCTCCTAGGGCAGTCTACCCAAGCAATAGAAATAAAAGCAAGAATAAACAAATGGGACCTAATGAAAATTACAAGCTTCTGCACAGCAAAGGAAACCATAAGTAAAACAAAAAGACAACCTACGGAATGGGAGAAAATTTTTGCAAATGAAACCGACAAAGGCTTGATCTCCAGAATATATAAGCAGCTCACACGACTGAATAAGAAAAAAACAAACAACCCAATCCAAAAATGGGCAGAATACCTAAACAAGCAATTCTCCAAGGAAGAAATACAAATGATCAATAGGCACATGAAAAAGTGCTCAGTATCACTAATTATCAGAGAAATGCAAATCAAAACTACGATGAGGTATCACCTCACACCAGTCAGAATGGCCATCGTTCAAAAGCCCACAAATGACAAATGCTGGAGAGGCTGTGGAGAAAAGGGAACCCTCCTACACTGCTGGTGGGAATGCAGTTTGGTGCAGCCACTGTGGAAAACAGTATGGAGATTCCTCAAAAGACTAGGAATAGACTTACCATATGACCCAGGAATCCCACTCCTGGGCATATATCCAGAAGGAACCCTACTTCAGGATGACACCTGCACCCCAATGTTCATAGCAGCACTATTTACAATAGCCAAGACATGGAGACAGCCTAAATGTCCATCAACGGATGACTGGATAAAGAAGAGGTGGTGTATTTATACAATGGAATAACTCAGCCATAAAAAAACGACAACATAACGCCATTTGCAGCAACATGAATACTCCTGGAGAATGTCATTCTAAGTGAAGTAAGCCAGAAAGAGAAAGAAAAATACCATATGAGATTGCTCATATGTGGAATCTAAAAAAACCCCAAAAAACAAAAATACAAAACAGAAACAGACTCGTAGACATAGAATACAAACTTGTGGTTGCCAGGGGAACGGGGGGTGGGAAGGGACTGGGATTTCAAAATGTAGAATAGATAAACAAGATTGTACTGTGTAGCACAGGGAAATATATACAGGATCTTGTGGCTCACAGCAAAAGAGAATGTGACAATGAATGAATGTATGTTCATGTATAACTGAAAAATTGTTCTCTACACTGGAATTTGACACAACATTGCAAAATGACTATAACTCAATTAAAAAAAGTTTATGTATAAAAAAATTTTTTAAATTAAATTAAATTAAAAAAAGAATGGCAAACATGATACATGAAGTTGAATCAAGACCAAAAAAAAACAGCAAACTAAAAGCAAACAACAAATTACTGTTTGGTATGAGCCGTTTGGTAACTACCCTTTCTAAAATTTTTCATTTTGGCTGCAATACATGAAATGCTAATTTTACCTCAACATGGAATATAGAAAAGACAGATTTTTGAACAATGTGAAATTATAAGTAAAGCTCAGATAGCCATGCTCATCCCTCCTAAATATATGAGAAGTCCACATGGCCTAGCTAAAAAGTAGTTTATAAATATATATGAAAAAGGTTTTGAAAGGAGGCTTCTAATTCTATAGTGTTGCATGATTTCAAATTAGGTGAAAGAATGAGCAGCTGGAAGAGACTCAGTAACACAGTTACTACAGGTAATATAATATGTCCTGAAAGAGTGAAGAGAACATAAGGAACAAGTTACTGGGAGGAAAACAAGCAATGAGGACACGCGAGGTCAAGAAGCCTGGAGCCGCTCTGGAGAACAAGGGGATTTCTTGCAGGGACAGACTCAGAGGGATGATAAGAACCTGATATAAATTTGACAAGAGGACTCACTCCTCGCCACTGTTTCTGGCCCTCGGACATTTGCTGAATAAACACCACCAAAGAGGGTCACCTCATGCAGGGCTTTACCCTGTTTCGGTAGAAAATCGCTCAATAATCTATGTCTTACATTTGAAAATACAAATCATCAAATCAGATCAAAATCTATTTATCATTTCAAGTCATCACTGTAACCACTCCAAGCCCCTCAACTATCACCTGAGATTAAACAGTTCAGGGTCTCAAATTCCCACGCCTTCAAATCTCTGTTCGGGGCTGTGTTTTTCCCTCCAAGTTATAGATACTATTCTAATTTTGCCAATAATATAATTTGTTTTTAAACTGTAACATAACACCTGTTCCCTTCCTGTTTAATTTTTTGCACCACCAAAATGTTCAGAATAAACTAAAACCACCTTACTGTTTGATTATTTTCTTCACATGCATTTTTTAATGATCAGACTTTGAAATAAAAACAAGCTTTATCCACACCTGGTAGAAAAAGGGCGAAATATTTCTAGTCTTTTTAAAAGGGGACATCTGGTTGGTGTTAGATTTGGCTGCTGTGCATTGTTTTTTGGAAGACCAACTAGAATCCAAAAAGACAGTCTAATTAGTTTTTATTTTGTTTTTGGAATTTGCATCCTCTCCATCTACCTGATTCCTATGTAGCAACATTCAAAAGGAAGCTGGGGTTACTATGATAGGAATATTTATATTTACAGAAAAGAACAGTCAAGTGTGTCTGCCATTTCCAGGGTAACATTGCAACCTAACTTTCAAAACAAGATGTTACTTTTTCTTCCCTTGCCAGCTCAAAGGATGGAGACTTGCTCAGTTTTTCTGGAACCCTGTCCCAATCTAGGCTTGAAGCTTTCACGGACACAGGCAATAAACCAGTTTACAGTCAAAGTTAAACCAATAGCGGGCGTAACCTTCACAAACACAGCCATTGCATCCTCCGGGGAATTCTGGTGACTCTGTCCAGAAGTGTTCCCTGGAAGGCTAGTGGGTCTTCTAAAGGGGTTTTAATTACATTCCCAGGGCCCATACTTCTAAAGAGAAAAACCACAATCTATATCCTTAGTCCCCTCATCAAAAGCAAAGAGAAAAGAGAAATTTCTCTTTCAGAGGTTAATGGACTCCTGCCTGTAAAACTACATTGTTCTGCAAGTTAAAAACAAGCTTATATTTTTGACGATACACTTTTGGAGGGGGGCGGGCATCTTCCAAGTTTTTTTAAATTGAAAAAATATTTATCCAGAAAATTACAGTCTGACTTGATTACTGTATGGGTAACAAGAGCTACCAGGAAAATATTTACTTTCTCATAAAAATAGATTTTTACTGGTAAAAACAGAAGTAGATTAAGACTTGGAATTCTTACTGAAACCCAATGGCTGCACCATGTTTTCATTCCCCCAGCAGTGCAGAAGAGCTGCAGCTTCTCCACATCCTCATCACACTTGCCTCTGTCTTTCCTTTTGATTTCAGCCGTCCTAGTACACGTGCAGTGTGTCACACTGTGGTTTTGATTCTCATTTCCCTCACTAATCATGCTGAGCATCCTTTCATGTGGTTTTTGGCCAAGGGTATATCCTCTCTGGAAAAATTTCTGTTCACATCTTGGCTCATCATTCAGTCAGGCTGTGCTGCTGTCACTGTTGTTGAGCTGGGAGAGTTCATTACATATTCAGGATATTAACCCCTGATTTGCAAATATCTCCTCCCATTTTGTGGGCGATCTTTTTTACCTTCTTGACAGTACTGTTCGCAGCACAGACGCTGTTCATCTTGGTGCTGTCCGGCTGATCCAGCTCCTTCTGTTGTCACATGTGCTGTTGGAGTCTAAGAAACCACGGCCTAGCCCAAGGTCATGAAGATCTACTCCTGTGTTTTCTTCTGTTCATAGTTTTAGCTCTTACATTCAAGTTTATGAGTATTTTGAGTTAACTTTTTTTCACAGGAGGCAGAGGTACAAATTCTTTGTTTTGAATGTGGGTGTCAGTCAGGTTGTCTCAGCACTAGTTGTTGCCCTTAAAACGTCTTGGTACCACTGTCAAAAACCAATAAGCCATAAATGCCAGCATTTATTTCTGGGCCCTTATGTCTATTCCCTTGACCAACATGTCTATCCATATGCCGGTTGGTGCCCCACTGTCTTAATTACTGTACCTTTGTAATAACTTTGAAATCAGGCAGTGTCTTACAACTTTATTCTTTTAGATGGCTTTGAATATCCTGGTATTTTCTTTTTTTCCCTTGTTGGTTATCTATTTTGCGTATAGTAATTAGTATCTGCAAATGCCAAACTCCCACTTTATCCCTCCACCCCCACCCCTGGGAAGTCTGCTTTCTATGTCTGTGAGTCTGTTTTGTGAATAAGTTGGACCTCCTGCATTTTCCTATGAATTTTCGAGATCAGCTTGTCAGTTTCTGGGGAGAAAAAGGCAGCTAGGATGTTGTCTAGACAATGTGTTCAATTTGTAGGACAATTTGACGAGTGTCTTTCATCTATAAATACAGCATGTCATTCTGTTTATTTGGATCTACCTTAACCTTCTTTAGGGTCTTCTAGTTGTCAGTGTAGAAGTCTCACACTTCTTTTGTTAAATTTATACCGAAGTATTTTTTAAAATGTCCTATGATGAAGGAAACTGTTTTCCGAATTACATTTTCACAGTGCTAATCGCTAGTGTCTAGAAATACAACTGACTTATATATATTGATTTTATATCCTGTGGAATCCCACTGAATTCCTTTATTGCTTCTAAAAGTTTTTTAGTGGATTCTTTAGGTTTTTTTTATATACAAGCTCATGTCACCTACAAAGAGAGACAGTTGTAGTTCTTCCATTCCCAACTAGATGCCACTTGTTCATTTATTCATCCTGGCCTAATGGCCCTGATTAGAAAATCCAGCATATTGGCAAACAGAGCTGGGAATGAACATCCTTGTCTCCTTCCAGGCCTTAGGGCAAAAGCGTTCAGTCTTTCATGCAAGCTGTAAGTTTTTCACAGGTGCTCTCTATCAGGTTGAGGAAGTTCCCTTCTATCCCCAATTTGTTGTTTGTTTGTTTGTTTTTATCATGAAAGTGGGTAGGATTTTGCATCTATTGAGATGTTCATATGGCCTTAGTCTTTTATTTTATTGTGTATTTCATTAACTGATTTTCATATGTGAAACCTTGCATTCTGAGGATAAATCCCATTGGCCATGCTGTCTAATCCTTTATATATGCTGCTGGACTCAGTTTGGTAGTATTTCATGAGAATTTCTATGTTTCCTTGTAAAGGATATTGGTCTGTTCCTTTTTTAACTTGTGATGAGTTTGTCTGGTTTTGATGGCAAAGTGATCTCAGAATAAGACGGGATGTGTTCCCTCCTAGTCTAGTTTTTGAGACAGCTTGTGAATGATCAGTGCTGATTCTTCTCTGCGTGTCTGATGTACTTCACCAGTGAAGCTGTCTGGGACTGGGCTTTTCTTTGTGGGTAGTTTCTTGGGTTTGTTTTGTTTGTCTGTCTTTTCTGATTGTCTGCTTACTTTCTATAGGCCTGTTTAGATTTTCTACTTCTTCCTGAGTCAGTTTTTCTGAGAGTTTGTCCAATTCATCTAAGTTATCTAACATGTTGTTGTACAGTTGTTCATAGTACTCCCTTATCCTTTTTTATATTCTGTAAGGTTGGTAGCAATGTCTCTTCTTTTATTCCTGATTTTAGTCATTTGATACTTAATATTTTTCAGTCTAGCTAAAGATTTGTTATCTTCTCAGAGAACCAACTTTTGGTTACATTCATTTTTTCTATCATTTTTCTATTCTTCGCTTCATTTATTTACACCCTAGTGTTCATCATTTCCTTCTTTCTACTTGCTTAGGGTTTACTTTTCTCTTCTTTTTTAGTTTCTTAAAGTGAAAGGTAAGATTGATTTCAGGTTTTTTTTTCTTTCTTAATAAGGTATTTACAGCTATAAATTTCCCTGAGCACTGATTTAGTTGCATACTATAAGTTTTAATATATTGTGATTTCACTTACATTCATTTCAAAGTATTTTGCAATTTTTCTTGTGATTGCTTTTTTGAGTTACTTGTTATTCAAGGGTTTAATATATATGTATCTGCAAATTGCCCAAATTTCTTTGTTAACGATTTCTGACTAAATTCCATTATGATCAGAAATTGTATTTTGTTTTTCAACAGTTTTCGATTTCCTCAAGTTTAAGGTTTGTTGTTGTTCCTGGCCCAGCAGTGGGTCTATCCTAGAGAACACTCTGTGTACGCTTGAGCAGCGTGTGCGTTCTGCTGGCTCTGCTGCTACAGCGTGGAATGTTCTATAGATGTCTGCTAGGTCTAGTCTGTTTATACTGCTGTTCAAGTCTTCTACTTCCTGGTTCACCTTCTGCTTACCTATTCTATCCATTATTGAAAGTGGGCCATTGAAGTGTCCACATATTATTGATTTCCCTTAAATTCTGTCAGGTTTTTTTTTTTTTTTTCATGTATTTTGGGACACTGTTGTTAGATGCCTATTATGTTTAGAAATCTGCCTGGTAGATTGACCCTTTTATTATTATGGAATGTCCCTCTTTGTCTCTGCTAACATTTTAAAAAGTCTTTGTTGTCTGGTATCAGTACAGCTACTCCAGTTCTTTTAAAGTTGTTCTTTTTAGTTTCAACTAATTTCTATCTTTGAATTTAAAGTATGTGTCTTCTGATGTCATATATACTTAATTTATTTTTATCTAATCTGACAATGTCTGTCTTTTGGATTGTTTAATACATTCACATTTCACGTTATTATCTGTATGGTTGAATTTACATATGCTGTTTTTCATTTTGTTGTCTGTATATCTCATGTCTTTTTTTGTTCCTCTATCCTTCCTTTATTGTCTTCTTTTGTAACATATAGATACATGGATTAAGTGGATATTTAATTCTTTTATACTTTATACAGTATTTGAGTCCAAATACTTTATACAGTATTTGAGTCTTCTTAGTGGTTGCTCTGGGGCTTGTAATATTTATCATAATTTACTAGAATCCACTTCATTTTTATGCTGACTTAACTCCAGAAGTACAGAAACTTCACTTCTCTGTAGCTCCATTCACTTCCCACTTTTTTATGTTACTACTGTTATACACACTGAATGTATGTGATTTATATATGGTACAAACTGTTATAATTATTAGTTTATATAATCATATGCCTTTTAAAGAACTTGAGAGAGGAAAGGAGAGAAATATATTTATATACTTTGTTACATTAATCTTCTTATTTACCCTTAATTGTTCTCTTCATTTTTTTCTGTAGATTTGAATTACCATATGGTGTCACTTCCTTACTCTAATACAAACACAGCTTTTGTTTCTACTAGTTTCCTTTGTTCTCAAATATATTACATTTCTGTATATCATAGGCTCAATAATATACATATTATTTTATGTACTTCCTTTTAAACTCAGTCAAAAGAATAAAGCAGAAGAAATATGCAGCTATATTATATGCTATGTAGACAAAAATTATGTTTACCAGTGAATTACGTGTGTGTGTATGCATGTAATTTCAAATTACTATCTGGTATCATTTACTTTCAGAAATATAAATTTATATTTTGGTTTAAATAAAAAAGTTTTAAATAAAAACCCAGAGATATAAATAACATTAATTTTTCTTCTAAGTCTTAGTTTTGTGTCCTCAAATAACTGGAATATTTTTCAGCTTAGGTCACACAGAGGTACACTGTGAGCAATCAGTCTAGTGTCACCAGCATCACCTCCTAGGAGCTGTCATAATTGTAACTATATTTTAAGTCAAAAAAGAAATAAAGTTCTCCTTTGCACTGGAATAGTCCAAAACCATGTTGCTGTCCATGGTAAAGAAACATACATTCCACTGTGTAGTACCAAGACATCAAAATTAACTTCAGGTCTAATTTCTAAATTCAATTCTCACTCTTATGTCTAATGAGAAAAACCTAAAGACTTTTGCTAGGAGGACGAGAAGGGAACACATCCAGCTAAGGGAACTGAGTATCAACAGCCTACATTCACATTCCTGAAACCGTCACACGGGAACTTCCCACGCACAGGAGAAGCCTGCTACTCTGAGCGCTGATTGACTGTGGTTTTAAACAGGACGTAAGGAAATCTTTGCTCACGGTGCTATTTTCAAAACTCATCCTTTACTATATTCAGTTTCTCATCATAATATATGATGGAACAGAATCTGAAAAGAAAATGTATAACTGAATCACTTTGCTGTACACCTGAAACTAACATTGTAAATCAAATACACTTTAATAAGAAAAATTTTAAAAATTCATCACTTAATCCTCTGTACATGTCTAAACAAAATAAACTTTTCAAGGTCCACTTCAATTCTCATCTCCTCCACACAGCCTCACCCTAAGTCCAACCGACTAGTTCTGTTCAAATCCTGACCACGGGCAGCACTTTTTGTGCAGAATTAGTTAATGCTGGGTCCCATGGGCCGTGCTATAATAAGTTAGCCCTTCAGAGAAGCTCTGTGCTCTCCCTGACATGACTCCTTTTCTTTGCTGTTCTCCTGCTGAAATGGATAAACCCTGTTCCCATCAGATCAAGAAAGGGGTACAACACTGAAAGTAATTGGTGTCCCCTCTCTTTTTAGTTCCTCAGGGTTCTCTGAAGGGGCTGCTCCACTCCATATTAGCAGTATTGAGAAAACATGCTCCCATCATCTGAACAAAAATCTTTCCTCACTTTTGCAAGGATGAATTTTAGTTTCCACAGATAATTGTAAAAGGTAATGAATCTTAAGTAAATTTCCCAAGCAACTCTTTTTTCAATGCTGATGGACCTTAATACACAGAATATCTCACCTATTAAAAATTAATAACCCTTTCTAATATATCGAGTCCAAAATAACTTAATATTGTCATATTAAATGTAATATAGAGTTCAAAAGAATTAAACTTCAGCATTATGACTAAATTTTTTATAATTCCAAAGTACAATGAATTAAATATAATTTTCCAAATACACCTAGCAAGGTCAAGGATCATCAGCCTAATTATATTTCCTTTTTATGCCACTAGGCTTTTTGTTTATTTGGTCTTTAGCCATTTACTTAGAAGTATAAAAATAATATTCTGGCTGAAAGAAAATTTTTTACAAAGAGGTTACTTTTGTTGCATTCTTTGAATTGATTTGTTGTGCTCTATAAATAGTTATAGGAAAAGCACCTTCAAAAAATAACGAATTTTTCAACATCTAAAACAAATCCAGATTCCACAAAACATATGTTCATCTAACTTATAGCCTTGTATTTTGATGTGGTTTTCTACGTAAATACATTTTTAAGGCTTGCAATAGGAATGTATTCTATTAAAAACAGATGTTATGTTAAAAGTTACAAAGTACCAAACGTTTATGATGCATTCCTCAAAACAAAACAAATTGTCTTACTATAAAACGTTTGCTATTTCAGACATTATTTTAGGTCTAAAAGACAAATAGCACCGTCCAACCAAAACACACCCCTGCCAGCTACAACAGGACAAATGGACACCAGGACACAACACTAGACTTCTGCTACTCAGAGCAGCACTCAGGCCATCATCCTGTGAGCCCTGAAATACCCACTGATTATGATAAAACATATTTTAATCTAAAAATAAGTATTTGCAATAAGTAAAAGTAAAGCAGAGATTCACAGGTAAAACACATACCCCTCTTTTCCTCTTCCAACCAACCAATCTTACAGCAGCAGACAATATTTGAAGTACAGCACACATGATTTTCCAATGTCCCAAAATAATAGGAAGACTCCTTCTAATGGCAATTACTACTTCAGGTAAGAATACTTAGAGGCTTCACAGTTTACACTCCCACATAGGGACATGTACATAATGAATGCTTCTTTTTCCCATTGTTATTATGAACTTTTACGACACACAGAAAAGCCTTTCTAGGTGTTAGGTCAAGGGGTGGGAAGAGATAAATTTGGGAGTTCGAGATTTGCAAATGTTAGCCACTATATATGAAAATAGAGAAAAAACAAATTTCTTTTGTATACCACAGGGAATTATATCCAGTATCTTGTAATAACCTTTAATGAAAAAGACTATGAAAATGAATATATGTATGTATATGCATGACTGGGACATTATGCTGCACACCAGAAATTGACACATTGTAACTGACCAGACTTCAATTAAAAAAAAGAGATTATGTTTGTAAAGTTCTGTATAGACTGGAATGTGTTAAATAAACTTAATAATGATAACTGATAAAAACAACAACAAAAAATAAATACATAAATAAATATTGAGCATAACTGGAAATCAATACAAATTCAAATACTTTTAAAAAGTATCTATTCTGACTTGGTTTCCATATAAATAAAATACCAAACTTACACTCATACATAGCATCCACATCCATACCTAGGACTCAGTGGTTCAGAGCACCGGGGTCTGCACCCAAGCTCCTCCCTCTACTCCCCTGGGAACGTCGTGATCCCTCTGCACCTCGGTTTTCTGTGCTATACACCAGGGACAATGGCGCCCACCCCATGGGATTATGAGGATTAAGTGAGTTAATACTAGATTGCGAAGACAACGAGTGCCAGGTGGAAACTAAGGCCTGAAACGCCGGGAGGTTTCCGTGGTTGCTGTGACTGTGCCGTGAACACCACTGTCACCGGTGCTGCCGCTGAAGCAGCTGCTGCCGCCACAGCCGTGTTCACCAAAACGTATTTACTCGTGACCTCATCTGACAGAGGATTAACCGGAAACTGCTTTTTTGGGGCAATTCTTACTATCTAAATCATTCCCATGTAAATTCTCCCACTTTCCCGCTCAGGTTCAGGTTAAATTTAATCTTTATTTGAACATGAAAGATCCCAAGGTGACTTAGGTCCATTATCAACATTAATAATCAGTGCATCAGCCTGGTGGGAGAGGCGGGACTGGGCTAAATGTTTACCAGCTCTAGGGCATTCCTTCAACATGGGCAAGTGAGATAAACAACAAGTTTCTACTGTAGGGCACAGGGAGCTACATTCACTATCTTGTAGGAACCTATGATGAAACAATATGAAAATGAATGTGTGTATATGCATGACTGAACTATTATGTTGTACGCCAGAAACTGACACAACACTGTAAACTGACTCTACTTCAATTAAAACAATAGACATAAAAATGCGCAAGTGTGTACATGTGCGATGCCTTAAGCATGGACCTCACATGAGTCTGGTTTTCTATCTTCTTGATTCCTTAAGAGACCGGGGTTATTGCTGTGCCAGGTTAGCAGGCTGATATCTAATTCTGATCTGGGTCACGCTTGTTTGCTAAAGGAGAACTACATCAAATCGCAGTCTGATAAACTCCCAGATGCCTTCCCAGCTAATCTCCTATGCTTCATATACCTCACAATGAAGAAGCGTAAGCTAAGAAGTCACCACAGAACTCAAATATAGGTTCCATGAAAAATATGAGACGCTCTGTCTTCAGTTCCTTGGAGGAGAAAGGACTTAGAAATACAAGAGATTCATCATCGCTGCTTCTCTAGGCATCCAGAGAACAACCTCTTCCTCCTTCTGCCAAACAGCAGTGCGCCCAGCTAAGCAGTCTTCTGTCATCACACTGAAAACACCTCTTCTGAAAATAAAAACAGCAAAGCCACGTCCCACCAGTGCATCCAGCCATCGTCTTCCTCTCAAGAAGAGGGCAGATCGCAGAAAAATTATTTGGCTATTTTGAAATATTCAAAGAAAATCACAACTCTTAGCTTTCATTGTACAGAAGAAGAATAGCTTGAAACACTTTCATAAACACATGCCACAGCATTAAAGGCTAGCGATTTCACTGGAAATGGGCCATGAGGTACTAAAACATTTGCACATAAAGAGGAACTACAGGTCACACAGTGTGAACTGTGCAAGTCCACTTACACACAGATGTTTTCCAGTAGTAAATACTGCAGTACCACACGATCTGAGGTTGGTTGAATCCGTGGACATGGAAATGTGGATGTGGAGGGACTCTGTACACGAAGGGCTGACTGTAAGTTACACAGGAATTTTTGACTGCACAGAGGACTGGTGTCCCTAACCCCGTGTTGTTCAAGGGTCAAATGTATTTGCATGCATCCTGAAAATACATTTTCCTTAAACAAAATTTTAAAATCTCAAGTAGATATAATGGATAGATTTTTCTTCCAAATACAACAAAGTTAAATAAAACTAGCTTTCTTCAGCAATATAACACTCTGCAGCAGATTTTTCTCTCACCAACATACAGAAAAAAAATTCCTTATCCTTCCAAAAACAGACCTGACATGCAGAGCTGAGTACAAGACCCAGGCCAAACTGAGCAAGCTCATCACGAGTCATGATGGAGACTGTTCCACAAACCCTGTTTGAGGCAGAAGATCAACAGTATTGTCACCATTAACAGGTGTAAATTACAGCACTGGTAAACTCTTACCCCCAGTTTGTGAAACGTTCTCATGACAGTGAGGCGACTGTGCTGAGATGATGGTCAACGCAGATGCACTGTTCGTATGCAAAGAGGCCATAGCATGCCAGCTAGTTGAGGTTGAAGTATTAATAATTTGGACATACATCTTATTTCAGTAAGCTTAAAAACTGAATGTTGAAGAAATCATGAAATCCTATTCTTGCAGACAACATATGAGACATCTGCCTTATCTCCGTTCACTTAACAGAAAAAGTGTGATGGGAGGTGGGAAGGGCATCGTTTGCCCTTTTGAGAATTTCATCTCTAGACAAGAGACATTTCCCATCATATGTGCCAGCTCGTCAAGTGACAATCCTGCTGCTTCCCTCTTCGTGACGTCTGTACTCCCCGCCCGTATCCTTTGCCCAGACAGCTCTTCCATCTCTGATACAGCCCATGAGAAGAGACATGGCTACTCAGCCTAAGCATGCTATATGCAAATATACCATAGAAAAGGTTTTTTAAATGTTTATGTTTGGCAGAAAAGTGTGGTTTTCCATTTACCTTTATTCCACTAACAAAGCCACCTTGGCCATATTGATTATCATGAAATGAATGATGCTTTGGCTTTTAAGCATTACTGGCATAGTCACTGATATTTATAAAGTATTCCTCCTACAGTCAGCTGGCTTATTCGTTAAGCAATATTTATTCAGTGCCTACAACGTGGCAGGTTTACCATAGTTTCTGATCTAAAGTCACCAGCAACCAGCTGTACCACAATCAATGGTTCTGAAAAATTGAACTGCATGTTTGGATTTGCACCATTCTCAGATTAACAGAAATGCCTGGGGTGAACCTGCCCGCCCACTCAGCTAGAGGTTCCATTCGAATCCACCCCTTCCTGGCTGGATTTCAGAGTGTCTGTCTGGTGGGGGTTGTCTGCTCTGAAATAAAATATTGACAGGAACGACTGTGGGTCATACACCTAGCTACAGCTTCCAGATCAGAGGCAGAAATTCAGGGAATCACATCACCCCATTCGCTGCTGCTCCTCTGGGGAGACTGCACCAGGAGGGCACTGGGAACTCCAGGTCTCACTTCTCTCCCTTTCCCTGACCTGAAAAGACGGAGCTGCTCGCCAGTCCTTCCTCCACGCACTTTCCCTCCCCCTGCAAAGGTGAGAAAGGTAGCCACTCCCCATTTCAGGGTGAAGGAGGCCCGCCAATAGCAACACCTTCCATCTGGGCTCATTATTCTGCGATTTTACTACATTTTCCTGCATAACAGCCTTGAGAAATTTACAGTATCATTTCATGATCAAGGCCCCTGGATGGATCAGCTGAGAAACACAGCATGAAAATGTTTTTCTCCAGGATAGATCAAAGGACCTAACACAGAATGCAGATGTTGGAACTGGACACAAGATTCTCTTCCCTCCGTCAAGTACGGTGTGGTTGTTTAGCTGGGGTCCACAGAGCACCCACTTCAGTCAGGACGCAACAAAACACCAAACACCTGACGGTTTGCTAAGGGCTGGACTCCTTGCTTTTTTTCGTTGCTCACTCTTACCTTTCTTTCCACCCATACTGGCACTCAGATGGATTTCAATCAAGTGACAGTTTATTTCTAGACAATTAATTCTAGAAATAAGCAACTTCTGGAAGTTTGGAACTATGTATTGTGAGACTACAAATAAAATAGTCAGAATATTGTCACTTGGTGGAGATGATTATTTGTTGTTTTATTCGGGAAACTCTTACTTCACCACATGCTGTAAAATTCTATCCTCTGCTATCCGTTTACAGACTGTGCAGGTTACAGACAGAGCCCAGAAAATGACTTCCAAGTTTTTCTCTAATGAAAGTTCACACTCATGCCCCAAATGCTGTCCAACTTCAGCAAACACACGGGTACTCACTTGCTTAGCCTTGGTCTTTGTGATGGTGTCAGAAATAGGTTTCTTCCTTTCCTTTATAGTAGTTTTGGAAAATAATTCCTCAAATTCATGACAATCTATGGATGGCTCTTCAATTTTTTCCCAAATAAGTGAAGCACTGGAGTCTCTAAAGTTAAGCAAAAGACCAATGAGAGAGCCATCAAGCCAAACTCCAAGACATCACGGGGATCATGAACAGAAAGGACAAGGAGGAGAGGGGGTGGAAGAGAAGACAGTAGTAATTTTGGAAAGAATAATTTCCAGGAATTCTCAGTTATCAAGTCATTGTATAAAAACATAAACGAAAAACCCCTCTCAGGATGGCTGTCAAGGCAGGCAATGTTTGCCATCTCACAATCTCAACTGGATTCATCGGCTTTGTGGATTACTCATGGGCTAAAAAGCAATCATTTTATGACCCACAGTGGTCCCTTCTCTCTTCCTACCACTGCCCATCATTCCACGTGACTTGACTTCTCAGTGACTGCAGACTCACGTGGTACCACCTAAAAAAGGTAGATCCATTTTTCAAAAAGCAAAAGAACAACAAAACCAAACATCTTCATATAACGCAAATAAAATGATTTGGGGGCACAGTTGGAAACGATACATCAGTCTACATAAGTGACATGGCAAATTATTCAGAGAACAAGCTGCAAAGTACAAAGTAGTCAAAATACATAGATTCTTCCCCCCAGTATGATTCAGTGAAGAGAACATTAATATAATAAATGAGACGAGCCTGGTAAATACCCTATTTCTAAATCTGCACCACACCACACAGACAAAAATTCAAAGAATCCTGAGAACTTAGGACAAGGCAGTCCAGTGAAATTAAAAGTGCGTGCTTTGTCTCCCACCAGCACATTCCACAGCCACGTCACAGCACTGTCCCAGGGGTGAGGAGCACAGGCTATGGTCTATGCATGGGTAAGCAATATGCTAGCAGCACACCTGGTGGGAAGCAAAACATATCTTTTATAAAAATCATATAAATTTATGGTTTTAGGACCTCACAGTGTTGTAAATCTTCTATAGAAATGCCATGAAATGCTCAGAACGAAGTCATTTCACTCATGGAGTGTAGATGTGTGTATTTTTGTGTAACATGTTTCTGAAAAGACTATTGCAAACAAAATGGAATAGTAGTAATGTGCCTTCAAAAGGATGCAGAAAACATCCTCAGGACTCAGTTTGTCTAAGGACTCGATTCACTTTTATAAGCTATTTGTCAGTGAGGTTCTGCAACTAGGCAACCGAGCCTGTATGCTAAGAAAAATATATCCCTCTAGCTTTAAAAAGTCGATCAAAAACCGTATAGACAGAAATCTGTACATTGATACATGTCATCTGTTTTATCCTTTGGATACCTCTGGTGAAGTCTAAAATTTTAAATAACAGATTGCTTCACTGAATATTAGTGTAAAAATCTACAGACAAGCTTTAGAGTGGTACTTAGAAATACATTAAATTGTCACTTTTCCCAAAAGTTTGAAAGTGCTTCCCTCACGTTGACAAATTGTGCAAAGACGGGCTCCCGTTCATGTTACCTTTTACTATGTAGCTGAATTCTGGTCCAATAGAGAGGCTTCATTGGCCGACAGGGTTCTATTGGCTGTTTCCTACTCCCTTTGTCCTGGTTCATCCCTAATCCAAACAAGCCAGTTGGCAATGGAGGAGGAAGAAATCCACACACTTGCGGTGCTGGTAAAGTGCTGCTCCCAGCTTGTGGTGGGAGAGGGAGGCCTGATCCAGGAAGCAGAGGGGCTGGTGGGGGTAGGGGGATGCCTGATCCAGGAGGGGGGGGTGGGGGAGGGGCTGGAGGAGGTGGAACCCCCATACCTGGCAAAGGAGGAGGTGGGGGAATCCCAACTTCAGGAAGAGGAGGGGGAGGGGGGATCCCTTCACCAGGAAGAGGAGGGGGAGGGGGGATCCCCACTCCAGGAAGAGGAGGGGGAGGGGGGATCCCCACTCCAGGAAGAGGAGGGGGAGGGGGGATCCCCACTCCAGGAAGAGGAGGGGGAGGGGGGATCCCCACTCCAGGAAGAGGAGGGGGAGGGGGGATCCCTTCACCAGGAAGAGGAGGGGGAGGGGGGATCCCCACTCCAGGAAGTGGAGGGGGAGGGGGGATACCCGCTCCAGGAAGGGGAGGGGGAGGGGGGATCCCCACTCCAGGAAGTGGAGGGGGAGGAGGGATCCCTTCACCAGGAAGTGGAGGGGGAGGAGGGATCCCCACCCCAGGAAGAGGAGGGGGAGGGGGGATCCCCACTCCAGGAAGTGGGGGGGAAGGGGGGATCCCCGCTCCAGGAAGTGGAGGGGGAGGAGGGATCCCCACTCCAGGAAGAGGAGGGGGAGGGGGGATCCCCACTCCAGGAAGAGGAGGGGGAGGAGGGATCCCCACTCCAGGAAGAGGAGGGGGAGGAGGGATCCCTTCACCAGGAAGAGGAGGGGGAGTAGGGATCCCTGCTCCAGGAAGTGGAGGGGGAGGAGGGATTCCAGGCAAAGGTGGGGGAGGGGGTGGCAGCATCTCTGTACCAGGCAGAGGACGAGGTGAGGGCCCTGCTGTACTGGGCAGAGCAAGCCCTGTCATGCCAAGGAGAGGGGGGAGTGGGGGAGCCACCAGGCCCAGGCCAGGCATGGAGCTGGAGGACTCTGTACAAGGCAGAGGTGGTGGGGGTGGGATGTCACGGCTGTTTTCAAAGGAGGAGCAAACAGAGTGCTCATGGCTGGCTTCAGACTCAGTATGAAGAGAAGGATGGGAAGGCTGAGGTCCGGCCTGTCCTTGACCATCAGACCAGGGAAGGGGTGGAGATGGTGGAGTCTGGCTGGACTGATGTGCGTCGAGCTGTACTGATATTCGCCTTGGAGACACAACCACAGATATCTCTGAACAGAATTTTGTCTGAGGTCCAGAAGGTGAGGACGGCACCGCTGAGTCTCCACTTTCAGCCCCAGGTGGGCCTGGGGGACACTCTGGAGAGGCACTAACAGAAGGTAGCGTCAGTGTCCTGCCCTCTTCTGTCGGGGACGTCTGGATTGACTTTGCCTGTAAAATCCTTTGATGCCGTACATCCTTTTCTCCTAACCTGAGAGCTTCCAGACAGATGTCTTCTGAACGTGCCACTCCATTCTGAACCCTGTGAGGGCCAGCTGCCACCTCCATGTCCACAGCAGGGTACTGCTTCTCTAGTTCGGCTATTTTGGTCCTCAGATCCTCAATGGTCTGTTCCAGCTGCTGAATGACAGTGGCCTGACCCTCAGACTTCATGTCAGAAACTTCCTGAGGGGCAACAAAGACATCAAAGATAAATATAAAATAAGGAATCCTCAAAATACCAAAAAATAGACTTATAAAATTAAGCCAAATATATTTGTTTGGTTATAATACTTTCAAAAGATCCCTCCATGGGAAGATACTACCAGTATTTCTATGTGTCGCCTCTTCTCCACCCTCGGATTTCAGAGTGGTAACACACATTACCATAAAGTCCTAAGGTCCTTGTCTAATCCTTGAATGAAAGCATGGAAGACAGGTAGACCCCTGAGCAGAGGGAAGACCATTCTGAGTGACAAACCAACTTACTTCCAAGATAGGCTACTCTCTTCCCTGCCCGGCAACATCTGGTATTAGAATGTTCCCTAAAGACGTTTTAAATTCTAAGTGTTAAAGCTAATCACTACCTTTAAGAGGTAATCTCTGAAAAAGGTCTTCAATAGGATCATGTGAGATTACTTGTGATTCACATAGCCATGGGCATATGTCTTACGCACATGAATACAACTTGTATCATGTTCACTATAATTCAAATATTTGACCCAAGGCATTTCAGAAAGTGACACCTTGGACTCTCCACAATTTGTCAAGACAGCTGAGAGCAACTGTGCCAATGCATGAGTCACACTCTCACATCCAAATGGTGCCCATCTCTCCCAGGGCATACAATCGACCAGGAACACTTTAAGGGAAAAAATGCTTTGGCTACCCAAATAAAAGGAGAAAGCCCTATGGGTAAATTAAATAGGAATAATAGATGAGTGAAAATAAAAGAGAAGAAAGAGGAATGGGTAGAGAAAAAGGAGGAAAATCAGAACAGGAAAAGGTACGAGAGAAGGCACGACAGACTCCAGCCCTGCGACGCTGCAGTGTCGGGCAGCTGCCCACACGGACCTGGAACTGCCCAGTGGAGGCTGGAGTGAAAGGCAGAGAAGGCAGAGAACTGTTTCCCCAGAGCTTCCCAGGGCTTTTCAAACACGATCCCAATAGAGGGCACCGTGAAGAGCCACAGTCCACAGCCACAGACGTTACCATCTTCCCCACATGGGCACTTGAAGCTGACCCTCCAGACCTGCTCTTTATCTACTGGGGGAGAATAATTAAGAGGTAATATAAAGATGATATGAAGTATAAAAAACTAAACTCGTATCTTTCTTGTCAAAGGCTAAATCAAAAAAAAAAAAAAAAGTCTCCACAAAAAAACCCCACCAACTCTTTTAGTTTACTATCTATTACTTTACTTTTATTAAATCCAAAACAAATACCTACCCCATCTGCAGTGGAAAAGGTACAGACAGAGAAGACAGAAAGGGGCATTTACTATAAACGAAGTACAAACGAAGCTATGGGTGTATTTGTTTGAAGTCTCCAGAGGTAGGTTTTTTTCCCATGGGAGGAGGAACGGCATAAGCTTAACAAGTCTTACTCCCAACCCCGTTCCCTCTTCCCTAAAACTCTGCATTTTCCTACATTTCACCTGCTGAAGATCAGTTCTGCTGCCCACTGAGAGCTAAAGAGAAGCTGTACCTTCAGAGACACGGCCCTTCCAGGAGGGACTTACTTCCCTGTAATCAAAGAACAGCAGGTAGCTCTTACTGTGCAAGGAAGCTGAAAAGGCAACTCATTTACTTTTCAACTAATCAAGGAATTTAACAGGCAAAATACTGAGGCACTTGTCATTTATATGAAAATGTAGGTATCCACATATATATTTAAAAAAATCTAAGTCTCTATTTTTCACCAGTGTCTACACATAAGACTAAAGTGTCACTACGCATACTTTGGGGAACCAGGACATACAGTCTCTAAATAGCCTGCAGGAAAAGGAGTAACTTTAATAAACAATCCCTAATGTCCTGAGAGTTAACTCCACTCTCCAATTACAACGCTACAAGCAATCAGAAGGCAAAAACCTAGCTCCCAAATTCATCCAGGAAGTACAAATATTCACTACTTCTTCCTTAACTTGGGTTAGTAAAGAATATAGAGTGTTTTCATTTTTCCAGAATAGTCTTAAAAGCGACCATTAAGCATTAATAAGTATTTTCTGAGCTGTCCTGGAATGTAAACAGTGCTCCCGTTTTCCCATTTATAGGACCATATACAAAGATTACTTGAGGAAACACATGCAAGCAAAGTCTAGCAAAGCTTTCCAAAACTCAATTTTTAGAAAATTATTTTTATAGAGGTATAGTAAAAATACATTATTATATAAGTTTCAGGTGGACAACATAGTGATTCACAATTTTTAAAGGTTATATTCCACTTATAGCTCTTCTAAAATATTAACTGTACTCCGTGTTGTACTGTATCTCCCTGTAGTTCATTTATTTTATACGTAGTAGCTTGCATCTCTTAATCCCCTACAACTATTTTCCCCCTCTCCATCTCCCTCTTCCCACTGATAACCACTAGTTTGCTCTCTATATCTGTGATTCTGCTGCTTTTCATTATATTTGCAGGTCTGATTTATTTTTTTAGATTCCAAATATAAGTGGTATCATACAGTATTTGTCTTTGTCTGACTAATTTGAATAAGCATAATAACCCCCAGGTCCAACCACACTGCTGCAAATGGCAGAATTTCATTCTCTTTTTATAGCTGATCTAATATTCAATATATTGTGTGTATGTTTGTGTGTGTGTGTGTGTGTACATATATATATCATATATAGATGCTGAATTTTATCAAAAGCTTTTTCTGCATTTATTGAAATGATCATATAGCTTTTATTCTTCAGCTTGTTAATGTGGTGTATCACATCGATTGATTTGCAGTTACTGAACCATCCTTGCATTCCTAGGATAAATCCTGCTTGATCATAGTTGATGATCCTTTAAGTGTATTGTTGGATTCACTCTGCTATTTTGTTGAGGATTTTTACATCAGTGTTCATTAGTGATATTGGCCTGTAATTTTCTTTTTGTGTGATTATCTTTGTCTGGTTTTGGTTTCAGGGTGATGCTGGTCTCATGGAATGGGGTTGAAAGCATTCTTCCTCTGCAATTTTTTCAAAACAGTTTGAGAAGGATGAGTGTTAACTCTTCTCTGAGTGTTTGGTAGAATTCACTTTTGAAGCCATTTCGTCCTGGACTTTTGTATGTTGGGAGTTGTTTTTTTTATTACTGACTCAATTTCATTGCTGGTAACTGGTCCTGTTCATATTTTCTATTTCTTCCTGGTTCTGTCTTAAGAGATGGCACATTTCTAGGAATTTGTTCATTTCTTCTAGGTTGTCCATTTCATTGGCATGTATTGGTTTGTAGTAATCTCATGATCCTTTGTATTTCTGTGGTGTCAGTTGTAACTCCTCCCTTCTCATGTCTGATTTTATTGATTTGGGCCCTTCTCTTTTCCTTGGTGAATATGGCTATGGCTTTATCAATTTTGTTCATCTTTTCAAAAACCAGCTCTTAGTTTCATTGATCTTTTCCATTATTTTTTAAGTCTCTATTTCATCTCTTTCTGCTCTGATCTTTATGATTTCTTTCCTTGTACTAACTTTGGGTTTTGTTTGTTATTCTTTTTGTAATCCTGTAGGTATAAGGTTAGGTTGTTTATCTGAGATTTTGCTTGTTTCTTGGGGTAAGCTTTTATTTCCATAAACTTCCCCCTTACAACTGCCTTTGCTGTAACCCATAGGTTTGGGATCATTGCATTTTCCTTTTCATTTGTTTCCAGGTATTTTTCGACTTCCTCTCAGAGTTTCAGAGAGGTATTGGTTGTTCAGTAGCATATTGTTTGGCCTCCACATATTTGTGTTTTTTGTAGTTTTCCTTGTACTTGATTTCTAGTCTTGTAGCATTGTGGTCAGAAAAGATACTTGATGTGATTTCATTTTTCTTAAATTTACTCAGTCTTGCTTTATGGCCTAGCATGTGATCTATCCTGGAGAATGTTCCATGTCCACTTGAAAAGAAGGTATTCTGCTCCTTTGGGATGAAAACACTCTTTTCCATCCCCCTCACTTTCAGTCTGTGTGTCCTTAGATCTAAAATGAGTCTTTTGTAGGCAGCACGTATATGGGTCTTGTTTTTGTATCCATTCAGTCATTCTATATGTTTTGATTGGAGCATGCAACCCATTTATATTTAAATTAATTATTGATATGTATGTTCTTAATGTCATTTTGTTAACTGTTTTGGGGTTGTTTTTGTGGGTCTTTTTTGTTCTTTTTCCTTCTTTTGTTTGCTTCTCTTGTGATTTGATGACTATCTTTAACATCGTTTGGATACCTTTTTCTTTTTTATGTATCTATTATGCATTTTTAGATTGTGGTTACTACGAGGTTTTTTTAATGTGTCAATTTCTGGTGTACAGGATAACATCCCAGTCATGCATATATATATATATATATATATATATATATATATATTTGTTTTCATATTCTTTTTCATTAAAGGTTATTACAAGATATTGAATATAGTTCCCTGTGCTATACAGAAGAAGTATGTCCTTTTAATCTATTTTTATATACAGTGGTTAACATTTGCAAATATCAAATTCCAAAAATATGGAACACTTCACAAATCTGCGTGTCATCCTTGTGCAGGGGCCATGCTAATCTCTATCATTCCAATTTTAGTATCTACATGCTGCCAAAGTGAGCACCTGTGAGGTTTTTATATAGCACCCAATATATATATGTGATTGTTATAAGTTTGCTGACCTCTTAATTTCAAATGCATTTTGAAAATCCTGCATTTGTATTCTCCTCCCCTCATGATTATTGTTTTTGACATAACATTTTACATCTAATTATTATGCGTTTCCCTTAACTCACTTATTGTGGATATAGATGATTTTACTACTTTCCTCTTTTAACTGTCCTACTAGCTTTCTGTGTGGGTGATTTCTTACCTTTACTGTATGTTTGCCTTTATTGATGAGCTTTTTCATTTTGTGATTTTTATGTTTCTCATTGTGTCCTTTTCTTTTTTGCATACAGCAGTTCCTTTAACATGTCTTGTAAAAATGGTTTGGTGGTTCTGGACTCTTAGCTTTTGCTAGTCTGTGATGCTTTTCATCTCTTCATCAAATCTGAAGGAAAACCGAGCTGGGCAGTGTATTCTTGGTTGTAGGTTTTTTTCCCTTTTATCCATTTAAATATGTCATGCCACTCCCTTCTGGCCTGCAGAGTTTGTGCTGAAAAGTCAACTGATAGCCTTTTGGGAGTTCCCTTGTTTGTTATTTGTTAGTTTTCCCTTGCTGCTTTTAATATTCTCCCTTTATCTTTAATTTTTGTCATTAACTTAATTACAGTGTGTCTTGGTGTGCTCCTTTTTGGGTTAATCATGTATGGGACTCTCTGTGCTTCCTGGACTTGGCTGACTGTTTCCTTTCCCAGGTGAGGGAAGTTTTCAGCTAGTATGTCTTCAAATATGTTCTCAGACCCTTTCTCTCTCCCTTCTCCTTCTGGTACCCCTATAATGTGAATGTCAGTGTGCTTGATGCTGCCCTAGAGGTCTCCTAAACTGTCGTCATTTCTTTTCACTCTTCTCTCTTCAGTTAAGCATCAGTGATCTCTTCTGTCTTCTAGCTCACTGATCCCTTCCTCTGTATCATTCAGTCTACTGTTGATTCCTTCTAGTGTATTTCTCACTTCAGTTATCATATTCTTCCTCTGTTTGATTATTCTTTATATTTTCTAAATCTTTGTAAAAAATCTCCTAACTTCTTGTTCTGTGAGTCCATTCTCCTCCTGAGTTTTTGGTCATCTTTACAATCATCACTCTGTACTCTTTCTTGGGTAAACTGTCTTATCTCCACTTCACTTTGCTCTTCTGGGGTTTTATCTTGTTACTTTGTCTGAAACATGTTCCCCTGCTGCCTCATTTTGCCTAACTTGCTGTTTTTATTTTTATGTGTCTGTTATGTTAGCTGCATTTCTGGACCCTGCAGAGGTGTCCCTCTGCAGGAGACTTCTTATGTGTCCCAGCAGCACACTCCCCTCTTGTCACCCAAGCTCTATGCTCTATGTTCCCCCTATGAGGGCTGCATGGATCATTCTGTTGTGGTGGGCTGGCTTTGTGGGTAGGCTTTGTTGGCTCTGGGTCCATTTGCATGCCAGGTCCTGCTGCTGGCCACTAGTTGGCATAACTAAGTCACAGGAGAGCTGACTGCAGAACCGCAGGGGACCCTGGGGCGAGTGCTGGCTCACTGGTGAGCAGAGTCAGGGTCCAGGTGGCCCCAGGGTTGCAGTCCACTCACTGGTGGGTGGCCAGATCTTGGGGCAAGTACCAGGCTACTGGTAGGCATAGCCAGATTTTGGGGTCTGGTTGTAGGGATCCCAGAGCACATGTTGGATCACTGGTGGGTGGGGCTGGTTCCTGACAAAGTTTTCTGTGGGTCCCAGGTTGTCCTGAAGCTTGTATTGGCCTGCTAGTGGGTGGGCCAGTCCACAGACTGCAGTGCTGCAGTGTTCTTATGGATGGTGTCTGCCCGCTGGTTGGTGGAACTGGGTCCTGGGCCCTCTGGTGGGCAGGCAGGGCTGTGTCCAGAGGCAGCTGTGGGCTCAGGCAGACTTAAGGCAGGCTGTCTGCTGCTGAGTGGGACTATGTCCCTGCCCAGTTAGTTGCTTGGCCTGAGGCTTCCCAACACTGGCACCAAAATGCCGCTGGCCAGCACCAGTGTCCATGTGGTAGAATGAGCCCTTCAAAACAGCTGCCACCAGTGTGTATGTCACCAGGGTGAGCTGCAGTTGCCTCCGGCCTCTGTGACTAACTCTCCAAGATCAACAGGTAAGTCTGACAGAGGCTCCAATCAAATTACTGCTTCTGTTCTGGGTCTCGGAGCATATGAGATTTGTGTGCACTCTTTATCAGTGGAGTCCCAGCTGGCCTTCAAAGCCAAATGCTCTAGGGGCTCATCATTCTGGTGTAGGACTCCTGGGCTAGGAGCACAACATAGGGCTCAGACCCCTTACTCCTTTGGGAGAAACCTGTGCAATTTAATTATTCTCCAGTTTGTGGGCTGCCCACTTGTGTATATGGCATTTGACAGCAACACAAGTCCACCCCTCCTATCCAGCTCACTGTGGCTCCTTCTTTATGTCTTTAGTTGAAGGAGATCTTTTCTGGTAGGTTACAGTCTTTTTCATTGACGGCTGTTCTGCAAATAGTTGTGATTTTGGTGTGCCAATGAGAGGAGTGAGCTCAGGACCTTTCTACTCCACCATCCCTTGGGCATTCTCTCCCAGACTTAATTCTTAAATGTTATTACCTTGGCCAGCTGTTTTTCGTCATAGATTTGAATATAATGAAAAGCAGTATAAAAATTAAAAGACATGAAGAAAAAGAGAAGGAAAAGGAAGAGAAGAAGGAGAGATTGATCCTAAATCAGGTTCTATTAAAAATTAAAATAAAATTTTTAAAAGTGAAAAAGTGATATTTGCAATTTTGTACAGAATCTATATAATGGATGCATCCTTACAAATGGAGGAAAGATAACAAATCTATTTTAGTCAACACAGTGTTTTATTTTATATATCACCAATTTTGAGATTTTTAAAAATATTAGTCCAAATCTGTAAATCATTATAACTGGTAGATCTGCCATCCATTTTGGCTGAACAACTGTATACAATAAGTCAGCCAAAATTCTTTCACTTCTGTATAATCTTATATGTGGGTAGTGTTGGTTATTTCTTATAAATTATTTGATTACTTGAATATCACAAAATACAAGTTGCCATCAAAAAATAATACATTCAACAAAGTATTTTCAAAATAAAGTTTATCTGGTTCCCAGAAAAAGAAACATTACTATAATATTAAGGCTAAAAGTGTCGAAAAGAAAGCCAAGATACATTTATGGAAAGCTTCTGCTGAAAATTAATTTGTTCATCTTTGAAACTTTACTTATTTACTATGTAATTCATTTTCTTTAATATTCAGATCTTCAAGTTCTGCTAAATTCTAAGGCCATGTCACTGGCAAGTTAGGATAACTCTAGACGTCTGTAAAATATGAATTTTACTCTTCATAGAAGCATATAAACTCTCTGTTTCTCATGCTCTAAATTCTAAAACAGTCTAAGGTTTTGGAGAAAACCAATGAGATTCCAGATTTACAATAAGCCAAAACATGCTGTAATTCTACAGGAAAAGAAACCCAGATTATGCACAGAAATAAAGTACAATCAATCTCAACTTTGAAAAGGAATATCAAGAAAGCAGGGAGTATCAGAACATACGGTAACTGGTAAATAACATACCCGGGGTGCCTTAAATGAGAACATATTATGGAAAAGGGTTTCTCACAGAGCATTAAAACAGCATCTCTGGAATCCTTACAGTGGAAATGACGAACTATTGAAATTATAACATTTTTGAATTAGAATGGAAATGACAAATCTCTTCCAATCCCTTCACTGCCTAGATGAGAAATGTGAGGTGGAGAGGAGAGGGGTAAGTCAGAAATCATAACTGGCTGGGTAACTTTGAACATCTATGGCAGTAGTTGATAATTTGATTGATGGGAAGGTTAAAGTCACCATCATTAGTGAATGACCAGAGTGGAGGTAATAAACAGCATGTTTAGGAAAGGAGTTAGAAAACAATGGAAATAAACAGCCTTTTTGGTTCCCTCATATCTTCTGAATTTTCTCTCCCATGACCTGAGCTGTGGCAAAGTCCTGAACTATACTCTAAAGCAAAACATTCCTTCACTGTCCCAATTAACTGCAAGGAAGAAGAACAGTCTGTCACAGTTTCCCTTCATTGATGACCCACGCATAAACAACGCAGCTTAGAGTCTCACCCCCTAACCACCCCCCTGCGTCAATACCCAACTAGCCCCCAATGTCATTAAAGTTCCAAACAAAGCTCACAGAAAATCAAATGGAATGGCTTGGGAATGTTACCCCGAGGGGCAGAGCTATACCTTCTGACTCTGCTGCCACTCGGCTGGAACTGCTGTCCTGGTGACCCTAATGTTCTCACTGCCAACACTACAGCTCCAATGTAGCCTGTATAAAGACTATGAAATGATTTCTCATGCCTTCCTTCTTAAAAATCCTCTCCTCGATTGGCCTGTATAATTTTACACTCTCTCGTCTCCATTTGCTTTCCTCTTCCCTCTTTTGAATTTTTTTTTTTTTTTTTTTTTTTTTTTTTTTTTTTTTTTTTGGAGTAGAATACCAAACCTGAGTAATTCCCAAGACTCTGTCCTTGGCCCACAATCCTCTCTCTCTGTGCTAGGGGAGCTCAACAATTTTTTCATCTTAAATCTCTCAGCTCTGTCCTGCTGATTTGCAAGTTTTTCCCTCTCAACAATATTTCACATTCATTTTGTGATTGTATAGCTTTTTTTAATTTTATCTTTTATCAAGGAATAATTGACGTATAATATTTCTACTTGACATATAATATTTCTATTTGATTACCTAACTTTTCCCTTATATTTAAAATGCATCTCATCCTGTAAACAAGTATCACCTCTCTGCCTTGCAGTTTACCTAGGCTTGGTAGTAGCTTTGATTCATTTTTTGAATTAATTAGTTTTCAAACTTGATGTGCAGCAGAATCCCCTGGAGGGTCTGCTGACACACAGACCGCCAGGCCCCACCCCCAGAGTCTCCAGTTCAGGAGGCCTGGGGCAGGGCCTGAGAATTTGCATTTCTAACCAGTTTCCAGATGATGCTGACACTTCCTCCAGGGACCACACTTTGAGAACCACAGCCTAAATTTATACCCTAGATATGGTCACCTGGTTACCAAAGCCATTATTTCAACCTTTGGCTGCTAATTTTCCTTTATCATATCAGCTCTTTAGTTCAGAATCTCCCCACTTCATAACTGCGAGTTTTAGAGCTGGTCCTCCTGATTTGCTCTAGCCCCCCTCTTCCTATCAAAACGACATTCTCTCATCAGGTCCTTAAACATGGGTTTATCATGGTACGTCCTTGCTCAAAAACTCATGGCTCTTATGCTGAGCATAAGACATTTTAAATTCTCTACCTGGCTCATAAGGTCTTTAATAGCCTGTGAAATGTGGATACCCTAATTACCTCCCCTGCCTACTGCACTGGCTACTGCGAGGCTTAAATGAGATACAGGCAGTTCTCCTTATGCAGTTACGTTCTATGAAGTCACCGTGAACGATGAATTAGTGAGCACTGGAAACAGAGACCGCTTCCCACGAGCCTCCAGCCACATTTTCTTCAACTGATCAGCACATAACCTTGTTTTATGTGTGTTTCAGTTTCAAGTTACCTTATTTATTATAATAAATATATTTAAATTATATTAAATACATAAATTAAATTTAAGACACACATTTTCTCTGTAAGGCACATCGCAGCCTTCCTGCACCTAGGACACTAAACAGCACTGCAGCCCTATGCTTGCAGGCATTTTAAACAGCAAAGTCATCAGCAGAAAGCACAAAAAGGTGAAAAACGTGGCAGAAAAGACACTATTTACAGAATAAGCTGAAACAAGAAGGCAGAGTTGCCTCGCTCCAGCTTGGCTGGGGAAGGTGCACGCCAGGTGACTCCAGTTTTTCGCCACTTTGCACATGTCTGCAAATGAAGTAAAGGGCCTGTAAGCAGTGGTTTCAGGGCTGTAAATAACTTCTAGCTAGTTGTCAGACTTGCAAATACAGAATCTCTAAATGATGAGGATCAACTGCACTAAGAAGGCAACTTTGGAAGCCAGAGTACTGCTCAGACATGACAATAATAATGACAAAATATCGGCTTACATTCTGAGCGCCTACCATGTGCCAGGAGCTCTTCTAAGCCCTTCATGAAAATTAGTGCATTTAAACCTCACAAAAACCTATGAGACAGGAGTTATTATTGGCCCCATTTTGTAGATAAGGAAATTAAGGCATAGAGAATAAAAAGCATGGCTGAGGTTCCCCAGTTAACAGTGGTATAACTGGGATTTGTGCCCAGACACACTGGTTCCAAACCCAATCCTCAATCACTATGGTGTGAATATAAGCAAAATTTCCACCACTTCCCAGGGCGCACCTTTGCTTGAGTCAGTGTGGTCTCCCGTATGTTTATTCGTTCGTCACTTTCTGATCTGCCCAGAAATGTCAGGCGCTGTATTAGATACTGGAGGGGCAAACAGAACATGGGTAGTCATAGCTTTAAGGAGCCCTATTACCTCTGAGACACGCATAACACACCAATTATGAGAAGGTAAGGGAAGTGCAGGGATCTCAGAAGGGGCATCAAAAAGGAGTCTCTAGATTGAGGCCTCTCCAGGGAAGTGTCTAGGAGGGAGTGAAGTGTGACATGAGTTTAGATTAAGAAACAGGAATTCATTGGATTAAAAAAGGCAGTAGGAGTGCAGAAGAAAAAAAATGTAAAAGGCAGACATGAAGGATGCTAAAGCTTTCAGAAAACTAGCGTGCCTTTTCAAGGCTGGAGCAAACCGAACAGGTAGGACATAGTGGGGGATGAGGCTAACGGCAGAGGATGGCAAGGAAAAGCCTTGCACGTCAAACTCGGGAGTCTGACTCTTCTTTGAAACCCTATGAGTAGTCATCGAGTGGGTCTGAGCAGACATCAGACACGAGTAAATCTGGAGTTTAGGAAGACAGTTCTGGAGGACTGTGGGGGAAAGATCAGGAGGGGCTTGGACTGGAAGTGAAGAGATCTGCTGGGAGACGGCTGCGGTGACCCACCAGGGCTGGGGCTGGGCTGCAGCGGGGCGGTGGGGCGGGCAGAAGCACCAGAGGCGGGCCGAGAAGCTGGAGGAATGGAGTGAGCGGCCTCTCCGATCCCCAGGACCCTTGCATCTGTCAGTGTCCTCCCCGCCTCAACGCCACGTTCATGTCTACTTCTGTACCTTCACTCTCTTCTCCATCTGCACACTCTCTCTTCTTCCCTCCCCCAGTCCAGAAGTGATCACTTTGAGGACTTGATCTAAGTTGCACCTTTCCTAAGAAGCTGTCCTTAATTACAATTTCTCAACAACGTTCCCATTTTTTAAAATTCTGTAGTGCAACATACACTAAATACTTTGACAAAGTCACATTACATCTTGCAGATCATTTCATGTACACGGAAGAGCCCAGGACCTTACAGTTCTTTGTGTTTCCTTCACTACCTACTACAAATATCTTGCACATAGTGCATCAACAGGCGTCCGATAAAGTTCAGTAAAAGATAAACACCCTTTATAAGCCAAGAACCTTTATCGGCTCAGTTACCCATTTAGATCAGCTGCCTGAACTATTTGCCTTTCTTCCCAGGTCATTGCCAGTGTTGCCCAGCATGAAGGAATTCCACACCCTCTAAGGCTCTGTAGAGCAAATACGTAACTTCATTTCACTGTAAGCCCTATGGCCCCAGAGAAAAGTGGAAACAGTGAGTGAGCTCTAATGCTTTTTTCAAATTCTCATCTCAAATTGTAACTGCTTTCCAGATGCCTACTGCTTTTCATTCTTAAAACTGACAGAATAGTTTCTCTTATTTCCTTTTTTCTAAAACTAAAATGTCTAATTTTTTTTCCTCTTATCTAGAGTTTCCATAAAATAAAATTGTACGTTCCAGAAAAATCCTATCTTCCCCTTAACACATTTCGTTGAACATTTTGCCAAAGTGTTACCCATTTTCAAAACTGGTGCCTCCACAAAGGTATCCTTGTGTCTCTGCCCTCCCCAGCCACACCTCAGCCCTCCCCAGACTCACTGAGTCAAAGTGCTTATCAAGCACCTAAGAATGAGCAGAGTCTGAGGTAAACTTCAAGGAAGATTAACCCATGTTTTTGGATCTCAAACATGTCTTTGCCTAGCTTCTTGAACCCCTCTATTTCTTACTCTGGTCTATATTTTAGCTGTGTACTTGTCTTGTGAATTGTGGTTTTGTGGGTTTATAATTAACATGTGAATGCAGGTCACTTTTTGCCTTAGAGTTTAGAAGGAACTTACGTTAAACAACGTTTTTTTCCCCACCTTTTGATATATCTAATACATTCTAATACAATTCAAGTGACTTGTTTTCATGTCTCCATTTCTATTTCTTCAGAATTACATTCCCCACACCTTTCTTTTGATTTGAACAATTCTTTTTTTACTCTTTGAACTTGTCTCTGCCAAGACACATGTGAGCAAACCCTCAAATACCACTGACCAGGCTGCTCCTCATTATTCACATGCATTTCCTTGATTTGTTCTTAATAAAGATGTTTCTGAAGCTGATAATACATTGTACTGACAGGTCACTGTATACAGAGCACTACAGGAGACTCTTTAAAAGGAGAACCAATAGAAAAGAATATTCAATCCCTCAATTAAGTCTGCAACCCAGTTAGGCATTGAGAGGTTAAGAGGATCCAGGAGGACTGATCAGAGCAGGATCCCAGGGGAAGAGTTTTAAGCCAATTTCAAAGGAGGTTAAAACTGGACTGAAATAAGATTTTGCCACTTCCCTCAAATCAGAAGCATCTTTCTAACATTTGAGAATGTATTTGCATATAAACTGTACAACATATGGGATAAGAGGATGCTGATTTTGTTTAATTTCTTATCATTATCCAGCACTTTGTAATAGATGTGGCTATTCATAATTAATAAATATCTTAATGTGTGGGTAGACTCAACTTTCAATTGCTTGCTGTTACCAATTCTTCCCCCAAAACTAGAGTTTTTAAAGATCAAATTTTATTCTATTTACCTTTCAACTAGTCCATTTACATTAGAAAGACGTTAAGAGTTTTAGGAAAATACTTCAAAGCACACATTTTATATATAATTTCAAAAGTAAAAATAAGTTGAAAACTGGTGGTAACCAGTTTTGCTACCATATATAAATCTTTAATGTAGGTGCAAATGTTTCTAGAGAATGTAATTGACATTTGGCTACAATATTTATATACTGTAAAAATGTAAAAGGATTTCAGTTTATAAATAGTATTTCAAATGCCAAAGAATAAAAAAAAAAGAATTGAAAGTCCTTTTTCAGTTTCATGAAATAACTCTATAGACAGAGCAGATTTTCAGAGCATATTATTTGAAATTAAAATAATCAGTAAGTGAGGTCTAAAGAAAGTAGTTTTATTTTAAAACTTCCTAATTCCATAGGAGCCTTTGATGATTTTGGCACGAGATGGTATGAAATATCCACAGGGCTATTCACTCACAGGGTTTAATTTTTATCACAGAGGAGGCAACGTAAGGTATAAAGTCAAACAGACCTATGTTCACATCCTGGCTCTTACCCCTTATCACCTTTTTGACCTTAAGCAAGTTACCTACTATAAACATCATTTTCTTATCATTAAATATGAATTATAATAATTACTTAAAAGATTATTATAAGAGTTGCATAATACAGTAAAAGAACAGGTGCACAGTAAATTGGTAATTAATTCTGGTTTCCTGAACCCCTTTATGCCCAGTTATTTAGCCTTTTATGACACAGATGCACATCATCTAAGGAAAGAATCAGTCCCTAAGTAAACATATGACAAAGAGTTAATGACTCCAAGAGCAAGTGATGTCATTACTGAGTGCTTGACCTCAATTACTTCCAAATATTGTCACCTCCCAATTAGTGTATTACATTTCCTAGCTTCTAGACACTTCACTGGCAGCAAGGAAATGAGAAGGTGTGAAATTTTAATCAATGTATTTCATCTTTGAGATGCCAGGCTGTTTTTAAATCACCCAGTTCATCAGATTTTCTGCTTACTATTGGTTCACAGCTTAAGGAAAACAGAAAATCACTATAATTTTATACACATGCATATCTACCTTGAATTATTACAGCTGGAGTCTTAATATTTAGAGCAAGGTTGTATGTGTTTTATCATTGTTGGTTGTGTAGGACACTTTTTGTCCAGGTTTTCTTTGGCATTATCATATATAACAGGGAAGTCAGTAATACATGCCTGGGAGATGAGAACTAGAAAAATCTAATACATCATCTCAGGTCACAACTCAGTCGTGCCAAAAATGAAAAGCGCTGCAGAAATAATGAAAAGGTCATTTAAGGGCCCTGTTTGTTGTAATTATATCTCACTTTGTTTCTCTTGACCTCTTTTTATTTTCCTTCATCATATTCACTGTCAGCTAATCATTGCACAGTAATCAACATTCAGCTGGGTCCACCACGCCCCTCCAAGTCCCCTCGCCTGATGTGGGTTTCTGCTCTAAAAAAAAGAAGCTGGGAAAACCTGTCCTACGACATTACCCTTAAGAGAATCTTCACTCTTATGATAATGACCAATCTAGACATACTTCTGAAAAGCACGGGAGTGGATTTATGAAATGAAGTTCTCAATCGTTATAGTCTTATTTTTCCTCCAGGAGGAGCAAACTTTCATGTGTGACGCAGGGCTGCTTCACTTAGAGGGAACTCATTTTACACTTGGAAAAATTCTCAAAAATCATCAAATTCTCTGATTTTACAGAGATGAACACTATGCCCCAAAATGGCCTGAGTATGTTGTCACAAACTAACCAGAAACAGACCTGAGCCTGGAACCCAGGAATAAACTGTCTCATTTTCTACTTAGACCACACTCCAGAAAACATTCTTCTTATTGGCAATTTCTAATACTAAATTATTTTAAAAAGTATAGTGGGAGAATATGTAAATAAATTTAAAAAATGGTTTTATACCCAAAAGAGCAATTGCTAAACACAATTACTCTTCCCAATAAGTGTTTCCTATTATGGCAGGAGGTGCATATTTGTGCAGGGAAAGAAGTCATAAAACTTGGCTTCCTTATTAACAGAATAAAAAAGTTTTTGTGCAAATTAAACTAATGCTTTATCCAACCAAAGCAACTGAAGAATATTATTTGATTTTAGGAAAGCTCTAACACATTAAAAACTTCTCATCCACATGACTGTTAGCTCAACCAGGCGCATTTCCCTGCGCAGAGCGGCCGCTTCGGGCTCAGCTCCTTGGCTGGACACACAATGACACAGAATCTGAGACACCTGTATTCAGTTCCAGCTCAAGGCTGACTTTCTTGGCAAAGTCTGAATGGAAGAAAGCACCCCCTTCCACCTGCCTGATTCCCGTGCAGGCTGAGAAACAGGGCAGCCGAGCGAGTGGGCAGATGGGAAGAGAAATCAGTTTGTCACAATTTTTAGACAAATAAGAGAGAAAGGGATCCGACATCCTAGTCAAATCTTCTTACCTCCTGAACAGCATCTGAACATTTTTTCGGAGTTTCTAAAACAGCAGATTGAGATTCTGGGTTGAAAAGGAAGAAGACAGTCAATATATTAAAGAGCAAATTTTCCCATTTCTTTGATCAGAAAACAAAACTAACTAAAATATATCTTTAATCATAAGTATCAAACATATCCAGGTTACCTTTCAGTTATATCTTTATGTCATAAGGACATGACTACTTTTCAGTATATTTAACACACAAAATGACTAACACTCATGTCATTAGTTATTTTCAAAGTCAGATTAGCCCTATGCTCGTCTTTACATGTCAATCATGGTTATTTTCCTCAATTGCTAGTTTCTATTTGTGCCAGGAAGTACCTGCAAAGACATTCAACTTTTTATATTAGTCCCTTAAGTCTGCACAATGATAGAAGCCAACTCACCAGTCCTGAAGAATGGAATGTCGAATGTCTTATCTGACTATTTGACAATCTACCTTCCACTTTAATGAGAGGTAAGGAGCACTCACAAGAGGCACTGAGTAATAAGGGATTTTGCTCCTTCGTGTCTGTCATGTGAGAATCTATGGGACTGCAGATTCTTTCACGCCGGAAAACCTAAGGGACACCCAAGTCTATGTTTTGTTCTGGTTTTTAAACTCGGGGATACTTTCTTCTAAGTGAAGCCTGCATGGTAGTTTGCAAACAAAAACATAACAGAGCCTCCAGGAATCCCCAGGGCTGCGTGGACCGGAGTCTGAAAATGACTCATCGTGTCCAAGCTGGGCATCTGCAGTGAGAGACCCGAGGCCCCGCACAGGCAGCTGGTGGCCACGTGAAGACTACAGTCTGTCTCCTGACTGTCACGTCTGCGCACCCCTGACTGGCACGCAGACCAGACACCTGACAAGACACAGCAGTCACTCTTGGGGACCCTTTAGACATTTCCAGTTTGGTAGCATTTTAGTTGGTGTATGTGACAATGCTATAGAAAAAATACAAGGCATTTATTATTTAAATCATACAGCATAGTGTTAAACTTCGCGGAAAGTTTTCACTTCGCTTGGATTAAAGCGCCGTCCCCACGCGGGCCCGCGGGCCTTCTTTCAGCCACCCGCCCCCCGACCTCTCTGCCCGCCTCCGCTCCAGCCGCACGGCCTTCCTGCTGCCTTCGGGCGGGCGCACCAGGCACGCCCCGCACCGGCTCTCTGCGGCGGGGGCGTCTGCACACCCCGCTCCCTGCCCTCTTCCTTCTGAGCTCGCGCAGGCCTTCTGGGCCCGCCATTCAGCAGCAGCAGCCCCGCCCGCTCCCTGGTCTCCCCGGTCTCCCCATTCCCTGGTGATTCCTTCACAGTGTGGCTCCTCAAATGAAATACTACACGATTCACTTGTTTGCTGATATATTTATCAAACTCTATGAAGACAAAGATTTTGTAGATTTTTTTCCCCTTATTGAACCCCCAGCATCCAAAATAGTGCCTGGTAAACAGCAGATGTTTAAAGTATCTGTTGAGTACTTGTAAGAGGGGATGAAAGGAGAGATCAAAAGAATGAGCCAACCGTGGAAGTGGGAGCCACCAGGGAGAGAGGGAGCTGAGCAGGGAGGGAGGGGCAGGGATCAGACAGAAGGCACAGGCACCACCTGAGCTCCGAGTGTCTCCTTCAGAACAAAAATCACCGAGAAGACCAGGAAGCAGTCACTCACCAACAGGCGTCACTGTGGCACAGAATTAGCAAGTGGCCTTAAAATACAAGCCCTTCCCCGGACAAACGCTGTTTCACTGAGTTAAGCAAAAGGGCTTCTTCCCTCTTACACTGACAAGCCTCTACTCCGAACTTAACGCCTGAGTTAGCCAATTTGGAAGAAAGATCGTTAACAGCAGGGCTAGGAAGAGTTAATATTGAATCCTGTCTAGACTCGAACATTTTTGTTTTCTGCTGTTTTTAGTCACCTCCAAATCCTCCCGAGAACAAGAGACTTGAGTAAAGGCCCTGGGGCTTTGCACTGAAGAGAAAGTGTCCCTTCCTCCTCTCTGTGTGGCTAGTGCAGGAGGAGCCCACAGGGTCCCCTGGTGGAACACTAGCCGCCCAGACAGCAGAAGTGCACACAGCAATTCCTGGCTTTCCCTCTGTTGTCCTAGACCTGGGGACCTGCCCCCAAAAGTGAACTCCTGGGCTCTGATGGTGAACAAGAATGTGTACAGCTCGCCAGAACAATGAACTAGAAAGATTTATCAGCCAATATTTTGAACACCTACATCTAAACAGTGGATTTCCCTCTAAATCAATGTGACCTGAATTGAATTGACTTTCCCATCCCCTCTCTTTCACTATACTTCTTATTTCCTTGAATCAGTGTGTTACATCTAGGAGAATCTTATACATGAAAATATTCTCTTCAAAATCAGAAGCTGAAGTATAGGAGTTCTAGAGGGTCAAGATTTTAAGGTGAAAGAAATGCACAGAATAACTACTACAAAGTAAGGGGGGATTAATGAGAATAGAGAAGAAAGAAAAGTGAATGTTAAGGAGAAAGAAGATAGTAGAAAGTAAAAGGAAGAAAAGGAAGGGAAAGAGAAATAGTAAAGGTAAGATTGAGAAATTGCAAAACGTGGAACAAGCATGCTGGGGACCGATGACCAGGAAGCTGGCTTGAGTAACAGCTCAGGTCTAGAGTCGGTGGGCAAGAGTGCGTGAGAAACCCGCTCAGCCCTACAGCACCCTCAAGATGCTCGCCTCTCGTGCAAACTCCCACGTTCTCCTCTCCCAGGGCCCGGTAGCACTTTCGGGAACTGCCTTCTACTACGGAGCTGGCAGCTGGGCCCCATTCATCAACTAGGATGATGGCTTTTAAAGAGTAACTGGTGAGGTTACAAGGGGACATCTGCCAACTCCACTTTCCCTTCTTAAGAATCAGGAAACAAGCCTGGTTTGAACAAACATTACTGTGACGCAAAGTAGAAGAAAGAGCATCTCTAACAAAACTTTAAATGTTCCATTTTTTTTCTTTAAAGTTCCCTCACAAAAGTGTCTGGGCTCCCCACAACTCCAAATATGTTTCAGAGATGATCTCTTCATCACCACAAATAAGCCTACGACTTACAAGACAAAATATACCTGGATGAGTCTCACATTTGTAAGAGGACAGCAAGAAACATGAGTAGGATATGCCACTCTGCTATGAATGGTAAATAAATCAAATCACCCCTTTAACATATACAGTTATGCCTCCTGAAAATGAATTAAGCAGCCTCTAATAAGTTTTACATTTTAAGGAAATATGCACTTACACAAAATTATTAAACTACAGTTTCTTTAATGGTATACATCAATTTGATCCAAATCTACTCAATTTAATTGAAAGAGAATTCATTACATTTCATTTCAATAGCATGACTTATGACTAGCGGCCTAATAAACGGTAGAGGTCTCTAATCCTGGTGTACCACGTCCTTCCACAAGTGCAGATGCGGTAAATATGTAATTTTCCTAAAAGGGGCCAACCCTGTATTCTGCTTATTGGATTATTTAATAGTGTGGATCCACTGCTCATTGCCAGCAAAGGATATCAGCACATGAGCTTTTGCTTCATATATAAGGGAGAAATGGGGGCTGATTTTTTGAAAAATTGAACATGGAGAGCCATTTATAGGAGACACGACTGACCTGTTCTACATTTTATCCCTTGACCATGTAGCAAGTTGAGAGATGAATGCTATCAAGCATGCCCTTGGCCCCTTACAGAATTTCTGCATCACCTCCACTGAACACGTGTTAGAGCATTAGGACTGAAGGTGGAGATGAGGTGATGCTGTATTTGCATTACATCCCACAGAGTCTCTTTTGGATACAGGAGGCCAAAAAAGTTGTGCCTCTGAGACTACTGCTTTGAATCTCACGGACCCAGGGCACGATATAGAATTGTTCCCACCTCCCTTTCTACTTTCAACCTGAGGGATAAATTTGCAACTACCTTTAAAAACTGCTAGTCCTTCTGAAATACATTCTGCTTCATTTTGTTGTTCCATCCTAAATTCCTTTCATTTTAATCTATTTTCCTTTCCAGCCCTTTTGGACACCTTATATATTCATAAGTTGCTCAAACCTTTTTTTGGAGCCAGAGTAGGTTACAATTCTTTCAGCCAGCATGTAAACACAATTTTTAGGATTTCTACACAAAAAGTTTGTCATGTTTCTACTCTCCTTCCATATATTCCTCCAGGATTTTCTGTGCCCCAGTAGCCTTTCTAAAATCAGCCCTCTGTTCACTCTCTTGATCACTCACATTATTAAAGATAAGGGCCTTGATTTTCCAAAGATGCACCCAGAATGATCCAGTCTCTGTTCACACCCAGACATCTTGATCCTGTTCTCCATGAATTCAAAAACTAAAGTTAATTATCTGCTTGTGTAAATCTACTGAGTAACTTTTGAAACTTGGTACTGAGCCCCTAAAATGGTCCATGGGATGTTTCAGCACACACACAAAACTCCATCAAATACTTGCATTTATGTGCTGAGTAGATATTTTATTTATTTACGTCTTTTTCAACATCAGATCTTCATTTATTTACTCAAATATTTAAGTATATACTATATGTCTAAAGGTCTTAAAATGTTGGGAGTCTACACAAGAGACAGATATGTATAAAAAGATAAATTACATACCTAAATAATTCGAATGATAGAAATATAAATAAAATGCCATGGGACTCCAGAAGAAAGAACCACCAGGGCAGGGAGGTGGGTTGAATCAAAAACGTTAAGGAAAATGAAGAGAGTGAAGATGAAGAGAAAAGATAATTGAAAAAGTTTTCTTCTTATTAATTTCTCTGCCATGAACTTTTGGAGCACGTTGCTTCCTAACTTCCTTATTAGTTCCTCCTAACTCGCCTTGTCCTTCCAGGAGGCATTCTACATACCTCACAAGGTCACTATTGACACCTTAGGTTCCTCTGTGGGGACAACGGAAACATGTTGTAGGGAGCAGAGTGGGAGTGGAAGATCCCCAGGAGTCTGCAGCCCTTGTGCAGCTCACTGGTGGGAAGGACACAGAGGCTTCACCTCCGCCTATGCAATCAGAGTCATTTAACAGAGGGTCAGTCTCTTCATCAATATAAAGAGGTGGAGAAAAAGCCATTTCAAAAAATGCATCATGGAAAAATGAAAGAGAGGCCCATGAGAAAGGCAGAAAAGGCAGCGCCATGAATCTGAATTAGCTGGACATGTGAATTAGAAATCAGTATTAAGAAGAGTCGGAGGACAAAAAAAAAAAAAAAAGGCAAAGAAAAACCAAGGTGTCAATTTTCTAAGATGGAGCCACAGGTCTTTCTTTCTCAAGAAGAAAAAAAGTCATTGAGCCCTTTTACTTTAAATTAAAACTGAAAGGGGCCACACGTTGCAAATAGTGATTTTAGCCATGATGTCACTGCACAATAATATGCAAGTTTACCACTATTCATAATTATGTTGTCAGTTTGCAATTCATACCCCCTTTTTTTTTTTTAAAGCAGTAGACTCTATGCAAGGTTTTCACCATATTATCGACATTCTCATTCTTACTACTGACTGCTTGCCTAGGACAGGGAGGGTGGTGAGGCCCCAGAATGAGAATGCCCTATGGAATCACAGCAGGAAAAGCTTAGACAGGGCCACTGGACCATTTGGACAAAACAGCTGTTGGGCTGCTGGGTTTATAACAGATCAACTTGGAGAAAAACAAGTCACTACATTAAACTATTTTCTACTTACCTCCATCATCCTCTTCAAGAATGCATATTTTAAAAGGAGACAAGTCATTATATTAAAAAATTGCTGCGCTGGCATTTTGCAAGCTATGTCAAATAATGAAGGAAAAACTAGGTACAAACTTCCTGGCATCAATTTCAACTATTGTCTTTTACCAAACTAAAATTCAGATTATCACTAATTAACTTTCCATCTAATGTTCCTCCAGTATACAACAAAATCAATAATAAAAAATGTTTCATAACTTTTTAAAACTGCCCTAAAATTTTAAAGGATAGTATAAATGTTTCAGTTAGAAAAGTTAAGAAAGGTAGACACACTAGGGAAGAAAAAAATGAAAATATCTCCGTAATCAATGATGTAAAACATAAGATATGAACAACTGTTAAAAAAACTCTCAATGAAATTGATCAATTTTACTGTATCTACACCTGGCTATTTCCAAACCAGTAAGTAATTTTTAACATAAACAAATAAAATAGTGTATTTAATGGGATCAATACCTTTAGTTATATGGTTTTCCTTTTAAAACTAAATATGGTTTTATGTACTTGATTTTTTTTTCAGGTGTCATTATGGTCAGAACCCCCTCAGCCCTGAAGATCTCTGCATTAAGGAACCCTACCTTGGCCTTCGATCAACTGTACTCTGTACCACAAGAAACTCAGAGCTCTACATGGAACAACGTTTCTACATTGCATCTCTCATTTGTTGCTCATTTCAGGGGGTACAGTCCACCAAGAAAACTCTAAGCAGTGTTTCTAAAGCACTGGATGTTAAAAGAGGAACATGTAGGGTTGGGGGTGGGCCCCCTTTTAGTGCCTCAGTGCAAAGAAGAAAGAGGCAAACACATCGCTCCAGGACTGGGATAAAAACAGGAGGTTATGAGCACTAGGCTCCCTCTGCAGACCTTCGGGCAGGAGCCTAGAATAAAGTCACTGACGCTGTGGGTCACTGTGGGTTTTAAAGGGAGCTCATGAGGAAGATAATGACTGCGTTCTAAATGCTAATTCTGTGCTTTAACATATAATTCTCACGATATCCCAGTGCAGGAGATGTTATTCTTATCACCATTTTATAGGGGGAGAAATTGAGTACAGTGGTTTGGAAACTTGCCCAAGGTTTCAAGCTGGTAAGCGGCAGACCCCAAGCTCTGTACTCATACACTGCACCCTTTATTACAAGTCCAAATCAAGCTTCTGCCCACTATCTTTCTCTCAATAAGCCAATTGGGGGTGGGGGGGGATCAAAGTTCTTAACTCCAGCACCGATGCTACCACTTAGGAAAACTTGGTGAGGGAGAGATTTCTGAATAGTGATAATGCTCTGCTACTATTTACTCATCACTTATGGGTCAGATGTCAATATTCCTGATCAGTCCACCAAAAACCAGCTGGGAATTCATTATGCCAAAATGAAAGAAGAAAGAAGGAATAAAGTATCCACACTCCATAAAAACAGTGTTACAAAAATGTGATACTTAATTCAATACAATCAAGTGCTTTACTAGTTTCAGGCTCCATATAAAGGCTGATGTTAATCTCATGTAATCTTCAAAGTACTTAAAAAATAACACAAAATACTTTAGGACAACACAATGTACAAAGAGGGAAAAACAACCAAAAATTTTTTTAGAGAAATAACTATTACACCTGAGCACTGTACAATTTTTAAGATTCCTTAAAATTTAGATTTAGTAGAATGTGTATCTCTATCTTGCCTGTCTCGGTCATCCCTGAAGGCAAAGGAAATATGAAGAAAAGCATAAAGAAAGCAACACGGGAAGAGACAGTGGGAAGAGGCGGCCACCACCTTCGAAGCCAATAGACAGAACTTCCCTTCCAAGCTCTCAGCCCATGCGGGGTGTGCAGCCTCTCCTCGCGTGGCGGCCACAGCTGGACCCTGAAGCGGTGGTTCTCAGACTAAGAATACACAGCAGTCACCGGAAAGGCCAGTGTCCCATTCCCCAAAAGTCTAACTCAGCAGCCTTGAAGATGGAGCATAATAAATTTCAATTTAACAACCTTCCTAGTGATTTTGCTTGAGTTAATCTAAGAAATACTTAGAAGAGAAACCCAGGCTCGCTACCCAGTAAGCACCACACAGACACCTGCTGTGACCTTCAGAGCATTCACTCCTCCTGGGAGCCTACCTGCGTCAGCATCCTTGGGCCTGTGTTCTTCATCAGGAGGTTTAGATGGTGGCCAACCAGATGGGACTCGCCTGGGAAACTGCCCGTCTATATAATCCAGTGAGTGTGTGGGTTGACTAACCGCAGCCCAGGTGTAAAGTTGATCTTGCTGCATTTCAAAACAAAACAAAACAAAAATTTTAAGCTATTTGAATTCAGTCACGAAAATGCGCATCTTCTTGATTGATACATTGCAACATCATTTCCATCGCAAATATACATGTGTGGTGGGCATCTATCTCTCTGTATACAACATTAATCAGCATTTTATGCTATTCAGGGTAGATTCATAACAAACATTCTTTCACACAGTCATTTCATTTTCATAACCATATGTATCTCAACTTCTTTTTTATGGTAAAATTTAAGTCTCTTTCTTTAGGGGTAAGAGGGGATTATAAAGTCAGAAAATCTGCTCAATCCCAGAGCTCTCTGACCAGGCATCTTCAATACCCTGGACTTTGATGTCCCTTTGAAATCTATTTAAAAACTTGTGGCAAAGTCAGTGGACAGGCTATGCTGGGCACCACAGGACAATAATGGCTTCCTTGCCTTCAACAACAAAAAGCCCGGGAAACTGATTCATCCTGAGTCCAGGTTGGGAACTGTGTGGGAGAGAAACTGTGAAAAAATTAATGACCCTGCCAAGAAGAAAAGAACTGGACCGGAATCTGGCAAAGAAAGCTCTTCCCGGCTGCAGACCAGCAGAATCTGGACAGAATGAGAAGCAGGTTCATAACTACACCTCGTGCCAGGAAGCAGAGTGGAAATCTCAGAGGAGGCCACTCCGAGACCTTACAAACAGCTCGGGAAAGTGCTCATTCGGACTTCACTGCTTTAGGACCCATGCACCCAGTTACACATGCGCTCGGTTCTCTGCGTGACATTTTCCTTACTTATAGGTATACCTCCCGAAACCTCTGATCAACTTAAAGCAGAGCAGAGAGAGTAACAGAGGAGCAGAAACAAAAACAAAAGACTTACTGTAACCACCCTGCTGCAGCTGTAAAGTGACCTGAGTTAACCAATGGACAGGCATTGCTATCTCTGTAATTTGTTTAACAAATTAATTTTAAAAATTCATCAAATATTCTTCAGCATTAACAGTCGAATACAATGTATAGATCGGTTAGTTTAAGCTTTACTTTTAGGGACAGTCACTGCCCCAGACTGAGAACTCAGTTTCCCAGGTCAGCTAGCATTGAACCAGAAAGGCCCCATTTCAGACCTGGACAAGCATTTCGGACTCTCGCATCTCTTTCAAGTATTTGTATCCTGATTGACGCCAGAAGCTTTGCTATTTGGCATACTGAATATCAGAAATTGCTTTTCATTGGCAAAATAGGTGGTTTAATTGACATGATATTAGAAATGAGCTTTCATTGGTAAAACTAAAGGAATTCAATGAATGTGGACCAGCAAAAACATCAGAGAATATCCTCATTCTTACAAGAACAAGGTAAGACTTGGGCGAGGGGCGATGTCACGGCAGGATGCCCGATGGCGCTGCATCGAGCCGCTGGTTTAGGAAATGTCTCCTAGGCTGCTGGCAGCCGTTAGGCACAGAATCCCCCCTTCTTCTCATCTGCATCATGTGAACCTTTCATGGAAGGAGTTGTCAAAAGTGCCAGGGTAGCAAGCTGTACCTTCCCTGAAAAGGGGACTCTCACTGAGAGCTTCAGCACCGCCATAATAAAGCCACTCAGCCTCTGACGTCATTTGCTCCGCATGAAAGAGCAGCCAAGGCGATAAATGGTTTCACTCAGGATTTCGTCATTCACCAAACAGAAGGTTTGCTCAAAGCACTCTCTACAACCTGACGGAAACCAAAAGGAACGGCGGCCAGCGCTCCAGGCCTGCAGTCACAGCCCAGGACTGGGATGCGCTTCAGTGCTGTCACGGAAACCTCAAATCCTCCCCCTCATCCTGTGGCTCCACTGGCAGAGAAAAAGTAAAACACAAATGTCTTTCATGTCTCTCTAACATCCACAGAATCCAGTGTCCACTCTTCAACTTGTCCTTTAAGTGTTTCTATGTTCCTCCCGTTCAGCCTCCCAAATTCATCCCTCCATGTCTCCTAAACGAAGCCCCACTCCGCCAGCACGCCTCCCCAGTCCTGCCCACTCACGGAAACCGGTCAGCTATGACGCTGAGTTGACGTCTCACCTCACCGCTCCTGGATGACGAGGCTGAGCCAGCATGCCTGCCTCCCCTCATCCTGACAGTTCACAGCGTGCTGTCCAGAACGGTGGCCTAACACTGTCCTGAGTGCATCTCAGCTTCCCGCCAATTGACTGAAACCTCCTTCAGCACCTGAGGTATATCCGCAGGTCCTAGTACTTGGTGATGTTAAGATGACTTCATAAAAGCCACTTCATGTTCACTGAATTAACACAATTGTCAGATAATTGTTTTTCTTTTTTGACGAAAGAGGTGGCTTGTCAAGACATCCTAGTATAAAGACAAAACTCCTAGTATATACTCAGTGCTGCACCCGAGACAAATCTCGTAACTTTATGAGGTCTCGATGTGCTCACCGGTAACTCAGGAAAAATGCCTGCGCTGGTCTTTCTTACAAGATTGGCATGAGGTGGGAGCCAGTGCCATGTGGAAAGAGCTATGAAAACCACATGGTGTTACTCAAGAATAACCACCATGACTACTACTTGTTTTAATTTCCTTTCACCTATGTTTGGTTAGAATAATTGCACATTTCCTATGTGTTAAAAAATCCTTTACAGAGGAATTCAAATCTGTCATCATACATACACAACACCTCCACAGAACCAGCACCAAATCTCTGCTTTATGATTAGAAGCTAGCTGATCAAACTTTAGTCTGCAAACTTGACGTTCGTGCTGATTGTCACTAAGTTTTGAGTTCAATGAATAATTCCCTGTGGCATTCCCTCAACCATCCATGTTTGTCTATTTCTCTGTTGTTTTCCTGTTTAACATTTGGGAAATGTATTTGTTATTTTCCCAAGTACAATATATAAGCTCCTTGGCACCAGCTACCACCATACCCTACGTCCCCTCATTTCCCCCTGGATGTCATTCTGTATACATAACAGACACACAGTGAGTACTGAGGAACTACACGTCAAGGTCAATAAAACTGTCTTTGAACAAAATAAATCACAGTTTTATATCTGAGTTAAAACAGGGATATGTTTCCCTGGCACTACTCTACCCCCTTAAATTCTTACATCTGTTTGACTTTTATTGAACTGGATCATTTCTTCCTATAAAGAAAACAGATACAAGCTTTCTACCATAGGCAGATCAGAAGCTTTAAAATCACAATTTAAAAGTGGCAAAAATAGGTCACAAGCCTGCTAGTTCAAAAAAAGAAAAATAAGTTTCTTTTAGCAGATATTTCCCCATTTTTTAACTGGCCTATAAATAATGGCCTCCCAAATAACTCAGCTATAATCCACAAATAGTCTATTTGAGAGGGCCCACAAGAAAATTATAGTGATCAAAGTCAGGGACTCTAAGAGTGCTTCATTGAGATTCTTCTAGTGAAGATGAGGGTTTGGTTATCACCTTAAAATATTTCAGGTTAACATTTTTCTGATGGTGCTATCTACATACAAGAAAATTTCATTGCCCTCGTCTGTATATTAAAGCAGAATCCTAATGACTCTGAGAGGCATGGTGCCCTTCCCATCTTCCCACTGACACTCCTGTGACTTGTCAGTGGATGGAGATGGGTGGTCCACACATGTGGAAACAATCTTAGTCTGGGCTCCTCACTTTCTAAGATGCTCTGAGCACTGCCCCAGCTCAAGTGTCCATCAAGGCCCAGCCCAAGGAGCCATATTTGAGCACTAAAATACAGTAAGTGCATCCTAGACATTCCAGGAAGTACAGTCTTCCAACAAATATCAGAAGCTTGACTGAGGGAAAAAATGTAAACATTGCCCCACAGTGTGCCGCACACCCACTTCTTTACAGGTACTCCATCTACCCTGCAGGGCTCAGAAGAGTGCGTCTCAGGCCAGCAGAGGGCTCTTCGCCTGCACCTGGTCAGCTGGCCTCAGGACCTGGCCTGGGTGTGAGCTCTGAGGAAGGAGACAGCGAGGTCCCCCGGGAGTAGCCCGCGGGGCACGCCCATCCCCTCACACGGCGCTGTCTGCAGGAGGGTCTGCAGGTGAAAGTTCTTGTCTTAGAACTTCACAGCTCCATCTGAGGAACTAAATACTTGGACGGCATGTTGAGCTTATTGTGCTTTGTCATCTTATGGATGAGACGTGCCTTTCGTTCTGGCCATTAGAACATTTGAAGTAAGTACACGGCCCGCCCGCCGCAGACCTGGGCTCCAGAATGCGTATTTCTGGTTAGTCTCAATCCCAGCTCCAGTTTATGTTCCTCCCACAGTGTTGTCTTTTTTTCCCCTTTTCACTCATAGCTGATTTTTATCATCTTGTGTTATGTGATCTTCCTTTTCTTATTAGTCATTGTGAATACTTTTTGGAATAAGGTGATAATAAACACATTATTAGTATTAGGGAAACAATGGAAGATCCAGTTCTACTTTAACTCAGTTGAACTTTTTACAGGATGACTGGCTGAATAAAAGGTAGGTCCACTGATAACAGACTAAACTGTCCTCATGATATTTTGGTTTGCATTGATCATTTAGTTATTAAAAAAAACAACAGCACAACTGTATAGGACTGCTTTGAAACAGGGGAGATAAAAATAAGTAATCAGTACCACACACAGCAGCACCCACTGGGTCTGTTCTTTCTCTGACTATTTTATGGAGCTGTAATCGTACTGCACATGCTTTTATAATAACATAATATGCACATTTTAAAATTATTGGATCATTTACACACTGATAATTTATATTTCTGCCATAACCTTGACACAATTAACATTACGCTAGAGCCGTGTAATCAGCTCTAGACAGAATACGTGAATGTGACAGCCCAAAGCACCCCTGGCTCATTTTTAAATAAGAAGTTACAAACCTGGAAGGGTACCTGTGACCTTTGAACAATGCAGATTTGAATTGTGAGGGTCCACTTATACTCAGATTTTTTCAGCAGTAAATACTACAGTACTGCCCAGCCTGTGCGTGACTGAATCTGCAGGTGCAGAGGAACCACAGATACGGGGCCCAACTATATCATACAGGTGGATTGCCCCCCACACTGTTCAAGGGTCAACTGAGTATATAAAAATGTCAAATATAAATGAATAGCAAGAGTAACATCAAGAAACTAAATCTAAAGTTGAGCTGAGGTCTTTGAAATTGTTTCAGGATAATATAAAGGGGTGTTTTCCTAAATCTATGTTCAAAACAAGCACTGACATTACTCCTACTGAGACTGCAAATTCGTGCCAATTTTGTGGAAGGGAATTGAGCATCCAAAGAACTTAAATACTGATCCCTTGGGAACCAGCAATTCTACTTACAGAGTTTTCGCTGAGGAAAAAGTATATTAAAGATGTGTAAAAAATTCATATATTAGAATATATTTATATCAGTTATTTATGTTTAAAAAAGAGAAAAAAGCAAAATTTCCAACAACTGCAATATGAATAAAAAATTATGGTATGTTACAAATAAGCAAGAGTCATTAAAATCACATCACATCAAATGCCCTGTAACATTTTCTTCATGACATATGTTCATAAGTGAAAGTAACAGGCTATAAAGTGCACGTGCATTGTAAAATTAATAACTGAGGTGATGACAGAAGAGGCCATTAGAACCACTCTTTTGCTGGAGACCAGAAAAAAGGACATATATGTGTATATGTGTGTGTGTGTATATATGAGTATATACACGTACATGTATACTTATCCTGCTGAAGGGCAAAGGGGAGGGGAGAATGAAACTGAGAAACCGAAAAGCAGGAATCCAGGGGAGAACACCCACCTAGGAAGCGGACACCGGTGCTCACTTTTTCCCTGAGGGTTTCCGTGAGCATCTGACTGCAGATTCTGAGGGAAAGGATCGGAGGATGGTGATTCTATAGGGGTTGACTCTAGTGACGCCTCCACTGTATGTTAGAATTCAAGAGGCCATCATACGAGGTAGGAATAAAGGCAAACTAGAAGTAGTCCGAAATTCAACTTCAATCATCTAAATCCCTGAATAGAATTCAAGCTGATCCTGGAATGTTAGTGTCCCAGGTCCCTGGCAAGACCAAATACAAATCTTATCTGTAAAAAGATTATATCAATTCAGTCATCTATACAGCATAAAAAAAAAAAAACCCTACAAACATGCTGAGACAAATAGAAAATTTCTAAAAATCAACAGAAAAATAACAGAAGACACACAAGTGCATCAGATATTATCAGACACATTTAAAAATAATTATGTTGAATCATTTCAAGAAAATAAAAGATGAAATGTAGAATTCCAATACAAAACCATGAACAATAAAAAAATGAGAAATTCTAGAACTGATAAATAAAATAATCAAAATTAAATTCAGCAATAGATGTGTTTAATGGTAGGTTAGAAGCAGCTGAATAGAGAGTGAATATGAAGAGAGATCAAAAGAAGCTATCTAAGATGAAACACAGAGTCAAAAGGATCGTTAATACCACAGAGAGAATAAGAGACATAAAGGAAGCAGCGAGAAACTATAACCCATGTGTAACTGAACTGACAAAAGGAAAGGAAAACAGACAGAATAACATTGAGGCATTATCTGAAGAGAGGCCATGGCTGATGACATTATAAAATGAGAGAAAATTTTCAAGTCACTGCTTTAAGAAGCCCTGTGAATACTAAAAGAATAAATATAAAGACAATCACACTTAGGTACATATAGTAAAATTTTTATGGAAAAAAGGTAAAAATAAAATTTTAAAAGCAGCCACAAAAAGTGGATTAACAGCAGAAAGCAATAAATAGACTATTTTTCTTAAGGAGTCAGTGTCATTGGAAGCTATAAGATACTGGAATGGTCTTTTTAAAATGCTGAAATGGGCTCAATCAAGGTGGTAGAGAAAGATGGTGTGGAGCTCACCGCTTCAGATGAACACATCAAACACACATCTACATGTGGCACCAAGCTCATCGAGAGCTAACTGGAAAATGGCAGAAGGACTGGTGTACAACCAAAGCTGTCAGAAAGATACACATGTAATTGTGTAGGAAGGGCTAAAGACACATACAGACTGAAAGTGAGGGAATGGAAAAAAGATACTTCAAGCAAATAGGACAAAAAATGAGGGGTGGTAGCAAAACTCACATTAGAAAAACAGACTTTAAAACAAAGGCTATAAGATACTGACAGGCATATGTAGAATAGATAAACAAGATTATACTATATAGCACAGGGAAATATATACAGGATCTTGTGGTAGCTCACAGCGAAGAAGAATGTGACAGTGAATATACGCATGTTCATGTATAACTGAAAAATTGTGCTCTACACTGGAATTTGACACAACATTGTAAAATTATTATAAACCAATAAAAAATGTTAAAAAAAATAGTGCTGGGAAAAGTGGACAGCTACATGTAGAAGAATGTGATTAGAACATTTCCTCATAGCATATGCAAAAATAAATTCAAATGGATTAAAGACCTAAATGGAAGAGATGAAACCATAAAGCTCCCAGAAAAGAACATAGGCAGAAGACTCTTTGACATAAACCATAGCAATATTTTTATGGACCTGTCTCCTAAAGCAAATTAAACAAGAGCAAAGATAAAGAAATGGGATCTAATTAACCTTAAAAGATTTTTGCACAGCAAAAGAAATCATGGACAAAACGAAAAAACACAACATACAGAATGGGAGAAAATATTTGTAAATCATATCACTGATAAGGGGTTAATATCCAAAATATATAAACAGCTCATACAATTCAATATATATAAAAAAAACACAACTGAATCAAAAATGAGCAGAAGGTTCAAATAGATATTTTTCCAAAGAAGACATACAGATGACTGAGGCATATGAAAAGATGTTCAATACTGCTAATTATTAGAAAAATGCAAAGCAAAGTAACAATGAAATATTACCTCACACCTGTCAAAATAACTATCATTCAAAAGTCTGAAAAATAACAAAGTTGGCGAGCATATGGAGAAAAGTGAACCCTTGTATATTGTTGATGGGAATGTAAATTGGTGCAACCATTATGGAAATAGTATGAAGGTTCCTCAGAAAACTGAAAACCGAACTACCATATGGTCCAGTAATTCCACTCCTGGGTATATATCTGGAAAAAACAAAAACTCTAATTCAAAAAGATACATGCATCCCAATGTTCAAAGCAGCGCTATTTACAGTATCCAGGATATGGAAGAAAACCAAGTGTGCATCAGCAGATAAATGGATAAACAAGATGTAGCCTTTATCTATATACAATGGAGTATTACTCAGCCATGAAACAGTGACGTTCTGCCACTTGCAGCAACATGGATGGACCTAGACAATATTATGCATAGTAAAATAAGTCAGACAGAAAAAGACAAATACTGTATGATATCACTAATATGTCAAATCTGAAAAATTAAACGAATGTATAATGCAAAACAGAAACTTACTTATGTATATAGAAAATAAACTAGTGGTTACTAGCAAAATTCACAAAGGGCAAAGGGAAGGGGTGGAGGGGCAAGACAGGGGTAGGGACTTAAGAGATAGAAAGTACTGTATATAAAATAGACAAGCAACAAGGATATATTGTACAACACATGGAATTATAGCCATTATTTTGTAAGAACTTTAAACGGAGTATAAATACTAAATCGCTTAAAACTAATATAATATTGTGAATCAACTATACTTCAATAAAAAATAGAAAAAATAAAATAAATGCTGAAATAGCTACTAAAATTCTACCCCGATAAATGCATCTATCAAGAAAGAAAATGAAAGAAATCTACTTTAAGACCAATAATAATAATTTTGTCAACTAGCAGAACTGCACTAAAGGAAATACAAAAATAAATCCCTTCAAGTAGAAAGAAAATAATTCCAAATAGAAGCCTACAGGTACAGAAAGGTAGAAAGCAATGAAAACAGATTAAATAAAGGCTGACAATAATAAATAATAATATTAATGTCTTATGGAGGTTTAATATATACAGAGAAATAAAAAAACAAAAACATGCAACGTGGGGGTAGAATAAATTTTAAAGTTTTAAATTTGCTTACTTTGTCTGCAAACAGGTATAAGTACCAAAATAAAGCAAAAATGTGTGATTTTTTTAAAAGATCATCACTAAAATAATGGTAAGAGTATATAATTTTTAAACCACCAGAGGGGGAAAATGAAATACTAAAAAAATACTCGATGAACCCAAAGGAAACACAAGGGAATTTAGAACAGATGAAACAAATAGAAAATACATAATAAAATAACAATTTAGATCCAACCACTTAAACATTTTATTAAATATAAGTGGACTTACTGACATTTCAATAAAAAATAAAAGACTGTTGGACGAGATAAAAAATAAACTCCAAATGAATTTTAAAGAGATACAAATAAAAAAATGATACATTAAAATTATCATTTTTTGGAAGGAAAATGATATAACATGGTAATAAAGTGAATATAGCTATATTAATATCAAATAACAGAGCTTAAGGCACAATAGCTTCTGAAGAAATAAAGAAGAAAACTTATTAATGATAAAAATGTAATCCATAAGGAAAATAATTCTAAAATGTATGACTTAATAACATGGCCTCAAATACATAAAGCAAAAATTGGCAGAGCTATTAAAGAACACATCTGCAAATATAGCGGAGATAACTTTTGCAGTAACAGCTAGAAAGAAAAGAAAAAGAAAGTCGGCAAGGAAATGAAAGATCTGAGCAACAATATCAGCAAATTTACTTAATGGACTTACGTAGAACATTTCACCCAAAGCATTCTTTTTAAGCACACACAGCACATTTATGAAAATTGACCACTTCTTGGACTATAAAGTACATCTCAACAAACAGCAACATACTGAAATGAAGAGCATTCTCTTAATACAATTAAATTAGAAATCAGTAATAAATAAGAGGAAGGCTCCATATATTTGGGGATTAAGCAATACAATGTTAAATCACCTATTATTCAAAGACAAGAGAATCAAATAGAAAATACTGTTTAAATGAATAATTAGAAACTACTAGGATATGCCATCACTATTAGGATTCAGAAGCGATCTACACGGTGCAGTAGGAGGACAGGGAGGTCACCTTCCCTCATGAACACATCAAAAATACAGCTGCATGTGGAACAATTCCCACTGAAAGCCAACTGAAGACCCACGGCACAAAGACCCCTGCACACCAAGGCTGTAAGAAAATTACACAGGTCACGGGGCAGGAACGGAAGAGAAGCAATCAGGTCAGGACTGCACCCCTGGGAGGGGGTACACAGAAAAGGAGGGGGATTACCAGACAGAGATCTCCCTGAGCAGTGAGCTTAGGAGCCACACACTGGGCACCAGGGAAGACGAGTCCCCCCCTTGCCTGGTTTGAAAACCAGTGGGACTAAGAGGAGGGCTCTAGGAAATCCAGACGATGCTCATCCATGAAGGGCGTGCACACACTTGCTTATACCCAAAATAAGGATGAGGAAGCGATTCAAACTGCACAAGACTCCGGCCAGAGTTTGCCCCGGCCGCCCTGGGGCACACCCCAGCGTGGGCCTGGTGCCCGCTCAGCCCCAGGTGCTCCACGCTGCAGCCCCACACTGGGGGGAAGTCTGCCTCAGTCGGGAGGAGTGTGCGGTTGTGAGAGATGGAGCCAGCTTAGACCTGGAGCAGCATCTGAACGGGGTGGTGGCAGCCACTGCTGGCATTCGGAGGTGGCACACTGGGTGTTGTCCTCGATCTGTGTGGGGCCAGGATGGCCACAGCCACGTGTCCACTCTGGTCCCTCGTCTTTCAGCACTGCTCCCTTTTGGGGCAAGAATACTGGTGCCAGGAGAGGGTACAGCACACACTTAAGAGAGAATGGAGCCAGTTAGGACTTGACCCTCGGGGCTTCTGCTCCAGCAACTGGGAACCAGACCCTGCAGCAAACAGGGTGATGCTGGCTACTGAGCAGAGAAGCCCTGGTTCACACCTTGCTCAGGCCATAGCCTCTCCATCTCCAGCTCTACATCCTACCAAGGTGATAGCTGCCAGCACGCCCTGGGGGAAGACATGACTTAGGTTCACATCAGATCCGGCTCTCCAACCAAAGCCACTGGGCACAAACAGGCTGCACAGGGAAGCTTCCCTTCAAGACCACAGTAGTTAACTGCTTCACCTAATTTTGTAGAGACAGAGAAAGCTAAGCAAAATGAGAAGACAGAGGAATTTTTCTCAATTGAAAGAACAAGAGAAAAACCCTGAAAAATCAACTAATGAAACAAGAAAAAAATAATTTACCAAATAAAGAATTCAAAGCATTAGTAATAAGAATGCTAACTGAATTAGCAATTTTTAGGTTTAAACGCATATATTAAAAAGTCAGTAAGTTAAATATACATCTCAAGAATGTACAGGGAAAATAAAAGCAATTCAGTCCAAAGAGAGAAGAAAACACTTAAAACTACTAATAAAATAACCTAAAAGAAGTCCTCCAAAAAAGCTAATAAAATTGAAAATCTCTGACAAGTATTATTAGGTAGAAATACAATTAATCAGTGTTGGAAATAAAAAAAATGAAAAGTACACATCTCCTACAGATATTAAAAAATAGAGTAAATATTTTAAAAAATTATACCAAACGTTTAAAAATATTAGATGAAATGAATATATTCTTTTAAAAATGCAACTTACCAAAATAGAGAAAAACAGAAAAATGGGAATAGTCTCATAACTGAAATTAAATTAAAAATTAAAAACTGTCTCATAAAGAACACTCCAGACTCAGTTGGCTAGATGGACAAATTCTGCCTGAACCCTTGAGGAAGAAAGAACACCAGTCTTATGCAAATTCTTCCAAGGAACAGAGAAAGAGGGAACACTCCCCAACTTATTTAGTTAGACCAGCATAACAGAAGTAGCAAAATGTAAAAAGGACATTATGAGAAAGGAAAAATACAGGCCAAGCACTTTCCTGAATATGGATGAAAAAAATCTAAAACATACTAGCAAACTGAATTCAGTGGAGCATTAGAAGAATGATGTATCACAATGTGGGTTGATTCCAGGAAAATAAGATAGGCTTCACATTTAAAATTAAATCCACGTAATATGGATTGTTCCCAGACCCCCACAGATACCAAACTCCACAGACGTTCAAGTGCTTACATAAAATGTAAAGTGGGGCAGGGTTTGCATGTGACCTGTGTACCTCCTCCGTATACTTTTCAGCCAACACTAGATTACTCAGAATACCTAATACAACAACACAAATGCTATGTAAATATTTGTTAGCATTCAGCAAATTCAAGTTTTGCTTTTTGGAACCTCCTGGGATTTTTTTCCAAGTATTTTTGATCTACGGATTCAGCCAACTGTGGATGCAAAACCCACAGATATGGAGGGCTGACTACAGAAGACAACTTGCTTGATCTGATAAAACGGTGACATGTCTGTACTTGTAAGTTTGGGAATGAGAAAATGATGCCACTACTACCACTCCATCTTCCTTTTAACAATTTTTCCTATTCAGTCTAGAAATTGTTGAACAAACAAGACAAACAAAAGATTGGAGAAGAAATAAAACTGTCATTATTCACGATGACATGACTGTATACATAAAAATTTCCAAAAAGACAGATAAACAATTAGAAATAGTAAATTTTGCATGATTGCTGAATACAAAATCAACATACAAAAATCAATTGTTCTCTCCATCCACAAACACAAAATAAACCTTTAAAGATCCTTTAAAAATACTTTAATGATACTGACATGGAAATAGACACAGACCAATGGAACAGAATAGAGAGCCCAGAATTAAATCTCCACATATCCAGTCAACTAATATGTGATAAGGAGGCTAGGAACATTCAGTGGGGAAAGGATAGTCTCTTCAATAAATGGTGTTGGGGAAACTGGGTAAATAAATGCAGAAGGTAACACTGGACCCCTGTCTTACATTACTCAGAAAAATTAACTCAAAAATGTATCAAAGGTTTAAACATAAGACCTGAAACCACAGAACTCCTGGAAGAAAACATAGGGAGGAAGCGCCTCAACATTGTTCTTGGCAGTGATTTTATAGATAGTACACCATAAGCACAAATTTAAAAAAGAAAAAAAAATCCAACCAGTGGGATTACATCAAACTTATAAGCTTCTGCACAGCAAAAGAAATCATCAACAAAATGAAAAGGCAACGTACAGACTGGGAGAAAAATTTTGCAGAACATGTATTGGATATGGGGTTAGTATCTAAAATTTATAAAGAACTCATACAACTTAATAACAAAGAACAAATGATCCAATTAAAAATGGGTACAAGAACTAAATAGACATTTTTCCCAAAGAAGATATCTAAATTGCTAACAGGTACACAGAAGGTGCTCAACATCACTCATCATCAGGGAAATGCAAATCAACATCACAGTGAGATATCACTTCTCACCTCACACTTGTAAGAATGGTGATCATTAAGACTGACAAGCGATAACAAGTGTTGGAGATTTATCATATCTTGTCTTATGTTTAAGTCTTTGATCCATTTTGAGTTTATTTTTTTGTATGGTATAAGGGAGTGTTCCAGCTTCATTGATTTACATGCTGCCGTCCAGTTTTCCCAACACCATTTGCTGAAGAGACTGTCTTTATTCTATTGTATATTCTTGCCTCCTTTGTCGAAGATTAGTTGACCAAAAGTTTGTGGGTTCATTTCTGGGCTCTCTGTTCTGTTCCATTGGTCCACATGCCTGTTTTTGTACCAATACCATGCTGTTTTGATTACTGTAGCTCTATAGTATTGTCTGAGAGAGTTATTCCTCCAGCCTCTTTCTTTTTCTTCAGTAATGCTTTGGCAATTCTAGGTCTTTTGTGGTTCCATATACATTTTATTATTTGTTGGAGAGGATGTGGAGAAAAGGGAACCTTTGTGCACTGTCGGTAGGAATGTAAAGTGGGCCAGCTACTATGAAAAACAGTAAGCAGGTTCCTCACAAAAATTAAAAATAGAACTACCATATGATCCGACAATTGTACTTTGAGATATTTATTAGCAAAAACTGAAAACACTAATTCAGAAAAATACACGTATACTCATGTTCACTGCAGCATTTTTGCAACAGTCAAGATATGGAAACAACCTAAATGTCCATCAATGGATGAATGAAGAAAATGTGGTCTATATATACAATGGAATATTTAGCCATTAAAAAAATAAGAATGAAATCTTGCCATTTGAGAAAACATGGATAGACCTTGAGGGCATTATGCTAAGAAAAATAAGTCAGACAGAGAAAGACAAATACCGTATGATCCGAATTACATGTGGAATTAAAAAAAAAAAAAAGCCTAATCTCATAGACACAGAGAACAGATTGGTGGTTACCAGAGATGGTGGGTGAAAGGTGGGCGAAATGGGTCAAGGTGATCAAAAGGCACAAACTTTCAGTTATAAGATAAGAAGGTACCAGCGATGTAATATATAGTTAATAGATCTTGAAAGTTCTCATCACAAGAAAAAAGAAACTTGTAACTATGTAGGCTGAAAGATGTTTAACTAGACTTACTGTGGTCATCACTTCACAATATATACAAATATCAAAGTATTATCCTGTAACCTGAAATTAATATATGTCATACTTAATTTAAAAAAAAAAAAAGCTTCAATGAGAGAAAATAAAAATGACTTAGGTGTGTATAAACAAATTGATCACATTTGTGGGTTTGAAGCCTCAGTTATTTCACTGTTCTCCGAACTGGTAGTTAAATTTAATGAAATTCTAAGCAACATTCCAATTGTACAAGTGTGTTTTAGTGGGATATGATAAACTGACTCTAAAATTCATATTCAGAAGAGCCTAAAATGGCCAAGATAATCTTTAAAAAAACAAAATGGAAAGAGTTACTGTTCCAGATAGCAAGACCTATTACAACGCAACAGTAACTAAGGGCTCTAACATTTATACAAGGAGACACAAACACACAAGGAACAGCACAGAGATCCGCATAGCAGACTCTCACCTACAGAGACAGATGATGAAATGTGATCTCTGCCTCACAAACATGCTGTCCAAGATGACTATAGATCCAAGTACAAAACAGAACAACAAAGCTTCTGAAGATACTAAAGGAGGATATTTTGTTGTTTGCAGAGTAGAAAAAGACTCTTAAACAGAACATCCAGTACCCTAGCTATAGAGGAAAAGATTGATAATTTAGACTACATTAAAAGTAAGCATCAAAAGACACCATGAGGAAAGTAAAGAGCTTAAATGACCATGGGTCGGAATCCATAACAAAGAGATGCTATAGTCACTAAGAGAAATACAATCAACCCATAGAAAGATGAGCAAGAAACCTCAAAGGAGAATACACAAACATAAGAAAAAGTTGTGAACCACATTAATAATCAGAGAAATATAAATTAAAACCACAGTACATAACATGATACATCCACCAGAATGGTTAAAGTCATTAAAAAAAAAAAAAGCTACAATGCCAAAGTTGCCATTAATGCAGAACAACGGGAATTCTCATATCCCGCTGATGGAGCTGTAAACTGGTAAAATCACTTAAGAAAATCATTTTGCCCTATCTCATAAATGTGAATATACACATATCCTATGACCAAGCAATTCTACTCCTAGGTATGTACCCAACAGGAATGTGTACACATGCTCATCAGGAGAAACGCACGAGCACGTCCACAACAGCACTATTTGAAGTCACCAAAAACATACGACAGACATGTTCATAAACAGCAGAGCACCTGTTTACAATATGAAGTCTTCACACAGTGGGAAACTAGACAAAATTAAAGTAAAATACAACTTCACTTAATGTGAGCAAAAGCAGCAGACACAGATGCATATTGTAGGATATTTATATCCAAGTTCCAGAAGCAGGTAAAATTAAACTACAGTGTTTTAGGACTGACACACAGGGTAGTAAAATCACAAGGGAACGTTAGTTGGGGCGTTAGTAAAATCACCAGGCAGCAGCGGTTACCTTGGGCAGCAAGGAATGGGGACGAGAGGAATCTTCTCAGATGCTGTCAATGTTTTATTTATTTATTTACTTTGCATTTCAATAACTTTATTAAAAGGTATAATCCCTTAGTACCAAAACATAATGCTAGTTGTTTAGGTTACCTCTGCCTGCCTCAAAATTAACACTGATGTATTCAAAATATTGAAACATATCAGCCTTTTGAGAGAGTGAAACATTATCCATAAAACATGGTTTACGAAACTATAAGATACACAGTGTTTCTTTGGTTTATTTTCCAGTGCACATCTACTCATAACTGGATGTCAAAAATGGGTACCACCATCCTGGATAGACTCAGGTTAGACATTGCACAAAGTAACCCCTAACACTGTAGATCTTCTTAGATTCACTGACTTACTAGAAAATCCTGAATGCTACCTCAGTAACCACATAAGCATAAAGATGTCTATTTACTTTGTATACCCTGGCAGACTAGAGGCAATAAATTTTTGTAAGTTCTCTTCCTTTTAAACAAAATACTAAATTAGAAGCAATGACAGTTTTATAAAAACAGTCCTTAGTAAAAGCTTCTGGAGTATTAAATCAGCAAGTTTTCAGAGATGTTAATTTATTTTGACTTACTAATACAGTAAAAACTAATTTTATCAGTGGAACTAGATTAAGGCAGTAGATTTTGTATAAAAATTTTGTATCATAGATGTAAAAATCACCTGTTTTCTAGAAAAAATATTAAAGATAACTTAATATGCCAAGATTACTAGGTCTATATTTGTACTTTATAAAAAGTGCCCTAAAATTTAAATGTACTTCTCATGTAGCAATAAAGTCCACATCTCTGGATTCTCTATGACTTGCATAACAGTGCCAGGAAACCATTTTCACTGCCTAGAATAATAACCCTCATTATGCCTTAAAGTGCATTTGTGAAATGTTGGTTTTGATGTAAACCTTGTAATTTTACATTTAAATTTAAACTAAGAAGGTTACCATTTTTAATACCACCTAAATACAATACATTGACCCAATACAGAATGTTTTATTTCTTGAGCTGGCAATAATTACACAGGCGGTCCAGCTGTGATAAATCACTGAGCTGTACTTCTGCACTTTTCTGTATGTAAGCTGTATTTCCTGTTATAAAGGCTTTAAAAAACACTGATGGACCTTACCTCATAAATAAGTTAAAAAATAAACTGATCAAATACATGTGGGTCTATTTCTAGGCACTCTGTTCTGCTCCCCTGATCTCTGTGGCTACATTCTATCCTTACGCCCGTTCCACGTTGTTTTTCAAAATGTAGGTTTACCAACAGTCTTGAAATCAGGTAGTATTGGTAAGTCTGCCAAGTTTGTTGGTCTTTCCCAGAACTGTTTTAGCTATTCTAGTTCCTTTGCACTTCAGTATGTTTTAGAATCAGCTGTGAATGTCTGCAAAATGCCCGCGGGCACTTTTACTGGGTTGTGTGGAATCTATCGACTTCTTCATGTGGAGTTTTCCAGCTCATGGTGGCACAGCTCCCACTTACTTAGTCCTTTAAGTAACCTTAGCAATGTTAGGTAGTTTTCAGCATACAGATCTTACATGCTTTTTGCTAAATTTATCTCTACATATTTCATTTTTACGCTACTTTCAATAGCATGTTTTCTCATCTTTATTTTCCAACTGTCTGCTGCCAGTACATGTGAATACAATCGATTTTCATATGTTCACCTCTGTCTCATGAACTGCTTACACTCACGTATTAGTGCTGACGGCTGTTTAGTACAGTCATAGGGATTTTCTACATAAACAATCATGTCATCTGCACAGAGAAACGTTTACTTCTCTCTAATCTTTATGCCGTGTACTTCCTGCCTCGTTCAGTGGCTAAATGGCTGGCCTCCCCAGTACGATGCTGAACAGAAGAGTATGTACAAGTACCAGGTAGTACCCGCAGCAAGCAGGGAGCACCCTTGCCTCGTTCCCACTCTGAGGGTGACAACATTCAGTCCTTCGCTGTTAAACTTGATGTCAGCTGTAGGATATCCATAGGTGCCACTTACCAGGGTGAGGCTATTCCTTTCTCTTCCCGGTTTGCCAAGAGTTTGTTTGTTTTTTTTAATGAATGAAACCTTTCTCTGCATCTATTAAGATGGTCATATAATTTTCTCCTTTATGCCTTGATTTTTAAATGTTAAACCAATCTAGCATTCCTCTTTATAAATTCCAAGATGAAATCTGCACATGTCATGCGAAGGAATGCCCTGTTAGTTCTCACAAGCGGTACCATCTGTAGTGCTGTAGTGACTCTGGTTCTGGAATCAGGGAAACGTCCGTCTTATAAGATAAGGAGAACAGTGTTCCCTCCTCTATTTTTTGAAAGAGGTTATGTAGGACCGGTATTATTTCATCTTTAAAGGTTTGATGGAATTCACCAATGAAGACACCTCAACCCAGGATTTTCTTTGCCTAGCTAACAAGCTTGTTTTATTAATGACAAAAAGGTTCAAAAAGGAATGGGAAGTGCAAATTCAATTAAAATAATGCTGAAAGAACTGTGTGCATAAATGGATGCAAGTGATTCTGGTCCACTGAGATGGTCTGAAAAATTTTTAAGAGCTCAAGAGAAAATAAAAATATCCGTACCGCCATGGCCTTGGGCTTTTACGCATTTTCTCTCTCAGTGAGCATGTGTTATTTATAGTTAGCAACAAAAACAGTAAGTGGCAGTCAGAGCTGTCGATAATGGGACAGGATCTCCTCACACTGTTCTGAGCCTGTAGTGATGGTGCAGAGGGGCTTTCTGGCTCGGCTATGAGTTTGGAATAAAGTGTATTTCGCTCTGAAGATCCTCTTAGTTTATTTCACGAGTCTTCCACTCGTCACACAGTCAGAGCAAAGTAATACCCGACTTTAGGAAGGGTGGAGAATACCATTTTGAACTTCATAACCAGAAAAAGAGATATGATGGTTCACGTTTGTCAGGACTGCCCAACTGAGAAGACACGGGAGTTAGAAATAAGGGCAGGGAAAATGCTGAGCCTGGAAAAATGGAGAATATCTTTCAAATGACTAGAGGTCATTTAAAGGACACTAATATAACATTTCTAATGAGGCCACAGCAACTCACTTTAAGCTCCAGTGTAGCAGATGGAAGACGGATACAGAGAGAAACTTCATAAGGTATATTTAGAAAACCACATGAAAAGTTAGTCTTTATAATTTTGTATTAATTGAACAGGCCAACTTTTCAAAATTTCCTGTGAGTTTCTGACTTTATTGTACCACAAGAATATTCCACCAACAGCAACATAACACAAATAACGCACATTCCCAGAATTAAAGGAAACAAAACAAAGCCATCAAGTTGGGGGGAACAGTTTTTATGATGACTTTCCTTAAATCTTTTTTTCACCTCAGATAAAAGGGTGCGTATAATATTTTGTAGCCCTTGAGCTATACCCACAGCAAATAAAGACAGGTAACTGGAAACAGTGTAACTCCTGTGTCTGATTCATTTTATAGATGATATGGTTAGTCATACTCTGTCACTCCAAACATTTGGAAAGTCAGTTGGGAAGAAAATACCACATGAGTTCCCTTTGTTGGTCCCACCACAGTCGTTGGTTGGGGAATGGCAGGTATCCACATGAGGACAAGAGTGAGAATTAAGATTCCAAAGAACGAATAACAAATATGATATTGAACATACAAACATGGTATAATTAGCTCAGTTCTTAAGAGATGTAACCCCTGACTTTAAACACTTAAATTAGCAATATTCAATCTACCATTTTCTCAGCTAGAGGCCTGAAGAGAATCTGGATAAAACAGGGGATGCATTAGGGGTTCAGAGGAAACTAACCAGGCACAGTTACTGCACAGCTGCACTGGTCAGTGATGTACTGACAGGAGGGACCAGGCAGGTAGGCAGGACCTTGGAAGATCCTTTTAGTTTGGGCAAGAGAAAGGAGGTGCAGTTATGTGATGTTTTAGAAGTATCTGACCTACATTCAGAAGCTCATTTCTGTTCAACTTAACATCTGAATTGTGGGTTGGCTATGAAGGAAACAAATTCACCCAAGTGTGGATGTTTCTTTCCTAATCATACATAAGGGAGGAAACCTGTCTCACCGACCTGACCTGTGGCATTGACAAGAATACATGTATTGTATTACATCAGAAATGCTGTGAGCATCGCCCAGGGAGGTGAGCTGACTTACCTGAGGTCACCGCAAACCCAGAAGAAGAAAGGGCTCCTACCTCCGGCTGAGCATATAAGCTTTCCTGCAACACACAGAGCCTGTACTCTGAGGCCTTGAAAATGAATTTTTTTTTAAATCCAAGCTGAATATAACTTGAGATTCTGGCTGGATTAAATGTCTAACATAGCTTCCAGCATTACTCAGCTGAAAGAAATAGAAAACAAATGGAAAAGGTGGGATCTTGTGGCAATAAGCAGAATACTTTTAGAGTTAAAAAAGTAATTTAAACCTTGGTTCCTGTTCTTAATTTTGAAGAAGTTAGTAATCTCCCTGAACCTCGCTTTCCTCCTCTTTAAAATGAGGATAGTATGAGATAATATTTGCAAATCATGGTGCTTCAAGCGCCAGTAAATGTTCAGTAAGTTCTATCCACTCTGGTTATTAACGATAGTTTCCATCATAGTCATTTACTACTTTCACCTTCAGATCACCCTGGCAACACAGGCTACTACTCCTCTCAGTGGCCAACATTTTAAGGAAAGCATTAAACTAATAAAACAACTAAGAAAACACCATCTTATTGAAGCCACACACTCCCACAGACTTCTCACCACTACACACATACTTCAGTTGTCAGGAATAATTCATTGTGGGCAACTGCTTTATTCCAGATACACTGGGAAATGCTGAAGTTGTCTACATGTCTACAACTTCAGAAGACGGTCTCCCTGTAAAGCATTAGCTGATTGCACAGCACTACGGGGAGACAACAACCTGTCACAGTCAACAATGTAAACTGTTAGGTAAACCTATAGTTTTATAGTCAATAGTTACACACCTTCTAAGATTAAAAAAAAAAGCTTTAACCTTCATTTTTCTGGATTTCAGAAGTACAATTAAATGATACAAAATAGATAAGTAGGTTTCTACTGCATAGCACAGGGAACTATATTCAATGTCTTGCAGTAACCTATGGTGAAACAGAGTATGAAAAGGAATACATGTCTGTGTAACCGCATCACTATGCTGCACCCCAGAAACCGACACAGCGTTGTAAACCGGCTAGACTGCAATTAAAAAAAACAATGAATGAACTTAAAATTGAATAATTCTGTTCTTCCACTCTTCCTAAAGCTTTCAAAAGCCTTCTCAAGTAGCAAAATAAATCTTTTTTGTTTGTTTCTAGGCCTTATTTTCCCTTCTTTCTTCTCCTCATTCCTATGGATTATGATTCAGATGATTAACAATCGTGTCTGTTAATCTAACACATATACCACTTCCTCAGTGACCCCCACCAACCTGCACATGTTCACATTCTGTTTCTTTGGTCAGAACATTTTGCTTTATCTTTTCTAGAGACAGGTCCTGACATACCTTTTCTATTTTGCATGAGGTCCTTCCACCACAGAAGTGGATTATTTCTCTTACCGTCCCAGGGCCCACAGGACACCCAATCTTTCAGCTCTGGCCAATCTGAATTAGAGCAGGCCAGAGCTGACGGGTTGGAAGGGTAAAAAAAAAAGTCTCTCCTTTGAAGCCAGTTCATGGCCTCTATTTCAGAGACTTAAAGCTGCCCTCACCACCTCCCACACCATCAGTGGAGCCAGTTTCCTGACTCAGCATTACCTCCCAAGCACTCCTTTGAAAACACAGCATGAGCAACATAGATGAATTAAAAAGAAATGCCTCGGCAAGGACTTAAGTCTTTTGAGCAAGTAATCAATACATTTTAAGTATCTTAAATGAAATTTCATAAGTAGTGACTGGATTGGAATATAAACAAGTGGTTTTGATCTGCCTCAAACCAAGCTGAATATTTCCTTCTGCATGGGACTTCTTTTCAATGATACACATTTATAAAAATCCCAAGATCTAGCCTGTATTTTAAAAAAAAAAAGGTACCTAATTAGGTTTAATGTGCCAGTATCCAGATGGTCAGCTTTCAAAATGAAGTAACTAAGGAGTCCTTTTATAAACTAACAAGCTGAATTGTTCCAAAATTTTTGAGTATAAATTATTAAAAATTACTCCAAATTATATCTTCCATCCTGTCTTCCAAGCTAGAAACCATGAGTTTTGACAACCCTGCATATCCAAAATCCAGTAAGTTGCCAAAACCACAAATCCAACTCAGATATATGTCTAGAATAGGACTCCCATTCTTCCCAGCCACTTTAACTCTCAGACCTAGTTGAAAAGAGTTCAATAATCTCTTCCGCAATTGCCACACTCCTGCAGCTCACCTCCCACCATGCAGTAGGGCTTCATTAAAAGCAAAGATAAACACGCCCATTTCTTGCTAGGGAAAACCTCTCAGATCTCCAATGATTCTGAGACAGAATTCAGGCTCCTCATCTGGCATTTGAAGATGCCTTTAAGGACGGCCATCTGCCCATCCCTGTCTCCTTCCGTCCTTCACAAATCACCCTTTGTTTCTGCCACCCAGGATTGCTCACCATTTCCCGGATGTGCCAGGATCTGTCAGAACCCCGTGCCTCAGAGGCAGAATCAGTTCTTTTCTTGAAGACAACTTGGCTTTTCCACTTAACAAACTCCCACTTGACCTTCAAGTGCCAGTGCAAATGCCATCTGTCTAGAGTGGGGACCTCTTCCCCTTTCCTTTCCCAGGCAGTTCGTTGCTTCACCTTCTGTGTTCCCACAGCACTTTTAGTATCTGTACCAGCATTTCCTCAGTTTGAATTGTGATTTCTCTTCCACATGTTGTCTGTGTGCTCCTCCCCGCCCCCAACTAGACCACGAGCTTTCCTAAGACATGAACTAGGTACTATTCTTAAGTGGGTATAAACATTCACATTCATTGACCCCTCTACTGTATGTCAGCATCATTATGATCTAACACAAAGTACATGAAATTTAAGGCAGGCAACTTCTGGGTTTAAGTCATAAATCCTAGTGCCACCTTTTCTAGAACCTTGGCTGTGAAACCTTGCACTTCCTCACCTGCAGACCAGTAATAACAACCAGATCCTGGGGAGAGAGGAAGAACTAAGGATGATTAAAAATGAGATGCTATATGAACACTGCCTGGAAAAGTCATGGTGTGAGTACAACAGTAACAATGATAAAATGGCCCTGGCACCCACTGAGCACCCACCCGTGCTGGACACTGCGACAGCCCCATGTGGTCATTAACCTCCCCATTTTACCAACTAGTAACAAAGGCCCACAGAGGACGTGTGCGCTGACCAACGCCACGTGCTAAGGACCCAGCAAAGCCAACATTCAAATCTCCTTGGGGACTTAACCATATGCTCCAGGCATTATTTCACTTACTTAAGTACTTGGTATTTTATCTGATCCTCATCACAATCCCTTTTACTTTTCTCATTTGACAGAAGAAAAAAACAACTGAGCTTCAAATAAATAACTTGCCCCAGATCATATAGCTACAGGGTAAATAAGCTAAGATTCAAATCCAGGTGTGTCTAAACTCAGAACACGTCAGTCAAAACCCCATGGACTATTACAGAAGGTACAAATGTACCATAAACCAGAAGACTGATATGAACCCCAGGAAAAGTACCTGTGTGGTGGTAATTCAAAATAAAGTCAGATTCACTTTGGTTAAAATTATCAGGAAAACCTTTATAAAGGGTTTTAAAAATATTTGAAGTATAAAATTTGACATAAAAAATGAGTATTATTGAAAACCAAAATTAATGGCTGGAGAGCATTCAGGAAAGGGGCAAACCAGCAAATCAGGGACACAGTTACGGGGTATGTGGGGGGTGGGGTGGGGACCAGGGAGAGTAAAAGTGGGGAAGGGAGGGGGAAGGGAGGGGAAAGGGGGAGGGGGAGGCCCTGGATACAGTCATGCTGTGACTAACTTCACAGAGCAGGGAGCCCTCCGTGAGATAAATCACACCTGGTCCTCATGAAAATGAGTCACAATGAGCAGGGAATGGGAAGTGAAGGGACTAATCCGGACAAGAGGCTTAAGCAGAGTGATGCTGGTGGCTCTTCCACTTCAAGGAAGGAGGACCAATTGGTGGCATTTGGCAAAGGAGTCTGATCTCAAAAATGCTGACTCTAAGATGCCAGTGGAAACCCGAGGGCAAAGCTCTCAGCTGGCAGACAGATGCAGATGTGACTAGAGCTGGGATCTGTGTGCAAGTCCGCACGTAAGTGTAAAGACAAAGAGGAGGGGGGAGAGGAGGGAGGACAAATGTAAGGACTTTAAGGAACATCTATATTTTAGCAGCAAGAACTAAAAACAGTGTTTTGCAGCAAGTCAAGTGAATAGGCTTTTTTAGGAAACATTGTTTAAAACTGCTCAAATCCCACTAGAAGTAAAGTGAATTCTCAAAAAACTAAGAGAACAGGCAGGAGGGTAGAGCTCAGTGGTAGTGTGTGCTTAGCATGCACGAGGTCTTGGGTTCCAACCTCAGCACCTCCACTAAAAAGAAATAAATAAACCTAATTAACCACCTCCCCAATAAATAAATAAAATAGGAAAAATAAATCTTTTAAAATTTATTAAAAAACACTAAGGAAACAGACCTTTTTTCAGAAAGGTCTTAAATGTTGATATGACTAGAAATTGGATAATAGAGGAGAAAACAGTGGCAGAAAAATAGAAGCACATTTTCCAGAACTTCTGCAAGAAGAGCTAGTCCGTGTAAGAGGAAACTGAGTGAGATCACATAAAACTCCAACCTTCCCAATAAAATGAGAGAGTCCCAGCTCAGAACGAATAGGCTGGGCGGTTGCTGAGAAGAAGGAAAGACACCTGAAACAGGGACGGGCCGACAACAGGCAGCGGGAAGGGAAGCACGTGCTGAGCGGTGAAGGGCACGCAGGGCAGGCCGCTCAGAGCAGGCCTCTGGGCGCTCGTGGACTTTCTCCAGCGACTGCCGACAGCTCTGGGTAGGAGAGCAGGAGGCGATGGCAGTGAGGGAGAAACTCCAGGAAGAGCCTGAGAAATGCTAAGACAGTAGGAAGCTTATCTCTCTGCACAGATCTGCTTAGTACAGCAGCAAGGGTTCCAGAAACAGAATTTCCTAAAAGGAAACTTAGCATGACTTTTGTTTTGTCCTAAGCCTCCAGCTCACAGTGGAAGTAGGGACAGGGAACAGGGCCGTCGTGTCAAGGTTCCTGAGATATGGGAGCAGGCCCAGGAAGAGGAGAGCCTGGCAGGAAGGCACCGTATGACACGACTGATGAACACATGTGCGCACACACACACAAGCAACCACACACCCCTCCTTCCTGGCACTGTGAGATTAGGAGATCCAAAGCGATCCAACAAAAGTATGGATTGCAAAAACCTATGATCTGATTAAAAAGAAACCAACTCTAAATTAAGGGAAGGAGTGAAAGGAATTTTTTGAGGTAAAAAAATAGCTCAGTGTATCAAAAGAGCACGTAGGTTCAGACGGGGCTTGAGGAGACAGATCAGGACTGAATTAGATGGAGGGGAGTGTGAAGTGTAAGTAAATGTCAGGGCTCACGGTGGTAACCACCTGCGAGAAGAAATAAGAAAAGAGCGCTGAGAGCAAGAGCTAACTTGGACCAGTGTCATTTATTCAAAAGTCCGCTGGTCCCTCTGCGGGTACCGCACACCCCTGTGCGGTGAGAGACAGATCTCTACTCATTAGCAATCCAGTCTCATAATTAGATACTGACAAACCTCACACTGAGGGGGAGAACATCCAAATGCCTGTGATGAAACTTGCTTCACTAGAAGGAAGTATTGCAGGAAACTGCGTTCATGATTTTTCAAGGCAGAAATCCAGGCTTCACACACCAGAGCCTAGATTTTCTCAAGGGTTTGACAATTTGCTCCAGGAAAACACAGACCAAGCAGAAGCAGCACATATGTTAAAGCTGCCTGCTGAGTCTCTTTCTCAGAAAAAGAAGCTTAATAAAGGGTCAGCCTTAAAATTTGTCATCGACCGTGAGTAGCAGCCTGAAGTAAGGTAAAAATCCATAATGAGCTCTCCTACTTACAGACGAGGGTGTGGGTGGTGCTTCCAGGGAAACTGATGGGACAGTGAGCAGACCGCACCACCGTCACGGCCACAGCTGTTATCACCATCGTTCAAAGACAAGGCCTGTGCTCAAACGTCATGCTCCAGAGCTCAAACATCACTGCACAACACAGAGGCTTCGACAAGCCTCTTCTAAAGACCAAGCACTCATTCTAATATACAAGTTTATCCATATGATCCATGTACAGTCCCCCTGGGAAGACAGTTTATTAGCTTAGTCTTGTTTCTACAACATATTACTTATTTTCTGAAGATATTAACAAAGGAAGGTTCCTGTTAGAACTTGGGCGTTTGCCTTTGACTATACTTGTGAAAGGCTGTTAGGTTTGTATTCATAGACTCTAATGATTCTAAAACACATTCAAAGACCTCTGCATAACAGCGACAGTGGTTAAGAGCAGGCGTTTCAGAGTTCAACACACTGAGATGAGAACCATTTCCTGCTAATTACAACATCCAGTCTCCCTCTCTCTAAAACAGACATTAATAATAATAGCTCCCAGAGGTGTTACAAAGATCAAATGACACGTGTAAAATCCTTAGCAAAGTAAGGCCTTCAAAAATGTTACTGTTATTTAAAGGGTCATTAGAGGTCACGGAGTTGGGACTTCACTTACCAGTGAGGTAACACAGTTAGTAACAGAATCAATTTTCATCACCTAGCTCAGTACTCTTTAGCTGGACTTTAATCTCAAATTATTATTAGACATCACAGTGATCTTATTAAAGTCATGATCCAACAAGGTTCTGAGAAGGATGTGCCTTAATTGTGTTTCGCCTGGTCTTACCTTGTGAAAACTTTCCCCATGCTTAAAGACACTGCTTCTTGTTCGTAACTAAGGAGAACATGGGATGAACTGATGTCTTGTTTAATCAGTGGTCGTTTTACTGCTGGGTGCAGAAGAGATTAACCGGTTTCCATCAGTACCGCATGGACCATGTCTGATGGATGGCTGACCTCAATCTGCATTTGTAGCCCATCACATCTGCAAGCATCCATGATCTTTATATCTTGACATAAGCTCCTTCACAAAGTTTTGTACAAATCCTTAAAAGTGAGAGAATATTTCAATAAAAGTTAATCCTTTAGCTAAAGGAGATAATCGTTTAGTAAATTCAACTTAGTGAAAATTGTTTTATCTAAAAAGGAAGGTGTGTTCGTTTAACATAAACTCAGCTGAAGGGAGTTATCCAGAGCTTTAACTGAGAAAGCACTGGGGCAGAAGAGTACAAGAAACCTTTAATTTCATCAACATCACCATTCAAAAGATTGGGTTATTTTCTCCAATACGATTGCAAACTTAACTGTATCCGTATTTGTTTTCATCTGTACTTAGAGAAAGAAAACTAAAGTTACTACTTTCTTGGCTATGTAGAAAGCAGCTTCCATTTCTCTCCAATTTAAAAAAATTTGCAAAATGAACAAAATTTTTTAAGTTTTAAAAATCAAAACTATTACAATTAATTTTCCAGTGAATATATCTTGTGGTGTTGAAATTTTAAAATGTCTTCCAGCCACTCTGTAAACTTGGAAATTATAGCTGACCCTTGAGCAACATGGGTTTGAACTGTGCGGGTCCACTTACACGCAGAGTTTCTCAGCAGTAAATACCGCAGTGCTGCCAGCGGGTTGAACTGCAGATACGAAGAGCTCACTATAAATCACATGCAGCTGTTTGGCTGACGGGAGGGTAGGCCCTCCCGCCGCGTGTTCAAGGATCACTGCGATCCCATTCTGGGAATTCTCTCTCCATAATTTGAAATGACCAGAAAAGGGCAGAGCTAAACATTTGATACTTGGATCCCTGTGCATGAATGAAAAGAAACTTTCAAACTGAAGCTGAGTTCTATTTTTGACTGAAGTTTAGCACCTCAATGGCTATATTTGCTGAGCATAGAGACATGCCAAGAAGAAATGACAACCTAATTTCTCTTCTGCACAAATAGGAGAATAAAAATCAACAATGCAATAGAATAAATGCTATAGAATAAATGTAGTAAAAATGCTTGGCATTAACAGAAAAAGAAATGGAATAATCTAACGTTAATAGTACCTTGCTTATTTTATGCATACACACAATATGTGTGTACCAACAATTATGTGGTACAACTAAATAGCTTACAAATCAAACCAGAAATACTTGGTATGTGTGATAATGGTAAAGATTAAAATATTTGTAAAAATTAGCCTATAAAAAATAACTTTATCTCTATCTGTATATGCATTCCATAACAACTTCTTAATCTAGAATACATACCCTGTAGACAAGATTATTGAAGAGGCTGAAAATTTTTTCTCTATGATTGTTTGAAAGTTTGATAAACTCATAAATAATTATTTTATTCTCAGTCTTAAATATTCTGTAACTTCAATATTCCACAACCCCTTAGCTTCAAAAGTAAAATTCAGAAGGACATGCTTATAAATATATAAAGAAAGAAGCAAAAGGAAGAAATATCCCAGGGATTAGGTCTGGGGCCACAGTGAATACTGAGTGAGATTCAATTTAATATACTTTTTGTCAAAGATAGGGATTTATTCAGTTAAATTTCTAGGTCTGAATGTCTGCATTTTACACCTCAACTTTTTTCAAATAAGAACAATGAAAGAGTTAAACAGAGAAAGTCTCCATAAGAAATTAAAAGTGGCTCTAGCTCTACTGAAAATTCTGTCAACCGTCTGGAGACCAACTGTGTCTCTCCCCTCTCCCTTCTCCCTCTCCCTTTCAGCTGAGCAGTTTCTCAACTACACACAAACAGCGGACCAAAGCCTTAATGAGCAGTCTGGGGAAAGTGTTCTGTCATTACGCTGAGTTCTAGCACAGCAGCTCTCATTAGCTGAGCTACAACTCTTGAGAATTCAAAGGTAGGACCTCCTTGGAGTTAAAGGAAAAAGGCAAAATGCAGCTTTCAGATCTAGGCAGCAACTAATATTCACAGAACAGATTTTCTAGGGCGAGGCTTTCCCAAACCTAGCTGATCAAAAACTCCTATAATCCAGAGTCCCGCCTCAGACCTAGCCCACCACACTTTCCAAAAGCAGAGCCACAAAATGAGAATTTTAGAAGCTCTCTGGACAGCACAGCACCGTGGCAGAGAGGAGCAGCTGCAGACCCAGGCAGGAGGTGGCTAAGGAAGGGCCTTGGGAACCATGAACAGGAGCTTTGGGGTTGCCCTCAGGGAGGGTGAAGCATCTCCAGCAAGTGGGATCACTCCTTTGAGTGGGAGGAGCTGGGGTGGGGGGACCAGAGTGAAGCCATGGAGGCTAATTAGGAGACACTGCATTTGTCCAGAGGCACAAAGGTGACTTGCACCAGAGTGATGACAATGGAAAAGAAACAAAGCCAGAGTTTCTGGATGGACAGTTGACTCTTGAACAACACGGGTTTGAACTGCACAGGTCCACTTCTACACAAATTTTTTTTTCAATAGTAAATACTTCAGTACTACTCGATCCGCAGATAGAACCATGGATGCAGGCAGAGGGCCACCTATTACCTATAGGAGGATTCTCCACTGCACCCCCCTGTGTTGTTCAAGAGTCAACAGCATCTTTGAATCAACAGGCTTCGGCAGCAGACGGGCTATGGAAGGTGAAGGAAAGGCACGAGACGTGGAGTCAGCTTTCTTGGGTTTAAATTCCATCTCTGCCACTTATGACTTAGCAAGTTACACCGAGTCTCAGTTTTCACATCAGAAAATGGAAGTAGGATTAAATAAATTGTTTAAATTAAAATTAATCAATTTAAGTGATCCATGTGAAACACTCAGCACAGTGCTTGGCCCTTAATAAGCACTGACAAGATGCTGGCTGCTGTTCATGGGTTTTGTTGTTAATGATGTTGTTGTAAAAAGATAATTCACTGAGACCTACTCTGAGCAAGGCACTGTGAAAATTAAAAAAAAATTTTTTTTAAAGGGGAAAACAAGCTCCCCTGATGACAAGTATGGAGACCCAAGACCACCTTCAGTTTCCCCCATGACTGCTGCTGAGGTATTTACTCATTTATTTTTACAAAACAGAGAAGTGCTGAAGTGCGGAAACAATTCAGTTTTGTTACTGTAACAGAAAAGAACAAATCTGACTCCATATTAGATCTGTTTCTTTGGCTTTAACCCTGTGCCGTTTTCTAGGCTTAGTCTTGTGGGCTCTGCACCTTTTGTAAAAAGAATGTTGCCTTTAGCCTGAAATAGACAGGAGAGCCTACTCTCAAGGCTCTGACCTTTAAGGATATTAACACTTTTGCACCAAGGCTCTGACCTTTAAGGATATTAACACTTCTGCATGTCTGTAAAGATGACAAGTTGCAGAATAGGAAATAACACTTGTTTTGTTAGAGGTTTTACAGGGTCACCATGACCTGACCCATGTGGACAGCTGCAAGAACAAAGGATTCCTACAGCAAGAAGTTTGCAACAACCAACCACACCCCCTCCCCTTTTTAGTATAAAAGGAGCCTGAATTCTGACTTGAGTAAGATGGTTCTCCAAGACATTAGTCTGCCACCCTCTTGGTCTGCCGGCTTGCTGAATAAAGTCGCTATTCCTTGCCCCAGCACCTCATCCCCTGATTTATTGGCCTGTTGTGTGACGAGCAGAATGAGTTTAGACTGGGCAACATTACCATGATCCTCAAAGCCCCAGATCATTACAGTATGAACATGCTGGCATAAGGAAACAAGAAATAAGTTCCAGTTTTCTGACTCTCTCCTCCATTCCTACCGACTGGACCGGGGGAACCAAATTAGACCCACGTGGATTCACTTAATCTGCATTTGCCGTGGGACTAGTCACTCCCTCTCCCATTCTCCTGCTTACACTGGGGAAAGCATCACCCACCTACAGGTCTTCACTGCTATATCCAAAGTGAGTCTGAAGCTCCTGCTCTGTCAAGATACCACTTTAAAGGGTGTGCCTATAGCAGTTGTCAACGGGACTGGCACAATACTGACACAGGTTGGTGCCTGATAAGTCTGGGACAGGTTCTTAAATACCAAAGCAATATATCCTATAGAGAGAATAAATGGTTTCTTACTAGACAGCAAATGAGATGTTGTACGTCTCAGTATATACGTTTCCCAAATACTTTGAAAGGCAGCATATGTAGATGACTGTGTTTCAGTTTTGTAACTTACAGCTGAGAAGGGGAGTGATTGATGGACCAGTGGTGGCCCCACAAAGACCTTCTGCTACATCGTGCACAGATCTCAGAACCTGTGTCCTGAACACCCTGTTTGCAGAGTATTATGTCAAAATCAGCATTCTAAGGTACCTAACACACGACTTCTCCCTGGACCTTGCCCTGGCTTCTGCCGCCATCTATTCTGATTCTGAAAAATCACCTCCTACTACAGTACATATTGGTTGCATTTGCAGCAGAATACTAGAAATAAAGGCTTTCTCCTCTGCGTCCTGTGTCCTGAGAACTCCATCTCCTCTTGTCAGAAGTCCTCTTCCCCATCCACCTTCAGTACATATATAGACAATATACAACCAATATTTACTACAAAATGAGGTGATTTTCAGACTCAAAATAGTTCCACTAATGCCAATTCCTAACCTCAGTTATATTTTGGCTTTGCATTGGATGCTTTTTTCCAAGGATACCCTATTTTCATGCCCTGATGGGGTCAGTAGGGCCTTCAGTACAGCCTACCTACCTTGAGAAGCTTGGCCTTAGAACATGATGGTGACGACAAGCAGGCATCTCACTCCTATCCGCAGGCTTCATTGTGGGCTCTCTCCAGACTCACAGACAGCGGGAAGCTCCAGCACATCCCTGATCTGCACCCAAGGTCCGTCCCTTCAGCGCTAATCAGAACTGCCCTCCTCCCAGGCAGCTGCTCCCGAGGGAACCAGTCACGCCACAGCTTTCACGTGGAGCATCGTGGCAAAAATTCTCATTTTTAAGTTCTCATTTCAGAGCAGTATTTAAAGTACGTCTTCGGGTCCTTATTTTTCATACAGATTTCTCAGGCTGATAATACGGAGCTCCACACTTCCTAGGCTGTCTTCCATCTTTGAATCCCTAATATTTACTTATAAGAATCCCCAACATCCTTTTCAAACATCTTTAAAAATGCCCAGGATTTTTTACAGCACATTCACCTGACCCAGAAGTCATACGATTAGTTTGTTAAAGAAATGCTCATTACCCAACTACATTTAAAGAACGCTCTGGGCCGTTAACCAAAAGAACATGGGGAAAGTGGAAGAAGTGTTTCCTTCTCTAACGGAGGCAGTATGGCGTGGGGAAAAACAGACTGACCTGAGCGTACAGGTAAGGCACCTAACCTGCCAACTCCTCTCCCACACCAATACCCTCAGCTCCCCCTCACTGCCCTTCAGGTGTATCCATCCACCTGGGTGAAACGCCAGCCTGAGATCAGTGCACTGTTTTGCTGGTACCACACCCAATGCTGGGGCAGAGGCAGCATTAACCCATCACCTCCCACCTCCGCTGGCCTCCACAGGCACCCCTCCATTCCTCTAGTCAGCCCGCAGTCCTGCTTTTGTGGTATCCAAATGAAACGTTTTTCACACCACTTTTAAGCATCTGGCCTCACATACCTCTACTCACCCAATGCAGAAGTCAGCGTCTCCCAACTCGCAGAGAACACTGAGGCCGTCGGCACGCCCTGTACTTCCCGTGAGCCACCTAGAAAGCACTGCATCCCCCTTTCCACGTTTGTTTTCAACACAGGTGCTCCTATTCATGTCCCCGCCCGGCCAACCCCCACCTGGGGGGGTTGCTATGCATCCTGCCCCTTCTGGCTTTCTCAGGACCATATGCCATCCATTCTGCTTTTTCCCCTAAATCTTCAACACTTCCCGCCCCATTGGAACCCTGCCATCAGCATCTACGCAAGCTCGAAACACTCCCAAGCTCTTTTTAAAAAGTAGTTCTCCTTCCCCACTCATAAACCACCCAGTTCTTCTTTCCTCTGACACAAAACCTCTGGAGCTCATCCCACACCCACGCTGACCCACCTCCCACCTCAGCCAGGGAGGCCTGGCCAGCGCCCACTGCAACACACTCCAACTCCTCTCTGTATTTGCCAGGTTATTAACAGTAATTTTTGGCAAATACAATGACTACTTTGCAGTCTTACTTTTACCTGACCTCTTGGCAACATTTTACATCACTTAATATTCCATCTGACTTTTTTAAAGTCATTGTCTCTGTCCTACCTCTCTGACCGCTCTTTATCTATCTCCTCACAGCCTCCCACCTGCCCACTGCATAAATGTTCATTATATGTCAGAACCTTCTTGATTCTCCCCACAGGCACTTTTCAGTGTATAATGGCTTCAGGTATCATCTACACTCTGAAGACTCCTCAACCTCTCTCCCCCAGGCTGTCTCCTGACCCATAGATACAAATAACCAATTACTTTGCATCTCTTTCAGTAGATTATCCTCAATTTCAGTAAGACCTAAAGTGTGAACTAACACTTCTCCCAACCTGCTCCTCTGTGCTTTACACAGTAAACAGCATCCCCCTCTACCCTATCGTTCAAGCCAGAAATCTGGGCATATATCCTTGTTTCTGCCCTCTCCCTCACCTCTATACGATCAGTCAAATCCCCAGGGCTTGTCATTTCGACCTTCTAAGGTAGTGCTTCTCAAAATGTGGTCCCCGGACCAGCAGCATCGGCATCACCTGGGAACTTCTTAGAACCACAGATTCTTCAGCCCCACCTCAGACCGCCTGACTCAGAAACTCTAGGGGTGGGGCCCGGCAATGTGTGTTAACAGGCCCTCCAGGTGATTGCAATGCCCGCTTGAGTTGAAGAGCCACTAATCTATTGGTATCATCAGAACAGCCCTTTTTTCAGCCCCACCACCACTTACATTGTTAAGGGCAGTTCCTCCCCTTCTCCTGGATTACTGCAACATCTCAGAATCTTCCAGCCTCCAAGTCATACCCACAGAACACCCCTCGGCCCACACTCCACAAACACCCAGAATGCTCCCTCTAAAACACAGATCTGATCACATCACACTCCTCTGCCTACAGCCCTCCAGCGGTTCCCTGCTGCTCTCAGGATTGAGTTCCGATTCCTAGACCCAGGTTCCAGAAGCCTTCATTAATGGTTGTGTGCCATCCAGAAACTTTGCCTCGGATGCCGCCTCTGCCCCTGCCCCTCCCACTGTGACACTCTGCTCCCGCCACACTGACCACTCAAAATGCAGCTCCTGTCCCCCCGTGAAACACTGTGCCACTGCCTCTGCTCATCCAGGAGCCCCTTTGACAGTAAGTGACACAGCACAGGGAGAGCATCTGCATTTTTTATGGAAAAATTCAGTAAGTATTATGTGACTGGCTGGTGACCACACGTGGGTAGAGACAGGAAGAAAAATCATATAAACTGACCCAGTAAGGTTACTTCATGCTCCTACACTGCTGGTGGGAACATAGTTTGGTGCAACCATTATGGAAAACAGTATGGAGATTCCTCAAAAAACTAAAAATGGACTTACCCTATGATCCAGCAATCCTATTTCTGGGTATATAGCTGGAGAGAACTCTAATGTGAAAAGATACAATGTTCATAGCAACACTATATACAATAGTTAAGACAAGGAAGCAACCTAAATGTTCATCAACAGATGACTGGATAAAGAAGCTGTGGTATATTTATACAATGGAATACTACTCAGCCATAAAAAAGAATAAAATAATGCCATTTGCAGCAACATGGATGGACCTAGAGATCATCATTCTAAGTGAAGTAAGCCAAAAAGAAAAATACCATATGATATCACTCACAGGTGGAATCTAAAAAAAAGGACAATATGAACTCATCTATAAAATAGAAACAGACTTGCAGACATAGTAAACAATTTTATGGTTACCAGGGCAAGGGGGTGGGAGGGGATAAATTTGGGAGTTTGAGATTTACAAATGTTAGCCCCTGTATATAAAAATAGATTTTTAAAAATGTTTCTTTGGTATGGCACAGGGAACTATGCTGAATATCTTGTAATAACTAATGGAGAAAATATGAAAATGAATATATATATATGCATGACTGGGACATTGTGCTGTGTACCAGAGATTGACACGTTATAATTCACTGTACTTCAATAAAAAATAAATAAAATTTAAAAAGTAAATGGATTAATTAATTTCCCTCATGTCTTCCCTACGTATAGACCAGGGGCCGGCAAACTGCAGCCTGCAGGCTAGATCTGGCCAGCTGCCTGTTTCTGCAAATGAAGTTTTGTTAGGAAAGAATGGCCACGCTTGTTCATGACACACTGCGCACGGCTGACTTCACACTACAAGCGCAGAGCTGAGTACTTGTGACAGAGACAGTGAAACACTTACTAAGGCCTAAAGTATCTCCTATCCGGCCAACTTTAAAAAACTTCGCCAACTCCTCACCTAAACAAAAAAGATAACACAAAGGAAATGAATCTTCTTTCAGATTTCCGAAGTCTAGTAAAAATCTGGAGGGAAAAAACCCTCCAAGCTCCTGGCTGGGTGGTGTCTTCTCAGTCCAAGGCACCACCATGGTTCTCTACTCGTCCTGGCTCTTGGCACGGGAGAAGGCAGGCCCTGAGAAATGCCAGTCACATCGGCAGAGCTAATTAACATTCAGCGCATATCCAGGAGAAAGAGAAGGAAAGAAAATCAGGACGGAAAAGTTGGGCTGAGTCACCCATTTTAATAAAAGTCCACCTTATAAATTGAAAATGAATTCTGCATCCCCCACAGTGTTAGCCAAATGGATGAGAAAAAGCACCAGCTGTGAAAGCCAGAAAAGGTATGTGAAACAGCATGGTCCTCTTCACGAGGCAAGATAAGTCACAAAAAAGAAAGTGTGTCATTAACTTAACAAGTGTGACTGCCACAAATGAGTTTTTAAAATTTTATTTTCTAAACTTCAGTGAACTTTATGGTTGGGGATTATCCTGAAATCTATAAAAGTACTGGCAGCATTCCGTCTGCGCTCAGCACACTGCGTGGTGCAGGGATAACAATCAGCACTGTTGCTACTTTTGCAACAAAACTCTTGAATCAAGCATAATGAGGTGCAGGGATCACCTGTTTGGCCTTCTAAGCTAAAATACATAAAAAGCAGCACATGTTAGAAATTTACTAAACCACATATCAGGTGGAAAAAATTAAATAATCTCAAAATATATGTGCTTCAATTCATACCCATAAAAGCGTCGATACTGATACCACAGGATCCAGCCATAAACCATTCACTGAGCAATAACCTGGGACAAATTACATTAAATTCTAAGAGCAGAAATGAATGTGACAGGGTCCTCTTTAAAATGATGGAGTCAAAATATATATTAAAATCCTTCTCCACACTGAACTGTATGACGACAAACATGGGGGATGGAATCTGACCCACCGTACAATCAATCCTGTGGTGAAGGAAGGTTACTAATACTACTGTTTAAAACCCATGCACGTGCACAGCCAGCAAAGAAAGAAACCATGTTGGAGCTTCTTGATACACATCCACTTATTATATTCTATAGGAAATAATCTATCTTTTAACTAAAAATAAAATTGGATGAAAAAGATGCCCCTTGAAGAAAACTAAGAATAGTAAGCAGATTGCTTTTTGTTTATATTTACTGACTGTTCCCTTCAATAATTTTATACTACAGGAATTATCCAACCTAGAAAATCAAACATATTCCATGGGGTGAATTCTTGGAGGGAGAAGAGCAATGCTGTGCAGTAAACCAAGCTCTGGCCCTTTCAGTTCCTCTGCCTTCGAAATTCTGTGTAAAACAGAGGCCCTTATAGAAAGTGGTGCTTTCATTTGTTCATGCCACATTATCCACAAGGTACACTGGACACAGACACAAAAGAGAGAGCAAAAGGGACTGTGAAAGGATTTCAGTCTAAAATGGGACTGGAGGACAGGGAAGGGAGAATCTCAGTCACACGCCCCCAGAAAAACAGAACTAAGAACTGAGAGGCTGATATGCTGTAATTATAGAAGGTAGAAGCCTGTTTCGTGACCAATGAGCATCCGTCAAGAATCCCTCCCCATCCTTGAGCCAGTGAACCTGCTGCCTGGGCTCTGGCTGGACCTCCTCCTCCTTTCACTCCCTGAGCATAAAGAGGGCCGCCCCAAACCCTCAACGGACTTCCTGAGTTACAATTCCTCTGCTATTCCTGAATAAACTCAATCTCTGGTCATTTGAGCTTGCCTCAGCTTACCTCCTTTGTTTAGGTTGACACTACAAATAAGTAAGTTATGTGCCAACATTTGCATGGAATCCCTTCCCAGGGAAAGCACGGAGCCGTGACGTGGTCATGGACACACCACCAAGTGGCCACGACAGTGTCACCTCCAAGAATTGGCAGTTTTCTGACCCACAGCTTTTCCTACTGTCTCCGTTTCCATTCCACCCCATCCAGAAAGATGTGGGGAGGGAGGGCTGGGAAAAGAATGTGCTAATTACACCAGTAAAACCAAGAGTAGCAAACAGATCAAGAAAGAATGGCAGTAAGCCCGGAAGCACACATCCCACAGAGTCGGTGCCCCAGCCAGGTAATTCCCGAGCTAATCCACTTTCCATCCCATCCTCCACCTTCTTTCCCTCCAAGTGTTCATAAGATTATTAAATAGAGGTAACTCCTGACCGTTCAAAACAATTCACTTAATAGATTCTCCAGGTCTTCCTTTCCTCAGTCACCCTGGCTTTTCTTCCAGCCCTCCTCCTCATGAAACCAAGGCGTATTTATTGAATGGCTGTGCTGGGTTCTGTGATAGAAACGGGAAAGATCTAAACAGTCATCACTAGTATTCACTGGGCACTTACTACATGCCAGGTGTTGTGCTAAATGCTTTATCAATTCATCCCATTTAATCTTCAAGATAACCCCCAGAGGTAGGTACTGTTATTATACATGAAAAATTTTAACCTGTGACCTTGAATAAATGTTCTAATCTCCTAAATAAGTGGAGGAGATGGGATTGGAATCCACAGTTTAGGACGAGAGTGCTCCAAACCGCTCTGGGGAGACCCAGTCTCTGGGGAGACTCGGACGCCTGTGTTCATCACAGACCCGTGTTTCCATGGTAAACATGGGGACACAGCACACCTCCACATAACATTTAATTTGCATGGGGACAATAGAGGGCATGCTGCCTATTATGATATGTGTTAGGTCCTCTGAGAGAGAAAATGCAGAACTGATGGTCAGGGAAGGAAGGTGTCTGAGAGGAATGACATCTAACTCTGAACAGCGTTCTAGGAGAGAGTAGAGCTTAGCTGGGAAATCACAGTTCAGGAGCAGAAGCAGCAGTGCACACAGAGCTCCGGGGTGAGACAGAGCACGGACAGCTGGGGGAACTGAGGTCTTCAGCAGGGGTGAAGGATGGGGTTTGGAGGAACAGAAAGAAAAGTGGGTCATGAGCTCAACAAGAATGAAAGTGTTGAAGGCAGGAGGCAGATGATGGAAGTCCAAGGAATTTGGACTTTATTCTGACAGAAAAACCACTAAAAGGCTTCATGTAGGAAAATGATACATCGAATGTGCAGGATTTCTCACCTGCTGACACTTGGCACTTGCTAACTCTTTGTTGGGGCAGGGGTCCTGTAAAATGCTTGGCAGCATCCCTGGCCTCCACCCATTAGATGCCGGCTCTACCCCTCCCCCCATGGCAGCAACCAAAACTGTCCTCAAGACATTGCCAGATATACCCTGGAGGGCAACACAGCCCTGAACTGAGGACCACAGGGCTAGAGTAAGGAGACTGGACTGGAGACTGGTAACGGACAGACCCAAGACGATAACTGGGAAGGCTGATGTGATAAGCCAAGCAAGTGATGGCCGAGTGGACAGGTGATTTTCCTGATTCTTCTCATACAATGTGGCCTCACAATCTGGCCCCCGAGAATCACCCAGAGGACAGTCCAAACCCACCCTGTGCAGAATCCTCTCCACCTCTGAAGCCCATCTCCCCCAGCAGTGCCATCACCTCCCTCCCCAGTGCGGACCCTGACGGCCTCATCAGCACAGCCTTCCTCTCGCTCTGTCACATGGTCCTGTGCCTGCTTGCCAGAACCTCCCCCACAATCCCGGGGGAAAGCAAGTCTCAGCCAACACCCTGAGCTCCTCAATTCTAATCACTCTGTAGACTGGACTTTGGAATCAGGAGCCCAGCTCCACCTCCCAGATCTTAAACACAATATCCTCTGGCCACAGCCACCCATGAATCCATTCTCTCTCCATGCTCACTCCACCCACTCTTCACTGTCCTGAAGAACTTTAATCCCAACTTACTACTCTTCACTTTGACTTAACTTACTAGATTTATATGCCTGTCTTTCTTTTTTTTGCATATAACCCATGGCCTATGCTGGTAGTCCCAGTTCCTTTGCCCTCAATCAACTGTCACCATGATGTCCCAAAGGATCACAAATTCTAGATGTCCAAAAGAAAGTGACCATCTTGCCTGAAACCTGCTCTCGATTCCGTATTCTGACACTTACTAGAGTATCACCATCCACCCAGACATGTGAATCAGAAACCGAGGAAATCATCGACTCCTTTGCTTCTCCACATCCAATCGGATGTCAAGTCCTGACAATTCTAAATCCTAAATACTCCTCAAACCTGTCTCTTCCCATCTCCACCACCTCTGTTTCAGTGTGGGCACTTTTATTGAACACCCAGATACTCATTTTAAATTTCTTCAATCCACTCTCCATTCTGCCACCAGGATTTTTTTTTTTTTTAATAAATGCCTATCTGTTTATGGCTTAACTACTAAAAATTATTTAAAACATCACTGTATGACATCAACGACTTGTTTACATGTCTGGCCTCCTTTCCACCTGTCAGTCTCCCAATTTACAATCTAGAAATACTTATAAACTATGGTCACCTGCATCTCCATGCCTGGTATACGTACTTCTCTTTTTATAGCCGATCCCTGCAAAAAACTCCTAGGTGTCTCTCAAGGTCTTGCCCAAGTGTTATTCCCTGAGCTACCAAGGAGACTTAGTTACCCCTTCCCTTCCCTTTTGCTCCCCCTACATGCACATCTCCACTGGGACCCGAAACATGGTTATGACCTGGGGTGACAGTTTACATACACTGAACACTTATCATATACCCTATACTGTGCGAAGTGTTTTACTTGTATTCATGCTTTCTTCTTACTTAGAAACCACTATATTACTCCTCATTCTACAGAAGAAACAAACTTTGAGAATTTATGCCATTTACCTAAGTTTGCACAATAAGTGGAAAATCCAGGGCTCAAATCTAGGACAGTCTGACTAGAGTCCACTTCAACCATTAAATTCCAATAATTTGTTTAGATGTCTTATGTAAGCTGATGTCAGTCAGTTGAGAATAGAGGCTTTCTTTCATTTGTGTGTCCTTAGTAACTAAAGGTAGGGCAAAAGAAAAAGGAGGAGCCGAAAAAAACAAATGGAAGTCATAATTACATGTCAAGACCCCGATCTAAATTAAAAGAGGATCTAAGTATAAAATAAACAAGCTACAAGGATACAGTGCACAACATGGGGAATACAGCCAATAGCTTATAATAACTATAAATGGAGTATAACCTATAAAAACTGGACTGCTATGTTGTACACCTGAAATTTATATAATACATCAACTATACTTCAATTAAAAAATAACTAAATGAGAAGAGGAAGTCGGTGGCTGTCTCAGTCCATTCGTGCTGTTGCAACAACATGTCAGAGTTTGGGAATCCTAGAAACAACGAACATTTTTTTCACAACTCTGGAGACTGAAAGTCCAAGACCAGGGTGACACCCTGGTCTCCTCATCTGAGGGGAGCCCTCCCCCTGGGTCATAGCTGGTGCCTCCTCCGAGTGCTCACATGGTGGAAGGGGTCAGGGAGCTCTATGGGGTCTCTTTTATAAGATACTAATCTCATCAAGGGGCTCCACCCTCAGGACCTCAGCATCTACCAAAGGCCCCACCTGTTAACACCATCACAATAAGGATCCCCATATGTGAATCTGGCTCCGGGGGACACCTTCGGACCACAGCAGTAGTCTTTAAGAAGAACTGAAAGAACGTCATGAAATAGTAAGACTGAAGTACAAACTCAAAGATATTGAGAATACAGAGACAAAAAAGGAAAGAAAGTTACATGTTTCCTCTCCTAAAAGGAAAGAAAAGAAGGAAAGGGAACAGAAGGGAAAGGAAGGGAAGGGAAGGGAACCAAAAACTTTGTTGTGCTAGATGGGGGCTCCTTGTATAAGAAAGGGATAAACCAAATGAAAATTAAATTAAATATGGGATACTTCTGAGTGATTGTTTATTGAAATAACAGGATCCACTTGAACTTGACCCCATGAAGATCCTAGTTTGAGGGCCCAGGCACTGTGACATTGAGAAGGAAATGAAATCAGCACAGTCCTGCCTCTGCAGGGCAGTATTTACAGTATCCATATCTTCGTCAACTTTTAGAATAAACATATCGATAAACCATTAAGCCTAAAAACATACCCTAAGGATAAAGGTGCACCTACTGGGAGCTGCAACAGTCCAGGCTTGGACTGGGTGGAGAGGACGGCAGAGGCAGTAACAGCAGGCGAGGTGGAGGAGACAGGATGCGAAGCTGATGGAACAACAGCGGCAAATCAGAAAGCTTAGTATTTAAGGTTCAAAGCAGATTACTAAAGGGAAACCAGAAGGGCAATATTAACTATGCTGGGAGGAATGGGGAGGGGCAGGGAAGGGGGTACCTAAATCCTCACTGCCACAGCCAGAAGGTGACAGTAATGTTGATAATTGCATCAGCAAAGTAAAAATACCAGAAGTCAAAACCAGCTAAACAAGAGCAGGGACAGCACGGGGGGGGGGGGGGGGGGGACTGACAGTGGGGGGCGGGGCGGGGAGCAGGGCTGGGTGGTATTTCAGATCTTTTAAGTCCCTCAAATTAACAAAAAACACTATATACGTAAAACTGAGAAAGGATTACAGCTTCAATCTACTTTTGTTACCCTCCTTATAATGGATTTATGCAGTGATTACCTAGGTAAAGGAATGGATAGAAAACATGGCTACTAAATGAATTTCAGAAAATAAAATCTATTTTGCTACTGACCTCTATGTTGACATTAGAGAGAAGTCTGCAGAAAAAAGAAATATTTCAGCTAAAGTGATTTTAAAAGCTGGTCTGAAAATTAAGTACAATTTTAATACCACATTTCAAATAAAACAACTTCTGAGAGTTAATACTGTGCATAATGTTTCAAAAGTAAAAGTACATCTTTACACACACACACAACACAACACACATTCTCTTAGAGCTGAAAAACGTGTCGTGGCTTTTACTGCTTCTCAGGAAAATACTTGTGTAGGCTTGACTAAAAAGCATCTGAGTATTCTTCCTGCTGTGAAAAAAAAAACACAAATACAAACGGTCATTTCCGTTGGTCACTTAAGTCTCCGCTCTCGCGCTCGAGGACGGTGAGTAGAGTGCATTCCATTCATTTCCTGGTTGTGTCTGCTGTCAGTATTGATTAATGACAACGACATCTTTCAACAGGTTCAAGATCATGTTTCTTTTATTTCTTTTTGGCCTGAATTTTCATGTCTTCCTCCTCTTTAATTTTAGCCTCACTAATACACTCATCCAAACCTCTGCCCGCTTACATACACACCAAGGAGCCCCTGCCCACATGGACAGCATGGGGCGCACTACATATACAGCAAAATCAGCACATCTGCCAAACCCAAAAAAGCCCAGCATCCAGGAATATTCTACTAGAAAGACATTAAGATCAATTCTAAAGGATTAAGTAGATATGACCTGCCAAAATCCTCGGGCCAAGTAAATTTGCTTTATTTTTTGTGATATAAAGAGATGATGTGAAATCTGACATAGTTATGATTGAAGAAATCCTAGAAGAGCTTGCTAATGGATAATCAACAATTATGTAAGATAACGTAGTGGTTTGCCGAAAACAGCTGCTGATGAATATGACCCAGAAAAAGGGCTCTCGATACGAATAAAGGCATTCTAAGAAAAAGGATTCTTAAGGGATCACGTACTGGACTTGTTCTTGCAAAATGACCTCCATCCACACCTAACAGGCAATGAGCCGGGGTCCGAGATGGGCAGTAGGTTGAGGACTGGTAATGCCTTCTTCACAGGTTGCAGGGCCTAAAACTTCAAATTACATGGTGCATCATAATAGTAAATGTTTTGCTATTTCTAAAGATTTTAAAACCATGGTAAACATTTCAGGAGAGATTTTTCCTCACACTTGCGAGAGATGAGTAGACCAGGTTTCAAAAGGAAAAAGTCTTTCCCCAAACCACAAAACATACCGTGATCTCATACTCAACGATACGACCTAGCAGGCTGCAAGCAGGAGCACTACTCATATGTCGTCCCCGGCTATGTTCAGAACTGCTCTAGCTTAGAATTTTGTTTGAAACATACAACAAAAACAAACCAACAAAGCAAAAGGCAAATGTGAGGTTAATGAGCAATGCCACTCGGCCATTAGAGGAGCGCAATCTTTCTCATCTCTGAAAGCAGGGCTAAGAAAAGGGCTATCAGCCATTTTGATGGCTGAAGTAATTTTAAGTGTCATGGCCCTAATTTTGATCAGCTTATAAAGTGAACATTCCACTCAGCAAAAAGCAAAAGCTAACGTTTGTCAGGTAATATGCTAGGTATTAGTTTTCTCAATAAACAGAATTTTATTCAAGAAAATACAGAGCACCATATACTTCTGTCCTTATAATATTTTCCTCCTAAAACTGACTTGTCTTCTCCGTCTCAGTAAATGGCACTACCATCCACCCAGCCACTTAAAATCAGAACCAAGGGGCCGTCTCTGATTTCCTTTTTCCATTGCCCCCATTCGAGACCCACCAGAAGAACCAGCAGCTCTGCCTCCAGAATCCACCCCACACCCACTGACCCTCTGTCACCTCCACCACCACCACATCTCGCTCCACTCCTGCCATCGTTCCCTCTGGTGTTCCAGCGTCTGCTTCTGCCCCTACACAATGCTGCCCAGAGACCAGGCCACGAGATCCACGTGCAGTATGGAACAAATACGTACTTACCCCGCACAAAGCCTTCCAAAAGCGCCCACTTGAAAAAAAAATCCATTTTCCTTCCATAGCAACCTGCCATGGCTCCTGGGGCCTTTCTGTCCTCATCTCCCAAAACGGCAGCTACACAGCCCTGCAGGCTGTGCTCTGCTTAGGTCAGGCCTGCCTGCGCTCCCTGGGCCCTGCGCACCTGCCCCGGGCTTCCCAGAATGACCTTCCCTCAGACCTGACCTCATGGCTCCTCACATTACATGTGAGACTTGCTTCCCTCCAGTCACCCCCCCAACTCCCATTCACTGATCACAGTACTTGGGTTTATTTCCTTCATAGTGCTTATTAGAATCTGATGGAAGTTCATTACCTATGCTTTCATTTTTGTTTTTGTTTTTTATCTGTCTCGACCCACTGGGAAGAGGATATAGATTTCAGGAGAACAGAAATCATATTTCTCTTGCTCATTAATGTAACTCTGGAGCCTACAACACTGCCTGGCATGTTGAATGAATTCAGTAAACATCTGTGAGTGAATTAACATTATCACTCAAAGCTCTTTGCCTTTCAGTATTCTTGAGATTTTAACCTAGTCAAAATGTGAGAGAAAATGTGAAATCCTTTCATCTTTTCTATAGCATTTCTAAAGCACAATCTTAGGCCCTAAAAATGTATGCAATTCCATGGACCTAAATCAAAAGGTTTGACTGAAGTAGGCTAAACCGCATGAGTAAGGTCTGCAGATCAAAACTCTAGTGCTGTAATTATGAGTGTGGACAGAGATGAAGCGGGGAGGGGAAGGGGAGGTTTGTTCTCAGGGAAGGGAGCAAAGCTAGGGTGGGGAGTGTGCCGGTTGTGAGCTCCTCCCACAGGGTGTTCTGTCTCAAAGGGCCACTGCCTTGAGAGAACTGTTGGTTAGAAGTCCTCCCAGCAGCGATTTTCTGGAAACCAGCAGAGGGGCTAATTACCAGAAACTTCTCTCCCTACAGAAAAGTGCCTTCCTCCCCACTGCCCTGCACACACCTCAGTTTACATAACTCTCTGTGCTGTTACCTCTGCTGGGCTTTGGAGAAAATTCTTGACTACGCGTACCGTAAAGGCACATTTCTGTGCTGAAATGCTATTTAAGTGTACGAAATAACGTCTGTTACTACAGCACCTTTAATTTCATATTTGTTTTGGATTAGGTTGGATTAAGTTTGAATTTGGTAGAGAGGAAGAACAGAGCCAACAAATACAGTAAGGAGAAAACGCAGTCACAAAGCCGGGGAAAGAAACTCCCTGTTCTGAGGAAATCTCTTCACACCAGCGTAAGGGACTGTATGTGTTTTGCTTTTCAGCCTCTATGCCACCCCCAGGCGCCATCCAAAATGACAAGTGGGAGGGGTCACCAGTCTAACACAAGAATGGAGTGAGGTGGGGGGCAAGAAACAGACTGTTTCTTGATTCAGCAATTTAAAAACGGAGGAATAGGATTATTCTATTCTTTTCAGTTTATTCCAAGTCCACATTTATTTACTAATAAGACTATTTCTCTTCTTTTTTTTTAAATTTTTTTTCGGGGGGAGTAATTAGGTGTATGCATTAATTTTTAGAGGCGGTACTGGGGACTGAACCCAGAACCTCATGCATGCTAAGCGTGTGCTTTGCCACTTGAGCTATACTCTCCCCCAAAGACTATTTGAGCTCTAAGGGAGGAAAATGCAGTCAACTTGGGAACAGTTTTAATCAAAAAGCAACTGTTAGAGGGAGGGTATAGCTCAAATGGGAAAGTACATGCTTAGCATGCACAAGGTCCTGGGCTCAATCCTCAGTACCTCCTCCAAAAGTAAGTAAGTATATAAACTTAATTATCAACTGCCCCCCCGAAAGCAAGTGTTAGACATGGCTAGTGTTTGCCTTTCTCTGTACCATATTTATTTCACTTCCTAGTTGCAAACAGATATATCCCCTAGAATACAGCTCCATAAAGCTTTCAGCCCACCACAGTCCCTGGGTTCTCTCTCTGTAATAACACACACCTCTCACAAAGGAAAAGGGAGGAAAAAAATTTAATTGTTAATTCTTCTCATAGAAGAAAAAGATCTACCGAGCAGTGATTAGCTGCCACGTCATAAATGAACAGACAGGTCACTCGATCAGTCTTAAGAAGAAGGCTTCACAAGTCACAGTACGTCCTGAGGAATCTCCTTTCATGTGGGAATCATCAAAAAGATCTCACAATATTTTATGTGACTTATTTCCCTAATACTGAAAGGAGACCACAGTTGTGATGGGGAAAGCAGAGGAAGAAGGAAAGCAGGCACATACATTTTATTACTTCCTGTCACTTCCTGATCCCAGCCAGGGCTCATTCCCATTGTCTTCCAAAACACACATTATCGCCCGTCTTGTTCAACAGCACGTCCACGGAGAGGAGACCGGCGCCAGAAGCCCTGAGTAACCGGAACTAACCCGCGTGGGTGAGAGCCAGCGCTCTGCCTCCCAGACACCGGGCGCCACACGAGTGAGCCAGTTTCCTCACGAGAACGCCCTAGGTGAGAAATCTTACCCACGTGGGTTTAGATGCACACTCATCACAACCCCCAAGGTCACACACATACCACACACCTGAGAAAGGTCAGCAATACTCTGGCCTGAAAACGATAATCCAGCTGCTCTGTTATTCATTATGAATTACGAAATGGCTTTGGAATTACTGTTCGGCAGTATTAACCCTCCTGGTGAAAGGCAGCCGGGGGGAAAGCAGACAGCGCTGCTTCGTGTCACTAGTCAGTACACAGACGAGTTATGAACACACTGAGATCGCGTTCCGGGTCCTGGGAAACCCCCCGTCCCCGGGGAACACAGCTCTTGCCCTGTGGAGCTGCTTCTGAGGGCACGTCTGTGACCAGCAGAGTCAGAAATACTGGCCCAGAACCACCTCAAAACCATCGGGCTAGCAAAGTGTCAAGAGTGGCCAACTGTTAAGAAAAGGGCGTTTGGCAAATGTACTGATGAAAACCCTAGTGAGAAGGGGAACAAACCAGCTGAGTGGCAGAGGGGAGGAGGGCCTGCGTCACATACGGGTTTTTAAATTATAGGCTGATTGGGGCCGACACACAGCACAGCTGCTGTTCCCGCTGCGGTGGGCCTTCGAGCCAGTGAGTGCTGTGGAGTCTCCTACTTACGTCAAACGGAGCTGAGCTGGACTGGGCACTCTGCCCGCACGGTTCCCTGAAGCAGTCACTGAAAGGAAGGAGGAGACCCATGGCAATGATCCGTGAGCAAAACTTCTCCGCTTCTTCTGGAGGCCCGTTCTCCTGCTGGCTGAACAGCTTCTCCAACAGAGTTCGCCCTGCAGGTGAGACACAGTCATTAGGCGGGAGCACTGGCATGTCCCCTGGCTCAGAACTCCCCTGAGGAGAGAGGCCAGCAAACAGCCTGCGAAACACTGTTGCCAAGGCTACGGACTTGCATAGAGAGAGAACTCTGCAGTCAGGCCTGGGACACTACACGGGACAGGGGAGCTCTGGTTCACTCCCCCATCCTCCAAAACAACTCCTGCCCCACAGAATGATGAGCCCCGTTATGGGCCCCGCATCTTCTTCCATCTGCAGAAGCACCTGACCTTTCAGATTTCATTCGAAACCCTCCTCCTGCTCTGTGTTAATCCTGCCCATAGCTCTCTGAGGAAGAAGTCAGTAGCCACCACCATTTGGGCTAAGAAATGTCAGTGGCTGACATTCAGTCTGGTGCGTGGCAATGGGGAGGGGGAGGAATGAAGTAACAGGGAGGCAGGCACCAGCCTCCGAGAAGGGGAGAGGGCTGGCCAGAAGAAAAACTCACCCCGAAGAGGAAAATGACAGAAACTCAAATTTTTCTCATATGCACCTCAAAAACATAACTCTAGGGTAGGTCTACACAGCAGGTTTTTAATTATTTCCCTAAAAGAGACAAGAAAAGAGAGGCACAAGGAGAGGAGGACACCGGCTGAGGACCGGGGCCCACCTGTCCCACGGTTCTTGGTCCCGGTCCTGGCTGTCCCTCAGACTCACCGGGGAGAGCAGGATGAAGGGGACGGGGACTCAGGCATCAGTACCTCACTGGTCACCAACTGATTCCAACCTCAGCCAGAGCTGAGAGCTGCATTTCAGAAACTACTCACTCTGACTTATCATCCTTCGGGAAGTTATTTAGCTGGCTTCTGCATTAATCACCTACAGTAAAAGAAATACGTCTCTCGGGTCCGTCCAGGGCCACCCAGGGGTCACTCAGCCCCAGCCCCGCTCCCGCCTGCCCTCCCACCAGCAATCAGTCCTCAGACTTAAAGTCACTCATCAGAAAAGCCTCCAATGACCCCCTTCCACACTCTCATGGCACCCTTCAAAGACCCTTTGTGTAATTAATTATTTTAGTCCATTATTTGTGCAATTATTAATTTAGCGTCTGCCTTCCTTACTAAAACCACCTCTCTGACAGCCAGCACACATCCTGCAAATCCGGCCACTTGCACATACGAAGTATCAAAACACATTTTTAGGATTTCTGAATGAATACAATGCCATGATTCTCTGACGAAGATTCATTCGCACCATGGTCGGAAGTGTAAATGGTCAGCAGACTCTCTGTACAGGGCCAAATCGTAAATATTTTACACTTTACGAGCCATGCAAGGTGTCTGCTGCATATTCTTCTTTGGCTTTGTTTTGCTTCGTTTTAACAACTCAAAAAATGTAAAAAGTGTTCTTAGCTTGGTGCTGGGCAGAGCCAGGCCCAGGTCTGTGCATCAGTCACAATGTCGAAATTTCAAACGTGTAAATGCTCAGTTCTGTGCAGGGTAGGAGCCGTGCAATTTTCGTGCCTCCTCCCAGTTTAAAACAAAACTAAACTCCCAAATCTACCTGTGACATGTAGAACGTCAGAGCAGGGCGAAGGAGCTGTTCTCTCCACTCCTGCAGGCCACTAGAGAACACTTGTTGGTCTCCCAGGACTTTTCTAAGGAGAAATGAAAGATTTTTTTTCCCTACAGAACTTAAGTTTGCCTGCAAACCTGACTGGACCTGAACACCTAGGAAAGCACATCCCTCAATCCTCAGGTGGTTAATTATCACGACAGCGCACCCATGTTACACACCTTACAGCAGGCCGGAAAACAGCCAGAGAGCTAGTGAGTTCTTTTCTGAAACTCAACATTGTATATGACAGAAAACAAGGGAGACAGGACTTGGCACGCACGCGTGTGTGTGTTCGGGAGCAAATAAATGTGTGTTTGTATATCAAGCCAAAAACTATCAGAAGTGGCTAGGGAACAGAGTGGAAGAGGGGGAGCGCAACCCCAGAGCTTCCGTTCCCTGAGACGCACACCCCCCCACACCCGGGCTCCTCAGCCACAGCTCCCCCCGGGCCGGGCCACCTGTGCCGGGGGCGGTCCAGCGTGCCGCACCCCGACCCAGACGCCCGGGATGCCCGCAGCCCCGCCACAACTCCTCTGGTTCTAACAGCCCGATGTGTCTCCAGACAATGCCAAACGTCCCCTGTGTGGCAAAATGGCCCTGGGCTGAGAACCTTGCCCTAGCCTCTCTGAGGGGAAGTCCACCTCTTCGCATTAACAACAGCCCGGCTGTCCCGGGGCCTTCCTCTTAACAGACCTCTCAGTGGAGACATTTTATGTCAAACCCCACCTGTCTCAGCGACCAGAAGTCAGTGGTGATCTCTGATCCCCACCCGCACTTTCAAATGGTTTGACTCCTTCAAACCGATCAGCTCCCTTGAAACTCTTGCCACTGGCAAGACCCCCTGCCATCCACAGACTTCTTGTCCTTCCCTTCCCTTCACTAACCCTTCACCTCCTGACTCACTGCCTTCGTTTCCACCTCGACTCCTCTCATCCTCGTCACGGACACTCAGGGAGATAACTCACCTGTGACCTTGAATCCTGCGTCCTGAGCTTCCCCCACCCCCCGCAGCAAACCGTTCCAGTGCCCCTACCAGCACCTGCCCCGCCTGCGCGAGGCCAACGTCCAAGTTCACTCCCACCCTCCAGGGCTCCCCATCACCCTCAGAGTAAAGCCCTGACTGAGGAGCATCCTGGCTGCCCGGCTCCTCCTGCTCCGCCCACTCCAGGCTCCCCTGCCGGCCTCCTCCTCCTCCAGCACCCTGACTCCCCCACCTCGGAGCTTCTGCACCAGAACACTCTTCCCCCAAATACCTGAATGACCCACTCACCCACTGTCACTTCATTCACGCTTCTGCTCAGTCGTCACTGCCGGAGAGGACGTCCTGACCACCCTGTCGCCCTTTTCCCCTTACTCGCCTTCGCCCTGCAGAGAGCTCAGCCCTTGAGTTTAGGTCCATCTGGGGCCGACTCCTTCCCATGGAGGGAGACCCCGTTTTAGCAGATGCGCTGTTTGTTTCCCCACTTTCCCCAGCGCCTCAAGGAAGGTCTGGCACAGAGCAGGTAATCAATTAATCTTCAGTCATAAATGAATCCACATATGTGCCAATGCCTGGAATGTGCATCTAATCCCTGACCACCATCCTTTCAGCTCTGAAGACAGAATCCCCTCTAAAGTTCCGCCCCTCCACATGGAACTGGGATCAGTCCCTCTCACACCATGCATCCTTCCCTCCTGGCCAGCGTAAACCCCGGGTTCCCCCACAGCAGCCTAACCCTTCAGACACATCAGCCCCTTGTCCTCTCTCCCCATCAGGTTCGCCTGGGAAAACCACAGTGCATTCCAGCCTAGCCGTCCACCTTCTCTTTGCTTGTATGAGCAACTCAACATCGTAAAGAAAGACACACGAGCTGCCTATTTCCACTTTAACATCTTGACTGTAAACCTAGTTAAGCCCAGCACTGCTCTGCATTCTCTGAGCTTCCAGTCTCCTGCAAAACTGTGTAACTTTCTCCCCCTTAACCCACTCTTTCCAGTGATGAGATGATGATCTCAAATAATTTACTGAGAAAATAGAAGAATCCAGGGCAAACTGTACATATGCAAAACACTGACCCCGCCCCACCTTCTACCTCATGGTGGGCACTCCTGTTCTAAACAAAAGCAAGTTCTTCCCTTTGTGTTCTGGATCATATTCCGTGTTGCACACTTGGAACTTCACTTCTTTAGCCACTCCCTCTCTCTCTGAATCATGAACCTCTCCTTCTTTGCTAGACATTTCCAGAATCACAAGTACATGCTTAATTTTATGAAAAATCTCCCTGAGCCCACATCCCTCCCTACCCCTAGCTACTGTCCCATTTCCTGGTTTCCTTTTACATCAAAACTACCAGCTAGATCATCAAAAAGTCTACAAATAAATGTTGATGAAGATGTGGAGAACAGGGAACCCTCATACACTGTAGGTGGGAATGTAAACTGGTGCAGCCACAATGAAAAACAGTATGGAGATTCCTTAAAAAACTAAAATAAAACTACTTACTATATGATCAAGAAATTCCACTCCTGCATTTATAACCAGAAAAAAACAAAAACTCTAATTCTAAAAGATACATACCTCCCAGTGTTCATAGCCACATTATTTATAATAGCCAAGGTATATAAGCAACTTAAGTGTCCATCAACAGATGAATGGATAAAGATGATGTGATACACACACACACAGACACACACACACGATGGAATATTAGTCAGCCATAAAAAAGAATGAAATATTGCATTTGCAGCAATGTGGATAAACCTAGAGAATAATTAATGCATAAATAAATAAGTCAGACATTGAGAAAAGAGAGATACAAATACTATCTAACACTCAGATGTGGAATCTAAAAAATAATACAAATGAGTGTATACAAAACAGAAACAGACTCACAGACATAGAAAACAAATGTGTGCTTACCACATAGTGGGGGGAGGGACAAATTAGGGGCGTGGGGGTAACAGATACAAACTACTATAAATAAAAAAGATAAACAACAAGGATTTACTGTAGAGCAAAGGGAATTACACCCAGTATCTTGTCATAACCTATAATGGAGTACAACCTGCAAAAATACCAAATCGCTGTGCTGTACACCTGAAACTAACACAACATTGTAAATCAACTATACCTCAGTTAGAGAAGACAACTGGCTGGAATTACCTATACCTGCTACCTCGAGCCCCTCACTCTGGACCCAGCCCACTCTCATCTGACAAGTCTAATTTGACTTCCATCCCCACAAAGTAACAGAAACTGGTAGCCAGCATGATACCAAAAACACTTGTGTGTTTATCTTACTCAATTTCTTAATCTCTCCAAGAACACTTTCCCAGCATCTTCCTGATGCTGCCCTCTGTTTTCTCTACCTCCCTGGCCACTGTCTCTCAAGGCCCCTGTACTGGCTTCTCTATTAAATGTTAACATGTGAGTGCATCTGGGCTCATCCTATGGCATTCTCCCCACTTTTCCCATATCCTCTCCTGTGGTCTCTCTCAGTCTATACTCCTCTCTATAAAACTGGGCAAGCTTTTGTGACTGCATCAACTACTAGACTGCGGCAGAAGCAACATGGTGCTTAGAAAGCATGAGACAGCTCTGTGAAGATCCTCAAGGCTGTAGCGTAGTAACAGGAGGCCTGGGGAAGAAGATGAGAGTTCAGAGAACCACCAAACTGGCAGTGAGATTTCTTCCCCAAGTATCCCTCAACCTGGACTCAAGGACCCAAAACCCAGAAGTGGGTATCAGCACTGACTGGGAAAGAAAGCTTTAGGGGACAATCTGACAATGTGTGTCAATAATCTTAAAAATTTCACCCCTTGACCCAAAAATTCAACTTTGGAAAATCTATCCTAGGTAAATATTCAGGGGTATATTCAAAAAGTGATGCATCACAGGATTATTGTGAAGATTAAATGAGAAAATGCATGTAAAGTGCTTAGCACAGTTCCTGGTACTGTAATAAATGGACTGTTACTAGGGGAAAAAACATGAAAGAAACTAAAATGTCCAACAATAAAGACAGATTTTTTTAAAAGATAGCTGTATATATATGATGGAAGGATAAATTTAGGAGTTTGAGATTTGCAAATGTTAACTACTATAAATAAAAATAGATTAAAAAACAAATTTCTTCTGTACAGCACAGGGAACTATTTTCAATATCTTGTAATAACCCTTAACGAAAAACAATATGGAAACGAATACATGTATGTATATGTATGACTGGAACATTATGCTGTACACCAGAGATTGACATGTTGTAACTGACTATACTTCAATTTAAAAAAAGAGTATATATATAGATGATGGCCTACTATACAGCCATCAAGTCATGCTATTATAGAAAGAACTTAATTAATGTAAACACATTGCTATATGGAAAGGAATAAGAAAAGTAACACTCAACAGATATCACTGGGGAAGCCAGCGCACCAGTCGTCACTGATAACTGATGGGAAATAAATAAAGCATTTAACCTGCCTTTCCTGGTATGAACTGTATTTTGGGGTAACAAAACGTACCTAGTGATTAAAGAAGTTTCCAGTACAGAAAAATTCCAGCCAAAAAATGCAAAAAAAATGACAAAATTAGAAAACTGCAATCTATAATGATCCACTTAATGAATAGATGGGAAACACATGAGAAAAAGATCAATTGAAAAATTTGCAAAGAAGAGATCAAACTGTCATCTCCAAACCTACAAGTCCTTCACAGAGTCAACACAATTGAGACAGGCAAGCACGGTGAGCCTCTTGATGGGGGTGGGTTATAAAGTGCACAGCGCTGCCCATCAAGCAGACGTGCTGTCCCTCCAGGAAAAGAGGAGTGGGGATTGAGCACGGGTCAAATCATGTCAGATTGGACCTAACCTCTTGTCTCGGGTATCAGAGAGTTCTGTGAATGCGCTGATTAACAGATAACACTAAATAAATTCTATACGCGTTCAGTATAATAATGACATTATGGCATAATAAAAAGTACATTTTTGAGGTGCATTCGTAAGTATTTGAGATTAAAATAACTCAAATTAGTTCATAAAAGAAGGGTGGCGGGTTGGGGGAGAGAGGGAGACGAAGCTATTATGGCGTCAATAATACTGATAATGATTGAAGCTGGGTACGTGGGACGTCATCGTACCTCTACTTTTATGTATGATCAAATTTTCACAATAAATATCTTCAATCATGCTACTAAAAAGATTTAATGACACGGAAAATATGTCAGAAATATTATGTGAAATAATCAAGATTACAAAGCTCAGCAAGGCATGCTCCTGATTCTGCAAAAATAGCAGACGTGACTTCGCTTATTGGTCACACCACTGTGATGAGAACATGGAAAGTTTTCCTTGTTTCTAGGAACTGCACACTAGCTGGACTGCACCGATCTCCCTTTCTGACCAGTCAATGTAGTTTGACCAGAGCAGGGGGAGTGGACAGAGACATGACCTTCTGTTCTGCTTCCTACAGTTGATGACCGGGGATTTAACTGGGACCCACTGGCCCTATCAGACATCAGATGTCCTGCATCTCAACTGGGGAGAATAGGCTGACCTAAAGTTTCTGAACCAAAGCTTATTTCTTAACTGAACAAACTAGTTGGCTGTGACGAGGAAACAGAGGCCCCTGGGTTCCCTCTGGCACCCCCTTCCCTACCCCACCACACACCCAACCCTGACACCCAGTTCAGGGGGCCCCCCAACTCCTGGGCCTTCTACTCTGCTCCTTGGTCAAAGCACCTGTTTCTAGACTGGATGTGTCAATCACACTAACTAATGAAAATAATTGGCCCTAGAATATGCATAAGCATAACTTTTCTAAGTGCTCTGCTATTTAAACCATTTTACTTCATATTTTCATTCATTATGTAATTAACATTTACAGAGCTCTTACTACATACAAAGCAGCATTAACAGGTTGGTATAAACTCCACAGGCACCCAGGAAGCACCTTCTGGTGAATCTACGACTGCAAGTACGTGAGCAGGAGAGGGGTGCAGCTTCTCAGGCTCTCCCTTCCCTGCCCCTCCCTCCCTTCCTCCCAATAACAGAAGACCCAGTGGGAGGGGCAGTCTTTCTATTCTTCAAACCCAGCCTCCAACTGTCACTTTATAAATTAGGAAACACAGGCCCAGGAATGCTAGGTCACACTGTCTTTACCTAGGAAAGCTTGTCTCACTAATCACATACATCACATACTTAATGGATGGCTAAAGAAATCTAGGGGAGTTCTTTCTCTTTTTTTATAGAATGGTGTCCTTTCTGCCCAACCCTTTCCACTGTAAACATCTGTCACTAGACTCCATGAAGCCATCCAGGCAAGGCAGTGCAGCATGGGCAACCAGGAGCTTAGGCTGCGGAGCCCCTGCTTGGGGCCTCCTGATGCTGCCACCGCCCCAGCTGTGGCCTCAGACAACTGACTCGACCCCTCTTAAGCCTCAGTTTCCTCACCTATACCTGGAATAGTCATTCTCCTTACCTCCTACGACAGTTTGAAAAATTAAGTGAAATAATTTTTGTAATGGGCTTAACACAGTGCCCAGTAAATGTTACCTATTACCTTTCTTTTTCCTCAAAGGCTCTGTACTTGGATAAATAAAAATTTGTCTCAACTTAATGGAAGTCATAAGTAAATAATGGAATCATAAGAATGTACCCACAATCTAAAAGAAAAAATGTAAGCAAGGTTATCACAGATTAAAATATCTTCAACCATCAAGTGGTTATTTTTTTACATTTAGTGTATGTTAATTATATCGACAAGGTAAATATTTATGACTCTCCTTGCTAGAATCCCTAACTTCTGTTTAAAAAAACGCTTTCATTGTCTGTTTTACTATTTTATTAGATTCATGCTAAAAATAATATTCACCCAGTGACAGTCAGGGAACTTAGTAATCATTAATGTTCTCCAATTATTTTATTTCTGCACTAATTCCCTCTCCCTCCTCCCACACACACTTACAAACTATTAACTTTGGCACGTGGAATTGCTTTGCAGGCTTAAGCTACAGTTGTCCCACAGCATCTGTGGCGGATTTGTTCCAAGATCCCCTCAGATACCAAAATCTGCAGATGTTCAAGTCCCTTATGTCAAGTGGTTTAGTATTTGCATATTACCTATACACATCCTCTCTTAAACTTTAAATCATCTCTGGATTACTTAATAATACCTAATACAATGTAAATACTCTGGAAATAGTTGCTGGATCCAGCAAATTTAAGTTTTGCTTTTTGGAATTTTCTGGAAAATTTTTTTAAATTTTCAGCCTGCAGTTAGTTGAATTGGTGGATACAGAAAACCTACGGATACAAAGGGCCGACTATATCTATAAATACTCCTCTAGCCCTGCTAAGCAAACATCACAGGGCTAGATAAACATGGTAACAACAGCCAGGGGAAAATCCAGAAGGACCATTTACCATCACAACACATGCAGTGATCTTGCACAATGAAGTAAAATCATCAGTCCCTGCACTGGAGTGCTGTTGGGTGGAGAAGCAGGGACACCAGAAAAAGCAAAAAACCTTCTATATGAGCAGAACTATACAATGTAAAAGGCATATCCACACCTATGGTCAGCTTTGTGAAGCAGAGCAAGAATTTATCATCATGATTTAACATGGAATCCAATGTTCACAGCAGCACTATTTACAATAGCCAAGACATGGAAACCACCTAAATGTCCATCAACAGATGACTGGATAAAGAAGTTGTGGTATATATATACATATATATACACAACGGAATACTATTCAACCATAAAAAAGAATAAAATAATGCCATCTGCAGCAACATGGATGGACCTGGAGATCGTCAAAGTGAAATAAGCCAGAAAGAGAAAGAAAAATACCATATGATATCACTTCTATGTGGAATCTTAAAAAAAAAAAAAAAAAGACACAAATGAACTTATTTACAAAACAGAAACAGACTCACAGACATAGAAAACAAACCTATGGTTACCAGAGGGGAAAGGGGGTGGGAAGGGATAAATTGGGAGTTCAAGATTTGCACATACTAACTACTATATGTAAAACAGATAAACAAGTTTCTTCTGGATAGCACAGGGAACTGTATTCAGTATCTTAAGGTAACCTACAATGAAAAAGAATATGAAAATGAACGTATGTATATGTATGACTGAAACATTACACTGTACACCAGAAACTGACACAACATTGTAAACTGACTATACTTCAATAAAAAAGATGAATATTTCTAAATCCCCAAAAAACCAAGCCAAAAAGAAAAGAACTTATCATGATTTCAAAAAAACCAACTGAGGAATGAAAAGATTCTAGAATCTGCCTGATGTCATAGACTTGGCAGCACCAAAACTGGACACGTACTCTGCTCTCCTAATTTTTATTCCAGGCATCTTCCACTTCTGTGTGGGCCGGCAGCTCTGGGAAAACTTCTGACCAACATTCTGTACTAAGATACAAAAGAGACCACGAGGTCTGTGCCTGCAGGGGCTAACAACTAGTCACAATGACCAAAGCTCAAGAAGGAACACTTGAAGCGCATTCTATTCAGAACATACTATCTTAATTAAACATCTCTAGTGGAACTGGGGGGCAGGACATAGCAAAGACAAGATATAACCAAGTTCTTAGGAGTCATCATGTGCCGAAGAATGTCCTGGGTCCACCAAAGGATATCATCATGAGGAAAACATGTTCCCTGTCCTTAACTAATGACAATATAACAGGATAATGTAGGCAGGACACTTTTGTAGAAGAGATGCAGAGTATGGGCTCCTGGCTAGTGATAACGCAGAGCAGGGAGAGCCCCTGGCTCCTTCTCCATCTACTGGAGACAATAAAGTGTCCAAACAGGAAAAGAAGCTTTCCATACTGAAACTTTCCCTTGGAGACAACAAGAGACTTTTTTCCCACTAGCCTTGATGATGCGTGCAACTTTCCTGGTTTTATTGGACCCAAATACTAACAACTTTTTGTCATTACTAGGGTTAATGACTCAGTGACAATTCACCACTTAATTTTCAATATTTTAGAGCCAGAAACCTTAGAGATTATTTGGCTTAATCGTCTAATTTTCCCTGCAAAGACATGAAGACCCAAATACTTGGGTAACATATCCCAGCTCATATACAGGGGAAGGTTACATGTGAGTTTTGGGTTATTTTATGTACCATGATATCATTAATTTGTAATAATCCGTTTTCAGTTTATATTTTAACAGCCTAGAAACATATAATGGATATTTTCGCCTTTTGTATATTTTTTAATGGTTGAAGGATGGATATAATTGCTACATTTTGAAAGGCATCAATAGAAGTTTTTATTTCTACATGTCACATCTCTTATGCAAAATGAGAATTAAACAAGTCTCATTGTGTTAAATTTTTTTCCGATTTCATAGCTCAGACATGTCTATTTAGTAAATTTCTCCTGAAATCCTATATTATCTATCAATTGAAAAAATAAGAAAAAATGAGGTTGACCAGCAAATTCAGAGTTAGACATTAATGACAATTACTTAAGTTTATGATGTAGTGAATAGAGAGAAATCACATATTACGTATCATCACATACTGATGGCCTATGCTGGATAAATAAGTAAAAAGAGACAAGGCCACTTACAATCACATGGAAATTAACATGTCTAGTGTCAGATCCAAAATGCTGCAAGTTTTACAGAGGAAGAATGGCTCTTATGAGAATAAACATCTAGCACTTTCTCAAGAAAAGAAGGCAAGTGAGTGGTCAAATGGCTAGACGGTCACAGGAGGAGCAAGGACCCACGTGGGCCCCACCTGCAGAGATGACACCCACAGCTCAGGAAGGGACTCAGCACAAGGGGGCAGGCTCCCTGCTTCCCAGGACTCAGAACCCACTGAGCCCATGGCTAGTGCTGATCCAGACACTCTTACAGGAAGGCTCCCACCCCCAGGCTCAAAACTCCAGATAAAGAAGGAAGACTTAGATATTTTAAACTTACAAAATATAGATTGGGTACAGATTTGCTGGTTTTCTATCTAGTCCTTAAAAGTAAGTGCCCATAATGTATCTTCATAATCTTTTTGAAGAAGGTGACTGTTTTGTGTGATGAACTGGGACTCACATGTGATGTATTTTTTTACCTGACACTGACAATATGGAGAAAAAGTAGCAAAAAACGTATTCAAATCAATTACAATAAAACATCACACATTCAAAAAGTGACCTGTCAGAGACAGAGCATTCAAAGTCAGAGAGAGCTCTGACTATAGTCACTACACAACCTACTAAAATTTGTATAAATTTAAAGTTCAATTTTGGCATCCATGAAAGCTTTTTTGGGGGGAAAAGAAAAAAGACACTATGCAACTTCAACTGTATATAAAATAGATAAACAACAAGTTTCTTCTGTATATCACAGGGAACTGTATTCAGTATCTTGCAGTAACCTATAATGAAAAAGGATATGAAAACAAATATATGTATATATATGCATGACTGGGACACTGTGCTGTACACCAGAAATTGACACATTGTAAACTGACTATAACCCAATAAAAATGAAGAATCTATGAAACTTCAATTGATCAAGGACTGGAATATGACAAGAACAATCTGAGGAATTTAATCTAATGAGTCTAATAAACTCGCCCAAGGAATATCATAGAACATTATGTGACAATGACAAACAACCCCTCTCAGGACCTATGTTAGATTATGGATTTCTCCAGTAATTTCTTCAAAGATCATGAACTAAATCAAAGTTCAAAGGAAAAATTATAGAAATGCCAAAAGGAAAATGCCCTTGAAAACTTAATTTCAATCTATTAAGTTAAACCCATAAAAGTGAGTCTAATAAATGTTAGCTTTAAAATAACTCTGGTTGGAGGGTTTTTTAAAAAAACATATTTAAAGCAGTCTCATAAAAGGAATGAGACACACAGACCATAGTTGCCACTCTTAACTTTTCAAGTCAAGCATCAGAATGACTCTTGCAGTTGGAAGGAAAGTCAGTGGTCAAGTTCAGCCTCTCCAGGGTTGTGGTCACCTCAGTAGATCTCCAGCCAGTCTCTGAACATCTCCAGTGAATAGTGCAGTCGCTCCTCCCAGGACCAGCCATTCCAAGGCTGGACAATCTAGGAGGATGCCTCCCTTAGGCTGCACTGAATCACAAATATTAGCAAATCTAGCACCTCCATCCTGAACACAGTCAATCTTCTCCTTGAGCATAAATCTCAGCTCAACATTTGTCCTGGTAGTTAACGGAGAGCTATAGAATACTTCTGGGAAGAATGTTAAAAATCCACCTGGAAAGGAGGAGATAAGGTTTTTGTTTTTGTTTTAAATTTGGAGGTATATTTTAACAGGAAATTAGCGAAACTGGCTCGCTGGATACAGGAAGGAAATGTGAGGAACTTGCCAACTTGTACACATCCCAGGTTTTTGGCTAAGAGACTGGGTAAAGGGTTGTGCAGACACTATTACCACCCACCAGGGATGGCAATGAACAGGGGAGCAGAGTGGGTTTGGATGGAAGAGAAGCTCAGTTTGGATCACCTCCCATATCCATATAAAGAATTTTTAAAGGCAACGGAAATTTGAGTCTGGAATTCACAGGGAGGTCTGAGCCAGAAACTTGAATCTGGAGTCATCAAAACGCAGGAAAGGGTTCCTGAGGACACGTACGAAGCTCAGGGGAAGTGGCACTTAGTTAACAAGCGTCAGGTGGAAGAAGAGGACTAGAAGAAGGTACACAAAAGCCAGCCCAAAATATAGAAGGCAAGCCAGGGAGAAGTAAGTAATGGAAACCAAGAAATAGGTGTTTTTCTGTTTGGATTAAATACACAGTTGTTTAAATGATGCTTTTGAAGTATTTTAAATAATCAGAGATTTTTATTAATGTTGAGTGTAAAACACAACCTTCTAAATTAAAATATTAATAATGTTTCTGGATTTTGGGATTATAGCTCCCTGAAAAGGGCACAGATTCACAAAAACTGATCATACGTAAGGACAAAACGAAAGCCACAGTAAATTCAAAAGAGTCTACAAAATGTATACTAAATTCTATGATTGTTTCAATTATTTTGCAGTAAAAAAAATAAAAGTTCTGCTTTTAAAATCCCATATGACTATTGTGATATTGTGATTTATAATAAGAAATATATATTTGGTCTTTGACCAATTTCTGGAACAGATCTCCTAAACCCTTGGAATTTCCTAAGTGATTGGAGTGAAAAAGTTGTCTTGATATTCATAACAAGCTACACTTGGGTTTTGTGTTAATGAGGTGACTTCTGGAAAGCATCTAAGGATGAGGGTTGGTGGTCAGAGGAACCAAGTCATGTCCCTGACCTCCAGGGAGAGGAGAGGAGCTGGAGACTGAGCCGATCATCGATGGCCAATGATTTAATCAGTCAAGCCTGTGTAATGAAGCCTCCATAAAAACCCAGAAGGACTGGGTTCAGAGGGCTTCTGGGTTGGTGAACACGTGGAGATTCAGGGAGAGTGGCACACAGGAGCTCCACATCCTTTCCCCATACCTTGCCCTGTGCATTTCTTCCATTTAACTATCCCTGGGTTATATCTTGTATAATAAACTGGTAATCTGGTGAGTGAAATGTTTCTTTGAATCCTATAAGCTTCTCTACAGAGTTAACGACACCCAAGGAGGAGACTGTTGGAACCTATAAGCTGCTCAGTCAGAACTTTTGATTGGTGTCTGAAGAGTGGGCGGTCTTGTAGGACCGAGCCCTTCATCTGTAGGACCCAACACCATCTCCAGGTAAACACTGTCAGAATTTAGTTGAACTGTAAACACCCAGCTGGTGCCACAGAGAATTGCTCACTGGTGTGGGGGGAAAAACCCACACATTTGAGTTAGTGTTAAGACTCTTTTAACTATAAAGTATAGATATTATTAACTGACCTTTAGGTTTAAGAACATTTACAAGGGAGATCAAATTATTCTTACAACTGAAAGACACTGAAAATATTTCTTTACCCCAACAATAACCAGAAACAATAAAAATAAAATACCATTCCCATTAGCGATGAAACATATGAAGTACCCAGAAACTAGCTCAGCAAGGAAAACACAAACCCTCTATAAAGAAGTCTAAAACTCTAAAACTCTATTAAAAAGGCATAAAAGATGATCTGAATAAATGGAGGTCTTTCACAACCTTGGATAATATTATGATGATAATAGTCCTCAATATCATCTACAAATTTAATAAACTGAACACCATTAGGACTTTTTAATAAACTCAACCACTTATTTTAAATTTATATAGAAGACTACAAGATCCATCAAGAGTTAAGCCCCAATAATGCTGAAACTTTGAAAAAAGAGGGCACTTCTCTTCCAGGTAATAAGACATATTGCAAAGCACATTTATGAGAGCTCTTTGGTATTGACTGAAGACAGAAAAACACACATGAAAGGAAAAGAAAATACCCTCAGAAACTGACTTATCCATATATGGAAATGATAAAAGTTTAATAAAAGATTAAAAATCAGTGTGTGAAAACTGTTTAGTGGCTGATGTTGAAAACACTGGCTTGCCCTGTATAGAGAAGAGCAACTGAACCCCTACGTCACACCACACTTTCCAGAGGACCCTGGACAGAGCAAACATTTAAATGTAAATGGTGAACATGATAAAGCTAATAGAAGACCATGGAGAAGAGAATGCCTGTGACCTGGGTGTAAGAAAGAATTTCTTAAATGAGAAGAAAATTGCAGAAACCATAGATGAAAACTAGATCTGATTATATCAAAATTAAATATTTCTATTGAACAAAGGACACAACAAATTTAAAAGAGGGATAAAATACTAGGGGGAGGTATTTATAATATCTAAAATTGATTCGATATGTTAACATTTCAACAATTACATAAAATCAAATTCACTCCAGACAGTTTAAATAGCAAGAGACCTACTGTAGGTTATCACTTTTTTTTTTACAGAATCTTGGACAGGCTGAAGAAAAAGTGGACACTACTCACAGAGCCACACCTTAGAACCAGGCCACCGAAGAAGTGGCTGCCTCTTTCTGACCTCAGGCCCTGGGCTCTGCGACCACATTTCCACGTCTGGTGTCAGCAGGCCTCACAGCTGGGCGCCACCTCTGCTGCCAGTCCCAGAACTGCGCTGTGCCCGCTGCCAGCCACACCAGCGCAGGGAGGGGCCCGCCCACCTGGGCCTCTGTGAACAACGCCTGGACATCAGGCCTCTGCTGACACCGCCCCGGAAGACGCCGACAGCTGCTCAGCTGCGCTCGCGACAGCAAACTTCAGAGGTCAATCCCGGGCCTTGCTGAGATCTTCCAAGTGTGGCTCAAACTCAACAAACCTAAACCACATCTGAAACACAACTCACAAAGGACTGTGAGAAACGTCAATTTTCCACTAGCCTCTTATGTCAGGAAAGAAGACCAGAAGGAGATTTAGCAACATTCCATTACATCCTTAACCCTGGTAGTAGAATCGTATCAGGAATATACAAAGAACCCAGTGAATAAACAAGAAAAATCAGGAAACCCTCTAGAAAAAGGTAAAATGATATGAACAGGCAACTCACAGATGGGTAAACCCAAATGGCTAAAAACACACTAAGTTTTCCTCAAGGGGATTAGCCATCAGATACATACAAAGTCAACAGTAAAACAATGACATACCACTTTCTCTCCTGGATTGGTAAAAATTCAAAAATTAGATGAATGCTGATTTGCTGTGCTCATGGAATACAGACTGCGGGAAACATTTTAAAAACAGAACGGGCAGTAACACACAAATTAAGTAAATCTTCATTTTCTGACCTAGCAATCTCTCTCCTGAATATACACTTCAGAGAAATTCTCACACAGGACCCATATGGGAATACTCATCAGAGCGCTGTCTACGGTGGCATCTAGACGGCCACCCCGCGCAGGATGGTTAACCGTGACGCACAGCCACAGCCACCACAACGCACGTCTCTAGGGGGCGTTACTCACATACAGTAGGCAGTGCACAGTGTCCCCTGTGCTCTACACCCCAGCAGAACTCTCTTTGGAAAGTGATAAAGCAGTAAGAAGCAATCAACTTGATAAATATTTATCGGGAAAAATCTGTATATTTTTTCCCCAAAGGCTCCTGAATTAAAAAAAAAAAAAAGCAAAAGAATGAAGTTTACAACTCTGAGTGTTTGTATGACATAAAATTAAATATACACAGAAATACTATATGCTTTACAAAAGTACATATAATGTTAAGGATATCAGTTAAACACATAAAAGCAGTTTTCTCTGTCCTTGAGGCGGGTCAGAATAGGAAACGAAAATACAAGGACAAAGTGAAGAGATCTGCACTGACTAATGATGCCCTCGGGGATATGAGTAAATGCCACTTTTTCTTTCCTGAAGACCAGGGACAGAGTGACAATAATACCTAAAACTACTAGGGCGAACATGAGCTATCTGAAGAAGGGCTCCAGACACTCAGGACAGGTGGGGGACCGAGACTGAGCAAGGAGGGGACCAGACTGCAGAGTGTTACCTAATAATATACAAAAGTACATATATATGCGTAATATATATTTATACATAATATGTTTATATGTGTGCATAAATTAAAACTTTAGACTCAGGGCAATATGGAACCACTGAAATGTTTCCATCTGGGACTGGCCAGTTCATTTTGGTATTTAGTTTACTATCTTATCTTGTACAGAATTACTGGAAAAGACCCAGATGGAAGGCAGAGAGAATATTTAGGATCTCAGTGTTGGATGATCTGTTGTAGGAAATGTAGAGGCAATGAGAATAGAAACTAGAAGAGTTATCAAAGAGAAACTAAGAAGAGAGGAAATGGAAAGACTAACTGATGTCAAGTTTGAGGATAGAAGAATCAAGGCTGGAGAGCCACGCCTTGACTGGGAAGCCCAGGAGGCGAGTATTTAGAGGGTGGAGAAGAGTAAGAATGTTATAGACACAGTGGCTCTCCTAGCCCTGTCACAGCTAAGTGGGATGTGCCTGCGCCGGGAGACAGAGGAGCTAGAGGTGCAGACCCAGCAGGCCTTTGAACTACTCAGTAACGAAGCCAGGAGGGCAAACACAAAAGGGAGCCGGTGACTCAACCTCAGAGGTTTAGCCTAAAGCTAAACTAAGGCCACATACCCAGCTCTTATTATTATCCCCAAGCAGATGGTAGTGAAAATGATCTGCGAATTTAGAGTCAAATGAGGCTCCTTAGAGAAATAATCCAAGTCAGAGATAAAAGGCTTCCAGGATCACTTTTTCACATATATTACATTTTCAGCCCAGAGGCAAATTTCTCTCCACCCAAATCACTGCAGTTTTTATTCAGACTTATTTGCCCACCAACAATATATCGGATCCAACAGCGTCAACACATTTTTTAATTTTTCTAAGACATATCAAACCCTACATCCTGAAATAAAGTGCCAGGATACTATCCAAACGTTTTACGCCCTCAAAGCCATTTAACCAAAATAGCAGTGCCAGGACAGTAAAAAACAACCACAGAGCATCTTGGGTGGCTGCGAAATGTAGCACTTCCCATAGAGAATTCACATGCCTTACCTCTCCACACAGGCAAGCACTGGTCTACAGGTTTGAAGGGTACTGGGGTAGGGGGCAATTATCCACAAGTATATACTCGCAAAAGAATATCTCTATTGTTATCCCATTGTTTTTATTACTCTTTTCAAAGGTAAGACTTGTATGTTAATAATGAAGAGACTCATTATAAAACTTTCCACAGAGTATTCAAATGCATTTATATGGAATCCTGAAATAGTTCTTCTCTAGTCCATTTGCTTCTTAATGAACTTAAACAAGCTGTACTTGTTTAAGGCCAATAAAATTTAAAAAAGAGTAAAGTACCTAGAAGCTCTCAAAACCTTTTATCTTTCTAGCCTTTCAAGAAATTTTTCATGTCAATGCAAACTTCTAAATGAAATACCATGGACTCAAAAGTTATTTGAGTAAGTATATATAATAGTAGGGAAACTGAAAATAAAACCCAATATATTGAAGTATATTGACTGAAACTACTTCAGAAAATTGCAGAGGAAGTAACACTTCCAAACTCATTCTATGAGGCCACCATCCCTCTGATACCAAAACCAAGTAAAGCTATGACAAAAAAAACTACAGACCGATATCACTGACAAACATAGATGCAAAAATCCTCAAGAAAGAAACTTCATGTATTTTTAATAAGATGACTTTCCAGAAAGTGGCATTGCTATCTCTGGCTTTTAAGAGGTGAAATATAAATATATTTCCTAATTTGTCCAAAAAAAAAAAACCTGATTCCAACAATACATTAAAAGGATCATACACCATGATCAAGTGGAATATATCTCAGGGACACAAGGATTATTCCGTATCCACAAATCAATGTTATACACCACGTTAACAAACTGAAGAATAAAAACCATATGATCTACTACTCAGCCATGAAAAAGAATAAAATAATGCCATTTGCAGCAACATGGATGAACCTGGAGATCATCATTCTAAGTGAAGTAAGTCAGAAAGAGAAAGAAAAATACCACATGCTATCACTCATATGTGGAATCTCAACAAAAAAGACACAAATGAACTTATTTACAAAACAGAAACAGACTCACAGACATAGAAAATAAATTTATGGTTACCAGGGATGAAAGGGGATGGGAAGGGATAACTTGAGAGTCTGAGATTTACAGATACTAACTACTACGTATAAAATAGATAAAAAACAAGTTTTTTGGGGGGAGTGGGGTAAAATAGGATAGACTGGGAGTTCAAAATTTGTAGATACTGACAGGCATATGTAGAATAGATAAACAAGATTATACTGTATAGCACAGGGAAATATATACAAGATCTTGTGGTAGCTCACAGAGAAAAGAAAATGTGACAATGAATATGTGTATGTTCATGTATAACTGAAAAATTGTGCTCTATGCTGGAATTTGACACAACATTGTAAAATGACTATAACTCAATAAAAAATATTTAAAAAAACAAAAATAAGGAAGATCCTAGATGTTGAGAAAAAAACAAACCAAGTTTCTTCCATATAGCACAGGGAACTATATTCAGTATCTTGTAGTAACCTATAATGAAAAAGAATATGAAAATGAAAAAAAAATGATCATCTCAATAGATGCAGAAAAAGCTTCTGAAAAATTCAACATCCATTTATGATAAAAATTCACGAGGAAGTGAGCATAGAGGTAATATACCCCAACATAATAAAGGTCATTTATGACACACCCACAGCTAACATCATACTCAATGGTGAAAAACTGAAAGCATCTCTTCTAAGATCAGAAACGAGACAAGGATGCCCACTCTCACCACTTTTATTTAGCACAGTTTTCGAAGTCCTAGCCACAGCAATCTGAGAAGACAAAGAAATTTTTAAAAATCCAAATAAGAAAAGAAGACGTACAACTGTCACTGTTTGCAGATAACATGATACTTTACACAGAAAATCCTAAAGATACTACCAGAAAACTAGAGCTCATCAATGAATTCAGTAAAGTTGCAGGATACAAAATTAATACTCAGAAATCTGTTGCAATTCTATAAACAACCAAATATCAGAAAGAGAAATTAAGAAAGTAATCACATTTACCATCACAGCAAAAAGAATAAAATACTTAGGAATAAACCTACCTAAGGAAGCAAAAGACCTGTAAAACTGTAAGATGCTGATTTAAATGGAATACCACTCAGCTGTAAAAAATGATAAAATAATGCCATTTGCAGCAACATGGATGGCCCTGGATAATGTCATTCTAAGTGAAGTAAGCCAGAAAGCGAAAGAAAAATACCATATGATAATCACTCATATGTGCAATATAAAAAAAAAAAGACAAATGAACTTATATATAAAACAGAAACAGACTCACAGACATAAAATACAGACTTGTGGTTGCCAGGGGGAGGGGAGTGGGACGGGATAAACTGGGAGATTGACATTTGCAGATACTGACTGGTATATGTAAAATAGGTAAGTTTATACTGTATAGCACAGGGAAATATACTCAATACCTTGTAGTAGCTTATGGTGAAAAAGAATATGAAAATAAATATATGTATATTCATGTATGACTGAAGAATTGTGCTGTACACCAGAAATTGACACAACATTATAAAGTGACTTTATCTCATTTAAACAAAAAACATGCTGATTTAAGACACTGAAGGCAACACAAACAAATGGGAAGACATAAAGTGTTCTTGGATTGGAAGAATGGATATTGTTAAAATGACCATACTACCCAAGCAATACGAGTAGCCAAAACAATCTTGAGAAAGAACGGAGCTGAGGAATCAGGCTCCCTGACTTCAGAATATACTACAAAGCCACAGTAATCAAAACAGCATGGTACTAGCACAAAAACAGACACACAGATCAATGGAACAATATAGAAACTCCAGAAATAAACCCACAACTTATAGCCAATTAATCTATGACAAAGGAGGCAAGAATATACAATGGAGAAAAGACAGTTTCTTCAATAAGTGGTGCTGGGGAAACTGGACAGCTACATGAAAAAGACAAATTAGAAGGTTCTCTAACATCATATACAAAAATAAACTCAAAATGGATTAAAGCCCTCAATGTAAGATCAGATATCATAAAACTCCTAGAGGAAGACATAGGCAGAACTCTTTGACATACTTTGCAGCAATATTTTTTGGAATCTGTCCCTAGAGTAGTGGAAATAAAAAACAAAAATAAACAAATGGGACATAATTCAACTTAAAGCTTTTGAACAGCAAAGGAAACCATATACAAAACAAAAGGACAACCTACAAAATGGGAGAAAATATTTGCAAATGATGCAACCGACAAGGGACTAATTTCCAAGATATATAAGCAATTCACACAAAAACAACCACCACCACCACCTAATCAAAAAATGGGTAGAAGATCTAAATAGACATTTCTCCAAAGAAGACATACAGATGGCCAACAGGCACATTAAAAATGCTTAACATCACTAATTATTTGAGAAATGCAAATCAAAACTACAATGAGGTATCACCTCACACCAGTCAGAATGGCCATCACCAAAAAGTCTACAAATTGTAAATGTTGGAAAGGGTGTGGAGAAAAAGGAGTCCTCCTACACTGTTGGTGGGAATGCAATTTGGTGCAGCCACTATGGAGAACAGTATGGACATTCCTTAAAAAACTAAAAATAGTGTTACCATATGATCCAGCATCCTTTTCCTGGGCATACATCTGGAAGGAACCTTAATTCAAGAAGATACACTCATCCTAATGTTCATAGCAGCACTATTTACAATACCCAAGGCATGGAAACAACCTAAATGTCCATCGACAGATGATATATAAAAAATGGAATACTACTCAGCCATAGAAAGGAATGAAATATGCCATTTGTAGCAACATAGATGGACCTAGAGATTATCATATGAAGTGAAGTAAATCACACAGAGAAAGACAAATACCATATGATATTATTTATACATAGAATCTAAAATGACACAAATGAACTTATTTACAAACCAGGAAGTGACTCACAGACATAGAAAACAAACTTACGATTACCAAGAGGGGAAGGGGAGAAAGAGGGATAAAACGGCTATGTACAGAATACATAAACAACAAAGTCCTACTGTATATCACAGGGAAATATATTCAATGGCTTGTAGTGACCCGTAATGAAAAAGAATATATATATAATCACTATGCTGCACACCAGAAACTAACACAACTTTGTAAATCAACTATACCTCAATTAAAAAATGTTAAAAAATAAAGTACACTGAAATAAGAGAATTAGTAGTACTACTTTTATTGAGAAGTTTAAACTAAAGGAAAAATGTAAAGCCTATAATCCATTCAAGAATAGAAGATTACTTTTATTGTAGATAATGAATCTAAAGGGACTTGCTTGATGTATTTGGTACTAGTATTAGAAGGACTCCGTGTACTCTAAGTGCTTGGGTCATAACACTGCACAACACAGACTTCCCTTTTGTAGATTTCCATAAAACAGGTCAACCGCCCGCTACACCCAGTCACTGCCTTGGTGTTCAAAAGCACAGGCTCCTAAGCGCACATCAAAGAACAGCATTCCAACAAATTCAGATCTCCTTTAGCATCAAGTAACAACTGATCAAAACCAGCAAAATCTTACCGCTAGCTATTATCAATATCCAAAGCATCTTTACTCCATGGTATGAACAAATCCTCCAACATGGGGTTTTCTTCCACTCTAATAGCAAAGAATAATTCTAAATATGCAAAGTATCACTATCAGGAGAAAAGGCTACCTCCTGGAACCGTCACTCCTGTAGATTCGCAGGGTTGGATGAGACGTGGAGGAAGCAGGTACCAGCACGACTGCATTCACTTCTACAACCTGGGAAACCAGGGAACTAGGAAGAGTAAGGCACTACTGCCTCCTGTCCTACAGGAAATCTGTGGGCCACTTAAAAGGGGAGCCCCAGCGGAAGACCTCTCAGCCTGCACTACTGCCATCGTGCTGCTACTGTGTAGGTAGAGCAACAACTTAATGACACAGAATGCTCCATGCGTGTCCACTACACGACAGCACTACAACCAGGAATTCTTCTGCTTGAGGGATAACAAGAGGCCCCAAGGAGTAGGGTTTAAGCATTTTTAAGTATAACTTTAAAACACAGCAAAGGCTTAATTTTCTCAAGATATTATTCTACTCCCCTTGAAAAATAAAAATGGCTATTTTCAGCCCATTGCGGCTCTGGCATAACAGATAATCAAGCTTCCAGTACGCTGCAGACTGACTCGATCACAGAAGGATGGCAGTATTTTCCTATCCAACAATGCCCCCGAGTACATCCTTGGAAGGGAGGAAGATAGAAATTTTTCCCTCTCTCTTCCCCACAGTGGAGCAGGGTAACAATCTCTAGCATGGTTGGCATCCTCTTACAGCATCTAGTAACTGCTATTCTTGGTTCTTATACTTCTGATGTTATACCTTGTTTTACTAACTACAATTTCAAATTGACTAGAAGTTATATTTTCCATGTATTTGTATTTTTAATATTAAAAAAGCCTCAGAAGTTTTCAGTCACTAAGATTATATCCAAAAACTATCAAGTCACAAGGCAGTACTTATCTGTTTCTTCTTAAGTTTCCTTAATGCTAACTTTCATTAACACCAGATTGTCACTTCTAATGCAAAAGTAGAAATGAACAGACTGATAACATTTTCCTCTTTCACTACCAATAAAATTGATGTTTGGAAGCTGAGAGTCATTGTATTATCACTGCTATTTTAAATCAACCCACAAAAATAGAAATAGATGTTCTCTCAACACAAGTTCTATGAAAGTATCATTCTACCTTCACCACTGATTCAATCATACCTCAATAAAAATAATTTTTAAAATGTCAGTAATTTTCCAGCTTAAAGTCAACTAGATTTAGTTAGCAATAGGAAGCCTGGGTACCCAACTTGCCTGTTTGAAAAAAATGGCAAACAAGTATTCCTAAAGGCCTCAGTATGCTCAGTGCCGATCTTATTAACTGGCACAGAGCAGGCACAGAATGGGTACTCGTGGATGGATTGACAGAGTGGATGATGAATGGATAGAATCAGGTGAGCAAGCAAGGAGAAAGGAAAAGCAGAAGGAAGAGAGAAAGAAGACCTAAAGGATCCCCAAATCCAAAAAGTGTATCTGGTATGATACAGACAGTAAGTCCAGAGACACGGGGTTGGGTGACTGCCAGCCAGGTCTCCTGGTAAAGATACGAAACAGGAAAACGGATGCTTTCTCAGATGCTAAATCAAGAGAGACAAATAGTGTGTTGCAAGAAAGTAAAAACTGCTAGACAAAGGCACAAAGCCAGGAAAATGAAAAGAATGTTCACAGAGCAGTAAGCGGACTAGTTCATCTAAAGTAGAGAGTTTATGAAGGAACCTGGGAGGTTAAGGCTGCAAAGTCAGGCGAGTGTAGCCAGACCCTGCAGAACATAAATGCTGAGGGGGTCAGCTTGCACCTCGCCTACCCCACCCCTCCTTTAAAAATCAGCACCTCCCCGTAATTACACAGTCCTACCCCCTTCATATGCTTTTTAAATCCAAATCCCCCCAAAATATCGTTTCTGATAAAATGACAAAAAGGTTTACAGTTGTAGAAAATGCAAAAAAAGAAAAAAAAAACTGATGTATAAACAATTTGCAAAAAACCTACTGACTAGAAATAATCATTTCCAACTAGCATCTGATTATATCCTTCCCAGTATTTGTACACAATTTCAGAGTTGTTTTGTTATGATTTGACAAATGTGGTCTGGACCTCTTTGAACAATGTAGTCTATTAGGGCAATAAATCAGCCCAGGAATGCAAACAGCACCAACTGTGCGTCTCCTACGCACCAGGCAGAGCTGTAGGGGCTTTACATTGACTATTTCATTTAATCCTAGCATCATTAATTTGAAATTGTTCCTCCACCTTCATGCATATGAGAAATAATTACTGGAGAGTCACCTAACTAAACAGCAAGCTAGGATGCAGATATACCTGGAATAACAGTAGTTATAGTACCTACTGCTGCCATCACCCAACTGTGCATGTTAGCATCTTTTTAATAGAATCAGAAGGAAACACTGCTCTAAGTGCACCTGCTCAATTTCAATTTCATGGCTTGCATCTGAATGCCTCAGTGCACTAAAAACCAGGCCAGTCCTCAGCTCATAAAAGCAGTCACCAAAACCCATCACTGAAGCTACTGGAGTACTTGACTTCAGTCCAAACCACAGCCTTAAAGAAACCATGAGAAAGGATGCTTTAGACCAAACTGAAATGATTTGAGGACAGTGCTCCCGGTCCCAGCTTATGATGCAATTCCTATTCAGATATATGAAACCCAGTGAGGCAAGACATAGGGGAAAGAACAGCCTTCTCTTCATCCCTTTTCCTGTTATGGTAACACGCATACATTATACAGAGCAGGGGCGATTTCTGACCTTCGCTCGTTTACTGGACAGTAACTGGACAGCTACATTCTGTCCAATGCTACTGCTACAAGTAAGACAGCTCCTGGCTTTAAAACGTTCACAGCCTAATAACTCATTTAAGAAGCTATGTGAGAAAGTCTGTACTCCTAGAGTGGGTCCTTCTACTTTGTTGTAAAAATCAAGATAACTTTTAGAAAATTCAAAATGAGAATCACATAACCTAAATTCTAAAGCCCAAGCCCTTTAGAGATTAGCCAGTCCTCCAAGGCTCAACTGACACACTGCATTATTTTACTCACATTAACAACAGACTTGATTTCCAAATGGACCATTTACTAGCTTAACGCCCTTAAGCAAGTTACTTCACTCTCCTGACCTTGGGTAGTTAACTCATTGGGAAAACGAGGATAAACAGCTACACCTCAAGACTGTCAAAAGGATTGGAGATAATTATATGATGCACCAACAACACAGAGCCTGGCATTTAGTAGAAGTGCAATAAATATGGCTATCGTCATAATCACAGGATTTATAAGCCAATAACAAGTTGATCAGAAAAATCAAATTAGAAGTAATGGGGGGGGGGTACAGGAAGAAGAGACCAAAGATAGTTCTAAGAATAAATAGCTCAAAAGAAGGAAAAAGTCAAGAAAATCACATAGATACAAAAACTTCAGAAACAGCCAACTGGAGTCACCAGTCCATTACACTTCAATAGCTGATCAGGGCAACACCAATGTTTTCACAGTATGTAACCATGATGTGCCTAAAGATGTCATTAAGCCATTGAAAACAGATGAACCATTTATTCCATGGGTTTAAAAAAAGACAGATAAGCACATAATTGACTTTGGAAAGATTCTTATCAATAGTGATTTAGCATCACAAATTTAACATTTTACTTGTCTGAACTTTAATTAACTGTAAAATTCGAATAACAAGCTTCTGCTATTCTTACTGTGCAAAGGAATCTCTCAAATTTCAGAGCACTTTTTCTACTAACCACTGAAAAAGATGTCTTTTCAAACATTCACTGTAAAATTTCTGTGCGGAGGCAGCATCAGTTCCTTAACAGCTAAAACAAGATAAAATACTGGTCCCCATTATAGCTAAAGGTTTCCATATCTGCCAAAGAAACAAACATGTGCCCTGGAGGTCTCTTTTCACTTGAATTTTCTGCCTACATTTAGAAGGTAGTAGAAAGCAAAAAACATCTGTTCCTTCCGGCAGAGCTGACAACCCTCATTCTATGGTTTAAAAATAAAAGATGTTCATAGAAGTTTATAGCTATAAAGATCACCTGCTTCAAAGACAGCTGGCAATTAATTGATCCAAAGATATGCAAATTAAGGCCAGAAAACAATTTCCTAAGGACAATGCTAGTGCTCCCCAGGGCTCTAGTAATTTCCAAGACACCCATAAAACAGTGGAGGATGGTAAAGAACCAATTGTGAAGCCAGATGACAAGAAAACAGACAACAGCTGAGAAACACAGGCCTGCGTCAATCTGTTTTCAATCTACCACCTTAAGAATAGCTTCCATGAGAGCTGCCTGGAGAAAATCTGCTTCATCCTGATCAGCAATCACTCTGCATCCAGCCCAACGAAGGCCAGCCAGATGTTCAACAATTAAAGGAATTCACCTTATTAATAACAGAATCTAGAAAATCTCACAAGTGAAGTCCTTAAATTCTATAATTGTTAGAAGTTTATATTCTATGGGGTGTCTTCGTGTTGAATATCCAAAAATCAGTAATAAGCAAGAACATTCAGACTTGGATCGGTGGACTCAGCTCCTATTTCTGGCTCTGCCTCTGAATGAATCACAGCATGACCTTGAAAAAGTTTCATCTCTTTATTTACCTCCATTTGCCAACAATTACAAGATTAGGTTAAATCTACCAATTTTTTTTTAATTTTTAAAGAAAGTGAGTAGGTGAGGTAAATGTACGGAAGCTGCTACACAAATATCTACTGGTCACTGACCAACTATATCCAAGCATCAAATATAAAGGAGGTGATGCCCATATTACAGCAACCACCTCTGCACAGTAAATAAAATTCTGCTTGGAGAGGTCAACAAAGCCCGGGTCCCTTCTGAACAGGACTCCTTTATGAGTCCCAAATTTCATACTTGGAAATACTTAGCAAATTAAAATGAAATGCTAGTTCCAGGAACACATTTTTTTTTCCCTTAAGGAAAACAAAACTTCAACCTATTTGGAGTCCTATGATCTTTAGGACAAGTCAATCCTTCTATGAATTCCTCTTTCCTCATCCCTTGTCAAGGAGATCAGTCACACACTTGATGCACCCTGAGTACCGTACTGCGTATCTCTGTGTGTGTGAGCCTTGGAGAGGCAGAACCATGATTTAAAGGTCTTTATATCACCTAGCATCTAACATATTGCCTGGCACAATATGGCTGCCTGGTATAAATATATTTCCAAACTCTAACGCTGCTAAGAGCCACCATTAATATTAATAAATGATAGACCTGATCATGGTGACATTTTCACTAAAAAATAATTTATACATTATGAATTTTACCTAGATATAGATGAAATACTCAATTTCTCACCATCATTAAATTCACAAAAACTAAATAGGAACTTTCCAATTCTCTTCCTTAGAAATCAGTTTTGTTTTTTGTTTTTTCACAATTTATCTCATAGATATTAGACTGTAAACATTCCTTTTAACTTAACCTACTCAATAAAGGGGAGGGAGAAGTAAAAGAGGGGGGATAAGCATGCAGAATCAATACAAGAGGCTACTCTTAGTTGTAAGAATATATAAATAAATGTAAAATAAGAGAGCCTGGAGATCAAAATTAAAATGTGGTCGTACCACAACATTAACAGCATTTAGCTACCTAAGAAGTAGCATGCTTGTTGAGAAGCATCACCTCCTGTTCTAAAGAAAACCTATTTATTAAAGTAATAGAATATAAGATATTAAGCTTTTCAAATCACGTTTGAAAATTATAATTATTCAAATACTTATCACAACCTACTTATACTTGCATAAATCTTCATTTTCCCTTGCTCCTTAAATTCCTACCCTCAATATTTCATCTAAAAATTAAGAGAAGTTAGTAAACATGAAACAAACTGACATTCTACCAGTGAGTACTTCAGGTAAGGCCTTGGGACCTAAGTAAGCATAAACTCATCATACTACTTGACATCTACCACAGTGAGCTGACCCTTCAGCTAGCTTTGTGATGCCTGGCAGAGCCCATACCAGCGGCTAGGGAATGTACCAGCAGGATCACGTGTGCTTTTGGCTAGCTCACCCTCACTATCCCCAAGCCACACCCTGTTCTGATTGGCCCAGGAAACCAAACGCAAATGATCCCTAACATTCTATACCACTATTTAATAATTTTCTACAAGCATGTAACAGATTTGGTTGCATCAGCAAACAGGAGTGACCACTCAGTTCACTAAGGAGTCCACCCAGATCCCTGAGAAACCACAAGTACATGCGTGCACATACACATGTGTATCAGAGCTGTCCTAGAATAGACGATTTGTCCAAGGACCATCAACAATCTTGCTATTTTTAATGCTGTGGGATGAGGAAGGAAAGAGAACGATGGCTTTTCAAACGGTGCAAAAAAGGAGATTATCTGCCTGGCGTCACCCTGGACATAGAGAAGCACAGATATTTTGGCGAAGTGAACAGAGTGGCCCTTTCTCGAGAGGACTTAGGCTAGATATGGCTAAGCTGCTCCTTTAAGATCCTGCATGAAAACAGACATTTCCCCGATAGGCAGGCGCCCTGGACCCTGCAGGCCCGGCGCTCACCTGCGAACACATCCTGGAGGCCGCCTGCCCGGCGCTGCGGCAGGTGCGCGGAGCCCCCAGCCCCGGGCGCGCGGCCCAGCTCCGCGGTCCAGTCGGCCGACCGGCTGCGGCCCGCTCGGGGCTTCCTGGCCGGGACGGCCGCGGCGGCAGTGACAGGTCTGGTCCCCCGGTCCAAGGAGGACTCCGGCCGTCTCTGGACCCTGGGGCTGTGGCTGGGGGACGGAGACGGGGAAGGCCCGGGCGAGCTGAGCTGCCGGGTGGTGGTCCTGACGTAGCAAGGGGCGAGGAGCGGGCGGGGCCTGAGGCAGCGCGGGCTGCGAGAGGGGCTGCCGGGCAGGGAGGCGGCCGAGGGGGCGCCGGGGATCGGCGCCCCCTCCTCGTACGAAGCCCCCGGCCTCCGCGGTGCTTCTCCCACCACCGGGCCGCACTCCGCCCCCGGGGACCCTCGAGGGGCGTCCTCGAAAGCGTCCTCCTCGCCTTCCTCGTCCGTGTCCCCAGCCCCTCGCACAGGGACTCCGGCCGCGCGCTCCCCGGGTGCAGACCCAGGAGACGGCAAGGCGGCGGTCGCGGGAGGGTCTGCAGCCGGGGGCCGGTCAGGGCGCGCGGGCAGCGCCTCCTCGGCACTGGGGCCTGGCAGGGGTCGGTCCAGGCCCAGCAGGGCCCCGGGCTGGGGAGTGGCGGACGGGGGCGACGCTGCGGGCGACTCGAGGCCCTGGGACTGATGCTGCAGCTGCTGGAGGCGAATCGCCTGCTGGATATCCGAGAGCAGATCCTCCTGCTCCGTAGCCGAGTGAAAGCTGTAGAGGTCTGTGTCCGACCCCGAGCTGGTCCTTTGTCCATCCTGCGCCCCTGCCGCAGTCTCTGAATCCTCGGCGACCGCCGGGCCCCCGACCCCGGCCTTGGCCGACCCGGGGCCACCGGGTCGTGTCACCTCGAAAGGGTCAGCACACTCAGTATCTGACAGGCCCGTCTCGTCGGCCGAGAGGCTGAGGTCTGGGGTTTTGGTGACCAGGGAGTGGGCGCTGTCCAGCTCTCCGGCCTGCAGGGCCTGGGGGTCCAGCACATCCTCACGGGAGCCGCCGGAACCTCTCCCCTTAGACAGGGTCTTCCTGATCCGCAGATTGGAAAAGACCGAGGCTCTGGGGTCCGACTTACTCTTCTTCCTGCCCGGCTCCCCGCCGCCGCCGGCCCCCTTGCCGTGCCTGCCCGGCGCCTTCTTGCCCCCGCCCCCCTTCTTTGTGCCCTCCGCGTCGCGGAGCCCGGCAGCGTCCTCGCCGCCGCCACCTCCGTGCGGGGCATCGCCTGCGCTCCTCTTCGGCTTCGCGTCCTGGTTCCCCATGCTGCTGCTGCTGCCTCCCGCCGCGGGCGCTCAGGCCATACCGGCCCCTCAGCCCGGCCGCGCTGGGCTCCCGGCAAGTCCGGCGGCCCCGCGAGCCGTTGGGAGGGAAGGAGGCCGCCTCGCGCACCTGCCGCGCTTCGCACAGGGCGCCGCGGCTGCGCCCGCCCGGGCCGGAGCGAACACGCTCACGGAGCGCCGCCAATGGCCGCGGGGAACGCACCGGGCCCCGCCCCCAGGCCCCGCCCCCGCTAGGTCCCTTGGCCCCGCCCCCAGCCTCTGAAGCGGGAAGAGCGCCCCTCTGTCTCTGGGACCTTAAGCTCCGCCGCCGCCGGAATCGACTGCCAAACAGCTTGGCAGCTGGAAGATGCACACTAACAAAAACGAAAATTTTTAAAGGGGAAAAGGGAAGCCAAATTCCCGTTTAGAGGTGCGATAACGTAAGGCCACATACACTGCCCCCTCCAACCTGCCTGCAGAAACATGGCTCTTCAATAAATATTGGTTGAATGGGTTGTTCTTTTCTTTAATAATTGATCACCTTAAACACTTAATGTACTTGCCGTATGGTTTGGGAAAGATTACTTACACATAGTGCTGCTTTTATGTTCATGCAGAGCTTGCATCTCCATGAGAGAACACTGGCTGTCATTTCAAAATTTCATTTTTCAAACTTTTTTTGACAAAATGGCAAGGTGGGGGAATCAAAATACTGAGATTAGACTTGATTAAAATGCTAATCTCTAAATTTCTCTTTATTTACCATATAAAGCAAACAGCATTTATATTCAAAAAGGGTGCACATACTTAACTCCCAGGAGGTCAAGCTCATCAATATTAAACATGTCCCTATTGTTGCCACCTACAAAAAAGGAAAAGACAAAAGGAAACACCCTTGGCACTAACACAAGAAATCACATGGTATGCCATAAACCACCACTCTCCCAAGCAAACCCTTCAAGACAGACTTTGTCCCTGCCTTTACTATGAAAGTTTGCAACAGTTCACTGAATAGGCGAGCAAAATTTGCCACCCCAAAATGTGTGTCTATGGCATTAGGATTAATTATAGCTGATTATTTTTAAGAAACAGAAGACTAAGGAAGTCTTTCTTTTTACCTCCCACTTTGCTGCCTAAAGAATTCAAATAGAGCTGAATAGAGCTATGACTAGTGGTATCTGCAAGGAGTGAGTGCTGGGTGTGATGGGGAATCAGTGGGCCTAGAGATCAGAGTCCACTCAGTCCCTTGTTTCTGAGCGGCCCAGCAGACATTCGTTTACCAAACACTTCTGCTTTTCTATCTCCACATGAATTCTCTTGCTCCCCTTTGAAGTCCCAGACTGCTATACCCAGCATCCCCTGCTGTCTGTGGCTGAAGACAGTATTTAAGTTGAGGGCTTCAGCCATTCTGGCAAATCACTCAGTTTTCCTGGGTCTCTCCTATGCACGTTATTAAACTTTTGTCTGATATTCTCCTGTTATTCTGTCAATTTAATTCTTAGACCAGCCAGAAGAACCTAGAAGGGTACAGAAAAATTTCTTCCTTCCTGATTTTCTTAACATTCTTCTTCAGTATTAAGATAAAAATTTTCCTCATTGCAAATCTTGTCACTATTTTAATTACTTAGAAATTTAGTTATCTATATTTAAACGGCCTGTTTAAACATCATTGGCATTTAAAGAAGCTCCAAGCAGTAAATTAAAATAAGGTTAAAGTGGCATAAATCAATAATGTTACAAGTATTTAAGTTAGAAGTTAATTGTTAATTACTTTGCAAACACGAAATTCCCAGCCAACATGTTAGTATTTTTAAAGTAAGCCCAAAGGAGGAAAAAACACTACATATTATATGATGCGTTTTAAATGTAGCAAGCAAATATTATTGCGAACCAACATTTTAAACCTCCCTCCTTAACCATTTTATCAAAAATACATTTTTTAAGGTCCTATAATTCTGTGGTGCAAAAACATCATGCAGCAATAATTGCTAGCCTTTTTCTAATTATTTTCTTAAAATAGATGATAACTTATGGCCTGCTGGCCAGTTACCCTCAGGTGGCCCTTTTGAGTAAATGGTCCTGAGAAAGCAACTTTAATAACTGCCAGGGTACTATCCCAGTCTCTGAGCAATTCCAGAGTCCTTGAAAAGCCTTTATTTCACGTCTTTCACTGCTCTCTTCTAGAATCCAGGCTCCACAGAGGGCATATTTTGCCTTAGGCTTTAAGAATTTTCTGCTTCTTTGAGTACTGAAGTACTATGGATCTTATTTTTGCTTTTTCTTTAATAAGACGTCTTTGATTCTGAGCTATTTGTTTCCTTACTATTTTTTCTGAGATAAATTCTACAAGTTCTGAAGATAAAAGAGGAGAGAAGAAAGCAAAGAGGGAGAAGAAAGAGAAGGAAATGGAGAGAGAAGACTGCTGATTTTTTCACATCCTTTGAATGTGAAACAATAGATGACAGTTGTGCAGCAGGTCACAGATGACAGAGCTCTATCACATGCAAAGGCTTATTTAAAACTCACAAGGGTAGGGAGGTACTTTCCATCCAATTTAATTAATAAACAAACATCAAAGATCCTACCTTGTGCCTGGACACATGCTAGGTATGAGGATACAGAAGACAAATAGGCAACAGTGGCCAGTCTCTATATTCAAGGGTCGAATCTAGCATAGTTGTTGGTAAAAGTCTTCAGTATTAGCACCGCGGAAAGGTCACAAGCACTGCAGATAAAATAAAAGGTGGTGCTACCCATTTTCCAACAGAGAAAATTGGATATAAACTTTAAAAATAATATAAGAAAAAGTGTATTGGAGTTCAAATCATGAACTCCAGTTCTTAATATATACATATATAAATGCATATATATGTATATGCATATAATATATACATATATACACAGGCATACTTTGGATAAATGTACCAATCTCTGCATGTTATTCTAAAATGCATCAAATAAACAAGATGCTGTCATGGATGGATACATGGACAGATATATAATAAAGTATAGTAAAATTTTAATTGTAAAGTTTAGGTGATAGATATATGTGTGTCTCTGTAAAAATTCTTTGAACTTTTCTGTATGTTTGAAATTTTTCAGGCTAAAATGTTGGGTAAGAAAGTGGGTTGCAAGAATGTGTGAAATTTCCCGCTTCTTTGAAAGTAGCATTGCATGTTGGTTAATGACACTCAACAAACACTAAGTGAGTCAACAACCTTCCTTTCTTCACTTTCACCCACCTGTTTGTCTGAACGCCATGTTATTTCTTCTTCTGTCTTGTTTCAGCTCTCTTCATCCTCCATCACTCTCTCAATTGTCTCTAATATATACCAAAATGTTGTTGATAAACTTTTTTCGTTTCCTTTCTGCTTAGCCTTGGTGAAATGTTCGAGAATCTCTAAAAAAAAAATCAAATTGCATTTTAATTATCCAGTTCATCCTTTTCTCCAGCAGGTGAAAGACCTTCTCTTAAAAGACAGCTCTACCTTGACATCAACTACTAAGACCGAGACCCAAATCTACCTCTCAGTCCTACAGTCCTGAGCCCTGAACCCGCTGCCTGGAAGGCAAGTCTCCCACCATGGCTGCATTCGAACCCAACAGGTCTGAAACTGAACTCGTCTTTTCTTACATATTTCACTCTCCTTTATTTTTTCATTCAGTAAACACACCACGATCTCTCCAGGTGCCCCAGATAGACTTGTTGCTGACTCCCCCCTCCCTTCCTGTCCCCACAATCTACCGGTTAGACTTCTCCATTCTTCTTCCTTAATGTCTCCTAAGCCCGTCCATTCAGGTCTCTCATCCCAACTGCCACTTTTTTGGTTGTCAGAATGTGGGGGTTGGCACAAAGGAACCCGCTAAACACCATGCACAGGACAGCACCCCCCAAAAACCAAGAGTGATGCAGCCCAAAATGTCAGTAGTGCTGTGGTGGAGACCCCTGCGTTATCATGAACCCTGTCACAGAGGGAATAGTGAAACTGAGCAGGACCCTACTGGGCCCTCCAGGGCACAAAAGCCTTTCTGTGTCCCCTGTTTCTTGTTTGTAGGGAAAGGGCTTTAGCCTCCTAGGCCCTCCCTGAGTTCCAAAGAGCAGACTCATCAGTTACTAGGACAGTAGAGTCAGAAGACTCCTCATTTCTCCTGAAGGGATGGAGATGACAGTTTGACATGTCTTTGAGTTATTCTGCAGAAACTAAGACCCCCCCTCCCCACCCAGTGGAGCATGGTGGCTGCATTCTGACCACAAGCACATGGACCGCAGACTGCTTGGAACCAGAGGCTGAGGATTGAGATTCCCGGATCACCACCCTGTTACTGCAGCAACAGCCAATCAGAGGAAGGTCACACACCCTGAAACTCTCCCCCACACTGTGCCTGTGCAAACCCTCCCCCAAAAAGCATCAGGGAGTTCTCCTTGCTTGGCCCGGCAGCAAACCTTCCTCTGCTCCAAACTCCTTCAGTGTTTCGGTCGGCTTGGCCTCACTGCATTGGGCACATTGATTTGGGTTCAACAATAGTAAATGTTTACTGAATGAATAAAAAATAAAGATTCTTTCAAAATTTTAGTTTTCAGTTAATCAAGCTAAATCAAAAATTTGAAGGCAGAACCTAACAGGAAAAATGAGCTTTTAAGCACTGTATCTATGGCACCAAATATCTCACATGGAGAATTAACTCTTTCTGGAGATATTTGTACATAAAGCACTTCCATGAAACAATACATCTGTCTAAATATTCCAGCTCTCCACAAAATTGGTCACATTATAACAAGTCCTTGCTTTTAACCAGAAATTTTCTGGAAAGCAGGAAATAATTCCTAGAGCTCTGTTTACAGAGATATTTATGTGCATCACAAACTAGTAGTTACATAGCTTTCAGTTTTTACTACTGTCTTTCATTTTATCACCAATGCAGTATTTGAAAATAAAATGTTTACAAAACACAGAAAAAGTCAAATAATACTTCTTCAAGCAATACAGAGTGCACTACAAATTTGTTCCTACATTAGGAAAGAGTTAAGGCAAAGAATTCTAAATTGCGTGTATTCCTTGTTGCTGCAAATAGAACATAAACCTCCTTCTTAAATTCATAGGCATGCGTGAGCTTTCCACACATATTAAGCCAGAAGTTTTCAGATTGTTTGTGTAGGCAGGCGAAATTTGCCATCCTAAAATCCCTTGGCATGCAGATTATTTTCAGCTGAAAACAGTCAAAGACCAAAAGGCTCAGTCAATAGAAATAGAATGTTTAAGTGTTATTGGTAATTTTTAATTTTCTAGTCGTACCCTTTAAAAAGGTAAAAACAAACAGATGAAATTAATTTTAATAATATATTTTATTTAACCCAAAATATCCAAAACTACTTAAAGAAAAAAATCAATTAAAGTAATTAAGGAGATTTTTTTTTTTCATATGAAGTCTTTAAAATCCAGCGTCAATTACAATTGAGACAAACCACCCAGGGAAACTGATGGCAAATTTCAGTCCTGCTGCACAGCCTAGAGGCTAGCCTCCGAGGCTTACATCCGACCCTATGCGTCACTTTATCTAGGACAACATACTTATCCCTCTGCCTCATTTCCTTTATAGTACATACCCACCCTCGTGACACCGTGAAGACACAATGAGCAAACTGCCTAAGAATTCCCCAAATGAAAGTTCTGTAGGGAGTGTGTCCAGATATTTGGATTTTCAAAATTTGATTTCTAATTTAATTCCCTTGTGGTTGGAGAACACACTTTTTTTTGTACTTCTACATTTTTTTTTAAGAGTTTTATGACCCAGCATATGTTGTATCCTGAAGAATGTTCCACATGCACTTGGATGTGTATCCTTTAGTATCTTAGATTCCATTTTGGAAGCTCCCACCTGGACTCCAAATGATATATTGCAGCTAAGTAACCACTTACCTCTATTTCTATGTCTATTCTCATGAAATCCAGCCTAATTCTTGGGTACAAACCATACATGTCTAATAGTCATTGCATTTTCTTTCTGGGCCAAAACATAAACAGGATTGCCCTTTGGGTAAATTCATCATGGGTATCTGGAGAGATATTCCAAAATTAACTTTCCAGAAACCATTCATCCTATGAACCACGGGAGGTAAATTGCCATTGTATGTACATTTATTCCATAATCTGGACGTTTTCACTGCTAAGCATGGTGGTGTCTGTCAGGTGGTGCAAAGTAACACTTGACTACATTTTTTATCTTGTGGAAAGTTCAGAGTTTTAGAATCTAAAGAAAGATCCACCCTGGACCACAAGACTGACAGCAGCAAAAAGACCTCATGCTGTGACCCTAAAGCGGGAGGCATTTTCTGTTTCCTGTAAGAGGGAAAGTACTTCCTTGAGTGACATGGGGTGAGAAAAGCCACTCTGCAGGCAAAAAGACATCAGCAATTTTCACTGAGTGAGTTTTCAGAATCAAATTTGTGAGTTAAAAAGTTTGTGGAGATTTACACTGACACCTTGTTAGTAAAGCTGTGTTAGCTTCCGCTTGATGAGTTATTAATTCTCCGTCCTTTTAGCTTTTGTTCAGGACCATATCTTAAAACAGGTGTGCTTCTTCTGCAGCACAGGGACAGTCAAGTTTTTTCAAACCCCTAGGCTGTTAGTCACCAACCCTAATAAAATTTAGTTTGTTTTTGTTTTGCTGATTTAAAAAGAAAAAGATCCAGCATCAATTTTACCCCAACAGCCACATCTCATTCCAGACCGGCCTCACTCACTTGCACAACAGCCACATGTAGTGGATGGTGGCTCTTTTTGGACAAAAGGCCTTAACTTTGATTTCTCAGAGCTTCTTGAGCAACTCTTCTGCAAAGGCTGATCCAAACTGTCACTGAGTTGTTAAAAACAGTATTATATATTTTGATGGACTTAAAATGACATGCAGGTATTAAAGTACTACTATTTTCACTTGTAAGATAACATTTCTTATTTAACATCCTGTGGGGAAAAATATATAGTCTATCAGGGGTTTAATGGGGGTAAGTCCTTGCCCTGGACAGAGCTTACCATCACTTCAATAAAGAATTCACAGAACAGGAGGGACCATGGTTAAAGATTCCAGCATATATATGGACATGTAAACAAGCAGAACAAAGAGTGTGGCTCATCAGGGTTAAACCACAGCCCACTGCAGACAGTGTGCCCTGCAGGGAATTCAGGGTGGGAAACCAGAGAAGCACCCTGTGCTTTTGGATATATGGGCCCCGAGACAGTGAAGGTGCACATCCAAAGAAGAATTTCAGTGACTCCAGATTCTTGCATCTTCCCATACATAGAAAATAACTAAAATGTTAACTTGAGATATTTGTTCTTTGTGATTAATCAAGCTAGTCTTTTACCAATGCTTGACTACTTGCATTTCCTAGCCAAAAAAAAAAAAAAAAAAAAAAAAAATATCATGTGCTTACTGGCTCCTCCCCTACCTCTTCAGAGCAGTTCCTCAGAGCTATCTGAGAGGCTGTCTCCTGGGCCGGAGTTCTCAGTTAGGTGCCTGAATAAAACTGAAACTCACTAATCTTATATTGTGCACTTTATTTCAGTCAACAGGCAGAAGAGAGGAAACCATGTCCCAGGGAGCACTCCAGGTTTAGTGATCTTTTCTCTGCCTTAACTACTAAAATAAGAACTGTCCATAAAAATTAGGCCAAACACATGAATTTTTATTAAGCCAAGGCTCCACAAATAGCATGCACACATTGTTTTCCTAATAAATGTTACTTTGTCCATGCACATTCCAGAAGATAATCTTAATGTTGATTTAAACCAGATTGTTCCCTCAAATCTTCACTATATATTTATATTGTATATGTATTTAAAAGATGCTTTTACATTGAGTTCTAAGTGTCAGCATTTTCTCCTAGAATATAAGAATCAATTTGGTTAATTATCACAATATGGGAAAAGGCCAAAAAGAGTGAAAAGATATGTTTTAGTTCAGAGGCAACAGCTTGCCTGTTCATTACAAAAGCTTTGCACCTCCACACAGAAATTAAGGGCACTTGTTCTGACAAGAAGTGAATCCAAAGTAAATTTGAAATTTGCATCTCCCCAAGCAGATCCTTCCACAGAATTGTCCACAGGTAATTTACACTTTCCTAGGAAACGGCTACTTGCCAGTTTTGATGGGGCAGCACAAAGTAGGGGTTTCCTTGAGAAACTTTGCATCAGTTCATCTTCCTTAGGAGAGCAGATGAGGGCTGGTGGGCGATTAGACTCCATTCACCTGTGTTGGGGCACCAGCTGTGCAAACCTGCGCTCAGGGTGCTTGCTGGGGAAGGGGAAACTGTTACCTCTGACAGCACAACTTGGTTTTCTTATAATAGTATAGAAACGACTGTCAGTAGAGTTTTAGGGCAAAATGACTGCATTACTTGCTTACTGGGAATTAATTTGTGTCTATCCCAACACGTAACCGAGCAGGGCCCTGTGGGGCTTCCAGGGTCAGACCCCTCCCCCATCCTCTGCTGTAGCTCCTGCCTGAAAGACCCAGATCATAGTATCTCAGGTATATTTCCTGAGTTTTTTAGATGCTAAAACCCACCACCAAAGGGAAGAAATCAACTAGTTGATGATCATGAGCACATGGCCCCAGACCTTCTGGCACCTCGGGTTTGATAGCGTTGACCACCCTGTTGCCCTGGTCCCTCTACACCAGCCAGTCAGGACTGTGCACGAGCTGATCGCACACCCTGCGGCCCACTTCCCTCACCTGGTCTTTAAATATGCTTTGCTGAAAGCCTTCGGGGGCCTCTGGGTTTTCCTGGGCACGAGCCACCCATCCTCCTTGCTTGGCCCTGCGGTAAACCTTTCTCTGCGCCAAACTCAGTTGTTCCGGTTTGTTCGGCTTCGCTGAGCGCTGGGCACGCAAATGCATTTGCTAACGAACACTTGAAATCCCTCCTACCTCAGAGGCTAGAGAGGCAGGAAAAGAGGCTTGGAAGGCTGCCTGGCCTGGCCTGGGACGCGCCATTAAGGACTGCGAGAGTGCTGTGGCGCATTAGTCTCCTCGTGGCTTCTAGATGCTTCCTGGCTAAGGAAACATTCTCTAAGCATCTCTCCCTCAGCCCCAGTAAAGCTCCTGGGACTTCATTTAAGGCAGCTTTGTGTAAATTTAAATTTACAAAATTTAAAAATGACAACAAAAATTAAAGTAACAGTTGAACAGTTGAGTGGTTCTTTTCACAATTTAACATGTCCTTTCCCGGGACTTTCTGGAGTTGTTGAACCTGAGGTGCCCGGGGAGAAAGGCCCAGGGTGTGCCAACTTGTCCCCACAGAGCCAATAGCTTTATTAGCCTCAGGCAATGACAGGTTGGAGTGCGTCCTGCCGAACCACTCTCAGGGGCAGATTGAAGCCAGCGGGCTGCGGCTTGGCTCCTGGGTACCCAGCGGCCTGCTGGTCTACAAAAGGCATGAACTTCCAAAAAGCAGCAATTCGCTGCTGAAGGGGCTTGTGAGCCGGTGTGGAAGCAGTCTTGAAGCCTGACCTGTCTTACTGCTGATTTTCTTTTTAACAGACTTGCTCCCTACTCTCAGGAAATTTACAGTGCAACGGGTGAGGCAAGGCAGACATTGAACGAGCCAATAAACAACATAGTTACAAACTGTGATTGCCTGTGGACTTGGAGGAGGAGACCAGGTGCTTTGTCTAAGAATGGGAATAACCTGCTTTAAAATGAGGGGAGGGGTTGGGGAAGGCCCCTCCAAGGGCCTGTTATACATGATGAGAGATGGAGGTTGAGAAGGATTCAAGCAAGCAAAATGTCTGTGAGAAGAGAATTTGGGCAGAGGAAAAGGTGTGAATCAGGGTTAGGAAGGCCAGCAGTTTACTGATAAAAGCAACTGGTGAGGCAGTTTCCGGCCCCAGCATCTTTGACTTTCACAGCGCCTAAGTTCCTGGGAAGTCTCTTAACATTTTTTATTTCCACTTGTCGCCTATCTTCAATATAACAGAATGAAATATTAATTATTTAACATCTTTTAAAAACTAGCTGATCCTGAGATTATTTATGTAGCTCAGGGATGCGGCAAGCAATGGCACGGAATGGGGGCTCAGGGGTGGATGGAATCACCTTGGAGGCACCATCAAATGGACTCCCATCATTACTATGATTCTGACAGGTATCCAGCCTCTGTCCTTTTTCTGTCCCGCAAACCACTGGAAAAGATCTATTTTAACCCTCTCCGACCTCCTCCCTCACCATTCTACCATAATCAGTCATCTCCCCTCCTTTCTTTAATATTACTTGTTCGAAGGAGCTTTAGTGTGTAGGGAGAATTGACCTTAGAGAAAATGGATTCAAATCTTGACTTTATCATTTAGCTTGAGTGATGTGGGACAAATAATCTCTCTGAGGTTCAATGTCCCCATCTGTAAAATAAGTTTAATAGCATCTATTTTATAAGATCATTGCTAGGGTTGAATTAGATAATGTATACAAGGGGCCTAGCATATATTAGGTGCTCAATAAATGTTGAACAAAGGAAATAATAAAAGAGAATTATGTAATCCAAACATCCACAGACCTTTTACAACTTCTTCCAGGCATCCTAGAAACACAGCAAGGCAGAATTGTTAATTCACTGAGACTGAGGAAGCCTGCCAGGCATGGGAAGCTGGTCATCCGCAGGTTTTGTTGCTAGGTGTTCTGAACTGTTGTCATCTTGTCAACAAAGACCTTTCACTTACGCCACCCTCAGATGTGTGCCAAGGGCTGAGTGCTTTTCTGATTGGCTCAGGGTTCTCCTGCCCCTAAATGCTGGATATCATCCACCGCAGCCTCAAAGGCATGGGTTAGGAGAGCCTGAGTCCTGAGTCAGTGTACCCAGGACTCCTAACCAGAAGACGGTCTGAGCTGAGCTGTGAGTTCATACCAGGGGCAGAGTGTTTAACCAAGAATTTCCAACTGGACAGGACAGTACCCCAGATCTGACTGCATCTGGGAGTTCTTTGGAATATATTTTCTGAGCTAGAATACATTTTTGTGATATAATAGTAAAAATGAATAGTTTTAGTAAATGGATAGACAAAAGTGGACTAGCCGTACAATGGAATGCTTTTTGGCAATAGAAAGTAAGGAAGTACTGATACCTGTTAGCATATGAATGAACCTACAAAACATTATATTAAGTTAACAGCCAGACAAAAAGGCCACGTTTTTTTACAATTCCATTTATATGAAATGTCCAGAAAAGGCAAATTTATAGAGACAGAAAGTAGATTAGTGGTTGCCTGGGGCTGGCGATAGGAATGGGGACTGACTGTAAATGGGGATGAGTTTTATTTTGAGAGGGATGAAAATGTTTTAAAATGATATTGTAGTGATGGTGACACAATTCTGTGACTATACTAATGTAATCAAGCACGACCCTGTGGGATCTTCCAGCGTCAGACCCCTCCACCATATCCTCTGCTGCAGCTCCTCCCTGAAGTACCCAGATGATAATAGCTCATATATATTTCCTGAGTTTTTCAGATGCTAAAAACCACCCCCAAGGGGAAGAAATTAACTATTTGATGATCAAAAGCACGTGGCCCCAGGCCTCTGGCTCCTAGGGGTTGATCGTGTTTTCCGCCCTGTTCCCTCCACATCAGCCAATTAGAGGACTGTGAACGAGCTGGTCACACACCCTGAAAACCCCCTCCCTCACCTAGCCTTTAACTACGCTTGCTGAAAGTCTTTCGGGGGATTTGGGGTTTTCTTGGGCATAAGCCAACCAGTCTTCTTGCTCAGCCCTGCAATAAGCCTTTCTCCGCTCCAGACTCAGACAGTTTATTCAGCCTCGGGTACACCAGGCACACAAACTTGCCTTCGGTAACACTGAGAAATCATTGAACTAAAATCGGTGAACTTATGGTACATACATTACACTTCCACAAACCATTAATAAAAAGTTAATTTAAAAAGTTCTCACTGTGGGCCACAGCTTAGAGGCAGTGGTTTCCAGACAAGAAATGGCTTATGTCCCATGACTCTGCAGCCTTGGCCTGGGTCCCCAAATTCAACTCGCCTCTCCTGCCCAAAAGGAACCTCACAGTGTGTTCCAGAGATAATGTTCCAAAGTCCTAAAGACCAAGGCGGCTGTGGGATGTGTTGTGTCACTTAACAAGCTAAGAAAGGACTCTGAGAAAAGGACTCTAGCTGGGCTTGTCATGTTACTGACAGTGACAGGTTGGCTGGTTCACACGTTATGAATTTGATGTCCTCAGCTTCCAAATGCCATCATATTTCTTTTTAACAACAGCTGACCTAAAGAAAATAAAACGTTTTTTAAAAGTGCTCAAAATGGACTGAAAAATGTGTTAACTGTCAGCGAGAGTAGCAGGAGCCATTGGACACCTCAGTCCCCAGTGAGAGAACTTTTCTGAATCAGTTTTTAACTGTTTTCTTCACTGATCCCAAAGAGATACTGATCATAAGAAGAGAAAGAATAGGCGGATGGGAAACTGTATTCAAGCCCAAGTTTTGTTTTCTAATCCCCAAATCAGTGCTCAGGAATGGCAATTACTCATGAACATACACATGGTCTCAGTTAGGGAACATGTAGTTGCAAGGAAACAAAATCTAGCCGAGGTCCAGGTAAAAGGGCTTCTCTCAAAGACATGGGGGGCATCTGCATGGCCTTCCAAGGACTGGGCTGTGAACAGTGACTTCAAAGGCATCATGCAGCTGCTTTCTCTGTCTGTTTCCCTGCACTGTCTCTTGCCTCCACTTCTTTCTGTGTATCTGCAGTCTCCAGTTTCTTCTGCTGACTAAACAGCCCACACATGGCCTGAAATGGCTGAGCAGGGCCAGGTTCTACACAACCTACAGTTCAAGTGCTGAACAATGTTTGACGAACCCCCACCTGGAAGTGTTCTAATATCAAGTGTCCATTTGATCCAACCAGCGGAGGAGAGGAAGGTCACACGGTCTGTCATGGTTACGGAGGCCCACTGTGGTAGGCAGCAGGGTGGCCCCCTGAGAGTCCATTTCCCAGTTCCCAGAACCTGTAAATATATTACATGGGAAGGGGGGATTATGGTTGCTAATCAGCTAACTTTGAGATGAGGAGATCGTCTTGGATTGTCCAGGAGGGTCCAATGTCATCCCAGTCAGCAACACAGAAAGAGATATGAAGACAGAAGCAGTGGTCAGAGTGACATGAGGAAGGGGCCATGAACCAAGGAAAGCAGGCAGCTGGAAAAGGCAAGGGAGTGAATTGTCTCCAAGAGCCTCCAGGAGGGACGAAGCCCTGCTGATTTTAGGACTTCTGACCTCTAGATCTGTAAATTAATACATCGATGCTATTTTAAGTCACTAAATTTGTGGTACTTTGTTACAACAGCAATTAGAAAACTAATGCAGTGTTTGAATAAGTGAATTCCGTATTGCGTGGATTATCATCAGGAGGATTTAAAATTTAGCCTTCAAGACTTACTCATTTGCAAATTTTCTTTCTTTCTTTTCTAAAGTTTGATGTAGATTATTATTAATATTATTTTTTGTTGTTTTAAACCTGATTAGTTTATTTATTTATTGGTATATATATATATATATATATATATATTTTTTTTTTTTTTTATTGAAGTATAGTCAGTTTACAAAGTTGTGTCCATTTCTGGTATATAGAATAATACTTCAGTCATACAAGAATATACAGATATTCATTTTCATATTCTTTTTCACCATAAGTTACTAAGAGATATTGAATATAATTCCCTGTGCTGTACACTATGAACTTATCTATTATATATATATATATATCATATTTATATATATATATAATATATGTATATTAGTATCTGTAATTCTCAAACTGCCAATTTATCCCTTCCCACCCTCTTTCCCCCAGTAAGTTTGTTTTCTATGTCTGTGAGTCTGTTTCTGTTTTGTAAATAAGTTCATTTATCTTCTTTTTTTTTTTTAAGATTCCACACATAAGTAATATCATATGGTATTTTTCTTTCTCTTTCTGGCTTACTTCACTTAGGATGACAGTCTCCAGGTCCATCCATGTCACTGCAAATGGCATTATTTTGTTCTTTTTTATGGCTGAGTAGTATTCCACTACCCATAAATATACCACAACTTCTTTATCCAGTCATCTGTCAGTGGACATTTAGGTTGTTTCTATGTCTTGGCTATTGTAAATAGTGCTGCTATGAACATTGGGGTGCATGTATCTTCTTGAATTAAGGTTCCCTCTGGATATATGCCCAGGAGTGGGATGGCTGGATCATATGGTAAGTCTATTTTTAGTCTTTTGAGGAATCTCCATACTGTTTCCCATAATGACTGCACCAAACTACATTCCCACCAGCAGTGTAGGAAGGCTCCCTTTTCTCTACACCGTCTCCAGCATTTGTCATTTGTAGACGTCTGAATGACAGCCATTCTGACAGGTGTGAGGTGATATCTCATGGTAGTTTTGATTTACATTTCTCTGATAATTAGAGATGCAAATTTTATTTCTATAAATTCTGAAAAAGAATAAAGTTAAGAGATAGACACTATCAGATTGCAAGACTTACTATAAACTATGGCCATTAAGACAGTGTGATATTGATTTTTAAAAAAGACATATGGATTATCGGAAAAGAAAAGAGTTCAAAAATAGATCCACCTAAATATAGGCAACTGATCTTGGACAAAGAAAAGAAACAAAGGCAATTCTGTGGAGAAAAATAGTCTTTTCCAAAATAGTCTTTCCAGTGCGCTGGAACACTTGAACTTCCACATGCAAAAAAAGAAAAAAATGTAGACACAGACCTTACACCTATCACAAAAATTAACCCAAAATGGATTATTGTAAAGAAACACAGTTTTCCTCTACTCATGCACAGAACATTTTTGCAACCAGATGTGTGGGTTTTCCATGCCAAGCAATTCTCCAATACATGCTGGGTGTCCTCCTATTCAGTTAATTCTGACACTAACCCAGACTTAGCCCAGACCCCACGAGATTGCCTGCCCCCACTTCAGATGCTAATTGCAAGTCCCAGTTGTCACTTGTGCTTCTGACCTACTGGCTCTAAATCAGTTTCCACACCTCTCCTAAGGTTCAGCCCCTTACTAGAGCAGCTCACAGACTCAAGGAAACACTTAAACTTACAGGTTTATTAAATAATAAAGGATACAGGTGAGTAGCCAGGTGAAGAAATATGTAGTGTGAGGTCCAGAAGGGTCCTGAGCACAGGAGCCTCTGTCCACTTGGAGGTGGGGTTTGTCAACCCTCCAGCATTTGGATATATTCACGGACCCAGAAGTGCCTCAGACCTCATACTTTTGGGATTTTTGGAGACTTCATCACATAGGCATGTTACATCAACTTCATTTCTGGTCCCTCCTCTCTCTCCTCTCTCCAGAGAATGGGGTGGGGGGAGGGCGCTGCAAATTCAAGCTTTTAGTCACAGCTTTGTCTTTTTGGTGACAAGCCTCCCCATCCAGGAATCCACCAAGAGATTTCTCATTGAACAAAAAATGTTCTTATTATCCAGGGTAGTATAAAAGTCTCAAGAACTCTGTGCCAGAAACTGGGAAACTGGAGATTATAATATATCCCTAGTCTCCCCGGGTCTGTGTTTAACAATTATAGACCTAAATATTAAGCACAATACTATAAAACTTCTGTAAGAAAATATAGGAGGAAATTTATGTGACCTTGGGTTTGGCCTTGAGTTTTTAGGTATAACCTCAAGAGTACATTCCATGCAAGAAAAAAATGATAAATTATACTTAATTAAAATTAAAAACTTCTTATTCAATTAATTTGTGATTAAGGAACCAAGAATATGCAATGGGAAAAGGATAGTCTAATAGAGAGTGCTGGAAAAATTAGACAGCCAGAAGCAAAAGAATGAAAGCAGACCACAACCCTAACACCATGCACAAAGAATTAACTCAAAATGGAGTAAAGACTCGAACATGTGACCTCAAACCGTAAAACTCCTAGAAGAAAACATCGCAATAAACTCCCTGACATGGGTCTTGGCAATGATTTTGGACCCTCACACCAAAAGCAAAACTAATAAAAGCAAAAAAAAAAAAAAAAAAAAAAAAATAGTGGGACTACATCAAAGATTCTTCACAGCAAAGGAAACCATCAAAAAAATAAAAAAGCAACCTACTGAATGGGAAAATATTTGCAAATCAAATACCTGATATGGTGCTAATATCCAAATTATATAAAGAATTCATATAACTAAACAGCAAAAAAACAATTTGATTAAAAAATGAGCAGAAGATATGAGTAGACATTTTCTCAATGAAAACATACAGATGGCCAACACGTACATGAAAACAATGCTCTGTACCATTAATCATCAGGGAAACGCAACTCAAAGCCACAGTGAGATATCATCTCGCATTTAGAATAGTCGGAGTGTAAATTGGTGCCATCGCAATGGAGAGCAGTATGGAGTTTCCTTAGAAAATTAAAAATGGAAGTACCATACGATTGAGCGATTCTACTTCTGGGTATTTACCTGAAGGAAATTTTTTTTAAATGGAAAAGACATAGGCACCCCCATGCTTATTGCAGCATTATTTACAATAGCCAAGATAAAGAAACAGCCCAAGTATCCACCAGTGGATGAATGGATAAAGAATCTGTGGTGTGTATATATATATATATATATATATATAAAATGGAATATTAGTCATTCATAAAAAATAAAACATGGACAGACCTCAAGGGCATTATGCTAAGTGAAATAAGCCAGGCAGAGAAAGACAGATACCATGCGATCTCGCTTATATGTGGTACATAAAAACAAAAACGTAACTAAGCTCCTGGATACAGAGAACAGACTGGTGGTTGCCAGAGGTAGTGTGGAGGGTGGGAGAAATGGGTAAGCTGTTTCTGTGGGTTCTTTTTTTTTTTTTTAATTTAAATAAATTGAATTTTAAAATTTCAAAACTTTTACTCAGTGATTCAAGAGACATACCACAGCAAGAAAATACTTGCAAAATATACATTTGTTAAAGGACTTTCATCAAAAAGTGCAAAGAACTCTTAAAACTCAACAGGTGGGAGAACAGGTAGCCCACTTAAAAAATGGGCAAAAGATCTGAACAGTCAGCTCACTAATGAGGATGGCAAGTAAGTGTACGAAAAGATGCTCGCCATCATCTGTCGTAAGGGAATTTCATACAATGAGATACCACTTCATGTCTCTTAGAATGGCTAAAATCCCAAACACTGGCCACGCCAAATGCTGGGGAGCATGCAAAGCAATAGGCATTCGCATTCACTGCTGGTCGGGGATGCAAATGGGACAGGCCCTTTGGAGAACAGTTTGGCTGTCTCTTACAAAGCTAAAATAGTCTTACCATGCCATACAATCCAGCAATCTTATTTTTCCAATTTAGTTGAAAATGTAGGTTCACACGAAATCCTGCAAACAATTGTCTATACCAACTTAAGTCTTAATTTCCTAAAAGTGGAAGCAGCTAAGGTGTCCTTCAATAGGTGCATGGATAAACAGACTGTGATACAACCAGAAAATGGAATGTAATTCATTGTAAAAAAAAAGCAGCTGTGAAAAGGCATGAAGAAATCTTAAATGAATATTGCTAGGTGAAAGAAGCCAGCGTGGAAAAAAGCTATGTATTGCTGCGTCCAAATGTATGCCTTTCTGGAAAACAAAAACTATATGGATTGCAAAATGATCAGCTGTCCCCAGGGGTTCTGGCAGGGGAGGAATGAAGAAATAGGTGGAGCACAGAGGATTTTTAGGGGAAGGAATGGGTTTTATTTTACTGTAAGTCAAAATCCATAACCCTACCTTGTGGTTTACACACTAGCACAACCAAACTAACGTCTTTGAGCATGAGCACTTTATGCTGTATCCATTCACAATTCACGTATTTATTCATTTACCCAGGAAGTGATTGCTGAGCACTATACAATAGGTTAGGCCAAAATATTCTGTATGCACTTGGACTTGCTTCATTCTTACTGGACTTTCCCCATCCGTTGCCAGGCATTTGCCTGTTTAACATTCTAAACTCTTGTCAGTCATCAAGTGCTCTGAAGACATACATAGTACCCCGGCCCACCAAGAGGCAGTACGTCCTCTGATATTCTCGTCTTATGTGAGCTTCTTCTCTGCTTGAGTATTGCACCATATAGACCATTATTTAGTTACACCTCTTCTCTGGAGGCTTCAGAGTTGGGGGAGCGTTGTTACTAAATGACTGTAAATTCACCACCACCAGTCAGTGAAAACCTCGTGAAACACTCAGTGTTTAAAGATGGATACTTTTTATATCTGTTTTCTGTGGGCCTGTAAAACATATAAAATGAAAATAATGCAGGTTTTTAGTAAGTTTCAGAGATCTTTCCATGTAAAGAAGAAACATTAACATATCTTAAAAGCCAAAATCATGCAAAATCCAATCAGGAGATCAACTTTCATGGACTGTAGAGTTCTGGACAAGACTCAAGGTTTAGGTGATGAGTATGACTTGGATCCAGAGACAAAGCCTACCTCTTGAAATTACAGTCATGGACATAACAACTATAAATGGGATTGAGGATTGAGGACCAGAACTTAGCATCTCAACCAAAATCTTCTTTTAATAGAGATGGTAACTGTCTTTCTTTTATTTTTTAAAAAATGAGTTAATAGATTATATTTTTTAGGGTGGTTAGATTCACAGCAAAATTGGGCAGAAAGTGTAGAGTTTTCTCATATATTCTTTGTCCCCAAACATACAGCTTCCACTGATACCAGGGTGTCCCCTTCTGCCGTGCTCGTGCTCAAACCGTCCTCCTCCCAGGTGGCCGGGACCACCGGGAGACCACCAGGCCAATGGTTCCCCAAACTGCATAACTGCCATGCCTGGAAGCCAACCCTTCCTTGAAACTTTCAACCTTCTGTAATTGTATCGATCAACAGATAGGCTTTGGGGTTTTTTTTTTTTTTGCATTTACCTCTTTGCTATCTTACAGAGAAATTCCAAAGCACGGGGAGAATTAGGTGGAGCACATTTTTGATTCTGTAGTGTCTGGGAGAATGCTTTGGCACACAGTAAGTGCTCAATAAATGCTGAATGCGATACAAAGTTTCTGAAAAAGGTGGCAGAGTGTGACAAAATGACTCACATTTCTATTAATTCATTATTAAGGTACTTGTATCAAAGCAATGTGCCTCATGCTAAAAGTGCATCTGAGATGGCCTGAAGCGTGATTAGCATTTTGGTCAAGTCTCCAAGTGAAAACAACATGTAACAGCTCACCTCTCCTTCCCACCCATTCTAGCGTCAGTTAGATTCCACGGGGCCTTTGATGGCACTTTGTGCATCCTGTGCTTGAGTAACACTGAGGCTTCTGAATTCATGGGTTGTTTCTGCATCTTGATTTTACACATTATCTTTGCTGTAGTGAAAAGAAGTTGGAAAGAAGGAACTTGAGCTCAAGTCCTGATCCTGACATAAGCCAAATACAGCCGAGCAGCTGCGCAGCCTGGGCCAGCTGCCCACCCTCTCTGAATATCACTTTACTCGTCAGTAGAAGAAGATGATGCCAGAATCTACCTCATGGCAGCTCTGTGCTTATAAAATACAATCACAACATGTAAATTCGGGGAGACTATGCAGATGAAAGACACAGGCCATGTGCTCACAGGAACTATTTCTCTCTTTGGTCTTGACATTGCCTTCTGGATCCTTCCTACTCAGAGCATGGTCCCCGGCCCAGCAGCCCCAGCCCCCTCTGGGCGCCTGCCAAAGGTGCAGAGTCCCAGCCTCACCATGCCAGACCCACTGAATCACAGGCTGTATTTTAACAAGATCCCAGATGGCTGCACATTGCAGTTTGAGGAGCACTGTCCAGATAAAATGGAAAGAGTGAGTGTGTTCATGTCTTATTGCTACTGTAATATATTACCACAAATTCAAGGCTTAAATCAACAAAAATGTATTATCTTACAGTCTAAGAGGTCAGAGGTCCTAAAACCAGTGTATGGGCAGGGCTGCTTCTTTGTCAAGCTCCAGGGGAGAGTTAGTTTCCTTGACTTCTCCAGCTTCTAGAGGCCACCTCCATTCCTTGGCTCATGGCACCTTCCTCCATCCCTCCCACCACTGCTTCTGTCCTCGTGTCTTCTTCTCTGACTCTGACTCCGCGGCCTCCTGCTTTCACTAAGAAGGACCTTTGTGGCTACACTGCACCACCTGAGTCATCCAGGATACTCTGCCCATCTCAAGTCCCTTAAATTTTAATCACTTATACAAAAGTCCCTTTTGTCATATGAAGTACCATATTCACAGGTTCTGGGATTCACATGGGCATCTTTGAGTGGTCATTATCCTGTCTGTAACAGATACTGTGTGACTCAACTTGGCTCAGTTTATCAGAAATCTGTTTCAAAACAGTGGCAAGTAAATGACATGCTCTTATTCGTTTTTTGATGCCATCACCTGTAGCTTCAGTATTTCAGGGTCTAAATGCTGCCCAACCGTTTATTTATACTTTTCGTTCTCACTCTCTTCCACTCCCACCCTCCAAACTCCACTCCCTTCAGTGTGCCCCCCCCACCATTTCATCTTTACTCTCAACAAATGATTTGGCCTCCTAGTTCACAAAGAAATTACAACCCACCCAATAGAAATATCCTCAACTTCTTGACATTCTTTTCTTGACATTTATTTATTCAGCAAATAAATATTGGATGTCACACTATGAGCTAAGCCCTATAACCAGACTTGCAAGGTAGAGTGGCTCCTGCAAGGAGCTGACATTCAAGCTGGGAAAAATCAACAGAGAAATAAGATAGGAGAGGGAAGAAGAGGGAGGGAGGGGGGAAAATCAGACAGTAAAAATGCTGTGCTGAGAATATACGACAATGGACTAGACAGAGACTTAAGAGGGAGTGGTCAGGGCAGCTCCTCTGTAGAAACGGCTTTTAAGTTGAGATGTGAACTCAAGGAAAAACCCTGCTTTGGGGGGAGGGTACAGCTCAGAGGTAGAGCACATGCTTAGTGTGCATGAGTTCCTGGGTTCAATCCCCAGTCCCTCCATTAAGATAAATGAATGAATAAATAAACCAAATTACCTCCACCTCCTTCACCCTCAAAAGTGAAAAATGACCTTATTTTAAAAATTTGAAAAAAAAAAAAAAAGAAGAAGAAAAAGAAGAACCAGCCTGCTATGGAAAGCACAGCAGGCAGAGAAGACCATGACGGCTCAAATAGACACGCTGACTTGCAAGGACCCCCATGCTTTTCCATTCTCTCTCCCCTGGCTTAAGGGAGCCCTCCACCTTTGCTCTGGATTAGCAGTCTTCCTTGTGGCAGCCTGTCTTCGGGAATAACTGAAGACTTTCCAAAGGCTTCTGGGGCAGGTGCGTTTTTAGGAGCCATCTTCCTGATCTTAAACTTCCATGTGCATTCCTCTCTAAGATTATCCGTCTGAGGCCACACTTCAGAGTCAGGATGTCCTCCCTTCCCCTCCACCTCCCTTTCACAGTTACCCTTTCCTCTCTTTACAAAAGACAGCAGAGCTCTTACCCAACCTAAATCTTCATGTGTGGCTTTGCTCCCAGTGGGTAACAGCCTTGGCATGTCCAATGAGGGACAATTCCAGATGTGGCTGGTGGTGTGGAGAAGTGAGTGTGAAGATAAAGAACATCTGAGATGTTGGTTTTGTGTCACCTTGACTGGGTTGGGGGACTCCCAGGCAGCTGGCAAACATTGCTGGGTGTTTGTAGGGGTATTTCAGGATGGGGTTAGCATGTGAATTAGTAGACTTTTGAGTAACGAAGATCACCGTCAGCAGTGAGGGTGGACATCATCCAAGCCTTTGAGGGCAAGAATAGGACAAAGAAGGGCAAGGAAGGGTGAATTTACTCTCCCTGTTTAAGCTGGGACATCCATCCCCTCCTACTGTGGGACCTCTGCACTCCTGGCTCTCATCTTTGGATGTGGATTAAAACTACACCACAGCTCTCCTGGGCTTCCAGCTTGCAGACGGCACGTGGTAGGACTTAGCCTCCGTGCCTGCATGATCCAATCCTTTATAATAAATCTCTTTCTATAGATTTATATATATCTCCTTTGGTTCTGTTTTGCTGTAAAACTCTGACTAATACAGCATCCAAGTGAGAACACACAGGCTATTTTTTGAGAGCTGGCTCTAGCAAGGGACTCAGCCACATGACTTGCATTTGGTAGAGACTGGAAGTCAGACGAAGGAGAGGGAAAGCTTCGTGGTGGAAAAGGACATCTTCAGGTGTGCTCCGATTAGAGGCTGTTGGCCCAGGGACGCTGGAGATGGGCATCTTATGGGACTGGTGTCAGGGGCAGACAACCGCACCTCCTTCCATGGTGCTTCATTTTATTGTGCTCTGCAGATATTGCATTTTTTACAAATTAAAGGTTTGTGGCAACCCTGCATTGAACAAGTGTCATTTTTTTCCAACAGCATTTGCTCACTTTGGGCATGGTGCCACATTTTGGTAATTCTTGCAATATCTCAAACTTTCTCATTATTTATGGTGATCTGTGATCAGTGATCTGTGATGTTGCTGTGGTAATTGTTTTGACATCTTTGGCAATAAAGTATTTTTAAATGAAACTATGTACTTTTTTAAAAGACATAATGCTATTGCACACTTAACAGACTACAGCATAGTCTAAACATAACTTTTATATGTACTGGGGAACAAAAAATTCGTGCAACTCACTCACTTTATTTTTTGCTTTATTGAGGTGGTCTGGAATTCAATCCACAATATCTCTAAGGTATGCCTGTACCTGACTCTCTGGTTAGCCCTGAGTTGAAAGGCAAGCAGGGGTGGCAGGAATAGGGAAGCTGAAGTCATTGGCCACTGCAAAATCCTGATTGTTCTGGGCCAGTTGATACAGAGGTTGTGGTTTGGTTTCTTGGACTGGTTTCTGCAGAGGTTGTGGGTCAGAGTACTGTGGTCACATATGGTCTGGCCATTGTCTGTTTGTATACTGAAGAGGTCATGAAAAATTCTGATAACTTCAGAGACTGAGTTGTAAATTCCATTGTAAGTCAGGGAATTTCTACTCCTTTGCTTTCAAAAGAATTGCAGAGGGGAACTACAACACTAAACATTTTTGATGCAAGGTTATTCTATGATATTTTGGCATGTATCCTGGAAAGAGTTCAGAACAATTAGGTAGAATTTCTATAATAAAACTCCTTTCGTTCCCTCTATTTATTATATGAATAGGGTGTTTGGGATTTTTTTTTTAATTTTCATTAGAAAAAAATCAAATATGAATAGAACTGATGCTGACGTTTGTCTTATTAATATGTCACATTTATCTACAGATACATGAATTAAACTGTCAAGTCCTACTCATCTCATTAAGAGATATGTTTACAATAATGTTTTACTTATTATGTTTAATAATTACTATCAAAATTATAAAAAGTTATGCTCTTTTATCAATTATGTAATAAAATAGTTCTATCTAGATTGAGGATGAATAATTTATTACAGTCATATTTTTGTTGCAGATAAGTATAGTAGGTTGACTAACAGAATGTAGTATAAAACTCGGAAATTAAAAGGGTATGAATGTTTGAGGAATGAAGCATTTTGAAATTGCTAAATTGTTTAAAAAAAGAGCTTGTTCATTTCTTGTTTTAGCTGTTTATCTTTTCAGTGTGTGGAGGTGGGCACCAAACTGCTACAGTATTTTGATTTCATTGACTGTATTTAAAAGATACAATATTTTTAATAAGATGGAAATTACATCCTTTGCAACTACTATATTTAAAAAGAAAACATTTGGATATCAAATTTAAAATATGTGAATTGTACATACATATTTTTGCAAACATTTTTCAGGGTCCTGAGCAAAATAGTTGGAAGGCCCATGAGCTAAAACATTGCTTTTCAAACGTAAGTGTGCATCAGGATCACCTGACCTTGTGAGATGCAGACCGCTGGTCCCCTCCCCACAGATTGCTCATTCTCCTGGTCTGGAGTCAAGCCGGGGAATTTGCATTTTCCATCAGTGCCCAGGTGGTGCGAATGCTGCCGGCCCACACCTGAGGACTCCAGCACTGCTCTAGGATTGTAAGCCTACATCCAGTTGACTAAGCTGGAAACGCGGGTACCCTCTTGACCTGCCTCCTTCCCCCACATCCTGCGCACATAAGTGCACCGTCTTTTCCACTTACGCCACATGCCACATAAGAAGCGAGTGAAACCGCTTCTCTCCAGCCCCCACCATTACCCAGTGCGGGCCCGCCTGCTCTCCCCAGGGCCACTGCCACCCCTGCCGGGCCTCCCTCCATCCACCTCCCCAAAGTGCAGCCACATTCGATGGATCGTCACACACTAGCTTAGAACCTCCCCCAACCCTCCCTTAACCTGAAGATGCCAGACCAAATTTCTTCTTGTGTCTCTTGGCCTCTGCTCATTTCTTAGAACGTCATTCCCCATGTCCAATCCACACCGCCTCTACAGACTCCAAATATACTGAAGTATTTATTGTTCCTGTAATGAAACTTACTGCCTGTCACACCAGTAAACAAAGGAAGTAGCAGCCATCAGGCCATCAGCCACTCCCACCGCCCCCGAGGGTGAGGCAGAGGGAGCGCAGGATGGAGACAAGCAGGCCACGTGCTGTCATGCCCTCGGCCACTGCAGCGGCCCACAAGGTGCTCCCTCAGGAAACGCAGGATGGGAAGCTCGGGACACTAGTCCTGGATGGCTAAGGTGCACATCAAAGGGATGGTTTCAATGAGCCCAGACTCTTGGCCTTCCCATACGTAGATAAGTTAAATTCCTTGACTTGAGATATCTGGTTTTCTTTAACTAACAGTAATTCTTTGATGTTCCAAACCTGGTCTTAGTGGCAAAACTCCTGGCTCCTCCCCTGCCTCTTCAGAGCAATCTCTTAGAGTGATCTGAGAGGCACCCCCCTGGGCTTACGTCCTCAGAAATGTCTGCCTAATAATACATCATTCTCAGCTTTTAGGTAGTGTATTTTTTTCCCAGTCTACATTCCTTTAATGTGCTCTGTCTTTCTCACCCCTGGGATGCAAGTTAAACTCTCTGGAAAAGTCCTCTGCTTCCCCCAGCCCTTGTTTACTGAGCTAAGTCTTCCTCATCTCCAGATGCTTCTTAGAAGTCACTTCATCCAGAGCTTATCGTGGACTCTTTCCAACGTCACTGAACCAAACTTGGGACCACCCGCCCGCGTGCAGTAAAGCCCATCTTCTGGCGCGGGGCAGCGGTGAGGGAAGGCGCCGTGTTTGTGGTAAAGGCCCCAGTACAAGAAGCAGGGGTGGCCCCTGCTCTGAAACCCTGAAATCCCTGAAGGGTTTCAGTAAAACATTGTTAAAGGCCGGATGAGGGAGGTCGCAGGGCATGTGACCAGCTTGTGCACAGTTCTCTGGTTGGTTGCTGGTGAGGTCACAGGGCGGGGTCACCGGGGTTAACATCATCCATCCTTAGGCTCCAGGAGGCCAGGGGGTCATGTGTTCATGGTTGTCAAGTAGTTAGTGTCTTCCATTTAGTGGGGGGGGGGGGGGGTTCAGTCTGTAAAATGCCTCAGGGAAGCATCAGAGACTATTACGTGGGTCTTCCGAGAGGAGCTACAGAGGGCAGATGGGAGAGGATCTCGCTTGGTTACACGACCAGCTCAGACCCCTCCGAACGTGCCTCAGGCCCCCGCACTGCTGCAGTGGTCACACAGCACATCTTAAGCTTGCCTGTTTGCTTGCCTGTCCACCTCCCTCTAGATTTCAGTTCTCCGGGAGCAGGACCTTGTCTTGTTCAGTTACAGTGCCTGGAGCATAGGAGACGTGAAGCAGCTTTTTGTTGAACGAATTCACATGCCTCCCGTCTGCACGGCACTAATGTCCTGGTCCCTGCCTCCAGCGATGCACATAAAACTGTGGCAGGAAGACACAGAGAAAGAAAAGACTGTGTAGTGAACTGCGAGAGTGTGACTGAGTGTCATGCAACTGAAGTTTAAAGAGAGGGGAGACCATGCTTGATGGAATATTTGAGGAGACAAAATGAAGACCTTGAACCCCCACATTTTCTTTTCATGATTTTTGTAGTTGAGGACAAAGGGCCTTTTTTGAGCCTTTAGGCAATGCAGTCAACTACTTATTTAGCATCAATCTTTTCCAAGACTGGGAGCTCTCATACGTCGAGAGCTTGGGCAGCCTGCCTTAGGACCTTAGTGCAGCGAGTTCAAAGCCTGTAATTTCTATGGATTATTGTTATTTTTGCATCAGTTCATATCTGGTCACAGGGGATGTAGACAGATACAGAATTTCAGTTTTTGGAAACTGCATGAAGTTTTATCACACAAAGGAAGTGACAAATGGTTTCTCCAAAAGCTAGTTTAGTAAAATAGTCTAGTTGAAATAGACATCATAATAGTGTTTTCCTTCAGAGATATTTAAAAGCAAACGTTTTCATTCAATTCAAGTCTCATATACCATACAGAGTGAAACCACTCAAAGATTCTAAAAATCATGTATTCTTACATCTATGATAAAGGCAGCTTTAAAAAACCTTTTTAACAAAGATTAAATTTTAACATTCTAAATGTTGACTTGGCATCTTTATTAAAAATTTCAAATTCCTGATTACAGTGTTAATTAAAATACTGTATAGCAAAGATGTAAGTTTCTCATGTAAGAGAAACAATTTTGTTCTGCCATCATTGCTCCATATAATAAAATCATCAGGCAATAGTATTATTACTCCTGCCCAAGGGTCTGCATAACTTAGTTAAAAATAAATATTACAGTGGGGAGATATAGCTCAGTGGTAGAGTGCATGCCTAGCATGCACAAGGTCCCGGGTTCAATCTTCACTACTTCCATTAAAAATAAATAAACCTAATTACCTCCCCTCCAAAATGAACAAATAAATTAAAAATAAAATTAAAAAAAATTTTTTAATTATGCATGTTTATTTAATATATACTGCTGCAATTTCCTTGAGTATTTCTATAAAGAATGTATCCAGAAAAAAATTAAGGTTCCAAATAAAATCTTCCAGGGAGAAAAGTGAGTTGCTACGAATAAGCCAGGAACAGTAAGAGTGTGAGAGGCAGACACAGAAGCGGGGCTGCCTGCAGCTTAGGAAGCCCTGCTGGAGAAATGACCCGAGGGAGCATAGTAAGGAGGTTTATGAATGTTCGTGGGAGGCAGTTCTGGACATAAAGGTCAATAAAAACAAGGGAGGGTTTTTTGGAGTGGGCGAGGGAGACAAAGCACGCAGTCAGAGGATGGGCTTGGGCAGAGTCATGCATGAGCCACGTGTAGGAGGCTGGAGGGTCAGACATGCACACAGATGCCAAATGAGTCAGGTCAATGTGAAGCGGGGGATGCCGAGAAAAGGGAGCAGATAAGAATGGAGCAAAAAAGGGCAGAATTACTGGAGCAGGTGATTTGTTGCCAAAGAGGAAGGGGCAGAGGTGAACAGTGAGGATGAGTTGGAGAACATGTCATGATACTTCTGATGCACAAAAGTGAAGTATGCACATTGATTTTGTAAGATCAGTGCTGTATATTCCTCTGAGAAAATAGCCATAGTGGTTCAAGAGGAGAAATCAACTAATTTGGGGGGGGGGTAATTAGGTTTATGTATTTATTTATTTATTTGTTAGTGGAGGTACCGGGGATTGAACCCAGGACCTCATGCATGCTAAGCAGGCACTCTACCACTGAGCTATATCCTCCCCCTCAATTTATTTTTAATGCTGAAGAAAACCCACAAAGTTTGCAAATGAGAAACATAAGGATTTGTTTTTAATGCCATTAATATGTTGTTTGAGACTGAAGGAGGTACTAAGGACCCACACTAAACCATAGCAAAGGGAAGAAGAATTTCAGACGGATGAGTAGGGAAAATATGGTACCATGTATCAAACAACAACTTTGGCGTGTATAAACTTATTAGTTGGACTGACCCTGTTAAATTTATAATTATTTTGCATATCTGTGCAGCACACATCTAGGTTGATAAAATACTGCATAAGAACATTAAATGTACTTTGGCATCAAAGTTAAAAAGAGCCCATCATACTTAACTGAGTGCATTCCCCGCGTAAGGCATGTATAAATGAACACTCTTCATAGCTTCCACTCCAGGACCATATACAGGCATGAGTGGATAAGCAAAGGAGTAAATACTAGTTTCTTCCACCAACTCATTTGCTTCTGAGGCTTAAAATATTGACTACATTTTCATCTTTCTACTGTGCTTTGTAAGGAAGTTAGTTACAGAGCTTAAAAGACTGAAAAACAATGGACTTAAACAGAACTAGTGTTTCCAGGAAAATCTGTGCTGTAATTTATAAGAGGAATAACAGGACTTTGTTTTGGTTTTTGTTTCACAATGTTGCGAAAGGTTGCATTCAGCTAATAGTGCTTAACTGTCATTTTTAGGTTTCAGAGAATGCTGATAATTTTGGCAAAATTCATGGGAACTGTCCAAATGAGACAGAGTTTAAAATTACAGACAGAGGGTACCCCAAATTCTTGAGTCACTTTTGGGAAGGGAGTTAAATGTATTAAATCCCTTTGGTTAGCTCTTCTCACAGCAGCTTAGCAGTTGCTACCTTTGTATTGCAGACCCAGCTGCTGAGGTGAACTTCTGGTTAATGACCTTATTCAAGGTCACCAAATAAATAAGTTTCAGTCCTAGGACCAGACATCTAACTTTAGACTCAATACATGGAGCCTGCCTACTGAGCTGAGTTGCCATTAATAGATTGTTAAATACTTTGAGTTTCCAAATCTGGTTTAAAAATTCAATGTGATTAAACCACAAAAACAGGTAACACATGTGTAATTTATGTACTTTTTGTAGCATTGTTTAGTGCTGATTAAAAATCTAGATGCCCTCAAATTCAGCTTTAGAAAGACTTTGGTTTGGCCAACAAACTGTTGAAAACTTTGGCTTTAAATTAGTTGCCAACATTGAAAAATTAGAAGTTTTGTGTAGCTGGCTTTCTGGCTTCTTAAAGTCTTAAAAATCTGATGTGATGTATAGTGTAGTGGATGTAGACAATATTGTATTTTAATCATCAAAGTTGCTAAGAGACTAAAACTTAATTATTCCAACCATTAAAAATAAATGATAGTTATGTAACATGACAGAGGTGCTAAATTATCACAATAGCAATCATAAAATGTGTCAAATTGACATGTTGTACACCTTAAATTTACACAATGTTATATGTCAAGTATGTTTTCATAAAATTTTTCTTGAAGAGCTGAGAACATTGGCCTATATTCTCAAATGACAAAAATCCCCTGGAGCTGGGCAGCACGGCCCCCTTTAGATGTTGTAGTTCATCACCATCTTCACGGGGCTTCTTCATCCTTCACATTAAGAGCCTGGCTCTGCAGGCTCATGATTAGAGACCCCTGCTGTGGATGGGGTCTAGTCCCAGCACCAGGTTAGAAGCGGTCAATAGTTCCAAGGCTGTTTTCCTGCGCATGCCAGTCAGAGCCTTTACAAGGGGTTAGCCTATCTTTTTTTTTTTTTTTCAGAAACATCCTTATTGCATTACAGAAGAAATGCCTATAGCTATGTTTCACCTGACTTTTAAAAAATATTTTATTGAAGTATAGACAGTTTACACAGTGGTGTCAATTTCTGGTGTGCAGCACACTGCTTCAGTCATACGTGCACATACATAGATTCATTTTCATACTCTTTTCATCACAGGCTACTACAAGATACTGAATATAGTTCCCTGAAAGGATTATCCTTCCATCTTATCTTTCTCATCATCTTATCTTTCTCCACTTATCTTTCTCTACTCCCTACCATCATCCTCCTGTTTCCGTTCCCAAACACTAGCCTTTCCCCAAATATAAAGTACACTGTTCTCTGTCTAAAATACTCATTGTGCCTAAATACAATGTATACATGTCGATATGTATGAGTTTATACGTACTACTGATTCGCCTCGCCCAAAGGGCCTTCTCAGTAGTACCAGATACTCCAGGGCAACTGTCCACATCCTTCCTGTCAGTTCTAATATCACTTCTCTAGTTGACTTACATACAATGTGTCA